>NC_092708.1:191237859-192437859 GCF_047496885.1 Scyliorhinus torazame
CCCCGGGGGCTTAGCTTCCTTCCACATTAACAATATCCTGCGCCGGGCTACAAGGGACGCAAAGGCCAACACGTCAGCCTCTCTCGCCTCCTGCACTCCCGGCTCTTCTGCAACCCCAAATATAGCCAACCCCCAGCTTGGTTCGACCCGGACCCCCACCACCTTCGAAAGCACCTTTGCCACCCCCACCCAGAACCCCTGTAGTACCGGGCATGACCAGAACATGTGGGTGTGATTCGCTGGGCCTCTCGAGCATCTCGCACACCTATCCACTACCCCAAAAAATTTACTAAGCCGTGCTCCAGTCACATGCGCCCTGTGTAGCACCTTAAATTGTATCAGGCTTAGCCTGGCACACGAGGACGATGAGTTTACCCTACGTAGGGCATCCGCCCACAGCCCCTCCTCAATCTCCTACCCCAGTTCTTCTTCCCATTTCCCTTTCAGCTCATCTACCATGATCTCCCCCTCGTCCCTCATCTCCCTGTATATGTCCGCTACCTTACCGTCCCCCACCCATGTCTCTGAGATCACTCTATCCTGCACCTCCTGCGTCGGGAGCTGCGGGAATTCCCTCACCTGTTGCCTCACAAAAGCCCTCAATTGCATATACCGAAATGCATTCCCTTGGGGCAACCCATATTTCTCCGTCAGCGCTCCCAAACTCGCAAACGTCCCATCTACAAATAGATCTCTTAATTGTACTACCCCAGCTCTTTGCCATGCTCCAAATCCCCCATCCATTCTCCCCGGAACGAACCTATGATCGTTTCTTATCGGGGACCGCACCGAAGCTCCCATCCCTCCCCTATGCCGTCTCCACTGCCCCCAAATTCTCAATGTAGCCACCACCACCGGGCTTGTGGTGTATTTCTTTGGTGAGAACGGCAACGGCGCCGTCACCATTGCTTGCAGGCTAGTCCCCTTGCAGGACGCCCTCTCCATTCTCTTCCACGCCGCTCCCTCCCCTTCTCCCATCCACTTACACACCATTGAAACATTGGCGGCCCAGTAGTACTCACTTAGGCTCGGTAGTGCCAGCCCCCCCCGTCCCTACTACGCTGCAAGAATCCCCGCCTCACTCTCGGGGTCTTCCCAGCCCACACAAAACTCAAATGCTCTTCTCAATTCTTTTGAAAAAAGCCTTCGTGATCACCACCGGGAGGCACTGGAACACAAAGGAATCTCGGGAGGACCACCATTTTAACTGCCTGCACCCTACCTGCCAATGACAAGGACACCATGTCCCATCTCTTGAAATCTTCCTCCATCTGTTCCACCAACCGTGTTAAATTAAGCCTATGTAATGTACCCCAATTCTTGGCTATCTGGATCCCCAGGTACCGGAAGTCCCTTGTTACCTTCCTCAACGGTAAATCCTCTATCTCTCTGCTCTGCTCCCCCGGGTGCACCACAAATAACTCACTTTTCCCCATGTTCAGTTTATACCCTGAAAAATCCCCAAACTCCCCAAGTATCCGCATTATCTCTGGCATCCCCTCCGCCGGGTCCGCCACATATAGCAACAAATCGTCCGCATATAGAGATACCCGGTGTTCTTCTCCCACCCTAAGTACTCCCCTCCACTTCCTGGAACCCCTCAGTGCCATGGCCAGGGGTTCAATCGCCAGTGCAAACAATAACGGGGACAGAGGACATCCCTGCCTCGTCCCTCTATGGAGCCGAAAATAGTCAGACCCCCGTCCATTCGTGACCACGCTCGCCATCGGGGCCCTATACAGCAACTGTACCCACCTGATATACCCGTCCCCCAAAGCCAAATCTCCTCAACACCTCCCACAAATAATCCCACTCCACTCTATCAAATGCTTTCTCGGCATTCATTGCCACCACTATCTCCGCTTCCCCTTCTGGTGGGGGCATTATCATTACCCCTAGCAGCCTCCGTATATTTGTATTTAGCTGTCTCCCCTTCACAAACCCAGTTTGGTCCTCGTGGACCACCCCCGGGACACAATCCTCTATCCTCATTGCCATTACCTTGGCCAGGATCTTAGCATCCACATTCAGGAGGGAAATGGGCCTGTATGACCCGCATTGCAGCGGGTCTTTTTCCTTCTATAGGAGGAGCGATATCGTTGCCTCTGACATAGTCGGGGGCAGCTGCCCCCTTTCCCTCGCCTCATTAAAGGTTCTCATCAGTAGCGGGGCCAGCAAGTCCAAATATTTCTTATAGAATTCAACTGGGAATCCGTCTGGTCCCGGGGCCTTCCCCGCCTGCATGCTTCCAATCCCTTTCACTACTTCCTCCCGTCTCAATCTGTGCTCCCAGCCCCACTCTCTCCTGCTCCTCCACCTTAGGAAATTCCAGCTGATCCAGAAAGCACATCATTCTCTCCTTCCCGTCCGGGGGCTGCGCTTCATATAATCTTTCATAAAATGCCTTGAACACTCCATTCACTCTCTCCGCTCCATCACCCCCTCCTCATCTCTCACCCGCCTATCTCCCTCGCTGCTCCCCTTTTCCTCAGTTGGTGGGCCAACAACCTACTCGCCTTCTCCCCATATTCGTACTGTACACCCTGTGCCTTCCTCCATTGTGCCTCTGCCTTACCCGTAGTCAACAAGTCAAACTCTATATGTAGCCTTTGCCTTTCCCTGTATAGTCCCTCCTCCGGTGCCTCCGCGTATTGTCTGTCCACCCTCAGCAGTTCTTTCAACAACCGCTCCCTTTCCCTACCCTCCTGCTTTCCTTTATGTGCCCTAATAGATATCAGCTCCCCTCTAACCACTGCCTTCAGTGCCTCCCAGACCACTCCCACCTATACCTCCCCATTATCATTAATTTCCAAGTACCTTTCAATACACCCCCTCACCCTTAAACACCCCCCCTCATCTGCCAATAATCCCATGTCCATTCTCCAGGGTGGAAGCTGGTGTTTTTCTTCCCCTATCTCCAGGTCCACCCAGTGTGGAGCATTATCCGAGGTGGCTATAGCCGTGTACTCCGTTCCCTGTCACCTTTGGGATCAGTGCCCTTCCCAAAACAAAAAAATCTATTCGTGAAAATACTTTATGCATACGGGGCCAATTTGGAGGAGGCGAAGGCGTTGCTGGAAGGGATCAAGACAAAGTGGGAGGAAGAGTTGGGAGAGGGTATGGAGGAGGGGATCTGGTGTGAGGTGCTCCGGGGGGTGAACGCCTCCACCTTGTGTGCGAGGTTAGGGCTGATACAACTGAAGGTGGTATATAGAGCACAACTTACAAGAGCGAGGATGAGCCGGTTCGGTGAGGGGGTAGAAGATATGTGTGAACGTTGCGGGGGGGTGCCCCCTCAAACCACGTTCCTATGTTTTGGTCCTGTCCAAAGCTGGAGGATTGCTGGAAGGAGGTGTTGAGGGTAATCTCTAAAGTGGTGCACGTGAAACTGGACCCGGGCCCTCGGGAGACCACATGCGGGGTGTCGGACCAGCCGGGGTTGGAAACGGGCGCGGAGGCAGATGTTGTAGCCTTCGCCTCGTTGATCGCCCGAAGGCGGATCCTGTTATGGTGGAGATCAACCTCTCCACCCTGTGCCCTGGCGTGGTGGGGGTACCTGCTAGAATTCTTGATGCTTGATAAGGTCAAATTTGAACTGAGGGGAAGGGTGGAGGGGTTCTACAATTCATGGGCGTTATTCATTATGCACTTTCGAGAATTGGATTACATCGAACATTAGGGAGAGGGGGGGCTGGGAGCGTTGGGGGAAGGAGAGGGACTGTATGTTCTCATGGTCACAATGGGTGATCGCTGATTCCTTTTTGTCATTTGTTTATGTTTTGCTAATGATTGGGAGTTGGTGGGAGGATGGGAATGTTGTTGTTGATATGGGGATTGACATTACATTCGTTACTGATTATTGTTTATTGTTGGGTGTAAATTTGGGAGAAAATGTGAAAAAGGAGAATAAAAATATTTTTTTAAAAAACTCTTTGTCTTGTGTCCATGATACCTGTGTCAAATCTCTCCTGAGCTCCAACCTATCCCTGACTACTATTTTGCTTCACCTGCGCCAACAGTATAACAGCTCTTCAACTGTATAAAATCCATCATATTTTTACCTCTCTTCAGCTCTAAAAGGTCATATGGACTCGAAACATTAACTCTGTTTCTCTCCACAGATGCTGCCAGACAAGCTTAGTTTTCCAGCGTTTTTGTTTTATTACTCATTTTCTACACCAGTCCTGGGCCAATTCATGGGAAGCTTTATACTGCAGAAATAGTCTCGAATAACTTCATGTAAGATCCTTCTGTTTGTTCAACTGGGACCTTCAACCCATCAACTTTGTTTGCATTTTGGACAATGCTTAAAAGGGCTGCATTCTAATCCCAATCTTAAGTTTGACACCCAATGGTACAGCCATAGTATAAATTTTCTAACCTGTTAAAACGTTTATTGTGGATTTTAAAATGCCCCCACATATTCCATTCATATGTGGATTGACCAACAGTTGAAAATTGATAGATTATGTCTATAAGATTACAAAACACTTTCCTGTGTGGGGCAGTCAGTGGCGTAAAACCTGCCCTGTAACACAGTGACCTTTTAATATGCAGGTTTTAAGTGCAAGCTGCACTCCAGGACTTAAGCACAAATTTCCAGCTGTCGCTCCAGTGTAATACTGGGTGGAATGCCTCACTATCGAAGGTACAGTCGTTTTTAGGTGAGGTTTTAGTGCGTTATAGAAAACCCTAAGGCAAAGGTTTGATGATAAAGAGAGTTCTCCTTGGTGTCCTGATCGACCTTTATCCCTCAACCAAAACCAGTAGAAAGTTCAGATTATCTGGTCACTGTTTAATTGCTCTTTGTGGGAACTTGTCAAATATAAAATGGCTGCTGTTTTTCCTATGTTACAACAATGTTGACAGTTCAAAAGTATTTCATTGGCTGAAAAGCACCTTTCGATCTCCTGGAATCATGAAAGGCTCTGCATAAATGTGTGTACTTTCATTCTTTCTCTGCACTGCATCTAATCTGAGTTATATCCACTATAATGGCCAAGAAAATGTACTTGCCAATTCGGAATGGAAAATCCCCATGGCTCCAGACTCGAAAGTCAAATAGCAGGTGTTGGTACATCTGATGCAGAAGCTGGGTATTCTTCTCTACGTTTGCTTGTTCGATCAGTAATTGCACAGCTACCAACATGTTCACATCCACTAAACTATTTGGAATCTGCCACACAAGAGATTTAAGAAACGTTACAGCTTAACCTCTGATAAATATACTCATAAATGGAAAACACTGCAGATTAATCACACAAAATTGGGAACTAGATTACCGTTCCTTCAGCGTCGCTGGGTCAAAAGCCCGAACTTCGCTCCCTAGCAGCATTATGGGTGTATCTGCACCGCACAGACTGCAGTGGCTCCAGAAGGTGGCTCACTGCCATATTTTCAAGGGCAATTAGGGATGGGCAAATGCTGGCCTAGCCTGTAATGCCCACATCCCGAGAACAAAATTTTAAAAAAAACATTCACAATGGGAAGACCAATTCAGCTTGAAAGCCTGATCTTTAAGCCAACAGGCAGGTCTGGTGGGCAAACTGGTCTTGCTAATTAAATTTGTATGCACGCTCTTGACGCCGCCTCCATTTTTAAATTGTCTGACTGCTTGTCCGACATGCAGTACTGGCTGAGCAGAGATTAGCTCCAATTTAATATTGGAAGGAGAGAAACCGTTGCCCTCGAACCCTATGACAAACTCCACTCCTTCACCACTGATTCCGTCCCTCTAACTGGCTAGTATCTTAGATTTAACCAGACTGTTTGCATATCTGACTCACACATCCGCACCATCACCAAGATCGCCCATTTCCACCTCTCTAACATGCCCAACTTCAATCTGCCCTCAGCTTACATGCTGAAGAAATCCTCATCCATGCCTTTCTTGCAGATGTGATTATTCTCGCACACGCTTCCCTTGGCAAACTTGAGGTCATCTAAAACTCTGCTGCTCATGGCCCTTCTCACCCAACTCTTCTGTGCACGATGAGTTACGTTGGCTCCTGATCAAGAATTAATACCTTGATTTTAAAATTTCAATCCATTTTTTAAAAATCACTCCATAGTCTTATTCCTCCTCATCCCCATAATCTCGGAGCCCTACAATACTCCTAGTGCTCTGTACTAGGTCAACACTGGATTCCCGAGCATACATCATTTAAAATTGTTCCATCATTGTCGGTCGGTGCCTTCACCTGCCTAGGCCCCGAGGTCTAGGGCTCGATCTAACCGAAAAGCAGCAGAGTCCCGTGTTCAACAAGTTTAGCCAGGTGTTTCCTGGTGCTTTGTTGCAATCTGGCGCCTCAGCACTTGTCCCAATTCCTGCACTGAGGAGCTCCACCAGCCAAGCTGTTACAGTACAGCTACAACGCTGGCATCTACCCGATAATGTGGAACATTGCCCAGGTGTGTCCTGAAACAGGACAAATCCAACCCAGCCAATTATCACCCTATCAGTCTACTATTCATCATCAACAAGTGATGGAAGGAGTCATCAACAGCGCTACCAAGCGGCACTTAATCAGTGGGGATATTTGCGGGTGACTGAACAATTTTCAGTACCATTCAGTACCATTTCAGTACCATTCGCGACACCTCAGATAATGCAGCAAGACTTGGACAATATCCAGGCTTGGGCTGACAAGTGGCAAGTTACATTCGCGCACACAAGTGCCAGGCAATAACCATCTTCTACAAGAGAGGATCTAACCACCGCCCTTTGACATTCAATGGCATTACCATCGCTGAATCCCCCCACAATCAACATCCTGGGGTTACCATTGATCAGAAACTGAACTGGACTAGCCACATTAATATTGTGGCTACCAGGACAGGTCAAAGATAAGGAACCCTACGCCCGCCTGCCCCCTGCAAAAGCCTATCCACCATCTACACGGCACAAGTCACGAGTGTAATGGAATACTCTCCACTTGCCTGAATGAGTGCATTTCTCTCCACCTCTATTTTACTCTATGCTCCTTGAAGATACTCCAAAAACTTCTCTCTTTGTGAGCAAGCTTTTGTTCATCATATTTAACAACTCCTTATGTGGCTCAATGCTGGATGTTGTCCCATAATGCTTCTGTATAGCACCTTGGGATGTTTTATCACACTAATGGTACGATATGAATGGAAATTGTTGTTGTTTGTATGTATATATAGGATATATAGGAAAGAGCTTCCCTACCTTCTGCAGCAAGGCGCCCAAGGTGGCAACTCCATGGGAGTGAAGCAGGTTTTCCTGATTGATTGAATGCCTTCGTATGAAATGCTTTATAGTCAAGAGAAATGTAGCCACGGGGTTCTTTTCCAGTCTGGCCTCTGTAAATCACACACAGATAATCACACTCGAGAACAATCACGGCCACAATATGCTGACTCCTATGGTCAATGAAAGACAATTTCATTGAGGCAGAAAATCAAATTCATGAATTCCCTACTTTTTCCTCTTGCAAATTCTCCTACAATCTACTTCACAATCCCTAGAATGTTTGCAAGCTCCCGGTAGTTGACTGTCTTAAGTTAAATTTCAAATTTTTAAACTGAACTTGGCACATGCAGATTAGGCCATAAGAATTCTTGGTTTTGCATTTAGAGGTATAGAATAGAGGTATAAAGCAAAAAAGCAACAGTGGGCTTGCATAACCCTTTAGGTAGGCTGCAGTTGGCAGTACTCAGGGGATTATATGATGTAGTGGTAATGTCACTGGACTGGTACTCCAGAGAACTAGGCTGATGGGGAAATGGGTTCAAATTCCACCATGAAACCCACCATGGCAGCTAGTGGAATTTAAATTTAATTAACAAAATTGAAAGCTAGCTTCAGTAATGTTGGCCATGAAACTAGTGTCAATTATTGTAAACGCCATCACTTTAGGGAAAGAAATTTGTCAACACTACCCGGTCTGGCCTATATGCGACTCCAGACCCACTGCAATGTCGCTGTGGGTTTCCTCCGGGTGCTCCGGTTTCCTCCCACAGTCCAAAGCTGTGCAGGTTAGGTGGATTGGCCATGCTAAATTGCCCATAGTGTCCAGAAAAGGTTAGGTGGGGTTACTGGGATAGGGTGCAGATGTGGGCTTAGGTAGGGTGCTCTTTCCCAGGGCCAGTGCAGACTCGATGGGCCGAATGGCCTCCTTCTGCACTGCAAAATCCATGATCTATGACTCTTGACTGCCCCTCTGAAATGGCCGAGTGAAACACTCAGTTCAAGAGCAATTAGGGAGGGGCAACAAATGCTGGCCTTGCCAGTGACACCTCATGAAAGAATTTTTATTCATCTTGAAAGAAGCTTGGAAAATGAACATTGCAAACCCTGTAACTGCAACATAATTCACCCCTATACACGAGTGAACAACAGAATCATTGAATCTCCATAGGTGCAGAAGGAGGTCATCTGGTCCATCACGTCTGCAATAACCCTCCAAAAGAGCACCCTACATCGGCCCACTCCTCTGCCCTATCCCCGTAACCTACCTAGTCTACACATCTTTGGACCTTAAGAGAAAATTTAGCATGGCCAATCCACCTAACCTGCACATCTTTGGACTGTGGGAGGAAACCGTAGTACTCTGAGGAAACCCATGCAGACATGGGGAGAACATGCGAACACCACACAGTCACCCAAGGCTAGAATTGAACCCGGGTCCCTGGGACTGAGGCAATAGTGTTAACCACTGTGCCACCCGTGCCACTCTACGATCTCAACTACGATCATAGTTTTAATCGAAAGCAGATTAGGAACAAAGATGTGGGTGAGAATTGTATAAAAGATGTTGAAATGTCAATGCTACAGTAAATGTTGTACAACGTTTGAAGTTGTGGAAGGGAAATTAATGAGTTGCCAATTCAGAAGCATGCTGGGAAATGCTTGACTATAGTTAACACTGCTTTTTAGCGAAAATAAGTAGGTCAGGTAACATAAACAAAATACTGTTTAATATTTTGGTCTTGGACTTATTATGATAACACATTGTCCTCCGAAAGATAACAAAGTGTGAACTCGAGTTGTTTTTAGCCAAGGGCAAGAACATACGTCCTACGTATTTCAGCTTACGTACTTTCCAAGGTCTATTTAAAATAAACATGGCTGTTTACTTCAAACTGTTATTTCAGACTATAAAAAATATGCTTCCTTCAATTGAATCTAAGAGTGCAGTGCACTGGCTTTTGCAGCTGGAACGCCTCTCTCCGCAAATATATTTGTGTAAATAAATTTCCTTAAATCGAACCTCGAGGAATTTGTCTTTATAATGATTTCCACGACAAATTGGCGTAGTCGATGCAGTATCCCTAATTTAACGGGACGTGAACCCCGAAACGATTCTCTAAACAGGACTCTCTCAGCTAAAAGGGAGAGAGCCATAGCGCGATCCCAGCTGAAAGGGGGGTCTGCGGCTCGGCAGCCTTAATTACTGGCCAGTGACTCATGCTAGGAGTTATCTTAATTAATAAATTAATGATAGCTGCATGAGAAGAAAAAAAGTGCCTTAAGAGACTAAAATTTAAAAGAAAAAGACTTTGAGGTTTGTGAAAGGAAAAAACACCGGTGTGGGCTCCCTGTAGTATTTGTAAATGATTTCCGCGGTCGTTGTTATTGTTATATATATGTTCTAAAGTATTTTGCAGAAGGCACGATGAGCAATAAACTGGACGCCCCCTCACTGGTCGTCCCGAAGCCTCGGTAAAGACATCCGGAGCGAGAAAGAAGGTGAACTCCTCAAAGAGGACAGATAAGGGAGTCAAAATGAGTAAGAAAATGAAAAGAAACAATCGTAAAGCAACGGAATGAGGTAGGAAAACCTATATGTCCCACATAGGAATCTAATGAAGCTGACCCCCTCTCGGAAAAAAAAACAGGGGAGTAAAAGTAAATAGAAGATTAAGGTAAAAGCATAACAGATGGGTAGAAAAAGGGAATTCAGATTTGTGTGTGAGATAAGGCTCACGGTTAACTGTGAGATATGTGAGCTGTGAGAATCTGTATGTTTTGTTTAACCAATTAATTTTAGTCAAAGCATGAAGTGCTAAGTGGGTTGTATTTTTTATCGTCTGTCATTGTGAGTCAGAGATTATAACTGAAGTGATTTTTGTTGAGATTTCTCTAATGAACTGAAACATTGGAAATTACGATCAGTTTAAAAGAAAGAAAGTGCCTTTACGAATAAAAGTAATTGAATATGAATATCATTCCAAGTTCTCCGCCCCTTAGTTTCTGCAGGAAACATTAACCATTTCAGCAGACAGTTGATCTTTTCTGAATTGACAAAAAAAATATATACGTCTCTAGCTAATGCCTATAAAATCAATCATTGGAAATTGACTTAAATGTGTGCAATTTATAGCCCCCTCCCAGGGAATGTTTTGCTGCTTCTAAAATACTCTTTGTGGTGCATCTTGGCCAGCTTTGAAGGATGGGATTGCAGTCCCACCTGGCATAAATGGAGGCTGGGTTCCCAATAATGATAATCATTTGAATGAAGGAAATGAGTCCCTCGAACACTGGTTAGCAAATAGAGGGAAAGAGGATCATGCAAGGGGCCAAGAAGCATTTAACCCCCAGGAAGGGGTTAAAAAAAATTTTTTTAACTGCAGGAAGTCTTACAAAAGATTAATGAACCTTGGGCACAGCTATTAAAACACCTGATAAGAGTCCAGACGAGAAAATATAGTGACCCATTGCATGGCTTGCGAGGATGAGCATGCATACAATTTACAAACGCAAAGTCACTTAGGACAGCAGACATCATTGCATGTCACTCCTTTTTATTTTTCGGTGTTGTGGGATTAGGAATATTAGTACAGTTGACCCATAGTCAGAGGGACCTTTTTAGGATGGGTTTAACTTCAGAACCCCATTTAACATTGGCCATAAGACATCCCGCTAAGGCAAAGCAAATAAGAGAAGTAATCAAAGTGGCCAAAGGAAAAAGTAATACATGGAATTTATATTGAAATGGACGGACAAAATTGCCCGATAGGATTTTATGGCAAACAGGAGGGCAAAGTGACCTGGAAAGAGGAGCAATGGCCCGCTACATTTGAAAGACAACAACCTCCCCGAGAGAGCCATAATTTACTCCATTCAATCCTGGCCCAGGTACTGGCACATCTATGGGCCCAACATAAGAATCATGTTGGAAAAGTATATTCTGCCCCAGCGCATAAGGTGCATTTACAGAAGAACATTGCCCTGCCCTGCTTAAAACTATACAGGTTGGCACCGGAAGCAGAAAAAGGGATAGAGGGAGTGATCAATGCACTATTACAGCAAGGGGTGAAGAGAACACAAAGCCCCTGTAACACCCCTATACTCCCCATTCCAAAGGTAGGAAGACCCAACGAGTGGTGGTTTGTGCAAGATCTTAGAGCCATCAATAACATTGTTATCACTATTGCTCCATTGGTGCCAGACACAAATGTCATTTTGTCTTCTATACCACCAACAACGGATACTTTCTCAGCCTTTTTCTCCATACCATTGCACCCAGAAAGTCAATATCTATTTGCCTTTACATATCAGAATTAACAGTATTAAGAGAGACTTGGACGAGTGCCAGTTGTCTGCAGGCTCAACATTCCCTCAATATGATGATGATTTATTGATAGCTTCAGAGGGAGAGCTAGTTTGTCAACAGAATACCCTTTTGTCATTATCACATTTGGCAGAAAGAGGGAATAGGGTCTCAATGGACAAGCTGCAGGAGACAGGAGACAGTTCAGTATTTGGGATTTCAGCTACAGCAAGGACAGCGGAGGTTTGGGTCTGAAAGCGTACAGGCTGTAGCAAGGTTTCCAACTCCACGCACAAAAAAGGAAGCCTTTACCTTCCTCAGAATGGTGGGCTATTGCAGGCAGTGGATACCGGACTATGGAGAGATGGACGCAGTACTGCGCAAGGCTACCCTACAGGACGCTCCTTCAGTTGTTACCTGGATCTCAGAGAGGGAGCAAGCATTTTGTAATTTGAAACAAGCCATGATTAGCGTCCCTACCTTGGGACTTCCTAATTTCAGCAAGCCCTTTACTCTTTATGTGAATGAAGCAGGGAGATTTGCACCAGGGGTCCTGGTGCAAGAGCATTGAGGAGTGAAAAGACCCCTTGCCTACTACTCGGTGGCCCTATGTGCTGTGGTAAAGGGTATGCCAAATTGCTTAAGAGCAGTAGCAGCCACAGCGGCCATAGTAGAAAAAAAATCAGTTTTGCTGCTGCTTAATTCATCCGCAATGCAGCATTGTGCAGCTCGACACACTGGATACGAAGTAATCCTCTCTAAAACCAACTTTACCTACAAACGAGCGCCAGCTGTCAACCCTGCAACACTCTTGCCCGCACCTTCGGAAGTAGAACATATGTATGATCATGACTGTTTACAATTGGTTGAAGCCACCTCGACCTGATTTATTGAGTCACCCACTAGAAAATCCAGACATCATCTTTTTCACCAATGGGTCAGCAAACCGACCAAATGATATGACCCTCCTGGCCGGCTATGCAATGGTAACTCCATTCAAGATAATGGAAGCTTTTGATCTGTCTTCGGGAACGTCTGCTCAAGCGGCCAAATAATTTGCCCTTATTAAAGCATGTATTCTCGCTAAAAATAAAACAGTCAATATTTATACTGATTCCTGATCCGCTTTTGGGGTAGTACATGATTTTGGCCAATTATGGAAAAACAGGGGATTCATAACTTCCTCCAGCCAACCTATTAAATATGCTAAATTAGTTTTAAATTTACTAGATGCTGTTCAGCTGCCCAGCAAGATAGCCGTTTTAAAGTGTGAAGCGCATACTACCGCAGACGATGAAGTCTCATGCGGCAATAGATTTGCTGATAAAATAGCAAAGGAAGTGGCTCTCAAACAGCAGCCACAACTGCAAGCGGCTGCAGTTAAACTTCCATCCACCATAACAGAACCAAAGTTAAAACTGGCACAGGAGCAAGCCTCCCTACAGGAGCATCGCTCTTGTCTAAAAGCAGGTTGCTATCAAGACAATTTTGATAGGTGGATAAGGGCTTTGAAAATAGACCAAACGTATGAAGCTCTCAGAGAAATTATACTTTTGGAGGAGTTTAGAAATTCAATTCCTGATGTAGTGAGAACTCATGTGAAAGAGCAGAGGGTTAAAACTGCGAGATTAGCAGCAGAAATGGCAGATGATTATGAATTAATTCATAAATCAAAGTTTGATTTCCGATATCAGTTTCAGCCTGTGAGGGATACATAGAATTTACAGTGCAGAAGGAGGCCATTTGGCCCATCGAGTCTGCACGGGCTCTTAGAAAGAGCACCCCACCCAAGGTCCACACCTCCACCCTATCCCCATAACCCAGTAACCCCACCCAACACTTGGGGCAATTTTGGACACTAAGGGCAATTTATCATGGCCAATCCACCTAACCTGCACATTTTTGGACTGTGGGAGGAAACCGGAGCACCCGGAGGAAACCCACGCACACACGGGGAGAATGTGCAGACTCCGCACAGACAGTGACCCAAGCCGGAATCGAACCTGGGACCCTGGAGCTGTGAAGCAATTTTGCTATCCACAATGCTACCGTGCTGCCCTAGATAGAAACTGGGGACATGAGAAATACTCAAGTGGTAAAAGAAAGCCCAAGTGAAGCGAAGGAGGTGCAAAAGATTGTACAGCCTGATCAAGAGGTGATTGATAAGAAGGTGCCAGTTCTCTTTAAAGAATTTACTTGTGTGGGTAAAGTTTACTCATGTGTATCAGGAGGAGCAGGTAAAGAAGTCACAATTTTAAGAGATATGGGAGTTAGTCAATCTTTGCTGGTAAGAGATGAGGATATGTAGTCTGGGAAGAACGTTGCCAGAAAAGATGGTAATATGTGGAATTCAGGGTGAGAGGAGTAGTGTTCCATCATATAAGGTAAGGTTGGAAAGTCCAGTGAAGAGTGGTGAAGTGGTAGTAGGAGTAATAGAGAAATTATCTTGTCCAGGAATACAGTTTATCTTGGGTAATAATATAGCTGGATCGCATATAAATATGCCTACTGTGGTTGATAAGCCAGTGGAAAATCAGACCATTGAAGTGTTGAAGGACGAATATCCTGGGATTTTTCCGGATTGTGTAGTAACAAGGTCGCAAAGTCATAGGTTAAGACAAGAGGAGAAATCAAAGAGTGAAGATGAAGTTGAAGTGCAATTATCAGAAACAAATTTTGATCAGATGGTTGAAAAAGAACAAGAACAGGTGGAGGATGAGGCGGATATTTTTTGTTCAGGAAAATTGGCGGAGTTACAACAGAAAGATGTAGAAATAAAACGGATATATCAGAAAGCATACACAGAAGAGGAATCGGAGTGTATACCAGAGTGTTATTACCGTAAAAGTAATGTCTTGCTGAGAAAATGGAGACCTTTACATATGCAGGCAGGCTCATGTGGGCAAAGGAGGAATGACACATGCCATATGTCAACAATGGTATGCTCGAGGCATTACGGTAACAATTGAAAAAGTAGCCCGCACGTGTATGATTTGTCAGAGGAATAATCGGTGATAGTGGACATGTTTTCACGATGGGTAGAGGCTTTTCCAACCAAAAGAAATGATGCGAGATCAGTGGTAAATATTCTGTTAAAGGAACTAATACATAGGTTTGGGATACCAATGGCTATTAAGTGACAGGGGAACTCATTTCACTAGCAAATTGACCAAAGCCCTAACAGAAGCCATGGGATTTGATTGGAAATTGCATATCCCATATCAGCCACAATCCTCAGGAATGGTGGAAAGGGCAGGTGGAATAATTAAAACTGCAGTTACAAAAGTGTGTCAACAAAATGGGCTGCTATGGCCAGATGCCATACCCATAGTAATGTATGCCCTGAGAAATCAGAGAAAGCGTAATACGGGTTTAACCCCGTATGAGATATTAATGGAACGTCCCATGACAACTGGAACTAAACCCCCAATGACTCCAGTGGCAGTAGCCTTAATATGGGCAGATGAGGCATCACTAAAATATGCCCAGGACATGTGTGAAACCGCTGGAAAAAAAACATGAAAAGGTGCGACAGGCTCAGATGCATCCAAAAGAGGGAAATACGCACCCTTTAAAACTGGAGACCAAGTATATGTGAAAGCACTAAACAAAGATTCCTTTTCTCCTAGGTGGAATGGACCCTACCAAGTGCTGCTAACAACCCGAATAGCCAGTAAAGTAAAAGAAAAGCCAGATGGGATCCACGCAACTCGTGTAAACTACATCATACGGAACTTTGAGAGTACTCGCGAAACGCTAACCTGAAGAGAATGAAGGTGTTGATGTTTTTATATTATCATATTGATCCAACATCATGTAGAGGGTAAACTGCATACCAACACCTTACTATACATGTCTCAGTCATACGCAGAGAGGGTAAATAAATTCAGTTGTTGGGTTTGTACACAAATTCCCAGATGCTCGGGGGAGGGCTTCCCTGTGCGACCTATCCCATTCACCAGTAAAGAGATAGCAGAATGGGCTCTTAAGGCAAAATAGTACAGGACGTGGAGAAGATACACAGAATATGTTAGATTGGAGATTAACTGGATACGATATGAATAGGTTTGAGGAATGGTAGGGGCCTAGGTTTAATGTAACACGTCAACCGCCCTGGTTGATCCTTCCCAATTATACTGGAGTCCCAAAAGGAAGTATGTGCTTTAAGAATCATAAGATATATGGGACCCACTCAGTAGGCACTAATCAATGTGATCAGACCTTGAATTGGCAACCCCCTATGTTCCACCTTACAGCTAAAGGACTATTCATCTTTGGTTGGTCAGGAGTTGAAAATCAAACTAGTGGAGGCTCCTGGGAAGAGAATCGATTAGACTAATGATGACTGATAGTAAAGGAAACCTAACCACATATAACGGCACGTATTTTATCTGTGGATGTAAGGCGTACCCCGTGGTTACCAGAAAATTGGGAAGGCTCCTGCTATTTGGGATATGTAGTCCCTTATGTATATCACGTCCAACAACTGCAGGGCCATCCCCATCACAGGACGACACAAAGTGTTATGACATGGGCACAAATGCTGGGAATAATGACACCAGCATTAGGAATAGCCACTAATGCATACGACCTACGCAAATTACAAGACATCCTTGAGCAGGTAGCTAATACACTGCAGAAGCTGTTAACCAGATAGAAATTGAGATGGTTGCAATAAGAGCGGTTGCCCTGCAGAATAGGATGGCTCTCGATTTCTTGTTAGCTGAAAAGGGAGGCACTTGTGCCCTGATTGGAAGTGACTGTTGCACACACATCCCTGATAACTCAGAAAAATTGATAATCTGGTGGATCACATTCGTAGAGAGGTGACAAGATTACATGAAAATGAGGGATGGGACTTTGGCTTTGGGTGGTTAGGATCGTCAGGACAGAGGATTGTGTTCTGGATTATAATCACCATTGTAATCTTGATTGTCGTATGTTGCACAAGATATTACTGTTTTAATGTTGCACAAGATATTTTTATTGTACGAACATGGGAACAGCCCTAGCCGCCTTGCTACCAGGCTCATAACACGCAGGGAACTGTCATACGTCCGTTCCCCTTACATTATAAACCACCCTTCTTTACGGAGGACACGATAATTTACTAAAAGGTGTTGATCTGAGGGAATTGTGGAAGGGATATTAATGAGTTGCCAATTCAGAAGCATGCTGGGAAATGCTTGACTATAGTTAACACTGCTTTTTAGTGAAAATAAGTAGGTCAGGTAACAGAAACAAAATACTGCTTAATATTTTGGTCTTGGACTTATTATGATAACACATTGTCCTCCGAAAGATAACAAAATGTGAACTCGAGTTGTTTTTAGCCAAGGGCAAGAACATACGTCCTACGTATTTCATCTTATGTACTTTCCAAGGTCTATTTAATATAAACATGGCTGTTTACTTCAAACTGTTATTTCAGACTATAAAACATGCTGTCTTCAATCGAATCTCAGAGTGCAGTGCACTGGCTTTTGCAGCTGGAACGCTCTCTCTCCGCAAATATATTTGTGTAAATAAATTTCCATAAATCGAACCTCGAGGAATTTGTCTTTATTATGATTTCCACGACAGAAGTGTTAATTCAAGCAATTTTCAAACTTTAACTAATCAATCACCTTCCAAACCTGCAATCTCTCCCACCTGGAAAGAAAAGGTCCACAATACCTGGGAACACCACTATCTGGAGGTTTCCCTCCAAGCCACTCCCATCTTGTCTTGGAAATATATCAGCCGTTTCTTCACTGGGAGTTCCAAAATCATGGAACTCCCTCCTCAACAGCACAGTGATGTACATACACCACAGAGACTGCAGAGGTTCAAGAAGGTTGCTCAGCATCACCTTGTCAACGGCAACTTGGGTTAGGCAGAAAAAATGCAGGCCTAGCCAGCGACGTCCATACCCCACAAAAGAATAAAACACATTTTTTAAAATTCCTGATCACTGTTTAAAGACTTGACAATTAAAAAGGACATTGTTTTAATACTTCATTCATTTTCATTGAGAATTTTTCACGCAGAACTGGTCTGTCATGTGGCAACAGACAACGACAATACATATATCTATCTAGACTAGCTGACTCATTGCAAAATTTACATTTTTAGATCACAAGCCCAATGCAACTACAATGAAGGCTCACCAGAAGCTCTAGTTGAAGGGATCACCACCCAGTCACCTTCAGCAGGGGTGGACGCTTCAGGGGTCACAAAGTCAGTACCCCCAAGATTGTCTCCATTTTTCATCAACCCCTGGGTCCCCAGATTGCACATTTGCTCCAGCAGTGGGAAGAGAACATTGAGACCACCAGCACAATTGATTATATCCTGCCGAATAAAAACATAATTTTATTATCCATCTGTAGAAAGACATTTAAATTGTATCATGACACAAATTCAAACCAATCCAAATTCCAACATGTTTCAGCAATACAACAGTGATTGATTTTCAAATTCCAATTTCTTCAATGCTAAGTTTCAGCAACTCTTTCCATTCAATCTGCTGCATGATAGTGTGGTGCTCTGTCTTGGACTGGGAGGCAGTGGGGGGCATTAGGGAGGAGGAGAAATGAGACGAAGCAGCTCCTCCCAGTATTCAATTGACCCTTCCACTGACCTATAGCTGTTCAAATTGGTTATCTGCTAAATCATTAGGTAAGTAACCAAAATTTTATATTACAACAGGCAATCTCCACTTAGCTATTGCTTCTCCTGGTTGCAGTGACATCCAGATGTTAATGTGACTGAAATTATTGGAAGACCCAACTTTGGCTACAATCAGCAGAGTTTCTTACAGGGTAAGCACTTAATGAATTGCCCAAAACAGTTACCGGATGCCTGATGGATACCTGGCTGAATATCCAAAGAACCCTGTCAGCTTCCTAAGCCCGCATCGCTTAAACTGTCCACATACAGAATTCAGGACAAGTGGTTCCCATTTCTCATCAACTTTGTGATTTCTGCTGGAACATATGCATGTGCAGACACACAGAACATTTTACAAGTTGTGATGCCCTCAACAATAAAACTACCCACCACTCGTAGAAGAAGTCTGGCTAATTAAGAGGTGAGATATCAGAGGGTGCCGTGTGTGTGTGCGCGAGTGTGGAATCAATAGCGCCTGGGGAAAAAACATAGGCAAAAAACAAGACAAGGATAAACTTTTTAAAAACAGAGCGTGCCAGGCAGCAGCTTGTAATTGATGTCTACACTGTCAGCAAACTGTCCTGTTATGGGTGTCTGTCTATCATATACCTGGACGGTTTAAGCGATGGGGACATTGAGCACTGTCAACCTGACAGCTGACAGGGTCATTTGGAAGTTCAATCCGGTATCTGCAGGAGTGTCCCAAACCAGTCAATTATTGACCAGTGATGATGGGGTAGATTCGAGCTTTCCTCATGTGGGGCTGAAGGAAAAGTTGGTTGGGTGATGGTGAAGGGAGGGAGGAGGACAACAGTGATGGGAGAGAGATGGGGATGGAACATTCGACTGGGAAAAATGTCAAATGTAAATTTGAAACATTCTACCATAAGCACCACATCACCTCTCGTACATTTTCATTTTTAAGTATTTTGATTCAGAGAATAGAACGATGTAATGCATAGCAAGAAGTCTTACAACGCCAGGTTAAAGTCCAACAGGTTTGTTTCGAATCACGTGCTTTTGGAGCACAGCTCCTTCATCAGGTGAGTTAGGAGAAGGAGCTGTGCTCCGAAAGCTAGTGATTCGAAACACACCTGTTGGACTTTAACCTGGTGTTGTAAGACTTCTTATTGTGCCCACCCCAGTCCAACGCCGGCATCTCCACATGATGCAATTCATGATAGGGCCCGAGTCCAACCATTGGTAGAATGCGTGTCTCTCCAATGTAATATTCTTACCCCAAGGATAACTGATATTTTTCTCAATAAAAACATGATCAACATTCCAATGCCGACTGAAATACCTTAATGTCCCAGTTGACAACTTTATGTCCGGTCAATCTCCCGTGAAAGAGATTCGGGGACAGATCGAGGCAGATGGGGCTTTTGCAGGCCTGTAAAAATTCAGAAAATCTAATAGTTAGAACATTTGGATTTTGAATACTGGAGGTAAAATAATCTCACAGCTTCAACAATCTAAGAGCAAAATGTTTTGTTTTAAACCAAATGCGGATTTGTTAGTTTTTATCATCCTGGACAATAAAGGGATGATTAATAATAGTTATTTCTTGAAAAGGGGGCGGGGGGTTTATCCAGTAAGTTGCAAAATCATATTAGACCTTTGAAACCTGCAGTCTCTACTAGTTAAAAGGACAAATGTACCAGGGAAATGGGAACATCACTACCTCTAAGCTTCACGCCAAATCACATACCATCAGAACTTGGACATATGTCATGGTTAACATATGAATTAGGAGGAGTAGGTCATTCAGCCACTCAATCCTGCTCCGCCATTCTATAAGATCATTGTTCTTTTATAGTCGCTGGACCAAAATTCTGGAACGCCATACCTACAGCACTGAGAATCCTACACCACATTGACTGTAAAGGTGCAAGGTGGCAGGCTTACTACCACCTTCTGATGGGAAATTAGGAATGGACAATAAATGCTCACCTTGCTCGCAGTGCGCATATCCCAAGGATTTTTTTATTTTAAACAGTAATACAAAAGAATAATACCGCAGATGCTGGAAATCTGAAACTAAATTGGAAAACGTTGGAAATACTCAACAGGACAGGCAGCCTCTGTGGAGTGAAAAACAGAGCTAGCGTTTCAGGTCTATGAGCTTATAAACTCTGTTAGCTCGACGACGCCAGACCTGCCGAATATCCACATAATTTTCTGCTTTCGCTCTCAAAACGGCCTCTGGTTTGGAGCCATCTCAATTAGAGGACAGCAGCAGTTCCAAACACTGGCCTCAAATCTTTGAATTAGGGGTATGATAGAAATTAGATTTTCTGGTTAGCTATAGATGTAGTAGATATGGGGTTTAACTAAGAAATCATTGGGAGTAATTGACTGAATCATATTTTGAGAAGCTGACTAACTGGGTATTAATCAGAGAAGACTTAAAATGTTTATATTTTGCAAGTTGTTCGAGACTGGCCAGAATGCAAGGCTAGCGACAAAAGATTTCATTGTAGACAGATGCCTACCCAGATCCGTTTCCATGGTAACAGACAGTCAGGGTCATAATGATTTTTCAAAAACTGTGTTAATCTAATTAATGTTAGAGGCATAATTGGCAAGCCAGGGTACGGAAAATTACAAAATCACACCCAAATCCTTTATCTCTTAAATTGATGGACAGTTCGGCGGAATTGAGTGAATTGCAAATTAGTTAAAGCCAATCACAGCTGTAAAGAGGGCAACACTTTAAGATAGTAATCTCCTTAAAAGATCAGTTGTTGGGATGAGAAATCACTTTTTTTCCAGAATCACTCTAACCTTTTTTCTGAAACCTTTCTGCTGGCTTTGCAAAATCGCCATTTTCTTTGGTTTTAAATCACTCAGTCATTTTTGATACTATGCATCTTGATTCAAAGAAATTACCAAGAAATATAATTGTATTTTGAATACAACTACTGTATTTGCTAAAGACAATCGATCTGACTAGCTTGCTGCAGGGCTTGTTGGAATTTTCTAAAATTTTGTATTGAAATTGAATCACCAGTAGGGACACTAAAAAGCTGATGAATAAAGTTTCAAATAACTTTGCCAAAAAGTTCAGTCTGGAATCTCTGTTATTTGGGAGCAAAGAAGGGATAACGCATATCCAGGGTTCCAAATAGACACAGAGATCCATCAATTGGCGTAGTTTCCATTCTTCATCACTCCTGTGAATTCTGCTGATGCAAGCGCATGTGGAGACATCCACTGAATGTTTTACAAGTTGTGATGCCCCAGCGATAAAACTATCTGCCTTTCATCGATGAAGTCTGGCTACCTAATATGCGAGATATCAGAGGACAGCCAGTGCCTATGGAATCAATGGCTCGTGAAGACAAGGTAGTGGGTAAGAACAAAATCTTTTTTAAAAACCACAACAATCCAAGATAATAAGCTTTATATGTAACTTACCTTTGGTGTGTAATGCAGTAGCAGTTTACTTGTGAGGTCTGCAAGCTCCGACTCCTGAGGTTTCAATGGAGAAATGCAGTTTGGGCCTGTTACCAGGAAAAGACCACAATTTCACATGTGTAATCATTCGAGAAGTTCATATCCAACATTTGGCAGCAACATCTTGTCACAAAATAAACAATACATTACCAAGTACTGATTCAATCACACAACCTTTAAGTCTGAAATGTATCTGATACCAAGCAAACATCCGTACCCAAAGAGATGCTGAAGAGACATTAGTTGTTATTAACCATTATTTTCCCAGTCCGTATAATCCATATAATGTGATGTAGTGCCACAATTTTGGCTGCATTTTACATTATAACTGGGGAGGTGGTGGCATAGTGGCATTGCCACTGGATCAGTAAGCCAGGGTAATGCTCTGGGGACACGGGTTCAAATCCCACCATGGCAGATGATGAAATTTGAATTCAAATTTTATAAATTACAAGTGTAAAGATGAACATGAAACCATTGACGATTGCGTAAAAGCCCATCTGGTTCACTAATGTCCTTCAGGGAAGGAAATCAGCCATCCTTACCAGGTCTGGCCTACGTGTGACTCCAGAGCCACAGCAATGTGATTGACTCTAAACAGCCCCTCAGTCCAAGAGAAATTAGGGATGGACAACACATCCTGGCCTTGCCAGCGACGCCCAAATCCCATGAAAGTATAAAGGAAAAAAAACCAACAGCAAGAATGGAAATTCACTGTCAGAACAAGGGTTTTTCTTTCATCTGCACACAACATGTCGTAAGATTTGGAAATGTGAATCAGAAAGGTGTATCAAATGCAGAAACTACTTAAAAGGTTGTCTATTTTAAATTCCGTTGAGTTCTCCTGCTCGAACTCTGCCTACTGGACACCACTCCCTCGCTGATAACGTGGGAAGATAACCTGCCTTCAGCTGATGTTGGTTCTAATCCAGCTGCTGTGGAGCCGAAAAGAGTTTCAGACAACACTTGACATCTGGAGCAGCTTAAACAGCTGCGTTGCTGCTCTTTAAAAAATCAGACTGTTTCATGTGTAAGGTCCGCATGTCAACTGGTTAAACTTACGCTGCTAAAATGGCATGTAGGATCCTAGGCTGTAGAAACAGAGGCATAGAATGCAAAGCAAACAGTTGTCCATAAAACACTAGTTAGGACTCAGCTGGAGTACTGCACCCAATTCTGGTAACCAATACTTTAGGAAGGATGTCAAAGACTTAGAGGGGATGCAGAGGAGATTTACTAGAATGGTAGCAGGGATGAGGAATTTCAGTTATATGGAGAGAAGCTGGGATTGCTCCCTTCACAGCAGAGATGCTCAAGGGAAGATTTAAGAGGAGCGTTCAAACTAAACAGAGTTCTGATATAATGTGAAGAACATGTTTTCACTGGCACCAGGTTTGGTAAGCATAGAATCCCTGCAGTGCAGAAGGAGGCCATTCGACTCATTAAGTATGCAACAAACCTCCGAAAGAGCACCCTGCCAAGGCCCACTCCCCTGCCCTTCCTTGTAAACCCACCTAACCTACACATCTTTGGACACTAAGGAGCAATTTAGCATGGCCAATCCACGTAACTTGCATTTCTTTGGATTGTGGGAGGAAACTGGTGCACCCGGAGGTAACCTATGCAGACGCTGGGAGAACGTGCAGATGCTTCACAGTCACCCAAGGCCGGAATCGAACCCAGATCCCTGGTGCTATGAGGTAGCAGTAACCACTGTGCCACCGTATACTTCTACATAGCTTCAGGAGCAGAAGCTGTCATCACAGTTTGAACATCAAGTTCCCTAACAGGTCCTTCTGTAGAACAAATGCAACCTCAGGATGTCACCCTCAAACTTGAGTCGAAGGCAAGATATTATTACGTGCTCCTTGGTTTGGTCAGGTTTTCTGCAGTGGCAGCCAGGTGAGGTTTTGGAGGTGCCACTTGTTTGCGTGTTGCTGCCCTCTTAGAATGGAGGGTAGGGCAATATCTGAGAGGACTGTTAGCCACTGAACTGGAGTTGATCTCAGAGTTCCAGAGATGATTCCCATTAATGAGTGAAGTTGTGAGTCAATAAGATTGATCTGACGACTTCAGGCCCATAAGGGCCCAGCTGTCGAGAAGACCAGAGCTACAGCAGAAATGAGAGGATGATTGTGCATGCACCCCAATTTTTCTGCTGATGAGCTTATGGATGAATTCCACTCTTGTCCTGGTCTATTCGTCAGTCTTTTGGAGGTGGTGATGGTAAGTTAGGCGGTCAAGGGTCACTCCAAGGTGGGTAGGAGCCGCGTCATTCCACACTTTCGCTCTACAGAAGGTGACATCTACGGTGTTGTGCAATTTTCAAGATGGAATAAAGAGGACTCTGAATTAAGGTTAAGTGGCAAAAGAACCGGGATAATGAGAAGAAGGGTTTTTATGCAACAAATACTTGTGATATGGAACACATTGTGGTGGGAGCATGTTCAACGATACCTTGCAAAAGAGAATGGGACATATATTGAAATGGGAACATTTACAAGGCTATGGCCAAAGAGCTGGGGAGTGCAACAGTTATGAAAGCTTTTTTCGGTCTCACCCCCACAACCCAAAGATGTGCAGATTAAGTGGATTGGCCATGCTAAATTTCCGCTTAATTGGGGGGGAAAAATGAATTGGGTATTTTAAATTTATACATTTTTTTAAAAATGAAAGCTTTTTCAAAAACCTGGCACAGACACCCCGAGCCAAATGAGTCCCTTCTGTGCTCGGGATTCAATAATGTTATATCTGAAAAAACTGTAAAATAAATTAATTTTTAAAATATAACTGATACATGCAGTGCTGGGGCCAACGTAACAAGTTGACAAGAGTGGCTACGTTTAATCATTAGTTGGGAAGCTGCTGCTTACCTGAAAGATACAGAGCCTTAACTTGAGAGGATTGTAGTGCATCATGGAAGACTAGAACAGAACCCAGTTGCCCCTCCAGGGAGGTTGGGGAACCCCACTCACTATCCTGAGTGCCGGCCGAAATGAGTTTCGTCACCGATTCTGGCTTGCCCGAAAGTCCACTCCAGGCTGACGAGGAAAGAATTGCACTCAGAGATGCACGTCCAGAGGAGATGGACAGTGAGAATGGAGGATCCGGGATTTGTGATGGCGGTGGAGTAGTGGTCCTCTGACCAGCCGATCCAATACAACACGAGGTAAAAGGCTGAGGTGGGGAGGAAATGTTTAACAAGGTTTCAGTGATATAAATATAAAGATAGAAATACAAAAGCTGTTGCCCTGAACTGGAAATTTAATCAATTTCGCAACCAGGTTCCACCATTCTGCTGCCACATTCTCCATCTCTGACTCTTCACTTCACTTCTCGAGTTTTCTACCTAGGGTGACACGTCAATAGAGTAATGATGAAGTGCTGCACAGCTAGAGGTGCTGTCTTTTCAGATGAGACATCAAACTGAGCCTCAATATGCTCACTTCAGTTGGATGTAACAGATGTTATCCCCTTCCCCACTTCAAAGAGCAGCAGAGGTTCTCCACCATTCCATGTCTAATATTTATCCTTCAACCTAAGTCACAAACAGATGATCTGATTATGTTCCTGCTCTTAGTGAAAACTTACTGTGTGCAAAAGTAGCTGTTACATTTCCTCAGCTACAGTGACAACTACACTCAGAAGAACTTTATTGACTGTAAAATGCTTTGGGACATCCGGAGGTCGAGTAAGGCAGTATAGGAATGCAAGTCTTGTCTTTCTGCATATGATAAAAATTCTAAAATATACAAAAGCATAACATTCAGATTTAGGTGGTTGGTGAACATGTATGGTGTTATTGATCATAAATACAAGCTGGTAACCAACAACCTCTGGAAATAGTTGCTAGTGTGACCAGTGCAAGTAGTAAATGGTTTATCATGCTGGGGATAATTCATGTGAAATAACTGTGAAGTACACTCACAACCTGCAAAATATTTCCTTCACTTGTCACAGACTTCAGTCATTAATTAAATGTAAAAATTGGGTGTTTCCTTTCATACACTGTATAACACCTGCCACACCTCATTCACAGCTCACTGTACATCCTCTGCAATGACCGAGATCTATGTCCTACCGAAAACCCTCTGGTCTAGACACTACTCTTGAAAAATAAGCTTACTGTGGCTGAAAAAGAAAACATTATCAGTTATAAAGCCTTACCTCATTCATAGTGGGAAATTTGAGGGGTGCAGAGAGTTTCTGCTGACCATTGACATAGATGTACACCAGACTCTGACCAAAGGGACGTTTTGCTGGGACATGTACCACAGCTATACTATGCTGTTAACAGAAATAATCACAGTTCAGTTGAACAGTTCAGGCACTCTGGTCATTTGCAGTCATCTAAAGTCTGTTGACCCTTGAGCACACATCCAAATACTTGTTAGTTTAAAGAAAGAACATTTACCCAACAATTAAGGGCACACATGAAGTTTTTACATTTTAGGTTGCATGCCTTTATATACAGTATGGGCAGCCTGGTTCTAGACCCCGAGAACAACATCTTCTTTAACCACCGGGGTGAGATAAATGATTGTTTTCTGACACCACAGTCTCACCTTCGCATGGCTCCAATAAGGCATTCAACTGAAATGGAGGATTAGAATCTGTGCCTTTACACTACATGAACCATCTTAATGCTCCAATGGAGAGTTGGATGGCCAAGTTAGAACAACTAAACCACACACATGTAAATCTATTTTTCAACAATGTTTGCCTATGGATCCAGAATATTAATTATTATAAGTAGGTAGAAAGGTTTCATATGATTTACATTCGAACTGCTCTTGGTTCCAGCTAAAGTGCAGCTGGAGCAGTACCAATCCAGCCTTCCATCGTCCATTTAATTGGTGCCATTGAAGGATAGGATGCCAACGTGACCTCCAATTCAGCTGCTCTACAACAGCTCCCGATTAGATTGGAAATGAATCTTTGAACCTAACTCAGTGGTAGCACTCCTGCCTCATAATCAGAAGATAATGTTCAAGCCCTACTCCAGAAACTAATAACGGATTCACTGATGCTGCGGCAATAGCTTGCAACTCCCTCCCTAACAGCACTGTAGGTGTACCTACTCCTCAAGGATTGCAGCAGTTCAAGAAGGTAGCTCACCACCACCTTTTCAAGGACAATTAAGGATGGGCAATAAATGCTGGCCGAGCCAGCGAGGCCCACATCCCATAAATTATTTTTTTAATAGGCTGACACTCAAGTCCTTTGAATAAGAGGTCTAACCCCCTCCAAGTCATGTGCAGAAAACCCCACGGCAAAGAAAAGCAGGGAAGTTTTCTCCAGTCACCAAGTCAATATGTGGGCGGCACGGTAGCACAAATGGATAGCACTGTGGCTTCACAGCGCCAGAGTCCCAGGTTCGATTCCCCACTGGGTCACTGTCTGTGCGGAGTCTGCACTTTCTCCCCGTGTCTGCGTGGGTTTCCTCCGGGTGCTCCGGTTTCCTCCCACAGTCCAAAGACGTGCAGGTTAGGTGGACTGGCCATGATAAATTGCCCTTAGTGACCAAAAAGGTTAGGAGGGGTAGTGTGGATGTGAGGGCTTAAGTGGGTCGGTGCAGACTCGATGGGCCTAACAGCCTCCTTCTGCACTGTATGTTCTATGTAATATCTCTCGCTCAATCAGTGTTACTAAATAATAAATCTGATGATTATCACATTTGTGGAACTGCACCATTCCCAACTCGGCAGCTGCCTTTTCTACAATTTACACTCCATGAACTACCTTAATTTTCCAAGAGCAGGCATTAACAAATACTATTGTAGCTGTGTGGTGTTTAAGGAGGTTGCAAAAGCAAACAGGACAAAATGGAAGAATGCACTACGCAGGTAAGTGTGTCAATTGAAAGTGAACATGAATCTCAGAGGTTTGTCTTTTCCTTTTAACACTGCTGAAGCTGAAGAACCTACAGCAGCTGAGCACAGGTTTCAGTAAATGAGGGGTCAATGCAGTAAAATATATCCCAACACCAGGTCTTTTGTTGCTCTTACCCAGAGGGAGTCACAGAAGCAGTGGTCAGGCAGCATAACGGTCATGTACTCCTTCTTTGTGCAAACTGCTACGACCAGCCATCCTGCAGAGGTCAGAAAAGCTTCAAACCCTGTCCCACTGGCTGTGAAAAAACTAAAGAGCATGTAGGTTAAGACATTTTGTGCCTTAGTTTAAGAGTGGAAAAATTGCATTATGCACTGTGTTCATTCCTGCAAACAAAAAAGACAGAGTAATATTTGACATGATGCCATAACTTGTAGTTACTTGTAGTCAATCAGAAATCTTTCAAGGATTACAGTTCAATTCAAGATGCGGTTATGGAGTTAAATTCTGAACACAAGGGCTAAACCTGCAGAATGCACAAGTTTTCAGAAATGCAGCTGAGATGCCAACTGTGAGGGAATTGGTATTTTTCATATTTCGCTTCAGCATGAGACACTCCAGCGACATTCATAGTTCTTACGTTGGAACGGATTCCTTCATCTGGGTCCAGTGGAACGAGTTGGGTGTGGGGGTAGTGACAGCTGTCTGATACCAGAGATCAGGGGCGCGATTCTCCCCTACCCGGCAGGGAGGGGGGTTCCGGCGTAATGGAGGGGCGGGAACCACTCCGGCGTCGGGCCGCCGGAGTCTCCGCACCTTGAGGGGCCAAGCCCTCACCTTGAGGGGCCAAGCACTCACCTTGAGGGGCTAGGCCTGTGCCAGAGTGGTTTCCGCTCCGCCGGCTGGCGGGAAAGGCCTTTGGCACCACACCAGCCGCCGCAGAAAGGTCTTCGCCGGACGACATGCGCAGGGGAGGGGGTCTCTTCCGCCTCTGCCATAGTGAAGACCATGGCGAAGGCGGAAGAAAAAGAGTGCCCCCATGGCACAGGCCCGCCTGCGGATCGGTGGGCCCCGATCGCGGGCCAGGCCACCGTGGGGACACCTCCCGGGGCCAGATCGCCCCCTGCCCCCACCCAGGACCCCGGAGCCTGCCCGCGCCGCCTTTTCCCGCCGTTCAAAAGGTGGTTTAATCCTCGCTGGCGGGAGAGGGTTCACAGCGGCAGGACTTCGGCCCATCGCGGGCGGGAGAATCGCCGGGGGTGGGCCCGCCGACCGGCGCGGCGCGATTCCCGCCCCCACCGACCGGCGCAGCGCGATTCCCGCCCCCGCCGAATCTCTGGTGGCGGAGAATTCGGGACACAGCGGGGGCGGGATTCACGGCAGCCCCCGGCGATTCTCCAACCCGGTGGGGGGTCGGAGAATCGCGCCCCAGATCTTTGGCATCTAACCAGCTCAAAATAGTTGGTGCAGAAATCTGGAGTGGAAACAATGATTCTGAATATATATCTAACTAATCTCGGAGCCTGAAACTGGAATTAGCCCAAAACCGGGATGGAGTTACGTACTTTGTTACTTTTTGTGTTACAAAGAGGAAAGTTCAAAATAAATTGAAAACTATATTCTATTTATTGATATAGTATATGCAAATTAACGCACTGATTATTTACAACTGGTCTAATCTGAAAAAATATCTGCCTTCAGGAAGATAAGGCACACATTTTAAGGTGATTATATTATCTAATTTCCTAATCAACTGGTTTATTTGTCAAATCCCCAGATCACATAATTGTTTGATTACATATTGAGCAATAAAGGCAAACTCCTGGTCATAGGGGATGCAGAGACTGCCAATGGGAGAGCTTAGCATACTGAATCCAATAGGAAGGATAATTACAGAGCCCACATTTATAACACTCAGCTTATTTAGCAATACCCCACATGAAAACAGAATCACACGCATTCTTCACTTCAGTTCAAAATCAGATTTAAGCAAGTTTGGAATGACCACAAATAATTCAGTGTGCAAAGCTAGGCGTTTTTCAGAGTCGCAAAATTTCACACATGCTGTCAGAATAGCGTGGAGGTCTTGTAGCGTCCCCATCTTTGAGCCAGAAGCTCTAGATTAGAGTCCCACCCCAGGACGTGATAGCCAAGGAAAACACATCCATAACGCAGGCAGAGGGCTGTAAAACCTGTAAAGTCCTTCCAACGCACCAATGGCAGGCAGTAAGATTGGGTGAGAGGTCTGGTCAGCCATGCTTGATGTGGAGCGGCACTCCTCAAACTATATGCTTCCGGTGACAGGTTAGCGGCCTGTTCCAGGAAAAGAACTCGCAATGGGGGAAAGTCTGCCTTGTCCACCACTAGGTGCGGGGAAGAGAATCAACAACTCAGGAAGAAGAGGGGGGTCATTTAGCCACTCAAGCTTGACCCACTATTCAACGACATAATGGCTGATCTGCAACCCAACTCTATAAGGCACTCTTCCCTCATTTCTCCTACATCTTTAAATAACAAGAACCTATCAAGTTCCAGTGTTAAAATTAACAATTACCTAACATCATCAACTGCCATTTGCTGAAGAGAGTCCCAAGCCTTTACCATTCTGTGCGTGTACAAGTTTTTCCTAATCTCTTGAAAGCTCTGGGCACTAATTTGTAGACCACGTCTCAAGCCCTACCTTCCCCAACCAGAAATTGTTTTTCCTGTCCAATCTGCTCCCCTTACTTAATGTCTTGAAAACTCCTATCAAACCAGCCCAATAACCTTCTAGACAACAGGGTACATACCCCATTGTATGATCTATACCAGGGAATATACACCTCGTTTTTATGATCTATTGCTGTATTTTAATAAAAAATATAGTGGCAGTGTTTTCAGACAGCAAATCTAATTTTTTAAAAATTATTTATCTTTTCTTAAGTTACATACTGCAAATAAATAAAATCAAAAGAAAAGTATATAGGAATAAAGTTGTCTGGGCCAGCATTTATTGCCCATCCCTAATTAAGACCATGAGAAATGGGAACAGGGGTAGGCCATTCGGCCCCTCGAGCCTGCTCCGCCATTCAATAGGATCATGTCTGATCCAACATTCCTCTTGTCCACTTTCCTGTCCTTTCCCCATAACCCTCCATTCCCTTACTGACTTCAGCTCCCCAGTGCTGAAAAAAATTCTAAGTGTGAGCTAAACCGGTGAGAAACTCCCCAGGGCCATAAAAAATTACCAAGTGTCATTGAATAGCAGTGGGGATCTCGCCAGCAGAGACGGTGGGAAACGCCCTTTTAAACCCGCCACAAAAGAACTTTGAAATGTTTCCATTGAATTCTGCCCCATATCTTTCAATCAAATCACCTCTCAATCTTCTAATTCCAATGAGTAGTCCCAACCTCTTTAACCTTTGCTCATAAGACAATCCCTCCTAGTGAACCTTCTTTGAACCACCTCCAATGAAATAATAACTTCTCTTCAATAAGGGGACCAAAACTGCTCATAGTACTCCACATGTGATCTCACTAATATCTTGTACAGTTGCAGCAAGACTTCCCTACTCTTATACTCCAACCACTTTGAAATAAGGGCCAATATTCCATTAGCCTTCCTAATTACCTGCTGCACATGTGTGCTAGCTTTCTGTGTTTCATGCACAAGTATCCCCAAGTGCCTTTGTGTTGCAGCTTTCTGCAGTTTTTCTCCATTTAAATACTACTTTTCTCCCCACCCCCTTCCAAAATGAACAACTTCACATTTTTCCACATTATATTCCATTTGCCAACTTTTTACCAAACTATCAATATCTCTTTGCAAACTGTTTGTATCCCTGTCACAACTTGCCTTTCCATCTATTTTGTGTCATCAGCAAATCTGGTTACAGTACATTCGCTTCCTTCCTTTAAGTCATTAGTATGTATTGAAAACAGTTGGGGTCCCACCACTGAACCCTGTGGAACCCCACTGGTGACTGACCGCCAACCCCTTATCCCCACAAGCTGTTTCCTGCCCAATTAGCCAATTTTCCTATCCATGTCAACGTACTACCTCGTATACCATAGGCATATCTTACCTTATGACTTAACCTTTTGTGAGGTGCCTTGTTGAATGCCTTCTGGAAGTCTAAATACAACACTTCTACTGGTTCCCTTCTATCCACTCAGCTGCTCCTCGCCAGATTCGCTCTCACTGAGACCTCCGGTGCTCTGTACTCAAGTCCCTCTTTCCCTTTGTGCTCCAAATTTCCGAAGACCTTACTTTTATTTTAAAGAGCAGAAGTACTCACCCATCCTACTCACCAATAGAGAAAAGGAACTGATCACCTCCTCCCTCTTTCATCCGACTCCCTGTTTCACCAAACTCCTGCTACTCTCTAATGCAACAAGGCAGACTGAAGGAGCCATCCTTTTAAGCCCCTAATTCAAGACTTTTGAAACTGGATTAAAACAGTTGTTTAATTTATACTAGCTTCAGCTAAGAGTCTGTGAACTCCTGTTTTAAAGCTGCAATTAAACTTCGCCCAGTCAAAAGAGCAACTTTTAATTAATTGCTAAATTAAAGAAACTAGACTTTAATTTGAAATTTAGATTGAAATTAGCCCTTAAAGTAAATTAAATTGTTCCTTAAAACTTACCCCTTGAGACCCTCTGTTTCACCAAACTGCAACTGTACTCCCATGCAACAAGGAAACACTCCAGAGCAAAACTGAGAGGACATTTAAAAGTCAACCACATTGCTGTGGATCTGGAGTCAGATGGAAGCAATGTAGATAAGGATGGCAGATTTCCTTAGGACACTAGTGAAACAAATGGCTTTTTACAATAAGTGACAATGGTTTGATGGCTTTTAATTATAGATTTTTATTGAATTCAAATTTCACCATCTGCCATTGTTGGATTTGAACCTGGGTCCCCAGAGCATTACCCTGAGTCGGGGTGCTACCCACTGCACCACAAGACCTCCCTTCTCTGTAGGATCACCTCAGTGAATTACTGACTTTCAATTCAGCTCCTGCATATAGAACTGAATATTTTCCCAATTCAGCACCTGGAGGCTACTATTTACTGGGTAGAATAAATTCCTGCTCAGTACCAGACATCATCTGAAATTCACACACAAATTCCTAGTTCAGTACCAGACTGCTCTATACAGAATACGTTAAATCCCAATGGCCAAATTGTTTCTCTTGTACATAAAAATACATTTTACACAGTGCTCTCAAGCCTCACTTCTCGATGGGAAGAGCTTTGCACCGTCTTTATCAATAAAACCCACAGATAGTGCACTGGAGGAAACTACTTGCACTATATTTATGGAACAAGCGTTCAGACTCAAGCCTGTGGTTGGAGTTTCCTTTTGCTTCCAAACACAATACACATAAATATCACTCCCAAACAGCTATTTTAAAACTAAACACCATTTTATAAAACCATCTGAACTTCATTTAAAGACGAAAATAGCCTACAAAGTACAGAATCAAATGAGTAAGAATACACTACGATAGTACAATCTCTGGTTAAACAGCTTATACTGAAACATCCTGGAGACGGGCTGGCTGATGAGCAAATTAATGATGGACGTAATATGATCGCTGGTTGAATTTTCAGGACCAATATGAGAACTCATAATATTCTGATGAACATTGATTTCTGACCAGTTTTCTTTCGAGAAGAGATATCTTTCTAATTAAAACCCTACCCCTAACCAGTATTCACAAGGACCTGGGTGTCATTTACATGAGTCACAGAAACTTGACAAGCAGTGAAAAGTAAATAGTATGTTAGCATTTATTAGAAGGGAATTATTTTGAGAAGAGATAGCTTTCTAGTTTAAACACTAATCCTACCCCTATCCACCCATCACATGAATGTGAATGAAAGCTCCACTCCAAGCTGTGTAAATACAGAGCTGTCGTGAAGAGCAATGACATTTTACTGCAATTGTATAGGAACTTGGTGAGAACATACTTTGAATTACTGCATACAATAAAGTTAGAGTGGAATAGAGGATTCTAACTGGGATTCTGTGTAAAAGAAGCCTTGGTTCAGTTCTTTTAAGAAAATGAGGCAGAAATGTCTTTGAGGCAGAAATGTCATTGAGGCAGAAATGTCATTGAAACAAAAGTCTGGTTCATAACTGGTGTCTTCAATAACTGGGTGTCATAATGGGGTTTCCAACTCTGGCTGGCCATATTCTAGGAAATTTCATCAAGGGGATGCAGTGACTTTGTAGTATTGTCACTAGTGTGGCCGAATGGCCACCTAAAATGGTGTCCTGCAGAGGATGCTGGGAGAATTGGTCAAGACAAGCAGGCTGCAGTTTAAATAAACATTGATGAGCAAGCTGCAGCCGAGGCATCGCTTTACACAGGAAAAAGGCTATCGCCAGGCCATCCCAGGAGCAATAGAAACACACTGTCAATCATGCTTGTTTACCAGACACAGTGGCACCTAAACTCCTTATTTGGAAAGCCTACATGCCCCCAACACCTGCAGGCATGGCCGTTGAGGGTCCACCAGAAATCGACATGGCAGCCCTGATTGGACTTGATCGTTCAGGGTAACCGAACCCTGATCAATTGATTGGTAATGACCCATGGACCGCCCAAAAGGGCGCAAAATCCTTCAAGGTAAAAGGTGGCACACCCCCCAGACCAACCAGGGAGGGCACAAGGGGGCTGCAAAGGACCGCACTCCATGTCGGATGGTGGCAGACTGCATATAGAAAAATTCTAGGGAAGGAAAAGGCAAACCTTTCTGTATTGTACGGTAAAAGAACACAACCACTAATGTACATAATTGCTTATAATTCTTGAAAATACCAATTAAAAGATTTTTTTAAAAAAAATCTCTCTGCAGCAGCCAGCAACAGAAAACAACAACGGTGATCTTCACCGGCCACCATGAGGCGGACCATCACACCACCAGTAGAAAGAAGACCAGAGCCAGAGTATCAGCATCGAGGACAACAGAAACCAGATCACAGATAAAGGATATCTGTTTGGGTACTTGTCAGTCACTCAACGTTAAGTCAAGGTTTGGTGAGGATTCGGCTTCTGGCGGCGGAGGGGAGCGGCCGCGCGTAGAAGAGCCCGGAGGGGGGGGGGGGAACATAGTTGCGTCCTGTTCCCCCCACGAAGAACGTGCGCCCGGGTGCGCAAGTTTGGCTGACCGGGACCCCGCATGGCGGGAGAGGACGAAGGAAGAGGAGCGACCCGGACGCCGAGAAGGAGAGGAGGCCGCAAGGGACCGGAGTGCTAAGCTACGGCCCGGGGGGAGGTAAGGTGCACGGGAGGAGCCGGGGGCCGGAGACCAGGAAGCGGCCGGAGAGTCGCCCTCCCCCCGAACGGAGACAGCACATCGGAGCGTAGCCTGCGAGTAGGCCCGACCGAGCCACCACTCCCACCCCCCCCCCACACAGCAGAACCCAGGCGACAGCGGGGCACGGGACAACAACGCGGGGCAGCGAAACGCGGGACAGGAGAAGCGGCGGCCTGAGCCAAAGCGGGGTCCGAGCCAGCAACGAGGCCCTCTCCCCCCACCCCCCGGCAGCACCCAGCACGAGTCAGGCAGCGGCGGAACAAAGGGGAACTCTCGGCCCGACGAGAAGCCTTTCTCGCTCTCTCTGGTTCTAGGGTGAGTGAAGAGGAGCAAAAAAAAGAAACAGGAACTCCCTCTTTTTGGGGGGGGGGCGGGAGGAGAGAAAAAAGAAAAGCAAAGAAAGACTTAGAAAAAGAAAACTGTTAAAGGGACAGAACACTCCCTCTCTCCTTCCACGCTTCTCAAAAAAGAAAACCAAACTTACCTGAAAAGAGTCTCTTCAGAAGGGGGGGGGGCTTGCGAGAGAGAAAAAGAGGGGAAGGGGGTAAAAAAAAGGAGGGGAAAAAAGAGGGGGGGGGGGAATGCCAGAAGGGAGCCAAAGCAGAGGGAGACAGGGCACCAAAAGCAAAAGGGGCAATACACGAGCCCACTCAGAGGAGCTAATCGGTGCACGAAGTGGCGGAATGGAAGCCTCATCGCAACAAAAATAACTGGGCAGACAGGAGCTCTTTCCCCCTGGGCCAGAGGGGAACTGGAAGACAGCCTTTGCCGAGGCGCTGAGGAAACACCAGCAAGAAAGCAAGGCAGGGACCAAAGCAGACATAGAGGCCGCAGTACAGGCAGCAATGGCCAAGGCCCTGGCGGAGGTGCAGCTCGCCCTGGGCAGAGCAGAGAAGAAACTGGAAGCCCAGGAGGAGAAACTGGAAACCGAAAAGGCGACCATTAAGGAGCTGGAGAGGGCTGCGACTGTCATGAGCGACCGGATCACAGCCCTGGAGAAAGAGGTGGCGAGACTGGGCACAATGCAGGGGAGCCTGAAGGGCAGGTGGACAACCCCAGGAAAACCGCTCAAGATGACAAAATGTCAGGATAGTGGGTCTACCAGAGGGGAATCGAGGGTAGAAACCCCACGGCCTATGTGGCCGAGATGCTGGGTAACTTAGTGGGGAGGGAAACTTTCCCCAACCCACCAGAAATGGACAGAGCTCACCAGTCGCTGCGCCCGAAACCCAGGGTGGGGGAACACCCGAGGGCAGTTATAGCCAAACTGCACCGGTATAAAGACAGGGAAACAATCCTGCGCTGGACCAGGCAAAACAGAACCTGCAGATGGGGAGGACACCTAGAGTGCATGAGGACATTAGGGCAGACTTCGCCAGGAGACGGGCTGAATTCAACAGAGCAAAAGCAGCCCTTCACAGGAACAATGTGCGCTTTGGTATGCTGTACCCAGCGAAACTCTGGGTCACATACCAAGAAAGAGAGTATTTCTTTACAGTCCCCGCCGACGCAAACAAATTTATCGAAGAACACGGGCTGGAAAACCAACAGCGAGGGTAGAAACACGGGGCCCCTGGTAAGGGGCAACAATACGTCGATGGGGAGGGGGGTGGGGTGAGGCAATGCCAGGCCCCCCCCCCGATGGCAAGCGCACCCTGAACAAAAAGCAAACCGCTACCCAACGAACCGACATAGGTGGGAAACCAGGCCCCAGCACAAGGGTATGAGAGTAGCGGAGAAGGGTGAGCAAACAGGGTAGGGCGGGGGAAGAGTGCGCAAAAAAACGCAGAGGCTGGGCAGGGGAGAAGCGAGACAGTAACTCCCTAGAGGGGGGATCGCCGCACTAGCAAGAAAGCTAGATAGGGGACATGCAAAAAAGCAGTGCCGCAGCGTGCCCCCAACAGAGGGGACGGCGCCAGGCAGAGGGCGGGTGGGACCACGCAACAGAGGTGGGAGAGCAAATGGGGATAGGAGCAGGGGAAAGAGGGACAAAGGAGGGATATACGGGAGAGGGGAAGAAGGGGGAGGAAAGGGAGGGAGGGGGGGGCGGGGGGGGGGGGGGAGAGGCACGGAACTCAGGGACGGAGGGACAAACAAGACTAGAAAAGGAACAGCAATAGGACTACAGAGTGTTGCAACCAAGGGCTCGGAACAAGGAATCGCTGCAAGCATCCACCCAGTACGGTCTCTGGGCGAAGGGAAACCCCAAAGTGAAGAGGGCTACCCGCGTGGCGGCCGCACAGCAGGCGACCATGGCGGGGGACCCCTGGACGGAGGGAAGCCCCGGAGCGCAGGGGCACGACCGCATGGAGAGAGCAGTGACAGCGGCCATCCTGGATGGCCCCCTAACAAGAGGGAACCCCGGAGGGCAGGGGCGCGTCCACCAGGTGAATATGGTTAATCCTACAGGAGGGGACGTAAGCCCCCCACCAGGATAGTCACGTGGAACATAAGGGGACTCAACAGGGGGGTGGCAATACTGATCAGCAAATGGACAATGTTTAGGGCGGCAAAGACGGATACGGACCCAGGGGGACGGTACGTCATGGATAGCGGGACCCTGGATGGGGCACCGTTAGTACTAGTTAACGTGTACGCGCCCAACTGGGACGACCCGAACTTCATTAAGAAGACCATGGCAGCAATCCCTGACATAGCGACGCACCGACTAATCATGGGGGGGCAACTTCAACTGTACACAGGGCCCAATGACTGACAGATCGAACCCCAAGACGGGGAAAACCTCAAACATGGCAAGAGAACTCGGTCACTTTATGGAACAGATGGGTGCGGTGGACCCCTGGAGGTTCACCCACCCAGGGGAGAAGGAGTTTTTCTTCTTCTCCCCAGTACACAACGTATACACCATAATTGACTTCTTTGTGGTGGGGAAAACGGTGCTTCCGGGGATAGACAAAGTGGAACACTCTGCAATTGTGATATCAGACCATGCTCCACACTACATGGACGTGAGGCTGGAAACGGGCAGGGCTCAATGCCCCACATGGAGGTTGGATGTTGCCCTACTAGCTGACAAGGCCTTCAACGAAAGGATATCGCAGGCTATAGCAGAATACACGGAGAACAATCAGAACGGGGAGGTCTCACCCTCCACGTTCTGGGAAGCGCTAAAGGCAGTAATAAGAGGGGAAATCATCGCTTTCAAAGCGCGAAGAGATAGGGAGGAACGGGTGGCTAGGCAGCAGCTGGTCGACTCCATACTGGAGGTAGACCATAAATACTCCGAGGATCCGACCGTAGAGCTCCTGGCAGAGGGGAAAGAGTTACAAAGGAACTTTGATCTGCTCTCCACCAGGAAAGCAGTGCACCAACTCCGCCAAGCACGTGGGAACCTATATGAACACGGAGACAAAGCCAGCCGCTTGCTGGCACACCAGCTGAGAAAGCAGGCAGCCACCAGAGAAATTGCACAAATCAGGGATACTAGAGGTGCATTACAAACAGAGCCAGAAAAGATCAACAAAGCATTCAGGGCCTTTTACCAAGGGCTGTACACCTCAGAGTCCCCAATGGGGGAGTCAGGGATGAAACGGTTCCTTGATGGACTGGACATACCAGTCGTGGGGGAGGGCAGAAAATGGGTCCTGGAAGCACCACTAGCACTGGGAAAGATCATGAACAGCGTAAGCTCCATGCAGGCGGGGAAGGCGCCAGGACCAGACGGGTTCACGGCGGGCTTCTACAAAACATTTGCAACAGCACTGGCCCCGCACCTGCGGGAGATGTTCACAGGCTCGCTAGCTAGGGACACACTGCCACTCACGCTAGCACAGGTCTCAATCTCGCTGATACCTAAGAAAGATAAAGACCCAACAGAATGTGGGTCATACAGACCCATCTGCTGAATGCAGATGCCAAAATACTGGCCAAGATTCTAGCCAAAAGGCTAGACGACTGCGTGCCAGAGGTGGTCGCAGAAGACGAGACGGGCTTTGTCAAAGGTAGACAGCTTACCTCCAACATCAGGCGCCTGCTGGACGTGATAATGACCCCCTCCGGAGAGAGAACACCAGAGGTGATCGTCTCTCTAGACGCAGAAAAGGCCTTCGACAGAGTCGAATGGAAATACATCACAGAGGTACTAGAACAGTTCGGGCTTGGAACAGGATTCACCTCCTGGGTAAAACTCCCAAACAACGCTCCCATGGCAAGCATACGGACAAACTACACCAACTCCCGATACTTCCAGCTGCACAGGGGCACCAGACAAGGATGCCCACTGTCCCCGCTGCTGTTCGCCCTAGTGATCGAGCAATTGCGCTCAGAGCAACAAAAAGCTGGAGAGGGATCCGAAGGGGAGGCAGAGAGCACAGAGTCTCACTCTATGCAGATGACCTGCTCCTCTACATCTTGGACCCTCAAAGTAGCATGTACAGAATCATCGCGCTCCTGAAAGAGTTTGGCGCCTTCTCGGGCTACAAACGCAACATGAGCAAAAGCGAGATCTTCCCGGTACACCCACAAGTAGGGGGGGCAGCACTAACGGGACTGCCATTTAAACAAACCCGACTTAAATTCCGCTACCTGGGGATCCAAATAGCCCACGACTGGAAAGGGATCCACAAATAGAACCTCACCAATCTGACGGAGGAAGTAAAAAAGGACCTGCAAAGATGGAGCACATTCCCACTCTCCCTTGCGGGGAGAGTCCAGACGATCAAAATGAACGTGCTGCCCAGGTACCTCTTCCTATTCAGAGCCATCCCGATCTACATCCCCAAGACCTTTTTCAAAGCATTAAACAAACTAATCATGGTGTTGAGCGAATAAGGGGATGGATCAAAGAGCCAGAAGCCAAGTGGGTCCGCACAGAAGAGGCCTCCTGTAAGGGGACCTCCCTCCAAGCCCTCGCCACGGCGGCACTCCCATCCCCACCCAAAAAACACTCCAGCAGCCCGGTGGTGATAGCAACCCTCCAGTCCTGGAACCAGCTGCGGCTGACCAAAATGTCGGACAAAGCTCCCATCTGTAACACCCATAGGTTCACACCAGCACTGACTGACGCCACCTTCAAAAGGTGGAGACAGGACGAGGGGACACGGACAGTCTATACACCGACGGCAGGGTCGCGACACTGGACGAACTGATGGAGAAATTCCAGCTGGCCAGGGGGAACGAGCTAAGGTACCTGCAGCTCAGAAACTTCCGACGAAAGGAGACAAGGACTTACCCACAACCGCCACGACAGACATTACTGGAAGAGTTACTGGACGCAAGCATATTAGAGAGAGAAAACTGTAGAGACATGTACGACTGACTGGTAGAAGGGGCCGACACCATACTGGATGCAACAAGAAGGAAATGGGAGGAGGACCTGGGGATCGAGATAGGGTGGGGACTCTGGAGCGAAGCACTGCATAGGGTCAACTCCACCTGCGCAAGGTTCAACCTGACGCAACTAAAAGTGGTCCATAGAGCCCACTTAACAAGAACCCGGATGAGAAGGTTCTTCCCGGAGGTGGAGAATAGATGTGGACGGTGCCAAGGAGGCCCGGCCAACCATGCCCGCATGTTCTGGTCTTGCCCCAGACTTGTGGAGTACTGGACAGCCTTCTTCGAGGTAATGTCCAAAGTGGTGGGGGTGAGGGTGGAGCCATGTCCGAAGGTGGCGGTCTTCGGGGTTTCAGACCAGCCAGATCTATTCCTGGGGAGGAGAACGGACGCCCTTGCCTTTGCCTCGCTGATCGCCCGCCGTAGAATCCTGTTCAGCTGGCGGTCAGCAGAACCTCCCAAAGCTGCAGACTGGCTGTCCGACCTCTCGGAATCTCTCCAAATGGAGAAAATTAAATTCGCCATCCGAGGGTCAGACGACGGCTTCCACAGAACGTGGGAGCCATTCACCCGATTGTTCTGGCAGTTTTGTGGCCAACAAACAAGCAGAAGAATAGCCGGGAACCAGGGGAAAGCAGCCAAAGCATGAGAGGGGGGAGATAGACCGTGAGAGGGGGGGACAACTCAGTCTAAGAGGAAGGAAAGGCGAACCACGGGAGGGAGGGGGACGACACATCCACAGGAATAGAGAAAAAGGAGAATACAGGCGGAGGACGGGAGGAGAAGCGGCAGCGTGCACGAGAAGACAATGGCGGCAAAATTCGGCCGGGAGAAGCGAGGGGCAACACCGGCACCAGACCCACTCGAGGATTGCCCTCCGGAAGTGCCTCGCCAGCACAAACGGATGCCTACTTATATATATATTTATATCATCCTGTGTACATAACGGCAAAATATACTCTGTTCAAAAATCCAATAAAAACAATTTATTTTTAAAAAGTCAAGTTTTGGTACTGCACTTTAGTATTCTGTAGTGTAACTTAAAATGATAAATGTGATTGATTGATGCTAACATTGTCAATGTGTGAATAAAGACTATTGATTGAAAATAAAGTCGACTCGCAGTCATGTGTCCACTGCATACTAATTAAACACACACTGTGCGCAACACTAGGACTAGTAATCCAGAAACCAGGAGTAATGCTCTGGGCACCTGGGTTCCAATCCTACCACGATGGTTAAATTTGAATTCAATAAAATCAGTAGTTAAAAGTCTAATGATGACCACGAAACCATTGCCAACTGTCATAAAAAGGGAAGGAAATCTGCCATTTCTACCTGGTCTGGCCAAAATATTACTCCAGACCCACAGCAACATGGTTGACTCATAATTGCTCCTCTGAAATAGCCAAGCAAAACACTCAGTTGAAGGGCATTTAGGGATGGGCAACTAATGCTGCCCCAGCCTACGATGCCCACAGCCCTTGAATGAACTAATGAGTTACCTTCAACTGACCTTCCCTGGAATCCTGCCACCCAACATGTCTCGGAGGCCTGCCTTGTCAAGGCTTTTCAAACCCTTTAAAACTCGGTCCTTGGTTTGAACCGGATATATCTGTAAATCTTTCCAGTTCTCACAAAGGGTTGCAGCACTGTTTCTCTCTCCACAGATGTGCCTTTTCTATTTATATTGCGGATCAAAGCTAATGCTGTTAACCGCACTCGAAAATCAGAAATCTCAAAACCCAGAAAGCCCCCAAAGCTGCATACTAAACCAGATTGTGTACCAACAATGCAGGAAATATATCTGCTGTCAATCTAAATCTGATCCGTTTAATGAGGTTATAATAATAATCTGAAGTGTATAATGCAGTCTGCTATAACTAAAAACTAACTAGAAACTATGATTGCCAGTGATCATCATTCGCTTGCTTAACCTGAAACAGTTGTGGTACCTTTGTTATTCTTTTGGTTTTGACTATGCACAAAGTTCACTTTGAAAGACACTTGCGCTTTTCCATGTGAGCTTTGAATACAATTTTAAAAAAACAAATAAATTCCACTACATAGGAGGGCAATACTGGGGGAGATTCCAATCCAGCACTCTTTTTTCATGGTTCTAATGAGCCTTTCTCTCAGAAATGAAGAGGACTTGCTTGTAGCCACACTCCGGCTTCTACTGCTCGTCCAATAAATCTGTATCACAAACTGAATTAAAATATTTTTCCGAACTATCCATTGTTTTGGGCACTGCGATTCAAATGTATGTTTTATTTTAAAATAACTTGGGACTGTTAACTTTATGGGGGTCACCACCGATTACGGTGCTGAAATAGAGGAATAATCCTCTGTAAATATTAGCAAAGGAAATTCCAACCCTGGCAAATAATTGTCAGTTGATTACTAAATAAATTCTGCAACCTATAAGGAGCAATCCATTAAACGTAGGAGGGAAGTCAAGTGTCTTGGAGAGGATGAGAGACTTCAGTTATTTGGGGTGATTGGAGAAGCTGGGAAAACTTTTCTATGGATTGAGTGGTTAGGGTCCGAAATGCATTCCCTGGAAACGTGATGTGGGCCGATTCAATCGTGGCTTCCGAAAGGAAATTAGATTATTTGCTCAAGAGAAAATATTTCCCCAGCTACAGGTCAACGGCAGAGGAGTGGAATTAGCTGATTTACCCTCGCAAAGAGCTACCACAGATCTGATGGGCCGAATAGCCTCCATCTGTGTTCTCTGACTCTCCAATTCTTGCCTGGGCTTTTTTCCTCAAAGGTGGTTAAGACCAGATTTAATAGAGGTGTTCAAAAGCATGGGTTTGATCGAGTTAAATGGGAGAAACCTTTTCCACTGGCAGCCATGTTGTTGATCGAAGACACAGGTTTAAGATACTTGGCAAAGAAATCAGGGTGAGGTGAGATGGGAGGGAAGACTTTTTATTTTTTTACACAGCAGGTTATGATGATCTGGAAAATCTGTCCAAAAGGGTGATCAAAACCGTTTAACTTGTAATTTTCAAAAGGGAATTGGAAACGGAGAAATGTGCAGGATTATGGGGAAAGAGAAAGGGAGCGGGAGTAATTGGGAGTTTTAAAGAGCCAGTAGAAGCATGATGGGCCGAATGGCCTCAATCATCGATCTATGACGTACCGGATGACTATAAAACCTTATACTCGAGTAGTGAATTATGTCTGGATAAGGGAAACTGATTAAAATATGAAAACATGAAATATTTCATAACTGATGGAAAAAATAATTTCAGTTCCTGTGAAACAAGGAAAGTACTGACATTTTTGAACATTAAAGATACTGGTTATATTGCAGCAATGGGGCTGCACGATAGCACAGTGGGTAGCACTGTTGCTTCACAGCTCTAGGGTCCCAAGTTCGATTCCCGGCTTGGGTCACTGTCTGTGCGGAGTCTGCACGTTCTCTCCGTGTCTGCATGGGTTTCCTCCGGGTGCTCCGGTTTCCTCCCACAGTCCAAAGATGTGCAGGTTAGGTGAATTGGGCATTCTGAATTCTCCCACAGTGTACCCGAACAGGTGCCGGAATGTGGCGACTAGGGGCTTTTCACAATAACTTCATTGCAGTGTTAATGTAAGCTTATTTGTGACAATAGAGATTATAAATAATAAATAAATAAAATTGACGAAAAAATAGCAGAGTGCACAGCATAAACAGCAAGTGAGAGACAGAGCTAAGCGATTCCACAACCAGATCTAAGCCGTTGGAACAAAGTCTGTCCACAATCTACAAGGCACAAGTCAGGAGTGTGATGAAATACTCCCCACTTGCCTGGATGAGTGCAGCTCCAACAACACTCAACAAGCTTGACAGCATCCAGGCCAAAGCAGTCCATTTGAGTGTCACCCCATCCAGATTAACTCCCTCCACCACCGACTCACAGTGACAGCGTTGTGCATAATCTACAAGATGCCCTGCAGGACTCACCAAGCCTCCCTTAGGCAGCACCTACATGGGAACACCACCACTTGGGAGGTTCCCCTCAGAACCACTCACCACCCTGACTTGTAAATATTTTGCAGTTCCTTCACAGTCACTGGGTCAAAATTATGATGGAATTCCTTCCCTAACAGCATGAGTCTACCAAACCACATGGACTTTAGACTTCAGGATGGGAATTAAATGCTGTCTACCCAGCAAAGCCCACATCCCTTAAATAAATTTCAAAAAAAATTCTAACCAAAACATAAAACCAGAGATTTATCTCATCTCTCCCTCACCTAAAATCCAGTTTTGCTCCAGAGTTAAACACAATTCATTGCAGGAAGCAATACTCAATGCAGATTAAATCAGGCTCAATATTTAATCCAAACACTAGCTCAATACTCTGACTCCTGCAAGTCTGTCCAACGCGGTACAGGTACAGTTACGAAATCTGACTGGAAGCATTCCTGGAGGTTTCATAATTCAAAACAGCTTTCCCACGCCCCATTATCTATTAAAAACTAACAAAAGTGTTCATGGAAAATGGGAGGAAAAACAAGTTTTTTTTTTAATGCCCTTATTATTTTTCTCCTAGGTTGCTTACAGCAGTGTCCCAGAAATGAACTTTCAGCTAGAGTTGACCTTCGTGGAGCAAAGGAGATTGAGGGACGGTGTGATCAAGGTTTTCTAAAATCTTATGGGATGGGGCGTCGCTGGCTATGCCAATATTTGTTGCCCATCCTCAATTGCCCTTGAGAAGATTTGGTTAAGGTGGACAAAAGAATGCAGTTCACATTTGCTCAGCAATCTCCACAATTTTTCAAGAAAAGGACACTTTAGCAAAACCTGAAATGTGAGAGCCACACTAAATAAAATAAACAACATCAACGATAAATACTCTGCGAGTTCAACAGTGGTGGCTAAGCTAATATAGCTGTTACTGTATAACACACATACTTGGATATTCTAATTGGGGCATATTAAACCATGTAGTCAATGTGATGTGTAAAGAAAGCTGACTTTTGATAGATTCAGCGCTCGGCACACCTTTTTAATTTTCTTCCACTTTTTTTAGAATTCAGAGTACCCAATTCTTTTTTTTCCAATTAAGGGGCAATTTAGCGTGGCCAATTCACCACCCTACACATTTTTGGGTTGTGGGGCGAGGCCCATGCAGACACGGGGCGTGTGTGCAAACTCCACACAGACAGTGACCCGGGGCCGGGAGCGAACCCAGGTTCTTGGCGCCTTGAGGCAGCAATGCTAACCACTGCGCCACCATGCCGCCTGGCACACGCTTTTTTTAATGTTCAAAATAAATAGGAATATATTTCTGGGTTGGGCGTGACCCTCTTGAGGATAAAGTGATTATTGAAAATGGATGGATGGAGTCGGGGAGCCACACTTAGTGCCAGTGGGAGCCACCACCAGCTCACGGGCCCTGCCATGAAGAACACTGCCTTAGCTGATGGTACATGGAAGAGGATACACAGATTTAAGGCAAATGATGCTGGGGAGGGGGTTTGGGGGGAGGAATGTGAGGAAGAACTTCAATTTTTTAAGGGATGAGTGGTACACTGCCTACGAGGGTGCTATAAGTAGAGATGAAGAATAATTGAATGATTTCCAAAGCAAAATTGGCTGCGCACTTGAGGGAATTAGTACGTGAGTGGCAGTGGGCGGTGGAATGGGACTGACTGGAATTCTCTACAGACAGCTGTTATGTACTCAATGGGCTGAATGACTGTGTCACAATGACTCTAATCCTTGGAGACTCCAGGACAACTCTGTGGGGTTGGTAATGCTAGTCACAGAAGCATAATGGGCCACAGTGTCTGAGCTGTCCATCCCTATAGGATGGCAAGCAATATCTTGGCGGCAGAGATGAACGTTTGGACCAGTTCAACCACAAGAGAAAAAAGTTAAATTTTTATGATGGAATTGTTTTTGTCCTACCTGTACAGCTGCTTTCTCTTGCTTCCTTTCCCAAAGATTCCACTGGCCTCTTGTCCCTGATCAAGACACAACCATGCATAGAAGCTAAAAGCATAGCCAGGCCAACGCTGAATAGTGGGTACCATGATTCCCGCCATGCTGTGGGCCAGGTTAAAGTACTGTAGTGCATTATCTAGTCCCTGTTTTCGGGCTATGCCCAGTATTGCACATGTCACAGGGACAACATAGGGATGGGCCTGTTTAGGGTTGGCTGTCCTTAGTAACCTCATCAACTGCAAGAGCTCTCCTGAGCTCAATGACTGGCTGCCCAAAGATCCCAGTAGTCCAATCAGATTCTCTGCAGACGTACGGTGTAGCCTAGCATGACAGTTCAATGTCACAAGGATACGGCTCACAATGTTGGCGTTTACGCAGAACATGCGGCTTTGACGATTGATGCAACATATCCTCTTCAGCCAATCAGAAACAAAGATTTGTAGCTCAAAGGAGTCCAGCTCCGGAAGCCATTGGATGAGTAGCAGAAGGGGCTGGACGTTGCTGATCCCCAACATCCCAACAGAGGTGTGTTCACCTTCAATGGCCTGCAAGTGAAAAACAAGATGCTCAGTAATTCAATATAATCAAGGCACAGATTAATAAAGGTTTGGGTGTTGAAGGATGTGGGATAGTGCAGAATGGCGGAGTTGAGGTAGATGATCAACCGTCTTCTTACTGAATGACTGAGCAGGCCCGAAGAGCCAAACGGTCTGCTCCTCAATTTCCTACGTTCTAAATTAGACCATGAACTACTGAACTTCCTTTACAACTCTAAACATGTACACAATTGCAAAGTGGGAGATTGCACTGAATGAGAAGACATTTATTTTGCTGTGACGCTGTTTGAAAACACTGCACACAGGAATGACAACCGAAGGGCATCATCAACCTGTGACATTCAGAATCAATTGGCATCCTTAAAGATTAAATCCCACTGAGATCTAACTATTTGCTTCTTGAGTAGTCCACATTTATGAGATTAGGCTTTTGATAGCGAGGGTAATTAAGATATTCAATCACTGCTCAGAGCTTTTGCTTCAGCTCAACCAAAAGGCTCAAATACCAATTAAAATAATATTGCGTGACTAATTGCAGATGAGCTCTTGTGTTGAGCAAAAAAATCAAAGCAGTTTACAACAGGCAATTTAAACTCTCTCTCATTGACATTCAAAAGTTGAAAGAGCTTCTAGATACTTATTATCTTTTTATAATGAGTACCGTATGTTACTACATTTGTGGTGATGATATTTTGGATCTTAATTGGCATGAGCAATTGCTATTTCCCCCCGTGTAGCTGATGTAGGACAACCTCCATATTCAAGGATTGTCAATTTTTTCTTTCATTCTTTGGTGGGATGTGATTGTCACTGGCAAGGCCAGGATTATTTTCCCATCCCTAATTTCCCTCGAAATGTGTGGCCATTTCAAAGGGCAATTAAAGGTCACATGTAGACCAGCATGGCAGATTTCCCTCCCTAAAGGACTTTAGTGAACCAGATGGGCTTTTACAACAATCAATGGTAGTTTTGCGGTCACCATTACTGAGATTAGCTTTCAACTCTAGATTTTATGAACTGAATTTAAATTCCACCGGCTGCCCTGGTGGATTATGAATCCATGTCCCTGTTATCAGAGAATGGCCAAGAAAGGAGATATCACAGAAGACGAAAAAGGTAGGGTTATATCAGAACTCACTTGCAAACACCACCAAAAATATAACTACCAGCAAAAGTGAGCAGAAGTCATAAAAGAATTTTAGACAGCCTCATTCACCAAAACTCATATTACAATAAAGTACAATAACATGGAAGTCACAGGGGTTTATCTGATACAATCGTCAGAATGCAACTCACAACGCCTGTGACAAAGTTAGCATCAGATCATACAACACCCCCCATCCCCCCAAATAACACCCCATCTCCACCAAGTCTTCAAAATTTGAGTGCTGAGCCTCACCATGTTCATCAGCTCTTTCAATAGGTCTCGTGATGGTTGGCCCAATGTCTTCAGGACTTCATACAGCTGCGTGTAACCAATACGCTCTTTGAAAACCTCCTAGTTTCAGAATTTAAAATGGAAATATGGAATAACGCAATGCAAACACAATTGAAACACAATTAACTGGCAGTAAAAAGTTTTTCGTATTTATTTTATACTACTTCACCCACTGTATGGACCTCTACAGAAAAATCAGAAATGAGTGGAGCAGTAATCAGGCAACGAGAGGCTTATTTCAATATACTTTCATGGGTTGTGGGCATCGCTGGCATGACCAGCATTTATTACCCATCACTAATTGCCATCAAGAAGGTGGTGATGACCTGCCTGAACCAGTTCCTGTGGTCTCAGCACACCCAAAGGTAGGAAGGGAGTTCCAGGAATTTTCATCCAGAAGCGTAGAGTCCAAAGCTCCACACAATGGAGCAACAGGTTATAAATCTGCAATATTAATTCCTCAATCTCTGTTTTTCTTCCATGAGAAGAACGCGAAGGCCAATCAGCTTTGCACTGAATTGTGAAATGGTATGCTCCCCAGCCCCTTGTGTCCAATTCCATTTAGTAAGAGATTGAGGCTGAAAATCCTATCAGCCCTCTGTGGGACTGACAAGGAACTTTCCCATCCTATAACTTTTAAAGAGGCAGCACAGGCATGATAGGCAGAATGGCCTCCTTCAGTCCTTTATCATTCTATGATTACCTCTGCCCTGGCCAGTCCCAACCAGTAATCAAACCCTGTGTTGCTATGCAGAGCAGAATTGCGTGCATTGGTTTAGGGAGGAGGGCAAAAAACATTCAAAAGTAATTAAAATCTGAGGTTGAATTGGGTTTTCCTCTTTGATAAAGCGAAAAACCAAGCTTACCTTAGCAGCCGGGGATTTGTGCATTACTGCAGTCAAAGCTTGGATCGTTGCCACAGCGAGGCTATCCAGGCGGCCCTGAAACACCTAGAACACCAATTAGACTATTAAACTGCAACTAGCAAGGTGACCAGAGGAAGATTGTGTATTCACTGCTTCTCAGTTCTCAAAACAGAAATATGAAGGTTAGAACCAACAATCAAGACTTGGCATTCGAGTCTTCCAACTAGCATTAACCAACATTTCTAAAAGTGTAATATGACAATTGAGGTCATTCTGTGGGAACACCAAATGCAAATTTTTGTTCATTTGTTTGTAAGCACTACCAATACGAGTGGGGATCAAATTGAGCCAGTTAGTGGATTCCTGAAAAATCAGATGGAATTAGAGGCAGAAAACACTCACCTTAAGTTTTTCCAATTAAAAAAAAAATATCCAGATAGATCAGATCCAAACTTTCACCAATTCAGTGCCTTAATTCTTGGTCTGTTGATTTCTTCAGTGTGAAAGCACAGAATTGAGTGGCACAGATTAGAATTCAATGCCATTTGTGATACACAGGCAAACATTGAAACCTACGGCAGTAATCGTCCTGCATTGACATTACTGTTGCTGTCATGTGAGAGTACCTTTAAGAAATGGGTGTTTAAGAAATGTACCTTTAAGAAATGGGTGTTTTATCAGTGATGTCAGAGTGTGGGTGGAGCTGGGCTGTCTGTCAGCTTTTTACTTTTCTTTTAGGCTGTTTGCTGCAGGGTGTTTTAGTTTTGTTTTCAGTGTTGGAACTGAAGCCAGACAGAGCAGGTGTACTGTTGATCTCTCTGCCATGAAAAGACTATCTCTTGATCATTTGGTGAATTCAGAATTATAAATGTTCTCGGTAGTGAATGTAAACCTAATGTGCTTCTGTTAAAAGGGGTTCCTTCTGTCTTCTGGATGTTGTTTGGGAAGTTATTAAGGATTACTTAGTGTTGTATTCTTTGGGGGTTGTATTTGAATTGATGGTTGCTAAGATGTTCACTGTATGTTTCAAAAAGGTTAACTTGAGTTCAGAGAATAAACATTGTTTTGCTTTAAAAATTACTTTCCCATTTCTGCTGTACCACACCTGTAGAGTGGGCCGTGTGCTCCCCATACCACAATCTATTAAAAGTTGTGGGTCAGGTGAACTCCATGCAACACTTTGGGGTTCTCTAAACCCTGGCCATAACAAATTGGGGGCTCGAGGGGGATAAAAGTCTATCTATTAGATTGGCTTAGTGAACTTTAAAGACAGTGCGGGGTGAGCATATTATGGTGAGCATGTTATGATATTCTAGTTTAAGTGGGGAGTGTGTTGTGGATAATGGCTCTTTCAGAGGCTCTGAAGTTTCTGGAGGTGGAGACGGTCACACGCAGTACCTTACAGACAGAGATTAAAAGCAGACTGCTAGATTTGGCAAACACATTAACATGCAGTTAACATTACCTGACAAAATGCGAAAAGATGAGGTAATTATGGCGGTGGCTAAGCATTTAGAGTTGCCTGAGATACAGTGTGACTCATTGGAAATGGCAAAAATTCAGTTACAAATTAAACAAATGGAACATGAGAAAGAATTAAAGCACCTTGTATACGAAAGCGAGAGAGAGGAAAAAGAAAAGGAGAGAGAAGAAAGGAGAAAAGAAATAATAGCCCTAGCAGAACAAAAAGAGAAAGGGAGATACAGGTCAGGGAAAAAGATAAAGACTGAAACATGACAGTCAGTTAAAATTGGCAGACGTAAAGGGAAACGTACAGTTGGATGATAGTGATGAGGATAGTGAGACAGAGCATCAAAGTCAAAGGCTTGGTGGGAATCTATTTAAATATGTCCAAGCATTGCCAAGATTTGACGAGAAGGAAGTCGATGCTTTTTTCATTTCATTTGAGAAGTTAGGTAAACAAATGAAATGGCCACAGGACATGTGGGTATTACTGATTCAAACAAAGCTGGTAGGTAGGGCGAGTGAAGTGTTTGCATCACTACCGGAGGAGGTATCTGGGACGTATGAGGAGGTGAAAAAATCCATCTTCGGTGCATATGAACTAGTGCCTGAAGCCCACAGACAAAGGTTTAGAAATTTAAGGAAATAATTTAGTCAAACATACATGGAGTTTGAAAGGATGAAACAGAGATATTTTGATAGGTAGATAAGGGCTTTGAAAATAGACCAAACGTATGAAGCTCTCAGAGACATTATACTTTTGGAGGAGTTTAAAAATTCAATTTCTGATGTACTGAGAACTCATGTGGAAGAGCTGAGGGTTAAAACTGCGAGGTTGGTAGCAGAAATGGCAGATGATTATGAATTAGTTCGTAAATCAAAGTTTGGTTTCCGACATCAGTTTCAGCCTGTGAGGGATAGAAACTGGGGACATGAGAAATACTCAAGTGGTAAAGGTAAAGGTGATCTGATGGAAGATAATAAGGAGAGTGTACCTCAGACTAAAAAAGAAATCCAGGAGGATGGAAGAGACATGAAAAGTTTCAAAGGTTTTCACTGTAATAAACTAGGCCATGTAAAGTCACAGTGTTGGTGGTTGAAGAAAAGCCCCGGGAAGGCTGATGTGGTAAAACAGGATAAGACAGTGGGGTTTGTGCAAGTGGTAAAGGAAAGCCCAAGTGAAGCGAAGGAGGTGCAAAAGATTGTACAGCCTGATCAAGAGGTGATTGATAAGAAGGTGCCGGATCCCTTTAAAAATTTACTTCAGTGGGTAAAGTTTACTCACGTGTATCAGGAGAAGTAGGTAAAGAAGTCACAATTTTAAGAGCTATGGGAGCTAGTCAATCTTTAATGGTAAGAGATGAGGATATGTAGTCTGGGAAGAACATTGCCAGAAAAGGTGGTAATATGTGGAATTCAGGGTGAGTGTAGTAGTGTTCCATTATATAAGCTAAGGTTGGAAAGTCCAGTGAAGAGTGGTGAAGTGGTGGTAGGAGTAATAGAGAAAGTATCTTGACCAGGAATACAGTTTATATTGGGAAATGATATAGCTGGATCGCAGGTTGGAGTAATGCCTACTGTGGTTGATAAGCCAGTGGAAAATCAGGCAACTGAAGTGTTGAAGGATGAATATCCTGGGGTTTTCCGGATTGTGTGGTAACAAGGTCGCAAAGTCACAGGGTAAGACAAGAGGAGAAATCAAAGAGTGAAGATGACATTGAAGTGCAATTATCAGAAACGATTTTTGATCAGATGGTTGAAAAAGAACAAGAACAGGTGGAGGATGAGGCAGATATTTTTAGTTCAGGAAAATTGGCAGAGTTACAACATAAAGATAGAGAAATAAAACAGATGTATCAGAAAGCATATACGGAAGAGGAATCTGAGTGTACACCAGAGTGTTATTACCGTAAAAGTAATGTCTTGATGAGAAAATGGAGACCTTTACACATGAAAAGTGGGCAGAAGTTCATCAAGTAGCATTGCCGGTAGGGCGTAGAAAGGAGGTGTTGTGAGTTGCACATGAGGTACCAGTGGGAGGTCATTTGGGAATAAGGAAAACTCAAGCTAAAATCCAAAAACATTTTTATTGGCCTGGACTACATAAAGATGTAGTTAAATTTTGTCAATCATGTCACACATGTCAAGTGATAGGGAAACCTCAAGCAGTGATAAAACCAGCACCCTGAATACCCATTCCAGCATTTGAGGAACCTTTTACAAGGGTCCTAATTGATTGCGGAGGACCGCTTCCGAAAACAAAAAGTGGGAATCAATATCTTTTGACGATAATGGATGTGTCTACTAGGTTTCCAGAGGCCATTCCAGTACGTAATATTACAGCTAAAAAGATTGTGGAGGAGTTACTTAATATCTTTACTAGATATTTGGAGTTGGGGACCAAGGGCAATGTGTCCAAGTTTGCAGACAACACGAAGATGAGGGGTAAAGCAAAAAGTGCAGAGGATACCGGAAGTCTGCAGAGGGATTTGGATAGGTTAAGTGAATGGGCTAGTGTCTGGCAGATGGAATACAATGTTGACAAATGTGAGGTTATCTATTTTGGTAGGAATAACAGCAAAAGGGATTATTATTTAAATGATAAAATACTAAAACATTTTGCTGTGCAGAGAGACCTGAGTGTGCTAGTGCATGAGTCGCAAAAAGTTGGTTTACAGGTGCAACAGGTGATTAAGAAGGCAAATGGAATTTTGTCCTTCATTGCTAGAGAGATGGAGTTTAAGACTGGGAGGTTATGCTGCAATTGTATAAGGTGTTAGTGAGGCCACACCTGGAGTATTGTGTTCAGTTTTGGTCTCCTTACCGGAGAAAGGACGTACTGGCGCTTGAGGGTGTGCAGAGGAGATTCACTAGGTTAATCCCAGAGCTGAAGGGGTTGGATTACGAGGAGAGGTTGAGTAGACTGGGACTGTACTCATTGGAATTTAGAAGGATGAGGGGGGATCTTATAGAAACATATAAAATTATGAAGGGAATAGATAGGATAGATGCGGGCAGGTTATTTCCACTGGCGGGCGAAAGCAGAACTAGGGGCATAGCCTCAAAATAAGGGGAAGTAGATTTAGGACTGAGTTTAGGAGGAACTTCTTCACCCAAAGGGTTGTGAATCTATGGAATTCCTTGCCCAGTAAAGCAGTTAAGGCTTCTTCATTAAATGTTTTTAAGATAAAGATAGATAGGTTTTTGAAGAATAAAGGGTTATGGTGTTCGGGCCGGAAAGTGGAGCTGAGTCCACAAAAGATCAGCCATGATCTCATTGAATGGCGGAGCAGGCTCGAGTTGCCAGATGGCCTACTCCTGCTCCTAGTTCTTATGTTCTTATGATATGGACTACCCACAGAAATACAATCGGATCAAGGATCAAATTTCACCGCAAGGTTATTCAAAGAAGTTATGGATAGCTTAGGAATAAAACAATTTAAATCAACTGCGTACCATCCAGAACCGCAGGGAGCATTAGAAAGGTGGCATCAGACATTAAAGACAATGTTGAGGGCTTATTGTCACGATCATCTGAGGATTGGGATGAAAGAATTCCATTCGTACGGTTTGCAATTAGGGATGCACCTAATGAGTCAACCAAATTCAGTCCTTTTGAACTAATTTTTGGTCATGAGGTAAGAGGACCACTTAAATTGATTAAGGAAAAATTGGTGAGTGAGAAATCGGAAATTACATTATTGGATTATGTGTCAAATTTTAAGAACGATTAAATAGAGCAGGTGAATTGGCTAGACAACATTTAAAAGTTGCACAAAATGTGATGTAATGGGTAGCGGACAAGAAATCCAAAGTTCGTAGTTTTGCCAGTGGAGATAAAGTTTTAGTATTGTTACCAGTGGTAGATCAACCTTTAAAAGCAAGGTTTTGTGGACCTTATCAAATTGAAAGGAAATTAAGTGAGGTGAATTATGTGGTAAAAACACCAGATAGAAGGAAGACCCACCTGTGTGAAGAGTGTGTCATGTGAATCTGCTTAAAAGGTACTTTGAAAGGGGAGAAAAAGGAGGAGGTTTTAATGATTCTAACTCAAAGTGACGAACCAAATCCAGATGACTGTGAATTTGACATACCTCAAATAAAATTGGAAAACGAGGTGTTCTTAAAAATTGGATAAATTTCCAGAGGAAAAACAGATTGCCCTGAAAGAGCTATTGATATCGCATGGGCAAGTTTGAGGAGATGAATTGGGAAGTACTAAAATGGCTATACATGATGTAGATGTGAGAAATGCTGTTCCGATCAAACAACATCCATATCGACTTAACCCTTTAAAATTGGCACAGGTTAACAAAGAGATTGACAGTATGCTTAGAAATGGCATAATTGAAGTGAGTTGCAGCCAATGGAGCTCACCCATAGTGATGGTACCAAAGCCAGACGGTACCCAACAGTTGTGTGTGGACTACAGAAAGGTTAATGCAGTTACAAGAACAGACTCTTATCCTATCCCACGTTTGGAGGATTGCATTGAGAAAGTGGGACAGTCAGCTTTTATTTCCAAACTGGATTTACTTAAAGGTTACTGTTAGGTACCTTTATCCGAAACGGCGAAGGAGATTTCAGCTTTTGTGACTCCAGATGGTATATACCAATTCAAAGTTATGCCATTTGGCATGAAAAATGCCCCAGCCACATTTCAACGGCTAACTAACAAAGTTGTTTCAGAATTACCCAATTGTGCGGTATACATCGACGATCTGGTAATTTTCAGCCAGACATGGACAGAACATTTGAAACATCTGATGGAGTTATTCGATCGACTTCGGGAGGCGGGTCTGATGATAAACCTAGCCAAAGGTGAATTTGGAAAAGCCCAAGTCACTTTCCTTGGCCATACAATCGGACAGGGTCGAATGGTCACACGGGATGTGAAACCAACAGTTATCGAGGAGTTTTCAATACCCTCAAGACGAAGGGAAATAATGCGATTTCTTGGCATGAGTGGATTTGATCGAACATTTGTGCAAAGGTTTTGTAGCGTGATTGCTCCACTGATGGACTTGCTGAAGAAACGTTGATAATTTCAATGGACAGCAGAGTTTCAACAGGCATTTGACTGCCTGAAAGCTGTGATAACCAATGCTCCTGTGTTGGAAAATTACAAGGGACCCTGTGATCAGACTGAACTAAAGTATCTGACTTTTAAGAGAGGCGTAGAGAAATGGATAGATCGTGCAGAGACCTTCTTGTTCAAAGAGACTGTCAATCGAGACGGATTTCAGTTGGAGGAAGAACAAAAGAAAATGGACTATATTATTATGCCTGTTTGCGTGTTGTTTTTTGAAACAAAAAAGTATATTTACTGTGTGCATTTCTTAAAGGATAGTGAAAAGGTGAAAAATTAAACCATCTTGAAGTTGACGGGTTTTTTTTTTCTTGGGGGGAGGTGTCATGTGAGAGTACCTTTAAGAAATGGGTGTTTAAGAAATGTACCTTTAAGAAATGGGTGTTTATCAGTGATGTCAGAGTGTGGGTGGAGTGGGCTGTCAGCTTTTTACTTTCGTTTTAGGCTGTTTGCTGCAGGGTGTATTTTAGTTTCGTGTTCAGTGTTGGAGCTGAAGCCAGACAGAGCAGGTGTACTGTTTATCTCTCTGCCATGAAAAGCCTATCTCTTGATCATTTGGTGAATTCAGAATTATAAATGTTCTCAGTAGTGAATGTAAACCTAATGTGCTTCTGTTAAAAGATGTTTCTTCTGTCTTCTGAATGTTGTTTGGGAAGTTATTAAGGATTACTTAGTGTTGTATTCTTTGGGGATTGTATTTGAATTGATGGTTGCTAAGATGTTCACTGTATGTTTCAAAAAGGTTAACTTGAGTTCAGAGAATAAACATTGTTTTGCTTTAAAAAATACTTTTCCATTTCTGCTGTACCACACCTGTAGAGTGGGCCGTGTGCTCCCCATACCACAATCTATTAAAAGTTGTGGGTCAGGTGAACTCCATGCTACACGTTGGGGTTCTCTAAACCCTGGCCCATAACATTGCTGTCAACCCAGACCCTCTCGCCTGAAGAAAAACCCACTGACATAAGGTGAAGAGTTAAAATAGAGAGAGAATATCTGTCCATATGGTGTCAGATCATACAATTGATTATTTAAACTCATCCTTTGCAAGGGTATGCTTAAGGGGAGTCCAATAAAAGATCACAAGACAATCCTTTTTGTGCACCCTTGGACAGACTGGAAAGCAAAACTTGAGCATTAAATTCATATCTCCTCTCTGCCAATAGTTTCACACTATAATGTTTATTTCGTTTTGGAAGGAGGAAGATTTATCGTCACATTTGAATGGCATTTTGGTTTGCGCTATAATAAATTGAAGGAACAGAAATGATGAATGTTCAGAGAGCTAGTAGGAATGACAAGTCTTGACAATACCCATAATCATACAAGAGAAGTCTACAACAAATCTCCTGTAGCAAGAACATTATGCGGCATGCCACACCCACTCCCACATTTCACATATAGTAGTGATGGTCAGCTTCGTAACGAAGGCCAGTGAGGAAAAGTACACACCTTTACAGTTACACTGGGGACAATGGTAGCTCTTTCTTTTCCAAATGTTTTGCTTCCGCATGTAGAAGCTACAGCTTGTGTCATAGACATCCCTCACATAATTACAAGAGGCCACTGTTAACAGGGAAATGCTAATCAGGAAAAATATTTAGTTCTGAACAGTTGCACTTTCACTTGGTAATGTGAAAGTTTATTTAAAATTCAATCAAACATTTCTGAGGACAGCAGAAACACTTATCCAAATTAAGTTGAATTACAATACATAGGCTTGCCAAAATAATTGGTATGTTTTATGAGAGAACACATTCTTCTGGAGAGGAAGTCCAATTTATGAAGCGGATTTTTGTTCAGGGATAGTTGAGGGACCAAGGCAGGTGAAATGGAGTTAAGATACAAATCAACCATGATCTAATTGAATGACAGAACAGGTTCTTGGGGATGGATGGTCGACTCCTGCCAGGATAACAAGGGAGTCTGCTCATCATTTACTTCTTGGAATGGCTCACTGGATATTCACTGGAAAATCTGAAACTAGCCCACTGCAGAATTTCGTAATTATACAGAAAGCAGTGATCTGTCACTATTTTTTGGTGCCTTATGTGTTTGTGCGATCCTCAGAAGTAAGTGATCAGCAGAACACCCAGTAACCTTCAGGTTGTTGCTGCGCCTCCTCACCAGACCAGGTCACTGTACTATGCAGTAACACCAACAACAAGCAGCAGTACGTCATACACATCTGCCTGAGCACCAAACGACATTCAGCCTCACTGACCACAAAAATACCCACCCACCACCACAGTGCAGAGAAATGAAAGGGTAAATCCTACAAGATTTTTCAAAAGCACTTGGAAATGCCATGCCAGTATCAAATGCCACATGCCAGCTTGTTTGTTTAATTTTGAAAAACAACCTCAAGGATTTTGCCTCTCCTATAGTTATGTGCTGAATAGATGCTATGAAATATCCATTTTAAATGTCAAGCTTTGGTAAAAGAGGCTTGAAGTTGTTAGCATTTAAAAAATTTTATAAGGAGGTAATTAAAACAAAAACAACCTGCGTCTTCAATCTTGAGAAATACCCCAAGGTGCTTCAGAGAGGCTTAATCTAAAGAGTTAAATGGACGCGAAACAGACGGGGAAGATATTAGGTGGGGCAACCAAAGGTTTGTCTCGCCAGTGGAGTTTGAGGTAGGTCTTTTGAAAGGGAGAGAGAGAGGTAGAGGTAAGGTGCTTCGGCAAGGAATTCCAGCAGAGCATAGTTGCTGAAGGTGGAGCCACCAATAGGAAATTGACGCAGAAGAGGAGCAGTTTGGGGAGGAGGCTTGTGAGGTTGGAGGCAAGATGGGCGACCAGCCAGAAGATTGTTGGAAAAGTTGAGACTAAAGATAAAAGGCTTAAAAAACAATGGCGATAGATACCATAGTGTAACAAAATCATAATTGTTAATTTATGAATAGGTTTACAATTCAGTGACATACGGCAGAAGGAAAATCTCTCTCTCTCTTCCACATGCGTCTTCCTAATTATTTTGACTTATGAGTTTGCAAAGTGACCATGGATGCTCCCAAAATTTGCATGAAGGCCCACTTACACTGCATATAGTACCATAGGTCAGTTAAGCTTATGGTATCCTAGGTTTTATTAATAGGGGCATTAAGTACGAGTGTAAGGAGGTCATGTTGAACAAGACACTATTTAGGATTCTTTTATATACTGCATCCAGTTCTGGGTGCCATACTTGAGGAAGGATGCAAAGACTTTGGAGAGAGTACAGAGAAGATTCACAATAATGATTCCAGGGATAAACAACTGTAGCTACGGGGATAGATCGGAGAGGTTGGGTCTGTTTCCCTTGGAGAAAAGACTGAGAGGAGTCTTGAGAGAGGTATTAAAGGTCCTGAGGGATGTGGACACTGTAAATGGTGAGAAACTGTTTCCACTCAAGAGAACATCGGGAGTTAGAGGGCACAGATTCAAAATAATGGACAAAAGGAGAAGAAGTGTTTTTAGGGGGAAATCCTTCACCCGGAGGGTGGCTAGAGGCTGGAAAGAACTTCCTGAGAGGGGTTTAAAAGGGAATTTGTTTGCTATCTGAAAAGAAATAATATGCAACGTTACAGGGATAAGGCAGGGGAGTGGGATTCTGTAGAATGCTTTTTCAAGAGCCAGTGAAAACTCGATGGGCTGAATGGCCTATTCCTGCACTGCAAGGGTTTTGTGATTTAAACTGTTTTCTCAGTGTCATGTATGGATACAGATAGCAAATTTACAATGCCCACTACTGCACTAAGTAACCCTGCCAGTCAAACTTCAGGTAAATGGCCACGGACTGTTATATTAACAAGAAATGACCATTAAAAACTGGTTGGCTAATATTTGGAATGACAATTTCAGTGCAGTGGCAGCCAGGCATCATGATTTTCTGTTGCCTGAAGGCCATTTTCTGTTTTTTTTGACGTGTGTTGGAAGAAAGGGTGTAAGGAAACAGTGATAAGAGGTTAAACATGCCTATAAAACTGCATCAACTGCCAATCAGGCATGCAAACTGCCACAAGGAGCTGATTTTAGATTTGTTTGGAGGGGAAAATAGTACGGGGCCATTTTTGATCGGAGAATTTATAGGAGATCGACTGCTACAAAGTGAGAGTTGGGAAAAATGACTCATGTCTGCTTTCGATGTCCAGCACATCTTCTCAGACAGCAGGAGACATGATGTCATCCTTTTGAAGACAAACTAAGAGGACTGTGCCAATCTGCAGTATTGCTACCAGCACTTAAACACTAGGACCTAGATGGAAAAGGGCTGTTTCTACCAAATGCCTTTACTGCATTATTATGTACAGGAGTTTGAAATACTTTCACAACCATACACAGGAAAGCCTGTCTGCAGATGCCACCTTTGGCCTCAATTCATGTCACAAAATAGTGGATTCTGTGAAAAAAATTAAGGGTCCTGGCTACCAGATTAGGTGGAGGTTAAACGTCGACAGCACTATTCAAAGTTAAACTGGAAACCAGTTCCCAGACAAACATTCCCACCTCAACTGATGCTACCAAAAAAAGGTTAATTGGCCATTCATGTGGAATGTTAGTGAACAGAGTGACAGCCATGTTTGACTATGTAACAGTCACTGTGGGATGGGGATAGGAGAGAGAATATGATAGTCCACAACTTGTGCTATTCATGGTCACCAACTCTTTGGCTTGCTTGATTAATAGCTCCATCCCAGTGTTAACTAGCACATAATTATTTGGTCAGTCGGCAGGCTGCCTTGAAGTACATACTGGCATGGCTGTCCCAATGCTGGTGATTTAAAGCTGAAATATGAATTCAGTTAATACCTGGTTCACATTCATTTCTGTCAGTAATTTGTTGGCAAGATCTTTCTCACTCTTGTCTGCTGCTTTAGAACTTACAAATAGCTGTTAAATGAACACAACACAAGCATGAAAGGTGCGCAACAAATAGAGTTAATACAATCGGGGCATGGTTATTGAAAGGAAAACTTTGGTTAAGCCAGCTTAAAGCAGTTGCTATTAGTTTACTGAACTAAACTTAGCCAACTCGAATATAGACATTCAGCAATGAAAAAGTCAAACCATTTTATCTTTTCCCTTAATTTTTTCTTCCGATCTTGACACTAAAACATGATCCTGTCATTGCTGATTGAAAATAAACTGTGTGACTGGGACTGTAGGCTAAATTCAGAAATTCACATACTACACAGCAGCAACATTCTTGGGCCAACACCCAGCAATGTGCAATGAGTTACCAAAGGATTACATTGTCTAGTGCAATGTGCCCATTTTCCAGACAATTCAGGCCCGATAGCTATTTCCAGAATATGCCCCAGAAAGACAGCATGCTTTGCCTTCTCTGCCTATTGTGGGTTCTTTGTTTTAAAAAAATTCTTAAATAGCAAAGTAACTTCAGCTTGTAATGAGACTCAGCTAACAAAATCTCTAGTATGAACAACAGAGTATCGGGGGCAAAAGCAAATTACTGCAGATGCTGGAATCTGAAACAAAAACAGGAAATACTGGACAATCTCAGCAGGTCTGACAGCATCTGTGGAGAGAGAAGGGAGCTAACGTTTCAAGTCTGGATGACTCTTTGTCAAAGCTAGAGAGAACTGGAAATAGGGTCAGATGTATACTGTTGTGGGAGCGGTGTGGAGCAGTAGGGCTGGAAACAGCGCTAAGTAGCGATTGACAAAGATGTCGTGGACAGAAATATAAAGCAAATGTAAATGGTGGTGATCAAGGGTGCTGATAGTGGCAAATTAAGAGAACAGAATGTGTTAATAGCAGAACAAAGGTAAGCAGTGTGCCAAAGGACAACCTGGGACAGGGAACAGTTGGCTCTAGTGGGTTGGGGTGGGGAGGGTGGACAATGGTGAGGGAAAAACGGACTGATGGAAGAAATGAAAATGAATTGATAGAAATAACATGCGGCGAAGGTGGAGGAGAGAGCTCACAGTCTGAAGTTGTTGAACTCAATGTTAAGTCCGGAAGGCTGTAAAGTGCTTAATCGGAAGTTGAGGTGCTGTTCCTCCAGTTTGCACTTGCCTTCACTGGAACACTGCAGCTGGCCAAGGATGGACATGTGGACTGGTGAGCAGGACGGTGAGTTAAAATGGCAAGCAACAGGAAGGTCTGGGTTCTGCTTGTGGATGGACCAAAGGTGTTCTGCAAAGCAGTCACCCAGTCTTTGTTTAGTTTTTCCAATATAGAGTAGACCGCATTGGGAGCAGCGATTGCAATAGACCAGATTGAAGGAGGTACACGTGAAGCGCTCTCACCTGAAGAGTGTGTTTAGGCCCTTGGATGATGAGCAGGGAGAGGTAAAGCGGCAGGTATTACACTTTCTGTGATTGCATGGGAAGATGCCGGGGAAGAGGGGAGGTGTTGGAGGTGATGGAAGAGTGAACAAGGGTATCCTGGAGGATACGGTCCTTGCGGGAGTGAGGGGAAGATGTATTGGGGTGTGCAGGATGGTGAAGCACTGGTGACTAAAAACAAGATAATTGATCAAGAACACCACTCCTAATTGTGTAAAGTACACACACACACAAAGTAGAAGAGAGTTGGTTGAACAGGCTGCTGACATTCACATTTAGCTCAGTTGGCTGGACAGCTGGTTCGCAATGCAGAATGAGGCCATCAGCACAGGTTCAATTCTCATACCGGATGAGGTTATTCATGAAGGCCTCGCCTTCTCAACCATGCCCCTCGCCTGAGGTATGGTGATCCTCAGGTTAAATCACCACCAGTCAGCTTTACTTTGTAGAATCCCTACACAGTGCAGAAGGAGGTTATTCGGCGTATTGTGTTGAAGAATATATATGTAATATATTTAGGGCAGCACGGTAGCATGGTGGTTAGCACAATTGTTTCACAGCTCCAGGGTCACAGGTTCGATTCCGGCTTGGATCACTGTCTGTGGGGAGTTTGCACGTTCTCCCCGTGTGCGCGTGGGTTTCCTCCGGGTGCTCCGGTTTCCTCCCACAGTCCAAAGATGTGCAGGTTAGGTGGATTGGCCATGATAAATTGCCCTTAGTGTCCAAAATTACCCTTAGTGTTGGGTGGGGTTACTGGGTTATGGGGATGGGGTGGAGGTGTTGACCTTGGGTAGGCTGCTCTTTCCAAGAGCCGGTGCAGACTCGACGGGCCGAATGGCCTCCTTCTGCACTGTAAATTCTATGATATAAGTAATGTCTATGTTATAAATGAGGATGAAGAATGGAAGCCTGTATAAGGTATTAAAGGTCACTAGAGATCAAAAATTAGCATTCCAACTTCACCCAATGGGAAAAGAGGAAGAAGTTATATATAGCTCACTGATGGGTGGTAGCATGTGTGTGAAAAGCAACAACTTCCCACACAGGTCTTGGCTGGGAAGGTAGGTAAACAGAGAAGCTTTTCCGCAGAAAATTGATAGGAGAAAAAATGGAACAGATGATGCAGCCGGACTGGTTTTTCAAGTGAAGAGTTAATTAACAGAGTTCGGGAACAGGTCATTCCCTCCAGGGAACTGTATGTAACATTAAGAAAAAGAACAAAGAACAAAGAAATGTACAGCACAGGAACAGGCCCTTCGGCCCTCCAAGCCCGTGCCGACCATACTGCCCGACTAAACTACAATCTTCTACACTTCCTGGGTCCGTATCCTTCTATTCCCATCCTATTCATATATTTGTCAAGATGCCCCTTAAATGACCCTATCGTCCCTGCCTCCACTACCTCCTCCGGTAGAGAGTTCCAGGCACCCACTACCCTCTGCGTAAAAAACTTGCCTCGTACATCTACTCTAAACTTTGCCCCTCTCACCTTAAACCTATGCCCCCTAGTAATTGACCCCTCTACCCTGGGGAAAAGCCTCTGACTATCCACTCTGTCTATGCCCCTCATAATTTTGTATACCTCTATCAAGTCGCCCCTCAACCTCCTTCGTTCCAGTGAGAACAAACCGAGTTTATTCAATCGCTCCTCATAGCTTATGCCCTCCATACCAGGCAACATTCTGGTAAATCTCTTCTGCACCCTCTCTAAAGCCTCCACATCCTTCTGGTAGTGTGGCGACCAGAATTGAACACTATACTCCAAGTGTGGCCTAACTAAGGTTCTATACAGCTGCAACATGACTTGCCAATTCTTATACTCAATGCCCCGGCCAATGAAGGCAAGCATGCCGTATGCCTTCTTGACTACCTTCTCCACCTGTGTAGCCCCTTTCAGTGATCTGTGGACCTGTACTCCTAGATCTCTTTGACTTTCAATACTCTTGAGGGTTCTACCATTCACTGTATATTCCCTACCTGCATTAGCCCTTCCAAAATGCATTACCTCACATTTGTCCAGGTTAAACTCCATCTGCCATCTCTCCGCCCAAGTCTCCAGACAATCTAAATCCTGCTGTATCCTCAGACAGTCCTCATCGCTATCCGCAATTCCACCAACCTTTGTGTCGTCTGCAAACTTACTAATCAGACCAGTTACATTTTCCTCCAAATCATTTATATATACTACAAAGAGCAAAGGTCCCAGCACTGATCCCTGTGGAACACCACTGGTCACAGCCCTCCAATTAGAAAAGCATCCCTCCATTGCTACCCTCTGCCTTCTATGGCCTAGCCAGTTCTGTATCCACCTTGCCAGTTCACCCCTGATCCCGTGTGACTTCACCTTTTGTACTAGTCTACCATGAGGGACCTTGTCAAAGGCCTTACTGAAGTCCATATAGACAACATCTACTGCCCTACCTGCATCAATCATCTTAGTGACCTCCTCGAAAAACTCTATCAAGTTAGTGAGACACGACCTCCCCTTCACAAAACCGTGCTGCCTCTCACTAATACGTCCATTTGCTTCCAAATGGGAGTAGATCCTGTCTCGAAGAATTCTCTCCAGTAATTTCCCTACCACTGAAGTAAGGCTCACCGGCCTGTAGTTTCCGGGATTATCCCTGCCACCCTTCTTAAACAGAGGAACAACATTGGCTATTCTCCAGTCCTCCGGGACATCCCCTGAAGACAGCGAGGATCCAAAGATTTCTGTCAAGGCCTCAGCAATTTCCTCTCCAGCCTCCTTCAGTATTCTGGGGTAGATCCCATCCGGCCCTGGGGACTTATCTACCTTAATATTTTTTAAGACATGGTGTGGGAGGTAAATGAAGAGGCTCGGGAAGCCAGAAAAATAGCAAAAATAGTTATGTCACTGCTTCTTAAAGGACCATTTTGTCAGGGTACTTTGGACTGATATAACTGCTCAGTCTTGCTAAAGAACATGGTTGTAATCATATACAGGCAAAGTACAAAGAGGCAGTCTTTCCCCTTTGATATCATTTATAGTTTGCCATTGGTTCATTTGCATTGGTGCACCCCAAGGTATGACTCTCCCTCTCATCTGGTTGGCCAGAATAATACTAATGGTCCATACAACCTAGAGTTATAAAGCAAGGCACTTTTCAGTAACTCTTCAAGGTCCTAAGTGTCAAAACTTACAAAACTGTAGTAACAAGATCGTGTGATTGAAACAAAATGCTCACCTAGACCGTTGATTGGTCAGCATGAACCAGAAAAACAGGTATAATTCAACTACCGTGAGAGAGGACATTAGCCCAATTACCAAGTGACTTGGCCTTGAACACTTCATGCATTAAAGTTGCTCGTTAGCTACTGTGACATTACTTTGAAATGCATTCCACTGCACATCAGCTCCTATTTATACCACCACATGTGGGAGATTGCAACAGCAGCCCCTGTGCTGTTAACTCCCACAGTCCAAAGATGCGAAGGTTACGTGGATTGGCCATGCTAAATTGCCTCTTAGTGTCCAAAGATTAGGTGGGGTTATGGGGTTGCAGGGGAGTGGTCCTACTTAGGATGCTCAGAGGGTTGGTCAGACCCAATGGGCCAAATGGCCTCCCTCTGCACTGTAGGGTTTATAGGATTCTACACGGGAAGTACAGCGACTGGGCAGCTTATCACCCATGCCAATTTCCAAGATTGCATGGCAATCCATCATAACACAGCTCTGAAGCTGCAGCCCTGTAAAATAATTCAAGTCCAAATGATGGTAAACAGAAATACAAAACATCTTATGCCTGTCGTTCTTTCACATTGTTAAGGAACCACAATAGCTTGTGCCCTTAGTGAGATTCTTCACTTTCAATATCATAGCAATAATTGCAAGCTTTAGAAACTGGCGGCATGGTAGTACAGTGGTTAGCACTGTTGTTTCACAGCACCAGGATCGATCCCCGGCTTGGGTCACTGTCTGTGCGGAGTCTGCACCTTCTCCCCGTGTCTGCGTGGGTTTCCTCCAGGTTCTCCGGTTTCCTCCCACAAGTCCCGAAAGACATGCTGTTAGGTAATTTGGAAATTCTGAATTCTCCCTCAGTGTACTCAAACAGGCGCCGAAATGTTGCGACTAGGGGCTTTTCACAGTAACTTCATTGCAGTGTTAATGTAAGCCTACTTGTAACAATAAAAGATTTTTTAAAATATATTTATTTTTAAACTTGCACTTGGTTATATGTTAAAAAGACTAGGATTCCATGCCACAGTGTTAATGAAGCTTTCCTTGCAGGTTAATATTTGTTTTGCGCTCGTGTGCACAAAGTCATTTTTGGAAATCCAACACATACAATCTTTCGGTTAGGTCATGGTTTGTAATTCCGCAGATTGTTTCTTTGCTATACTGTCCCAGAAGAGCATGTTACTGTTATTTCTCCTCATGACATCTGTTGGTTATATCAAGTCAGAAAACAGTAAACATCACTTCCCTCCCAGGACTAAACTATCACTCCTCCTGTTTCAGTCTTCTAGAAAGGAAGGGGGCAAAACAGAACAGAGAAGGATAACATAGAACATAACAGCGCAGTACAGGCCCTTCGGCCCTCAATGTTGCGCCGACCTGTGAAACCACTCTAAAGCCCATCTACACTATTCCCTTATCGTCCATATGTCTATCCAATGACCATTTGAATACCCTTAGTGTTGGCGAGTCCACTACTGTTGCAGGCAGGGCATTCCACACCCTTACTACTCTCTGAGTAAAGAACCTACCTCTGACATCTGTCTTATATCTATCACCCCTCAATTTAAAGCTATGTCCCCTTGTGCTAGACATCGCCATCCGAGGAAAAAGGCTCTCACTGTCCACCCTATCCAATCCTCTGATCATCTTGTATGCCTCAATTAAGTCACCTCTTAACCTTCTTCTCTCTAATGAAAACAGCCTCAAGTCCCTCAGCCTTTCCTCATAAGATCTTCCCTCCATACCAGGCAACATTCTGGTAAATCTCCTCTGCACCCTTTCCAATGCTTCCACATAAAGAGACAAATAGTAGGGGCAGGAAAAGAGAGACCAGGATAGAGGGGATGGAGAAGAATAACAGACATGAAGTGAAGCAAAGGAAAGGGATGAACTGAGAGAGAGAGAAAGAGAGAGAGAAAGAGAGAGAGAGAAAGAGAGAGAGAGGACGTGAGAGAGAGAGAGAGAGAGAGAGAGACTGAGAGGAGGGAAGACTGCAAAGAAGACTGGGGGAAAAGAAAGAGGAGCTCGGAGGAAAACGCTGTTCAACTTTACTTATTTACATGCTGGGACCATCAAATAAAGCAAAATAATTGTCTCCTGTCAAAGTGCCATAATGCTCCATTAGAACTTTCCATGGTGGAATACAGACTGCAACATCACTGTGATTTTAAAACATTAATTTACAATTTCATAAATAAACCACAAGGTAAAAAGCTTTGTTAAAACTCTTGCACCCACAGCACTGCTATGGATAGGGCATTGTATTCATACACAATATGTATAATATGTTTGGGGCAACACGGTAGGATAGTGGTTAGCACAGTTGCTCACAGCGCCAGGGTCCCAGGTTCAATTCCCGGCTTGGGTCACTGTCTGTGTGGAGTCTGCACGTTCTCCCAGTGTCTGCGTGGGTTCCCTCCGGGTGCTCCGGTTTCCTCCCACAGTCCAAAGATGTGCAGGTTAGGTGGATTGGCCATGATAAATTGCCCCTTAGGTTAGGTGGTTACTGGTTTACGGGGATAGGGTGGAGAAGTGGGCTTAAGTGGAATGCTCTTTCCAAGAACCGGTGCAGATTCGATGGGCCGAATGGCCACCTTCTGCACTGTAAATTCAATGAAATAACCAAGCAGTACCGACGGCATAAAATATACATCCTTGATGTATGGTGCTGACTCTTCATTATTCTTAAAACGCTTGTACAATGCGCTACGGCAGCTGTAAAAGTGCATTGGTTTATTTTAAACAGCACATAAAGCATGCGGTTTCAGGACTAGAATCCAAGATGGTCAATCTATTTAACCGTCATTCTTACTGATGCTCTGTGATATGGAGTGGGGGCTTTATCACATTGAAGTGTAGCCCTCTGATCACAGGTGTGTCAATGCACCACAACAAAAAACAGGGAATACTAACCTTGTACTACAATTTCATACTGATCATTTGAAAGCTGCAGATCCCCATTCCAAGGTCTAAAGAGGCTGCTGTAAAGGAGCTATTTTACTATTCAAAGCATAGCAGGAAGAAGTTTTAAATACTGAATGACAGCCCCATCGTCATGTAACCTTTGCTGAAATTATTTTCTCCAAAATAGCCTCCTGCACAACACCGGCAGAATCAGCCTATTCGGTATAGATCAACTCTCCCGTTGTTAAAACTGCACTTGCAATTTAATTCTATGGCACTCAAAAAAATGTAAGTACAAAAGACGAGCCTGTTCAACAGTCTACCTGTGATGCTTGCACAATCAACCAACTGAGCAGACTGAAGAGCAGTCTGACCAGCCTCAAGGTGTGTCGCTAGTTCACTTCCAGGCTTTAAAAATGATTGTTTTATTTTGATCAAGCCATACAGGAGCTCAGTCTCTTAAAAGAGCTGAGTGTACGGGGGAGGGGCGGGGGAGGAGGAAAAACAAAGAAGGACACACACAGGGGAAAGAAGCAGAGAGGGAATGAGAGAGAAGGGAACCCAAGGGAATCACAGAACGAAACATGGGGAAAACATGTTGTTTTCCCATTGGCAACAACTAAAATCCGCAACAGAAAGAAGCGGAATGCAGTATGTGACACGCAGGACAAAAGTCAGCACTAAGAGTGAAACTAAACTACCAATGGGGGGGGGGGGAGCACATGTAAAAAAAATCTCTGTAAATAAGAAATAACAACTTTTTTTGGAAATCCTAGGTACACGAGCTGTTATTCTGTAAAAGCTGGTAAATGCCAATAAAAATATTTTTTTTTAAAAGAGCTGACTGTAAAATCTGCTGCAGCACAATTATGCCAACGTGACTATTAATGTGTTCTGAGTTTGAAAACAGCAAAGCAACTTGCAACCAATATACCAGCCATGGCTATATGCAAATTCTTGGGAAAAGTACACACTGAGTATGACACCGACACAAATTCAGAAAGGTGTAAAAGAGGTTTAAGGGATCCCCCAATGCACTTCTGCAAAGCAGGAGTACCCTGCACTTTCATCACCTCGTGTCAGGAATAGTAGAGAACAGAAACCAAGCACCCCTCCACAGTATAATAACCCAGGCACTTGATTTTTAAAATTCTGTTCATGGTTTGTGGGCGTTGCTGGCTGGGCCAGCATTTATTGCCCATCCCTACTTCCTCTTGAGAATGTGGTGGTGAGCCATCTTCATGAACTGTTGCAGTCCATGTGGTGCAAGTACAGTGCTGTTTGGGAAGGAATTCCAGGATTTTGATCCAGCGACAGTGAGGGAACAGCAATATATTTCCAAGTCAGCATGGTGCACAGCTTGGAGGGGAAGCTTCTGATTTGGAAGGTGCTGTTGATGGAACCTTGGTGAGCTGCTGCCGTGCATCACAATGCTTGGTGGTACACACTGCTGCCATTGTGTGTCAGTGGTGGAGGGAGTGACTGTTTGTGGATGGGGTGCCAATCAAGCAGGGCTGCTTTGTCCTGGATGGTGTTGAGCTTCTTGTGTGTTGTTGGAGCTGCACTCATCCAGGCAGGTGAAGAGCATTCCATTACACTCCCGACTTGTGCCTTGTAGATGGTGGCAGGCCTTTGGGAGTCAGGAGGTGAGTTATTCGCTGCAGAGTTTCCAGCCTCTAACCTGCTTGTTGCGCAAATGTTAGTGAGTTTGTTTTGGGGCAGCATTAGCAGAGGCCTCTGTGGGGCTTAGCTGCCCTTACTCACAGCTTTGCATGGTGTGTGCCGCAAGAAAACCAAGGAGAGGGAGAGTAGAACATGATGTAGCATTAAAATATAGGATGGGATGTAGATAAGCTAGCGTCTAATCAGTAATTTGTTTACTTGCATCAGAAGAAAATGGTTAAGTTGAGTAGGGAAGTACCACGTTGATTTTCAGTTGTTTTGAAAGTCTACCCCATTTAATGTCCACCTTAATATTGCACTATCTTTATCCTAAAGTTGGTGAATTCAAACTGGATCTCAATGCTCAGAGGTTGCATCAGATCATTTCAGTGGTTTTGCGACAGAAATAATTTCAAGCAGAGGGCTAGTTCTCATTTTCCTTATCTATCCAATTGCAGAATTAGCCTACAAAGAGAGCAGGGAAAGGGGTAACTGCAGCATTAGTTGAATCAAGGCAAATAATCACTCTGGTCCAGTTGGGAGTCTACCTTGCTGTTCTGTACGAGTCGAGTGAGATGTTCAAAGCAGTTGCTATTCAAGAAGATTGCCTGAAGGACAGGTCTGTCAGGGCAGTTTAACATTTCTGGAATAGTGTCTGTGGGAGAAAATATAGAAATTTGTAGTTTTCTACAGAGATCATAAAGAAAAGATATGTCTAAATACCTTGCTATTCCCCTTAACAATACTGGCTCGAGACAAATTTATCCAGACAACATTTCTTAATTATAATCATCATTGGTAAGGTGCTTGGAGATGATCAGTGGTTATGTTGGGAACTATACAAGTCTTTCTTTTGAGAAGATAATTCCAAATTATTCCAATCTTCTGGTAGGTCTTCGCTCTCTGTAACCTTCCATTTATCTATCCATATCCCAACTTCACTGAGTCCCATTCAACCATCAGCCGTGCCTTCACTGACCCACAATGACTCCCATGATTCACAACCTGCCAAAGCATCAATTTTAAAATTCTCTACCTGGTTTTCAAATCCTTCCATAGCCTCGCACCCATCTCTATAACCTCCAGGGTTTCTGCGCTCCCCCAATTCTAGCCTCCTCTGCATCCCTATTTTGACTGATATATCATTGGCAACTATATCTTCAGCTTCCCACACCTTAAGCTCTGGAATTCACTCCCTAAACCCCTCCCTATCTCTCCCTCTCTACTCTTGTCCTTCAAGACACACCTCAAAACCTACCTCCTTGATTATCTTTCATGTTAAAGGTACTTTATAAATGAAGTTAGTGTAATATGTCATACAAAAGTTATGTTTCCATGCACTAGCAGCTCTCCCATTTGAAACAGGCCCTATATTATGCATACTCACTCAGCATTTGTATCTGTAGTGCAACAAAACTACTCTCCCAATTCTGAGATCTGCGGTTGACCAGCAACGCGGTGTGATCAGAGTTGAGCAGCTTGAAGTAATTCTCCAGGATTGTGCTGATCTCTACCTGCCGCTGATCAGAGCTGCTGATCAGCAGCACATGAACCACCTCCGTCAGGCACTTCAGGGTCAGTTCCAATTTATGGCTTACGTCCTCTGGGTCCTTGTCATCCAACAGCTCACAGTCGGCCAACACCCGCATCAAGACTTCCATTGTGGCCGGGGAGATTGCCTGCAGCGCATTCCGCTGAAATTACAAAGCATGTTCATTGTCTATAAATAAATCAATGAACTATACATCCGATGGTCCAACTTCATAAATTCTAACAAGAATGGTTTTCCATTCACAAATGTGACTACCTATTTTTGAAGCTGGCCATTCCATCTATACAAATGGTCAGTCAACATGGTAGGTGCAACTGGCCTGACATTCTGAGTTTGAAATTATATTCAGGTTTCATGTTAACATCGTTTCAAAAGATTGGAACCAAGATACCATACCAGCACACATTTTAATTTATAAATCTTACAACAACATCGGAGTCCTGTAAAAAAAAAACAGGACTGGAGTTGTTCTGAAGCATATCTTTCAAAATTGCAGTATCAACAAAGGTTTCAAAGTAATGATTTTACTAACAGATTACAAGGCATGATTTCGTCAGATTAAATGGATTTCTTATGGCACTCAGTGCTATACTTCTTAGAATCAGTTGGTGAAGAAGACGCTCAGAAGTCAATCATTACTTAGTTTTGGATTTATTCACAGTGAAACATTACAAATGTATAGCTCCTAACTCTACAACCACCACCAGTGTCAATAAGTCTCTCTTGATATGTGCACAGGTCAGGCACTTAAACGTAATTTATGCTATTAACACTCAAGAAGGAAAGCATTTTTCAATGCTGCTTCTGTTGTTTTATTTGCTACCCTACGAGGTGGTCATTGCAGCACAGAAGTAGGTCATTCAGCCCATCGAGTCAATGCCAGTTCTCTGTGGAGCAATCCAATCAGTCCCATTCCCTCATTAGTTTTGTTTAATCTGGTGGCTCAGGTTTTCTCCATATCCTTTAATGCCTCCCATGTTTCTTTTATTCCTTCACAGTTGTCCATCACCAATTGGAAGAGAAAAATTAATTGCATTGATATAGAGCCTTTCACCACCTCAGAACATCCAAAATTATTTTACAACGGAACTTCACAGCAAGTTATCACCACAGCAGCCATGTGATAATGACCAGATAATCCTAGTTTTGTGTCATGAGAATGTCACTTTAAGAAATGGTAGTCTGCTAGAGTTACTGCAGTGATGTCAGAGTGTGGGTGGAGCTGAGCTCTGGCTCTGCTTTATAGTTTCACTTGAGAAAAGCTTGGGTGTGTCTGTGTTTTTTTGGTTTTGTTTCAGTGTTGCAGCTGCAGTCAGCCAGAGAAGGTGTAATGTTGTTTTCTCTGCCATGTAAAGACTATCTCTTGATCATTTGGTGAATTCAGAGTGATAACTGTTCTCAGTAGTGAATTTAAACCTGCTGTGCTTCTGTTAAAAGTTTTTTTAAAAAGCCTTATGGATGTTAAAAGTAAAATAAGGATTACTCAGTGTTGTATTCTTTGGGGGTTGTATTTGAATTGATGGTTGCTAAGATGTTCACTGTATGTTTCAAAAAGGTTAACTTGAGTTCAGAGAATAAACATTGTTTTGCTTTAAAAAATACTTTTTGATTTCTGCTGTACCACACCTGTAGAGTGGGCCATGTGCTCCCCATACAACTATCTGGTAAAAGTTGTGGGTCAGGTGAACTCCATAATACACTCTGGGGTTCTCTAAACCCTGGCCCATAACATTTGTGATGTCAATTGAGGGGTAAATACTGGCCAGGACAGCGGGGATAAAGTCCCTGTCTATTTTTAAAATATTGCCATGGAATCTTTTGCCTCCAACTGAGAGGGCAGATAGAACCTTGGTTTAACATATCTGAAAAATGACATCGTCGACAGTGCAGATCACCCTCAACACTACACTGGAGCCCCAAGCTTAATTTTTGTGCTCATGTCCTGGAGTGGGATTTAAACCCACAACATTTTCACTCAAAGGCAGCAATGCTACCAGCAACTGACGCAATTGCTCTTAAAGTGATAGTGAGCTGCCTTCTTGAACCATTGCAGTCCATGTCATGAAGGTACTCCCACAGTGCTGTTAGATAGGGATGATGTGGAGATGCCGGCATTGGACTGGGGTGTGCACAGTAAGAGGTCTTACAACACCAGGTGGAAGTCCAACAGGTTTGTTTCAAATCACTAGCTTTCGGAGCACTGCTCCTTCCTCAGGTGAATGAAGAGGTATGTTCCAGAAACATATATATATATATATATATATATATATAGACAAAGTCAAAGATGCAAGACAATGCTGTTTTGTTACCCATGTGGTAGGTAACATGTGCTACTCAGTCCTTGGTTAGTGATGTTTCCAGCTGCCCTAGAGGTCCAATGAGTCCCATAGTTAGTCGTCGAGGATCCATTTGCTGCAAAGTCTTCCATAGTCGAATGTCCAGTCTTCTCTTTTTCTTCTCTTTTTGTCTAACCTAATCTAACTAGTTCTGTTAAAGCCACTCGACTGGTACCATGTTTTGTTACCTGTCTGGTAGGTAACATGTGCTACTCAATCCTTGGTTCGTGATGAGGTATTCTGAATTCCGATGAAGAAGATTTGAACTCTTCCAGTAGTAACAAAAGGTTTATTGAGTAACTACAACAGTATTTACATGAGTTCTCTACTTTAACTTTTATACTAGTGATAAGGTTAACAAGATCCAACTATGGTAACTATACGTAACTCCACTGGCCATCTAAACTAGTCAGCTGTTGCTTTGTTCACAGTGCACCCGAGAGAGAGAGCCCCAATGTGGCTGCCTTTTATACCCCTGTTGGTCCTGCCCTCTGGTGATCATGTGGCGCTACTGATGACACATTAACCCCTTGTGTACATGCACACAGAGATCACTACAAATGCTTTGAATGAGAGCAGTTGCAGGTAATTAAGTCTTTACAGATCCAGAGATAGGGGTAACCCCAGGCTTCACCTTCATCCAACATTTTACATGTTCACGGCCATTTTAATGGCTGCTTGCAGCTGGCATTATTAAAAGCCGGCTGCTGCGTGGGGATTTGCACGATCGGGAGCGCCGCGAAGGACGACTCCGCGACCCTCCCGACACCCGCCCGCGGGTCGCGCCCCCGAGTTTGAAGAGCACGGACTTAGGTTATTTTTGTTTAGCAATTTCTGCAAGACGTGCCAGATCATCGACATGGGTACCACCATTACACGTGAGAACACCACCCACCATGTACGCGGTACACACGCGTGCGGCTCGGCCAACATTGTCTACCTCACATTGGAGGAGCGTGTACGAGGGCCAAAGGGACCGAAAACCATTTCCTCCATTTTTATCAGCAGCAAACAAAGTAAGACAAAATGGTGGGTCGCTCAGGACGGCCGGCGTGGGTCACGAAGGTTGGTAAAAATGGGTCCCCGGAAAAAAAGTTTGAAGAACACTGACCTAACTCCCCCTACCTCCCTTACTCCCAACCCCCCCCCCACTTATTGAATCTGCTAACAGTTTAGTTTTCCCTAAAGAAATCGATAAACGGCTGCCACCTTCAAATGAACCCCAACATTGATCTTCTCAGGGCAAACTGAATTTTCTCAAGCCTGAGAAACCCAGCCATGTCGCTAACCCATACCCCTGATTTTAAGGGCTTTGAGTCCCTCCACACTAGTAAGATCCGTCTCCGGGCTACCAAGGAGGCGAAGGCCAAAACGCAGCCTCTCTCGCTCCCTGGACTCCCGGGTCTTCCAACACTGCAAAAATCGCCACCTCTGGACTCGGCGCCACCCTTGATTTTAGTACAGTAGACATGACATCCGCAAATCCCTGCCAGAATCCAGAGCTTCAGACATTGCCAAAACATATGGACATGATTTGCGGGCCCTCCTGTATATCTCACACGCCTGTCCTCCACCCCAAAATACTTGCTCATCCAGGCCACCGTCACATGTGCCCGGTGAACCACCTTGAATTGTATCAGACTGAGCCTGGCACATGATGAGGTTGCGTTGACTCTGCTCAGAGCATCCTCCCACAGACCCGCCTCTAACTTCTTTCCCAACTCATCCTCCCATTTACGCTTTAGCTCACCTATCTGGGTTTCCTCCCACTCCATAAGTTCTTTATAGATTTCCGATACCTTCCCCTCCCCCACTCCCGTTCTAGAGACTACCTGGTCCTGTATCCCATGAGGCGGTAGAAGTGGAAATGTCAAAGCCTGCCTTCGCACAAAATCCCTCACCTGCAGATAAAATCCATTCCCTCCCGGCAATTCAAACTCCTCTTCCAGATCCTCCAAACAGGGAAAGCTTCCATCAATAAACAGATCCCCCAACCTCTCAATCCCTTCTCTCTGCCACCTACGAAACCCCCCATCCATCCTCCCCGGTACAAACCGGTGATAACCACAAATTGGAGCCACACCGACGCTCCCTCCACTCCCATATGATTCTGCCACTGCCCCCCAAACTCTCAGGGCTGCCACTACCACTGGGCTTGTGTAGTACCGGGCCGGCGAGGACAGAGGAGCCATTACCAGGGCTCCTAAAATTGTGCCCTTACATGAGGCCGCCCCCACCCGCTCCCACATTGACCCCTCCCCCAGTACCCACTTCCTAATCATGGCTTATATTTGCCGTGCAGTAGTAGTTCCTAAAGTTCGGCAGTGCCAATCCCACAAACCCCCTCGGCTCCGCTCCAGCAGCACTTTCTTTACTCGTGGGGTTTTTAGACCCCCACACAAACCCAGAGATCACCGCATTCACCCGCTTAAGTCTATCACCTTTCATCAGAAATGTGTTCCTTCGAAGAGTTCCATTGCCCGACTCAAAATAAATCTCAGTAAATACTTCACTGCGTTGTACAGAGTCACCAATATTTGTTTACAGCTATTTGATGGCGATTGTTTTTGTTAAAGTTGGCACTTTTTGAACTTGGAAGAACAATGGACAGGATTTTCCGCTCCCTGCCGTGAAGATCATGAATCCCGATCAGGCAGAGGTTCCTGCGTCAGGCCAAATATGGGTTCCGCAGTGGGTGACAGACCCATTCCCAGTCTCTGGTCCTGCTCCGCCGGTGGTAACATGCAAACAGCTCAGATGCATTCATTTGAATGTGATTAACGGGCTAAAAGCCCAAATCTCTCCTCTCCCCACCCTTCCCCCTTGACTGACCCAACAGCTGATGAACAGATTAGACAGTTTAATGAAGATGCAAGCCAGGAAGACTTCTCCTTTCCTCACATTTCTTCCCTCAGCCCTATACTTTAAAAACTGCAGGGTTTTGAAGTGTCTGAGTCTTCCTAGAAAGTCCACAATACTTGAAAAGCCTTGAAATCCCTTGAGATTCTTTGACCTGCTGAACATTCATTCAATTCACAGTGCAGTACCTTTAACTAGATTTTGATTGACAGCTTAATAGGTTAAACACAGCAGAGAGGAGGTTTGTTTATTTATCTTTCCTTTCACGCTAGAATAAATCTGAAGTACCCTCCATTGATCCTAACTTCAATGGTCATAAACGACCTTCTTCTAATTGACAGCTGCTGCCCGCTTCAACAACTTTCTGCATTATTAAAAAAGAGGAGGCACTTTGTGTTTTTGACATGGGGGAGCCGGTCTCTGGTCACTGGGATCTGGGCACCCATTCAAAATGGCGGCCCAAGACCAGTAAGTGCAGGGAAACCGGCGTGTTCACCACTATGCATGACTTTGCATAGTATTTATTTTTCTTAATTTTTTCAATTAAGGGGCAATTTAGCGTGGCCAATTCACTTCCTGCAAATCTTTCGGTTGTGGGATGAGACTCACGCAGACACGGGGAGAATGTTAATACTCCACACAGACAGTGACCCGGGGTCGGGATCGAACCCGGGACATCAGCGCCATGAGGCAGCAGTGCTAACCACTGCGCGACCGTGCGGCCTTGATTTTATATAGTTAGAGTATGAGAATACCACCTTGGCAACGTTCCTAGCAAGCACAAAAATATTCTGATTTTCCGTTGGCGAGAGCACTTAGCTTCTGAAACAGAGAATCCCGCCCTATGTCATCATTGACACTGAGCACAGATACAATATCAATTACCTGTGGACAGAGTGTGGTATGGGACACCCACCACCGGTAATAAGGAAGTAAAAGATCACTGCAATTCCAAACAAAACAGAGCAGGTCTTTGTTTTTCAATACACAAGGATGTCATGTATTATTAAATCAAACAATCTGACAGCAGCGGGTTTGCCATTGTACATTATCATGCAGCATGCCCTTACTTAAGCCCATTCAGACAAGGGCAAATGCAATGATGGATTCCAGTTTGGCGTGACCAAGATTAGTCACTCTGCTGAAGTTTTATTGAACAAAAATACTAAGGCCGAGACATTGCCCCCCATTAAAGGGGTTATATAAAAGCAAGTAGCCACGGTTGCAGTAATGCCCCGAGGTAAGCGGAGTGCTAGAATTAATTACATTATTTGTAACACAAAATCGGCAGTGGAGCCTGACTAACCCAGATTTTCTACAGTTCCACTTAGTACAAATTTCAGTTTAGAGACTATACAACTCTGCAACTCCACTGACCAGTATAAATTGGTGTTTACAATTCACATCCTACCAAACATCACAGTGGGACTAATCTCAGTGACGACTGTCAATGACGACAACAGCTTTTCCAAATTTTGGAAACAGTACCAACCTTTTCCACTAATGAAGTGGACGTAAACTGATTGACCACTAACCTCCTTATTGTTTTAATATGTTCCCCAGGTGACTTCCCTTCATGAAATCATTACCACAGCTGGACAAGCACAGACAGTACAGTTACTGTCCCTCCACGGATATCACAGATATATTTCATCTTCCAATTTCTTTGTACTGGATTTAGCTGTATCATTCCATGGCAACGTGAACTATTCCTGAGAAAGCTGACACTGTCTTAACTCCCAAAGCAAAGGAGGGACACCATTTTTATGCGTTATTCAAATCAGACAATTAGATACTATCAGCAATTCAAGCAGAATTCAATTGAACCAATGGTACATCATCAGCCATCAGAGCAACTGGAGTGAAGTGCTTACCAACAAGCCAACTCTGTACTGTTGTCATCTTTCCATTTTACTGTCGGGAAACACTCAGCCTATATTTTTTTCTGAGAGCAAAGTGCTGCTAGAAATCTGGGATAAAAGAAAATGCTGAAAATACAGGTTCTAATGATGAGCCATCAGCCAGAAGGGTTAACTCTGTTCCTCTCACCACAGATGCTGCCTGCCCTACTGAGTATTTCTAGCAATGTCAGTTTAGACCTTTGTATTTTAGTCCATCCAATCATCCATGAAAACTATTTTTAACCATACCAACGAATACAACTTCCCTTTCATTCTATTTTCAGACCTCACTTTTCATTGCATCCCTGCCCATTTAGCCATCACTCATCATCACCTAACTGAGAACTCTGCCACAGTGTTACGTACAGCAGCTGGTAGATGTTTCTTCTCTCGGATTAGATACCCTTCCCTCTGAATGATATTGTCTAACCAAAGCCGAGATAAGGAACTATGGAGGACAGGCAATTATTTTGCCATGCAGCACCGCTAGAGCTAGCTGCAGAAATATGTGCTGTGTTTTCTTTAAACTTCACCCAGTTCTAACATATTTGGGTTTGACTTCAAAGAGGAAATATTCAGCATAGGCACAAGTTTCATACAAACAGAAAAGGTTACTCAAAAAGCAAATAGATTATTCAATTTGCTCATCTTTGAGTTGCCATTCAGCCCATCGAGCCTGCACCGGCCCTACGTAAGAGCACTCTACCTAGGCCCACACCCCTCCCTATCCCTGTAACCCCACTTAACCTTTTGGACACTAAAGGACAATTTATCAGTGGCAGCACTGTACCATCGTGCCCTTGTGTCTTGCACAATTAACCTTTTTGCCATTTGATGGCTCCTGTTCTCTACCACAGCACAGACCTCTCGCCTGATCATATGTTTCCATGGCTCGCTATTCTGTCATGGAATGAAACAATGCAAGAAGCCGTTCTTTCCATAATACCTGTTCTTTGGTAGAGTTATGCAACTACCCTCATACCGCGCTCTTCCCAATACCCCTATAAACGTTTTCTCCACAATTGGTTATCCAATTCCCTTTTGAAAGTTACTACTGAATCTGCACCCACCACCCTTACATACAGTACTTTCCAGATAGCAACAGCTTGTTCTGTTAAAGTGGTGCTTCCTAATGTCACCTCTGGCTCTTTTGCCAAGCACCTTAAATCTATCTGTTGGCTACTGACCTTCCTGCCACAAGAAACAGTTTCTCCTTATTCACCCTATCAGAACCATTCATGATTCTGAACACCTCCAACTATCAAACCTCCTTTGAAGCTTCTATGATCCAGCGCGAACAACCCCAGCTTCACCGGCCTCTCAACATAACAGAAGTCCTTCACCCCAGCACCATTTTCATAAATCACTTTTGCACCCTCTCTGTGATCATGACACCCTCCCTAAAGTAGTGGTGCCCAGGACTGAACACAATACTGCAGCTAAGACATAACCAGTGTTTGATAAAAGCTTAGCATATCTTTCCTGTCTTCTTTCCCCATTCTCTGCCTCTACTAATAAAGCTAATGCATATTTTTTAACAGCCTTCGTAATTTGTCCTGCAAACTTCAAAGATTTGTGCACATAGATCTCCAGGTCTCTCTGTACTTACAACCTCTTTAAAATTATATCATTCAGTTTATACTTCCTCTCCTCATTCTCTTGATCGAAAAGAATCACTTCACAATGCTCTGTATTAAACATTGGGTCATGTGCCTGTCCATTTCACCAATGTATCTGTGCCTTCCTGAAATCCATTAATATCCTGCTCAATGTTTTACTACATTCAAGTTTCAAGCCACCTGCAAACTTTAAAATTCTGCCATGTATACCTAAATCTAGGTCATTAGTATATCAAAAAGAACTGTTGTACCAATATAGACAATTGGAACACCACTGAATACTTCTCTCCAATCTGAAAAACAACTGTTCGGCACTACTCTCCGTTTTCTGTCTCTTAGACAATTTTGTATCTACAATGACACTGATATTCTAATGTCATGGGCTTCAATTTGGCTCATGTCTAATTTATGGTTTTGTCTAAACACCTTTGAGAGTCTACATAGACAACATCAACCTCACTATTCTCATCAACCCTCTTCTTCAAAGAACTCAGCTAATACGGCCAGTCACATTTTGCCTTGAACAAATCCCTGCTGACTTTAGTTTATTAACCCATAAATTTCCAAATAACAATTAATTTTATTAGATCTGAAAGTTATATATTTAGCTTGGTTCTCTACTGCATTAGGCACCCCACATTGGTCTTCTTTTTCTGTCTCATTTCAACCTCTGTATCTTTTGTCATCAAGGGAGTTGCAGCTTCAAGTTCTGATGAAAGGCATCAATCTGAAACACAAACTGTTTCTCTCGCCACAGGTACTGTCTGGCCTGCTGAGTATTTCTAGTATTTTCTGACTTTATTTATCCGCAGTGTGATGATATGCATAAAGCAGTTCTGTACATAATGTTATGCACAAACTCTGACCACTAGGTGGCAGTGTAAACCCACCACGTGACCCTGTGACTGGGGAGTTGGGAGTAGGTTGTGTTGGAGGATAGACGTACTTTGCAGTAGCTCTACAATAGTTAGTTAGTGTTAGTAGTTTGTTATTTTATTTACTCTAGTTATCTTTATCACACAGTTGTTTCATAGTAAATTATTTAAACTCGAGTAGTTCACCATTCACTTCGGCCAGTCTGCAGAACATGACACACAGTATATCGCTTTTGTTCCCGTATCTGTTTCTTTCATATTTATCTGAATGGAACCATTTGCGTTTAACTGTGAAGTTTACTTCTTTTTGCAACATGCCTTGCTTTCACCCTTGTCTCACCTGTCCGCCTGCAACAATAGCCCCAAAGAGATGAATAAGGCAGCACTTCAGACTCTCCTTCAGATGCTCGCTCTCTTGAAAACACTCTGAGAAAGAGAGGAAAAAACACATTGGTTACTTAAAAGGCAGTTTACATTGCAGAAAACCCAAGTGAGAGAGAGTGGGGCTTGTCGAAAATCCATTACAAACATGGGGTAAGAATGGGGTAAAACTCATTGGATTCTGACTGGTAATCACTTTAGGTAACTTCGAAAACATTTCACTTGCTTGGGTGGCAATGACATCGTTGAGATTGTTTACATCTTCAGATTACATAAGCCATAATGATTTAGCTTGAGGTATTCTTAGGTGTGAGAAAAACTCTCAACAACTTAATCTGTTCAGATCTATTTTACACTTCAAGCACCATCACCTTCACATAATGTTTTTCTCCAGGAAGGAAATGGAGCTGGTTTTGTTTATTCAGAATTTGCTTTTACCCTTATGTTTCTAATTCCGATGTTCTTCCTTTGGCCCATTTCCGACAGAGAACATACGAACAGAAGAATTAGGAGCAGGAGTAGCTTGGGCCTGCTCCACCATTTGATAAGATCAGGGCTGAGCTCTTTGTGGCATCGAATCCACTTTCCTGTCTACCCCATATACCCTTTGGCTGCCTTGTTCAAAATATTCAATGGCCCAGCTTGCATTGCTTTCTGGGTAAGACAATTCCATAGACGACCCTCTGAAAGAAAATAAAAATAATCCTCCTGATCTCGCTCTTAAATAAGAGACCACGTATTTTTAAACTGTACCCCCTATTTCTAGTCTCTCCCACAAGGGGAAACATCCTTTCAGCATCCACCCTGTCAAGTCCCCTCAGGATCTTACATGCTTCAGTAAGATCACCTCTCATCCTTCTAAACTCCAATGGATACAAGTTCACCCTTTCCTACTGAGAAACAGTTCCACGGCTATCCCCAGCATCCTGATATGAAGTATTGTAAATCACCCTGGGAGTAGGTTTGTGATGGTGAGTGGGGAGCTGGAGGGGATGCCGGTGGTACAAGTGAACGTATTTGCCCCAAATTGGAACAATGTGGATTTTCTGAGGTGGGTTTTAGCAGACGGGGACCTGGACATGCACCGCCTGATTTTAAAACGGTTGGACCGGTCGTGCACTCGGTCCCTGAAGGTTTCAACCACGACTGAAAGGAGCTGCGTGGGTTTATGGAACAATTGTGGGGTGGAGGATGAGGAGGAGAACCCATGGCGGTTTGAGAGACCATGGGCGGAGAGGTTTTTGATTTCTCGCATGTGCACTGAGTGTACTCCGGATTGATTTCTTTGTCTTAGATAAGACGATGTTGGTGGGGGTAGTTGGATCGGAGTGATCGGGAATTGTGCTCTCTGACCGCATGCCACATTGGGTGGACATGCGGGTGGCGAAGGGGGGGGCTCAGCTGGCACAGTGGAGATTGGGTGTGGGATTCTTGGCGGATAAGGTGGTTTGTGAAAGAGTGAAGGTGGCCATCAGCAATTATCTGGAGCAGAACCTCCACTGGGAGGTGCTGAAGGCAGTGGGAAGGGGGGAATATAGATCGATTCAGGCGCACCAGGGAGAGGGTGGAGCGGGCTGAGAGGTTGAGGTTGGTGGAGGACATTCGGAGGGTGGATCGGAGATATTTGGTGGCGCCTGAGGAGGCGCTACTAAAGGAGAGGCAGAGGCTCCAGGTGGAGTTTGGGTTGGTGTCCACGGGAAAGTCGTAGGGGTAATTGGGTAAAGCCGGAGAGGTGGTCACTGAATATGGGAGAACGCAGGCAGGATGCTTGCACACCAGTTGAGGCAGTCAGTGGTGAGAGAAATTGGGAGGGTGAGAGGCGATGGGGCACGGTGGTATCAGAGCCGGAGGGGGATGAACGGGGTTTTTGAGGCTTTATACTGGAGATTGCAGGAATTGGAGCCTCTAGTGGGGGATGAAGGGATGAGGCGGTTTTCGGACGGATTGGAGTTTCCGAGGGTTGAGGAGGCGAAGGTGCAAGGACTGGGGGCCCTGATTGGGCTGAGGGAGGTAATGGATTGCGTGGGATCGATGCAGGTGGGGAAGACCCCATGTCCGGATGGGTTCCCAGTCGAGTTCTATACGAACTTCGTGTTGGAGCTGGGTCCCTTTCTCGTGAAGATGTATAATGAGTCGATGATGAGGGGGGAGCTCTCCACACGCCCCATCTCAGTTTGAAGCGTAAACAAATTACTGCAATCCTTGTTTATGTAGCTATCACATAATTCCTCCTCCCTGTGATGCTGTAGGCATTAAAGTACTTGTGGAGGACTTCCGGGTGCGGCGATGACCAGCTAGGTCGCACGTTTCGGCAGCTCCCGGTGAAACGGACTTTTGGGCTCTTAATAGGCGCCCCAACGGCAATTTAAACGGCAAAAACACTGTGCGGTAAACCAGAAGGGAATCCCCCCGGACACGCATGGAAAAGGGAGAGGATAGCGGCCGGATTGCGGAGGAGCAGCGGCAAGGAAGGGAAGCTCAAAGCAAGATGGCGTCGGAAGGTGGCCGTTTGTTATGGGGCCCGGAGCAACAAGAGTTCCTGCGGCGCTGTGTGGAAGAGCTGAAGGAGTTGAAGAAGGAGCTGTTGGCACCGATATTGCAGGCGATTGAAGGACTAAAGGAGGAGCAGAGGACCCAAGAGCTGGAGCTTCGGGTCGTGAAGGCAAAGACTGCTGAAAACGAGGATGAAATACAGGGCCTGGTGGTGAAGGCAGAAACGCACGTGGCACAGCACAAAAGGTGCGTGGAGAGGTTGGAAGCACTGGAGAATAACTCGAGGAGGAAGAATTTAAGAATCCTGGGTCTTCCCGAGGGCGCAGAAGGGGCGGACGTCGGGACATATGTGAGCACGATGCTTCACTCGCTAATGGGATCGAAGGCCCCGACGGGCCCTTTGAAGGTGGAGGGAGCTTATCGAGTTCTGGCGCGAAGACCAAAGGCTGGAGAAATACCTCGAGCCATAGTGGCGAGGTTTCTCCGCTACAATGACAGAGAGATGGTTCTCAGATGGGCGAAGAAAACTCGGAGCTGTAGGTGGGAGAACGCGGTTATCCGCGTATACCAGGATTGGAGTGCGGAGGTGGCGAGAAGGAGGGCAAGTTTCAATCGGGCTAAGGTGGTGCTTCACAAAAAGAAGGTCCAGTTTGGAATGTTGCAACCGGCGAGATTGTGGGTCACACACCAAGGGAAGCACCACTACTTTGAGACCGCAGAAGAGGCGTGGACATTCATTGTGGACGAGAAGCTGGAATAGTCTGGAGAGAGAAAGAGCTTTTGGGACAAAGTGGTGGGGTGATTATGTGGGGCGAGGAAGGGGAAGGGGGGGGGGGGGGGGGATGATTTTTCAATTTGTTAATTTTGTGATCCTGTAACTTTTCTGTCTTCCCCATGTTGGGGGGGGGGGGGGGGAGCATGAGGAACTGTGGGCGCCGGCCATTAGGGGCGGGGCCGAGTGGGAAACGCGGGCTTTGTTCCCGCGCTATGGTAATTATGGCGGGAACAGGGACGCAGGAAGGAGGGGGCCTCGCACAGTGGGAGCCGAGGACAAGGGGGGAAGCCGAGGTCAGCCAGAGTTTGCTGACTTCTGGTAGCAACATGGGGGGTGCAACTACGCTAGAGGGGGATCTAGCGGAGTGGGGGGGGGGGGCGGGGGGGTTAACTGGGTTGCTGCTGCTAAGGAGAAGGGGGAGCTGTTATGGGATGGGGTGGTCGAGGCAGGAGGGCACCGTCGGGGGGATATACGGGTACGTGGGAACCGGGTGAGGAGATGGGTTAAAAAAGGGGATGGCTAGTCGACAGGGGGAGGGGGGGGGGGGGGTGGTAAAGAGCCCCCCAACCCGGCTGATCACGTGGAACGTGAGAGGGTTGAACGGGCCGATTGAAAGGGCACGGGTACTCGCACACCTAAAGAAATTAAAGGCAGATGTGGTTATGTTGCAGGAGACGCATCTGAAACTGATAGACCAGGTCAGACTACGTAAAGGATGGGTGGGGCAGGTGTTTCATTCGGGTTTAGATGCGAAGAATAGGGGGGTGGCTATCTTAGTGGGGAAACGGGTACTGTTTGAGGCAAAGACCATAGTGGCGGATAGTGGGGGTAGATATGTGATGGTGAGTGGCAGATTGCAAGGGGAGGCGGTGGTTCTGGTGAACGTATATGCCCCGAACTGGGATGATGCAAATTTTATGAGGCGTATGTTGGGACGTATTCCGGACCTGGAGGCGGGAAAGTTGGTAATGGGGGGAGACTTCAATACGGTGCTTGATCCAGGGCTGGACCGGTCGAGGTCCAGGACCGGGAGGAGGCCAGCAGCGGCCAGGGTGCTCAAGGACTTCATGGAGCAGATGGGAGGGGTAGACCCCTGGAGATTTAGTAGGCCTAGGAGTAAGGAATTCTCATTTTTCTCCCATGTTCACAAAGTATACTCACCGATAGACTTTTTTGTCTTGGGAAGGGCACTGATTCCGAAGGTGACAGGGACGGAATATACGGCCATAGCCATTTCGGACCACGCTCCACATTGGGTAGACCTGGAGGTAGGAGAGGAAAAAGAACAGCACCCACTCTGGAGAATGGATATGGGCTTATTGGCGGATGAGGAGGTATGTTTAAGGGTGAGGGGGTGCATCAAAAGGTACTTGGAGCTTAATGACAATGGAGAGGTTCAGGTGGGAGTGGTCTGGGAGGCGTTGAAGGTGGTGGTCAGAGGGGAACTGATATCCATAAGGGCACATAAAGGGAAGCAGGAGGGTAAAGAAAGGGAGCGATTGTTGAAAGAACTTTTGAGGGTGGACAGGCAATATACAGAGGCACCGGAGGAGGGACTGTACAGAGAAAGACAAAGGTTACATGTGGAATTTGACCTGCTGACCACGGGTAAGGCAGAGGCACAGTGGAGGAGGGCACAGGGTGTACAGTATGAGTATGGAGAGAAGGCGAGTCGGCTACTGGCTCACCAATTGAGGAAGAGAGGGAGATAGGTGGGGTGAGAGATGAGGAGGGAGAGATGGAACGGGAAGCGGAGAGAGTGAACGGGGTGTTCAAGGCATTCTATGAGAGGTTATATAAGGCTCAGCCCCCGGAAGGAAAGGAGGGAATGAGGTGTTACCTGGATCAGCTGGAATTCCCGAGGGTGGAGGAGCAGGAGAGGGCGGGACTGGGAGCACTGATTGAGATGGAGGAGGTGGTAAAAGGGATTGGGAGCATGCAGGCGGGGAAGGCCCCGGGACCGGACGGATTCCCGGTGGAATTTTATAGGAAATATATGGACCTACTGGCCCCGCTTTTGACGAGAACCTTTAATGAGGCCAGGGAAAGGGGGCAGTTGCCCCCGACTATGTCGGAGGCGACGGTATCGCTCCTTTTGAAGAAGGAAAAGACCCGCTGCAGTGTGGGTCCTACAGGCCCATTTCCCTTTTAAATGTAGATGCTAACCTCCTGGCCAAGGTGATGGCGACGAGGATAGAGGACTGTGTCCCGGGGGTGGTCCACGAGGATCAAACTGGGTTCGTTAAGGGGAGACAGCTGAACACGAACATACGGAGGTTGCTAGGGGTAATGATGATGCCCCCACCAGAGGGGGAGGCGGAGATAGTGGTGGCGATGGACGCCGAGAAAGCATTCGACAGAGTGGAGTGGGATTATCTGTGGGAGGTGCTGAGGAGATTTGGTTTTGGAGAAGGGTTTATTGGATGGGTACAGCTGCTGTATAGGGCCCCGGTGGCGAGTGTGGTCACGAACAGGCAGAGGTCTGAATACTTCCGTCTTCATAGAGGGACGAGGCAGGGGTGTCCCCTGTCTCCGTTACTGTTTGCATTGGCGATTGAGCCCCTGGCCATAGCACTGAGGGGCTCCAGGAAGTGGAGGGGAGTACTCAGGGGAGGAGAAGAACACCGGATATCTCTGTATGCAGATGATTTATTGCTGTATGTTGCGGACCCAGTGGAGGGGATGCCTGAGATAATGCAGACATTCAGGGAGTTTGGGGAATTTTCGGGGTACAAATTGAATATGGGGAAGAGTGAGTTTTTGTGGTGCATCCGGGGGACCAGAGCAGGGGAATAGATGATTTACTGCTGAGGAAGGTAACAAGAGATTTCCGGTACTTAGGGATTCAGATAGCCAGGAGTTGGGGAACCTTACATAAGCTTAATTTAACAAGATTGGTGGAACAGATGGAGGAGGATTTTAAGAGATGGGACATGGTGCCCCTGTCACTGGGGGTCGGGTGCAGGCGGTCAAAATGGTAGTCCTCCCGAGATTCCTTTTTGTGTTTCAGTGCCTTCCGGTGATGGTCACGAAGGCTTTTTTCAAGAAAATTGAGAAAAGTGTCATGAGTTTTGTGTGGGCCGGGAAGACCCCGAGAGTGAGGAGGGGGTTCTTGCAGCATAGCAGGGATAGGGGGGGGCTGGCACTACCGAGCCAAAGTGAATACTACTGGGCCGCCAATATCTCAATGGCATGTAAGTGGATGGGAGAAGGGGAGGGAGCGGCGTGGAAGAGATTGGAGATGGCGTCCTGCAAAGGAACCAGCCTACAAGCACTGGTGACGCGCCGTTGCCGCTCTCCCCGAAGAAATACACCACAAGTCCAGTGGTGGTGGCAACGTTAAAAATTTGGGGGCAGTGGAGACGACATAGGGGAAGGACGGGAGCCTCGGTGCGGTCCCCGATAAGAAATAATCATAGGTTTGTCCCGGGGAGAATAGATGGGGGGTTCGGAGCATGGCAGAGAGCTGGGGTTGTGCAACTGAGGGATCTGTTCGTAGACGGGACGTTTGCGAGTCTGGGAGCGCTGACGGAAAAATATGGGTTGCCCCAAGGGAATGCATTCAGGTATATGCAACTAAGGGCATTTGCGAGGCAACAGGTGAGGGCATTCCTGCAGCTCCCAACGCAGGAGATTCAAGATAGAGTGATCTCAGGGACATGGGTGGGGGATGGTAGGGTGTCGGATATATACAGGGAAATGAGGGACGAGGGGGAGATCATGGTGGATGAGCTGAAGGGGAAATGGGAAGAAGAGCTGGGGGAAGAGATTGAGGAGGGGCTGTGGGCTGATGCCCTACGTAGGGTAAACTCGTCATCCTCGTGTGCCAGGCTAAGCCTGATACAATTCAAGGTTTTGCACAGGGCGCATATGACCGGAGCAAGGCTCAGTAAATTTTTCGGGGTAGAGGATAGGTGTGGGAGATGCTCGAGAAGCCCAGCAAACCACACCCACGTGTTTTGGTCATGCCCGGCACTGCAGGGGTTCTGGGTGGGGGTGGCAAAGGTGCTTTCGAAGGTGGTGGGGGTCCGGGTCGAGCCAGGCTGGGGGTTGGCTATATTCGGGGTTGCAGAAGAGCCAGGAGTGCAGGAGGCGAAAGAGGCTGATGTCTTGGCCTTTGCGTCCCTAGTAGCCCGGCGAAGGATATTGCTTATGTGGAGGGGGGGGGCTTATGGGGGGGGGGGGCTCGGGTGGGTCCTCAGGGGTGTTTTTGTATAGATAGTTGTACTTGGATATGTATATTGGATTGATCTGGAGAGTTATTATTTTTGTTATGGCAGTTGCCATTTAGGTTATATATTATTTATTTATTTGTTAAAAATGGTCACTGTTATTTATATTGTTTTATTGTTGTAAAAAGGAAAACCTTTGTATTGTTTTGTTTGGCCGAAAAATTTGAATAAAATATATATTTTTTAAAAAGTACTTGTGGAAGCCAGTGAACTGGTGCTGACTGCCAGCATTATGGCCCGCTATTCTCACCCCTCACACAAACATCATTCGACCACTCTCTGTGTCCCTCACAGATCTCCAACAGTCCACCGCCAAAAATACCGCCCCACTCCTCCTATTGGTCTTTGACAAAGCTTTGACAAAGAGTCATCCAAACTCGAAACATTAACTCCCTTTTCTCTCCACAGATGCTGTTGGACCTGCTGAGGTTGCCCAGTGTTTTCTGTTTTTGTTTCAGAATCCAGCATCCGCAGTAATTTGCTTTTATCCTCCAATTGGCCAGCGGAACAATTAGACGTCGGATGTGATGTTAGGAAAGTTAATCACCGATGGATAATCTGGGTGCCAGTCATATGAAGCAAAGCAAAATGCTGCGGCTGCTGCCAGCATTCTCAAACTAAAAGCCGGGAGCGACTGTTGGGCGCTTCTCCTGCGATCGGGAGCGCCACCACCGATCGCCCCGCGACCCTCCCGACAGCCGCCAGGGACCCACCCGCAGGTTGCGACCCAGCGTTTGAAAAACCCCGACTTAAAGTATGCTCAGAATAAATCTATTCAATTCAATGGGAAACTAATACGATGGATATTTATCTCCAGAGTATGAAGTTTGTAGGCAGAACATGCTGAAATACAAGGGGGAAAAGTAACAGCCTAAAACACTGAACAAAACTGACACAACCATAATAAGTTCAAAAATAACTTTCAAAAAATCACAGCGGAATGAATCTCTCTATGAAGCGCCAATAACAGCTGAATACTTATATTTTTGGACATAAACTCTCCAGGGAATGTACTCTGCCTGAAAACTTCCCAAAAGACCATCAGTGTTTCAAAAAGGCAATGTGGTAAAGAATGATTCTTCTGCCACTAGGAGGTGGCCGTCGTGCTTTTTGAATTCATGTTAAACTTTCAGAAAGAGTACACATTACCCGTTTCACAACTTGGAAGGGATCATAGAATCCCTACAGTGCAGAAGGAGGCCATTCAGCCCATCGAGAGCACCAACCCTCCAAAAGAGCACAATACCGAGGCCCACGCCCCCACCCTATCCCCGTAACCCAGTAACCCCACCTAGCCATTTGGACACTAAGGGCCAATCCACCTAATCTGCACATCTTTGGACTGTGGGAAGAAACTAGAGCACCCGGAGGAAACCCATGCAGACATGGGAGAATGTGCAAACTCCAGACAGACAGTCACCTGAGGCCAGAATTGAAACTGGGTCCCTGGCTGTGAAGCAGCAGTGCTAACCACTGCAGGAAGCAAGATAAGGATGTTTGACTATTTAATACAAGAGGGTATATAGTGGTACCAATGCATTAAGGAGGCAGGTGGGGAATCGTAGATACATGTCAACACATCTCAATCCTGTACATCAGTTTTATTCCGATTAAACGTTTTGCATTATAATTTTGCTTACAGCAAATTGATATTATAGTCTTGCCGTACAATGTACATCAGTGTTCTTCAAACTTTTTTTCCGGGGACCCATTTTTCCCAACTGGCCAACCTTCGGGACCCAACCCAGCCGACCTTCGTGACCCGCGCTGGCCAACCTTCACGACCCACGCCGGCCAACCTGCGTGACCCACCATTTTCTCTTACCTTGTTTGCTGCTGACAAAAATGGAGGAAATAGTTTTGGGTCCCTTTGGCCCTCGTACATGCTCTTCCAATGGAACCTGTTGGATGACGGTGAAGCCTTCCGTTGTCGGAAAGTATGGAGTCTATATCTGTCCAAAGTTCTGCATTTTTATACCGGTAAAATCTTATCAAATAAACACCCCCCCTCCCCCCACAGAACTTGTAAAAAAAATGTTAAAAATGAACAAAATAAATGAAAAAAATAAAAATTAAATGAATAAAACCCCTCCCGAACTTGTGAAACAAAAAGTTGCGACCGTTTTTAAAAAAAAAGCAGCCGCACTGCGCATGCGTGCCCGATCATCGCCGCGCATGCGCATCGTTTTTACATGTTCGCGGCCATTTTGAAGGCTGCGGCTGTTGCGCGATCGGGAGCATCGCGACGGACGGCTCTGCAACCCTCTCGACACCCGCCCGCGACCCACCCGCGGGTCGCGCACCCGAGTTTGATAATGCCTGATGTACAAGATGCACACTGAGCAGCTGGAATTGTACGCAGTCCCAAAGACATATTCCAGAGAGCAATAATGATGTTAGTATACGCCACTGTGTTTTCCCACTATGTGTGGTAGCTACCCAGATTTAATACTTTCCGGATACTTGGCGCTGTCCATACCCTGGCCAACTGCTGTCTAGGAACCAGTGCCATATTTCAAATAATTTCTCTTGGTTTAATTCCAGTGAATTAATGCCACTCTCAACTGGACTACCTTACATAGTGCTTCAATCTGACTGGCTGTGTAGGAGGACTTCCCTTCAACTGAGGCACTAATGCAATAGGGCACTTAGGGGACATTGTGCCAGATCTGAATCAACAGAGTCTTTGATTTGATTTATTGTCACATGGGAGTGTAGTACAGTGAAAACTATTTTTCTGCGGCCGAGGGAACGTACATAGTACGTACATAGTAGACAAAAAAATAATCAACAGAGAACATTGACAAATGGTACATCGACAAACAGTGATTGGCGATCTTGGATGTCACCTTGCAGGAACTGGATTTTTTAAATTTTATAAATTTAGTGCACCCATTTCATTTTTTCCAATTAAGGGCAATTTAGAGTGTTCAATCCACTTACCTTGAACATCTTTGTGTTGTGGGGGCGAAACCCACGCAACCACGGGGAGAATGTGCAAGCTCCACACGGACAGTGACCCAGAGCCAGGATCGAACCTGGGACCTCAGTGCCGTGAGACTGCAGTGCTAACCACTGAGCCACCCTGCTGCCTTAGGAACTGGATCTTTGAGCATCAGCAGAAGTTGAAGATATTGCCATCCCAACCAAAACCTCTCCGGCGCTCATTGCAATTCAGTGGTGCATATTAGCCCCACCACCAATGACAGACTTGCAGCTACCAATACTTCCCTGCAACAATACTCTCGTTCAAAGTGGTTTCCTGGCAATCCCAAACTTGGCAGCACAATCTGAAATAAAAATCAAAAGTGCTGGAAGATCTCAGCAGGCCTAGCAGCATCTGTGGAGAGAGAACACTGCAATTCGAATACCGCCGCAACCGGTCCACAGCAGACGCCATCTCCCTGGTCCTACACTCATCCCTCGAGCATCTCGACAACAAGGACTCCTACATCAGGCTCCTCTTCATTGACTACATCTCCGCCTTCAACACTAAAACTCAGCCAAGCTCATATCAAAGCTCCAAAACTTAGGACTTGGCTCCTCACTCTGCAACTGGATTCCCGACTTTAGTAAGAATAAACAACACCTCCTCCACAATAGTACTCAATACCGGGCCCCACAGGGCTGCGTACTTAGCCCTATACTCACTGTACACACACGACTGCGGGGAAAAATTTGGTTCCAACTCCATCTACAAGTTTGCTGACGATATGACCATAGTGGGCCGGATCTCGAATAACGACGAGTCAGAATACAGGGGGGAGATTGAGAACCTAGTGGAGTGATGTAGTGACAACAATCTATCCCTCAATGCCAGCAAAACTAAAGAGCTGGTCATTGACTTCAGAAAGCAAAGTACTGTACACACCCCTGTCAGCATCAAGGGGACCGAGGTGGAGGTGGTTAGCAGTTTCAAATTCCTAGGGGTACACATCTTCAAAAATCTGTCCTGGTCCACCCCCGTCGACGCTACCACCAAGAAAGCACAACAGCGCCTATACTTCTTCAGGAAATTAAGGAAATCTGGCATGTCCACATTAACTCTTACCAACCTTTACAGATCCACCATAGATAACATCCTATCTGGCTGCATCATAGCCTGGTATGGCAACTGCTTGGCCCAAGACCGCAAGAAACTTCAGAGAGTCGTGAACACAGCCCAGTCCATCACACGAACGTGCCTCCCATCCATTGACTCCATCTACGCCTCCCACTGCCTGGGGAAAGCGGGCAGCATAATCAAAGACTCCTCCCACCCAGCTTACTCACTCTTCCAATTTCTTCCATTGGGCAGGAGATACAAAAGTCTGAGAACACGCATGAACAGATTCAAAAACAGCTTCTTCCCCACTGTTACCAGACTCCTAAACGACCCTCTTAAGGACTGACCTCATTAACACTACACCCCTGTATGCTTCACCCGATGCTGGTGTTATCCAGTTACATTGTGTACCCTGTGTTGCCCTTTGTATTTTCTCTGATGTCCTTTTCTTTACATGGACTTAATGATCTGTTGAGCTGCTCGCAGAAAAATACTTTTCACTGTACCTTGGTACACGTGACAATAAACAAAATCCTAAATCCTAAACAAAATCCCAACAGAGTTAACGCCTCAAATCCAATATGACTCTACTTTGGAACTTTTCAAAACTTAACATTTCGAGTCAAATTAGACTTGAAATGTTAACTCTGTTTCGCTCTCCACAGATGCTGCCAGACCTGGTGAGTTTTTCTAGCACTTTTGTTTTTTATAAGTGTCCTGGAATAATTCCCATGAATCTTTTCTGCACTCTCTCCAATGTCTTCACATCCATCCTGAATTACGGAGCCCAGGATTCAACACAACACTCCAGTTGAGGTTGAACCAGTGTTTTATAAAGGTTCATCATAACTTCATTGTTTTTGTACTTTATGCCTCTCTTTATAAAGCCCAAACACATTCTCAACCTGTCTGCCACTTCCAACAATTTGTACAAATATACCCCGAGGCCCCACATCCCCTTTAGTTACACCTTTCATTTAACGTGGTCTCTCTTTGCTCTTCCTACCAAAATACATCACTTCACAATTCTCTGCATCAAACTTAATCTGCCAATTGGCTGCCGGTTCTACCAGCTTGTCTATATCCTCTTGAAACCTATCGATATCGTCCTCACAGTTCACAAAACTTGTGCTTTGAGTCATCTGCAAATTTTGAAATTGTGCCCTGTATACCAAAGGCTAGGTAATTAATACAACGGTGGCCCTGCTTTCAATCCTGAGGAACCCTAATGTAGAATCCTCAAGTCCAAAAAATCAATCGCTCACCATTACTCGCTGTTTTGTCTCATTCATTTGCCTTCATATCCATGCTGCCTCTGTCCCTTTATTCCATCCGCTTCAACTTTGCTGACAAGTTTATTATGTGGCACTTTATCAAACATCTTGAGGATTTCCATGTTCACAACATTAATCCCATTACCCTGATAAAACCTTTCAGTTACCTCACCAAAAAGACTCTCAACCAATTTAGTTAATCACAAATCCATGCTGGCTTTCCTCAATTAATCCACACTTGTCCAAGTGACTGTTAATTTTGTCCTGGATTATCGACTCTGGTCTGATTATGTGCTCAGGTCTCAGGACTGAGGCTGAAGGTAAAGAGCTTAGTATTGTATGAAAAACGCAACTGTTACCAAGACCAGGGAGTTTATTTCAAAGTGGAGCTTACAGTATGTTAGTCACCATTTCAGTTACAACGTACGACAACAACCGAATTCCTCACTGGTGATGCAAGTTTAAAGGTTTTTGGAGCAACAGCTGTTCTCAAATCAGCTGCAATGATTTTGGAATGTTGCTTTTTATACTCATGAGTCACACTGACTTGATTAATAATGTCAGCTAAACAATTAGTCATTCCAGTTTACATCATCTCGAGGGACACAGCTCCTTTTCATAGGGTAGGATCAGTCATTCTAAATGAATAAAAGTGATTATCACCAACATGTACGTGGGGGTGAAGGGCTTGTTTTTTTACAACCAGGCTGCCTCAATCAGTTCCTTTCCTAGGGATTGCTTTAAAACAGACTATTCTAACGAAAGCAAAGCTCCAAGCAAGAAGTTTTCCATTTATGCAAATTTATGGATTAAAATTTGAACCAAACAGAACAATGCTATTTCTAATTCTACTGCAGTAAACAGTCATAACCTAAGTTTCCACACGGGACATCACATTCAGATTCAGATTCACCTCCCATGATGTCAAATGGGCTCAGCATGGTTCCTGACCAGATAGATGGCCACGGTGAGTAGGTCAATCTGAATACTCCCAAGGTTCTTGACACCTGCCGCATGTCCCATCTAGCCTGTTCTCCCAATATAGCGCCATTTAAGAGGAAAGGTTGGAGAGTTTAGATGAGTAAGAGGTGACTTGATCAAAACCATTAAGATCCTGTTCGGTATTGACAGGGTGGATGTGGAGAGGGTGTTTCTTCTTGTGGGAGAATCTAGAACTAGGAGTCATGGTTTAAAAATAAGGGTTCACTCATTTAAGACAGAGATGAGGGGAATTTGTTTCTTAGGATTAAGAGTCTTTGGAACTCTCTTCCTCAAAAGGCAGTGAAAGCAGAACCTTTGAATATTTTTAAGGATGAGCTAGATAGATTCTTGATTAACAAGGGGGTGAAGGTTATCGTGGGTAGATGCAAGTGTAGAGATCTTACTGGATGGTGGAGCAGGCTCAAAGAGCCTAATCCTGCTCCTAATTTGTATGTATGTTAAATGCACTTGTTTTAGAGGAGCATACAACATATTTTTAAAAACCCATATGTAATTCAAGCTACAATTCAGCTTATTGCTACCACACAAAGGCTACTGCTAATTAGCGTGAGGAGGGAATGAAATATTCTTCCAAACACGAGGGGGGAAACCAGCAGTGGGGAAGCTGGGTAAGATGTTCCTGTATGAGTAGGACCTTGGCTTTCTCTGAAATAGCCCATTACTGAGGCCTACCTTTGTGATATTTCAAAACTTCCAGATACCAATTTGTGCATCTGCAATACCTGGCCAAATCCCAAGCCAATCCATATTATTTCCACTGATATGTGATCAGATACCTCACAAAGTTTATTATAACTGTAATAATACACCAATCGGGTAATTCTAGAGGGAAATCCTGCACCCCCGAAGCCCACACATCTCACTGAAAAAAATAAGTTATTGGGATCTGGGCAATCATTCGTATTTATAGCCAAGTCCTAGCTGCCCTCAAGGGGGCGGTGGTGAGCAACAGTCCACATGGAGGATGTACAACTGCTATGTTGCTGGCTAACATGCCAGTGAAACCTTGAAATAACCAAGAATCTCTATGCTGTTCTGAGCCAATTACTGCCGCCGCCTTCTCCGTCACTAAATAGAAAAACATATATTTGGAAGACCTTAATGGAATTTCTCTAATTTCAAAACATTTCACGTGTCATGAACCCAGGCTGTGAAGGTTATCAAGCGGAGGTTATCAATTTGGGTCTCCCAGTTATACAGGGTGACTACTTTTACCAGGAATCCTACCAAACACACTCTATTTTGCAACTCAGACTGCATGCCTTTGCCAAGAGGAGGATAATGTTGAACATAACATGCCTTTCATCCTTTTTGCATCTCCAATATATTTCAGCTAATCTCTCCTGCACTTCTTAAGTAGACAGATGTATACTGCATCCGTATCAGCAGTCTGCAGCTATATGCTCAAAGGTATTATTAACTATGTCAATGCTACTGCCCTGGCTATGTGAGCCCTTGCAACCCCAGATGATGGCTTCAGCCTGTCGGAACCTCAGGCTAGAAGGAAAGTTGGATTAAAATAGGATTCATGCTACTGCCTTTTTGTTAAGCAGAGGCTCTATACCAGTCACGGCACAGTGGTTAGCATGGTTGCTTCACAGCGCCAGGGTCCCAGATTGGATTCCCAATTTGAGTCACTGTCTATGCGGAGTCTGCGCGTTCTCCCCATGTCTGCATGGGTTTCCTCCGGGTGTTCCGGTTTCCTGCCACAGTCCAAAGATGTGCAGGTTAGATGGATTGGCCATGCTAAATTGCCCTTAGTGTCCAAAAGGGTTGGGTGGGTTACTGGGTTGTGGGGCTTGGGTGGGGTGCTCTTTCCAGGGGCCGGTGCGAACTCGATGGGCCAAGTGGCCTCCTTCTGCACTGTAAATTCTATGTTCTATGTTCAGTGATACGTTTTGTGATGTGCCTGCCCCAGCAGAGGCTCAATTACAGTCTCCCGTACCCAGTGAAGTGAGTATGCTGCAAACAAGTTTATGGAGTCTAGCAAGAAATATAAACAGTAAAATTACTTGGGCATTGTTTTTGTATATAAACGTGTTGTTTGCTCTCGTAAATCAAATGCTGCAAATGGCACTCTATTGAGAAATGGAGGAAATAATATACGGGCAATAGACACGTGCCTGAGAACATCCAAAAAAAATCATTAAAAAGTCAATTCGCCCACATATCTGATCAAGTGGGACTGTGCATATCAAGTCTATTCCCTTTCCATTGGTTGCTCCTGCGTAGAATGTTAACCAACGTAGAATGTTAACCTACACTGCAGACACCCACATATACCTCCTACTCAATTTTAATTATTTTTCTTAGCCATAATACAAATCCAATATTCACACTGATCAAACCATCTAAATATGTAAAAGTAGCCACACTTACTACCTTGCAATCCCAGATGGAGTACTATTACATAGGCCAAGCTAAACTTCAAGCCATTTCTTCATCATACACAGGAAAGTATCAAAATGACTACACTTCAAAGATGTTTAATTAGCTGTAAAGCATTTTGGGATGTCATGAGATTGTGAAAGTCATTTCTTTCATTTGGAGTAATTCAAATCAGCAGTCAGCCACTTTCATTGCTCTAGCCACTACCAAGAAAAACATATATGCCAATTCCATGAGTTTAACCTTGAAGTTGCCATGCACTGGGCTTGAATAGCCTGCCACCAGTTAATCTACACTGACCCAGACATATCAATGATTTCTAAGAAGCCAAATAATTGAAAGTGCACCAGGGGTAACCATCGAGCACACATCGAACATTTGGGAATTATCACTGTGATCATTTACATAGCTGCAGCCCTTGCTGCCTTCAGACAAGAGCAGCTTCGACAAACAGCTCGACACACTGGGGCACTTATCGTCATAGTAATTATCTCAACTTGTTCTCAAGCCTTGAATACAAAAGGCCCATTTGTGTTGGGCCACGCACTTAGTCAGCTATCTGATATGTCAAATACCAGGAGAATGTGCCAATGTCTCAAAGGCTTAAAAAACAGAAAGCATTTCAATCTCTGATTAACCAATTCTAAATTTATATGGTACCAAAGGGGATCACTGGGGTGACCAGCAGATAAGCAAATATTTTTGTTTGACAAAAACAAAAACTCAATAGACCAGATTTCAGATAAGGAAACTGCCCTTATTTGGGTTATAACCTATTTATATCAAATATACGCATTAGATGGAAATCTTGATGGTCAGCATTTTCCATATTTGCTGCCACATTCTCCTTCATTTGTCTACTAGTCTGTGATCACTATTTTAGCCCCACTATTTTTAGAAATGACATCACCTCATTAGGTTATCATTCCTTTATCACTTTTCAATTTCCCGCATATTCATAATTCATCTGCCTCAACACATATTTCAATTTATTCCTGAATTGCCTTTTAATCTTACACAGCACTTCAAGGTAAACATGGCTTCATCTTCGAATGCAGTTTATCCGCTACATAATCGCATGAACACCTTTTGCTTTCACTTCTTAGTTTTATTTCCTGCTCTCTCCTTCTGCCAACAATCACTCATGTTAAGGCACAGGCGCGTGCTGAACATCTGTAGCACCTGGCCCAAATGGTTGTTCCTTAGAGGTAAACTCAGGCACTGTCAATGGGCTATTTAATTAAAGGGACATCACAGTGGAGTCCGATGCTATGCTTTCTTCATCCACCATCCACCCAGAAGCATTCTTTCTGCAGTCATTACAAATGGGAGCCTTGGCTGGCCGGTAATCTCTCTCTACGCTAGAGGCAATGCCATCAGTTGTGGTGTCTCCATCACTTCACCATGGCCAACAAACCGTCCCATCTTTAACCATCATAGTACTGTATAGAACACAACAGTTGGCTCAAGGAATTGTCAAAAGGAATGAAGGAATGCATTTATGTAGTGCCTTTCATAATCTCAGGACATTCCAAAGTGCTTAACAGCCAATTAAACATCTTTGGAGTACAGTCACTCTTGTCAAGTAGGGAATCTAACAGCCGAATTGTGCACAGCGAGATCCCACAAACAGTAACATTATAGTGACCAGATTCTTTCCCCCGGTGATGTCGATTGAAGGATAAATATTTGCACGTCCATTGGGCAGAATTCCACAACTCTTTTTCAAAATGTTGCAATGGGCTCTTTTACATCCACATAAGGCATCATAGGGTCTGAATTTAATGTCTTACTCAATAGGTGGCATCTCCAACAATGCAGCCTTTCCTTAGCACTGCGATAGAAGTGTCAGCATCTGTTCTCAAGTCTCTGGAGTGGAACTTGAAGCTATAACTTTCTGCCTCAGAGGCAGAAGCATTCAAGCATATGAATTCGGATCAAGAGTAGGTCACTCGGCCCCTCAAACCTGCTCCACCGTTCAATACAATCGAGGCCGATCTGATTGTAACCTCAACTCCTCATTCCCACCTACCTCAACACCTTGCTTATCGAATCTATCTTGCTCTGCCTTAAAAATATCCAAAGACTCTGCGTCCGTCGTCTTTTGAGGAAGGGAGTTCCAGAGACTCGAGACCCTCAGAGAAAACAAAATCTGTCTAAATGGGTGACCCCATATTTTTTAACAGTGACCCCTAGTTCTAGATTCTCTCAAGAGGAAACATCCTCTCCACATCTACCCTGTCAACACCTCTCAGGATCTCATCTGTTTCAATAAAGTTTCCCCTAACTCCCTGTCCAACCTTTACTCAAAAGACAACTCATCCATTCCTGGTATTCATTTAGTGAATGTCGCCATAGTTCCATCGGCTGCTTTCCCCTTTGAGAGAGAGAGCTGACTGGTGTTTATTCAACCCAAGGGTCACCACACCTCAGGCGAGGGACAAGTTCAAAAGGCAACCTCAGAGGTATGGGAATTTAACCCACACTGTTGGCTTTGCTCCGCATCACAAGCCAACTGAGCTAACTGAAATCTCTGAACTGTTTCCAACGTATTTGCATCCTTCCTTAAATAAGGAGACCAAAACAATACTCCAGATGTGGCCTCTCCAAAGCCCTGTGTAACTGCTTTTTTAATTCCTCTTGCAATAAATGATAATATTCTATTAGGTTTCCTAATTATTTTCTGTACCGGCATACTAGCCTTTTGCAATTCATGTACTAGGACACGCTGTAGCCACGTAAAATGGCTGATTCCCTATTAATTTGGCCAAAACCCGATTTAAAATGGCTAACCGAAAAGGCTGATGGGAAAAGCAGCCAACAGGACACAAACGGACAGCTGCAGACAGAATAGCGTATTCGGCTCTGGGGAAGTCGGCCCAGATCGATACTCAAGACCATTAGCAGCACATCAACCCAGACATCTGCAGTTTAATCGGCTATCCCCGGGAACAATTGCAACATATTAGCAATTGAATGCCAGGCCAGACCTGTCGGCGCCTGCAGTGGCCGAAACAAAGACAGGTGAACGGCCACCCCCCGATCGAGGAATCGCCCCGTTATTGGACGTATCGAACCCAGTGATTGGGAACAAGTCCAATCACTTGGGACTCAGGGTCAAGGGCCGCCCCGAGAGGCGAGAAGCCGCTGGGCCCTATAAAGTGAGGGGCCAAGTTCAGATCTCTCTCTCCCTTCTTCTCCTGCTCGAGACCTTCGAAAGAACATCAACCAGAAACAGTAAGTCTGACTCCAGCGATCGCTACCCGATAAAGACTCCTAGCCATCAACCCGTATCAGCCTTTTTGAATCCCGCGGGCCAGATCCGATTCGATAAGCCATTCGTTTCCCTGACCTGGTGGGCCCTTCCTAAAGTTAAGTATTGGCCAGTAGTGATAGGTTTCTATATAGATAGTAGGATTATTGTGTAAGCATTAATTGTTGTATATAATAAATGACCGTTGATTTTAATCTTACTAAGCGGTGTGCTGACTTATTAATCATAACTCGAGCTTGAACCACGTGGCGGTATCAGAAAGATACCTGGTGACTCGTGAGCAAAGGTGGCAATCAGAGGTAATAAAACTAAGGTTAAAAAGAGCAACATAATTGGCGACTCCGGTGGGACCCGACATAGAAGTGGAAAACCACTCCGGGAGAACCCCAACAATTTGAATTAGAAGTCCAATCGGAAACAAAAACAAAACAAAAAAAACAAGTGTTCAAGCGGTTCTGGTTAATAATTCACAATTCGGAAGTGTGTTTATGCATGTGTAACTAACAGGGTTATAAGGTAAAACTGATAGATTTTTGTTGCGTCAAAACTGTCGGAAGTCGGTATTTTCGGAAATTAGCGCAAGCCGTACCCGCATCTACGACACCACCTTAGCCCCCTGTTCCAAATTTGAACGTAGCGAGCAGATAAGAGAGACGGCCATGCAGGCAATGCAGGCAATGCAACGCCTCATGAACCCCGAAGAATTTGCGGTCGCACCGATCAGCAGCATTAAAGTGGGACAGTGTCCCATTTGGGAAGTGGAAATTGGCAAATTTCTGCAGGGCAAAGGATGGCCCGTGTGGAGCGGATTCTGTAATAATGACGACTCAGGTCCCGGAAGTATAGGGCATACTTGGTGGGAGAACATGATCGAAATCCATAAGAAAAGCTTAGCGAAAGCACGCAAGCCGATGGCAATAGTGTCCCGCATGGCACAATTGCGAGGCACAGAGGAGGTCGTCAGGACGCTCCGAAAAGAAATAGAAGGCATACATCGTATGAGTAAAATCGACGTATGCGAGATGGAAAAAGAGAACCTGGAATTGAAAAGGTAGTTAGAAGCCAAAGACGAAGAGGTGGCTGACGCCAAACGGGGTCACCAGTCTTGTCTGGTGCATTTAAGCAGTTTTCAATCCCAGTATGAGAAGGCTTATCAGGACACGCAGCGTGCCGTCCTGGTTAAGAAAGAGACAGAGAAGCAGGTGGAGACGCTACAGAAGCAGTGTAGTGATCTCAAGGCAGGGTATTTTGGAAAAAGCCAAGAACCGGACCTTTGGCATTATAAAAGTCCGCAGCCACCATCGTTCCTCCCCCCTGGAAATGTAAAAGCCGACGCACTGGCTAAGGCAGGATCCAGGCATGGGTACTTTTGGAAGCCCCCCCCCCCACCCCCGAGTGCGCCCCAGTGAGTGTAGTTCAGGTGGCGCAGACTAGGATCGAAGATCTAGTAGAGGGCCAGATCGTGAAAGGGAAGTTTCCAGCCTCATACGAGAGGTACAGAAATACAATAACCACACAAGACGGTGTGGTGCTAAAGGACACCCTTTATGTAGTTCCTGAGCAGGATAGGAACCAAATAATCTGTTTATTCCATGATAGTCATGGACACCAGGGAATCGAACCCACCGCAGCCCACCTCAAACAGCTTTGTTGGTGGCCTAATCTCAAAGAGGATGTATCCCATTACATTGAGAATTGCCTCATCTGCGCTCAGAACAACCCAGATAGATATGCCAAAAAGTCACAACTTAGCCACACCCGACCTGTTAACGGCCCCTGGACTAACCTCCAGGTCGATTTTATAGGTCCATTGCCCCCTTGCAGGAATGGCTATAAATATGTTCTGGTGGTCATAGACACTTTTACAAAGTGGGTGGAAGCATTTCCAGCCCGCACCAACACCGCGAAAACCACAGCCAAAATCCTAACCCATCACATTTTTACAAGCTGGGGACACCCCCGCAGTATTGAATCGGACCAAGGTTCTCACTTTACGGGACGGGTCATGCAGAACGTCCTCACGATATTTGGCATAACCCAAAAATTTCACATTGCGTACCACCCTCAATCGAGTGGTATAGTGAAGCGCGCATGAATCGGACCCTAAAAACCACCCTTAGAAAAATGGTCCAGCAGAACAACACCACTTGGGATTCTGTCCTCCCCTTTGCGCTGATGTTTTTGCATAACACTGTTTCCACCTCCACAGGTTTCACCCCACACACCCTCATGACCGGACACCCCATGAAAGGGACAGAGTATTGTTGGGTTTAGACCTGACCAGCCCTGAAGTTACTGCCCTCACCCACGAGAAAGCCGTTGAACAATTACTTATAAATGTAAAAACGGCTCAGTTAGCAGCCGCTGTTAAACTGGGTACTAAAAGAAAACAGAGCAAGGCCTGTTTTGATAAGGCAGTACATGCAACGGAGTATAATATAGGACAACAAGTGATGTTGTCTGTGTATAACTCCAGCACATTTCTGTCTCTGAAATACTCGGGTCCGTACTCCATTACGGATAAAGTAAGCCCATCGGTATATAAAATCAAATACCCAAATGGTAAGACTGCGTGGTTTCACATAAACCAGCTAAAGGCTTATGGAGCACAGTCAAACCACGCCCACCACGTCATGCTTGACGCAGCAGACCAAACCCCGCCCACAGCCAACGTGACCACACCAACCCCCTCCACGTCCAGCCCAGAAACGGACTCGCCCTTGACTCCACCCACAAACTTTACACTCCGCCCCGGAACGCCCACAGACTGCAGCAGCAGAGACAGCGACTGTGACTCTGACGACAGCCACAGCACGCCTCCCTACTATCCTGGTCCCACACCCAGCGACTCAGAGTTCGACTCCAGTGACCCCTTCCTCATCACTTTCTTAAACAAACCACACCACCGACCACCGAACCACACGGACGACCCCAACTTTATCCCCACTCAACTTGACGAACGCCATTGGCACCGCGACAACTCCTACAGACTCGTCCACAACGACGAGAGCAACCCCAACTCATACCACGCAGCCCTCTCAACATTAATTCACTCCAGAATTTGGCACCCGGGAGAAGGGGACGACCCCAATCCGCCAAATCCTTTGCGACCCTGTTCGCAACAGAGAACTGAGGTGTCCACATGATGATTTAAAGGAGACACTTGGTGAAAAGTGTTGCCCTTCCTGATGGAACCTGCAGGATGTTTTATGTTGTTTGTATATTTGTTTAAATGTTGTTCGTCCAACGGGAGAATTTTCTCACCGCCACACACCCATTCACCTGAACTTTTTAGCTCTTTCCAACGGACATCCACCGCGGCCAGACGCGTGTTCAGTGGTACCAACTTATCTGCAGATACCTGGTCAACAGACCAGACGCTTGTTCAGGGGAACTAGCTTTTCAGCTGATACTTGTTCGGGTATCAGACGCCTGATCGTAACTGCTCATCTGATTTGACGGGAGAATCACAGCAGCAACCCCACCATGATGACTATATTTTTGCCCGTTCTTGTCGGTTGCTCAGGCAGTGGAGAAACGGCGTGAGACCCGCCCTGCCTGGGGACACCCCCGTTAGTCAAAAACGCTCGGGTAGGGGAGATACGGTATTGGTAGCCGTCCTACCCGGGGACTCCATCCAAATCTTACCCGTCGCGACCCATACGCACCGCATTCGACCTTTTCCTTTCAAAAACAGTTTTATTTATTTAGGCAACCTTTGGGTTGCTGCCAAATGCCATTTACATCCTAGAACATTTGGATGATAAATCAGCACTGGTCCACCATTGGGAAGTGTGCCGTGTCCTAACATTTGTTTTGGGAAAAAAAAATGAGGGAGTCACATATAGTGACCAATAATATGGGAATAATTGGCCCCGCAGGACAGACACACTAACATACCAGATATTATACCAAGGTAGTTACAGATACTATGCTTGTTTTACAGAACTCCAGAAGCTCCAGGACCGGAGAAAACAGAGAACACAAAGAAAGAAAAAGAAAGAGGACAGCCATGAGGACTTCTTTCATCGTGATCAAGATTTTTATACTGGAATTTGGTTGCGCGGGAACGCGGACCCCATTACTTCAAACCCCCCTGCCGTTAATGTTTCACTGCCCCGCAGTACCGAGGGCCCAGTCACCAGCCACGCTGCATTATCCTGGTGTGCCAAGTTCATAACTTGGTACTCCCTGTTGTACGTTATCGAAGCACTATTAGCGTTGGCCATACTCTGCTGTGCAGTACAGACTATGCGCCTCCGCAAGTGGAGAGGGAGAGCGTACCGCGCTCGAACCCCGGTATATCGGATCCAATCCCCTATGTTCGGGTATGACCAGACCCCCGCGACCTATAATACAAAAATAAAGAACAAGCACTTGCGTTTCCCTGTAAATAAAAAGATGTACAAAACTTTCATGAAAAAAAAATGTATGATCCTGAGCTTGACTGCCAAGCCAGGAAAGAACATATGGAATGTTATGGTGGTTGTTGTATGTTTTAGAGAGATATGATGCAATGCTTGATGAGTGTATTTAGGTAAAATTAGAGGTTCCAAGTTTTATTTTGTAGATACATGCCCCTGCCTGACATAGCGCCCTCAAGAATTGTTTAGGTAAATTTTTGTGCATAGCTAGGGTCAGAGTAGTGGCCATGCAGGACCCGGTTAGGGAACGGAAATGACAAAATTTATGCGATCCTTCACGCTTCGTGTTAGGATCACAAGGAGGGACTGTAGCCACCTAAAATGGCTGATTCCCTATTAATTTGGCCAAAACAGCCAACAGGACACAAACGGACAGCTGCAGACAGAATAGCGTATTCGGCTCTGGGGAAGTCGGCCCAGATCGATACTCAAGACTATTAGCAGCACATCAACCCAGCCATCTGCAGTTTAATCGGCTATCCCCGGGAACAATTGCAACATATTAGCAATTGAATGCCGGGCCAGACCTGTCGGCGCCTGCAGTGGCCAAAACAAAGACAGGTGAACGGCCACCCCCCGATCGAGGAATCGCCCCGTTATTGGACGTATCGAACCCAGTGATTGGGAACAAGTCCAATCACTTGGGACTCCGGGTCAAGGGTCGCCCCGAGAGGCGGGAAGCCCCTGGGCCCTATAAAGTGAGGGGTCAAGTTCAGATCTCTCTCTCTCTCTCCCTTCTTCTCCTGCTCGAGACCTTCGCAAGAACATCAACCAGAAACTGTAAGTTTGATTCCAGCTATCGTTACCCGATAAAGACTCCTAGCCATCGACCTGTATCAGCCTTTTTGAATCCCGCGGGCCAGATCCGATTCGATAAGCCATTAGTTTCCCTGACCTGGTGGGCCCTTCCTAAAGTTAAGTATTGGCCAGTAGTGATAGGTTTCTATATAGATAGTAGGATTATTGTGTAAGCATTAATTGTTGTATATAATAAATGACCGTTGATTTCAATCTTACTAAGCTGTGTGCTGACTTATTAATCATAACTCGAGCTTGAACCACGTGGCGGTATCAGAAAGATACCTGCTGACTCGTGAGCGAAGGTGACATAATTAGAGGTAATAAAACTAAGGCTAAAAAGAGCAACTACCCAGACCCCTCTGTATCTCCGAGCACTGCAATATCTCACCATTAGATAATATGCTTCTTTTTTATTCTTCTTGCCAAAATGGACAATTACACATTCATCCACATTCTACTCCATTTGCAGATCTTTGCCTACTTACTTGGTCTATCTATATCCCTTTGTAGCCTCCTGATGCCCTCTTCATAACTTACTTTCTATACCTACCTATCTTTGTCTCATCACTCAAATTTAGCAACCATACTTTTGGCCCCTTCATCCAAGTCATTGATTTAAATTGTAAAACGTTAGAGCCATCGCACTGATCCCTGTGGCACACCACTCGTTATATTACGCCAGCCAGAAAAACTACACATTTATGCTTACTGTTTCCTGTTAGCTAGCCAATTTTCTATCCACGCCCAATGTTTCCCCCTACACCATAAGTTTTTATTTTCCGCAATAACCTTTTATCAAATGCCTTCTGGAAATCTAAGTACAGTACATCCACCAGTTCTTTATCCACAGCACATGTAACTCTTTCAAAGAACTCCAATAAATTGGTTAAACATGATTTCCCTTTCACAAAACTATGTTGACCGTGCCTCATTACCTTGAATTTTCCCAAGTGCTTTCCCATAAGATCTTAAATAATAACTTCCAAGATTTTCTCTATGACAGACATTAAGTTAACTGGCCTGCAGTTCCCTGCATTATCACGCTCCCTTTTTGAATCAAGGAGTTATATTCGCTATTTTCCAATCGAATGGAACTTCCCCTGAATCTAGGGAATTAATGCAATCAGCACAACCAAGTTTTTTAAAAATAAATATTTTTATTGAAGACATCCCCTCCCCCCCACACTCCCAGCTGACGCTTCACTTTAAAGAAGTCGATAAATGGCTTCCACCTCAGGGTGAACCCTCTTCCACCCCAAGTATGGTGAACTTAACTTTATCCAGGTGCAAAAATTCTGCCAGTTCACTCACTCATACCCTCGCCTTTGGCGGCTCTGAGTCCCGCCAACTTAACAAAATCCGTCACCAGGCTATCAGGGAGGCAAAGGTCAAGGCATCTGCCTCTCTGCCTACCTGAACTCCCGATCTTCCAACTCTCTGATTATCGCCACCCCTACGCCCGGATCTTACATCCGAAAACCCCTTCCAAAACCCCCTCAAACACGGACACACCCAAAACATATGCACATGGTTCGCCGGCCCTCCCACACACACCTATCCTCCATCCCCGAAAAGACCCGGCTCATCCTCGAGACCATCATGTGGGCTCCGTGCACCACCTTAAACTGGGTGAGGCTTAACGTCGCACACGATGAGGAAGCATTCATCCTCCACAGGGCTTCCCTTCACACCCTAGCCCCCAACTCCACCCCAGCTCTGCCTCCCAATTGCATCTGACCTCTTCCACAGGAACGCCCTCCCTATCCACCAGCTCTCCATATATATCCGCCATTCTCCCCTCCCCAATGTCATCCCTGGACAACAACCTGTCTTGCAGCCCTTTTCTAACAAAGCCCCTGACCTGCAGATACCTGAAACTGTTTCCCTTAGGCAACTGATACATCTCCTCAAGCTCCTCCCAGGCCTGCAAACTTTCCCCCCATAAACAAGTCCCTGAAGTACTCAATTCCCACCTGCCGCCACCCCCGGAACCTCACGTCCAGCCCCGCCGGCACAGACCTATGGTCATCACATATCAGTGCCCACAGCGACATGCCTTCCAGTCCAAAGTGTCTCCTTCACTGGTTCTAAACCTTCAATTCTGATACCACCACCAGGCTCACAGAATATCAGATCGGCGAGAACGGAAAGGATGGCAACAACAGTGCCCTCAAATTGGTCCTTCTACACGACGCTGCCTCCAGCTGCCCCAAGTCCAACCCCTCCTCCACCACCCCATTTCCTAACAATTATGATGTTTGCTGCCCAATAATGCCCCCCCCCCCCCCCCCCAACCCCCTCCCGGTCGATCCCTTTCCAGAAACACCTTCCTCACCAGCAGGTCCTTCCCCACACACACGAACCTCGCAATCATCGCATTCACCTTTCTTAAAAAACGGATTTAGGAACAAGGATTGGGGCGGGCGGAAGGAAAGACAGTTCCCCCCTTGCCATCTATTCATTATACATCCCAACAAGCAGAGGCCCCAGCTCTGACCCAACTTTCTTATAAAACTCGGCTGAAAACCCATCTGGACCTGGTGCCTTCTCCGCCTGCATCGAACCCACACAGTCCACCACCTCCCTCAGCCTACTCAGAGCGCCCAATCCCTGCATTTTCTTCTCCTGAACTCTTTGGAGCCACAACCCGTCCAGGAGCCACCTCATAACTTCCAACTTCCTCCCCGGTCGGAGGCTCCGATTTATACAGCCTTCGATAGAAAGCCTCAAAGATCCCATTCACCCCCACTAGCTCAGACGCCATTGTGCCTCTCATCCCTCACCCTTCCAATCTCTCTCGCTGCCGCCTGCTTCCTCAAGTGATGCACCAACACCTGCTTGTTTTTCCCCAGTACTCATAAACCACCCCTCTGGCCCTCCACAGCTGCCCTATCGCATTTCCCATGGACACCAGCCCAAACTCCATCTGAAACCTCTGTCTCTCCTTTAGCAACGCCTCCTCGGCACCACCGAATATCTCCGGTCCACCCTCAGGATGTCATCAACTAACCTCAACCTCTCCTCCCATTCCACTCTCTCCCAATGCGCCCAAATCAAAATAAATACCCCCCTTAATAAAGCCTTCAATGCCTCCCACAATGTGGAGGCCTTGACATCCGCTGCATTATTCAGCTCTACATAGTTTCAAATGGCTGCCCTTGCCCTCTCACAGATCCTTGTCCATCAGCAATCCCACCTCCACTGCAGCTGCTGAGCTTCCCCCTGCACTACCCGTTGATTCACCCAGTGCCGCGTATGGTCAGAAACCACGATCACCGAATACTCCAAACTAACCACCCCTGCCAACAGCGCCTTATCCAATAAAAGGAACTCTATCCAGAATACACCCAGTGTACATGTGAAAAGTACGAAAACTCCTTCACCCTCAGCCTCCCAAACTGCCGCAGGTCCAACCCTCCCATACGTTCCATGGACCCCATCAACTCTTTCGCCATAGCTGAAACCTTCAGTGACCTAGTGCACGGCCGTCTAACCTAGGATCCAGAACTACATTGAAATCTCCCCCGTTAATCAGCCGGTGCGTGTCCAGATCCTGTATTTTCCCGAAAACCTGCCTCAAGAAATCCACGTCAAGCCAGTTTGGGGCATAAACATTCACTAGCACACAGGTGTCCCCTCCAACTTCCCACGAACCATCACGTGCCTGCCCCCAGGGTCGGCTAGGATACTTCTGACCTCAATGACCACCCTCCTGTTCACCTCGTCTTCACTTCCAACCCAGAGTGGAACACCTGCCCTACCCACCCCTTCCCCAGCCTCATCTGATCCCCCAGCTTCAGGTGTATCTCCTGAAGGAACACGTTGTGCACTTTCAAACTCTTCATGTGTGCAAAAACACACAACCATTTAACCGGCCTGTTCAGCCCCCGCGCATTCCACGTAAGCAACCGGGCTTGGGGGCTACCTGCTCCCCTTCCTTGCCGGTCAGCCGGATCCCTTCTTTACCCAACTTCCTCCGGTCCTTGCCCCGCACTCCTCCACGACGTTCCCAAGATGTCCACCATCATTCCTCCTTAACCAACTATACCAACATTTCCCACGTCAGTATTCCTTCCCACCCCTCTCCTCCACCCCATAACTAAACAGAAAATCAACCCATCTCCCCCTCCCCACTCCCTCCTTCTGTCGACCCCCCACTACACTCCCGTTAACTAGCCAACCAGCTGGCATGGTGGCCCCCGCCCAGGGCCTCTGTCTATCTCCCCTTCTCCAAATCCGCCCTTCACCACCCACACCCCGTAACCCAAACATAAAAGAAAGCACTCCCCCCTCCCCTTCTCATTAAAATCACCAATTCACCTATCCAGTGAACCCACATTCTCCATATTGAACATCTCCACGGTCCTGTGTCCTCACACTTCTCCCAGTCAATGGTCTCTCATAAACTCATGCGCCTCCTCCGGCATATCAAAACAAAACTCCTGATTCTGATGCTTGACCCACAGACGAGGATACAGCACCTCAAACTTCACCCATTCCTTGTAGAGGGTAGCCTTGATCCGGTTGTAGACAGCCGGCCGCTTGGCCAACTCCACACCCAGGTTCTGGTATATTCTCAGCTTACTCCCCTCCCAAGTGCACTTCTTCGACTGCCTTGCCCATTTCATAATTTTCTCCCTATCGAGAAAACAATGCAGCCTCACCACCATTGCCCTCGACTTCCTCCGTATTCGGCCTCCTCCTCTGTGCCCTGTGCATCTGATCATCCTCGAGGGGGCGGTCAAAGACCCCCTCCCCCATCAGCTTCTCCAGCATATCTGCCATATATTTAGATACAAATATATTTAAATATATTTAAATACAATGTAGCATACTTACGGTAAAAGAAAGGGATGAACTCCACAGTCAGACAAGCTGCTTTATACTTCTGTCGGCTCTTCTCCACTGCACCGACTACTTCACTAGAAAAGGACAAGAGGGAATGTTACAATTAGTAACAAACTCAAAGGATCGCTGAGGTTAAGAAGCTCTGCTGGAGAAACAATGGCTGTTCTGCAATTTGTCTCAGTTATTCTGAATTAGGGTCGGTAGTACATTTCACAAATATATCGAGGGACACAAATGATTTCAAAGCAAAAGCATCAATGTTACCTTTTGAACTTCATCGAGTGACAGTGAACATATTTTTTATAAATTACTTTTTTGTGATCAACCTTTTTTGCGTCCAATTCATTCAAGTGATCTCATGCCCTTCTCAGGGATAATTAGGGATGGGCAATAAATGCTGTCATGGTTTGCCTGAAAAAAACAAAAACTATTCATGAAATTTGTGGTCCTTCATCTCCAGGTGCGTTTTTCTGGGGAGATGTGGGGGTAATTCCTGTGCTGGTGGTGCAGGATGGACGTGCTAGAGAACTGAGGATTACTCCACCCTCAAAATAGGTTTGCCAACTCACCAAATTGGCCTGGAGTCTCCAGGAATTGAAGATCAATCTCCGGGATGCTGCCGTGTGCAACCGTAGAACCAGAGAATCCCCAGTGCAGAAGGAGGCCATTCAGTCCATCGAGTCTGCACCTTCCCTCTGAAAGAGCACTCTACCTAGGCCCACTCCCCGCCCTATCCCCGTAACCCCACCTAATCTGCTCATCTTTCGACACCAAGGGGCAATTTTAGCATGGCCAATCCACCTAACTCTGGAGAAGAATCATCGGGACATTAAAAACATTTTGCAGTTTTCTTTGAACATTTCTCTTCATCGGGTATAAACATGGGGAAAATGGGGGTGGGGGAAGGTTGTCCTGTAGACAGGTCATTTGGACTCAAAACGTTAACGGTTTCTCTCCACAGAATCTGACTGACCTGCTGTGTTTATCCAGCACTTTCTGTATTTTATTTCCTATTTTCAGCATCTGCAGTATTCTGCTTTGATTTGCGCATACAGTCCCATTCCAGGGTGTAGGGTTGCAATTCATGAGGTAACCATATCGCTGCTCAGGGAGTTAATCAGTCTAGTTCTGAATTATGGGCTGCCGAGTCTTGCTTAAACTCAATTCACACGATAGCTGGATTTCTGACCGGGTATGTACTTCACAGGTCCGAGTCAGGTTTGAACACACGGCTACTAACCAACTGCAGCAGCTCACTGCCAGTTAAATTTAAAGATGTGCTGCTGAAAATCAAGCAAGAAGTACTTGGATGTCAAGAAGAAACAGATTGTGACATTCACTGAAAGGCACTCATCTGCAGATCTCAATTGTGAAGAACTGATTTTTTCACATCAGATCACGGTTAACACTCAAAAAAAAAATCTTACCAAACCAATCAGACAATTAATTTAGTTAGTCAAAAATTAGAACCAGCCAAAAGATTGAACAGGTCCAACAGAAAAGCACTTTCTGATCAAAGATTACTTCTTATTAAAAAAATAAATCCCTGAAGCATTTAATTAGGCGCCATTTCAATAAAATGACAGCTGGACATCATCCGAAAAGTTGTCGTGCCAGTGTTCAAGATCTTCAAGGAGTCGTAATTTACCAGTAATGTTGTTTCTAAAAACATTCTTTTGTGGTTTGGTTTCATGAACAAACAGGTTCAATAAAGGCTATTCAGCCTCATCCAGCCCACTCTCAGTAAAAGCATTTCTCTCTCCATCCATCCCTTCACCATAGCAACAAGACCAGATCTATTTGAATGCATTCACTCTCCTTAACAACAAAACCAGATCCCTCTGGATCCATACACTCCAGCAAGAAAACAGATCTCCAACTGCTCTTTTTTGCAATCAAATCAGATTCCATTATATCATGTGGGGATTGGGGTAATATTTTTAGAATAAGTATAGAAATCTTTCACAGAGGTCCTTAAAGGGTCAGCACTTTCCTTTCAAGATACCTCATTAAATGCCAAGTTCAAACAATAATTTATCCACACATTATTGGATTGTGCCAGCAATGAGTACTTCCAGCACATACAGGACTATAATCACAGGCACTGACTGATGTGAGATCCAATTCCGTTAACTGGAATTTAAAATACATGTCTGTCATTTCTAATTCAGCAAATCATACACGACACCTCAAACAATGAATCTATTTGATTATAGACTACCGATATGTTCATGCACCCAGGCTGCAATCTAACTGCCATTAATGCTCATAATGAAAAACATTTAAACATCATGAGAATAAATGTTCGGCAACGTACAATTATAAAGTGACAGAGCTGAATGCCCCAGAAAAATTAGCATTTGGCCCTATTAAGGATTTATGGCAAGGGTGACAACTGATCACTTCTCCCTCTAACAAAATAATTTACAAAAGTAATAATGAACACTGTGCTGCACAATGCTCCTAATGCAGGAGATGAGAAATATATTTGAATTGGATGTAATACTCACATTTAAAACCCTATACTCTAGCTAAAGTCAATTAGATTGTTTGTAGCCGGCATCTAAGACCTACACACACACACCTACGCACGCACACACATCTACGCACGCACACACACCTACGCACGCACACACACCTACGCACGCACACACACCTACGCACGCACACACACCTACGCACGCACGCACACACCTACGCGCGCACGCACACACCTACGCGCGCACACACACCTACGCGCGCACACACACCTACGCGCGCACACACACCTACGCGCGCGCACACACACCTACGCGCGCACACACACCTACGCGCGCACACACACCTACGCGCGCACACACACCTACGCGCGCACACACACCTACGCGCGCACACACACCTACGCACACACACACACACCTACGCACACACACACCTACGCACACACACACCTACGCACACACACCTACGCATGCACACACCTACACATGCACACACACACCTACGCACGCACACACAACCTCTGCATCTCAGATATTTCAAACATTGTCATTTTGTGGAAACATTTCTGCTGGTACTTTGGCCAATTATTTTAAATCTGTGAACTCTCGTTACCGACCCCACTTACTAGAGGAAACAAGTCTCCCTTTACAGCTCAGCGGAGGCCCCTCATCATTTTGAATGTCACCAATAGGTCTCCCCTTAACCTTGCCCACTGTAAGAACAATGCTGCTTCTCCACTTTACTGAATGCCATCATCCTTGTTATACTTCCCCTTCTCCAGAACATCCAGCCTGAAAAGCGATGCCAAGACCTGAACACAATACTCCAGCTGAGGCCTAACTAGAGTTCAGTAAAGGTTTAGCATGACTTACTCATTTTTGCATTCAATTCCCCTTTTTACAAAGCCAAGAATCCCGGAGGCTCTCTTAGCCACCTTACTGACTTGCCAGCACATTCAACCACCTGTGAATATGCACCTCCATGTCACTCTGCTTTTGTTCCCCTCTTAGAAAAGCACCATTTAGATTATATTGCCTCTCCATGTTGTTTCTCCTGAAGTCCATCACTTCACACTTATCCACACTGAAATTGTCTTATGTATCTGCCCTGTGTCTATCCATTTCACTAGTCTGCCTATGCCCTCCTGATGTGTGCTACTATTTATCACGTTGCCAGCTTTTGTATCGTTCGCAAACTTCAAAATTAAGCAATGGTCTTAATATCAACTCTCGGATACCCCACAGCTTGCGTCTCTTCAATAAGAACATTTATCACTACTCTCTGCCTCTTACTTCTCAGCCAATTTCATACCCAAGTTGCCACTATTCCTTTAATACCATCAGCTATTTTGCAAATAAAAGAGTCTTTTGAAGCATCTAGTATGTCAAAACAGCCGTATAAATGTGTAATAAATATTTACATGTATGAAGTAGGGTGTGAGAGAGTTGGAAAATGGAGAAACAACCTCGTATTTTTAGACTAAAGTTAGCCAAGGCTTAGAGGATTGTAACGCAAGTAGGCCCCAAAATGAGAAAATAGTAAAAACTGGGAAAGAAGGATACTAATCCAAACCGGTCTCGTGGACCTCAAAATGAAACACCAGGAGAAATTGGAAAATCAGGGTGTTGGTCCAAACTTGTTTTGCTATTGCCTACTGCATATACAGTATCATATCAGATCAGTCATTATTTAATTGAATCGCGGAGCAGACACGATGGGCCGAATGGCTGACTTCTGATCCTACGTCGTATGGTCTTATAGATCTGAAAACTGAAACTACCTGAAAACCAAAATGCAGCTGGACCCAAGGGTTTCAGAGAAAGGATACTGCACCTGTAATGAATTTTTCTTAGAATTCGAAAAAAATTCAGGTTAGTTTTGTCTGTTTATCTTGGTGACTTGATCCACTCACCCAGCTGCCCTCTGCCTCCAGTTTCGATACGGGTCATATAGACTCTCACAAAAGGTAAGCGCATGTCTTGCAAAGTCTTCAGCTGGAGTTAGGTCTGCCATTTCCTTTTCTTTGGTCTTGCTTTTTAACTTACATTAAAACAAAGTTAAAGGAAACATGAAGCACATGTAATCAAGGTTCCAATGAAAAGAGAAAATGCTAGGATTACTTGGCAGGTCAGTGTCCGTTCGACAATAATCATTCATCAACCACCATCAACATGAAATGTTAACGCTCGTTTCCCTCTCCCCGCAGATGCTGCCTGATCAGCTGAGTAATCCCAGCATTTTCTATTTGTTTTTTATTACTTCAGATATCCAGCACCCACAGCATTTTGTTTTCGTCTTCAAAGAACCTCCAATTTCACTGGACTGGCATTTTATGTTTGCTTACAGTTCGTCTGGACACTGGAACACAGTAACATTTGCTGTCACACATCTGTCTTGTCAAGTCTAGGATGTTCTTATTTAATTGAACAAGATCATTCTGTTCACATCCAATAGGAATTTATAAATCAAGGCAGAGTTTTATTTTTTTATTTTCTTTTAAGCATGGTTGGACTCCATTAATTGGTTATTTCACTCATTAGTTTCCACATTAAACAATTCTCTCTCAACCTGAATATCCCACAGAAAAGTTTAACTTTATATATTCCTGTACAAAGTCAAGAGTCATTTCAACACACAAGGCAGCTTTCGGCCCATTGAGTCCAACCTTCTTTCTATCTTTGAGAAGTCTATCAGAGGTGGAACATTAACAAAAGAAGTAGAAAATGAATCTGAAAGGTTACCCGGCTAATACATTTCTCAACAAACAAAGAGCTGCCTCGTTGCAGAGTGACAGAGCTGTTTACAGCTTTGAATTTATTGTGAAACTGGCTGAAAGGTAGGTCTTTTGTCAGCACTTACCTGCTGAATGTAGACTGTAGCCATAGTAATAACATGATTAATATAGGAGCAGCTTCCAATCTCTTCAACGTTAGACAGATTCCTGGGAAACAAAGGGAATGATCCAATTTATAATTCACATTGTTTGAAGAAAATTCAAACAAAAGAGAATCAATCTCAAGTTACACCTGAGCAATAGTGAACTAAACTTAAGGCTAAAAGGTTGGGTTATCCAATGGATCAATGAGATTAGAAAATGGTCAGCTTCAAGCCCGAAATACTCATCATGTGTTTCAGCCTATGGTCTTGCCCCTTCCAGACTCTAATCTCCTCTGGTCCTCTGATCGTTTGGGAACTCCTTTAATTCTGATCGTAGTTGCATCCCACATATCCCTTGTTTCACCACTGAAGGTGATGCCTTCAGCTCCCTAGGCCCAAAGTTCTGGATTACCTTCCAAAATACCTTCCAAAACCTCACCACCTCTCCAGTTCTCCCTCTCTCTCCACCTTTTAAGAAAATCCTTAAAACAACCCACCCCTGACCAAGCTTTTGATTTGGATCTGTGTCAAATTTTGTCTAATTAACTTCCCAGAAATGCGAGGGGAGAAATGGTCGAGTGAGAAGGAGGAATTGAAAAGGAAAAGGAAATTAGTGGTTGTAAAGAAAATAGTGCTGGAGGAATTAATGGGACTGAAAGCTGATAAATCCTCGGAGTCTGATAATCTACATCCCAGGGTACTAAAGGAAGTGACCATGGAAATAGTAGATGCGTTGGTTGTCATCTTCCAAAATTCTGTAGGTTCTGGAACAAAATTCTCACGCAGATTGGAGGGTGGTAAATTTAACCCTGCTATTTAAAAAAGGAGGAAAGGAGAAAACAGGGAACCACAGACCGCCTAGCCTAACAGCAGTAGTAATGAAAATGCTAGTCTATTATAAAGGATGCGATAACAGGACACTTAGAAAATATCAACAGGATTAAACAAAAACATCATGGATTTATGAAAAGGAAATCATGTTTGACAAACCTATTGGAGCTTTTTTGAGGACGTAACTTATTCGAATAGATATGGGAGAACCAGCGTATCTGGTATATTTGGATTTTCAGAAAACGTTTGCTAAAGTCCCACATAAGAAGTTAGCGCTCAAAATTAAAAAGCATGGGATTGGGGTATTACACTGGCATGGATTGTGAATTGATTAGCAGACAAGAAACAGAGAGTAGGAAAAAATAAGTATTTTTCAGAGTGATAGGAGGTGACTAGTGGGGTCCTGCAGGAATCAGTGCTTGGATCCCAGCTACTCACAACAGATATCAATGATTTGGATGAGGGAACCAAATGTAATATTTCCAACACAAAACTAGGAGGGAATGCGAGTGGAAAGGAGGATGTAAAGAGGTATAAGGCAATTTAGAAAAGTTGAGTGAGTGGGCAAATACATGACAGATGCAGTATCATAGAATCCCTACAGTGCTGAAGGAGGCCATTCGGCCGATCGGGTCTGCACCAACCTTCTGAAAGAGGAACCTATCTGGGTCCAATCCCCCAGCCTATCCCCATAACCCCACCTAACCTTTGGACAATAAGGGTCAATTTTACATGGCCAATCTATCTAACCTCCACTTCTTTGGACTGTGGGAGGAAACTGGAACACCTCCGACCTCGGGTGACTGTGTGTGGAGTTTGCACGTTCACCTAGTGAACACTAGCAGACACTAGGTGAACGTGCAAACTCCACACACAGTCACCCGAGGTCAGAACCGAACCCGGGTCCCTGGCGCGGTGAGGCAGCTGTGCTAACCACTGTGTCGCCGTGCTGTGTAACGTGGATAAGCGTGAAGTTATCCAGTTTGGTAGGAAAAACAGAACGGTAGAGTATTATTTAAATAGTGTTAGATTGGGATGCTGGTGTACAATGGGCCCTGGGTGCCATTGTACACCAATCACTGACATTTAGGACTAAGATGGGAGAGTGAACTTGTGGAATTCTCTACCACATCAGCTTGGGGAGGCCAAGTCTCTGAATATATAACAAAGAAATAGATAGATTTCTAGACACTGAAGGTGTCAAGGGGTATGGGGAGAGGGCAGGGCTAGGCACTGGCTAGAGGATCAGCCATGATCATATTGAGTGATGGAGCTGGCTCGAAGGGCCAAATGACTTACTCCTGCTCTTGTTTTCTATGTTTCTGTGTAACGTCCCTGTGAATTGCCTTGGGGTCATTTGACTATGTCAAAGGTGCCATAAAAATACAATTGCTTTTAAGGAAAGATCCTGATTCTCTGTGCAACAAGTTAGCTAATATCAGCCATGCAATGATAGATGCACTACAAACAGCAAACCCAAAAAGAGTGGGGACAGGAAGAAATAAAGAAAAGTCTTTCCCTCTCATGTACAGCATACTGGTTGAGGACAAGATGGAGCTCAGTTGCTGTGCCCCCACGGTCCAGCAGACTGCCAAGACTCCAATCAGGATTGTGTGTGGTTAACGCCCATTTGAGAATGCAGAAAAGTGCAAATGACAACAGTGTCACTGTTTCCGAGAGCATAGCCAACACGGTGAGGAAGAAGAAAATAAACTGAAGTAGCTTTTCCTTCAGCATCATTTATAAATGCTGGGATGTCTTATTTTAAGGGCAACAGTATCATTCAAAAGGCATATGGCATTTTTACCAAAGCAAAATATTGTGGATGCTGGAAAGCTTAAATAAATTCAGATATTTGATAGAGGAATGCAAAACCATGAGGGGTCTGCACAGCGTCGATGGGAGAAAACAGTTCTCATTCATGGAAGGATTGAGAACAAGAGGGCACAGATTTAAAGTAATTGGCCAAAGGAGCAAAATCAACATGAGAAAAATCTTTCTCGCGTAGTGAATGGGAATGTCAAGGCATTCAAAAGGGAATTAGACTGTTATCTGAAAACAAAGAATGGTTATGGGCAGTAGATGAGAGAATGGCACAGAGTCAAGTGCTCACTGGGGGAGCAGGTGCAGACACGATGGGCCATAAACTTCTCATTCAGAGCTGCAAAAATTCCATAAAGAACAGAAAATTCTGGAACACTGTTGGCGGGATTCTTCGTTTCAGAAACTAAGTGTTGATGCCGGGACCTAATCGGTGATATTCCACGACAGGAATATTGGCACTGTTCCCAGAGCATTCATCAACCATTAATGGGCTAGCACTGGCACCACGTGGAACACAACCGATTTCAATGAAAAACGGTGTCTGATTCGCTGGAGTCAGGATTGACATTAGAGAGGCTGACAAGGACATATAAGGACTCCACTCCCCACACACTCTCATCCCAGCCAACAAGATGGCAGCAAGCAGAACGGCACCCCATTTCACCAATGCAGAACTGGAGACACTGCTGGGTGCAGGAGAGGCGGGCCACCCTGTACCCCAGGGTGGGGAGGAGGTTGCCACTTTGCTGCCATGCACCGACCGGCCTGGTCGCAGGTGGGAAACGCCGTAAGCGCCGTGGGCAGCACCGTCAGGACCAGCCAGCAGTGCCGTAAGAAACTCCACGACCTCCTCAGGGAGGCCAAAGTGAATATGCAGCACTATGCCCCTGGCACTAACCCCTGGCCCACACATCTGTAACCACCACCCCCCAACGCGGAGGGCGACCAAACCACCACCCGACACCACCTGCCAGCACCCATGCTGCCCGCCATGGCCACAAAGGCCACCAACTTCCCATCCCCTGTGCTGCATGAATCCGTCTGTCGAACACTGTGTGTTTTCTGTTACCACCCCACAGGAAAAGTTGGTCCATGCCCGCCAAGAGAGGGAAAAGACCGGAGGGGGACCACTGGAACTGCGGCCCCTCACTACGGCAGAGTGGCGGGCACTGGACCTGATCGGTGGGCCCGGCGAGAGGGCAGTCACCCCCGTTCAAACCCCACACCCCCCTTCTCCCCCACACACCCCTTCTCCCCCACACCCCCCTCCACCCCCACACCGTCCCCCACACCCCCGTTCTACCCCCACACCCCCCTCCACCCACACACCTTCCTCCACCCCCACCACCCATTCACCTTCCTCCACCCCCACCACCCATTCACCTTCCTCCACCCCCACCACCCATTCACTCCCGCTCCACCCCCACTCCACCCCCACACCACCTCCACCACCTACTCACCCCCGTCACACCCACCACCCACACACCCTCCTACAACCCCACCACCCACACCCCCCCCACACCACCTCCACCACCCACTCATGACCCTCCGCCACCATCACCCACTCATCTCCCTCCACCACCACCATCCACTCATCCCCCTCCACCACCACCATCCACTCATCCCCCTCCGCCACCACCATCCACTCATCCCCGTGTGATGGGATTGCCAGATTGCATGCAGGAATAACCCAGGTGGACGGTGCAAAGTGCTACAGTGGGCAGGAGTCAGACGTTGTGAAACGGTGCATTGCACCAGAGCTCATCGCATGAGGGTTGTCATCAATCCCAGCCCATGGGTCTCTATCACTGCCAACTCAGGGCCCGCAACCCATAGTGAGCAGGTAAAATTCACGGCGGGACTTGCGAGGGGGGGGGGGGGGGGGGGGGGGGGGGGGGGGGGGGGGAACGAAGAGAAAGAGTTGGGCAGACAAGGTGTTCATGGGAGGGGGTGGTCGACATGTCCATGCCATTGACCAGTCCTGCCCCCCCCCCCCCCCGCCCAGTTGGTGAACCTGGAGGCGATCAGAGCGTCCTGTGCGCACCAGCCCAAGCGCACATGTTGCCTGGCCTTCCGTGCCTGCCCAGCCCCCATGTCCTGCTGATCCTCGTTCTCCCCTGCATCCTCCTCTTCGGATGAGGCCTGGTGTTCATCCTCCTCCTCCAGCACTTCGCCCCTCTGCTGCGTGATGTTGTGGATGACGTAGCTGGTCACCACTGTGTGGGAGACCCTCTTACTGCTATACTGGAGGGCCCCTCCACAGTGGTCCTGGCACCTGAACCGCATCTTCAGGATGCCGAAGCACCGCTCGATCACACCCCTGGTCGCTGCATGGGCGCCGTTAGCGGGTCTTCATGCTGGTCTGTGGCCTCGGAATAGGCGTCATCAGCCACGGCCGCACTGGATAACCCCGTCATCCATGAGCCAATCCCTTAGCCTGTCATGTACTGGTGCTCATAGGGCGACCCCGTCAATCGCCATCCTGGACCTCGGCTACGATGTTGAACCCCGCTGCCAGGGCATCCTGATGGGCTCGTTCCACATTGAATTTGATATATTGTGCTGACCGGGCATACTGGGCCTCGGTGACAGTGCAGATGCACCTGTCCACCAAGGTCTGCGAATTCCAGGACAGGTCTCCACTCGGCGCCTGAAAATACCCCGTGGCATTAAGGTTGTGACCGTCACCTTGATGGCTACCGGGGTGTCTCCCCCCTCATAGCCACACAGTGCAGATATGTCGCACGGCCCCCCTGCTTAGCCATACCTTTGACGGAATGCCCGGTCCTGCAGGTCCTCGAAGAGCAGACGCTGCAGTACACACAAGGTCTTATGCGGCGCCTCCTTCCCACCTCCTCCTCCTTGGCCTGTTGTGCAGCCAACTCTCAATCTTCTCCGTGCTCACTGTCAATCCAAGGCTCTCCGTTCCTCTGGGTCAGGCTCGGCTGCTGCAGAGTCCTCCTCAAGCAACCCGAGCTCATGCAACATTAGTGCATCCCCCAGAGCTGCGGCGATTGGGAAAAAGGCTACCATTCCTGGTTGAATTCTGAAGTCCATTGTCTGCAGGGGGTGTCAGTAAGACATGGTGCGTACCCCCGTGCCCAACCAGGTCCACAAACCCTGCTCCTGCATGTCCCCCCCTCTACCTCCCTCCCACTCTTCTCTCCTCCCCCCTCCCTCCCCACCCCCACCCCTCACCTGGCTGTTTCCCCCTGGCATTATGCACACCACATCCCTGGCCCAGTCGGTGCCCAGCACTGCAGAGACCTCAAGCCCTGGCACCCGTCCCTGTTGCCAGAGGTACCGTTAGCTTGCACTACCCATGCTACTGGTACGCTCCAAGGCTCCCATCCAATGCCCTCCTGCAGGGGCTATACCAGCGGCAAGGCTGGCAGCCCACGCTCATGCCATTGCATGTCTTACCTCCTTTCTCTCCCTCATCAGCCACGGTGCCTGTTTCATGATTTTTAAACCACAAGTGAAACTCGTCGTGGGTAATTCCTCCCGCTGAGTCAGTGCATCGCGGAGGACCCAGAGAATACCGGGTCAGGCCCGGTAATGATATGCCGACAGTGTTTATTATGCGTCCACAATAAAAGCATTGACACTGCTGTTAAGGTACCGGAGAATGGCAACCGCCACAATTTTGACTTCACCGCCGATTCTCCGCCCAATCGCGTTACGCCATTTCGGTGTCGGCCAACGGAGAATTCCCGCACTGTGTGTTTGGCAGCATTGGTGGAGAAAGAAACAGAGACCCTTCAGTTCTGTGACCATTCAGCAGAACTCTGGTAATTCTTAGCTTTTTGCAATCTCCTCCTAGTTTATATACAATCCACTTGCAGATAATAAAGGAAGTGTACCTGCAGATGATAATGAGGAATTTGACCAATGTGAGCGCCAGTGTTTGCTGTTCATCCTCCAGCCCATCCGACAGTTTCAGCATACACTGTAACTGCTGCTGTCTCAGAACCTGCAGAATGTTATCAGGCAACAAGGATAACCCTGGCGGGACGTCATCCAATCTAAGGGAAGAGAAATAAATACAATCAATAGAAAGTTGCCATATATACACCAGGACACAAACATTTCTGCAACTGCTGAGGACAAACCAAGTTTCTGAACTATACATTAAAATAAAAGCAGAAATTCAGCTGAAATTTTGGAACAGGAGCTGTATGTGCCAACGCTGGCAGCATGGTTTGGGGGTGCCAGCTCACTGTATTGGTGGTGGTTTGGGGGGGGGGGGGGTGAATGGCGTTGAGGGAGATTGTCCTGCCCCAGTGGGACAGGACAGTGAGTGAAAAATCAGGAATCTGACCTTCGTGGCACATCTGCCTGCTATCCAACAGCTGTGTCATTGTCTCTGTCTGGATGTAATAGATCACCTGTCCATTTGAGGCGGTGCATGATCTTTACTATCTTTTAAAAAATAATGAAGAAGGATAGATGGGGCCAAACATTTTTTTATTTCAAGCTTTACATTTTTGCCCTTTAGACCTTTACTTGTACTTATATAGCTGGCTTCACCATTTCAGGATACCCTAAAGTGCTCTGCTGCCAATAAAAAGTTCTGGGAAAATGGCAGTTAGATAATGACCCAATAACCTGTTTTAGCAAGACTGGTTGTGGGGTAAATGCTGGTAGGTTGACAGGAAGAACCCCCCTGCTCTTCTTTGAAATAGTGCTACGGAGCTTTTCCATCTGCCCGAAAGAACAGACAGGGTCCCGGTTTAACATTTTATCCCCATGCTGGTACAGGTACCTCTAACTGCGCAGCGCTCTCTCTCAATACTGCACTGGAATGTCAGTCTGCATTACATGTTCAGGCCACTGGAGTGGGATTTGATTGCTCAATGTGCTGTCTGAGCAACAAGAGTGACACCACTGAACCAGAGCTGACACCAAAATATTTCTATACCCAAAGCACAAACAATGACTTTGTAATAATGCCATTTAGCAAGATAATTTAAAGAACTGGATTCACTGAAGATGCTGTGTTTAAACCAATGTACAAGGTGGGAGAGGCTAACGTGGCGGAGGAGCTGGGACTGAAGAAATCAGCCAGTTTTTAAAATAAACTGAATTTTATTCGGGTCACAATTTTGTTGAGCTGCCAAGTAACAATTGCAGGCCGGTAAAACAGCTTTATAGAACAGTCCCTTCAGTTCAAAATGGTCCCACTGGCAACACCAAAAAAGATCGCCACTGCTTTTCCCTCCTGCAAAATGGACACAAAATTATGAGAGGTTTTGACAAAGTATATGTAAAATATATGGAATCAAAAAAGGCAATCTGGTTCAATCAGTTCATGCTGGAAATATTATGCGTGTATGTATGTATGTACTAGCAGGAGAGATGTTAAGTAGTTACAGATTTAAGGTAATCGGAAAAGGAGCCAGAAAGGAGGTAAGCAGAACATTTTTTTTATTTTGCAAGTTATGCTGATCTGAAATGCATTTTGCACAGGGCTGCACGGTGGCACAGTGGTTAGCATTACTGCCTCACAGCGCCAGGGACCCATTCAATTCTGACCGAGGGTGTCGATGTAGAGTTTACACATTCTCCCCGTGTCTACGTGGGTTTCCTCCACGAGCTCCGGATTCCTCCTAGAATCTGAAGATGTGCAGGTTAGGTGGGGTTACAGGGATAAGGCAGGGGAGTGGGCCTAGATAGGGTGCTCTTCCGGAGGGTCGGTACAGACTGTAGGGATTCTATGATGATTTTTTGAAAGGACAGTAGAAACAAATTCATGAGATTTGGATAAATATTTGAAGATTGGCAACTTTGCAAGGCTTTCAGGAAAAGGCAGAACAATGGGACTAATTGGACAGCTCTTTCAAAGAACCATGATGGGCTGAGTAGTCTCCTTCAGAGCTGCTGGATTCGATATTGTAAAGTTGAATATTTATTGAGCAACTGAGCCCCTGGTATTGTTTCTAATGGTGTTTTTCCAGTGGTTCATTATTTTTAAGCCAGATTCTAAATAACAAGAATCTGATAGAAGAAACATTCTTTTAGCAAATCCAAGACAGCAGGGTTCTTTGCTAAGATCTGAAAGAGATTTTGGCACAGTAGCGCACCTGTGGAATTATTTGAAGTAGCCAATGGAATTCAATCTGAGATGCCAGGAGAGCAAGCAATAAAAATCCAGGCTTTGCAGAGCAGTCCACTGATTAAACACTCAGCTTCCAAATAAAAGACTTGACGGTTTCACGTCCAAAGTCTGCCCCTTGCTATATTCTCATCTGGAGGAAGGTATATGCCTCCCATCGGGAACGAGGTCGCTATTCAATCAACCCTTCCACGTACAAGAACCACTCGTCATCTTAACTTACTTCCCAGCTTTATAACAAGCCTGTACTTCCCCCAGCCAGTCAATTAGAAATCAAACGCTTATGTTTTAGAAACTTGTATTTATGTAGCACGTGATTCAGTGGTTGGGCCTCAGCTGCAGTACATGCCCAATTCTGGATACCACACTTTAGGGAGGGTGTCAAGCCCCTGGAGGAGGTTTGCCAGGATGAGAAGCGAGGATGAGGGACTCCAGTTGTATAGAGACTGGAGAAGCTGGCATTACTCTCCTGGGGGCAGGGAAAATCAAGGGGGGATCAAAAATCATGAGGGTTTTTGATAGAATAAGGAGGGAGAAACCATTTCCTTTGCTAAGTGGATCAATAATCAGAGGTCATGGATTTAAAATAATTGGAGAAATTAGGAGCAATGTTTTTCAGACTGTGTGTCGCTGAGATCTGGAATGCACTATCCCCAACATATGAAGTAACTCCAATCACATTTAAGTTAAAATTCCAACGTATATTAATTTGCTTGGAATCTATATAAAGAAATCCCTCCCTGGCACAAGTCCTTCAGTAAACCAGAGATGATCAAGCACCTGTTTATATTGCCCCAAGCACTCCAAGTGATAGGAATCAATTAATTCTCAATATTAGCAGACATGAAGTGCTCCACTGGGGGCAAGCAGATGGATTTATCCAGGCTGCTTTAGCGCAGTGGGCTAAATTGCTGGCTTATAATACAGAACAATGCGAGCAGCACGGGTTCAATTCCCGTACTGGCCTCCCCGAACAGGCGCCGGAATGTGGCGACTAGGTTCTTCTCACAACAACTTCATTGAAGCCTACTTGTGACAATAAGTTATTATTATTATTATTATGGAGAATGCAACAGGCCCAATTTTGTTCAAATTTAAACTGGGCAGGTTGACTCTGATTGGTCAAGGCCATTCCCTGGGGAATGAACCAGGGAATGGCTGTCCCTCAAGCTTTTGTTTAGTTGAAAAAGGTGCAAAGTGTGCATATGTCCCTTCTGTCTGCAAAGGTGAGGGCCACATGTGCACATATATGTTTAAACCAATGTACAAGCACAATCACGATTGTTTTGCAACTGTTGTCCAATCGCACAATCACATCTAATGTTGGACACTATTTTGAGTTTTGCAAACATGGGCTGGTTGGGTATGGGCAGTACTTTGCCTGCAACAAACAGCTGAAGGAATGTCTTGTTTGATATGATCCACCAATCATTGGTGCGTATGGATGATATACCTGGCATCACACTGGCCCTGAAGTTCATATACCATATTGCTCATTTGTGTAAATAAATGAATACATTTGCTTTCATATGATAGCTCTGGCAACTTTAAAAAAGAACTGATTTCTCTGTTTACATTAGTTCTGATGCCCACATCCCATGAAAAATAAAAAAAACTCCATTACCTTTTGATAAGCAGCAAACCGCCTGCCTTCCTAAACACTTGCCGCACCTGCGAACTAACCTTTCCCAACTCATGCACCAGGACACCCAGATGCGCTGTACCACCAAGTTCTGCATTCTCTCTCCATTTAAATAATATACTTCTTTTCTATTCTTTCTGCTGAAGCGGACCAGTTCACATTCCTACATTATGCTCCAACTGCCAAATCTTTGGCCCATTCATTTAACCTATTTATATCCTTTTACAGACCAATAATAGCCCCTTCACGGCTTACTTTCCTCCCTATCTTTGTTTTATCAGCAAATTTAGCAACCATAAATTTGGTCCAGTCATCCAAATCATTGATATAGATTGTAAACCATTGGGGCCCCAACACTGATGTCTGTGGCCCTCCACTCTTTGAAGAATGCATTCAAATGGTGTCAATAGTGGCTAATTAAGGTACTCAAATTATATGACATTATGTGCATGTAATTTAAATAAGTATGATTTCACAGTTCTAAAACAGAGGACAGTGTTGAATGTTTAAACCAGCAAGAAAGAAACACACACACACACACACACACACACACAGTATTTGAATTTTCTCCTGAAAACAGCTTAAGCTTTGCTCTTGCAGCCTATTGCATCATCTGAACAGTTCAAGCACATGACTGCCTTAAAACAGGCCTGAAGCCAGTTGTTCAGAGACAAGCCAGGATCCACAGCCATCTGGCTGAAAAGCAGAAAATATGCCAGCTTCTTGAAAAAGGTCACTGCCGACTGCATATCACCATAAATAGTATGTGGTTTCACTGTATTTTTTATTTATCCTTGCTCAGTGAAAATACAGCATTTAGAAAGTAATTCTGATTTAAATATGGTACATTACTTCTGTGGTTTCATTAACCACTGCCAATACATTTTCTCCTTTCCCTTTCTCCCCTGAAGGATTTGACATCTTGCAGAAATCATAGATTATCATAGAATTTACAGTGCAGAAGGAGGCCATTCAGCCCATCGAGTCTGCACCGGCTCTTGGAAAGAGCACCCTACTCAAGGTCAACACCTCCACCCTATCCCCATAACCCAGTAACCCCACCCAACACTAAGGGCAATTTTGGACACTAAGGGCAATTTATCACAGCCACTCCACCTAACCTGCATATCTTTGGACTGTGGGAGGAAACCCACGCACACACGGGGAGGATGTGCAGACTCCACACAGACAGTGACCCAAGCCGGAATCGAACATGGGACCCTGGAGCTGTGAAGCAATTGTGCTATCCACAATGCTAACGTGCTTCATCACACATCAGTCATCTTTCAAGTAACCTATTAATCTTGATGACGAGTGCCAGCAGGCTCGTCGGCTACATGGTCATAGCGGCAGAGCCAGATCATGCTCTTACCCAATACGAATTAGGATTTGTACGCATAAAGAGGGTAGGCCAATGTCCACAAAATGCAGACCTGTAGTGGGAGCTTAACTCCAGTCCCCTCTCCTGCTAATCACACCGCTCGGCCATCAGGCCAACGACGCAGGGTATGACTGGATCATCAACCTCACCTTGAGCAGTTCGAGCTCCTGTTTTAGGAGGTCCCTCCATTAATTTATTAATTTTTTTAAGGGGCAATTTAGCATGGCCAATTCACCTACCCCACACATCTTTTTGGGTTGTGGGGGTGAGACCCATGCAGATACGGGGAGAATGTGCAAACTCCCCACAGACAGTGACCCAGGGCCGAGATCGAACCCAGGGCCTCAGCCTGTGAGGCAGCAGTGCTAACCACAGTGCCATCGTGCTGCCCTCCTTCCATTCATTTATTGGGGGTAGCCCGGCATAAGTTCTGGTGGCAAATTCCATTCGGGTGTGACCGGAACCTCGTCACCCCACGTATACGCCATCGTGTCAATCTTCCTCTCCAGACTTTTACTGGCTCTGCCATCTTTTTGCTCCTCGGGTTGTTGCCTGTCATGCCTCGTTCATTGTGGTGGTATTGGAGGAGTGTGGGGGGCTTTCTCGTGTTTAGCGGTCGATTTTTGGACTTAAAGTGCCTAATTTCAAGTCTCCAGGAGGAAAGCCAACTTTTTGTGTCCGCTCAGCACATCCCGTCACTGGAAGTCTCATCAACCTCACCTTGTATACAACTGGGTCATCAACCTCACCTTGTATACAACTGGGTCATCAACCTCACCTTGTATACAACTGGGTCATCAACCTCACCTTGTATACAACTGGGTCATCAACCTCACCTTGTATACAATTGGGTCATCAACCTCACCTTGTATACAACTGGGTCATCAACCTCACATTGTATACAACTGGGTCATCAACCTCACCTTGTATACAACTGGGTCATCAACCTTACCTTGTATAAAACTGGGTCATCAACCTCACCTTGTATACAACTGCATCATCAATCTTACCTTGTATACAACTGGGTCATCAACCTCACCTTGTATACAACTGGGTCATCGACCTCACCTTGTATACAACTGCATCATCAATCTTACCTTGTATACAACTGGGTCATCAACCTCACCTTGTATACAACTGGGTCATCAACCTCACATTGTATACAACTGGGTCATCGACCTCACCTTGTATACAACTGGGTCATCGACCTCACCTTGTATACAACTGGGTCATCAACCTTACCTTGTATACAACTGGAAAATCAACCTCACATTGTATACAACTGGGTCATCAACCTCACCTTGTATACAACTGGGTCATCAACCTCACATTGTATACAACTGGATCATCAACCTCACATTGTATACAACTGGGTCATCAACCTCACCTTGTATACAACTGGGTCATCAACCTCACCTTGTATACAACTGGAAAATCAACCTCACATTGTATACAACTGGGTCATCGACCTCACCTTGTATACATCTGGGTCATCGACCTCACCTTGTATACAACTGGGTCATCGACCTCACATTGTATACAACTGGGTCATCAACCTCACCTTGTATACAACTGGGTCATCAACCTCACCTTGTATACAACTGGGTCATCAACCTCACATTGTATACAATTGGGTCATCAACCTCACATTGTACACAACTGGGTCATCAACCTCACCTTGTATACAACTGGGTCATCGACCTCACCATGTATACAACTGGGTCATCAACCTTACCTTGTATACAACTGGGTCATCAACCTCACCTTGTATACAACTGGGTCATCAACCTCACCTTGTATACAACTGGATCATCAACCTCACCATGTATACAACTGGGTCATCGACCTCACCATGTATACAACTAGGTCATCAACCTTACCTTGTATACAACTGGGTCATCAACCTCACCTTGTATACAACTGGGTCATCAATCTTACCTTGTATACAACTGGGTCATCAACCTCACATTGTATACAACTGGGTCATCAACCTCACCTTGTATACAACTGGGTCATCAACCTCACCTTGTATACATCTGGGTCATCAACCTCACCTCGTATACAACTGGAAAATCAACCTCACCTTGTGTACAACTGGGTCATCAACCTTACCTTGTATACAATTGGGTCATCAACCTCACATTGTATACAACTGGATCATCAACCTCACCTTGTATACAACTGGGTCATCAACTTCACCTTGTATACAACTGGGTCATCAACCTCACCTTGTATACAACTGGGTCATCAACCTCACCTTGTATACAACTGGGTCATCAACCTCACCTTGTATACAACTGGGTCATCAACCTCACCTTGTATACAACTGGGGCATCAACCTTACCTTGTATACAATGGCGTCATCAACCTCACATTGTATACAACTGGATCATCAACCTCACATTGTATACAACTGGGTCATCGACCTCACATTGTATACAACTGGGTCATCAACCTCACCTTGTATACAACTGGATCATCAATCTCACATTGTATACAACTGGGTCATCGACCTCACATTGTATACAACTGGGTCATCAACCTTACCTTGTATACAACTGGGTCATCAACCTTACCTTGTATACAATTGGGTCATCAACCTCACCTTGTATACAACTGGGGCATCAACCTTACCTTGTATACAATTGGGTCATCAACCTCACCTTGTATACAACTGGATCATCAACCTCACCTTGTGTACAACTGGGTCATCGACCTCACCTTGTATACAACTGGGTCATCGACCTCACATTGTATACAACTGGGTCATCAACCTCACATTGTATACAACTGGGTCATCAACCTCACCTTGTGTACAACTGGGTCATCAACCTCACCTTGTACACAGTGGGTCATCAACCTCACCTTGTATACAACTGGGTCATCAACCTCACCTTGTATACAACTGGGTCATCGACCTCACCATGTATACAACTGGGTCATCAACCTTACCTTGTATACAACTGGGTCATCAACCTCACCTTGTATACAACTGGGTCATCAACCTCACCTTGTATACAACTGGATCATCAACCTCACCATGTATACAACTGGGTCATCGACCTCACCATGTATACAACTAGGTCATCAACCTTACCTTGTATACAACTGGGTCATCAACCTCACCTTGTATACAACTGGGTCATCAATCTTACCTTGTATACAACTGGGTCATCAACCTCACATTGTATACAACTGGGTCATCAACCTCACCTTGTATACAACTGGGTCATCAACCTCACCTTGTATACATCTGGGTCATCAACCTCACCTCGTATACAACTGGAAAATCAACCTCACCTTGTGTACAACTGGGTCATCAACCTTACCTTGTATACAATTGGGTCATCAACCTCACATTGTATACAACTGGATCATCAACCTCACCTTGTATACAACTGGGTCATCAACTTCACCTTGTATACAACTGGGTCATCAACCTCACCTTGTATACAACTGGGTCATCAACCTCACCTTGTATACAACTGGGTCATCAACCTCACCTTGTATACAACTGGGTCATCAACCTCACCTTGTATACAACTGGGGCATCAACCTTACCTTGTATACAATGGCGTCATCAACCTCACATTGTATACAACTGGATCATCAACCTCACATTGTATACAACTGGGTCATCGACCTCACATTGTATACAACTGGGTCATCAACCTCACCTTGTATACAACTGGATCATCAATCTCACATTGTATACAACTGGGTCATCGACCTCACATTGTATACAACTGGGTCATCAACCTTACCTTGTATACAACTGGGTCATCAACCTTACCTTGTATACAATTGGGTCATCAACCTCACCTTGTATACAACTGGGGCATCAACCTTACCTTGTATACAATTGGGTCATCAACCTCACCTTGTATACAACTGGATCATCAACCTCACCTTGTGTACAACTGGGTCATCGACCTCACCTTGTATACAACTGGGTCATCGACCTCACATTGTATACAACTGGGTCATCAACCTCACATTGTATACAACTGGGTCATCAACCTCACCTTGTGTACAACTGGGTCATCAACCTCACCTTGTACACAGTGGGTCATCAACCTCACCTTGTATACAACTGGGTCATCAACCTCACTTTGTATACAACTGGGTCATCAACCTCACCTTGTATACAACTGGGTCATCAATCTTACCTTGTATACAACAGGGTCATCAACCTCACCTTGTATACAATTGGGTCATCAACCTCACCATGTATATAACTGGGTCATCAACCTTACCTTGTATACAACTGGGTCATCAACCTCACCTTGTATACAACTGGATCATCAACCTCACCTTGTGTACAACTGGGTCATCGACCTCACCTTGTATACAACTGGGTCATCGACCTCACCTTGTATACAACTGGGTCATCAACCTCACATTGTATACAACTGGGTCATCAACCTCACCTTGTGTACAACTGGGTCATCAACCTCACCTTGTACACAGTGGGTCATCAACCTCACCTTGTATACAACTGGGTCATCAACCTCACCTTGTATACAACTGGGTCATCGACCTCACCATGTATACAACTGGGTCATCAACCTTACCTTGTATACAACTGGGTCATCAACCTCACCTTGTATACAACTGGGTCATCAACCTCACCTTGTATACAACTGGATCATCAACCTCACCATGTATACAACTGGGTCATCGACCTCACATTGTATACAACTGGGTCATCAACCTCACCTTGTATACAACTGGGTCATCAACCTCACCTTGTATACATCTGGGTCATCAACCTCACCTCGTATACAACTGGAAAATCAACCTCACCTTGTGTACAACTGGGTCATCAACCTTACCTTGTATACAATTGGGTCATCAACCTCACATTGTATACAACTGGATCATCAACCTCACCTTGTATACAACTGGGTCATCAACTTCACCTTGTATACAACTGGGTCATCAACCTCACCTTGTATACAACTGGGTCATCAACCTCACCTTGTATACAACTGGGTCATCAACCTCACCTTGTATACAACTGGGTCATCAACCTCACCTTGTATACAACTGGGGCATCAACCTTACCTTGTATACAATGGCGTCATCAACCTCACATTGTATACAACTGGATCATCAACCTCACATTGTATACAACTGGGTCATCGACCTCACATTGTATACAACTGGGTCATCAACCTCACCTTGTATACAACTGGATCATCAATCTCACATTGTATACAACTGGGTCATCGACCTCACATTGTATACAACTGGGTCATCAACCTTACCTTGTATACAACTGGGTCATCAACCTTACCTTGTATACAATTGGGTCATCAACCTCACCTTGTATACAACTGGGGCATCAACCTTACCTTGTATACAATTGGGTCATCAACCTCACCTTGTATACAACTGGATCATCAACCTCACCTTGTGTACAACTGGGTCATCGACCTCACCTTGTATACAACTGGGTCATCAACCTCACATTGTATACAACTGGGTCATCAACCTCACCTTGTGTACAACTGGGTCATCAACCTCACCTTGTACACAGTGGGTCATCAACCTCACCTTGTATACAACTGGGTCATCAACCTCACCTTGTATACAACTGGGTCATCAACCTCACCTTGTATACAACTGGGTCATCAATCTTACCTTGTATACAACAGGGTCATCAACCTCACCTTGTATACAATTGGGTCATCAACCTCACCATGTATATAACTGGGTCATCAACCTTACCTTGTATACAACTGGGTCATCAATCTTACCTTGTATACAACTGGGTCATCAACCTCACCTTGTATACAACTGGGTCATCAACCTCACCTTGCACACAACTGGAAAATCAACCTCACATTGTATACAACTGGAAAATCAACCTTATCTTGTATACAACTGGGTCATCAATCTTACCTTGTATATAACTGGGTCATCAACCTTACCTTGTATACAACTGGGTCATCAACCTCACCTCGTATACAACTGGGTCATCAACCTCACCTTGTATACAACTGGGTCATCAACCTCACCTTGTATACAACTAGATCATCAACCTCACCATGTATACAACTGGGTCATCAACCTCACCTTGTATACAACTGGGTCATCGACCTCACCATGTATACAACTAGGTCATCAACCTTACCTTGTATACAACTGGGTCATCAACCTCACCTTGTATACAACTGGGTCATCAATTTTACCTTGTATACAACTGGGTCATCAACCTCACATTGTATACAACTGGGTCATCAACCTCACCTTGTATACAACTGGGTCATCAACCTCACCTTGTATACATCTGGGTCATGAACCTCACCTCGTATACAACTGGAAAATCAACCTCACCTTGTGTACAACTGGGTCATCAACCTTACCTTGTATACAATTGGGTCATCAACCTCACATTGTATACAACTGGATCATCAACCTCACCTTGTATACAACTGGGTCATCAACTTCACCTTGTATACAACTGGGTCATCAACCTCACCTTGTATACAACTGGGTCATCAACCTCACCTTGTATACAACTGGGTCATCAACCTCACCTTGTATACAACTGGGGCATCAACCTTACCTTGTATACAATTGCGTCATCAACCTCACATTGTATACAACTGGGTCATCAACCTCACATTGTATACAACTGGATCATCAACCTCACCTTGTATACAACTGGGTCATCAACTTCACCTTGTATACAACTGGGTCATCAACCTCACCTTGTATACAACTGGGTCATCAACCTCACCTTGTATACAACTGGGTCATCAACCTCACCTTGTATACAACTGGGGCATCAACCTTACCTTGTATACAATTGTGTCATCAACCTCACATTGTATACAACTGGATCATCAACCTCACATTGTATACAACTGGGTCATCGACCTCACATTGTATACAACTGGGTCATCAACCTCACCTTGTATACAAATGGATCATCAATCTCACATTGTATACAACTGGGTCATCGACCTCACATTGTATACAACTGGGTCATCAACCTTACCTTGTATACAACTGGGTCATCAACCTTACCTTGTATACAATTGGGTCATCAACCTCACCTTGTATACAACTGGGGCATCAACCTTACCTTGTATACAATTGGGTCATCAACCTCACCTTGTATACAACTGGATCATCAACCTCACCTTGTATACAACTGGGTCATCGACCTCACCTTGTATACAACTGGGTCGTCAATCTTACCTTGTATACAACTGGGTCATCAACCTCACCTTGTGTACAACTGGGTCATCAACCTCACCTTGTACACAGTGGGTCATCAACCTCACCTTGTATACAACTGGGTCATCAACCTCACCTTGTATACAACTGGGTCATCAACCTCACCTTGTGTACAACTGGATCATCAACCTCACCTTGTATACAACTGGGTCGTCAATCTTACCTTGTATACAACTGGGTCATCAACCTCACATTGTATATAACTGGGTCATCAACCTTACCTTGTATACAACTGGAAAATCAACCTCACATTGTATACAACTGGGTCATCAATCTTACCTTGTATACAACTGGGTCATCAACCTCACCATGTATACAACTGGGTCATCAACCTCACCTTGTATACAACTGGGTCATGAACCTCACCATGTATATAACTGGGTCATCAACCTTACCTTGTATACAACTGGGTCATCAACCTCACATTGTATATAACTGGGTCATCAACCTTACCTTGTATACAACTGGAAAATCAACCTCACATTGTATACAACTGGGTCATCAATCTTACCTTGTATACAACTGGGTCATCAACCTCACCATGTATACAACTGGGTCATCAACCTCACCTTGTATACAACTGGGTCATCAACCTCACCATGTATATAACTGGGTCATCAACCTTACCTTGTATACAACTGGGTCATCAACCTCACCTTGTATACAACTGGGTCATCAACCTCACCTTGCATACAACTGGAAAATCAACCTCACATTGTATACAACTGGGTCATCAACCTCACATTGTAACAACTGGAAAATCAACCTTATCTTGTATACAACTGGGTCATCAATCTTACCTTGTATATAACTGGGTCATCAACCTTACCTTGTATACAACTGGGTCATCAACCTCACCTCGTATACAACTGGGTCATCAACCTCACCTTGTATACAACTGGGTCATCAACCTCATCTTGTATACAACTGGAAAATCAACCTCACTTTGTGTACATCTGGGTCATCAACCTCATCTTGTATACAACTGGGTCATCAACCTCACATTGTATACAACTGGGTCATCGATCTTACCTTGTATACAACTGGGTCATCAACCTCACCTTGTATACAACTGGGTCATCAACCTCACATTGTATACAACTGGGTCATCGATCTTACCTTGTATACAACTGGGTCATCAACCTCACCATGTATATAACTGGGTCATCAGCCTCACCTTGTATACAACTGGGTCATCAACCTCACCTTGTACACAATGGGTCATCAACCTCACCTTGTATACAACTGGGTCATCAACCTCACCTTGTACACAGTGGGTCATCAACCTCACCTCGTATACAACTGGGTCATCAACCTCACCTTCATCAGTCTCTACATGACTCCGCTTTTCTATCATTGTGACTTGAACTGAGCAGCACTATTCATAAATATCACATATTGTGAGGTCATTTCTAAAGGAATAAAATTCAAAAGTTATGATACGCTATGTCAAAACGCATATAGAACCTAGGTTAGATGGCTGTGCACAATTCTGATCTTCAGATTATAAAACAGATATAGATAGTGGAGAAGGTGCAAAATAGATTTACAAGGACTGAGAGGTTATAAATCATTCAGATAGGCTTAACAGACTGGAGTTCCTTTTTCTAAGAGTAAAGACTGAGGTGTGCACGAATGCAGTCCCCCACACATATATTAGACTATGAAGCAGGTTGACAGAATGGTCATTGAGAAGATGTTTGCACCTGTGGGAGAGATAAAAATTTGGGGGCAACAAATATAAAATAAACACTAATAAATGCAATTGGGATTCCAGAAAAATCTCTTTATCCAGAGAGTGGACCATGGATTGTGGTATATGGCATTGATGCATTTAAGAGAAAGCTGCACATGAGTGAGTAAGGAATACGAGGGTATGCTGAAAGTATAAGGTGAAAAGGATTGAAAATTAAATGAAATTAAATGAAAATCACTTATTGTCACAAGTAGGCTTCAAATGAAATTACTGTGAAAAGCCCCTATTCGCCACATTCCAGCGCCTGTTCGGGGAGGCTGGTACGGGAATTGAACCGTGCTGCTGGCCTGCCTTGGTCTGCTTTAAAAACCAGCTCTCTAGCCCTGTGCTATACCAGCCCTGAGATTGGCAGGCTCGGGTAGTGCATAACTACCAGGATAGACCTATGGAGCTGAATGACCAGTGTCTGTACTGTAAATTTGATTAATGTTTAATCCGCAACTCCCCCATCACCACCAATATAAAGGAATTTGTAAATATTTTCACTGTAACAGTACTTCCTTCCTCAGTTATCAAATCCATGTTACTTAAGACTTTTTTTCATTTGGCACTCCCCCATACAGTAATTTGATTCTAGCCACTGGCCCCCACACAGATTCTGCCAACAAGTGGCTCTATAGGGGATCAGCATTTTTGTTTTAGTTCAAGACTCTCAAACAAAACATATTTTAGTGCTAACTGGAGGCTGGTGAGACAGAGCTGAGCGAGAATAGAGAAAAAAAAGCCTATTTAGCTGAGCAGCTTTGCTCATCGGACTGAAAAATAACAGCTGTCCTTGAACCTGCAAGACTAGACTGCATTTTCTGTTTTTGGATGGGAGAGCTTTGTAGTTGATGTTACAGAACCAGTTCCAATCCATTTGTCAAAAGTATGTGAGCAAAATTAATATTTATGTGACCGCAACTACCTACCTAAACAGAATATTAAAAATCCCTTGCTGTATAATCTATCCCAAGTGGATTGCCCTGATGACGCTCAGGCCCTCATGTAATTTTGCACAAAGTGGGTTGATCCTATAATTTCTCAATCATACCAACAGCGGGTGACACTGAGCTGTGGTTAATTGGCAAACATTACTCTGTTTTTCAATAAAGGAAGGGGAGAGAAAACAGGGAAGTTAGTTGTCCAACATCAGCTGTTCAACGAATGCTGGAATCTATTAACGTATGTGCTAACAATGCACTTAGAAAAGCATACTATGATTAGAACAAGTCAACATGGTTTTACTAAAGAGAGATCCTGTTTCAGAAATTTATTAAAGTTTTTTGAGGAAGTAACTGGTAAGGTAGATAAAGGGGGACCAGTTGATGTTGTATGCCTGGATTTCCAAAAGGCTTTCTAGTAAGGCATCACACAAAAGGTTAACAGGCAAGATAAGTGCACATGGAGCTGGAAGTAATATATTAACCTAGATGGAGGATTAATTAACATAGGAAGCAGAGTGGGCATAGGAAGCAGAGTGGGCAAAAATGGTACTTTTGAGTACCACAAGGGTCAGTGCTGAGGCCTCAGTTATTTACAATCTATATGAATGACGTGGATTAACAGACAGAGACTAATGTATTTGGGTATGTTAACGATACAAGGCTAGATGGAAAGGTAAGCTAATAGCAGGACACGGAGAGACTGCAAAGAGGTATTGACAGGTTAAATGAGTAGGCAACAAGATGACAAATGGAATATAATGTAGGGAAGTGTGAGGTTATTCACTTTGGTCAAAGTAATAGAAAAGCAGAATATTGATGAGAAACTTGTAACTGTTGATCTTCAAAGAGATTTGGTGTATAAGAAATGCAGAAAGTTAGCATGCATGTGCAGTGAGCAATTAGGAAGGCTAATGGCACTTTGCCTTTATTGCAAGGGGATTGGAGTATAGGAATAAAGAAGTCTTGCTAGTATTGTGCAGGATTTTGTTGAGACCACATCTGGAATAATGTGTGCAATTTTGGTCTTTTTGAAAATACGTTTAATTAAAAAATGTTTATATTAAAAAAAAACGAAACGATCAAACATAAATACACAATAGAAGAGAGAAACAAGAAAAAAGCAAAAACACACATTAACTTAAACACAACTGAATTAAATACCCTAACAGCTGATGATGACTGACTCCTTAAAAAAGGAGATAAATGTTGCCATCTTAGGTAGAATCCCCCCCACGATCACTGTTGGTGTATCTGACCTTCTCCAAATATAGAAATGACATGAGGTCACTCAACCAGGCTGAGGCACTAGGTGGATTAGGAGACCTCCACCAAAGCAGAATTCGCCTAGGGCTACCAATGAGGAAAAGGCAAGGCCCTTCACCCCAGACAGAAGCACCGGCGAATCTGACACCTCAAATATGGCCACCAGTGGATATGAATCCAAATTTACATGGGAGTATCTCCGACATGGTGTTAAAGAAAGAAGTCCAAAAGCTTATCAACTTGGGTCAGGGCCAGAACATGTGTATGATTGGCCAGTCCCCAAGAGCAGTGCTCACACTCATCAGATGTAAGGGTATTACAATTAAATAAGGGTAACTACAAAGACATGAGGGAGGAGCTGGCCAGAGTTGATTGGAAAAGGAGCTCAGCAGGGAAGACAGTGGAACAGCAATGGCAGGAGTTTTTGGGGGTTATTCGGGAGGCATAACTGAAATTCATCCCAAAGAGGAGGAAACATGTTAAGGGGAGGACAAGGCATCCATGGCTGACGAGGGATGTCAAGAACAGCATAAAAGCTAAAGAAAAAGCATACAAAGTGGTGAGGGTTAGTGGGAAGTCAGAGGATTCTTTAAAAGCGAGCAGAGGACAACTAAAAAAGCAATAAAGGGGAGAAGGTGAAATATGAGTGCAAGCTAGCTAGTAATATAAAGGAAGATAGGAAGAGTTTTTTTTAATTTATAAAAGGTAAGAGAGACAAAAATAGACATTGGACCACTGGAAAATGTAGCTGGAGAAGTAATAATAGGAAACAAAGAAATGGCAGATGAATTGAATAGTTACTTTGTATCAGTCTTCACGGTGGAAGACACCAGTGGGATGCCAGAGCTCCAGGAGAACCAGGGGGCAGAGGTGAGTGCAGTGATCATTACTAAGGAGAAGGTTCTGGGGAAACCGAAAGGTCTGAAGATGGATAAGTCATCTGGATCAGGTGGACTATACCCCAGGGTCCTAAAAGAGATAGCTGAGGAAACTGTGGAGGCATTGATGATGATCTTTTAGGACTCACTGGAGGCAGGAAGGGTCCCAGAGGACTGGAAAGTGGCTAATGTAACACCACTGTTTAAGGAGGGAAGGAGGCAGAAGACTGGAAATTATAGGCCGGTTAGCCTGACTTCGGTCATTGGTAAGATTTTAGAGTCTGTTATCAAAGATGAGATCGCAAAGTACTTGGAAGTGCATAGTAAAATAGGACTAAGTCAGCACGGCTTTGTCAAAGGGAGGTCATGTCTGACAAATCTGTTAAGAGTTCTTTGAGGAGGTAATAAGGAAGTTAGACAAAGGAGAACCAGTGGACATGATTTATTTAGATTTCCAGAAGGCCTTTGAGAAGGTGCCGCATAGGAGACTGTCAAATAAGTTAAACACCCATGGTGTTAAGGGTAAGATCCTGGCATGGATAGAGAATTGGCTAACTGGCAGAAGCCAGAGAGTGGGGATAAAGGGGCCTTTTTCAGGATGGCAGCCGGTGACTAGTGATGTGCCTCAGGGGTCTGTGCTGGGACCACAACTTTTCTCAATATACATTGATGATCTGAAAGAAGGAATTGAAGGCACTGTTGCTAAGTTTGCAGATGATACAAAGATCTGTAGAGGGACAGGTAGTATTGAGGAAGCAAGGGGGCTGCAGAAGGATTTGGACAAGCTAAGAGAGTGGGCAATGAAGTGGCAAATGAAATACAATGTGGAAAAGTGTGAGGTTATGCATTTTGGAAGGAAAAATTTATTTTCTAAATGGGGAAATACCTAGGAAATCAGAAGTACAAAGAGACTTGGGAGTCCTTGTTCTCGATTCTCTTAAGGTTAATGTGCAGGTTCAGTCGGCAGTTAAGACGACAAATGCAATGTTAGCATTCATGTCAAGAGGGCTAGAATACAAGACCAGGGATGTACTTCTGAGGCTGTATAAGGCTCTGGTCAGACCCCATTTGGAGTATTGTGAGCAGTTTTGGGCCCCGTATCTAAGGAAGGATGTGCTGGCCTTCAAAAGGGTCCAGAGGAGGTTCACAAGAATGATCCCTGGAATGAAGAGCTTGTCGTATGAGAACATTTGATGACTCTGGTTCGGTACTTGTTGGAGTTTAGAAGGATGAGGGGAGGATCTTATTGTAATTTACAGGATACTGCGAGACCTGGATAGAGTGGACGTGGAGAGGATGCTACGAGAACCAGAGGACACCATCTCAGACTAAAGGGACGATCCTTTAAAACAGAGATGAGGAGGAATTTCTTCAGCCAGAGGGTGGTGAATCTGGAGGCCAAATCACGGAGTGTCTTTCAGACAGAGATAGATAGGTTCTTGATTAATAAGGGAATCAGGGGTTATGGGGGAAGGTAGGAGAATGGGGATGAGAAAATATCAGCCATGATTGAATGATGGAGCAGACGCGATGGGCCGAGTGGCCTAATTCTGCTCCTATGTCTTATGGTCTTATCCTCACCCCCGGAAAGAACCTGTTCGTCCTAGGCTTAGTCAGGTGTATCCTGTGCAAAACCTGAAATTGAATCAAACTCAGCTGAGCACATGAAGACGTGGAGTTGACCCTGTGAAGGGCCTCACCATACACATCACCATTAAGAATGAGACCCAATTCACCCCACTCAATAGAGCAGAATCCATTGAAAGGTGATGCACGATCAATGACCACTAAAACGAGGTTGTAGTCCAACTGAAGGCTTTAATAAGCGAGATGTTTCCCCCAGCAGCTCAGGTACAGAATGAGGGCTGCTGGGACAGCACGGGTTCTTATACCCCGCCTATCAGGGCGGAGCTATTATACACTCGAGCCAATAGCAAGCATACAGGTTCCACCAATGGTACTTTAGCCTCTCGGGTACCTTAATACCACATTCACCCCCTGTTAAAAAAAAGTCCGACAGGGGTGGTGGCCAGCAACTACAAAACATAATAACATGGTATAATTAGTTATGGAGGTACCGTAATACCTCCGTATAGTGTTTAGTCACTATTTACAAGTCTGGTAGCTATGTACATTTGATGGTTTATATTTACAGATTACATTTAAAATGAAGCAATCAGTCGATCGGGGGCCCTGGTCGTCCTCTGTGATCATCGGAGCCTCGGTGGTGACTCCGGTGGAGGCTCGGGCGTCTGTGACTCCAGGAGCGTGGCTTTGATCTCCATGGCAGCTTCGTCACCCCTAGACGGCGCTGGTGGGGAAAACGGCTGACCTGGGGAGGGAGCGCCTGCGGGGGGGCGTCGGTGGGTGGGGGGGGGCTTAGGCGGGGGCGGCGGAAGGACCGATCCTCCTGTAAGGTGCTGCGGTGGAGGGGAAGGTGGGACTGGTGGCTGGAATGTGCGTGGATTCCGGCGGGCGCCAGGTCCCGTAGGGAGACCGTATCTTGTCGGCCATCAGGGTACGCCACATAGGTGTACTGGGGGTTAGCATGGAGCAGATGGACCCTCTCAACCAACGGGTCCGACTTGTGCGCCCGCACGTGTTTTCGGAGCAGGATGGGTCCGGGTACTGCCAGCCAGGTCGGGAGCGAGGTCCCAGACGAGGACTTCCTAGGGAAGACAAGGAGACGTTCATGTGGTGTTTGGTTGGTTGTGGTACAAAGCAGTGACCGGATGGAGTGGAGGGCATCCGGGAGTACTTCCTGCCAGCGGGAGACTGGGAGACTCCTGGACCATAGGGCCAGTAGGACGGTCTTCCAGACCGTTCCGTTCTCCCTCTCTACCTGTCTGTTACCCCGGGGGTTGTAACTGGTCGTTCTGCTCGAGTCGATGCCTTGCTGAGCAGGAATTGACGCAGGACCCACTGGGCATAGTAAGAGAAAAACCCTTGGCAACGCTTCAGGGCCTTGGAGCAGTGAGGGAGGGGGAACTCCATAAGGGGGCGCATGCGTTCAGGGTCGGGGCCTACAACTCCATTTCGCACTACGTAGCCGAGAATGGCTAGACGGTCGGTGCTCAATACGCATTTATCCTTATTGTATGTTAGATTAAGGATTTTAGCGGTCCAGAGAAATTTTCGGAGGTTGGTGTCGTGGTCCTGCTGGTCGTGGCCGCAGATGGTGACATTATCGAGATACGGGAATGTTGCCCGTAAACCGTCCCGGTGAACTATTCGGTCCATCTCCGCTGGAAGACCGAGACCCCATTAGTGACACCAAAGGGAACCCGTAAGAAGTTATAGAGCCGCCCGTCTGCCTCGAAGGCAGTGTATTTGCGGTCACTAGTGCGGATGGGGAGCTGGTGGTAGACGGACTTGAGATCCACCGTGGAGAAGACCTTATAATGCGCGATCCTGTTTACCAGGTCGGATATGCGGGGGAGAGGGTACGCGTCCAGCTGCGTAAACCTGTTGATGGTCTGACTGTAGTCGATGATCATCCTATGCTTCTCCCGGTCTTTACCACCACTACTTGAGCTCTCCAGGGGCTGTTACTGGCTTCAATGACCCCTTCCCTCAGTAACCTTTGGACCTCTGACCTAATAAAGATCCTGTCCTGGGCACTTTAGCGTCTGCTCCTGGTGGCAAAGGGTTTGCAATCCGGGGTGAGGTTCGCAAACAGGGAAGGCGGGTCGACCTTAAGGGTCACAAGGCCGCAGACAGTAAGGGGGGGTATCGGGCCGCCGAATTGGAAGGTCAGGCTTTGAAGGTTACACTGGAAGTCTAAACCCAGGAGTGTAGCCGTGCAGAGGTGGGGAAGGACGTGGAGACAGAAATTTTTGAACTCCCTTCCCTGGACTGTGAGGTTTGCTACACAAAACCCCTTTATCTCCACTGAGTAGGAACCGGAGGCCAGTGAGATTTTTTGATTAACAGGGTGGATGAGGAGGGAACCAGTGCCTTACCGTGTTGGGGTGTATGAAGCTCTCCGTGCTCCCAGAGTCAATTAAGCAGGACGTATAGTGCCCGTTGATGAAAACGGTCGTCGTAGCAGTTGAGAGTGTTCGAGGTCGAGACTGATCCAGAGTCACGGAGGCCAATCGCAGTAGTTGGGAATTCTGTTCAGGCAGTGTGTGGTCGGCCAGACTGGGGTCCTGGGGGTTCATCCAAGATGGCGTCTCCCATTGGTCGCACATAGCCGGGGGTGGACAAAATGGCGGTGCCCATCCCTCAAGCGTGGCATCCGTGGAACAAGATGGCGGTGCCCGGGGTCCGCACGTGGCCCTGGGATATGGGGATAGCGGCGACCACTGGCCACACGGGACCCGTGGAGAGGTTTGTGGTGGTGGTCCGGATTCCCCGCTGGAGACCGCGGCCACCGCTCGGGCCTGACATACCCCCACAAAATGGCCCTTTTTGCCGCATCCCCTGCAGGTGGATGCGCGGGCCGTGCAACGCTGGCGGGGGTGCTTGGCCTGCCCGCAAAAGTAGCAGCGGGGCCCCTCGGGGTTGCCAGGCCGCCTTGCAGCTCAGGCCTGCGGGGAAACGGGGGAGGTCTCTGGGTCAGCTGCTGCGGGGTTCCACGCTGCCCAGGGGGCTGCCGTGCGGTCGGGAACATAGGCGCGGGCGTTCCTGGAGGCCATGTCCAGGGAGCCTGCAAGGGCCTGTCCCTCCCTAAGACCCAGGGTGTCCTTCTCTAACAGGCGCTGGCGGATTTGTGATGAAAGCATACCTACCACGAAAGCATCCCGGACTAAGAGTTCCGTGTGTTCGCTCGCCGAAACTTGCGGGCAGCCGCAGCTTCTGCCCAGCACCAGGAGTGCACGGTAGAATTCCTCCAACGATTCCCCTGGGGTTTGCCGTCTTGTTGCGAGCAGATGCCGGGCGTAGACCTGGTTTACCGGGCGAATATAGTGTCCTTTTAGCAGCTCAATTGCTGCATCGAAGTCTTCCGCTTCGTCGATGAGGGTGTAGATCTCCGGGCTCACCCTTGAGTGCAGGACTTGCAGTTTCTGCTCTCCCGTGGGTGTGTTTTCTGCCGTCTCGAGATACCCTTTGAAACCCGCCAGCCAGTGCTTAAAGATCGCCGCTGAGTTCGCCGCATGGGGGGCTAAGTTGCAGACACTCCGGCTTGATTCGGAGCTCCATCCTTCCTTCTTAAAATCTAGCTTATTAAATTGATGCACAATCAATGACCACTAAAACGAGGTTGTAGTCCAACTAAAGGCTTTAATAAGCTAGATGTTTCCCCCAGCAGCTCAGGTACAGAATGAGGGCTGCTGGGACAGCACGGGTTCTTATACCCCGCCTATCAGGGCGGAGCTATTATACACTCTAGCCAATAGCAAGCATACAGGTTCTACCAATGGTACTTTAGCCTCTCAGGTACCGTAATAACTATAATACCACAAAGGATATGCCCATATATGTCCGAAATAGATCCCCCGTCCGGCCTAGCCAGAGGCAACATCTTCTTCAACAGAGAAGAGGGTGGTACCAAAGGAGAAGGAGAAGCCTTGTACACAAAAAAAAAATTTTAAATCGCAAATCTGAAAATACCTGAAAAGACTGGAACCAGGCAGTTGGAATTTCTCAGCCAATTCCTTAAAACTAGCAAACCTCCCTTCACAATTAGGTCTCCAAACCTTTCTAGACACCCCCCCAACCAGATGGTAGGAAAAGGTGGTTACTGTAGATGAGGGCTAGACAAGTCAGGGACTGAAGCTTAAAATGTTGCCTCAACTTCTTCCAAACCCACCACTGGATTTGAGGAAATTCTCACCAGGTAAAAAGGCAACGGTGCTGTAACTATTGCACGAAGACAAGGTGCAGTACAGGAGCTCGCTTCCATTTGTCCCCATATAGTACCAGGATCGTTAAACCACAACAATGTCTTCAGAATATTGGCTGCCCAATAGTAAAACAATAAATTGGGTAGGGCCAGACCCCCCGACTGTCTGTCTCTTTGGAATAAAACCTCATCGATTCTGAGAGCCCAAATAAAAGAGAACATCAATTTGTTGACTTTAACAAAAAAGGACTTGGGGAGAAAAATGGGGAGGCAGTGAAAGAGAGATCCCCCTCCACTCTACAGAGCACCTCGGGGATATGACAAGCGGCTTTACAGCCAAAGCAAACAGGAGCAGGGACAGTGGACATCCCTGTCTCATACCCCTATTCAACTAAAAATATCCAGAGTTCAGGACATTTGTACGAACACTGGCAATGGGGGCCTTATACAGTCGCCGAATCCAAGAAATAGATTTGTGGTCAAAACCAAACCTCACAAGAATCTCAAATAGTTACTCCCACTCTATAAAATTCCTTCTCGACATCCAGGGAAATCACCTCCAGTTCAGGTACCGAGGACGGGGAAAGGACAACATTCAGCAGGCAACGTATATTGACTGACAATTCACGAAGCCCGTCTGATCCTCCGAGATTACATTTGGGAGGCTGAAGCGCCATCATCATGGCAAGTAACTTAACATCCACGTTCGACAGTGAGATAGGTCAATACGACCCCACGCAGTTTGTCCTTCTTAAGAACCGAAGAGTTAGAGACCTGTGCGAGGTCAACAAGCTCTGGGATAAGGAGTCACTAAACACGATCACAGCAGCTCAGAGGACCTCTTTTAGAATTCAATCGGAAAGCCATCCAGGTCAGGGAGTTTGCCAGTCTGCATCAAAGCAATGCATTTTAAAATGTCATCACGGCTTAACGGGAATTCCAACTTACCGCTCCTCTCCACCTCCACAGTTGGGATGGGTAGGCTGTCCAAAAATGTCAGACATGGCCGATCCATCCACCAGAGGTTCCGATCTATAAAGATCATAGTAGAACGATTCAAAAGGCGCATTAACGTGAGATGGGGTGGAAACAAGGTCACTGCTCAAATTGTGTATCAGTGAGATCTCCCAGGAGGCCACCTGCCGTTTAAGCTGGGGAGCCAAAGGACGACTGGCCTCCTCCCCGCATTCATAAAACATGCCCCTTGAGCATAGCAACTGGCTCACCGCCCTGCCAGTCGACACTATTTCAAACTGCATTTGCAGCTTTTTCCTACTTGACAGCAACTCCAGAGTAGGGTCAAGTGAGTACTGGTGGTCCACCTCAAGAATGGAGTCCACCAGCCTCTGCTGCTCCACCCTCGCTTTCCTTACCAAATGTACTTTATAAGAGATAATCCCCCCCCCCCCCCACCCCCACCCCCCCCACCCCCACCCCCCACTGAAGATCACCTTAAAGGCCTCCCACAACGTGGAAGGCAAGGTTGACTCAGTTTTGTTAAATTTTCTATAGTCCTCTATAGCAGTGGACATGCGGCCACAAAATTTCTTAACTGCTAATAATGTTGCGTCTAACCTCCACAGCAGACGTTGGGTGGGGCCAGACTCCAGCGCCAAATCAACCAAGTGCGGCGCAAGGTCCGAGATAACAATTGCCGAGTACTCAGCCACCACCATTGAAGGGAGGAGAGACCTATCCACCACAAAGAAATCAGTCACGAATAGACCTGATGCACATGTGAAAAATAAAATCTTTATCACCTGGGTGCAATAAGTGCCAAGTGATCAATCTATCGTCGCTCGTCGTCCCTCCCCTCCCCTCCCTCCATCTGTTCCATGAAGGACAACAACGCCCTGGCCACCCATGTTGGAGTAAGAGATTTAGGCTTGAAACGATCCTACCTAGTTCAGGTCCCACCCTAAATGAGCTGATGCAAATCTAAATCGGGAAGGGAGGCCAGCGGGGTATTAATAAAATTTGTATCGGCCCAGTTCGAGGAGTAAATATTAACCATAATCATTGGAGTGCCCACCAAAGAATCACAGACAATAACGTGTCTGCCGTTAGAGTCGGCCAAAATCTTAAGAGGCAGAAAACTGAACCCTTTTGTTAATTAAAATCGCTGCACCCCTGGCCTTACCATCAAAACCCAAATTAAAGACCTGTCCTACCCACCCCTTTAGCAGCCTGGTTTGGTTTCTGACCCACAAATGGTCTCTTGCAAAAACACCACATCGGAATTTAAACTCTTAAGGTGAGCAAGTACTCTCAATCTTTTCACTGGGTCATTCAATCCCCTAACGTTCCAGGTGACCAAATGAATTGGGGGTCTCCCACCCCCCTCAATCCACAGTCAGCTATTTCCACCAAGAGAGATTCCCCAAAGGATACTTAAAAGGTACAGCAAACATTAACTATGTGGGTTTTCAAGAGAAAACAACCTGTGGTGCTAAGAAGAGGTACAAACGGTGCTGTGCTCCAGCAGGAACCACATCGTGCACGTCATCTCCCTATATTATACTACCGCAAGTCCTTGGTCTCCACATATAAGAAAAGGTATACCTGCATTGTTGGCAGTGCAGAGAAGGTTAATTAAATTGGTACCTGGGATAAGGGGGTTGTCCTATGACGAGAGGCTGAGTAAATTAGGTCTATATTCTCTGGAGTTTAGAAGAACAAGGCACAATCTCATTGAAACCTACAAGATTCTGAAGGGGCTCAACAGGGTGGCACGGTGGCACAGTGGTTAGCACTGCTGCCTCACAGCGGCAGGGACCCAGGTTCAATTCCCACCTTGGGTCACTGTCTGTGTGGAATTATACGTTCTTCCCGTGTCTGCGTGGGTTTCCTCCGGGTGCTCCGGTTTCCTCCCACAGTCCAAAGATGTGCACGTTGGGTGGACTGGCCATGTTAAAATTGCCCCTTAGTGTTCAAAAGGTTTGGTGGTGTTACTGGGTTACAGGGATAGGGTGGGGTGTGGGCCTAGGTAGGGTATTCTTTGAGGGTCGGTACAGACTCGATGGACCAGATGGCCTCCTTCTGCACTGCAGTGTTTCTAGTCTATTCTATTCTAGATTGCTTCCACTGGTTGGAGAATCTAAAACACAGGGGCTCAGTTTCAAGATAAGGGGCCGATCATGGAGGACTGCGTTGAGGAAAAATAATTTCAGTCAAAAGGTTGTAAATCTTTGGAATCCATTATCCCAGAGGGTTGTGGATGTTCCGTCATTGAATACATTTAAGACTGGGATAGACGGAATCTCGGGCCTTTCAGGGAATCAAGAGACATGAAGCACGGGCAGGGAAGTGGAGATGAAGCCCAAGATCAGCCATGATCGCACTGAACATTGGAACAGGCTTGAAGAGACATATTGTCCACTCCTGCTCCTATTTCTGTGCTCTTGTGAGCTCATCATTCTTCCATCAGTCGAGAGGCAAAGCCATTTGTTAGAGGCACCCAGCCAGGACACCTGCCAATACTTTCCGAACCACATTGCAAAAGGCCCAGAAACAGATATTCCAACAACCCCCTCCGATGAGAAATTGATGGACAGTACATAATAACAAAGAAGAAAATAGATAGAAGAGACCAAGAAAACTGCAGAAAAATTAAGATTTGTTTTTAAATGCAGCCAGTTGTTAAGATCCAAAACATGCTGCCTGAAAGAATGGAGAAGCACATTCACCAGTAACTTTCAAAAGAACATTAGATGTATTTGTAAAATTTTCACAGTTATGGGGAAAGTTAAGGGTGTTCATCTTCCAGAATCCTGTAGACCCTGGTTTTCTCCTCTCCCAGGTGATTAGCAAGCTGTTCGGGCATGGAGGAAGTGCTTAACCAAAAATCTTCTGGCCATCATGGCAGGGGTAGGTTTGGTGGACCAGCTGGTCTTTATCTGCACATTAATTTTATATGTTTATATCAAGTCAACCTCATGGTAAATTTAAGCTTAGCCTGAGGTATCAGCAAGTTTTAACTTCCCAAGTTGAGTGTAAAACAGACCCTAACAGATCCAACTGCACCATCCCTATTTTTCAACCATCATTGTCTCAGGCCGCAGGTACATAATGGACATTTGATGAGTCTTTTCCATTCAAACCGATTTAGCAGCATTAACAGTTTTGCAATGTTCCTTTTTCAGCATTCAATCGGAGGCAAATGACATATAACGTTTTTACCACACAAGTGCCAGGTTATGAAATCTCTTTTAAAAAAAAGCCTTTTACAAATATAAAGTTTGTTAGATTATTGTTTTAGGACTGTCCCTTTAATTTAGGGTAAAGCGGAGGAATAAAGAGGATCATGTGGCAGGTTCTGAACTCTGTCTAACAGCAAGCCTGGGTGGCATTTTTGTTAACGGTTAAAGAGGGGCCAGGATATTTTATTGGGAAGGTGGTGCAAGATTTTCACATCTACAAACAAAGGTGCAAGATATCTGCAAACAATGACCAAGGCAGCTGTGCTGACGGTGGATAGGCTGTTCGTCTCCAAGTCTCAGGGAGATATTAGAATGTCATGACAGCTTCCGGTTGCAGTGATGCGGAGCTAAGCCGCACGATTCGGCAGCTCCCGCTATTACGGACTTTCGGGCTCGCCAGAGGAGCCCCAACAAAATTTTTTCAAATACAACCCGTGCGGAAGGGAAGAGTGAGGTCCCCCTCCGACTTTTATGGACCGGACCAGAAGTGCAACGGCCAAAAAAGCAGCACTGGAGCAGCGGGAGAAGCGAGGGGGAAAAAAAACAAAATGGCGGCGGCCGGGGACAAAGCGGAGTGCGGGCCGGAGCTGCAGGAGTTCATCAAGCGCTGCTTCGAGGAGCTGCACAAGGAGATGCTGGCGCCTATGCTGTCGGCAATTGAAGGACTAGGGATGACCCAGAAGGCCCACGAGGTAAAGATCCAGGAGGTCAGCAGGAGTCAGCTGACTTACGGGAGTGATATGAGGGGAGCAAAAAAGCTAGACAGGGGTCTAGCGGGGGGGGAGGGGAGGGGGAAAGGGGGGGGGGGGGGAGAAGGGTTGCTGCTGCACTGGCCGAAAGGGAATGGGACACAGAAGAGGTGGTCGGGACGGGGGTCCCCCGTCTGGGGGACTGGAGGGTGAGGAAGGCGCGGACACGGGACTGGCCCGGAAAAGGAGATGGTATGGGAGGCATTGAAGGCGGTGATCAGGGGAGAGCTAATCTCCATCAGAGCTCATAGGGAGAAGACAGAGGGCATGGAAAGGGAGAGCTTAGTGGGGGAGATTTTGAAAGTGGACAGGAGATACGCAGAGGCCCCGGAGGAAAGATGACTTGGGGAAAGGCGACGGCTCCAGACGGAGTTTGACCTGTTGACCACAGGGAAGGCGGAGGCACAGTGGAGGAAGGCGCAGGGGACGACCTACGAGTATGGGGAAAAGGCTAGTCGGATGCTGGCACACCAGCTCCGTAAGAGGATGGCAGCGAGGGAAATAGGGGGAGTCAAAGATGGAAGGGGAGCCACGGTTCGGAGTGCGACGAAAATAAACGAGGTATTTAAGGCCTTCTATGAAGAGTTGTACAGATCCCAGCCCCCAGCGGGGGAAGGGGATGAGACGATTCGTAGACCAACTGAGATTTCCGAGGGTGGAGGAGCAAGAGGTGGCTCGTTTGGGGGCACCAATTGGGTTGGAGGAGCTGAGCAATGGTTTGGAGAGTATGCAGGCGGGGAAGGCCCCGGGACCGGACGGGTTCCCGGTGGAGTTCTACAGGATGTACGTAGGTAGACCTGTTGGCCCCGCTACTAGTGAGGACCTTTAATGAGGCAAGAGAGGAGGGGACCCTGCCCCCGACAATGTCGGAAGCGACAATTTCTTTGATCCTAAAGTGGGACAAGGACCCACTGAAATGTGGATCGTACAGGCCGATATCGCTCCTCAATGTGGATGCTAAGTTGCTGGCAAAAGTGCTGGCCACGAGGATCGAGGACTGTGTCCCGGGGGTGATCCACGAGGACCAGACAGGATTCGTAAAGGGCAGGCAATTAAACACTAACGTGCGGCGGCTCTTAAACGTGATAATGATGCCATCGGAGGAGGGAGAGGCGGAGATAGTGGCAGCTATGGACGCGGAGAAGGCCTTTGACCGAGTAGAGTGGGAGTACCTCTGGGAGGTGCTGCGTAGGTTTGGGTTCGGGGGAGGGTTTATCAGTTGGGTTAAGCTCCTTTACAGAGCCCCGGTGGCAAGTGTAGTGACGAACCGGCGGAGGTCGGAGTACTTTCGGCTGTACCGAGGAACGAGGCAGGGGTGTGCCCTGTCCCTCCTGTTGTTTGCATTGGCGATCAAACCCATGGCCATGTCATTGAGGGAGTCTAATAAATGGAGGGGGGTGGTCCAAGGGGGAGAAGAGCATCGGGTGTCGCTATATGCGGATGACCTGTTGCTGTACGTGGCGGATCCAATGGAGGGGATGGTGGTGGTCATGCAGACTCTAAGGGAGTTTGGGGAGTTTTCGGGCTATAAGCTCAATGTAGGGAAGAGTGAGCTCTTTGTATTACAGGCAGGGGACCAAGAAAGAGGGATAGGGGACCTACCGCTGAGGAGGGCGGAGGGGAGCTTTCGGTATCTGGGGATCCAGATAGCCAGGAGTTGGGGAGCCCTACATAAACTGAATCTGACGAGGTTGGTGGAGCAGATGGAGGAGGACTTCAAAAGATGGAACATGTTATCGCTCTCGCTAGCGGGTAGAGTGCAGTCGGTCAAAATGGTGGTCCTTCCGAGGTTTCTCTTTGTGTTTCAGTGCCTTCCCATCGTGATCACCAAGGCCTTTTTTAAGAGAGTAGGTGGAGTATAATGGGGTTTGTGTTGGCAAATAGGACCCCGAGGGTAAGGAGAGGGTTCCTGGAACGCAGTAGGGACCGAGGAGGGTTGGCGCTGCCAAACCTAGGGAGCTACTACTGGGCAGCAAATGTGGCGATGATTCGCAAATGGGTGATGGAGGGAGAGGGGGCGGCATGGACGAGGATGGAGATGGCGTCCTGCAAAGGAACGAGCCTGGGGGCGTTGGTGACGGCACCGCTGCCGCTCTCGCCGACAAGGTACACCACGAGCCCGGTGGTGGCGGCAACGCTAAGGATCTGGGGCCAGTGGAGATGGCACAGGGGTGCAATGGGAGCCTCGGTGTGGTCGTCGATGAGGGGTAACCACCGGTTTGTCCCGGGGATAATGGACGGGGGGTTCCAGAGCTGGCATCGGGCGGGGATCAGAAGAATGGGGGGCCTGTTCATTGACGGGACGTTTGCGAGCCTAGTGGCACTGGAGGAGAAGTTCGAGATACCCCCGGGAAATGCCTTTAGATATATGCAGGTGAGGGGGTTTGTGAGGCGACAGGTGAGGGAATTCCCGTTGCTCCCGGCACAAGAAATTCAAGACAGGGTGATCTCGGGTGTATGGGTCGGGGAGGGCAAGGTGTCGGCAATACACCAGGAGATGAAAGAAGAGGGGGAAGCGCTGGTAGAAGAGCTGAAGGGTAAATGGGAGGAGGAGCTGGGGGAGGAGATTGAGGAAGGTCTGTGGGCTGATGCCCTAGGTAGGGTTAATTCCTCCTCCTCGTGTGCCAGGCTCAGCCTGATATAATTTAAGGTGGTTCACAGAGCTCACTTGACGGGGGCGAGGTTGAGTAGGTACTTTGGGGTAGAGGACAGATGTGGAAGGTGCTCAGGGGGCCCGGCGAACCATGTCCATATGTTTTGGTCATGCCCGGCACTGGAGGGGTGCTGGAGAGGAGGCAATATCTCAGGTGGTGAAAGTCCGGGTCAAGCCAAGCTGGGGGCTAGCAATATTCGGAGTAGTGGACGAGCCGGGAGTGCAGGAGGCGAAAGAGGCCAGCATTCTGGCCTTTGCGTCCCTAGTAGCCTGGTGAAGGATGTTGCTAATGTGGAAAGAGGCGAAGCCCCCCAGCCTGGAGGCCTGGATAAACGACATGGCTGGGTTCATAAAGCTGGAGAGGATTAAGTTTGCCTTGAGAGGGTCTGCGCAGGGGTTCTACAGGCGGTGGCAACCGTTCCTAGACTATCTCGCGGAGCGTTCGAGGAAGGTCGGTCAGCAGCAGCAGCAACCTGGGGGGAAGGGGGGGGAAGAGAGTGGGGGAAATGGGGGATTGCCTGGGAGGGTGGATGAGCGAGAGATAACATGAAGGGTTGGGGAAACTGGCACGTACGGGAGAGAGCCAGTGTACAAAGCTATGTAAACATATCATTTTGCCATGTATATATCTTGCTCTGTGCAATTTCTCGTTATTTTGTTACTGGGGGGGGGGGGGGGGGGGGGTTATTGTTTGTAAGGGAGAAAAATTGTGTTAAAAAACTTTAATAAATATATTTTTTTTTAAAAGAATGTCATGACAGATTTTGTAAACTGTTATACTTTAAACTGACTATTTAGTTTCAAGTTAAAATTAAATTGAGCTTCTGAGAATATCTAATTCACATTCTGACCTGGTACAAGGCCCATGTGGTTCACAAAGTCTTGGAGATGGGACCTTGAGGGGGAAGAATCTATAGGAAGCTACTGCATGATCAAACTGCAGGTTTTCATAATAAATAATTGAACCTCAAAGACAGGGTCAGTCTACAAGAATGTGAGAGATAGAGAAAGAGCAGACAGATGGAGGCAGACACTCTCTATTCTTCCCCACACAAGATGCAGGTGGGAGTGTGTAATCAGATTGAAGAAACTAAGGGGCGGCACGGTGGCACAGTGGTTGCACTGCTGCCTCACCCCACTGTGGGCTGGGTTCAATCCCGGTTCCAGGTCACTGTCCATGTGGAGATTGCACATTCTCCCCGTGACTGCTTGTGTCTCACCCCCACAACCCAAAGATGTGCAAAGTCGGTCAATTGGCCACACAAAATTGACCCTTAATTGGAAAAAAATAGAATTAGGTACTCGGTAAATTGTTTTTTTAAAAAGAAGAAACTAACTCGGTGAGGTTTTAAATGAAGCTGGGAGATTTGTCTGGCTTTTTAGCTAGAGGGAGGGACCTTCAATTTCTCCCTCACTGAGAAAGTCAGTCTTTGAAGTAGAAGTTAGCTGGCTGGAAAAGGAGCTACAAATAGCTTTGGACTGATTTCCTAGAGAATGAAGTGTCTATTTAGGGGACTGAGTAAAGTATAACAGTGGAGGGAGATTTTTGGTTATTTTAAGTGTTAAATGAGGGATCGTTTCTGTAGTTTAGAGTAAGAGTCACTTACTGAATTAGTTTTTAGTCAATGTTGCTTTTAGTTTGTTCATTACAGTAAAAGTTTTAAAACTTGAAATTTTGGTGTGTGATCCTTTCAATCATTCACTGGAAGTTTTTTAATTATCAGTCTCCTCGGTGTTCCAACAGTCAAAACACCTCCTCTTGACCTTCAATAGCATTACCATCACTGGATCCACTACTGTCAACACCCTGGGTGATCATCATTGACCAGAAACTTAACTGGGCCAGCCATATAAATACTGCGACTACAACAGCAGGTCAGAGGCAGGGTATTCTGCAACAAGTAACTCACCTCCTTAAGCCCTTCCACAATTTACAAGGCACAAGTCAGAAGTCTTAAAGGAATACTCTCCGCTTAACTGGACGAGTGCAGTTCCGTAGCATTTGACTGGTACCTCATTTATCACCTTAAACATTCATTCCTTCATATAATGACCCACCGTGTCTGCAGTGCGTATCATCTACAATATGCACTGGAGCAACACAAAGTCTTCTTTGGCAGCACCTTTGAAACCTGTGACCCCTACTGTACAGAAGGCCAAGGGCAGACACATGGTAGCCCTACGCTCCCCTCCAAGTAATGCATAATATTGACTTGGAAGTATATTGCCATTCCTTCATCATTGTAGTGTTAAAATCCTGGAACAATCCCCCACAACAGCATTGTGGCTGTATGTGCACTACACAGACTGCAGCGGCTAAAAGCGGTGGCTCACCATGACCTCCTCAAGAACAATTAGGGATGTGGCAATAAATGCTGGTCTTGCCGGTAATGCTCATATCAAGAATAGAAAAACACATTCATGCACATTTTTGAAACCTGCATAACATACCTTGTGGGAGGCTTTTCAAAATCAACATCAAGAAACTTCTCATATGTTGCAACAAAGCTCTCCAGCCACCGCTTCAGGTAGTCTGGGTCCTTCTGTAACCAGAAAAAAATACACAAGCTAAGCATGAAGCCCATTTCTTTTTCATTCAAACAAGTGCTGCCTACACAAACCACATTAATTTATGGAGTGTCACACCCAGATAAAACTGCCAGATCTGGCTCCAAACCCGCACTTCCGATTGCTTGTTTTGGTCCAAGACCACTGAAGGCCTGGGCAGGATTTGATACATGCACAATTCATTAGCATTATTTCAACTTCTCTACTTACTGAGAGTCTGTTTCCACAGACTCGAGCTTCAGGAAATGCTACGAGTTGCTCGGATCTCCAACTTTAAACTGACTGTTGCACATCTCTGCAGTCACAGTGCCGCTCAGCAAGTTCGTAACTGTACAATGGGCGGTAAGGTGGCACAGTGCTGCGTCACAGCACCAGGGACCTGGGTTCAATTCCAGCCTCAGGTGATTGTGTGTGTGGAGTTTGTACATTCTGCCCATGTCTGCATTTGTGCTCCGGTTTCCTTCCACAGTCCAAAGATGTGCGGGTTAGGTGGATTGCCCATGCTAAAATTGCCCCTTAGTGTCCAGGGATGTGCAGGTTAGGTTATGGGATTATGGCGATACGGTGGGTTAAATGGGCAGAGTGCTCATTCGAAGGGTCGGTGCAGACTCAATTGGCCGAATGGCCTCCTGCTGCACTATACGGATTCTATAATTCTATCTTTGTTAAAGACTGCACGAATCGGAACATGGCTAGATTATTGATGCATTTGTCACACCGAATAAACAAACCTCAGCAGATTTGTAACACTTCAATCATCACATGGCAAAATATTTGTAATAGCAGCAAACCTCTCCCAAGTCAGATATGGAACATTTATTTTCATTTTGATTTGCACTTCTCTCGCAATTCAGAAGTGTTGACTGCCACTTGCACAACAGAACATACTGATCTGTTTTAGAAGGGAATTTTGTACGCCATAATTCAATGTTAATAAAAGGAACAAACAAGAGTTCAACAAAATAAATAACATACTGAAAAGCCATCTGATTGTTTCGTCACTCAATTCATGTCCAATGCAAAAGGTTCTCTGGTGGTAACTTAAATGTTGGTCTTTAAACTTTCTAGCACATAGCATCATTCCTATCTATGTAAAATGTTATAGCACAGACTATTCAGCACACTGTGCCTGTGAAATCTCTCGAAAGGGTTTTCCAATTGATCCCACTCCCTTGCTCTTTCCCCATCATCTGAAAATGCTTCCACCATCTTTTCCAGCAGTCAGTCCCAGATCACAGCAGATTGATGCAGAAAAAAATCCCTCAAAAGTCCAACCATTACCCAAGATTTTTTCTTTCAAGCAGTTCGGCCTTGGGAGCAGATTAAATTGCTCAAAACATTGTCATTTGTGCCCTTCCAGACAATTCCGTTTTAAAAAGTGTTTCAAGCAGCACGGTGGCACAGAGGTTAACATTGCTGCGTCACGGTGCCGAGGTCCCAGGTTCGATCCGGGCTCTGGGTCACTGTCCATGTGGAGTTTGCACATTCTCCCCATGTCTGCGTGGGTTTCACTCCCACAATTCAAAGATGTGCAGGGTAGGTAAATTGGCCATGTTAAATTGCCCCTTAATTGGAAAAAAAGAATTGGGTACTCTAAAAACATTTTTTTTTTTTAATAAAGAGTTTTGACATTTTATAACACAATTGGGGAAGAGATTTTCAATTATATTTCAGAGTTTACAGATGCCATGACTAGATGAAGCATTCTAATGACTTCGAAGTAAACACCAATTTAGAACAGATAATCTCTAAACCCCCAAGTCTATATCCTCTACTTTTTGCTCTACGGTTACAATTGTTCATTAACAAATTGCTGATATCTGGTTTTGGTATTTAACTGAATAATTTACATTCACTGATTAGAAAAGATAGTCCAATAAGCTTTGTCCCCTCGAGTACTGGACTTATACATGTTTGTGGACATTGTATAATCAGCAATACAAACTCAAACAAAATAGATAGTATTGTTTTATTTTCACAATAATAAATTATCCATTCAAATAGATTCAAATGAGCCACTTTCACTAGCTGCACTCCAGATCATGAGTTAAATTAGAATTTGTTTAACAACAAGAATGAGAGCCCAGAGCCCAGGAACCAAAATTACAATAGTTATGGGGGGGGGGCAAACCAGCAATAGAAATTATTGTAAACTCAATTAAACAGGGTTCAAATTCTGTGCAATTCTGGCCTCTTGAGCACCATCGGATTTGCTTCACCTCATCACGGGTTGTCATGCCTCCAGCTGAAAAGACTCTTCAGTGCTAGAACACCCACCCTCCCTCCTCTTTTAAGATGGTCCTTAAAACCTACAGCTGTGACTAATCTGTACAGCCATCTCAAGGGCAATTAGGGATGGACAACAAATGCTGGCCTAGCCAGCAATGCCCACATCCAGTAAAAGAATAAAAGACTAATGCCTCCCTGAGTGTCTCAATATTAAATGTATTTTGATAATGTTTCTGTGATCTTAAAGGCACTGTTTAAATTAAAGTTATTGTACGCTCTTCTCCTCAGAAAGGAACAGTACAAAGCAAGCACACAAATAAACACATCCCCACAGAACCGCAGCATGACCAGAAAGTCAATGAACACAAAATAAGGGATTAACATGAATTCCATTTGTCGCTCAAGGATTTAATTAATCTCTCGGCACATTTAATAATAATACATTCTTCGTGGCGACACTGTACTGGAAAAGTTGACAAATCCATGAAACTAAAGTGAAGCAAAAGCTTAGCAATGATTGTGGTTTCTCTCAACGTAAAGCACACAGGAGCATAAGCAGAGAGCAGCTACTTCTAACCATCACCCCACATTATTATTTGGTCGTTATCACATTGCTGCTGGTGGGAATTTGCAATGTGCAAATTAGCTTCCATGTTTCCTATATTACATCAGTGGCTATACTTCAAAAAGTACTCCATTGACAGTAAAGTACCTTGTGATGAATGGAATGTTATGATCCACCTGCAGGAACCATAAATCAAAATAACAAAATTTACTAAATGGGCCCTAAATGAAGAAATTACCAACAAGATTCCACTTTGTGATTTCTACTCAAACTCAAATGAGAATCAACACAAATCATACAAGAATTAACAGGCAAATGGTACTTAAAATATAAAGGTAAACTTCACTTTCAGTAGTCGATACAACAAAGGTACATCTTACATAACCATCAGCATTCTCATCACACCCCGCTTAAATGTGGCACCACAGAGCTACAGTCTCACAGTATGCTGTTCTTTATTCACACAGGAGTACTGTACGATAACAGCACTCATCTTTTGAGTTTCACGGGTATAATTATCATCAGCAAGGCACTCTTCTACGAACCCTCTCTCCTTTGGTTCGCAACGTTCCAGGAGATGCAGCTTTCCCGAGTTCCTTTCCAACCAACCCACCAATAACACCCCAGTTCATGGTTTGGCCAACTCTAGGAAAAGCAGCTATTCATGTGGCTTTCCCAGTTTTAGACCACTTTAGCCAGCTCGCACAACACATCTAAGTGCACCTGTCTCCTTTTCTGCCAAGCAGAAAAACTGATTTCTTCCTGAGAGGTTGGCTTCTTCTCCACGTGAGAATGCTCTGTGCTCTTCTTTCTGGCTATGCCTGCATCTGTGTGCTGATCACCTTCATCCTTCACCTCCTCTGCTTGTACCACTTATTTGTGGCAGCAGTTCTCCTTTGTATCTGCCAGCCACATGGCTTCTTTCTTAACTTCCTTCCTGTTGGTATCACCTCCAGGAGGTCAAGAGTTGCCAGGTCACATGGACCAATATTTATTTATTTATTGCCCAAGAAAATTACAATTAATCCCTTTACAATTGATATAAACTCTTCAAAGTCCTTTGCAAACATTCTGAGAAACAATTATAGGTTCCACAGACCTTTTAAAGAAATTACAAATTTTCCTCACTGTCTTGTTTCCGGCTCAAATGCCATCACAGGTAGTCATGAAAAGCATCGTATCATTTTTTATTTGTAGCTTCTGAAGCACAGTAACGGGCACAACATGGCAAGTCAGCAACTTTGCTGTCCCTGATAATTCTTGAACCCAAAATTCCAAATGAATGCCTTTAAAGATTCTGTACACTACATCTTGAACCAACCTGTAAAACAGCTCATGCAAATTATTCCTCAATATGTTCCAATTCAGTATAATGAGGGAACGTTAACACGGGTTTGACATACGCTGTCCAGTGTGTGTCAACTCAACGCTATTACAATGATACAGTTCTTCCTTAAGGCTAATTCTTGCCTGGCAATTGCTCTGTAACCACAAAGCTGAAAAAAATATATATATATTTTTTTAAATAAGAGCTTCCATCTCACTGAGGAAGCTTCAGGTCAATTCACATCCAAAAACCGGCCCTGAATATTCTGTTCACATTTCGGACAGCTGTGACAAATTTGCACCACAGCAGCTGAGACAATCCACTATGTTAAATAACAATCAACACGGTTCTAAATAAAACAAAACACTGCATTCTTTTAAAAAATAGTCAATTTGTCCACCTCCCAATGACGATGGATCCTTTAAAAAAAATTCCAGCATCCAGATCTAGATCTGGAGCTACGCCAAAAACAAATCAGGTCTTCCTTGGACCATACCTTGTATGTGTGCCAAGTTTCATTGACATCCATCCATTAGTTTTAGAGATATATTGATTACAGACAAACTAACAGGGGCAAAAGCTTTACCTCTGCTATCAGCAATGCCTCTGCCTTCCTTTAACGGCAAAGGCAGTAAGGTCAAGTGCAAAAATAAGGTTCTTTAAATAGATAGGAAGGGTACAATACTGAAAAAAATAATTCTCAAGAGCTATAGAAAGGAAAGGGAGATTCTAGCAAGGCTAAGTGAGGGCATGAGAAGATTGGTGCTTTTAGAAGAGGAGATTATCAAATGGCATCTACAAGCATAAAGGTAAAACAAAGAAGACTATATTCTAAAGTGTCGATCACATCCTGGGGATATCCTAAAATGCCTTATAGGAGTAAAGGTGTTTTGCTGCAATTGTATGCAGTCTTGATGAGACGGCATTTGGAATATTGTGTACAATTTTGCTCCCTTACACAAGGAAGGATTTTTTGTAGTGACTATTGTTATGCAGGTAGCATGGAAGCCAATTTGCACAGCCAATTCCTGCAAACAGCAATGTAATCATGGATAGAGGATCTGTTTAGTGATATCATTTGAGGGATAAATAACAGCCAGGACGCTCTTCAAGCAGTACCAGGGGATTCTTTATATCTACCCAAGAGGGCAGATGGGGTCATTGTTTAACCTTTCATCCAGAAGATAAAGCACAGGGAAATTAATTCTCAAGTCCATTATATGGGATATAAAATCTATATCAATATTACCTATCACAAGACCTCAACAAAAAAGCAGTCTATAGCACGGACCAAAACGGTGGACAGAATGGAGTTTTGAACTATTTCTTATCCAAATCTAAACTATAAAATGGATCATGAGCACAGTGTTGTTTCGCAATGTTGGATCCTTAAGTGATATGAATTGACTTTGAATTTGCTTTCAGATCACTGTGCAATTGTTTCACTGGCTTTTATTGTTGGCTAATATGCTCATAAAACTGCCAGTATTACAATAACTAGTGATGAAATTTATTACCTTTAGGTATAACATTCAAGCTTCATTATTACACTTTCCTGTGCTCAGCTTCCACCAGGTGAGCTTTAAACAAACTAGGCTCTAACTGGTAGACACAAATAGTACTTATTTGCTGCTTCATCAAGAATCTAGTTACTCACTTTGTAACCTCTTATGATCACGCCATAAACTATTGAAAAATCCAGTTATGGCAAACCATTCTGCATATTTAGCAGTCAATCACAATCTAGGCAAATGGTATGTTGGGTACAAGAGTAAGGATGCCTTGCTGCAATTGTATAGAGCCTTGATGAACCACAGCTGAAGTACTGTGTACAATTCTGGCCCCCTTACCTAAGGAAAGATGCTATATAGGGAGTGCACCAAAGGTTCACCCGACTACTTCCTGAGGCGGGGGGAGCAGGTTGTTCTATAGGCAGAGCTCAAGGTGATCTGAGCTGTATTCCCTCGAGTTTTGAAGAATGAGAGGTGATCTCATATGGGCGGTATGGTGGCACAGTGATTAGCATTGCTGCCTCACAGCGCCAGGGACCTGGGTTCAATTCCAGTCTTGGATGACTATGTGGAGTTTGCACGTTCTCTCAGTGTCTGCCTGGGTTTCCTCCAGTTGCTTCCCACTGTCCAAAGATGTTCAGGTTAGGTGGATTGGCCATGCTAAATTGCCCCTTAGTGTCCAACGATGTGCAAGTTAGGTGAGGTTATGAGGATAGTGCAGGAGAGTGGGCTTAGATAGGGTGCTCTTTCAGAGGGTCAGTGCAGACTCGATGGGCCAAATGGCCTCCTTCTGCGGGATTCCATGAACCTGGACCTTCACGTCTGACAAATTCCCATCGGTGCTGTTGCATTCCCTCCTGCATCAAATATGGAGAAGTTTACAAGATAAGATAGCTTCCTCAAAAGAAAATTCTGTTTAAAAATATTTGCTGGATGACTACGAAGTTCAATCTAAAATGATGGATTTGAAGAGGTTTTCCATGATAACATTAGACTAATTTTCAGTTTATTTTTCTCTCTTTTCAATCAATATCTCTAACTCTCTAAAATATATGTTGTCTGGATATAGACAACGGTGGCAGGGTTATGTTTATTGTTTATTCCTTGTGGTCTGAGGAGTTTTTAAAATTCTTTCATTGGGACGTGGGCATTCATGGCTGGGTTAGCATTAGTTGCCCATCCCTAATTGTCCTTGAACGGAGTTTCTCACTTGGCTATTTTAGAGGGCAGTTAAGAGTCAACCACATAGCGGTGTGCCTGGAGTCACATGTAGGCAAGGTCTGGTAAGGACGGCTGATCTTCTTCCCTGAAGAACATTATTGAACCAGGTGGGTTTTGATAACAATTTTTTTAAATATAAATTTAGTGTAGCCAATTCGTTCTTTCCAATTAAAGGGGAATTTAGCATGGCCAATCCATCTAGCCTGCACATCTTTGGGTTGTGGGGGCGAAACCCACGCAAACACAGGGAGAATGTGCAAACTCCACACGGACAGTGACCCAGAGCCAGGATCGAACCTGGGAACCTCGGTGCCGTGAGGCAGCAGTGCTAACCACTGCACCACCGTGCTGCCCAAGGTTTTGACAACAATTGATCATAGTTTCACGGTCACCATGACTTTCAATTCCAGGTTTTATGAATTGGATTTAAATTCCACCAGTTGTTGCTGTGGGATTTGAACCCATGTTCCCAGAGCACAAGCCTGTGCCTCTGGATTACTAATACAGTGACCCTACCACTACGCCAGTGTCTCAGCCCCCGCCCCCCCCCGGCCCCTAATGGTGATGGGACTTCCACCTGAACCTGCAGTCCAGGTGGTAATGGGGACAAGGGATTCTCGGATAGTAACCCAGCAACAGCAGAGTCAGCAATATCATGCGACGCCAGGATGGTGTGTGATTTCGAGATGAAGATGTCCTATTGTTCTCACCCTTCTTGGAAGTAGAGGTTACGTGAAGGGAGGTGGCGTTGAAATAATTTTGAGTAAATTGTTGAGATGCCTTCAATAGATAGCACCCAGGGTAGTCACAGTGATGCTGAGTCCACAGGTTGGGACACCAATTAAGGAAATGAATCTATTCTGCATTCATCGTCCAGTGAGTGGTCACCACTTCCATCACCTACCTGCCTGTTGGTAGATGCTGGGCGGCTCTTTGAGGGATCAGGGGGTGAGACACACGTTAGTTACAAGGTGCCCAGCAGCTAGCTGGTTTGGTTCTTGCAGCCATGGTGTTAATACAGCATGTCCAATTCACTCTGCTCAGCGGTGGCCACTACCCCACCACCAATAGTCCCAAGATAGGGAACTGTGCCTTTGGACAGGGGAGATATTGGGGTTTTCTCTTGCTCATATTGTCCATCAGTCTATGCCTTGGTACTATCCATATTCTTTTATAATAATAATAATCCTTATTAGTGTCACAAGTAGGCTTACATTAGCACTGCAATGAAGTTACTGTGAAAAGCCCCTAGTCGGCACACCCTGGCGCCTGTTCGGGTACACTGAGGGAGAATTCAATGTCCAAGTCACCCAACAAGCACATCTGTCGGGGTATGTGGGAGGAAACCGGAGCACCAGGAATAAAAACCCACGCAGACACGGGGAGAACGTGCAGACTCTGCACAGGCAGTGACCCAAGCCGGGAATTGAACCTGGGACCCTGGCGCTGTGAAGCAACAGGCTAACCACTTTGTTGGCCAGCAGAAGCAACCACCTTAAGAATGGAGCTGTGAACGGAGTCACCAATGAACATATCCACCACGACTTTATAATGGGAGGATGGTCATGGATGAGACAGCTTTATATGTATGATCAAATGGTGTTTGACAGATTATTATTCAGTCTGGTGTCATAATTTACATATCCAGAGGATTGAAAAATTATGGCTGAAACCTCTATTAGTGCTTTTTGTAGCACTAATAGGGTGTAGGGGTGTAGCACTAATAGGGTGCCACTGGATCGCCCAGTTTGAAACTTGTCCTTGTTCATAGTAGTTTGAACTGGCAGCAGTAGGTACTTCCTTCAGTTATTAGTCTGGGCAAGAGAATGGAATAGGCTGCAGAAATTGGCCATGATAAATTGCCCTTAGTGACCATAAAAGGTTAGGAGGGGTTATTGGGTTACGGGGATAGGGTGAAAGTGAGGGCTTAGCTGGTTCGATGCAGACTCGATGGGCCGAATGGCCTCCTTCTGCACTGTAAGTTCTATGTTCTATGTACAAGCTATTATTATCTGACCTACAATACAAGGGGAGGAATATCTTCTCAATAAATGAGCATGAGCATGGATTTGGGCATTTGATGAGAAAGTTATTTTACTGAACACACTGACGGACAGGTCCATAGTTCTTTTTGGAGCTTATTCTATTTTCACCAGATGTTATGTTTATTCTTATGTATATTTCATGTACCCATTGTATGTTTCATACTACACACTGTTCACATGAAGGCTCATCTTCTCTGGACTTGTGATGGGAAAAATGATTATTTAAGAGTTAAAGCAATTTGCTTGCCCTGGTTGTTCTAGGATGAGCAAACGAGAGACTTCTTTCTGTACATTGGTTTGGAGTTGCTGTCACCAGTTTAGTTCTTGCTGGTCCAATTCCTCACCCTGGTACCTTGAGGAGGAGGAGGGGGGACAGAATCCATCAATGCTCCAGTCCTTTACTAGTTGTGGGAAGGACGGCATTTGGAATGTTAGTACTGAAAAGCACACCTTGCCTGTGTAACTGGAAGGGGCGTTTGGGATATTACAGGAATGGAGTGTAGGAATTGGACACCATTGCAAGAACTCACCGAGTGTGTCATGTGAATATGCTTAAAAGGTATTTTGAAAGGGAAGGAGAGAAAAAGGAGGTTTTAATGGTTCTAACTCAAAGTGACGAACCAAATCCAGATGACTGAATTTGACATACCTCAAATTAAATTGGAAAATGAGGATGTTCTTAAAAATTGGGATAAATTGTTAAATTACCTTCCAGAGGAAAAACGAACTGACCTGAAAGAATTATTGATATAGAGATAAATTGGGAAGTACTAAAATGGCTATACATGATGTTGATGTGGGAAATGCTGTTCCAATCAAACAACATCCATACAGACTTAACTCTTTAAAATTGGTACAGGTTAACAAAGTGATTGAGAGTATGCTTAAAATGGCATAATTGAAGTGGGTTGCCGCCAATGTAGCTCACCCATAGTGATGGTATCTAAACCAGACGGTACCCAACGGTTGTGTGTGGGCTATAGAAAGGTTAATGCAGTTACAAAAATGGATTCTTATCCTATCCCACGTTTGGAGGATTGCATTGAGAAAGCTTTTATTTCCAAACTGGATTTACTTAAAGGTTACTGGCAGGTACCTTTATCCGAAACGGCGAAGGAGATTCCAGCTTTTGTGACTCCAGATGGTATATACCAATTCAAAGTTATGCCATTTGGCATGAAAAATGTCCCAGCCACATTTCAACGGTTAACTAATACAGTTGTTTCGGGATTACTCAATTGTGCGGTATACATCAACGATCTGGTAGTTTTCAGCCAGACATGGAACGAACATGTAAAACATTTGATGGAGTTATTCGATCGACTTCAGGAGGCGGGTTTGGTGATAAACCTAGCCAAAAGTGAATTTGAAAAAGCCCAAGTCACTTTCCCTGGCCATACAGACGGACAGAGTCGAATGGTCACACGGGATGTGAAACCAACAGTTATTGAGGAGTTTTCATTAACCTCGACACAACGGGAAATAATGCGATTTCTTGGCATGAGTGGATTTGATCGAAAATTTGTGCAAAGGTTTTGTAGCGTGATTGCTCCACTGATGAACTTGCTGAAGAAACATCAAAACTTTCATTGGACAGCAGAGTTTCAACAGGCATTTGACTGCCTGAAAGCTGTGATAACCAACGCTCCTGTGTTGGAGAATTACAAGGGACTCTGTGATCTGATTGAACTAAAGTATCTGACTTTAAAGAGAAATGCCGAGACGTAGAGAAATGGATGGATCGTGCAGAGACCTTCTTGGTCAAAGAGTCTGTCAATCGAGAGGGATTCCAGTTGGAGGAAGAAGAACAAAAATGGACTATATTATTAAACCTGTTTGCGTGTTGTTTTTTGAAACGAAAATGTATATTTACTGTGTGCATTTCTTAAAGGATAGTGAAAAGGTGAAAAATGAAACCATCTTGAAGTTGGTGGTTTATTTTTTTTTCTTGGGGGAGAGGTGTCATGTGAGAATACCTTTAAGAAATGGGTGTTTATAAATAGGTGTGTATATAAATATCTGTAGTGGGTGTACCTTTAAGAAATGGGTGTTCACTACTGCAGTGATGTCAGAGAGTGGGTGGAGCTGGGCTGCCTGTGAGCATTTTACTTTCGCTTTAGGATTTTTGCTGCAGGGTGAGTTTGGTTTCATTTTAGTTTTGGAGAAGCTGCAATCACAGTAGGATGTGTGTGAATCTCTGCAAGCTTATGAGTGTCCATTTGCTGATTTCAACGTGGTAACTGTTCTCAGTAGTGAAGTTAAGCCTGATGTCTTTCTGTTAAAAGGTGTTTTTAAGTCTTATGGATGTTAAAAGGGAAGTAAGAATTACTTAGTGTTGTATCCTTTGGGGGTTGTATTTGAACTAATGGTTGCTAAGATGTTCACTGTATGTTTTAAAACGGTTAACTTGAGTTCATAGAATAAACATTGTTTTGCTTTAAAAAATACTTTTCTATTTCTGCTGTACCACACCTGTAGAGTGGGCCGTGTGCTCCCCATACCACAATCTATTAAAAGTTGTGGGTCAGGTGAACTCCATGATACACTTTGGGGTTCTCTAAACCCTGGCCCATAACAGGCCCTATCCAAAATTCAGTTCTAATTGCTTAATTTAATTGAGCATTGGGCGTATTTAGAAAGATCTGCAAATGGGACTCAGGCTGTTTTGTTACTCTGCATCTAATTATTTTTCATCCCTCCACACCACTGACCATGAAAACTGTCATTCCCTTCTCTCTCTTTTAATTAAACATTTGCCCACTTGTGCTGATTTCAGGTGTCTGTGTACACGCATGTATTCAATCACACAACTCATCAAGTTAACGTAAATCTCAGCGGTTTCAACACTTGGAATGTTGTTGAGAAAGGGGAGACAGGAAGTCTGAAAAAGGGTATGCCTTTTACTTTCTGTTACTCTTCATTTTAGCTTCGAACTGCGTTTCTGCGAGCAATAATCAAAACAGCAAAATATTATTTCGGAAATGTGTCTCATAGTACAAACGTAGAATCCTGTAAATACTCAGGCAGCATGTTCAATGATGAAAAAAGAAATGGCTGAACGTTTCAGGTCGATGACCTGCCATCACAGCCATCAGATGCTGTTTGATCTGCTGAGTATTTCCAGTATGGTCTGTTTTGAATTCAGGTACTTTTCATCTGGGAGTCGGTTAGCTAACTTATCCTGTCCTCACTCAATGCTGACATAAATTCAATGCACCTGGAGCTACTGGATAGTGATTATGAACAGGAAAACTAGATGGTTTTCTTTCCCTCCCTTGCCTGGGGCAAGAAAACATTAGTGTCCCAAACACTGCCTTGACTCAGGATGGGCTGGGTAAGCGAACGTGACATAATAATAATGATCTTTATTGTCACAAGTAGGCTGACGTTAACACTGCAATGACGTTACTGTGAAAATCCCCTAGTCGCCACACTCAGACTGCTGTTCGGGCATACTGAGGGAGAATTCATAGAACATACAGTGCAGAAGGAGGCCATTCGGCCCATCGAGTCTGCACCGATCCACTTAAGCCCTCACTTCCCCCCTATCCCCATAACCTAATAACCCGTCCTAATCTTTTTGGTCACTAAGGGCAATTTATCATGGCCAATCCACCTAACCTGCACGTCTTTGAACTGTGGGGGGAAACCGGAGCACCCGGAGGAAACCAGACATGGAGAGAACGTGCAGACTCCGCACAGGCAGTGACCCAGCGGGGAATTGAACCTGGGACCCTGGTGCTGTGAAGCCACAGTGCTGTCCACTTGTGCTACAGTGCTGCCCACAGAATTCAGAATGTACAATTCACCTCACAAGTACGTCTTTCGGGACTTATGGGAGGAAACTGGAGCAAACCCACGCAGACATGGGGAGAACGTGCAGACTCCATACAGACAGTGACCCAAGCCGGGAATCGAACCTGGACCCTGGCGCTGTGAAGCAACAGTGCTAACCACTGTGCTTCCGTGCTGCCCACATGGGTCCCAAAGGTGACCCGAGAAAAAAAGTTTGAAAATCACTGGGTTAGAATGACTGGTGAAACAGGACTAAAGACTGGTGAGCAAACAGTTTTTTTAAAAAAATCACAGCAATAAAATCTGCCTCTGGAAATCACAGGCTAAAGGTGTTAGAGGATGAAGAAAATTGAAAATCTGCTGCACTGTATGAATACTAACACTTCACACAATGACAAAGAAAATACAGTCTTTACTGTGAAATAGCTGCATTTCTATGTGATAAAGTAACTCCACAAAAGGTGAAGGTATTGTACTGGTTGAACTTTCTTCTCAAATTCAAAATTTTTTCTCCTCTTTCCAAGACCACCCCAAAGGCGATAGAATGTAAAATTCTTCACGGCACATCAGAGGGGCTCTACGCACCGTATTCCCGACCCCCTTCAATCTGGAGTCTCTGTGCATGACTTCACAGAGGGCCACATAATTCACTTCAGCAAATACTTTCACACCGATGCCATGGAAACTGGGTGTGATACTCGAGCAAAAACACATGACCTCTCCTTTCATGCTGATCCACTGATGGTGCCAACGGGAAGTAACTGTACACTTGCTGATGCCACTGATGGCTGCTCTCAGGATCCAGATAAAGTCAGGTTGTGGGTGCCACCTGTTTCACTGCACCCCTCATGAAAGGATTGAAAACCAGAGGGCACAGATTTAAAGCAATTGATACTGAAGAAAAATAACATGCGGAAAAACCTTTACATACAGCGAGGCCTAGAATGCGGTACCTATGAGTGTGGTGGAGGCAGGTTCAATCCAGGCATTCAAGAGGAAATTAGATTTATCCAGAAAAGGAGAACGTGCAGGGTTATGGGGAGAAGGTGGGAGAATAGCACTAAATTAATTGCTCATTCAGAGAGCCGGTACAGACAGAATGGACTAAATGGCCTTATTCTGCGCTGTAATAATTGTTATCCTCTGTGATTGTGTGACAGCGGCTCCAAAACAAATTAAGTGTCGCACTGTGGGTCGACGGTAGCACTCTGGCCCCTCAGTTATAAGGTTATGGGAATTCTTTCTTAAAATATTTTATTCAAGGCATTTTTAGATATACAAACAAAAGCAGAAGAACAACCAAACAAAATAGTAAACAACCAATGCCCATTCCCCCACAACCCACGTCCCTGCCTCCACCACCCCCTCTCCCATTTTAACCCCTTACCTTCCCATTCCCCCCCCCCCACCCCGGCCCCACCTTTGCTGACCCCTCAAACCTCCTTAAAGAAATCGATAAACAGCTTCAACCTCTCGAGTGACCCGTCCACCGACCACCTCAAGATTAACTTGACCTTTTCCAGTCTCGGGAATTCCGCCAGGTCGCTCACCCACACCCCCACTTTCGGCGGTTCCGAGTCCCTCCACCCAAGCAAGATCCGTCTCCGAATTATCATGGCGGCAAAGGCCAGAACATCGGCCTCTTTCGCCCCCTGGACTCCCGGGTCTTCCGACACCCCGAATATCGCTACCTCTGGACTCGGGGCCACCTCCACCCCCAGCACCTCGGACATTACGTCAGCAAATCCCTGCCAGAACCCCCTCAGCTTTGGATATGCCTAAATCATGTGGACATGATTCGTGGGCCTCCCCATGCACCGCCCGCACCAATCCACTACACCCTCAAAGAACCTACTCATCCACCCAGCCATCATATACACCCTGTGGACTACTTTAAACTGAATGAAGCTTAACCTCACACATGCCGAGGACGTATTTACCCTCCGCAAGGCCTCTGCCCACGTCCCGGCCTCCACCTCCCCTCCCAGATCCTCCTCCCACTTATGCTTAATTCTCCCCACCAGTGTCCCCTCCCAATCCATCAACTCCTTGGTGACCTCGGACACCTTTCCCACCCCTATCCCTCGGACACCTTTCCCACCCCTATCCCATCCCTCGACAGCACCTTATTCTGCAACACCAGGGGTGGCAGCTCAGGAAAGGACGGCACCTCGTTTCTTATGAAATCCCAGACCTTGCAGGTACCTAAAACCGTTCCCCTGGACAACTCGTACTCTTCCCCCAGGTCCTGCAACTTCGCAAACTTACCCCATATTAACAGGTCATCAAATCGCTCGATCCCCGCTCGGCGCCTCCCCAAACCTCACATCCAACCTCCCGGCACAAACCTGTGGTTGTGGCAGATCGGTACCCATACCGAGGCATTCTCCAGTCCCAAGTGCTACCTCCACTGCCCCAAATCCTCAGGGTCAACGCTACCGCTGGGCTTACGGAATATCTTGACGGCGGCAAAGGCAGAGGCGCGGACAACAAAACAAGAAAACACATTCCCGTACACAATGCCCCCTCCATCTGACCCCCAAGCTGACCTCTCTCCACGACCCATTTACTAACCATGCCGATGTTCACCACCCTGTAATAGCTCATCCTGTTCGGCAACACCAGCACCCACCGCCCAGGAAAACCCTCCTAATCCGCGGGGTCTACCCCGCCCAAAACAACCGCGATCAGTGCATTAACCTTCTTTAAAAATGACTTTGGGATAAAAATTGGGAGCATCTGAAACACAAACCGAAACCTTGGCAGCACCTTTAATTTTACTGTCTGTACCCGCCGTGCCAACGACAGCGGCACCACATCACACCTCTTAAAACCCCTTTCATCTGCTCCACCAGGCGAGTCAGGTTTAGCTTATGCAGCTGCACCCAACCCAGCGTCACCGGGATGCCTAGGTATCTAAAGCCCGCCTCCACCACCTTAAACGGCAGCTCCCCCAACCTCCTCTCCTGCCCTCTAGCCTCAATTGGGAACACCTCACTCTTCACCATATTTAACTTGTACCTGGAGAACCTGGAGAATTCCTCCAGAATCCCCATAATGTCCTAGATGTGTCTAGTCATCCACATACAGCGAGACACTGTGCTCGGCAACCCCCCCACCTCACCTCACGCGCAATCCGTCTCCAGTCCCTTGACACCCTAAATGCCTTTGCCAGCGCTCTATCGCCAAAGCGAAGAGCAACGGGGAGAGTGGACACCCCTACTTGGTTCCTGATACATCCTAAAATACCCCAAACTCCCTCGGTTCATCCGCACACTTGCAACCGGCACCTTGCATAGCAACCAGACCTAGTCCAAATATCCCTGCCCGAACCACCCCAACATCTTCCACAAATATTGTCACTCCATACGATCAAATGCCTTCTCAAGTCCATTGCCACCACTACCTCCACCTCCTGCCCCTCCAAAGGCATCATAAATACATTGAGTAGTCTCCTCATATTCGCTGTCAACTGCCTCCCCTTCACAAAACCCATTTGGTCCTCGCCTATCATCCCCGGGACGCAGTCCTCGATTCCCGGAACTTCTAAAATGCCCTTGAGTTTTACATAAAAGAATCTTTGTTATCTCAAAGAAACTAGGAAAAACATTAATTTTTCTGAATAAATTCTGAGAAATGCTGTTGTCATCCGATGCAAATTGAACTGATTACTAATCCTGTAGGTTACCAGCAGAATATTGGCACTTTAAGATACACCCTACATTGCACAGCTCCAGTGCTCTGTCACTGCAATGTAAGAGGCATGTCTCTCTGGCAACTACAGGAGCATTGTTCTCCCATTTCAATACAACTTCCTCATCCTGAACAAACTGCACCTGGATAATAACTCAAGCAAACAATGAAAGCAAACTAACTTCCAACGGCATGATGAATGAATAAACTGCAAGCATTTGAATGGAACAAGCATTAGATTCGGATGAGGAAATCCTGGTCAAAATCATCTCACAGTTAAAGAAATGTTCTTGGTCAATATCGAGGAAAGGGGTTTTGAAGATGTGGAATATGAAGTTCTGATTGCATCCGAAATTCAGTTTAAGTATGGGCAATATATTGGCACTTCGGCAACAGCAGTTTTCACTAATAAGAGAATATGATGCAGAGTCTAAAGACAATAGAGTTTCAAAAAGCCTTCACAAAAGGTAGTAATTTTGGGGTCCCATTCATGGCAAGTCTTCCCTTCAAAGACCAAGCTCTTGTACAATTCCACACCAGTGTTGTTCTCCCTGATGTAGGTTATCAACTACCGATGGCAGAGCTCGAGTTAACACTAGCCCATGAAGTTAATGATTCCAAATAAACCTGTTGGATTTTAACCTGGTGTTGTCAGACTTCTTACTGTGCCCACCCTAGTCCAACGCCGGCATCTCCACATCATGACTAGCCTATGAAGCAGACATGAGAATACTTTGCAACAAAGCAGTTGGTTAAGTGAAATATGAAACCCTCAACTTGCACAATTCACCTTGCTCACATACGGAGGAAGTTCCCCGTGTGTGTGTGCATCATTTTCAAACAAAGGTTGTGATATGCAACATATATAAAAGGCAACATTCTTTATAGTAAAAGGCGAAATGTTCTACCGACTGGTTTTACACCCTTACTCATCATTGATCTGTTACCAACACAGTGGCAGCTTCTATTGCTCAAATTATACCAAACAACTTACAGGGCTTTACTGACTTGATCATAATCAATGATGCAGACATGGGCTGGTTTAGTTCACTGGGCTAAATCGCTGGCTTTTAAAGCAGGCCAGCAGCACGGTTCAATTCCCGTACCAGCCTCCCCGAACAGGCGCCGGAATGTAGCGACTAGGAGCTTTTCACAGTAACTTCATTGAAGCCTACTCGTGACAATAAGCGATTTTCATTTCATTTCATTTTGCACAAACAGTATAGCACAAAGTTATCAATTTTAGCATATATCTAAATACACCCCAACATGTACACAATACCATTCTTTCATCATCACTGGGTCAAAATCCTGGAGACCCCCACTTAACAGCGCTGTAGGAATATCTTCATCGCACGGACTGTAGCTGTTCAAGAAGGTTCACCACTACTCTGAATTGGAAACGAATGTCAAGACTTGTTACTGACACCCACATCTCAAGGAAGAATGTTCTTGACATGTGATAATTTGATGTGACTGGGTGATTCATTTTGTATCAACACCCTTGTCTGGCTTCCTGCCAAATCCTCTAAAAGATGCCACAAGGTTCCTCAAATAGTGAGTAGGCTCCTGGAGAACAACTCCAGCAGTTTGAAGAAGAAACTGACCTCGGATAGTAAAAAGGGTCATGCACATGCAGCTCACAAAGGCAAGGCACATTTTAAAAGAACACACAATTTCTTTAAAAAGAACAAGTGTCACGATTTATGCACTTTACAGACATGTATCATTGCTCCACATCAATTTGACCAAACAGGGAGTCTGGAAACTGAAACAAAGACAGTTCAGCTGCTTCACTCAACATCAGCAGGGTTATGCTGTCCTTGGGGCACCACTGCACCACACTGGAGAAGTGGATCTGTGAAGCAGAGAATATCTCACCAAAATTCTATCCATTACATGGAATTTATTTAAAGATAATGCTAAATCCCATAATCAAACTTTGATACAATTGAAAATACGTCAAGCATCTGCTTTAAACATAAAGATCATTGCCTCGAAAAAGTTCCTCAGAAACCTCTGGGTCTGCTGCTTCTATAGATTGTCTTAACCAGGACAGAGGACAGCACAGTATTGTGTGGACATGATAGTGGCAAAAAAATCACTCAACTTCTCACTTCCTCCAAACAGAAGATTGACCGTTTTACAAACCACACAAACAGGAAACATTGTGAATAAAATAGTTTGCATCTTTGTCCTTTGTATTCACCATTATTATTAGTGAGTCACAGATGTATTTTCGACAGCAATCTCCTGGCCATGTTTAGCAACACCATGGGCCTGCGTCATTCTTTGCCTGGTGTGTTATCTTTCTTTAGTTCATATAAGACCTACAATAGGACTGGGTCTTTCACAACAGCTCAGTAGATAATTATTTAAAGAAAGGCTTGATTAGCTCCTCAGGTATTTAGAACAAGTCAGGTACGGCCAGCCGAGTGTTTAACTATCAGTTGAACTTAAATAAAAACAAAATACTCCGGATCCTGGAAATCTGAAATAAAAGCAGGGAACAGCACAGTAGCACAATGGTTAGCACTGCTGTCTCAAGCGCCCGAGACCCAGGTTCAATTCCGACCTTGGGTGACGGTGTGGAGTTTGTACATTCGCCCAGTGTCTGCATGGTTTTCCTCCGGATGCTCCGGTTTCCTCCCACAGTCCAAAGATGTGCAGGTTAGGTGGAATGGCCATGTTAAGTTGTCCCTTAATGTCCAAAGATTGGGTGGGGTTGCGTGGATACGGCGGGGGGGGGGGGGGGGGGGGGGGGGGGGCCTAGGTAGGATTCTCTTTCAGAAAGTAGATGCAGACTCAATGGGCCAGTGGCCTCCTTCTGCACTAGGAATTCGATGATTCTATGAAAATGCTGGAAAGAAGAGTCATATGGATACAAAACACTATCGCTGTTTCTCTGTCCAAATGCTGCCATACCTGCTATGTTTTTCCAGCATTTTTTGTTTTTATGTCAATTGCATTTGCCTGGCAATAGAGACATATACAGACTTCCAGGTTTATTTTGGAATATGACACCAAATCGCTTCAGTTTCTGTATGATGCTATTTTTTTTTTTAAAAAGACATCCAGTTACTTCAACTGGACTTAAACACAGAAATAGGACAAATACACTTCACAAATTAACCACCAGCTTTACAGAATTTCTTTACATTTGACCGTATTGTGGATAGTTTTCTGGCAATACTGAACTTGACTATTGCTGAAGAAATAGACATGCTGTCGAAGCTTTTCATCTTACACTCATCAGGACAGATTCGCAAGAATACCAAATTTCTTTTGAACTAAACAAAAGCATGGGGAGAAAATGGTTCCCTGATGAATTCTCCATGGCAACATTTCGACCAGAGTCAACTTGCCAACCAATCAGTACCCTTCTGTCATGGCGTATAAATTGCTGCTTTGAAATTTGACATTCTTGCATATGTCCTGATTAAAAACTTTGACAATGTGTCTCTTTTTCAGTAATATTTTGAGCTTATCAACTTTCCCAGGCACTAGCAGTATAGGTAGTAGCCCATTCGTCCATCCACTGGATCAAAGATTTTCAGCAAATGATGGTGGCATGTCAAAGACCGACTTGTTCCTGGATTTTCTGCAACCAGTCCATCACCTGCAGTCACAGAATATTGTACTTTTTATTTTTTTTAATTTAGAGTACCCAATTACTTTTTTCCAATTAAGGGGCAATTTAGCGTGGCCAATCCACCTACCCTGCACATCTTTGTGTTGTGGGGCAAAACCCACGCAAACACGGGGAGAATGTGCAAACTCCACACGTATAGTTACCCAGAGACGGGATCGAACCTGAGATCTCAGCGCCATGAGACAGCAGTGCTAACCACTGTGCCACCATGCTGCCCGAGAATATTGTACTCTTAATGTTTATCTGTTTACTTTAGTATCTAAGGTTTTCCATACCATGTGACTGGTCAGAAGTTGTAAATACTTTTTTTACATTACTACAGAGAAACACAAGGTCTTACTCATCACAAAACAATGATCTGCCCCAACAAACTGCAACCACCTTTCTTGGCCACCATGGATTACAATGACTCTGCATTTATTCCAGAACTGGATCACGTCATACATAAGGGATGACTTCTGAACATTATGTTACATCAAGGGAGTTCTCAACTAAGGATTACGAGTTTGCTCCACTGCAAAAGTTTGATTCACAAGAGTCATGGATGCAAAATAAACATGAGCAACATCCAGAACTGAACAGTCTTTATAGCCCCAAACCAAAGAGAAAATACTGTAAAACCCCAGCAGGTCTGGCAGCATCTGTAGTGAGAGAAAAGCTTTGACAAAGGGTCATCTGGACTCAAAACGTTAGCTCATCCCTACAGATGCTGAGATTTTCCAGCATTTTCTCTCTAATTTCCGATTCCAGCATCCGCAGTAATTTGCTTTTGTCCTTTATAATATTAAGTGATATCTATACCAGCTTAATGGAAGACAACTTCCCTGTAAACCAAAACCAGGGACTTAAAGAAAAAAAAACCTTAAAATTAGTAAAGGCACAGTGTAACCTAGTGCAGAGAGCAAGCTCAGTCTGAATTAGGCATTCACCTTCAGGTACAGTTTAAGTGGGTTTAATTTAGTGTTTCTGCTGTCTCAAGGCGCCGAGGACCCGGGTTTGACCCCGGCCCCGGGTCACTGTCCATGTGGAGTTGCACATTCTCCCCGTGTCTGCGTGGGTCTCACCCCCACAACCCAAAGATGTGCAGGGTAGGTGTATTGGCCACACTAAATTGCCCCTGAATTGGAAAAAAAATCGGGTACTCTAAATTTTATTTTATTTTAAATTAGTGTTTCTGCGTAAGGGAGGGTAAACCTAGTTAGATTCTGGCTAGACAAAGGTATTTGTATGAGTCGGGGTTTTGATTTCAATTCAAACTGTACTTCTATTGTGCTCAGAGAAGTTATGGGGCGAAATTCTCCGGAAACGGCGCGATGTCCGCCGACTGGCGCCCAAAACGGCGCAAATCAGTCTGGCATCCCGCCGCCCCAAAGGTGCGGAATGCCGCATCTTTGGGGGCCGAACCCCAACATTAAGGGGCTAGGTCGGCGCCGGACGGATTTCCGCCCCGCCAGCTGGCGGAAAAGGCCTTTGGTGCCCCGCCAGCTGGCACGGAAATGACATCTCCGGGCGGCGCATGCGCGGGAGCGTTAGCGGCCGCTGACGGCATTCCCGCGCATGCGCAGTGGAGGGAGTCCTTTCCGCCTCCGCCATGGTGGAGATCGTGGCGAAGGCGGAAGGGAAAGAGTGCCCCCACGGCACAGGCCCGCCCGCGGATCGGTGGGCCCCGATCGCGGGCCAGGCCATCGTGGGGGCACCCCCCGGGGCCAGATCGCCCCACGCCCCCCTCAGGACCCCGCAGACTGCCCGCGCCGCCTTGTCCCGCCGGTAAGGTAGGTGGTTTAATCTACGCCGGCGGGACAGGCATTTTAGCGGCGGGACTTCGGCCCATCCGGGCCAGAGAATCGCGCAGGGGGGGCCCGCCAACCGGCGCGGTTCCCGCCCCTGCCGAATATCCGGTGCCGCAGACTTCGGCAACCGGCGGGAGCGGTATTCACGTCAGCGCCCGGCGATTCTCCAACCCGGCGGGGGGTCAGAGAATCTCGCCCATGGTGTGAAACATATATAAAAGCTTGGACAAGTATAAAGTCGTTGCTCAGCTAATCCTGCATCCAATTTGCCAAATTTCCTTGGATCCCATGGGCTTTTACCTTCTATACCGGTCTCTCATATGGGATTTTATCAAAAACCTTGCTGAAATCCAAATACATTGCCTTCATCTACACAGCTGGTCACCTTTTCCAGAAAATTCAATCAAGTCGGTCGGACATGACCTCCTCTAAACAAAAGCATGCTGACTGTTCTTAATTAAGCCATGCCTCTCTAAATACAGACTGATTCGGTCTCAGAATTGCTTACAATAGTTTCCCCACCAGTGAGGTTAGACCGACTGTAGATTCCTGGTTTACCCCTTCCTCCCTTCTTGAATAATGGTACCAAATTGTCTATGCTCCAGTCCTCCAGCATCTCTCCTGTGGACAGGGAAATTGAAAATTATTGCCAGCGCCCATGCTATTTCCTCTCTTGCCTCACTCAACAGCCTAAATATACCTTTCATCAGGCCCTGGAGATTTGTCAACTTTTAAGCATGACAGACCACTCAGAACCACCTCTCTGTCTATGTTCATTTCTTTAATTTTATCACAGTCCTTCTCCCTGATTGCTATACTCACACCGACCTTTCACTAGAGAACAGGGACACAAAATATTCATTTAGAACCTGCAGCCATGTAAAATGGCTGCGTTCCGATTAATCTGGCCAAAACCCAGTTTAAAACGGCTAACCCGAAAGACTGCTGGGAAAAGCAGCTAACAAGACACAAGCAGGCAGCTGTAGACAGTTTTGCATATTCGGCTCTGGGGAAGTTAGCCCAGATCGATACTCAGGGCTATCAACAGCCCATCAACCCAGGTATTTGCAGTTGCATTCAGGACTGTTTGCAGCCCATCTATTCAGACATCCACAGTTAAATCGGCTATCCCCGGGAACAATTGCAACATATTAGCAATTGAATACTGGGCCAGACCTGTCGGCGCCTGCAGTGGCCGAAACAAAGACAGGTGAGCGACCACCCCCCGATCGAGGAATCACCTCACCATTGGACACGTCGACCCCAGAGACTGGGGACAGATCCAATCACTTGGGACTCAGGGTCAAGGGCCGCCCCGGGAGGCGGGAAGCCCCTGGGCCCTATAAAAGTGGGGGTCCAAGTTCAGATCTCTCTCTCTCCTCTTCGCCTGCTCGAGACCTTCGCAAGCAACCGGCAACAGTAAGTTTGAATCCAGCGATCGCTATCCGGTAGAGACACCTAGCCACCGACCTGTAGCAGCCTTTTGAATCCCGCGGGCCAGATCTGATTGGACAAGCCATTCGTTTCCCTGACCTGGTGGGCTCTTCCTAAGTTAAGTATTGGCCAGTAGTGATAGGTTTATTATATAGAAAGTAGTATTAGGGTATTAATATTGCTTGTTGTATATAATAAATGACCATTGTTTTAATCCTTACTAAGCGGAGTGCTGTATTATTAATCATAACCTGAACTTGAACCACGTGGCGGTATCATAAAGATACCTGGCGACTCGAGAGCAAAGGTGACCTAATCAGAGCAAATAGACTAAGGTTAAAAAGAGCAACAAACCTTACCTACTCCCTCTGGCTCCACACACAAATGACCACTGTGGTCCTGAATGGGCCCTTCTCTTACTAGTCATTATTTTACCCTTAACATACTTGTAAAACAACTTCTGATTTTCCTTTATTTTCCCTGCCAGTATCCTTTCATGTCCCCTTTTTGCTCTCCTAATTTCTGTTTTAAGTTCCCTTTTGCATATTCTATATGCCGCTAGAGCTTCTGCTGTTTTGAGCCCTTGTTATCTGCCGTGAGCCTCCCTTTTTCTTCTTATCCAATGCTGTATATCCCTCGATATCCAGGGTTCACTGGATTTGTTGGTCCCACGCTTTTTCTTGATTGGAACGTATTTACATGCACTCTCCCTATTTCCTTCTTGAATGCACTGTTGTCACAGATTTATCTGAAAGTGTCTGCGCCCAGTTCACTCTGGCCAAATCATATCTGATGTTATTAAAATCAGCCTTCCCCCAGTTTAGAATTTTTTTTTTAATAAACATTTTATTGAGATATTTTTTGGTATTATAACACCAACACAATAAACATGTACATGAAACTATTAACATAGTGCAAAAAGTCTTCCTCCCTTACAGGTCCCACCTTTATTAACCCCCTACTCTAAGCTAAACTAACCCCGGCCCCCCTCCCCCCTCTGCTGACGATTAACTTTCCGCGAAGAAGTCGATGAACGCTTGCCACCTACGGGCGAACCCCAACAGTGACCCTCTCAAGGCAAACTTGATTTTCTCCAAACCGAGAAAGCTAGCCATGTCCGATAGCCAGGTCTCCGACTTCAGGGGCTTTGAGTCCCTCCAAGCTAATAATATCCGTCTCCGGGCTACCAGGGAAGCAAAGGCCAGAACGTCTGCCTCTTTATCCTCCTGGATTCCTGGGTCCTCCAATACCCCGAAAATCGCCAACTCTGGACTCAACGCCACCCTTGTTTTTAACACAGTGGACATGACATCTGCAAACCCCTGCTAAAATCCCCTAAGCTTCGGACATGCTCAGAACATGTGGACATGGTTCGCTGGTCCTCCCGCACATTTTGCACACCTGCCTTCCACCCCAAAGAATCTGCTCATCCAGGCCACTGTCATGTGAGCCCGGTGAACGGCCTTAAATTGTATCAGGCTGAGCCTGGCACATGTTGCGGAAGCGTTAACTCTACTCAACGCGTCCGCCCATAGACCATCCACTATCTCTCCTCCCAGCTCCTCCTCCCACTTGCTCTTCAGCTCCTCGATCTGCGTCTCCTCTGACACCATAAGTTCCTTGTAAATGTCCGAGATGCTCCCTTCTCCTACCCGCTCTCTGGAAACTACCCTGTCCTGAATCCCCCTTAGCGGTAGGAGCGGGAAGGTTGACAGCTGTTGACGAAGGAAGTCCCGCACCTGCAGATACCTGAATTTGTTTCCCCTCGCCAAGCCAAACTTCTCCTCCAGCGCCCTCATACTCGGAAAGCTCCCCTCTATGAACACATCCCCATCCTCTCAATCCCTGCTCTCCGCCATATCCGGACCCCCCCATCCATACTTCCCAGGGCAAACCGGTGATTATTACAGATTGGGGACCAGACCGATGCTCCCTCTGCACCCACATGTCTCCTCCATTGCCCCCAGACTCTCAGGGCCGCCACCACCACGGGGCTGGTGGAGTACCGTGCCGGCGGGAACGGCAGAGGCGCAGTTACCAACGCCCCGAAACTGGTGCCCTTACATGAAGCCGCCTCCATACACTCCCATGCCAACCCCTCCACCACCACCCACTTCTTGATCATGGCTATATTCGCCGCCCAGTAATAGTTACTAAAATTTGGCAGCGCCAGCCCACCCTCTCCCCGACTCCGCTCAAGCATTACCTTCTTTACCGCGGGGTCTTGCCCGCCCAAACAAAGCCAGAGATCACTTTGTTGACCCTTTTAAAAAGGGACCGCGTAATAAAGATGGGGAGACATTGAAACATGAACAGGAATCTCGGGAGGACCGTCATCTTCACTGAGGTCAGCACCCTCCCAGCTAATGACAACGGGAACGCGTCCCATCTCCGAAAATCGTCCTTCATTTGGTCTACTAGCCGGGCCAGATTTAATTTATGCAGCCGGTCTCATTCCCGCGCCACTTGAATGCCTAGGTACCTAAAGCTTCCCCCTTCTAATCTAAATGGTAGCTCCCCCAATCCCCTCTCCTGTCCCCTCGCTGGACCGCAAACATCTCACTTTTCCCCATTTTTAGCTGACACACTGAAAACTGACCAAATTCCCCTAGAATCCTCATGATTTTTTTCATCCCCTCTAATGGGTCTGATACATACAGAACCAGGTCGTCTGCATAGAGCGAGACTTTATGCCCCACCCCCCCCCCCCCCCCCCCCCCCCCGCCCCCGGACCAGCCCCTTGAGGTTCCCAGAGCAATTGCCAACGGCTCTATAGCTAGCGCGAACAACAGTGGGGAGAGGGGGCAACCCTGTCTCGTTCCCCGGTGCAGTCTAAAACAGCCCGATGTAGTCCTATTCGTCCGTACACTTGCCACTGGAGCCTGACACAATAACCTGACCCAGTCAATAAAGCCCCGCTCAAATTCAAACCGTCCCAGTACCTCCCACAGATAATCCCATTCTACCCAATCAAAAGCCTTTTCTGCATCCATCGCGATCACTACCTCCACCTCCCTACCTTCCGGGGGGGCATCAATAACACATTGAACAGCCTTCTTACATTGGCCACCAACTGCCTACACTTAACAAACCCCGTCTGGTCCTCCCCAATAACGTCCGGAACACAATCCTCAATCCTGGAGGACAAAATTTTGGCCAACAGTTTAGCATCCACATTCAACAGGGATATCAGCCTTTAGGACCCACACAGCTCCGGATTCTTGTCCCGCTTCAGAATCCGTGAAATCGTGGCCTGTGACATTGTCGGGGGCAGCACCCCTCTTTGCTTGCTTCATTGAACACCCTCATCAACACCGGCCCCAATATCCCAGAGAGCCTTTTATAAAACTCGACTGGGTACCCGTCCGGCCCCGTCCTTCAGACCCTCCACTATCTCTTCCAACCCGACCTGGGCCTCCAGCCCTTCTACCAGCTCCCTGTCCACCTTTGGGAAATTCAGCCCCCTGAAGAAGTGCCTCATCCCCTCCAGCCCCGTAGGGGATTCCGACCTATACAGCCTACTGTAGAAATCCCTGAACGCCTTATGCACCCTTGCTGAATCTCGAATCAGGTTTCCATCTCCGTCATTTACTTTCCCTATCTGCCTCCCTCTTTCTAAGCTGCTGTGCATGCATTCTGCTGGCCTTCTCTTCATACTCATAGATCACCCCCCTCGCCTTTCTCAGCTGCTCCACCACCCTCCCTGTGGTTAACAAGCCAAACTCCGCCTGTAGCCTCCGCCGTTCCCTTAAACACCCTGCCTCTGGGGTCTCCACATACCTCCTATCAATCTGTAGTATCTCCTTAACCAGTCGGTCCGTCTCTGCCTTGTCCACCTTCTCCCTATGGGCCCGTATCGAGATCAGCTCCCGTCTGGCCACCGCCTTCAGTGCTTCCCAGACCATCGCTGCTGAAATTTCCCCCATGTCGTTGACCTGCAGGTAGTTCTGAATACATTTCCTCAGCCGCTCACACACCCCTTGGTCAGCCAAATGTCCCACATCTAACCTCCAGTGCGGGCGCTGGTTACTGTCTTTACTAACCTGCAGGTCAACCCAGTGCGGAGCATGGTCTGAGATTGTGATCGCCGAGCACCCCGTGTCCACCACCCCTGCCAGTAAGGCCCTGCTCAAAATGAAGAAATCAATCCGGGAGTACACTTTATGCACGTGTGAGCAGAAGGAGAACTCCTTCACCCTCGGCTGCCCAAACCTCCATGGATCCACCCCCCATCTGCTCCATGAACCCTCTGAGTTTCTTTGCCATTGTTGGCACCCTGCCCGTTTTAGAGCTTGACCGGTGCAAGCCAGGGTCAATAACTGTGTTGAAGTCCCCTCCCATAACCAACCTGTGCGAGTCCAGGTCCGGTATCTTCCCCAGCATCCTCTTTATAAACTCCACATCATCCTAATTTGGCGCATACACATTTACTAATACCACCTGCACCTTCTCCAGTTTCCCACTGACCATAATGTACCGACCTCCCACATCCAAAACTATTCTCCCCGCCTCAAACACCACCCGCTTACTGATCAGGATCACAACCCCTCTAGTCTTTGAATCCAGCCCCGAGTGAAAGACCTGATTTACCCAGTCTTTCCTCAATCTAATCTGGTCAGTTACTCTAAGGTGCATCTTCTGCAACATTACCACGTCCGCCTTCAGTCCCCTAAGATGCGCGAACACATGTGCCCTCTTGACCGGCCCATTTAACCCTCGAACATTCCAGGTGGTCAGCCTAGTTGGGGGGCTCATTGCCCTGCGCCCCCCCCCCCACTTCGCCAATCAGCCATCCCATCCCCTCTATATATACTCCCCCTATGCACATATGCACACCCTCCACAGCGCTTCCGTGAGCTAGCCCACCCAGCTAGCTTGGTGGCCCCCATCCCTGGCGCCAGATAGTCTCCCACCTATTGTTCCCTCCCCCCTGCTCAAACAAACATACTCCAACATCAAACAATCCCCACACAATTGCCCGACAGAAAAACACCAAAATCTAAACAAGCACACCTCCAACCCCCAACAGTGCAAATGAAAATCTTAACTCACTCAGCTCTGCTACTGGTCCCAAATCAATACAGAAGGCATTACAAACAGCTTCCACAAAACGAAAAACGAGAAACTTTTTTTTAAAAGAACAGAGAAACAAAAAGAAAAAAAAACATGAACGCTGCAGCAAAGTTCAAAAGTTCTCAGTCCACCACCAGTCCTTTCCTTTTCACAAAGTACAGCATGTCCTCAGGCGACTCGAAATAGAAGTGCTGTTCCTCGTACATAACCCAGAGATGGGCCGGATACAACAATCCAAACTTCACCTTTTTCTTAAAAAGGATCGACCTAATCTAGTTGAAGCCTGCTCTTCTCCTGGCCACCTTCACGCGCAGGTCTTGGTAGACCCGCAGGATACAATTGTCCCACTTACAGCTCCGTGTCTACTTGACCCACTGTAGAATGCACTCCTTATCCAAGTACCTGTGGAATCTCACCACCATTGCCCTTGGGGGGTCTCCCATTCGCGGCTTCCTCACGAGTGCTCTGTGAGCTCTGTCCACCTCCAAGGGTCGGGAGAATGCCCCATCCCTCAGCAGCTTCTCAAACATGTCCGCGATGTATGCCCCAGTGTCCGCTCCTTCGGACCCCTCCAGGAGCCCAACGATTCTCAAGTTCTGCCGGCGGGACCTAATCTCTAGGTCCTCCACCTTCTCCAGGAGCTTCTTCTGCTGGTCTCTCAGCATCCCCACCTCCAACTCCACCGCAGTTTGATGTTCCTCCTGCTCAGCCAGCGCCTTCTCCACCTTCTGGATCGCCTGATCTTGGGCGTCCAATCTAAACTCCAGCCGCTCAATCGACTCTTTTATCAGGTCCAAGCAGTCCCGTTTCTGCTTAGCAAAGCCCGCCTGAATAACTTGCATCAGCTGCTCCATTGACCGCTGGGTCGACAAACCAGAGGTCCGGTCCTCCGCCATGCTGTCTCCCGCTGCAGATTCAGCCCAAGCCTTCTCTGTCTTTCTGTTTTTGCCTTTACGAGCACGTCTAGTCCTTCTCTCCATGCACCGATGTGGGAATTCAGTACGTAATTGCCTCTGTCTTCAGTTTTACAGTTCAAGTCCGATAGAAAATCGGGGGAAAAGGACCAAAAGTCCGACCCGAGCGGGAGCCACCAAATGTGCGATTTACTCCTTCATAGCCGCCACTGGAAGTCCCCAGTTTAGAATTTTAATTTCATGCCCATCCTTGTCCTTTTCCATATCAATTTTGAATCTGACAGATTTATGGTCGCTGTCTGCAAAATGCTCCCTCACTGTTAGATCAACCATTTGCCTGGCTTTGTACCTAAAATTAAGACCAAGGCCGCCCCCTCTCTTGTAGGATCTTCGACCTTAAAAAGTTCTCCAGGGTGCACTTTAAGAATTCTGCTCCCTCTAAATCTTTTATACTATGACTACCCCAGTTAATGTAGGGGAAGTTGAAATCTCCCACTATAACTACCCTAACACTTCTCTAAAATTTGGCTACATATTCTCTCTTCTATTTCTCTCGGACCTTTAGGTTGGCTATAGAAGACTCCAAACCATGTGATTGCTCCTTTCTGGTTTTTAAGTTCTATCCACATGGCTTCATTTGAAGAGCCTTCTAAGATGTCATCCCTCCTTACTACTGTAATTGAATCCCTGATAAAAAAGGAAACACCTCCACCTCTTTTACCTCCTCCCTGTCTCGCCTAGGATCCTATATCCTGGAATTCTGTGCTGCCAATCCTGTCCCTCTCCCAACCATGTCTCCATGACAGCAATGGCATGCTACATCCATGTTTTAATTTCATAGAATTTACAGTGCAGAAGGAGGCTATTCGGCCCATCGAGTCTGCACCAGCTCTTGGAAAGAGCACCCTACCCAGGTCCACACCTCCACCCTATCCCCGTAACCCAGTAACCCCATCCAACACTAAGGGCAATTTTGGACATTAAGGGCACTTTAGAATGGCCAATCCACCTAACCTGCACATCTTTGGACTGTGGGAGGAAACCAGAGCACCCGGAGGAAACCCACGCACACACGGGGAGAATGTACAGACTCCGCACAGACAGTGACTCAAGCCGGGAATCGAACCTGGGACCCTGGAGCTGTGAAGAAATTGTGCTAACCACGATGCTACCGTGCTGCCCAAATTTGTGCTCTCAATTCATCTGCCTTGTTCGTCAGACTCCTTGCACTAAAATAAATACCATCCAATCTTGCAAAACTCCCTTGTGACTTAACTGGTCTAGAAATTCTATGCCTTCCTGACTCACTTGATGTCTCTTCTAATTTTAGCTGTGCCTCTCTCCCTGCTGAACCTGCTCTCAAGATACCAGTCCCCTGCCAAGTTAGCTTAAACTCTATCCAATAGCACCAGCAAATCTCCCTACAAAGAGTCCCGGTCATCACATTACAGGAAGGATGTGACTGCACTAAAGAGAGTACAAAAGAGATTTACAGAGGGTATATTCCAAACTGGAAAATTTTAGTTATAAAAAGATTGGATATGTTTGAGTTGCTTTCATTCGAACAGAAGCTGAGGGGAGATTTTATTGAGGTGCAGAAAATAATGAGGGGCCTTGGTAGAAAAGGCCTATTTACAATCGAGGTAAAAAAACAGAGGCCAAGATTTCAAAGTGATTTGTAAAAGGATCTGATGGGAATGAAATAACTTCTTCACACAGAGGATAGGGAGGGTTTGGTACTCCTGCCTTAAAGGGCAGTAGAGGCAAGAAAACCACATCCCATTTAAAAAAGCACCTAGATACACACTTAAAAGTGCTGCAACTCTCAAAGCTGTGGACAAGGAGTTCGGAAGTGGGAATAGGCTGGTGGGATGAGGCTGGATGGCACTTTATCGGCCAGCACAAACACAATGGGGCCAAATGCCCTCTTTGTCACCCCCCTCCTCCCTTTGTTAGGGAGACTAACAAAAACACAATTCTCTGGAACTTCATAGAATCATAGAATGAAACACAGGAGGAGGTTATTTGACCCATCAGCCTTAAGCAGGCTCTTTGGTAGAGCTATCCAACTGGTCCAACTCCCTCACTCTTTCCTCACAGCACTAGGAATTTATTTCCTTTAAGTATTTATCAAGTTCCATTTGAAAATAAATATTGAATCTGCTTCCACCATCCTTTCGGGCAGTGCAATCCAATCATAACTCACTATTAAAAACAGTTCTCTCATGACACCCCTGGTTCTGTTCCCAATCTTAAATCTGAGTCTTCTTCTACCACTAGATTCTCCTTATTTACTCCCTACAACATGTTCATGGCTTTGGACAACTTTATTAAATCTTCTCTGAAAATCCTCTGCTTGAAGGAGCGTCACCTCAGCTTCCCTCATCTCTCCACATTAACTCAAGTCCCTTGTCTCTGGTACCATTTTAATAAATCTCTTCTACACCCACCGCACGGCGTTGACATCCTTCCAAGAACATGGCACTCAAAATTGAACCCAATGCTTCAGCTGAGGTCTAACCAGTAATTTTATAAAGGTTGAGCAAAACTTCTTTGTTTCGGCCCTCTATGTCTCTATAAATAGAAAGCTACTGATGCCATGCACATTTCTTCTTAATAACAGACTTCTCAACTTGCCCTGCCACTTTCAAAATTTGTGTACTGCAAGGTCTCTCTGTTCCCGCACTATTTAAAATGGTACCATTTAGATCATATCGCCTCTCCTCATTCTTTTGACCAAATATATTTTATCTTTTATCAATCTGCCTACGCCTTCCTGAAGTCTGTCACTGGTGGTTAACTGTATTGCCGAGTTTCATGACATATGAAAACGCTGAACTGAAACTCCCACACCTAAACCAAGGCCATTAGTATGTACAAAAAAACGCAGACCGATCCCTGGGGTACTCAAACAACTTGTGAAAGTTCATATACACAAAATTAACCTCAGGACCCACATCAACCCTCTCAGATACTTCAACAGAAGATAGAGGCAGTTACGTTAAAAATAAATGGGCTTTTGGGAGTAAACAACAACCAAAAAGAGGTGCACCTTCTTCAAAGGAAGACTGTAAAATCATAATTACAAAAAAAGGGAGACAATGGTATAGTTAAGTTCCTTCTTACTAATTCCATGCTGCGAAACCAATCGTACATTCAGCTTACTGTGAGCCCTTAATCCTTTTTTTTTTAAATTTAGAGTACCCAATTCTTTTTTTTTTCAATTAAGGGGCAATTTAGCTTGGCAATTGGAGGTTCTTTTGTTATTCTGCCTCCATATAGTTCAGGCAGTGCCCGATTGGGCACCCCGACTCCCTCCCACCCCACCACCCTCCTGTCCCTCTCTCCCCACTACCCCCATTCCTTTCCCTTCTGTTGGCACAGAGGTGTGGGTATATGGTCTCCAGCGCAAAGTTTAGTGCTTGTACCATTTGTTTTTGTACAACTGTGTTGTGAACTGTTTTAATAATTAGAGTATCCTACCCCCTCCCCGTACATTGGTACTGAGGGGAGGGTATCCTGTCTCTCCACCGCAAAATTAGTGTTTGCACCGTTTGGCCTTATATATATTTTTTTACTGTTTTAATAAAAAGATATGGCAATCCACCTACCCTGCACATCTTTTGGGTTATGGGGGTGAGACCCACGCAGACTCGAGGAGAATGTGCAAACTCCACACGGACAGTGACCCGAGGCCGAGATCGAACCCGGATCCTCAGTGCTGTGATGCAGAAGTGCTAACCACTGCGCCACCGTGCCACCCTATGCGAGTCCTTAATCCATTGTTAGAAAATAAATGCATTTATGAACCATTCAAGTCACCCACATTCCTATTGAAAATCCCATTCAAAATATTAATTCTTGAACTCTTTGAATTCTCCATTCTGGGGACTAATTCCCCATGCCGGCGGGAAAACATGCGCCAACCACTCCGGCGTCAACAAGTTCTGAAAGGGCGGAATTTTCCGCATTTACGGGGGCTAGATGGACGCCAGAGGGGTTGGCGTCGCACCAGCCGGCAGCAAAGGGTCGGCACGAGATCGCGCATGCGCGGAACGGCCAGCGTGAAATCGCGCAAGCATGGAACATCCGGTGTGATTCCGCGCATGCGCAGACCGGTCGGCGTGATTCCGCGCATGCGCAGACCGGCCAGCGTGTTTTCACGCATGCGCAGGGGGTTCTCTTCTCCACGCCAGCCCCTGGGCTATATAGCAGATCCCTACAGGGGCCCAGCATGGAAGAAAAGTGCCCCCATGGAACAAGCCTGCCCACTGATCGGTGGGCCCCGATCACGGGCCAGGCCACTGTGGGGACCCCCCTCCCCCGGGTCGGATCCCCCCCACTCCCCCCCGCCGAGGACCGCCCACGCATACTCACCTTGTTGAGTGATTCATGCCGGCGGGACTGGCCAAAAATGGACGACTGCTCAGCCCATCGGGGCCCGGAGAATCGCTGGGGGGTCCGCTGTCAACGGACCCTGACCGGCGTGGCGGGAATCCCGCCCCTGCCCAAAAAACGGCGCCAGAGAATACAGCAGCCAGCGTCGGGGCGGGATTCATGCCTCCCCCCGGGTATTCTCCAACCCGGCGGGAGGTCGCAGAATCCCGTCCTTTGTTATGAATTATTAAGGGGAGGCGGTGGCATAGTGGTATTTTCATTGAACGAGTAATCCAGATATGCAGGATAATGCTTTGGCGGCCCAGGTTCGAATCCCATCACGACAGATGATGAAATTTGAATTCAGTAAAAAATCTGGAATTAAAAGTCTATTGATGACCATGAAACCATTGTCGATTGTTGTAAAAACCCTTTATGTAAGGAAATCTGCCGTTCTTACCTGGTCTGGCCTACACGTGACTCCAGATCCATAGCAATGTCGTGGACTCTTTTTTAAATAATGCAATTAGGGACAGGCAACAAATGCTGGCCTCGCCTGCGCTGCCCACATCCCATGAAAGATATTTAAAATATATCATGCAGGGGATACTTAAATTAATGCCAAGAGTAAGTTTAGGGAGCTTCTTTTGTTCCACTTAGAACAATAATCAAAATAAAGACATTTTCTTTTAATGCATGGATAAGATTAATCCAAACTTTAAACTGCTGACTTCCAAAATTCCAGATGAACAATGACTTCCTGTTTTCAAAACTCTTATTTTAGTGCCTATTTAAATTTGCGCATGCCATAAATTCCAAGAGTTTAATCGTATCTTATTGTTAGCCAATCGCACATACAATTTAACAGCAGATCTTGCAATCCAGAACAAATACCATCTATAAGCATCGGGCCTGCAGCGTTATATTGGAATTCATGGTATGTCAGCACTGATCATCTTGTAAAGAGTAACAGGTGGGATTCTCCGTCCTGCCAGCAGCGGGATTTTGCATCTCACCAGACGGCCAATGGGGTTCCCATTGTGGGCAGCCCCACGCTGTCAGGCGCAACAAAGAATCCCGACAGCGGAGAATCTAGTCCAACATATAATAATAATAGCTTATTGTCACAAGTAGGCTTCAATGAAGTTACTGTGAAAAGCCCCGAGTCGCCATATTCCGGCGCCTGTTTGGGGAGGTCGGTACGGGAATTGAACCTGCGCTTATGTTGTGTATCTTGATGTTTGTGTTTAGCTGGGCACTGGGGTGGTTAAAAATAAAAACAGCACAATCAGGGAAAATTTAGCACACAATAGCTAGAGCTGGAGTAGGCCATTTGGCCCCTCGAGCCTGCTACACCATTCAATAAGATCTGATTGTGACCGCAGGTGCAACAGGTGATTAAGAAGGCTAATCGAGTTTTGTCTTTCATTGCTAGAGGGATGGAGTTCAAGACTAGTGAGGTTATGCTGCAATTGTATAGGGTGTTGGTGAGGCCGCATCTGGAGTATTGTGTTCAGTTTTGGTCTCCTTACCTGAGAAAGGACATATTGGCACTGGAGGGAGTGCAGAGGAGATTCACTAGGTTTATCCCAGAGTTGAGGGGATTAGATTATGACGAGAGGTTGAGTAGACTGGGACTGTACTCATTGGAGTATAGAAGGATGCGGGGGGATCTTATTGAGACATATAAAATTATGAAGGGAATAGATAGGATAGATGCGGGCAGGTTGTTTCCACTGGTCGGGGAAAGCAGAACTAGGGGGCATAGCCTCAAAATAAGGGGAGGTAGATTTAGGACGGAGTGTAGGAGGAACTTCTTCACCCAAAGGGTTGTGAATCTCTGGAATTCCTAGCCCAATGGAGCAGTTGAGGCTCCTTCTTTAAACGTTTTTAAGAAAAAGATAGATGCCTTTCTAAAGAATAAAGGGATTCGGGGATATGGTGTACGTGCCGGAGAGTGGAGCTGAGACCACAAAGATCTGCCATGATCTCATTAAATGGCGGAGCAGGCTCGAGGGGCCAGATGGCCTACTCCTGTTCCTAATTCTTATGTTCTTATGTTCCTGTCTGCCCAACATAAGCCTCGACTTACTTGTCGTTCAAACATCTGTCTGGCTCAGGCTTGAGTATATTCAGTGACCGTCTCCACTGCTCTCTGGGGAAGAAAATTCCACAGACTCAGAACCCTATAAGAGAATAAATATCTCATCCCCGTCTTAAATGGAAGACCCTTTATTCTTAAACTGTGCCCCCTAGTTCAAGACCTCAATGTTTCAAAAAGATCACCTCTCATTCTTCCAGACATGTTTTATATCTTTACAACTGATACAGATATTCACATTTACATTTAAACAGTCATGTGAACAACCTGCTCAATAAGAAATGTCCACCGATGAACCATATAGATCAGGGAGGTTCGAGGTCAACTTCCGCTGACGGAGATATGCTGAGCGGATGCACGAAAGGTGGCTCTCCTCCTGGAAACTCAAAATTAGGCACTTTTAACCCAAATTAATCCGCTAAATCCAGGGTGGGGGAGAGACACCACCCTCCTCTAACACCACCACAACGAAAGTAACATGCCAAGCAACAACAACCTGAGGAGCCAAAGAGATGGCAGAGGCAGTAAACGTCGGGCGAGATTGACTGGAGCGATGGTGAACACAGAGGACGACAAAGTCCTGGCCGCACCCGAATGGGATGGACCACCAGAATATATGCCGGGCTACCTCCCGATGAATGAATGGAGGGAATTCCAAACATAGGAACTCCAGGAGCTCAATGACGGCATCAAACTTGAAATGATGCCGATGGTGAAAGTGGGGGGTCGCGGAGGCACTAGTCACCCTACACCCCACAAGCAATGCTGGAAAAGACAGAACGGCATCTAGAGACATAGCAGGCGACAATCATAGTGCTGGAGAGGGACTTCCGGAGGCGACCGTGGAGCGAGTGGTCGCACATTTGGTGGCTCTCGTTCGTGGCGTTTTTTTCGGACCTATTCCCTGGGCAACAAGTGGTTGTGAGGGAAAATAAAGGTGCACAAGAACGAGAGGAAAAGATATACCCTCTGGCGTATGGAGCTGAGGGTCAGAATCGGTCGAAAAAGGGACCAGACATTTGGAGCTGGTGCGGCGCCTGTGACGCACGTGGAGATGGCGGAGGGGCAGGAGCGACCCTGCCGGCTCACTGGTCGATGGAGCATCTGGTGAGCTTCTTGGACGAGAAGTTAACCTAGCAACGGAAGGAGAGTCTGGAGGATCTGGCCCGGGCAGTGGATTTGATTAAGGCGGTGGTCGACCACGTTGAGACAAGGCTGGCAATCCAGGGTCAGACACTCCAGAAGGTGGAGGAGGTAGTAAGGGAACACGAGGAGCAGTTTGCCTCAATGGTAGCAGAGATGGGGCTGTTGCCGGACCAGCAGAAGCAGCTCCAGGAGAAGGTCAAGGACCTAGAGAACCGGTTACGCAGGCAGGATATAAGGATCGTTGTCCTGCCGGAGGGGAGCGAAGCAGCTGATGCTGGTGTATATGTGGGGAGGATGCTGGAGAAGCTGCTTGGAGAGGGGTGTTTGCACGGCCGTTGGAGGTGGAACAGGCGCACAGGGCGCTAATGAGGAAGGGGAGAGAACCGCCGAGGGCTATGGTGGTGCAGCCACGTCGGTTCCTGGACAAGGAGCAGATTATGAGGTGGGCCAGGCAGACGAGGCGCTGCATTGGGAGGGCAGTGAAATCCGAGTGTACCAGGACCTGGGTGCAGAGTTGGCCAAGAGGAGAGCGAGTTTTAACAATATCTGAAGTTCGGAATGTTGTACCCGGCACGTCTGTACCTGCGAAGGCCGGGAATTGTACTTTGGATCGGCGGAGGAGGCGGTAGAATTTGTCAGACAATGGACTGGCAGGAGAAGGTGGACCTTGAACTTTTTGTGGAGATGTTATTAAGGTGTTGCTGTTAAATTATGTTCGAGGCCTAATTTTTTTTACTTTTTCGGCTTCAGGTTTGGTTTTTGTACTTTGTTAGGGGATGGGGAGTTGGTTTCTTTGTTTGGGTTTTTGGGGGGGTCAGGGGCATGGGCAGGGAACGGCTATGGTGGGGAGGGTGGCCCGCGATCATGCTGGTCACGTGGACCGTATGAGGATTGAATGGGCCAGTCAAGAGGGCCCGTGTGTTCTTAAAGCGATTGAAGGCAGATGTGTCCATGTTGCAAGAGATGCACCTGAAGGTGAGGGTCCAGATTAGGCTGAGGAAAGGATGGATGGGACAAGTGTTTCATTCAGGGTTGGATTCTCAATCGAGGAGAGGTGGCGATTTTCGTCAATAAGTGGGTGGCGTTCGAGGTGGGAAGTATAATTGTGGACTCTGGGGGAGGTATATCATGGTAAGTGGGAAACTGGAGGGGATGCCGGTAGTGTTGGTCAACATCTATGCCCCAAACTGGGACGACGTGGAATTTATGAGGGATGGTGTCGGCTATAGCTAAGGAAATCTGGGGGTTCATGGAGCACATGGGGGCGCGGGGGGGTGGATCCGTGGCGATTTGGGAGACCGAGGGCGAAAGAATTTTCGCTTTACACCCATGTACATAAGGTGTACTCCCAAATAGATTTTTTTCGTGGCAGATGAAACGTTGTTGGCAGGGGTGGTGGATGTCGAATATTCGGCAATAGTGATGTCGGAGCATGCCCTGCACTGGGTAGATTTACAAGTGGGTAAGGGGGGGGGGGGGCAGCGCCCGCAATGGAGGTTGGATGTGGGACTGTTAGCAGAGGAGGTGGTGTGTGAACGGGTGAGGAAGGCCGTCCGGGGTATGTGGAGATTAATGACACGGGGGAGGTTTCGGCATATATGGTCTGGGAGGGACTGAAGGCAGTGGTCAGGGCTGAGTTTATTTCAATTTGGACATATGGGGAAAAGGCAGAGTGGGTGGAAATAGAAAGGCTAATGGAGGGAATCCTGCAGGTGCACCGGAGATATGCAGAGATCCCGGAAGAAGGCTGTTAAAGGAACGCCAGAGGCTGAAAATGGAATATGGTTTGGTAACCACGGGCAAGGCAGTAGGTCGGTTGTAAAGGGTGAGTGGGGCGGTATACGAGTATGGGGAGTAAGTGAGCAGGATGTTAGCGCACCAGTTGTGGAAGCAGGAAACGGCGAGTGAAATTGAAAAAGTGAAGGACACGGGAGGGAACATGGTTTTGGACCTGGCGGGGGTGAATGGGTTGTTTCGGGAGTCTTATAGTAAACTGTACAAGTCGGAACCCCCGGTGGGGGAGGAGGGGATGAGGAGGTTTCTGGGAGGGTTGGAGATCCAGAAGGTGGACGAGGAGTTGGTGGAGGGCTTGGTAGCCCCAATCGGGCTTGTGGAAGTAGTGGAGGGGTTGGAGGCGATGCAATCGGGTAAGGCTCCGGAACCGGACGGGTACCCGGTTGAATTCGACAAGACGCTTTCAGGAGTGTTGGGACTGCTGTTGGTAAGGGCCTTCAATGAAGCAAAGCAGCTGGGAGTGCTCCCACCGATGTTGTCGCAGGCGTCGATCTCCCTCATTTTAAAACGTGATAAGGACCCGGAAAAATGTTGGTCATCTAGGCCAATTTTCCTGCTAGAAGTGGATGCCAAATTGTTGGTGAAGATCCTGGCTACAAGGAACGAGGATTGCGTCCCAGGCCAATTGGGAAGGACCAGGCGGGGTTCGTTAAGTGGCGGCACCTGGTGACCAGCATTAGGAGGTTGCTTAATGTAATCATGATGCCTCCAGAGGGGCGCGAGGTTGAGGTGGTGGTGGCCATGGATGCAGAGAAGGCCTTTGATAGGTGGAATGGGAATACTTGTGGGAGGTCCTGGGGTAGTTTGGGTTTGGGCAGGGATTTGTGGATTGGGTCCAGTTGCTATACCAGGCACCGGTGGCTTGCGGGAGATCGGACTACTTCAGGTAGTACTAGGGGACGAGACAGGGATGTCCACTTTCCTCACTGTCGTTTGCCTTGGTTGTAAAGCCGTTGGCATTAGCATTGAGAGCGTCGAGGGTCTGGCCGGGGATAGCATGGGAGGCGGGGTGGGGTGGAACACAGGGTCTCGCTCTACGTGAACGATCTGTTGCTGTACATATCGGACCAGCTAGGGGGAATTGGAGGAATTATGGGAATATTAGGGGAATTCTAATATGGGAGGTGAAGAGAAAGTGGGAAGAAGAGCTGGGTGGGGAGATGGGGGTTATGGGAGAAGGCCCTGAGGAGAGTTAATGCATCCTCGTCGTGCGCCAGGCTCAGCCTGATACAGTTTAAGGTGGTCCACAGGGCACACATGACTGTGGCCCGGATGAGCAGGTTCTTTGAGGGGGTGATGGATAGGTGTGGGTGCTGTGCGGGGGTCCTGCAAACCATGTCCATATGTTTTGGGCATGTCCGAGGCTGAAGGTTTCTGGCAGGGGTTTTGTGGCGTCATGTCAGAGGTATTACAAATGAGGGTGGTTCCAAGTCCAGAGTTGGCGATCTTCGGTGTGACGGAAGACCCGGGAGCCCAGGGGGCGATGGAGACCGACGTCCTGGCCTTTTCCTCCCTGGTGGCCCGGAGACGGATCTTACTAGGGTAGAGGGACTCGGAACCCCCCAAGTTGGGAGTGTGGGTTAGCAACGTGGAGGGATTTCTCAGACTCTAAAAAATTAAATTAGCCTTGAGGGGTTTGTTGCATGGGTTTGCTCAGAGGTGGAAGCCGTTCATCGACGATCGCGCCGCCAAAACCTCTGCATTGTGGGCCTACCCGAGGGCAGGAATCCTACGGAGTACGTGGCCCAGATGCGGAGCAAACCAGTTGGAGGGGAAAGCTTCCCCAAACCCCCAGAAGTGGACAGAGCCCACGGGTCGCTCCGGCCAAAGCCCAAGGCCAGGGAGCAGCTACGGGCCATCATTGTGAAATTGCACCGGTACCAAGACCGGGAAAAGATCCTGAACAGCTCCTGTAAATGGGAGGGACACTCGATCCGGGTGTACCAGCATATTGGGGCAGATCTGGCCAAGAGGCGGAATTTAATAAAGCCAAGGTGGCCCTTGAAAGAACAACGTGCGGTTCGAGATGGAGTACTATTTCACCACACCGGGATGCTGTAACCCACCAAGCTCTGGGTGCCTTTCTAGTGTATGGAGTACTATTTCACCGCACCGGGATGCTGTAGCCCACCAAGCTCTGGGTGACTTTCAAGCACATGGAGTACTATTTCACCGCACCGGCGAAAGCTGATGTGTATAAGCACGGGTTGGGTAGGCAACAGAACCAGCAGTGAACCAGACATTTAACCCTATCGTGGGACTGAACCGCCTCGTCTTCAAATTTGACATGGAGTTTCAGAAAGGAGGAGGTAAGGGTATTAGGAGGCAGAAGGGGGTGAGGAGGAGGAACAGGGGAGGAAGGGACGCGTTTCAGCTGGGAAGGGGGGGAGGCACCCACTAGTGAGTGAGCTAGCACAAGGAAGTACGAGCGAGGGGATGCAGCGGCATAGCTGCCGACGGGGAGAGATTGCCTGGCAACAGAGAGAAAGAATACGTTAGATGGGGGGAAAATGAGGGGGGTAAACAGAGGGGTAAAGGCTGGAGAGGGGAGTACTCGAAGGGACGAGGGGTGGAAAGGGGCAGACCCAGGGGGAAGGCCAAGGGATGTGGGGGAGGGGGGTACTAGGTTGACTACGCCAGATCACACATGGCGGCAAGGAACACAAGAGCACCACAAACAACCGCTTTGGAGGGCCCCTAAACAAAGAGAAACCCTGCATGCAGAGGCACATCCACATGGCGTACACAACGATGGTGGACATCTTGGATGGCATCTGGATAAAGAGAAACCCGGAGTGCAGGGGCACATCCACTAGATAAGTATGGTTGATCCCTCGGGGAGGGTGGGGTTGGGGTGGGGGGGGGGGGGGGGGAAGAGATCAGAAACCCCCCCCCCCCCCCATTAGAATAGTCACCTGGAACGTCAGGGGAGTTAATGACTGGATGAAAAGATCCAGTGTGGACTTCCGGGTGCGGCGATGACCAGCTGAGTCGCACGTTTCAGCAGCTCCCGGTGAAACGGACTTTTGGGCTCTTGATAGGAGCCCCAACGGCAATTTTGACGGCTAAAAACACTGTGCGGTAAACCAGAAGGAAATCCCCCCTGGATACGGATGAAAAAAGGAGGAGAAAGTGGCCGGATTGCAGTGGATCCTTTAGAACAGCGGCAAGGGAGGCAAGCAAAAACCAAGATGGCGTCGGAAGGTGGCAGTTTAATATGGGGCCCTGAACAACAAGAGTTCTTGAAATGCTGTGTGGAAGAGCTCAAAAAGGAAATGAAGAAAGAGCTGTTGGCCCCGATACTACAGGCGATCGAAGGGCTAAAGGAGGAACAAAAGACCCAGGAGTGGGAGATTCGGGTCGTGAAGGCAAAGGCAGCCGAGAATGAGGACGACATACAGGGCCTGGTGGTGAAGACGGAGATGCATCAGGCACATCAGAAACGATGTGTGGAAAGGTTGGAGGCACTGGAGAACAACGCAAGGAGGAACAACCTGAGGATTCTTGGTCTTCCTGAAGGTGCGGGGGGAGCGGACGTCGGGGCATATGTGAGCACGATGCTGCACTCGTTAATGGGAGCGGAGGCCCCAGCGGGTCCGTTGGAGGTGGAGGGAGCATACCGAGTGATGGCGCGAGGACCGAGAGCAGGAGAAATTCCCAGAGCCATAGTGGTGAGATTCCTCCGTTTTAAGGATAGAGAAATGGTCCTGAGATGGGCAAAGAAAACTCGGAGCAGTAAATGGGAGAACGCGGTGATCCGCGTTTATCAAGACTGGAGTGCGGAGGTGGCGAGAAGGAGGGCGAGCTTTAATCGGGCCAAGGCGGTGCTTCATAAAAAGATGATAAAATTTGGAATGCTGCAACCAGCAAGACTGTGGGTCACATATCGAGGGAGGCACCACTACTTTGAGACGGCGGATGAAGCGTGGACTTTTATTGTGGAAGAAAAACTGGAATGAGCGGGTTATTAAAAAGAACGTTTGAACAAAGTGGTGGGGCGAATGTGGGGGGCGAAGAGGGGGGTTAAAAAGGGGGGAAAGAGGAGTTTTATGTACTAATCCTGCGATGTGGTCACTTTTCTCTCTTCCACAGGTGGTGATGGGGGAGGAGGGGAGGTGGAGGAGATGGGGCGTTGGCCATTGGGGGCGGGGCCAAGGGAGAAGCACGGGCTTGGTTCCCGCGCTATGATAATCATGGCGGGAATAGAGAAGCAGGAAGGAGGGGGCGTCGCACGGTGCGAGCCGAGGTCACGGGGGGAAGCCGAGGTCGGCCAGAGTTTGCTGACTTCTGGGAGCAACATGGGGGGAGTAATTACGCTAGCGGGGGATCTAGCGGGGGGGGTGGGAGGGGGGAATTACTGGGTTGCTGCTGCTGGGGAGAGGGGGGAGCTTGTATGGGAGGGGATGGGCGGGGGGGCACCGCCTGGGGGAGATACAGCTGCGTGGGAACCGGGTGAGGAGCTGGAAAAGAGGGATGGCTAATCGACAAGGGGGGGGGGGGGTGGGGGGGTAGGAAGCCCCCCAACCCGGCTGATCACGTGGAACGTGAGAGGGCTGAACGGGCCGATAAAGAGGGCACGGGTACTCGCACACCTTAAGAAACTTAAGGCAGATGTGGTTATGTTACAGGAAACGCACCTGAAACTGATGGACCAGGTTAGGCTACGCAAAGGATGGGTGGGGCAGGTGTTCCATTCGGGGCTAGATGCGAAAAACAGGGGGGTGGCTATATTAGTGGGGAAGCGGGTAATGTTCGAGGCAAAGACTATAGTGGCGGATAACGGGGGCAGATACGTGATGGTGAGTGGCAAACTACAGGGGGAGACGGTGGTTTTGGTAAACGGATATGCCCCGAACTGGGATGATGCCATTTTTATGAGGCGGATGCTAGGACGCATTCCGGACCTAGAGATGGGAAAGCTGATAATGGGGGGAGATTTTAATACGGTGTTGGAACCAGGGCTGGATAGGTCGAAGTCCAGGACTGGAAGGAGGCCGGCAGCAGCCAAGGTACTTAAAGATTTTATGGAGCAGATGGGAGGTGCAGACCCGTGGAGATTTAGCAGACCTAGGAGTAAGGAGTTCTCGTTTTTCTCCTATGTCCATAGAGTCTACTCGCGAATAGACTTTTTTGTGCTGGGAAGGGCGTTGATCCCGAAGGTGAGGGGAACGGAGTATACGGGTATAGCCATTTCGGATCACGCTCCACACTGGGTAGACTTGGAGATAGGGGAGGAAACAGGAGGGCGCCCACCCTGGAGAATGGACATGGGACTAATGGCAGATGAGGGGGTGTGTCTAAGGGTGAGGGGGTGCATTGAAAAGTACTTGGAACTCAATGATAATGGGGAGGTCCAGGTGGGAGTGGTCTGGGAGGCGCTGAAGGCGGTGGTTAGAGGGGAGCCGATATCAATAAGGGCACATAAAGGGAAGCAGGAGAGTAAGGAACGGGAGCGGTTACTGCAAGAACTTTTGAGGGTAGGCAGACAATATGCGGAAGCACCGGAGGAGGGACTGTACAGGGAAAGGCAAAGGCTACATGTAGAATTTGACTTGCTGACTACGGGCACTGCAGAGGCACAATGGAGGAAGGCACAGGGTGTACAGTACGAATATGGGGAGAAGGCGAGCAGGTTGCTGGCACACCAATTGAGGAAAAGGGGAGCAGCGAGGGAAATAGGGGGAGTGAGGGATGAGGAAGGAGAGATGGAGCGGGGAGCGGAGAGAGTGAATGGAGTGTTCAAGACATTTTATAAAAAATTATATGAAGCTCAACCCCCGGATGGGAGGGAGAGAATGATGGGCTTTTTGGATCGGCTGGAATTTCCCAAGGTGGAAGAGCAGGAAAGGGTGGGACTGGGAGCACATCGAGGTAGAAGAAGTGGTGAAAGGAATTAGGAGCATGCAGGCGGGAAAGGCCCCGGGACCAGGTGGATTCCCAGTCGAATTCAATAGAAAATATGTGGACTTGCTCGCCCCGGTATTGACAAGGACCTTTAATGAGGCAAAGGAAAGGGGACAACTGCCCCCGACTATGTCTGAAGCAACGATATCGCTTCTCTTAAAGAAGGAAAAGGACCCGCTACAATGCGAGTCCTATAGACCTATTTCCCTCCTAAATGTAGATGCCAAGATCCTGGCCAAGGTAATGGCAATGAGAATAGAGGAATGTGTCCCGGGGGTGGTCCACGAGGACCAAACTGGGTTTGTGAAGGGGAGACAGCTGAACACGAATATACGGAGGCTGTTAGGGGTAATGATGATGCCGCCACCAGAGGGGGAAACGGAGATAGTAGTGGCGATGGATGCCGAGAAAGCATTTGATAGAGTGGAGTGGGATTATTTGTGGGAGGTGTTGAGGAGATTTGGTTTTGGAGAGGGGTATGTTAGATGGGTGCAGCTGTTGTATAGGGCCCCGATGGCGAGCGTGGTCACGAATGGACGGGGATCTGCATATTTTCGGCTCCATAGAGGGACAAGGCAGGGATGCCCTCTGTCCCCATTATTGTTTGCACTGGCGATTGAGCCCCTGGCAATAGCGTTGAGGGGTTCCAAGAAGTGGAGGGGAGTACTTAGAGGAGGAGAAGAACACCAGGTATCTTTGTATGCGGACGATTTGTTACTATATGTGGCAGACCCGGCGGAGGGGATGCCAGAAATAATGCGGATACTTGGGGAGTTTGGGGATTTTTCAGGGTATAAATTGAACATGGGGAAAAGTGAGTTGTTTGTGGTGCATCCAGGGGAGCAGAGTAGAGAAATAGAGGACCTACCGTTGAGGAAGGTAACAAGGGACTTTCGTTACCTGGGGATCCAGATAGCCAAGAATTGGGGCACATTGTATCGGTTAAATTTAACGCGGTTTGTGGAACAAATGGAGGAGGATTTCAAGAGATGGGATATGGTATCCCTGTCACTGGCAGGGAGGGTGCAGGCGGTTAAGATGGTGGTCCTCCCGAGATTCCTCTTTGTGTTTCAGTGCCTCCCGGTGGTGATCACGAAGGCTTTTTTTTTAAAGGATTGAAAAGAGCATCATGGGTTTTGTGTGGGCCGGGAAGACCCCGAGAGTGAGGAAGGGATTCTTACAGCGTAGCAGGGATAGGGGGGGGCTGGCACTACCGAGCCTAAGTGAGTATTATTGGGCCGCTAATATTTCAATGGTGAGTAAGTGGATGGGAGAGGAGGAGGGAGCGGCGTGGAAGAGATTAGAGAGGGCGTCCTGTAGGGGGACTAGCCTACAGGCTATGGTGACAGCCCCATTGCCGTTCTCACCGAGGAACTACACCACAAGCCCGGTGGTGGTGGCTACACTGAAGATTTGGGGACAGTGGAGACGGCATAGGGGAAAGACTGGAGCCTTGGGGGGGTCCCCGATAAGAAACAACCATAGGTTTGCCCCGGGGGGAATGGATGGGGGATATGGAATGTGGCAAAGAGCAGGAATAACGCAACTGAAAGATCTGTTTGTGGATGGGAAGTTCGCGAGTCTGGGAGCGCTGACCGAGAAATATGGGTTGCCCCAAGGGAATGCATTCAGGTATATGCAACTGAGGGCTTTTGCGAGGCAACAGGTGAGGGAGGAGGAACCAGAAGGACTCTCAGGGTTGTTAATATATACTGTATAATATGTATAGGTCGTTGCTACAGATAATTATATATTGGACTGTTAAATTATATTTTTGGAGAGTGTTACTTGTGATAAGGCAGTTGCCAATTAGGGTTAGTTTTCATTTTTGTTATTTATTATTTATTCATTTTCTGTTTATAAAATAGGTCATTGTTATTTGTGTTGTTATAAAATTGTGTAAAGGATGCACAATGTACTGTGTTGGTTGACCAAAAATTTTCAATAAAATATTTAAAAAAAAAAGAAAAGATCCAGTGTCTTCGTCTACCTGAAAAATCTGAAAGCCGACATAGCCTTCCTCCAGGAGGCCCACCTGATGGAGAAGGACCGACTGCAGGTAAGAAAGAGCTGGGTGGGACAGACGTACCATTCGTGCTACGAGACGAACGCAAGGGGGTAGCCAGACTGCTCAATAAGAATGCAGCAGTTACAGAAGGAGGGTCTTTAACCCATGGAGGCTGGACACGGCCCTGCTAGCCAATAAGCCATTCTGTGTAAGCAGTTCCTGACTGACTGGACATGCCAGCTCTGGGGGAAGAGAAGAGACAGGACCTGGAAGCACCATTAGAATTGGGAAAAGTCATGGAGAGTATCAACTCCACACAGGTGGGGAAGGCGCCGGGGCCAGATGGATTCCAGGCAGATTTCTACAAAATATTTGCGCCAGCATTGGCACCTGCAGAAGTTTGCAGACTCGCTAGTTAGGGGAACTCTGCCATCGACACTGGCACAAGCCTCAACATCGCTGATACCCAAAATGGACAAAGACCCAACTGAATACAGGCCCATCTCACTGCTCACCATAGATGCAAAGATCCTGGGAAAAGTCTTGGCAAAGCGGCTGGAGAGCTGCGTGCCAGAGGTAGTTACGGATGACCAGACGGACTTTGTCAAGGGCCGGCAGTTAACATCGAACATCAGGGGAGAGATTCTCCGACCCCCCGCCGGGTCAGAGAATCGCCGGGGGCTGGCGTGAATCCCACCCCCGCCGGTTGCCGAAGTCTCCGGCACCGGAGATTCGGCGGGGGTGGGAATCGCGCCGCGCCGGTTGGCGGACCCCCCCCGCGCGATTCTCCGGCCCGGATGGGCCGAAGTCCCGCCGCTAAAATGCCTGTCCCGCCGGCATAAATTAAACCACCTACCTTACCGGCGGGACAAGGCGGCGCGGGCGGGCTCCGGGGTCCTGGGTCCAGGTGGCCTGGTCCGCGATCGGGGCCCACCGATCCGTGGGCAGGCCTGTGCCGTGGGGGCACTCTTTCCCTTCCGCCTCCGCCATGGTCTCCACCATGGCGGAGGCAGAAGAGACTCCCTCCACTGCACATGCGCAGGAATGCCGTCAGCGGCCGCTGACGCTCCCGCACATGCGCCGCCCGGAGATGTCATTTCCGCGCCAGCTGGCGGGGCACCAAAGGCCTTTTCCGCCAGCTGACGGGGCGGAAATTCATCTGGCGCTGACCTAGCCCCTTAAGGTTGGGGCTCGGCCCCCAAAGATGCGGAACATTCCGCACCTTTGGGGCGGCGCGATGCCCGACTCATTTGCGCCGTTTTGGGCGCCAGTCGGCGGACATCACGCCGTTTCCGGAGAATTTCGCCCCAGATGTCTGCCGAACATGATAATGACCCATCCGGAGAGAGGACATCAGAAGTGATCATCTCCCTGGACTCGGAAAAGGCCTTCGACAGGGTCGAATGCAAGTACCTCATAGAGGTACAGACAAACACCACCAGTTCGGAATACTTCCAGCTCAGAGGCACGGGACAGAGATACCCACTATCCCTGCAGCTGTTTGGTCTGGCAATCGAGCCACTGGCGATCGTCCTCAGAACGGCAAATTGGTGGAGAGGTTTCTGAAGGGGGGTCAAAGAGCATAGAGTTTCTTGCTACACAGATGATCTGCTCTTCGACATCTCAAATCCCCGGGCCAGCATGGAAAGGACAATGAAACTTTTAAAGGAGTTCGAAGCCTTCTCGGGTTACAAACTTAACCCGAGTAAAAGTCAGACCTTCCCTGTGAATCCGAAGGGGGAAGGGACGAGCTTGAGGGATTGCCGTTCAAACAAGCCCAGACCAAATTCCACTACCTGGGGATCCAAATAGCCCACGACTGGACACGGATCCAAAAATGGAACCTGATGAGTCTGGGGGAAGAAGTCAAAAGGGACCTTCAGAGGTGGGGCATACTGTGCACTCTCCCTGTCAAGGAAAGTGTGACCCTCAAAATGAGCGCCCTGTCCAGGTTCCTCTTCCTGTTCCGATCCCTCCCGATCTACATCCCCAAGACCTGTTCCAACACAGTAGACAAACTAATCATAGCGTCGGGCAGTACGGTGGCACAGTGGTTAGCACTGCTGGTTCATGGCACCAAGGTCCCAGATTTGATCCTGGCTCTGGGTCACTGTCCATTTGGAGTTTGCACATTCTCCCCGTCCACCATGGCCCCCATCTGCAACAATCACAGGTTTACTCCCACAATGATGGATGCCATCTTCAAAGGGTGGAGGCAGGGGCAACACAATGGCACTGTTATTAGCACTGCTGCCTCACGGCGCCGGTAGGTCTCACCCCCACAACCCAAAAATGTGCACGGGAGGTGGATTAGCCACGCTAAATTGGAAGAATAAAAATAATTGGGTATTCTTAAATTTCTAAAATTTAAAAAAAAGGTTGAGACAGGATGAGAGGACACTGCCGGTTCGGGACATGGACACGGACAACAGAGTAGCGATACTGGGGGGGAACTCACAGAAAGGTTCCAATCGCCAAAAGGAAATGAGCTAAGACACATACAGGTCAAAACCTTCCTCCATCAGGAAACAATCACGTTCCTCCAGATACCAGAACATTAATTAGTCCAAGAACTGTTGGACGCGGGTGACTTAGGGAAGGGAAACTGTGAGGACCTGCACAGGTGAATGCTGGAGGAAGTACGCTCCCCCCTGGATGAGACAAGGGAAAAATAGGACAAAGAACTATGCATAGAAATACAGGGACGACTCTGGATCGAAGGACTGCGCAAGGCGAACATCACCTTCACAATCGCAGGGCTCATCCAACACAACTAAAGGTGATGCACAGCACACCGAACCAGAGCTCAAAGTAGTAGGTTCTTTCCAGAGGTTGAGGACAAATGTGAACGGTTCCAGGAAGGCCTGGCCAACCACACACACATGTTCTGGGCCTGCCTCAGACATGCCAGGTACTGGACAACCTTTTTTGAGGCAATGTCCAAGGTTGTGGGAGTGCGGGTGGAGCCATGTCCAAAAGTGGTGGTCTACGGAGTCTCAGGACTAGCCAGAACTCTTCATGGGTAGAGGGATGGACACCCTAGTCTTTGCCTCTCTGATCATCCATTGGAGAATCCTGCTCGGCTGGCGACTGGCAGCCCCAACTAAGGCTGCAGACCGACTGTCCGACCCGACGGAATTTCCCAATCAGGAGAAAATAAAATTTGCCTTTCCAGGGTCAGAAGAGGGTTTTAGCAGGATACGGAAGCCGCTCACCAACTGGTTCCAAGATGTGTTTGTAGCCAGCAGCCATAGAGTAGGGGGTTGGGGTGAAGGGTACACAAGGAAAACAAGAGGATGAAAACTAAAACTGTAGATAGACATATGTAAATATGCGCCCGGGCCAAACGTGCAACAAAGGTATGGGAGTCAAAGGGGGGTCACGGCCACAGCAGGAGGGAAAGCAATTAATTGTGTGTAAATATATGTACTGATATCTGGTTTTTTTACCTCCTTTTATTTTTGCTCGTTTTTTTCCTCTGGTCTATGTAAGGTGTACCATGTTAGATATGAAATACAAAATGTGAAAACCCAATAAAAACATTTTTTTTTAAGAAGGTTGGCTTATGTTGAATTGGCTGATTTCAGTCATGATAGCAGTATAGAATCTGGAACATAAGGCACCACTTACATTGCTGTTAATCTCTCAAGATCTGTTGCAGATGGAGGTCAGTTGAAAATTTCAGAGTGATAGAATTTTGTTAGGAACATACAGTGCAGAAGGAGGCCAATCGGCCCATCGAGTCTGCACCGACCCACTTAAGCCCTCACATCCACCCTATCCCCGTAACCTGTAGCCACGTAAAATGGCTGCGTTCCGATTAATCTGGCCAAAACCCAGTTTGAAATGGCTAACCCGAAAGACTGCTGGGAAAAGCAGCTAACAAGACACAAGCAGGCAGCTGCAGACAGTATTGCATATTCGGCTCTGGGGAAGTTAGCCCAGATCGATACTCAGGGCTATCAACAGCCCATCAACCCAGGTATTTGCAGTTACATTCAGGACTGTTTGCAGCCCATCTATCCAGACATCTGCAGTTAAATCGGCTATCCCCGGGAACAATTGCAACATATTAGCAATTGAATACTGGGCCAGACCTGTCGGCGCCTGCAGTGGCCGAAACAAAGGCAGGTGAGAGACCCCCCCGATCGAGGAATCGCCTCACCATTGGACACATCGACCCCAGAGATTGGGGACAGATCCAATCACTTGGGACTCAGGGTCAAGGGCCGCCCCGGGAGGCGGGAAACCCCTGGGCCCTATAAAAGTGAGGGTCCAAGTTCAGATCTCTCTCTCTCTCCTCTTCGCCTGCTCGAGACCTTCGCAAGAACAGCAACCGGCAACAGTAAGTTTGAATCCAGCGATCGCTATCCGGTAGCGACACCTAGCCACCGACCTGTAGCAGCCTTTTGAATCCCGCGGGCCAGATCTGATTGGACAAGCCATTCGTTTCCCTGACCTGGTGGGCTCTTCCTAAGTTAAGTATTGGCCAGTAGTGATAGGTTTATTATATAGAAAGTAGTATTAGGGTATTAATATTGCTTGTTGTATATAATAAATGACCGTTGTTTTAATCCTTACTAAGCGGTGCTGTATTATTAATCATAAGCTGAACTTGAACCACGTGGCGGTATCATAAAGATACCTGGCGACTCATGAGCAAAGGTGACCTAATCAGAGCAAATAGACTAAGGTTAAAAAGAGCAACAAACCCAATAACCCCTCCTAACCTTTTTGGTCACTAAGGGCAATTTATCATGGCCAATCCACCTAACCTGCACGTCTTTGGACTGTGGGAGGAAACCGGAGCACCCGGTGGAAACCCACGTAAACACGGGGAGAACGTGCAGACTCCGCACAAACAGCAAAGGTATTATGGGCTATGGAATCAAGGTAAGGGGAGTTAATGTAAAGGTCGGCCATGATTTAAATGAATGGGGAAACAGGTGCAAGAGTTTGAAAGGCCTATTCCTGTTCTTGTAATCACTGTTTAATGTGCATATGCAAGAGGGCTAGGGTATGGAGATAGGCATTTTGGCACTAGTGTCATGTACTTTCTCTGAAACTATGCATTCTGTGATGCAGCAAATGCTTTTAGATAGGGAGATGAAAGAAATGGTGGTGTAGTATCCCCTTGAAAACGAGGCTCAGAATGTCCAACTCAATTTGCGCTTTATTGCCCAAGTTCATTGCATGCCAAGCTTCAATCAATGTTTTAATTACCAGCTGGTTAAATAGTTTGCATACAGCACAAGCCACAGTATCGATGAAGAAATCAAATGAGGCAACCATGGTCACACTCATTAGTTATGCTGATCTACGACATTAAACTACTGTGGCCAGGGACAAAAATCGATAACGTATGCAAACTTCACCTGGGGCAGCTCTGGCACAGAAGACCCACAAGCAAATAGAGGCACTTGTTCCCTTCCAGTTAGACGAGAGCAGTGAACAGATTGAAGTGGAATATGGTAGCAGCAGAATGGGTGCCAAGTCACAGTGCCGGAGCTAAAGAGATTTACTTCCCTTTGGTTTCCAGCTTGCACACTTCAGCCTTGTTCATTTCAGCCTTGTTCCCAGTGGAGGGACAGGCTGCCGGCCTCAAATCCTTCACAGTTGCTGAAGCAAGAGGTCCAAAAATAAATGGGCAGGAAGCAGCTCAGGTTCTCACCTCTCCTTGAAGGCAGCTCAAAGCAACGGCCAGATAAAAATATTGGCACGTCCGTACTGCATGTATGCAGCTGGAAATTAGATCACAAAATGCCTGTCCCTGATGCTAAACTTAATGAAGTCACACTGACATCTGCCAGAATGAAGGGCCTGGGGCACAACACAGCCCAGAATCAGCACTTGGTTGATAATTCCCTCATTGGAAATCCCAGGCTTTGACCTCTCGTGCAGGGAATGGGTCAAATTGAAAAGGTTTCACACTGCAGTCGGACCCTGCTACAACAACCTCCTCCATTCAGTGACTCACCTCTGTGCAGCTATGGCGAAGGACAAACCATGGTGCAAATAATCGACAAATGCCCCAACCTGTGCTTCAGTGGCACTCTCACGGACCCATACCAGGAGGCTGCCAGCTGGCTGAAGAATTAAAAATTTTACATCTAGCTGTTCATCAGTGTCATCAGTGCATACAACAGTAATGATTACACAGCATCTGGAACAACTGGTAGTTCGAAAATAATTCCATCCAATCTCCCGAGTAGCCGCAGTAGCAAATCTGCCAGCAGAACCTTGTTTATACTTTTGGGCTGTAATATTGTACCCAATATCAGGCAAAAGCACTTCACACACCTGCTTACAAAAGTGCATAAATTTCCACTCCTGCTAAGCAAATGTTAAATGCTTTGAGAGCATGTTTACGCAGTGAACATATCTGCATGATGCCTGGGATTTAGGGTTGTACTGCATGTGAAGCCAAGTCCTAGTCCTCTAGTCTAGGGAGTGGCACACCACTTAGCTCCAGAGTCAGATGTAAATAAAAATGAATGTAGCAATGTCTTAAATGTATTTAAGGAGTGAATCAGGCTGTGACTTTAATTAAGGGGTCAATTGACACCACGCCATGAGTCATTTGAACTTGGATATTAAACTACAGTCTTCTATTCGATCTCTATAACTTATGTTTACGGGGAGTATACATTATCATCTCAAATGAAACAGCATTGTCAATTAAAAATGACACGAAAATTACATTGGTTAATGAGAGAAGTAGCAAGCATTATTTGGTATTATCTTTGCATCTGAAAAATAAATCAACTTTGCATTTAACGAGCTCAAACATAATTTGAATAGCCAGGATATCATCAGCATTATCAGTCTCAACTGCACAAAGATCATTAACAAAGAAAGAAGAAAAAATTGCATTTATGTAGCACCTTTCATGGCCTAAGGTGTCCCAAAGTGCTTCACAGCCAATTGAGTGTTTTTAAAATGTAGTCACTGTCATAATGTTAGAAATGCAACAATGAATTTATGCTTGGGAGGTTCCACAAACAGCAATGCAATCATGATCTGATCGCCGGACTTCCGGTGGCGGCCATGGAGGAGTAGGTCGCACATTTGATAGCTCTCGCCTGTGACGGACTTTTGGACCTTTTTCCCCTCGGTTTTTTTCGGATTTTATGGAATAAATCGGTGAAGAGTGAGACAGTAAGGAGAAATCCCCCTCCGGTGTATGGAGAATTGGACCAGAAGTGGCCGTGTGAGAAGACAAAGCCCTATATAGGAAGACGCGAGCAGAGCTGGTAACGCGGGACAGCATGGCGGAGAAGCACGGCCGCAGGGACGGCAGAGTAGTCGCCGGAGCAGCTGGTGAAGTTTTTCGAAGATTGCTTCGCCAAGCTGAAGGAGGACATGCTGGACCCGATTGAGGCTTCGATTGATCAAGTTGTGCAGAATCAAGAGACTCACGGGAGTGCGATCCAGGAGGTGGAGGAAAAGGTTTCCGAGTACAAGGAATGCATAACCATGCTGGAGACCAAGGTGGAGATGATGAACGACCGCCAGGAAAGAATGCAGGAGAAGCTGGAGGACCTGGAGAACATCTCCAGGAGGCAGAATCTTAGAATTGTCGGCCTCCCTGAAGGCAGTGAGGGATCGGAGGCGAGGGCTTATGTGACGGACATGTTGGAGAAATTGATGGGGGCTGAGGGAACAAGTGGATAGAGCGCACAGAGCCCTCGCAAAGAAGCCCCGAGCGAACGAGCCACCGAGGGCCATGGTGGTACGCTTTCACCTGCACAAGGAACACGTTCTGCGGTGGGCCAAGAAGGAACGAAGCAGCAAATGGGAGAACTGTGAGCTGCGCATTTATCAGGACCTGGTCACGGATCTGGCCAAGAGGCGAGCTGGGTTTAATCGGGCAAAACAGCCCTCTTTAAGAAGGGGGTGAAGTTTTGGATGCTGTATCCAGCCCGTCTGTGGGTCACCCATGAGGAATGGGACTTCTACTATGAAACACCAGACGAAGTATGGACTTTTATTAAAGAAAAGAGGCTGGAGGTAAATTAAAAGACACTGAAGCCTTGGAGAAGTACTGTGGCGGCGATTTGTTGTGGTGGGTTGTATAAATATAAGTAATGCTATGTGTAATAAGGAGCTGTTTGGATGGCTAAAGGTACCTTTGTCTTGCAGGGAGCTGGTTAGAGGGGGGGGGGATGGGCTTTGGGATTGGTTCTGCTTTTTGGGTGATTATTTTTCTAAAGTGGATGATCTGATCGCCGGTTTCTGATGTTGGTTGACGGATAAACGTTGGCCAAGACATCGCCTATGCTTCTGAAAATCATTCACCCAACAGGACAGGTGGGGCCACAGTACTTTGTCTCACCAAAAGATGTCACTTAGAATCCCAACAATGCAGAAGGAGGCTATTCGGTCCATCGCGTCTACACCGAACGTCTGAAAGAGCACAGTACCTGGGCCCACTCCCCAGCGCTATCCCCGTAACCCCACATAACCTGCACATTTTTGGACTTCTGTCAATGCAGCATGTTCCCTCTATAGCCCACTGGAGTGGCAGCCCAGATTATGTGATGCCTATCGAATGGGATATGAACCCACAAGCTTCTGACTTAGAAACCAGAGTGTGCACCACCAGCAGAAATGCAAGTTGTCTAAATCCTAAGAAAGAATATCATCTGCCTGTTTCTCCAAATTAAAGAAAGGGTTAACATTTACACAGCACTTTTCATAACCATCAGACGTCTCGAAGCGTTTTACCACCAATGAAATGTAGTCACTATTGTAACGGTTTCCTCCCACAAGTCCTAAAAGACGTGCTGTTCGGTAAATTGGACATTCTGAATTCTCCCTCTGTGTACCCGAACAGGCGCCAGAATGTGGTGACTAGGAGCTTTTCACAGTAACTTTGTTGCAGTGTTTATGTAAGCTTACTTGTGACAATAAAGATTATTATGTAAGAAATGCAGCAGCCAACATTTGCACAACAAAATCCCACATGCCACAATGTGATAATAACCAGATTATCACCTTTTTTTTGTGATGTCGATTGAGGAATAAATATTGGTCGAAAGACCAGGAAAAACTCAACTCTTCAAAATAGTTTATCGGGATCTTTTATATCCACCCTGCAAATTTTTAACAATCAGCAAATTTAGGGCTGGTTTAGCTCAGTAGGCTAGACAGCTGGTTTGTGATGCAGAACAAGGCCAGCAGCGCGGGTTCAATTCCTGTACCAGCTGAGAATTCTGAATTCTCCCTCTGTGTACCCGAACAGGCCGTCATGTTGCGTCTCGGGACTTTTCACAGTCACTTCATTGCAGTGTTAATGTAAGCCTACTTGTGACAATAAAGTTTGTTTATTTATTTATTTAGACTCAGTTTGAACAAAGTCACCAGGCATCTCCTAATTCATAACTGGATGGTCAGTTTACATGCAGATAGGCCCACATCTTTAATAACCTCTTACCTCTCGCATTAATTGATAAGATCCATTTCCTAATTTTCTCCAACTTCATCCACATGGTAAAGCAGGAAAGTGGACAGAAACAAAAGTAATACATCTGTTTGCCTCCACAGTGTTGTATGTTTTTCTATTTTACACCTGAACTCTTCCAGCTCACAGCAGCACTCTCCAGGTTCGAAGAAAACTGAAAAATCCACTTGCAGAAACAGTTGAGGTGTCAGTGGGAAATAAACCAAACTGAGGTGCTTTTGAAATGAAATGAAATGAAATGAAAATCGCTTATTGTCACGAGTAGGCTTCACTGAAGTTACTGTGAAAAGCCCCTAGTCGCCACATTCCGGCGCCTGTTCGGGGAGGCTGTTACGGGAATTGAACTGTGCTGCTGGCCTGCCTTGGTCTGCTTTCAAAGCCAGCGATTTAGCCCTGTGCTAAACAGCCCCTGACAATGAAATGAAAATTGCTTATTGTCACAAGTCGGCTTCAAATGAAGTTACTGTGAAAAGCCCCTAGTCGCCACATTCCGGCGCCTGTTCGGGGAGGCTGGTACGGGAATTGAACCGTGCTGCTGGCCTGCTTTCAAAGCCAGCAGGTAGATCCCATGGATCCCAGTCCCACATATCAAACTGTTATGTCAGCTGTACCTCAGCTTTATCTTCGGCTTGAATAAGCTTATTAACTTTGATAAGATCATTATAAAACATAGAATCATAGAATTCCTACAGTGCAGGAGGAGGCATTTAGCCCATCGAGTCTACACTGACCCTCTGAAAGAGCAACCTAGGTATGCCCACTCTCTGCCTGTCTCCATAACCTAACCTGTACATCCCTAGACACTAAGGGGCAATTTAGCATGGCCAATCCACTTAACCTACACATCTTTGGACTGTGGGTGGAAACTGGAGCACCCGGAGGAAACCCACGCAGACATGGGGAGAAAGTGCAAACTCCACACAGACAGCCACGCGAGGCCGAAATTGAACCCGGGTCCCTGGCGCTGTGAAACAGAAGTGCTAACCACTGTGCCACCATCCCGCCCTCAGAAAACAGAAATTAACTAGCTGGAGAGGGCATAACACTTAGACATCCAAAGACATTATAGTTCAGCATAGGAAGGAGGGTAACAAAAGGTAAGTAGATTGTAGGTTTAAGGGCAGAGGGTGCATCCTGGAACTGTATGGATGGGAGGAAGTCAGCAAGAGTAAGGTAATGCAAACAAGAAGGTTGATGGGGGGCATGGAGACAATGAGACTGGCTAGCATTGTGCAAGATCAGCCAGCTTACAAAGCAGGATACAGACAGAAGGCGAAGCTCAGGAGGCGGCCTGAAACTTGTTAAAAAGTCTGTAGGTGAAAAGAGTACAAATGATGATTCTGCAGCAGTGGTGGTGGGGGGAGGTGAGAGCAGGGATATGCATTAATTTCAGGGTAGGAAGAAGACAATCTTGGCGATGGACTAAGTGTATGATTTGACATTAAGCTCAGACTCGATGACACATTGAGGTTCCATATGAAGAAAGCTTAAGCAGGTATTCTGAATGGAAACAGGGAGTTCAGATTTTCTGGTGGGGTCAAAGATGATGACTTTAGCCTTTTCAACTTTGAGCTGCACTAGGTTGTGGCTCATCTGCGATTTGATGTTGCGACTATTTGACACCACAGCCAAAGAACAAAAGATACAAATTGAAAAATAAAGTAAGTATTGGAAAACATGCCAAAGTCAACTCCCACGCTTACTGATTATGCTATCAAAGAGTAGTGTTTAAACTAAATAATAGATCAATGGAACTGCCCTTATGGGTTCACAGGGGAAGATACGTTCAGATATTAGAGCATTAATTGAATATAAAGGCATAGAGACGGAGTCATATAGTGTAGAAAAGACCCTTCGGCCCATTGACTCTGCACCGATAATAACTACCCCCTAATCCCACGCTAATCCCAGTGACCAGCACTTGCCCCAATCCTCAAATGTGTTTGTGTTTTGAGTGCTCATCCAAGTGCTTTTTAAAGGTTGTGAGGTTTCTAGCCTCCACCACTTCTCAGGCAATGCATTCCAGATTCTCACCACACTCTCAGTGAAAATTATTTTTCTCACATCCCCTGAACCGGTAGGAATGGAACTATATGGGACGAACTATAAAGGAGGTACTAAAGGATGTTATGGTCAATCGCCTTGAATACTGGAAAGAGATCAAAGATGAGGAAAACAAATAACGTAGCATGTCACCGTCATACAGAATGGTGAATTGGGCCAATACAAAGTGTTGTGATCAGGGCAGACAGACTAAAATAATTCAAACAGAGAGTGAAGGAAGATAGGGCAGAGTGTTTGACAATAATGCTCCAGGAAAGAAGATGCAAGTTGCAAAGGAAATTTACGTTACACATGTGACGGTAGTTTTGGGAGGACAAATGGTTTGAGGTTAGGTTTCTTAAACAGCAGTTGTTAAAGGTTGGAGGAGTTGGGGCAGCAGGAGAGCCTCAAGAGAAAGAGCAGTTAATAGCGTTCATGAACAATTAACCAAGGAGGGTCAGATGAGTGAGTCATCAGCACTGAATGCAGAAAAGAAGACAAGGTGGGAGTTAAGGACGAGCGGAGTCTGGTGAGGAGTTGGTGGAAGCTGCTACCAACAAACTGGGTGGTCAAGAAGAGCAGGAGGGTTGAGGATGTCGAGAGAATAGCCATATTATCCCACCTTGGATTGAAAAAAGAGGCAGGGCCACAGTTCAAGGAAATTGGGATTACACTAGACAACATAAAATATATAAATTGAGATACAAAATTATGCACATTCGAATGCTGATCAAAACTAGGGAGTGAGAAAGGAAAAGGGAAACATTGCAAATCTACGTGGATCTGAAAATTAGCTGCAAACACATACCCTGCAAATACTTTGTCTACAATGAATGAATGCAAATACCTGAAACACGGGTAGAATAAAGAAGGGCACCTTAAGTGATACCACAAGGCAACAAGCTCAAATGTTCCATACAAAGGTATTTCCAAACTGTGTTTAAATAAGATAAATGACAGATTGCACAAGCTGCATTTTTGCTTTCTTCCTTTAAGGAAGAACACCAGTTGATTTCTTTTTTATGATAACCAGCACTGAAATTTCACCAGCAAAATAAGTACAACGATGGTTTTGAAAGAAGAAATTTAAATCCAATTTTAAATCAAATTTTAGAAAATAATCTGCCTGGATACAAAAAAAGTTAAAACTTACTGGTTCTACAGCAAAGACAGTTTGCGGCTGCCAAATCGACAAACTTATTCCCACTGATTCAATGTGCATATTTTATTTCTCAAATTGAGTCCTCCAGAAAATAATAAACTACTGATTGCTTTAGAATTAAATAAATGGCAGCAAAGTTGTTTTTTTTTTAAATCATAAATTGAAATTAAAGCCAAATTGCCTAATAGTTGCATTATTCAGCATCTCCTCAATCATTTCTCTGTTCTGACAACTTCGTACTAACTGAACAGCAAATTGGAGTCTTTAGACCAGAGGCTCCACTAGTGTCAGAGATAAGTACAGGTTACAAGGATAAGTTAGGGGAGGTCTGCCAAAGGAAAGAGGTACCAACAGCTTGTGATCTCAATGCTACATCAAATATAATGAAGTGTAACCAACTGAGGACGAAGCTGTGCTCCGAAAGCCAGTGATTCGGAACAAACCTGTTGGACTTTAACCTGGTGTTGTAAGACTTCTTACTGTGCCTACCCCAGTTCAACGCCGGCATCTCCACACCACAACGTTTGAAAGTTACTGATTTTTGCATTTAATCTTGATTTATGTTAATGTTTAGACTAGTCCACATTCTCAGCAATGATTTGATGGTTTTTGTTGGACGCATTTTCTAAATACACTTCATGGTATCGTACAAAGTGATGGATAAATCCAATAAGGAATTCAGGAAAAGCTTCTTTACTCAAGAGTGCTGAGAATGTCGAACTTGCTATGGTGGATAAGGTGAACAGCATAGATGCACTTGGGGGAAAGGTAGATAAGAGGGAAAAGGGATTCTTAAAATTTGCATTTATACAAACTCTCTCTCATAACCAGAGGACATACAAAAGAGTTTACAGCTAAAGAAGTACTTTTGAAGTACAGTCACTTTTGTAACATGGAAAACACAGCAGCCAATCTACACACAGGAAGCTCCCACAGACAGCAATGTGATCATGACCTAGCAATCTGTTTTCAGTGATGTTAACTGAAGGGATAAATGTTAGCCAAGACAGTGGAGTAAACTCCACTGTGCTTCTTTGAAATTGTACAGTGGAATCTTTATGCCCACCTGAAGTGGTGGATGAGACCTTGGTTCAGGGTTTGATATGAAAGACAGCACTGCCTCACTATTGCACTGGAGGGTCACCTTTGTCAAGTTCTGGATTGAGACTTGAACATACAACCTTATGATTCAGAGGCAAGAGCTCCGCCATTGAGCTACAGTTAGCACAGTGGAAAACTAAGTTGAGATAAAGTCAGATGAAGAGGAGGCTCGTGCAGAGCATAAAGAGCATTTCTGTGCCACAAAATTCCAGAATTCCAGGTAGTTCTATTTATCACCATGCCAGCAATGCTGCCTGTGCAGCTTCACATTGCAGCTCTCTACTCTGATTCCACAATGCTGTTCTTACCCTATGCCATTCCAACGCTTCCTCAGCTGGCTATTGAATTCCTCCTTAAATGCTGGTATGGAGTCAGCTTCAATTACCACTTGTAACAAAGCCTTCCACATACTTGGGGCATGACACATGAAAACATTTCAAGTCTTTTCTATTTGCTGGACAGAGTTTCAAAATACAGTACTGACGAGATGTCGCTGCCTGCTTGAACAGAAGGTCTAATTGTGCTGCACATACACCTTAAATTAAAAACTGCTCATTAGAATCATCGTTTCAGCAAAGTGAGCCAGTTTGCCATGTAAAATTTGTGACTCTGCCCCAAACTCTGAGAAATGAGACTGCAAAAGGTATGTACTGTTCTTGGAAGTCAAATCCATCTGGAATAAATTGTAATTGCTCTTCTAGGAAAGAAATAGCTGACAACTTTGTGATATAATTCATATTAAAATGTTCCCATTATGTTATATTTGGCCGTTAAGTCGTTCGTTTCTGTGAACAAAGTGTCTGGGAGATGTGTGCGAGAGCCAGACAAATCAACCCTGTGAAACTTGCTTTCCAACTACCACTTCAATGAGACAATGAGAATTGTTCCGACCTTCCCGAAGACCATCTACACTGTGCAAAGATGACTCCATTCATTTGGGAACTGGACACTTTACGCAGATAATTACTGATGTCAAACACACCAATCTGAAAAGCCTTTTTGTTTGGCACACTTAAAGCTGAAACACACAGCGTGCAACCAAGCAAGAGTTTGCCACATTGATTTTTCTGAAGCAAAAAATTTGAAGTATAGTCACTGTTGAAATGTAGGAACCTCACAACAAGGTCCTACAAACAGACATACGACAATGATGAAATAATCTGTTTTAGTTGGTTGATATATAAATATTAGTCAGGATCTGGACTTCCGGGTGTGGCGATGACCAGCTAAGTCGCACGTTTCGGCAGCTCCCGGTGGAACGGACTTTTGGGCTCTTAAAAGGAGCCCCAACGGCAATTTAAACGGCCATAAACACTGTGCGGTAAACTAGAAGGGAATCCCCCCGGACACGCATGGATAAAGGAGAGGATAGCAGCCGGATTGCGGAGGATCCTCTGGAGCAGCGGCAAGGAAGGCAAGCTCAAAGCAAGATGGCGTCGGAAGGTGGCCGTTTGTTATGGGGCCCAGACCAACAAGAGTTCCTGCGGCGCTGTGTGGAAGAGCTGAAAAAGGAATTGAAGAAGGAGTTGTTGGCCCCGATATTACAGGCGATTGAAGGGCTAAAGGAGGAGCAGAAGACTCAAGAGCAGGAGCTTCGGGTCGTGAAGGCAAAGGCTGCTGAAAACGAAGATGAAATACAGGGCCTGGTGATGAAGATAGAGAGGCACGAGGCACAGCACAAAAGGTGTGTGGAAAGGCTGGAAGTACTGGAGAATAATTTGAGGAGGAAGAATTTAAAGGTTCTGGGTCTTCCCGAAGGCATAGAAGGGGCGGACATCGAGACATATGTGAGCACGATGCTTCACTCGCTAATGGGATCGGAGGCCCCGACGGGCCCTTTGGAGGTGGAGGGAGTTTATCGAGTTATGGCGCGAAGACCAAGGGCAGGAGAAATACCTCGAGCCATAGTGGTGAGGTTTCACCGCTATAATGACAGAGATGGTCCTAAGATGGGCGAAGAAAACTTGGAGCTGCAGGTGGGAGAACGCGGTGATCCGCGTATACCAGGATTGGAGTGCGGAGGTGGCGAGAAGGAGGGCAAGTTTTAATCGGGCTAAGGCGGTGCTTCACAAAAAGAAGATCCAGTTTGGAATGTTGCAACCGGCGAGATTGTGGGTCACACACCAAGGGAAGCACCACTACTTTGAGACGGCAGAAGAGGCGCGAACATTCATTGTGGACGAGAAGCTGGAATAGTCTGGCGAGAGAAAGAACTTTTGGGACAAAGTGGTGGGGTGATTATGTGGGGCGAGGAAAAAGGGGGGGGGGGGATGATTTTTCAGTTTGTTAATCTTGCGATCCTGTAACTTTTCTCTCTTCCCCATGATGGGGGGGGGGGGGGAGGGGGGGAGTATGAGGAACTGTGGGCGCCGGTCATTAGGGGCGGGGCCGAGTGGGAAACGCGGGCTTTGTTCCCGCGCTATGGTAATTATGGCGGAACAGGGACGCAGGAAGGAGGGGGCCTCGCACAGTGGGGGCCGAGGACAAGGGGGGAAGCCGAGGTCAGCCAGAGTTCGCTGACTTCTGGGAGCAACATGGGGGGTGCAATTACGCTAGGAAGGGATCTATCGGAGGGGGGAGGGGAGGGGGGGGTTAACTGGGTTGCTGCTGCTAAGGAGAAGGGGGAGCTGTTATGGGATGGGGTGGTCGAGGCGGGAGGGTGCCGTCGGGGGGGATACACGGGTACGTGGGAACCGGGTGAGGAGCTGGGTTAAAAAAGGGGATGGCTAGTCGACAAAGGGGGGGGGGGTAAAGAGCCCCCCAACCCGGTTGATCACGTGGAACGTGAGAGGGCTGAACGGGCCGATTAAAAGGGCACGAGTACTCGCACACCTAAAGAAATTAAAGGCAGATGTGGTTATGTTGCAGGAGACGCATCTGAAACTGATAGACCAGGTCAGACTACGTAAAGGATGGGTGGGGCAGGTGTTTCATTCGGGTTTGGATGCGAAGATCAGGGGGGTGGCTATCTTGGTGTGGAAACGGGTACTGTTTGAGGCAAAGACCATAGTGACGGATAGTGGGGGTAGATATGTGATGGTGAGTGGCAGATTGCAAGGGGAGGCGGTGGTTCTGGTGAACGTATATGCCCCGAACTGGGATGATGCAAATTTTATGAGGCGTATGTTGGGACGTATCCCAGACCTGGAGGCGGGAAAGTTGGTAATTGGGGGAGATTTCAATACGGTGCTTGATCCAGGGCTGGACCGATCGAGGTCCAGGACCGGGAGGAGGCCGGCAGCGGCCAGGGTGCTCAAGGACTTCATGGAGCAGATGGGAGGGATAGACCCCTGGAGATTTAGTAGGCCTAGGAGTAAGGAGTTCTCATTTTTCTCCCATGTCCACAAAGTATACTCACGGATAGACTTTTTTGTCTTGGGAAGGGCACTGATTCTGAAGGTGACAGGGACGGAATATACGGCCATAGCTATTTCAGACCACGCTCCACATTGGGTAGACCTGGAGGTAGGAGAGGAAAAAGAACAGCACCCACTCTGGAGAATGGATATGGGCTTATTGGCGGATGAGGAGGTATGTTTAAGGATGAGGGGGTGCATCGAAAGGTACTTGGAGCTTAATGACAATGGAGAGGTTCAGGTGGAAGTGGTCTGGGAGACATTGAAGGCGGTGGTTAGAGGGGAACTGATATCCATAAGGGCACATAAAGGGAAACAAGAGGGTAAAGAAAGGGAGCGATTGCTGAAAGAACTTTTGAGGGTGGACAGGCAATATGCAGAGGCACCGGAGGAGGGACTGCACAGGGAAAGACAAAGGCTACATGTGGAATTTGACCTGCTGACCACGGGTAAGGCGGGGGCACAGTGGAGGAGGGCATAGGGTGTACAATATGAGTATGGAGAGAAGGCGAGTCGGCTACTGGCCCACCAATTGAGGAAGAGGGGAGCAGCGAGGGAGATAGGTGGGGTGAGAGATGAGGAGGGAGAGATGGAACGGGGAGCGGAGAGAGTGAACGGGGTGTTCAAGGCATTTTATGAGAGGTTATATAAGGCTCAGCCCCTGGAAGGGAAGGAGGGAATGATGTGTTTCTTGGATCAGCTGGAATTCCCTAAGGTGGAGGAGCAGGAGAGGGTGGGACTGGGAGCACAGATTGAGATGGAGGAGGTGGTAAAAGGGATTGGGAGCATGCAGGCGGGGAAGGCCCCGGGACTGGACGGATTCCCGGTGGAATTTTATAGGAAGTATATGGACTTACTGGCCCCGCTTCTGACAAGAACCTTTAATGAGGCTAGGGAAAGGGGGCAGCTGCCCCCGACTATGTCGGAGGCAACGATATCGCTCCTTTTGAAGAAGGAAAAAGACCCGCTGCAGTGTGGGTCCTACAGGCCCATTTCCCTTTTAAATGTAGATGCTAAGCTCTTGGCCAAGGTGATGGCGACGAGGATAGAGGACTGTGTCCCCGGGGTGGTCCACGAGGATCAAACTGGGTTCGTTAAGGGGAGACAGCTGAACACGAACATATGGAGGTTGCCCGGGGTAATGATGATGCCCCCACCAGAGGGGGAGGCGGAGATAGTGGTGGCGATGGACGCCGAGAAAGCATTCGACAGAGTGGAGTGGGATTATCTGTGGGAGGTGCTGAGGAGATTTGGTTTTGGAGAAGGGTATATCGGATGGGTACAGCTGCTGTATAGGGCCCCGGCGGCGAGCGTGGTCACGAACAGACAGAGGTCTGATTACATCCGTCTTCATAGAGGGACGAGGCAGGGGTGTCCCCTGTCTCCGTTACTGTTTGCATTGGCGATTGAGCCCCTGGCCATATCACTGAGGGGCTCCAGGAAGTGGAGGGGAGGAGAAGAACACCGGGTATCTCTGTATGCAGATGATTTATTGCTGTATGTTGCGGACCCAGTGGAGGGGATGCCTGAGATAATGCAGACACTCAGGGAGTTTGGGGAATTTTCGGGGTACAAATTGAATATGGGTAAGAGTGAGCTGTTTGTGGTGCATCCGGGGGAGCAGAGCAGGGGAATAGATGACTTACCGCTGAGGAAGGTGACAAGAGGTTTCCGGTACTTAGGGATTCAGATAGCCAGGAGTTGGGGAACCTTACACCGGCTTAATCTAACAAGATTGGTGGAACAGATGGAGGAGGATTTTAAGAGATGGGACATGGTGCCCCTGTCACTGATGGGTAGGGTGCAGGCGGTTAAAATGGTAGTCCTCCCGAGATTCCTCTTTGTGTTTCAGTGCCTTCCAGTGATGGTCACGAAGGCTTTTTTCAAGAGAATTGAGAAAAGTGTCATGAGTTTTTTGTGGGCCGGGAAGACCCGAGAGTGAGGAGGGGGTTCTTGCAGCATAGCAGGGATAGGGGGGGGCTGGCACTACCGAGCCTAAGTGAATACTACTGGGCCACCAATATCTCAATGGGAGATAAGTGGATGGGAGAAGGGGAGGGAGCGGCGTGGAAGAGATTGGAGATGGCGTCCTGCAAGGGAACCAGCCTACAAGCAATGGTGACGGCGCCGTTGCCGTTCTCCCCGAAGAAATACACCACAAGTCCAGTGGTGGTGGCAACATTAAAAATTTGGGGGCAGTGGAGACGACATAGGGGAAGGACGGGAGCCTAGGTGCGGTCCCCGATAAGAAATAACCATAGGTTTGTCCCGGGGAGAATGGATGGGGGATTTGGAGCATGGCAAAGAGCTGGGGTTGTGCAGCTGAGAGATCTGTTCGTAGACGGGACGTTCGCGAGGCAACAGGTGAGAGAATTCCCGCAGCTCCCGATGCAGGAGGTCCAGGATAGAGTGATCTCGGGGACATGGGTGGGGGATGGTAGGGTGTCGGACATATACAGGGAAATAAGGGACGAGGGGGAGATCATGGTGGATGAGTTGAAGGGGAAATGGGAAGAAGAGCTGGGGGAAGAGATTGAGGAGGGGCTGTGGGCTGATGCCCTACGTAGGGTAAACTCGTCGTCCTCGTGCGCCAGGCTAAGCCTGATACAATTTAAGGTTTTGCACAGGGCGCATATGACCGGAGCAAGGCTCAGTAAATTTTTCGGGGTAGAGGATAGGTGTGGGAGATGCTCTAGAAGCCCAGCAAACCACACACACATGTTTTGGTCATGTCCGGCACTCCAGGGGTTCTGGGTGGGGGTGGCAATGGTGCTTTCGAAGGCGGTGGGGGTCCGGGTCGAGCCAAGCTGGGGGTTGGCTATATTCGGGGTTGCAGAAGAGCCGGGAGTGCAGGAGGCGAAAGAGGCTGATGTCTTGGCCTTTGCGTCCCTAGTAGCCCGGCGAAGGATATTGCTTATGTGGAAGGAAGCCAAACCTGTGGAGACCTGGATAAATGACATGGCAGAGTTTATAAAACTAGAACGGATAAAGTTTGCACTAAGGGGTTCGGCTCAAGGGTTCCCCAGGCGGTGGCAACCGTTCATTGACTACCTCGCAGAACGATAAAAGAAATGGGAAGGTGACAGCAGCACCTTAGTTTATATATAATTTATTTATTTGTTAAAAAAGGCCACTGTTATTTATACTGTTTTACTGTTGTAAAAAGGAAAACCTTTGTATTGTTTTGTTTGGCCAAAAAATCTGAATAAAATATATTTTAAAAAATTAAAAAAATATTAGTCAGGATCTCAGGGAGAACTGTCCTGCGCTTCATCAAAACAATGTGGCAGAAAGGGACCGGTTCAAAGGTTCATCCAAAGATGCCACCCTCCGACAGTGTATACTTCTTCAGATAGAGCAAGCATTTCTTATTGGTCTCCAAAGCACTGTAACAAAATGCCGTGAGTTGCTTGGGTCTGTTCAAGTTTCCGGACAGCTGACGTTTCCAAACAATAGATTTCTGAATTGGATAGGTTATCGTGCGTTAACTGGATTTCCTGATATGATAAACCAACACACCTGTAATTCATGACCCAGCTCTCTAATCTGGACATTTAAATAGTTCTAAATGATTAATAAGGACCAAGACAGCCCTGTCAAAAGGCTGGACTGCGGGTCATCCTAGGTTGAAGTATTCATTAGCATTAATGAACAGCCATATTAGAATATGTACCCTTCAGGCTTGAAAGATCGAAGGACAGGAGGCAACACAACTCCAACTTACCACAGCCTAGTTTTTCAGGGTTGTGACATGAACACAGCTTGTTCAGTCCTGCACCCTGACAGATTGTGAACAATCTTGTTGCTCTGAAGTTCAGCAGAGCATACTCAAGTATTGCTTCTGATACACCACCACCTCCTACAGGATTCAGCACTGATCAAAGTTTTATCTTGATCATTCACAACTATTTTAAAATTAAAACTGTACTGAATGCTATATGTGGAAACTACTGAACTGTATCTGTATTGTAAGCTAGGATCATAGAATTTACAGTGCAGGAGGCCATTCAGCCCATTGAGTCTGCATCGGCCCTGGGAAAGAGCACCCTACCCAAGCCCATGCCTCCACCCTATCCCTGTAAACCAAGTAACCCCACCTAATCTTTTTGGACACGAAGGGCAATTTATCATGGCCAATCCACCTAACCTGCACATCTTTGGACTGTGGGAGGAAACCGGAGCACCCGGAGGAAACCCACGCGCACACGGGGAGAACGTGCAGACTCAGCACAGTGACTCAAGCCGGGAATTGAACCTGGGACGCTGGTGCTGTGAAGCAATTGTGCTAACCACTGTGCTACTGTGCTGCCCGCATGGTACAGATCGAGCCACTGATCCTCAAAGGCAAGCTGCCCTTTCAGCCTGGATGAGTACAAAATTCATTGCCACAGCTTTAATGACAATGACCTACACTAACTTATGATGTGGAGATGCCGGCGTTGGACTGGGGTGAGCACAGTAAGACGTTTTACAACACCAGGTTAAAGTCCAACAGGTTTGTTTCGATGTCACTAGCTTTCGGAGCACTGCTCCTTCCTCAGGTGAATGAAGAGGAATGTTCCAGAAACATATATATAGACAGATTCAAAGATGCCAGACAATGCTTGGAATGCGAGCATTAGCAGTAACCTGCTAATGCTCGCATTCCAAGCATTGTCTGGCATCTTTGAATCTGTCTATATATATGTTTCTGGAACATACCTCTTCATTCACCTGAGGAGGAACCGGGCTCCGAAAGCAAGTGACATCGAAACAAACCTGTTGGATTTTAACCTGGTGTTGTAAAACTTCTTACTACACTAACTTAGGAAGAGGAAGTAGGTTTTGTTGGAGTAGGCAGCCACCTCCAATCGCAAAGCATCATTTAAAAAGAGAAGCTTTGCAGAAATATACATATTTAAGGATCAGTTTTCATTACACTCATTCTGGTTCAGAAATGTTGCAGTCCCTTAAAGCTGTATGCACACTGTTACAGATGTACTTCTCCCAACCTGGAGCTTACAAGTAATTAACTGGCCTGACAAATTTATAAGCAGCCACAAATACTGTACCTGGATTACCATGGGAAGTACCTGAGCCATGTCCTTCAAGGTCAGGCTTGCATCTATGCACAACTACAGTATACCAAACTGCCTGTGTGCAATACAATAAACAATCTACAAGAACTATGGATAAACAATGCAAGATGAATGGCAATACAAGGCTATAACATGTCTCAGAGTTGATGCAACATTAGGTCAGATTCCTCAAACCTTGACACACAAGCCAGCGTGTTATCAAACAATAATATGGTGCTCTTTTAACAAATGCATGCATATCCCACATTTATGAGTTCAAGTTAAATTCCGAGAGTAGCTCAAGCTTCACCACTATTTCATTCTTCAGCATCAGTTCCCGTTTCTGTATAACAGCAGTGAGTGAGTACTGAATAAGTTCAATATGTTCCACAACGAGACCTCCAACACTGATACCATTCCAGGCCACGTCCGTTATTTTTTAAAACTGCCTCTTTAAATTGGATCCCGATTGGGGAAAAGGTAGAAAATCCTCAGATTGCCTGCAGATATTTTATGCACTCTGAACATTTTTTTAAAATTGTACTGCAGCCAATGACAAATTGAAAACCCCTCCAGTTTAACAATCCCCAATAAAGCTGAACGCATTTATTTTTGAGCCAACCACTCATGATAAGTGATTATTGTCCTTCAGGGATGAGAGACTTCAATTATGTTGACGGACCAGAGAAGCTGGAATTGTTCTCCTTGGAGCAGAGTAGGTGAAGTGTTGAAAATGACAACGGACTTAAAAGAGTAGATGATTAGAAACTGTTTCCACTTTTGGCAGTGGAATTAAAGCAGAAAGCGCTGGAAAAGCTCAGCAGGTCTGGCAGCATCTATGGAAAGTGAAGCAGGGTTAAAGTTTCGAGTGCAATCTGACTCTTTTGCAGAACAGTAAACAAAGGTCACAAATTTAAGATAATTGGCAAAAATCCAAGGGGGACAACAGGGAGAATTGATTTTACACAGCAAGTTAAGACGAACTGGGATATAGTGACTGAAAGGTTGGTGGAAGCAAGTTCAGTCATAGCTCCCAAACTGGATATATACTTGAAAAAGGAGAAATTTAAAAGGACAAGGCAGTGAGACTGATTGAATAGCTCTTCCATGGAGCCAACAGCCAAAATGGATTGGATAGTCGCCTCCTGTGCGGCATGTCCGCTGGTACCATAAATTATCTACACCCTGGCATGCAGGCAGGTAAACAAGATAGGTGGCTGATCCCAAATCTTTACCAATTGCACCAGTAATATACTCTTGTCACCAATGACAAAGGCATGCTGCAGTTTAGTAAAACATTAAGATCCATCTGAAGTAAATGTGTTAATATTTCTGCCATTTGACATCAACAGTCTACAAACAGAATAAAATGCGTTCTGTAAATCATCAGGTTTGTCTTTTAGGACATTGGTTTCTATTTCGACCGGTCTCCTTGAGCACATGAAACACCATTATTAAACTGTCATGCCTAATCAAAGCTGCGCATTATGTGATACATTCAGGGCAGATTTTTTTTAAAGTTCTACACTTCGCAGCAGAGCTTCCAGCCAACTGGCTTTAAGCCAGTTAACTTGAGGCAGCTAGATCATTGTGCTATACAAATACTTTATTAAATATTACATCAGTCCAGATACCGTACAGTGAGGTGTATAAGTCAACCCATTTCTTTGGCGCCAAGATCATGCTTTTGCATAAACTTGGCATACAGGTTGACCCCCTTTCCAACCACAACATGCTATGTTTCATTTAATAATTGGCCTCAACCAAATGGAACAGGGGTGGATGGCCGGCAGTGTGATGGGGCCCCGCGGGGGAGGGGGAGGCCCGAGTTGGGGGTGAGGGGACTGGACCTGTAAAAGGAGCTGCGTCAGAGGTGGCGGGGCCGGGTAGGTGGTAAGCGCGACTGGAGGGGGTGGGGCCGGGGCGGGGAAGCGAGGGTTGTTTCCCGCGCTCGGGATGGAAGGGGAAGGTGGAGAGGCTGCGGATGGGGAATGGAAGAGGAGGGTGTGTCACACAATGGGAGGAGTCGAAGGAGAGGCGGGAGTGGCCGGGGTCAGCAGGAGTCAGCTGACTTGCGGAAGTGCAATGGGGGGTATAAAGCAGCTAGGAGGGGTCCTAGCCGGGGCGGGCGGGCGGGCGGGCGGGCGGGGGGAGGGGGGGCTCGAGTTGCTGCTGCTATGGTCAAGGGGGAGCTGGAGCGAGTGGGGGGGGTCGAGACGGGGGTCTGCCGCCGCGGGGAACGGGCCGGGCGTGGGGTGCGGGCGCGTGGCTGGCCGAGGAGGGGTTATGGCTAGTCGGCGGGGGAGGGGGGCGGGTAGCCCCCTGATCCGGCTGATAACCTGGAATGTAAGGGGACTGAACGGACCGGTCAAGCGGGCCCGGGTGTTCGCGCACCTGAAGGGGCTGAAGGCGGATGTGGTTATGCTCCAGGAGACACACCTGAAGGTGGCAGACTAGGTAAGATTGAGGAAGGGGTGGGCAGGTCAGGTGTTTCATTCGGGGCTGGATGATAAAAATCGAGTGGTGGCGATCTTGGTAGGAAAGAGGGTGTCGTTTGAGGCGTCGGGCATTGTGGCAGACAATGGCGGTAGGTACGTAATGGTAAGTGGTAAGCTGCAGGGAGAGAGGGTGGTACTGGTCAATGTATATGCCCCGAACTGGTTTTACGATACGGGTTTTATGCGGCGCATGTTGGGTCGGATCCCACATATGGAAGTGGGGGGCCTGATAATGTGGGGGGAGACTTTAACACGGTGTTGGATCTGGCACTGGATCACTCCAAGTCTAGGACGGGTAAGAAGCCGGCGGCGGCTAAGGTGCTGAGGGGGTTTATGGACCAGATGGGAGGGGTGGACCCTTGGAGATTTGCAAGGACGGGGGCTAGGGAATTTTCATTCTTCTCACATGTCCATAAGGCTTATTCCCAGATCGACTTTTTTATTTTGAGCAGAGCGCTGATAGCGAGAGTAGAGGATACTGAGTACTCAGCGATAGCCATTTCAGATCACGTCCCGCATTGGGTGGACTTAGAGCTGGGGGAGGAGAGGGACCAGCGCCCGTTGTGGCTTTTGGAGGTGGGGCTGCTGGCGGACGAGGAGGTGAGCGAGCGGGTCCGAGGAAGCATAGAGAGGTACCTGGAGGCCAACAATAACGGGGAGGTCCGAGTGGGGATAGTATGGGAGGCGCTGAAGGCGGTGGTTAGGGGAGAGCTGATCTCCATTAGGGCCCACAAGGAGAGGAGGGAGCAGAGGGAGAGGCTGGTAGGGGAGATGGTGAGGGTAGACAGGAGGTATGCGGAGGTGCCTGAGGAAGGACTGTTGAGGAAGAGGCGCAGCCTCCAGGCCGAATTCGACCTGGTGACCACCAGGAAGACGGAGGTGCAGTGGAGGAAGGCCCAGGGGGCGATTTATGAGTATGGGGAAAAGGCAGGCCGGATGCTGGCGCATCAGCCCGGAAGCAGGACGCAGCTAGGGAGATCGGGGAGTTAAGGACAGGGGGGTGGGTTGGTGGGGGGAGGGTTGGGGGGGGGGGTGCGGTGCAGAGTGGGGTTGGCATCAATGGGGTCTTCATGGACTTTTATGAGGAATTCTATCGGTCCGAGCCCCCACTGGAGGAGGGAGGGATGGGCCGCTTTCTGGACCAATTGAGGTTTCCGAATGGGGAGGAGGGACTGGTGGCGGGATTGGGGGCCCTAATTGGGCTGGAGGAGCTGACCAAAGAGATAGGGAGCATGCAGGCGGGGAAGGCACCGGGGCCGGACGGTTTCCCGGTCGAGTTCTATAAAAAATATATGGACCTGTTGGGCCCGTTGCTAGTTAGGACCTTCCTTTAATGAGGCAAGGGGGGGGGCTCTGCCCCCGACGATGTCCCAGGCACTGATCTCCTTGATTCTGAAGCGGGACAAGGATCCCCTGCAGTGTGGGTCTTACAGGCCGATTTTGCTGCTAAACGTAGATGCCAAGGTGCTGGTGGAGGTCTTAGCCACGAGGATTGAGGATTGTGTGCCGCAGGTCATCCACGAAGACCAGATCAGATGTGGGAGGTGCTGAAGAGGTTTGGGTTTGGGGAGGGGTTTGTCAGGTGGGTCAGGCTGTTGTATGAGGTCCCGATGGAGAGTGCGGCCACGAACAGGAGGAGGTCTGAGTACTTTCGGTTGCACCAAGGGACGAGGCAGGGGTCTCCCCTGCCCCCCCCTGCTCTTCGCACTGGCGATTGAACCCCTGGCTATGGCACTGAGGGAGTCGAGGAACTGGAGGGGGTTGGTGCGGGGTGGGGAGGAGCATAGGGTGTCGCTCTATGCGGACGACTTGCTGTTATATGTGGCGGATCCAGTGGGGGGAATGCCGGAGGTAATGAGGATCCTCAGGAAATTCGGGGATTTCTTGGGGTACAAGCTCAACATGGGGAAGAGGGAGCAGTTCGTGGTTCACCCAGGGGACCAGGAGAGGGGGATTGGCAAGCTCCCACTAAAAAGGGCGGAGAGGAGCTTCAGGTATTTGGGGATCCTGGTGGCCAGGAGCTGGGGGGCCCTGCATATGCTTAATTTCACAAGGCTGGTGGAGAAAATAGAGGAGGAGTTCAAGAGGTGGGACGCGTAGCCGCTGTCCTTGGCGGGTAGGGTGTAGTCTGTCAAAATGACGGTGCTCCCAAGGTTTTTGTTCCTGTTCCAGTGCCTCCCCGTGTTTATCCCGAAGGCCTTTTTTAGGCCAATCAACAGGAGCATAATGGGGTTTGTGTGGGTGCGAGGGACTCAGAGGGTGAGAAGGGTGTTCCTGGAGTGGAGTAGAGATAAGGGGGAGGGCTGCATGGAAGAGGCTGGTGACGGCGTCCTGTGGGTACGAGTCTGGGGGCGCTGGCAACGGCGCCGCTGCCGCTCCCTCCAAGGAGGTATACCACGAGCCCGGTCGTGGCGGCTGCCTTCAAAATCTTGGGGCAGTGGAGGCGGCACAGGGGGGAAGTTGGGGCCTCGGTGTGGACCCCAATACGGGGGAAACCACCGGTTCATCCCAGGGAGGACAGATGGAGGGTTTTCAGGGTGGCACAAGGCAGGGATACAAAGATTGGGAGACCTGGTTGTGGACGGGAAGTTTGCGAGCCTGGGTGAGTTGGAGGAGAAGTATGGGCTCCCCCCCGGGGAACACCTTCAGGTACTTACAGGTAAGGGCGTTTGCCAGGCGGCAGGTGGTGGAATTCCCACGGCTGCTGCCACGCACAGTACAGGACAGGGTGCTCTTGGGGGGGTGGGTGGGAGTGGGGAAGATCTCGGAAACTTACCAGGTGATGCAGGAGGAGGAGGAGGCCTCGGTGGTGGAGGTGAAAGGTAAGTGGGAGGAGGAGTTGGGAGAGGAGATCGAGGAAGGGACGTGGGCAGATGCCCTCGGGAGGGTGAACTCTTCGTCTTCGTGTGCGAGGCTCAGCTTCATACAGTTTAAGGTGCTGCATAGGGCACACATGATCGGGACAAGGATGAGTCGTTTTTTTGGGGGTGAGGACAGGTGTGTTAGGTGCTCAGGAAGCCCAGCAAACCACACCCATATGTTCTGGGCATGCCCAGCGCAGGAGGAATTTTGGAAGGGCGTAGCGAGGACGGTGTCGAGGATGGTAGGATCCAGGGTCAAATCGGGCTGGGGCTCGCAATATTTGGGGTGGCAGAGGAGCCGGGAGTGCAGGAGGCGAAAGAGGCTGGTATTCTGGCCTTTGCGTCCCTGGTAGCCCGGCGGAGGATTCTGCTTCAGTGGAAGGACGCGAGGCCCCAAGCGTGGAATCCTGGATCAACGATATGGCGGGGTTTATTAAGCTGGAGAGTGAAATTCGCCTTGAGAGGGTTGGTACAAGGGTTCTTTAGGCGGTGGCAACCGTTCTTTGACTTCCTGGCAGAACGGTAGACATTGGTCAATGGCAGCAGCAACTTCGGTGGAGGGGGGGTTTACTTTATTTATGTTTATTTACACAAGGAATCTGAGGGGGTGTATACATTTGCTACGTTGGCTCTGTGTTAAGTTGGGGTGTTAATTTATTATTTTTGTACAGGGGGGAGGGAGATATGGAGGGTTGTTTTTTTTGACTGTGTTTTGTATTTAACCCTGTTGGGTTCCTTTTTCATTTTGTTATTGATATTCTGTGAAAACCTGAATAAATTTTTTTTTTTTTTTAATAATTGGCCTCAATTTCTCAGCCCAGAAATGCATGTTTTACTTACATTATACTGTAAGTTAGCACTTGGGATCAAGTAGGTATTACGGGTTGTATTGCAAAGATATGTGCAAAGTTTAGTCACACCCACACGGCGCAGACTGTGCATGGCTCTGTAAGTGACAAACAGAAATGGGTCCAGCAAAAAGAGTGACGTACTAGGCTGCTTTCAAGTTAAAAGTCACACAATTTGATAACTCGTCAAATAGCTGTGCTGCAGCGAGGGGACTTGGTTATTGTGGAAAACTGATGTGAGAATGGAAAGAGGAGGATTCCACCCTGCAAAAGAGACCCAAGACCAAATGCTCCAGGAGAACAAGGATCAGCCTGAACTTGAGAAGTATTGGAATGGGGCCTTGAAAATCGTCAGAATGGTTACACCTTCATAGGAAACGTAATGCGTAAATACGCATTCAAGTGGACCAAATCAAACCTGGAGTCCAGCAAAAAGTTCAGAGCAACAGCTAGTTGGTCTAGCCACTTTTTTGCACAAAAATGTCTAGCATTGCAACAGAAGACCAAGGCCATTCCTAGACTACCCAATGACCTCAATGCCAAAAATTAACAGTTAGCAGCGATTCATCATCAGACAGCAGCAAAAAAAACATGAGTACACATTAGGTCACATCACCAACATGGGATGAAAATGCGCAGGAATTTCGAGATGCAGATGAAAGGCCATTCATCAATGTTGTGCATGTAAACTTAACTAAACTTAAGTTAACTTAAGGGTTAAGTCATGGCAGGAGATCCCAGACCCATGCCATGCATGGTAGCATTGTGGATAGCACAATTGCTTCACAACTCCAGGGTCCCAGGTTCGATTCCGGCTTGGGTCACTGTCTGTGCGGAGTCTGCACATCCTCCCCGTGTGTGCGTGGGTTTCCTCCGGGTGCTCTGATTTCCTCCCACAGTCCAAAAGATGTGCAGGTTAGGTGGATTGACCATGATAAATTGCCCTTGGTGTCCAAAATTGCCCTTAGTGTTGGGTGGGGTTACTGGGTTATGGGGATAGGGTGGAGGTGTTGACCTTGGGTAGGGTGCTCTTTCCAAGAGCCGGTGCAGACTCGATGGGCCGAATGGCCTCCTTCTGCACTGTAAATTCTATGAATCCTGTGCAATGTGGGAATTCCTTCATGCACATGAAGTATAACCAACTGCAGACCCTGTTAGATTGCTTGATGGCTCTGGAGTTGCAGGTGGATTAACTTCGGAGCATCTGTGATGCTGAGGAAATCGTCAATAGCACCTTCAGTAAGTTGATCGCACTGCAGATAAAAATTACTGAGGAAGATAGGGAATGGGTGGCCACCAGACAGGAAGAGTAAGAAGACAGTGCAGGGTCCCATGTGGTCATCTCCCTCAAAAACAGATATACCGTTTTGGATACTGTTGGGGGAGATGACTCACCAGGGGAAAGCAGCTACAGCCAGGTATTCAAATTCCTGGGGCATTGGAATCTGTTCTGGGGAGATGGAACCAGTACAAACCAGACGGTCTGCACCTGGGCAGGACCGGAACCAATGTCCTAGGGGGAGTGTTTGCAAGTGTTGTTTCAGAGGGTTTAAACAGATATGACAGGAGGATGGGAACCCATGCAGGACGTTGGAGGGAAGGAAGGTGGGGACAGATACAAAAGGCACTAAAGGGAAAAGTGGAAGGCAGTGAAACCAAAGACAAAAATCAAAAAGGGTCACATTACATCATAATTCTAAAAAACATGCCTGAAGGCTGTGTCTCAATGCGTGGTGCATTTGTAATAAGGTTGATGATTTAACTGCACTGACAATCAATAACGGATATGATGTACTTGGTATCACGGAGACCAAGGCTCATGGTGACCAAGAATGGGAACTCAATATCCAGGGATATTCAATATTAAGGAAAGATAGAAGGAAAAGAAAGGTGGGGTAGCGTTCCTGGTTAAAGAGGAGATTAACGCACTTATAAGGAAGGATATTAGCCTGGACAATGTGGAATCTGTATGGGTGGAGCTGTGGCATGCCAAAGGGCAAAAACGTTAGTGGGAGTTGTGCACAGACCACCAAACAATAGTTGTGAGATTGGGGATGGTATCAAATAGGAAATTAGAGATGCGTGCAGTAAGGGTACAGCAGTTTTTCTGGGTGACTTCAATCTGCATATTGATTGGGCTAATCAAACTGGTAGCAATGCGATGTAGAAGGATTTCCTGGAAGTATAAGGGATTTTTTTTTCGACCAATAATTCGAGGAAGCAACTAGAGAGCAGGCCATCCTAGACTGGGTATTGTGCAATGAGAGAGGATTAATTAGCAATGTTGTGGCGCGAGATCCTTTAGGGAAGATTAACCGTAATATGGTAAAATTCTTCATTAAGATGGAGAGTGACACAGTTAAGTCTGAGACTAGGGTCCTGAACTTAAAGAAAGCTAACTTTGATGATATGAGACGTGCATTGGCTAGGATAAGATGACAAAGGATACTTATGGGGTTGACGGTGGATAAGCAATGGCAGACATTTAAAGAACACATGGATGAACTTCAACAATTGTACATCCTGGTCTGATGCAAGAGTAAGGCAGGAAGGTGGCTCAACCGTGGCAAACAAGGGAAATCAGGGATAGTGTTAAAGCCAAAGAGGATGCATATAAATTGGCCAGAAAAGTTCTTCTTCCGGCGGCGGCATGTAGGTGGAGGCAGTATGTAGGTGCAAGGCTCCTGCTTGTGACTCGATTTTGGGGAATTTAATGCCCGGTCCCAGATGCAATTTTTAGACAAACATGTGCAGGAAGACATAAGGAAGGAGGGGAATTCCACAAACCAGAGTAAAGCCATTGGGAAGAAGGGGACAAGTGAAGGTTCGCAATTGAGCGAACGGGTCAACCTGGCAGCAGGAAAGATGGCAGAGGTTGGATCTCTGGGTGGGACCGCACACTTCGCAGAAGAGAAAATGGCAGGGTTGATGGCTGAGGGGTTTGAGAAGCAGTTTGCCAAACACATGGAGGTGATGTGGAAGGAAGTGATGGCAGCAATTAAGGTATTGGTGGAGGAGGCGATTGCCCCGATGAAGGCGGCGGCGTCGAAGACATCAGCCGAGTTGTGGGAGCAGTGAGAGAAGCTGAAGGAGGTGAAGGAGGCTTTGTCGAGCATAGTGACCAGTTCACCTCGACGGGTGGGACCTGCAGAAGGTGGTGGAGGACCTGGAAAGTAGGTCTTGGCAGCAGAACCTAAGAATTGTGGGTCTGCCCAAAGGGATCGAGGGCCCGAGGTCAACTGAGTACTTTGCCAAGACGTTGGCGGAGTTGCTGGGGGAGGGGGAAGATCCCTCCCAGATCCCTCCCAGTATGAACTGGATTGGGCTCATCGATCGTTTAGGCTTAAACCAAAGGCAAATGAACTGCCAAGGGTGGTAATGATTTATTTTCACAGGTACCATGTGAAGGAGAAGGTTTGGGGGGTTTTGGGGAAGAGGGAGAGGGGAAGTTGGTGACATGGGGTGGGACTGGGTTCCACCAGCCAGGCAGGGCAAGGAGCAGTGGTTATGATTGACAGGAGGGGCAGGGAGCGTGAGAGATCTCCAGTCCGAGTGGTGATGTGGAACATGCGAGGGCTGGGGCACTGTTGAAATGTGAGAAAACTATTGCTCGCTTCAAGAGCTTGAAAGCTGACGTGATGCTGCCGCAACAGACCCATCTGTGGATGAAGGACCAGGTGAGGCTTCGGAAGGGCTGGGCGAGTCAGGCGCTCCACTTGGGCATTGATAGTAGGGCCATTGGGTGTAGCGATACTAGTGGGTAAGAGGGTGAAGTTTCAGATGGAGAAAGTAGTGGCTGACCAAGGGGGCAGGTACATTATGGTAACGGGTGCTTTGGAGGGGAGGTTGGTTAGCATGTACCCCCCAAAATTGGGACGACACTGGGCTTAAGATGATGTTGGCTGCCATACAAAATGTGGCTATACACCAGTTAATACAAAGTGGGGGTGTTTAAATACACTGCTGAATCCAAGATGGATAGATCTAGGCCACATTCACTGACGTTCTCGGGGGGGGGCTGGCTGGCTGTGTTTATGAAGGAGATGGGATGGGGGGGGGGGGGGGGGGGGGGGAGAACAGGCCTGTGGAGGTTTCTGCATCTGGGGGCCACGGAGTATTCTTGCTTTTCGCCGGTGCATAACGTATGTTCAAGGATCAACTTTTTTATCATGGGGAAGGCGCAGTCAGGGTTGGAGAAAGCAGAATACTCGGCGACTGTTATCGCGGTCAATGCTCCGTATTTGGTGGATGTGGTCCTGGAGAAGGGGCTGGAGCAGAGGCCAGCATGGAGGCTGGATGTGGGGCTGCTGGCGAATCCAAATTTTTGTACAAAGGTGGGGGAAGGTGATTGAAGATTATGTGGGGTTCAATAGAGATGGGGAGGTTTCGCAATCAGTAGTTTTTGAGGTACTGATGGTGGTGGTAAGGGGCGAGATCATCAGGTGGACAGGGAGGCAAGAGAGGAGCTGCAGAAGCCAGTAGAGAAAATCTTGGAAGTGGATGGGAAGGATGCAAAGGATCCTATCCCGGATCGTCTGGCGAGGAGGAATTACAGGCAAGGTTTACCTACTGTCCACAGGAAAGACAGTCTGGCAGTTAAGGCAGGCAAAGGGGGCAGTATATGAATATGGGGAGAAGGCCAGATGCTTGCTGGCAGGCCAGCTCCTCTGGCAGGTGGCTGCAAGAGAGATTATTCAGCTCCAGGATGGGGCGGGTGTGTTGCTGGTGACATCAGAGCAGGTGAACATGGCATTTGAGAAGCTTTATAAAAAGTTGTATAGGTCACAGCCCCCAGAGGATGAGATGGATATGAGGGATTTTTTCTGTTGGTGTTGGGAGTGTCCAAGAGTAGGAGAGGAGAGGAAAGGGCTGGAAGAGCCAGTGGAGTGGAAGTGGTTTGGGCGGCGATGGGGAAGATGCAGACGGATAAGGCACCGGGATCGGTGGAGTTTTATAAAAAATTTCTGGATAAGCTGGCGCTGCTGTTGGTCGAGATGTTTGAGGATGCGGTGGCTAAGGGACACTGTCAGAAACAATGGGACAGGCATCCATTTGGTTACTGTTAAAGAAGGATAAGGACCCAGAGTGTGGGTCGTATAGGCCAATATCTGTGCTGAATGTGGATGCCAGGATTCTGGCCACAGTGTTGGTTCTTAGGTTGGAGGAGTGCCTCTCGAAGGTGATTGGGGAGGATCAGACAGGGTTTGTACAGGGCAGGCAGTTGGCTTTGAACATGCGGCATCTGTTTAATGTGGGGCTCTCTCTATCAGAGGGGAGGGAGTTGGAAGTGGTGGTGGCGCCGGATGCAGAGAAGGCATTTGATCGAGTGGCATAGAGTTATTTGTTCATGGTGTTGGGAAGATTTGGGATTGGGTCTAAGTTTGTGGTATTGGTTAAAAGGCAAGTGTGCGCACAAATGAGGTGAATTTGGGGTATTTTCCATTACATAGGGAAATGAGACAGGGGTGGCCCATGTTCCTCCTGTTTGCGCTGGCGAGAGAGCTCTTGACCTTAGCGCTGAGGTGCTCAGATAAGTGGAGGGTAATTGTTTGGGGGGGGGGGGGGGGGGGGGGGTTGAGGAGCATAGTATGTCACTGTATGCTGATGGTAGGGCTGGTTTAACTCAGTGGGCTAGACAGCTAGTTTGTGATATAGAACAAGGCCAGCAGCACGGGTTCAATTCCTGTACCAGCTTACCCGAACAGGCGCCGGAACGTGGCGACTAGGGGCTTTTTACAGTAACTTCACATTTGTGACAATAAAAGATTATTAATTATTATTATTTGTTGTTGTACATCTCCAACCCAGGTTCTTTGGTTGGGGTGGCAACTACCCATTTTAGGTATTTGGGAGTACAGCTGGCTCAGGATTGGGCCCAGCTCCGTAAGTTGGATTTCACAAGCCTGGTGGGTAGGGTATTGGCAGATTCACTGAGATGGGACAGCCTCTCCCTATTGTTGGCAGGTCAGGTGCAGGCAATTAAGGTGAATATTTTGCCAGTTTTTATTTTTATTTCAGTGCCTACCGGTTAGTTAACCAAAAATGCTTTTTATGGGAGTGGAACGGTTGATTTTGCTGATTGCGTGGGTAGGTAAGATAGCAAGCATTAGGAAGACGGTGCTTCAGAGAGGACGGCAGTCAGTGGGTCTGGTCCTTCCAAAACTGTTGTATTATTATTGAGCGGCGAACGTGGAGAAGGAGGGGCAGGGAGCTGGAGGCTTTGTTGGTGAACATGGAGGGAGGCTTTTGTAGGGGGTCGGGTTTGCAGATGTCAGCAACGGTGCTGCCCCCGTTCGCCTGAGGAAAATATTCTTGGGAGTCCGGTGGTGGTGGCCACATTGAAGATATGGAGTCAATTTCAGCAGCACTTTAGGTTAGGGGCAGGGTCAACGTGGATGCCAATCCAAGGGAACCATGGATTTGAGCCAGCGAGGAGCGAGGATGGATGCTAGGTTTCGGGGATGGGAGAAGTGAGGTGTGATGGAAATGACGATCTTATTTCTACAAGGTCGGTTTGTGACTTTGAAAGAGTTGGGGGAGAAGTTTGGGGATCCCGCGGGGGAAGAGAGGTTTGGGCATCCCGGGGGGCGGGAGAGGTTTGGGCATCCCGGGGGGGGGGGGAAGAGGTTTGGGCATCCCGGGGGGGGGGGGGGGGGGGGGGGGAGAGGTTTGGGCATCCCGGGGGGGGGGGGGAGAGGTTTGGGCATCCCGGGGGGGGAGAGGTTTGGGCATCCGGGGGGGGGGGGGAGAAGTTTGGGCATCCCGCGGGGGGAGAAGTTTGGGCATCCCGCGGGGGGGAGAAGTTTGGGCATCCCGCGGGGGGGAGAAGTTTGGGCATCCCGCGAGGGGAGAAGTTTGGGCATCCCGCGGGGGGAGAAGTTTGGGCATCCCGCGGGGGGAGAAGTTTGGGCATCCCGCGGGGGGGAGAAGTTTGGGCATCCCGCGGGGGGGAGAAGTTTGGGCATCCCGCGGGGGGGAGAAGTTTGGGCATCCCGCGGGGGGGAGAAGTTTGGGCATCCCGCGGGGGGGAGAAGTTTGGGCATCCCGCAGGGGGAGCAGTTTGGACATCCCGCGGGGGGGAGAAGTTTGGGCATCCCGCGGGGGGGGAGAAGTTTGGGCATCCCGCGGGGGGAGAAGTTTGGGCATCCCGCGGGGGGAGAAGTTTGGGCATCCCGCGGGGGGAGAAGTTTGGGCATCCCGCGGGGGGAGAAGTTTGGGCATCCCGCGGGGGGAGAAGTTTGGGCATCCCGCGGGGGGAGAAGTTTGGGCATCCCGCGGGGGAGAAGTTTGGGCATCCCGCGGGGGGAGAAGTTTGGGCATCCCGCGGGGGGAGATGTTTGGGCATCCCGCGGGGGGAGAAGTTTGGGCATCCCGCGGGGGGAGAAGTTTGGGCATCCCGCGGGGGGAGATGTTTGGGCATCCCGCGGGGGGAGAAGTTTGGGCATCCCGCGGGGGGAGAAGTTTGGGCATCCCGCGGGGGGAGAAGTTTGGGCATCCCGCGGGGGGAGAAGTTTGGGCATCCCGCGGGGGGGAGAAGTTTGGGGATCACGCGGGGGGAGAAGTTTGGGGATCCCGTGGGGGAGAAGGATGGAATTCCGGAGGGGGAGGTTTTCAGGTACATGCAGGTGCGGGATTTCGTGAAGAAGGGTTCCCGACTTTTCCAGTGGCACCACCCTCCTCGTTGTTGGACGGGGTGCGCTCGATGATGGGGGGGGGGGGGGTCCACCTCGGCGATCCATGGGAGGATTCTGGTGGAGGGGTATGGCGTCCTGGGGGGGGTTAAGGCCAAGTAGGGTGACTAGCTGGGGATCGCACTGGTGGAGGGGTTGTGGTGTGTGGTGCTGCGGAGGGTGAATGCCACAACCTCGTGCACGAGGCTGGGGTTGATCCAGCTAAAGGTGGTACATAGAGCGCACCTGACACAGTCGAGGGTGAGTTGATTGTTAGAGGGGGTGGAGGACATCTGTCAACGGTGCGGGAAGAGTCCAGCCAAGCATGTACACATGTTCTGGTCCTGCCCGAAGTTGGAGAAATTTTGGAGGTCGCTCTTCAGCACCCTGTCGGCGATCTTGCACGTGGATTTGGAACCCAGTACCCTGAGGCCATATTTGGGGTGTTAGACTTGCTGGAGTTGCAGACGGGAGTGGGGGCAGATGTTTTAACCTTCGCTACGCTGATTGCTCGCAGGCGGGTCCTTTTGGGGTGGAGGTCAGCTTTTCCACCCTGTATATGTGTAAGGCTGAGGGATCTGATGGAGTGTTTGTATTTGGAGAAGGTTAAATTTGTTTTGAAGGGGGCAAGTGACGAGTTCCATAAGAGATAGGGTTTGTTTATATTACGTTTTAAAGGACCTGAACCTGGGTCCTCGGTGCCGTGAGGCAGCAGTGCTAACCACTGCACCACTGTGCCATTCCATGATTATTTATTGAGGAAAATGCAAACATCATGAGAAGAAATGTGAAAGTTAGGGAGGATTTTGTGTCTTGACTTCAGACTCCACGAGTCAAGTGGAAGAAAACAACTTATGTTCAGAAGGAATGCAATTCTCCTATCTAGTCGTTAAGCAAAAGGTCTGTGAACGTTTCATTTAAAAATTCTGTAAACATTTGACTCCCAAAAACAAAATCTCAAATACATTCTCATTCCAAAGAGCTCCTATCCCGGAAAACAACTTATACAAGATACCTTACAGCATTGCGGCCAAATATGTATTTTTTTCTAAACTATCCATCTCCTCATATTAAAACCAGGAGACAAATAAGGTTCTGTTTTTCCTACACCAAACAGCATCTGACAGGAGGCAGCTGGTCTCCCAAGCTAAAACTCAGAAGATGACTTGCTATCATCCAGATTTGGGTCTGCCAATATTAGAAAGCAGAATTCGGCATCTGGCAACAACACTCTCGCCCGAGAGTCACAAGGTTATGGGTTCACTTCCTTCTCCAGAGATTGGAACACAAAATCTAGGCTGACACTCCAGTGCAGTGTTTTTTAAACTTTTTTCCCGGGGACTCATTTTTAACAATCGGCCAACCATCAGGACCCATGCAGGTCGACCTTCGTGACCCACGCCGGGAGAACTACACTGGCCAACCTTCATGACCCACGCTAGCCAACATTCGTGACCCACGCCGACCGATCTTTGTGACCTCTGCCGGCCGACATTCATGACTCACCATTTTCTCTTACCTTTAATGCGAGAGGTGAGCCTGCTTGGTCCTCATGATCTCACTCCAATCAGGTTCACAGGAGGAGAGGGTTATGCGCATATCGGGCCCAGGATTCAGCCGGTTCCTTTGTGCTGTCTTCATCTTTGTGAGGACGGAAAACCAACCTCACATATGTAGGTCATTGTGAAGGACCATGATGTGGAGATGCCAGCGTTGGACTGGAGTGAGCACAGTAAGAAGTCTTACACACCAGGTTAAAATCGAATAGGTTTGTTTCAAATCACTAGCTTTCGGAGCACTGCTCCTTCCTCAGGTGACCTGAGGATGGAGCAGTGCTCCGAAAGCTAATGATTTGAAACAAATCCGTTGGACTTTAACCTGGTATTGTAAGACTTCTTATTGTGAAGGACAAAAGCACCAAAATGCTTGTTTTACTCAGCTCCGGATACTCCTCGGAGAGGCTACTCCAGAATGCTGACATTTCATTGACTTTTGCCATGTTTTCAATGTGCTGTCAAAGCTGAGGCCCAGAACTTCAGTTAGCTTCATTTGGAGTCAGACTTGCCAGTCAATTGACAGTTTCCTTTCTAATGTGGTTTTCTTCGATGTTACGCAGCAATGTGAGTATCATGTAGTAATTTTGGCTGTGCACTCGCAATTGACAAACTTTCAATGACATTTGGAAAGCTGCGATTTCTTTACAGTGCCGAAATCAATCATCATCCTTCCCTTGCAATTTGAGGTTCAGTTCATTTAGAATTGAAAAGGTGTCTGCAAGGTAAGACATAGTTAGCATCCAAGTTTCATCAGCAAACAAATCAGCCAGAGAGGACAATTTCTCAAGGAGAAAATTGTGGATTTCGTACCTCAGTTCATAAACTCTGAGTAGCTCCCCTGTTGATTGATCATTACAGTAACTCTTCAAGCCGATGAAGTCTACCGTCATTGGGATTGACTGGCCACTATTTTGATTCAATGCTTTAATGTAGTCTAAATGGTCACCAAAAACTTATACACACCCTTCAGTACACATAGGGCGATGATGTGATGATTTCTCATAGCTTTCGTTATATCCCTTGCCAAACGTTCAGTTCTGTCCATGATTAAACCATGAGGAATATATACTCTCTCCAGATCATTTGAGTAATGTTTAGGGATTCAAAACAGATCAAGGTCATAACCTTGTTGTCCCAATACTCCCGGACTGCATGCACGCTGATGAGCGTGCACACATGCGAGTACGCCCGCATTTTACTAGCTGGCTGCGACCGCCATTTTTAAAGTCCTTGCAGCCAGCATTGTTAAAAGCCGGCTGCTGAGGCTGTTGCGTGTGAATTCCCGTGATCAGGAACACCACAATGGCTGGCTCCGCGACCCTCCGGACACCCACCCATGGGTCACGACCCCACTTTGAAAATGCCTGCTCCAGTGTATACTGCACGGTCAGATGATGAGATGAGATATTAAATCAAAGTTCTGTACACCCACTCCAGTCAATTAAGAAGATTCCAACGCACCATTTCAAAGAGCAAGCGGACTGTTTTGCTTGTCCTGGTCAACCAATATGGTTGAAATAAATTATTTGCTCATTGTTTGCGGGATCTTGTTGTGCACAATTGGTTGCAGCATTTCCTACATTGCAACAGTGGCTACACTTCAGTGGTGAAGCATCTACTGTATTTAGCTTTTGGTTTCAAAAGCACCTCATTGGTTGGAAAGCACATTGGGACCTCTGAAAGTCATGTAATGCGCCGTACAAATTAAAGTCTTTCATTTCTCATGACCTGTTTGCAGGCTCGCTTCCCCTTTCACTTGTTTCCCGAAGGACCTCAAGAACTTGGAAATCCTGAACATGCAACATTATGTTTTGCAAAACAAGTGATTTCTCATTTCTCATGACCCCTTGCCTGTTCACCAATAAGCTGTTCCAAATGTCTTTTGTACTGGTCCCAATTTCGTCTCACCGACAGGCTTACAGTGTTGTTGTTCAGCCTCTGCAATCCACTAACGTTGTACTTGGTACAAATTAGGTTCAACAAAGCAAGCTGTTTCTCAAATTGGCTACATGACAAACATTTTGGTTTTGACCTGAGATGCTATCAACCTGCAACAGGAGACAGTAACTGGCACAACTCTGATTGAAATTCGAAAACTACTCCCTATATCCAATTCACTGAGTCTATGCTCAGAAATATTTATTGTCAGGAAAATTCATATCTACTCAGGATATAAATACTAATTTAACAGATTGGATCAGCCAGCCTGGCTTAAAGAGCTTTTAGAAACTTGCTGAAAAATGTAAATGTGAGGCTTGAAAAGTTGTTTTTTTAATTTAATTGTTGCACTATAGAGACACAATGGTTCTTTTTTAACAAGCATCCAGCCAATAATATATAAATCCAGGTAAACTGTCTTGTAATGCACTAACACACCAGAGATAACTAATCTCACAAAATGCTAAACAGCTGTAGATGCCACAGATTCTTGGCATAGAATGAAAAGATAGGACCACTTTCCAGGGATGTTTGCCAAGCCATTGTTAGTTTCACTAAATAATTAGCATCAGTCACTTGTCCATGCAAAGTCAATGCCGGCAAGATAGCTCCAGCTCTAATTCACATTCCAGCACTCCAAAAATCACATTATATGCAGAATATTGGACAGCAGGGATAGATTGCAATGCAATTTCTGACCAGAGTGACAACTGACAGTGCCAATTTGGAGGCAAGGGCTCACAGCAAACAGTTTACAATAAAGTCACTATATTTAGAAAACAGCAAACAGTTCATTAAAGGGAGCACAGAGCAAACAGTATTAACTCAGAGTTTACTGAAGAGTCCATGAACTACAGCAAATAGAACTCATGAACAAAACTACAGTACCCTCCTCCCCATAAAAGCAGGGCTATTTCTACAGCAAAATACAGCTAGTGGAGGAAACGTATCTAATTCAAATTATATGCGTAAAATTAAACCCAGTCAATTATAAGAGGTCTCTCTCCAGGCAAGTGATGATGGTGATCAACCCCATCATCACTATTCTGGTCACAAATAACAGCATCATTATATGCAGTGGTAAGTGAGGGCATCAGGTGATGTCAAACCAAGCGAGAAGCCCGAGAAGCTTACAAGCAATCTGAATCACCAAGTATTACAACTTTAAGATCACAGGAACTGTCTCAGATAACATATAGCCACCGAGGTCAAATCTAACCTCAAAGTAAGAACTGAGACAATCAGCAACCCAGAATACTTCAAGAATTACAAATTCACTTCCAAAACTTCTTAATCCACCACTTGAATGAATTTCATTCCACTTCACTTAGGATTGATATAGAAACCACTATGAACCACCATTGGAGAGAAAAAAAGTTTACTTCATAAAAGTATCCTCCAACAGTGACTACACTTCAGAAAATGTGGAGAGACAGTAGCATTGTCGCTGGACTAGTAATCCAGAGACCCAGAGTCATTCCCTGGGGACCAAGGTTCAAATCCCACCATGCCAGATGGTGAAATTTGAATTCACCTAAAAAACAAAAATCTGGAATTAAAAGTCGAAAGATGACCACTGTCAATTGTCTTTTTTTTAAACCACCTGGTTCATTAATGCTCTTTAAGGAAGGAAATCTATGATCCTTACTGGTCTGGCCTACATGTGACTCCAGAGCCACAGCAATGTGGTTGGCTCTTAAATGCCCTCAGAGAGGGACAATAAATGCTGGCCCAGCTAGCGGCGCCCACATCCCATGAACAAATAAAACGCATGAACAAAAACTATAAAACTTGGGATATGCTGGAGGCTTGGAAAGTGCTGCATTAATTCAAAAGTTTTCCAACTATTTTATCTGATTTACAATGGATCTCATGAATCAGTCCCCAACGACAGGCCCACATTTTGTTTTCTCTGGGAACAATGTTGAGGTTGCAGTGGAAGGCATGTCTTTTGGTGGCATAAAAAGCGTGCAGAGGTAGAAGAACTTCACTGGCACGGTCAACACTGTGGAGCTGCTGTTATCGGCAGCCTAGCATTGTCAATGCAGCACAGGTCAGTCCCACGACAAATGACGGATGATCTAGCTTGGAACACTCTTAAGGCAATGCAAAGTGCTAGATAAATGAAGTATGCATTCATCAACCAAATGATTAGCAGTTAACTTGCTGCTTCTGGGTGCATTTGCCTACAGAACAGTGATTTTGTTTCAAAAGTAAACCATCAGGTATGAAGAATCTTGGAATGCGGTGAAAATATAAAAGGAAATATACAAACTGCAACTTATTACATTGCAAAACATGCCGCATGCAACACAGAAGCACCAAATGCCATCTGCAGTATTGTTCTAGAACACTAATTTATAAGGGATAAATACAATCGCAAGATTGTGCTGAGCTCAACAGCATGCAATTTGCTGCACTGTACCGAGAAACTTAGCTGGAATTAGTAAAAATGAATGGTCCCAAATGAATCTCATGATCTGCTTCATGCACCAGTCTGAACACCCATGGGACTTTGAGTCAAATTTTCTTTCTCTCTCTTCTACTTTGCACCAAACCCAACACTTAAAACCATAAACAATTATTTCCATTTCATTTGATTTTCTTACCCTTACTTATCTTTACTGATGTGTCTAACACACATCAGTACCTGGACAACAGGACAGAGAACTTCCTCCCAGCTTTGTGACGAGCCGGCATCAGGCTCACACTATGAACTTCTCCCCTTTAAATGACTTCTAGGATCAGGAATCTACTACATTTAGGATTAGTGGCATATACATTTGTTTTTGTCACCCTAAGGCACTGTACCATCAACGTTAATTAAAATCAACTTTACAACTATAGAATTTTAAGTGTGTTCTTGAATGACTTTGATGGAAAGTGCCCCATTATGGTCCTTTCTGACAGACAAATCAGGGATATAAGCATTGTCCACAGCAAATCTAAGCACAGCAAAGAAAAAATATGGTTAAAGCACAGGAGGAGGCTATTCACCCATTGAGTCCCCATCAGCTCTCTGGGCAAACAATTCAGCCAGTCCCACCGCCCCACTCTTCCCTCACAGCTCACCAAATATTTTTCTCTTAATTTGCTTATCCAATCCCCTTTTGAAAGCCACAATTGAATTTGCCTCAGGCAGTGCCTTCCAGACCCTAATCTCTTGCCGAGTAAATACATTTTTCCTCATGTCACCCTTGGTTCTTTTGTCAATCACCTTAAACCTCTGCTCTGGATAAATAAAATGCAAGGAGTTTTAAGGTTGCAAGCTATTGGGTGGCAGGGGCTGGGTAAGTAAATTAACATCTATGGCCGATGCACTATATGACTATAGAAAACTCACTGTCAACAGGGGTGGTACCAGGGGATTGGAGAGTGGCTAATGTCGTGCCCCTGTTCAAAAAAAGGACTAGGGATAACCCTGGGAATTACAGGCCAGTTAGTCTTACTTCGGTGGTAGGCAAAGTCATGGAAAGGGTACTGAAGGATAGGATTTCTGAGCATCTGGAAAGACACTGCTTGATTAGGGATAGTCAGCACGGATTTGTGAGGGGTAGGTCTTGCCTTACAAGTCTTATTGAATTCTTTGAGGAGGTGACCAAGCATGTGGATGAAGGTAAAGCAGTGGATGCAGTGTACATGGATTTTAGTAAGGCATTTGATAAGGTTCCCCATGGTAAGCTTCTGCAGAAAGTAAGGAGGCATGGGATACTGCGAAATTTGGCCAGTTGGATAACAAACTGGCTAACCGATAGAAGTCAGAGAGTGGTGGTGGATGGCAAATATTCAGCCTGGATCCCAGTTACCAGTGGCGTACCGCAGGGATCAGTTCTGGGTCCTCTGCTGTTCGTGATTTTCATTAATGACTTGGATGAGGGAGTTGATGGGTGGGTCAGTAAATTTGCAGACGATACGAAGATTGGTGGAGTTGTGGATAGTGAGGAGGGCTGTTGTCGGCTGCAAAGAGACATAGATAGGATGCAGAGCTGGGCTGAGAAGTGGCAGATGGAGTTTAACCCTGAAAAGTGTGAGGTTGTCCATTTTGGAAGGACAAATATGAATGTGGAATACAGGGTTAATGGTAGAGTTCTTGGCAATGTGGAGGAGCAGAGAGATCTTGGGGTCTATGTTCATACATCTTTGAAAGTTGCCACTCAAGTGGATAGAGCTGTGAAGAAGGCCTATGGTGTGCTAGCGTTCATTAACAGAGGGATTGAATTTAAGAGCCGTGAGGTGATGATGCAGCTGTACAAAACTTTGGTAAGGCCACATTTGGAGTACTGTGTACATTCTGGTCGCCTCATTTTAGGAAGAATGTGGAAGCTTTGGAAAAGGTGCAAAGGAGATTTACCAGGATGTTGCCTGGAATGGAGAGTAGGTCTTACGAGGAAAGGTTGAGGGTGCTAGGCCTTTTCTCATTAGAACGAAGAAGGATGAGGGGCGACTTGATAGAGGTTTATAAGATGATCAGGGAAATAGATAGAGTAGACAGTCAGAGATCTTTTTCCCCGGGTGGAACAAACCATTACAAGGGGACATAAATTTAAGGTGAATGGTGGAAGATATAGGGGGGGGATGTCAGAGGTAGGTTCTTTACCCAGAGAGTAGTGGGGGCATGGAATGCACTGCCTGTGGAAGTAGTTGAGTCGGAAACATTAGGGACCTTCAAGCAGCTATTGGATAGGTACATGGATTACGGTAAAATGATATAGTGTAGATTTATTTGTTCTTAAGGGCAGCACGGTAGCATTGTGGATAGCACAATTGCTTCACAGCTCCAGGGGCCCAGGTTCGATTCCGGCTTGGGTCACTGTCTGTGCGGAGTCTGCACATCCTCCCCGTGTGTACGTGGGTTTCCTCCGGGTTCTCCCGTTTCCTCCCACAGTCCAAAGATGTGCAGGTTAGGTGGATTGGCCATGATAAATTGCCCTTAGTGTCCAAAATTGCCCTTAGTGTTGGGTGGAGGTGTTGACTTTGGGTAGGGTGCTCTTTCCATGAGTCGGTGCAGACTCAATGGGCCGAATGGCCTCCTTCTGCACTGTAAATTCAATGATAATCTATGATTAATCTAGGACAAAGGTTCGGCACAACATCGTGGGCCGAAGGGCCTGTTCTGTGCTGTATTTTCTCTATGTCCTATGTTCTAACTCCACCTGGTGCCCAATCTTCGAAAGTTGCAAAGGCATCTGCAAAATTCCCTTAAGTCTCATCTGCCTTTCAACTTCTTGCTGGAGATTTCCACATGATTTTGCCTGCCTGTAGACTCCCACTCGCTGTTCCTCCTGACCACCACTATGTTCAGAATCAAGCTGGGCCTTGACAACGAAGCACCAAAGCCAAAAATCCAGGCTTTGTGGAACCCCACAAGTCATCACTAGTGTTAATCTTTGTTTGCTCGGCCAGAAAGCTGACAGCTGAAGAATGGAGTCCTTAAATGAGTCAATGAGAGTAAATAAAAAGCAGCAGCACAAATTCAAATGGAAGCAGACTTATCGTAAGCCCGTGCAAGCCTATTTAAACCAATCCAATGAATTGTACAGAATAAGCAACTCAGCCATTCACTGTAATTAACTGCCTAAATTCAGCCTGCAAGATACCCATCGCCACAAAGATCTAAATACCACTGCAGCCAAGTTGTTACTCAGCCTGGGCACTACACTGGCATTGTTGCATCTTATTTTCTTCACTCCAACCCAGGGTTAGACAATATAAATTAGCCCTAAAGTTATATATAGAGCTAATGAGGATTAACACTAAATGCAAAGTATGAATCTAGTCCGGGATTCAGGCAATGCAGCAATCACAAAACCCAGCTTCAGTGATTTGCTTTCTACATGCCACTAGCCTGCATTGACTATATCTACTATTTCACAATGAATACATATTTCCACTCTTGGTGCTACTGGGCAGATGTTGTTTTAGGAGGTTAGTGTGCTTTGACTGAGATTGCAGGATGCTAAAGAGAGAAATTTGTTTCAGTAATTGCTAACATTTTTGTGAATAACTAGAACAAAAATCATTCCAATTTGGGAAAGCTTGAAAAGACAATCATTTCTCACGGAGCTAATGTTTTACAATTGTTTCACTTGACTTAAGTACCCATTTCAAACAAAAAAAAAGATGTAGGTGTGAAAGTCAGGTGTAATAGCGAAATTCACCATTGCCTCCAATGTGCCAGTTCAGCCTTCGGCTGACTCAGGAACAGAGTACTAAATCTCATATCCAAGGCTGTCATGGTTCACTGGGCAGCAGTGATGCTCGAGCTCCTATATGTTTCAGACACTTGGACGTCTAGCAGTCACCACAAAGCTCTGGAGATGTACTGCCAGAAGGGAAGCCAACAGTAGTGATCCAACAAAGGCAACCTGCCCAGCATCGCAGCGTTAATCAGTCACAACCAGCTTCGCCCATGTACCTGACACCAGACTCCCGAAGCAACTGCTACACTCAGAAATCTGCAGCATCAGGAGACACCCAGAGGATAGCGAAACGCTTCAGGGACCTCCTCAAAGCATTCCTGAAGAGGTCAAACAATCCCACACATGGAAGACCCTGGCTTGTTTATTTGGGAAGGCACCAAACACATCAAGAGACTTTGTTGGGAGCATGGAGCATTGAAGACAAGGGGCCGGAGAAAGCGCACAAACCTTCAAACACCTCATCTGCCCAGCCTTTCAAGCACCATCTGCCCCACACGCAGCAGAGTCTCGAGATCACATATTGGATTAATCAGTCATCTCAGAGCCCGTCAATGTGAAGTGGAAGCAAGTTATTCTCGATCATGACGTATTGCCAAAGCAGAAAAATTCAAAGATCATGCACCACTCTCCATCCCACCAAAAGAACTGGAAAACATTAATTGAGGGGCATCAGTAATGCGGAGAAACTAGAGACGCTGAGCTTGTTCGCTTTAGAGCAGAGAGAATCAAGGGGAACTTAACGGAACTGTTCAAAATCAGAGGCATTTTGATCAAGTAGTCGGAGAAACCATTTGCACCGGAAGGAAGATCAGTAACCAGAGGACTTCTGGTAACGGGGATGTGCTGAGTAGTCACACATCAGGTGGCTCTTCTCCGAAGAACCCCAAATTAGGCTCTTTTATCCAAAATAGACCGCTAAAACTGGAAAGTATCCCCTCACCCTATCTAACAACAGCACAAGAGAAGATGCCAAGCAACTGTAACTCCAGAGGCCATAAAGAACAAAAAGAGGGAGAAACAAGCAGTCTAGAAGGCAGGCACACGAGGCGACGAAGTGCCGACCACGACAGAACGAGAGGGAACGACAAACGACACACGGGGCTCCACCTCACTGGAAGGTGGATGGAGGAAGTTCCTCTCCAGCGAACTAAGGAAGCACAGGGAGACAAAGACCGATATTCAGGCTGAGGTCAGGATGGCAGTCACGGAAGCCCTGGCAACCATGCAGGTGGCCCTGGAAAAGGCGGAGAGGCGACTGGAGGCCCAGGGTAACACCATCAAAGAACTAGAAAAAGCTTCAATAGATCAGAGCGACCGGATCGCCGCCCTAGGGATGGAAATAGCTAGGTTGGTCGCGACGCAGTGAAGTCTGAAGGGGAAAGTAGAGGACCAAAGAGAACCAGTCACAGCACCAGAACGTAAGGATTGAAGGCACAGACCCCACAGACTATGTAGCCCAGATGCTGGGAAATCTGGTGGGATGGGGTAGCTTCCCCAACCTACCAGAAATAGACAGAGCCCATCGGTCCCTCCGGCCAAAACCCAAGGCCGGAGAGCAGCCGAGGGCGATTATCGTCAAGGTGCACCGAAGGAATTCTGCACTGGGTCAGGCAAACAAGAACCTGCAACTGGGAAGGACACCAGATCAGGATATATCAGGACATTGGGACAGAGCTGGCCAAGCGCTGGGCGGGGTTCAACAGGGCGAAGGCAGCCCTGTGCAAAAGCAAAGTGAAGTTCGGGATGCTGTACCTGGGAAACCTCCGGGTCACATTCCAGGGCAGGGAGCTTTTCTTCACGAACCCTGCGGACACAGACAAATTTGTCCAGGAAAATGGTCTGAGAACATGCACTAACATACTCAAAAACAGCTTCTTCCCGCTGTTAAACAACTCCTGAATTACCCTCTTATGGATTGAACTGATCTCTCCACACATCTTCTCTACTGAGTAGTACTACACTCCATATACTCACCCAATATCTGTGTCTTTATATTTACATTGTGCATTTAGCGTATGTCCTATGTTTTTTCATGTATGGAGCAATCTGTCTGGACTGTACGCAGAACATACTTTTCACTGTACCTCGGTACACATGTCAATAAACCCAAATCCATATCTCTCCAATGGACTACCTGGCCTATAATGTTCCCTCAGCCCAACCCTAGGGGCGCCTAGAACAAGGGGTCACTGTCTTGGGATACAGGGTAGGCCATTTAGGACGGAGATGAGGAGAAAAAGCTTCACTCAGAGAGTGGTGAACATGTCATCTTCTTTACCGCACAAGGCTGTGGAGGCCAAGCCACTGAATATATTTAATAAGGAAATAGATCAATTTCTAGACTCTAAAGGCATCAAGGGAGAGCATGGGAGTATGGCGTTGAGATAGACGATCAGCCATGATCACATTTAAAGGCCGAGTGGGCTCGATGGGCCAAATGCCTACTCCTGCTCCTATTTTCTTAATTTTTTTCTATGCTTCTAGCTGACATGGGTGGCACGGTAGCACAGTGGTTAGCACTGTTGCTTCACAGGATCAGGGACCTAGGTTTGATTGCCGCTTGGGCCACTGTCTGTGCGGAGTCTGCACGTTCTCCCAGTGTCGGTGTGGGCTTCCTCCAGGTGCTCCGGTTTCCTCCCACAAGTCCCGAAAGACGTGCTTGTGAGGTGAACTGGACATTTTGAATTCTCCCTCTGTGTACCCGAACAGGCGTCGAAGTGTGGCAACTGGGGGCTTTACACAGTAACTTCATTGCAGTGTTAATGTAAGCCTACTTGTAACTTAGGGCAGCACGGTAGCATGGTGGTTAGCACAATTGCTTCACAGCTCCAGGGTCACAGGTTCGATTCCCGGCTTGGGTCACTGTCTGTGCGGAGTCTGCACGTTCTCACCGTGTCTGCGTGGGTTTCCTCTGGGAGCTCCGGTTTCCTCCCACAGTCCAAAGATGTGCAGGTTAGGTGGATTGACCATTCCTAAATTGCCCTTAGTGTCCAAAATTGCCCTTAGTGTTGGGTGGGGTTACTGGGTTATGGGGATAGGGTGGAGGTGTTCACCTTGGGGAGGGTGCTCTTTCCAAGAGCCAGTGCACTCGATGGGCCGAATGGCCTCCTTCTACACTGTAAATTCTATGATATATCTATTCACAGAATCACTTGCAATGGCTTCTCCTCCTGCTCCACACTGTTACCTCCCAAAGATCTATCTTTGACCCTCCTCCTATTTCTCACTCACAAGCTGCCCCTTAGCATCACCATCCAAAAACACAGCACATGAAATTATAGAATCATTGAATCCCTATAGTGCAGAAGGAGGCCATTTGGCACATCGAGTCTGCACCAACACTCCAACAAAGCAGCCTACCAAGCCCAATCCCCTGTCCCACCCCCATAACTCCATCTAACCTGCATATCTTTGGACAGTGGGAGGAAACCGGAGCACCCGGAGGAAACCCACACAGACATGGGGAGAATGTGCAAACTCCACAGTCACCAGAGGTTGGAATCGAACCCAGTCCCTGGCACCGTGAGGCAGCAGTGCTAACCCCCACTGGGCCAACGTGCTGCCCTATAAACATATTCGCTGAAACATCCAGCTGTACCTCACTATGACCTCTCTACACACCTCCATAACTGTTATATTATCAAACTGCTTATCCGACCTCCAAATAAATATTGGTGAAACTGAAGCCATTGCTTCCGGTCCCTGCTCCAAACTCCATTCCCACACTACCAAATCCACCCCACTCCCTGGCAAATGTCTGACAATGAAACAGTCTGTTCTGAATCTTGGTGTCACACATTCAGTCCAGAGATGAGCTTCCGACTTCATATTTGTACGATCACGAAGACTGCCTATTTTTAACTCTCCTACATCTCCCGACTTCGCCCCGTCTCAGCTCATCTGCTGCCGAAACCCTCAACCATGCCTTTGTTACCTCCAGACTAGACTATTCCAATCAACTCCTGGTCAGCATCTCACATTCTACCCTCTGCAAAGTTGAGGTCATCCAAAAACCTGCCGTCCATGTCTTAATTCCCCTATCACACCGTGCACTCACTGATCTACATTCGCTTCCTGTCAAGCAACGTCTTAATTTTTAAATTATCATCCAGATTTTCAAATCTCGCCATGGTACTGCCCCTCCCTATCTCTGCAACTTCCTCCAGCCACACAACTCTCTATTGTGGCTTCATGAGCATCTCTGATTTCAATCACACCATCATTCAGGCCATGCCTTCAGTTAGCTAGGCCACAAGCTCTGGAATACCATCCCTGCAACTCTCCACCTTTAAAACCTCATTCTTTGACTAAGCTTTTGATCATCTGACTTAATATCTCTTTAGTGTCACATTGCTGAACAACAGTAGATTATATGTATATAGCGCTTTTGACCGAATAAAACATCCCAGGGCACTTCAGTGCCTTTGGGATATTTTACTGCATTAAAAGGTGCTTACATATACAAGTCGTTGCTGAAAAAGAGACATTTATGAGGTAAGACTGGGGAAATGGGACTAATTTGTTCCCTTTGGAAGAGCCAGCATAGACACGAGGGGTCAAATGGTCTACTTGGATTTGTTTATTGTCATGCGTACCAAGGTACAATGAAAAGTATTGTTCTGCGTGCAGCTCAAACAGATCATTTAGTACATGAAAAGAAAATATTTAATAGGGAAACACAAGATACACAATGTAAATACATGGACACTGGCGTTGGGTGAAGTATACAGGAGTGTAATACTACTCAGTAGAAAATTGTGTGAAGAGATCAGATCAGTCCGTAAGAGGGTTGTTTAGGTGTCTGCTAACAGCGGGGAAGAAGCTGTTTTTGAATCGGTTAGCACGAGTTCTCAGACTTTTGTATCTCTTTCTATGCTTTCTATGGTGCATCTGTAAAAGTTGGTAAGAGTCAATGTGGACATGCCAAATCTGAGCTATATTATTCTATTTTAAGCATTATGCCATTAGAGGCTGTGACAGAAATTGGGAAGGTGAATGTTAAACCAAAGGTTCCAATTCTATCATGTCTATGGTATAATCCTGGCACTAGCGTCAGGGGTGTGGGGAGACTGTAGCCACCTGAGTTGGCCAAGTCCCGATTTAAAATGGCGAACGGCAAAGGCTGAAGGGAAATTCAGCCAACAATATTCAGGCAGAAATCAGCAGGTGCAAGTTTGCTGTGTATTTAACTCTGCAAAGGCCCAGACAGCATCGATACTAGCAGCCATCTGCATAATAATGTAGCAAACATCTACATACTAATAGGCAATCCCCGGGAACAATAGCAACATTTGGGACAAACAAAACTAAGCCAGACTCCCCGGCGCCAGCAGGAGCCAACACAAAAGAGGTTAACGGACACCTCAAGACCGCCCATCGATCAGGGAACCGCTCCAGTATTGGAGAAATCAAACCAAGCGATTGGAACGAAGTCCAATCACCTAGAACCAGGTACAGGGTCCGCCCCGAAAGGAGGGAAGCCCCTGGGGACTATAAAGTTAAGCCCCCAAGTTCAAATTGTTCTTCTTGACCGGGTCACCCAGCAACGCGAACCAACATTGACTGTGACCGGTTCAACGGCCGCCGAGAGATCGTAAGTCTTAAGTCAACGCTTGCTACGAGATAGGTGCTCCTAGCTATCAATCCGTACCAACTTCGAATCCCGCAGACTCAAAACCCGAACGAAAGGCCATTTGTTCCCCTGACCTGGTGGGCTAGTCCGAAGTTAAGTACAGGCCTGTTAGTCGTAGAAGTAGCTTAGACGTAGAATTTGTGCATGAGTAGCGATTACTGTGTATAATAAATGTGCTTTGATTTAAATCTTACTAATCGGTGTATTGAGTTATTGGTCATTACTCGAACTTGAACCTCGTGGCGGTATCATAAAGATATCTGGCAACTCGAGAGCAAAGGTTATAAAACAGAGCCAAGTGAACCAACCAAAAGTTAGCAACAAGACGCCTTGAGCTGAAAGTGTGTTTAAAAACCCCCTGTAAAAGGATGGGTAGGGCAGGTCTTCCATTCAGGACTGGACATGAAGGCGAGGGGCTGGCGGTGCTGCGAAACAAGCGATGCCGTGGGGGACATTGTGGCAGATTCGGGGGGGGGGGTTCGTAATAGTAAGTGGGAAGCTGGAGGGGATGCCGGTGGTTTTGGTACATGTTTATGACCAAAGCTGGAATGATGTGGAGTTCATGAGGCAGGTGTTGGGGAGGATCCCGGACCTGGACTCGCACCGGTTGATTATTTTGGGGGACTTTAACACGATCATTGAACCAGGTTTGGACCGGTCGAGCCGAGATCGGGGAAGATGTCGGCAGTGGCGAAGGAGCTGAAGGGGTTCATGGAGCACATGGAGGGCGGTGGACCCGTGGAGGTTTGGGAGGTCGAGGGCGAAGGAGTTCTCGTACCTTTCCCAATAAAACTGGCAGAGGAAAGGTGAGAATTTCTAACTCCTCTTACATATGGTGGGAAAATGTTTATCATTTATACATCCTTGCTGTTACCTGTATTAAAAGTTTAGAAACCAAAGAGAAAATGCTGTAAAATCTCAGCAGGTCTGGCAGCATCTGCAGGGAGAGAAAAGAGCTAACGTTTCAAATCCAGGTGACCTTTTGTTTAGAAGCCAGTTTAAAAACAAAAGACCAACATTTTCCAAATGCTGCATGCCAGCTCTGACCAAGAACAAGACTAGAAAGTGGTGAAGCAGTTTGCTGTTCACATTCCCCCACAAAAGAACACCATGGAAACCGAAGATTTACAAAGCAGCAGAATTGACAAATACCAACATTGAACTCACCACACCAACTGAGCGCAGCTAATCCTCAGTATTACTGAAAATGATCTGTGCCAAGGTGCTTACAGCCATTGATGCACTTTTGAAGTCACTGTTCTAACTTGTGTGGAAAACGCAGCTGCCAATGTGTGCACAGCAAGCTCCCACAGGCAGTAATCTGTTTTAGCGAGATTAGTTGCAGGGCAAGCATTGGCAATTTAGTCTGATGGGACCTGATGGACATAAATAGATAACGTCAATATTACTTGCCGTGCCTTACGAAGAAGTCAAGTTCTGACAACAACCACTTGTTGGTTATGATGTTATAATATCACTTAAACCCATGGGGATATTTTTTCCTTATTCTTTCATGGGTTGTGGGCCTTGCTGGCAAGACAAGTATTTGTTGTCCATCCCTAATTGCCTTTGCACGGACTGACTTGCTAGGCCATTTCAGAGGGCAGTAAATAATCAACCACATTGCTGTGGGGTGGAGACACAAGTAGTTCGGGCCAGGTAAGGGTTGCAGATTTCCTTTCCGCAAAGACACGAGTGATTCAGATGGGTTTTTACAATATTTGATGATAGTTTCACGGCCACCATTACAGAGGTTCGATTTATATTCTAGATTTTATTAATTGAATTTAAATTCCACCAGCTGCCATGATAGGGTTTGAACCCTGTCTCCAGAGCATTAGTTTGGGCCTCTGGATTGTCAGTCACATTAAGTGACACACCATTACTGACGTGGTAGTAAAGTGCAAGTAAACCTCCACATGCAGCACTACAAAGCCTGCCTGGCGTACTGGTTCATCTTCAGGCTGGCAAAAACCTCACAAAACTTGCACTTCGAAGACACAAACTCAGGATGTTCCCAAACACTTTTTCGTCAATTAAATAGTTTTGCTGCTGTTGTAGTAAATGTGGCAGCCAACCTGCACGCAGCAAGGTCTCATGAACAGGTCATTCCCTCCTTAAACAAGTGATGTTGACTGAAGGAAAATATTGGCCAGGACACCAGTGGGAACTTCCCTCCAGAGATCCTAGAAGCCTCACAGCCATCTTTTAGGCACCTGTGCACTAAGAGTACCAAATTCTAATAATATGGAGTTCAAGCTGTGAGGAGGCAGAGGAATAAATCTGCGAGAGCCTTTAATTAGCGTTCTCACAACATCCTAAAAATAGCACAGGTTGAAGTGTATCCTGGCACCCTGATAAAAGAACATTGTCTCAACCAATTTATCACCACAGCAACTACATACTTACATAACACTGTTCTAACTCAAGAATAATGGAGTGAAAGAAAGACAATTCTCAGTTACTCTAAAAACTTGGCTATGAAGTCTCGACCCTCATCCTTTAAGGAACAGCCTTCCAATAGGATTATCTTTCCTACTTATCCACCGAAGATTAAGAATTTGAAAAACAAACCCTAATGTGGAGATCATCTTGTACACGTACACATGTTGTAACAGCAAGATGCACAAACACACATTAGACACACCAATAAACATTTCAAGCATATTATTACATGAAGAGACAACTTTACCTTTCCGATATGTACACCAAGTTCTACAATGAGGGATGATTTGTTTTAAGAGCTAAAATAGTCCTTTCATAAGAAATAGGAGTAGGCCATTTGGCCCCTCAAACCTGCTCTGCCATAGCAAGACTTCCTTCTTTACTGTCAAGGCAGAGTTTCTGCCTTAACTTACCCGTCCACTCCCCAGATCCCAGAATTCCCCAAGAGATCATAAATCTGTCTATCTGAGCCGTAAATATATTAAATGATGGACCATCCATAACCCTCTAGGGCAGAGAATTCCAAAGATTTGCAATGCTGAGTAAAGATCGACCCCCTATACTGTCTGCATCCACAAATTCTAGATTCTCCGGCGAGGGGAATCAACCTCTCCCTGTCCAGCCTGTCAAGCCCCTTCAGTATCTCGCATGGTTCAAAGAGGTTGTGTCTCATTCTTCTAAGCTCCGGAGATTTCCTCAGCCTCTCAAAGAGCAACCTTCTTCTCTGGGACCAATCTTGTGAACCTTCACTGTACTGCCTCCCAAGTCAAGTATGAATAGATGGCGGGACAGTGGTAATGTGGCTGGACTAATAATCCCGGGTTCCAGGCTAATGTTCTGGGGCCATGGACTCAAATCCCATCACGGAAGCTGGTGGAATTTAAAACCAATTAACAAATCTCGGATTGAAAGCTTGTCTCAGTGACGGTGACCACGAAACTATCATTGATTTTTGTAAAAACCCATCGGGAATGCTGGAAGGAAATCTACCAGCTTTGACAAAGGGTCATCTGGACTCGAAACGTTAGCTCTTTTCTCTCCTTACAGATGGTGCCAGACCTGCTGAAATTTTCCAGCATTTTCTCTTTTGGTTTCAGATTCCAGCATCTGCCGAAATTTGCTTTTAATCTACCACCCTTACCTGGTCTCGCCTACACGAGATTCTGGATCCATTGGTTGACTCATAATTGCCCTCTGAAACAGCCCAACAAGCCATTCAGTTCAAGGGCAATTATGGATGGGCAACACATGTCAGCAAAGCCCACACATCATGAAATACTTTTTAAAACATACTTCCTTAGATATGGAGTCCAAAACTGCATTGTATTCCAGGTGTGGTCTTTACAAAATTATAGCAAGACTTCCTTTTTTAAAATATAGATTTAGAGTACCCAATTATTTTTTTTCCCAATTAAGGGGCAATTTAGTAGGCCAATCCACCTAGCCTGCACAATTTTGGGTTGTTGGGGTGAAACCCATGCAAACACGGGGAGAATGTGCAAACTCCAAGGATAGCGACCCGCGGCTGGGATCGAACCCAGGCCCTCAGTGCACAGCAAGACTTCCTTGTCCTCAGTCATCTTGCTGCGATCGCTATCCAAAGGGTAATGGTTGCATGATAACTTTCAAAAAGGAACTGGATACAGACTTGAAAAGGGCACACAAGTAGAAAAATGGTGGAGTGGGACAAACAAATAGCTCTTTGAAATAGCCAGCACAAGCATGATGGGCCAAATGGATTGCATTTATACTGTATGATTCTGTCGTTCAAATTCTTAGACCATATAAAGCTTGAAAAGCTGTGGTCACATGCCCTGTCAATCATTTTCCTAAATTCCTTTCTCATAGTTGTTGCATTTTTGAAAGATCCCACCCTTCATTATGAATAAAAATCCATGCTCATAAGAGGTGCTCCACCTCATGAGGAATACTTCCAGTAATAATATCTGTACCAGCCTGTGTTATAACTCGCGTACTCTTCAACTCAGGAACACTTGTAAAGATGTAAGGAATTGATTATGAAACCCATTTACAATTAGTTCAAGAACACCCCACCTTAAAATTGATATCCTAATGAGTTCACTGGAGCCTGCCCACTCTGCCACTAAAACTGGAATTCCCCTGCCAAGCTCGCTACCCCACAAGTAGCGTGCCTTAACGTCTTGTTCAGCAGTTGCTGCCTTGAAGCCACGCTGGAACACACACAGATCTAGTACACAAAACAAACACCCCCTTTCTTCCAGCTGAGGTAATCAAGAAACAACCAGTTACCAAAATTAAGTTCCCTCCTTGATGCAGAAGTGCTGACACCAATTATCACACCCACTATGCTTTTCCGTTGAGCTCACGGTAAACCAGGGGCTTGTTAATGTTTAGGCCTAAGTCAGGATGCTCTTTTGGCGGGTCGGTGCAGACAGGATGGGCTGAATGGCTTTCTTTTGCACTGTAGGGATTCTATGAATAAAACACAGTGGTTTCAAGGATCTTAAATCACAAACATTAAGGAAGGTTGAGCAACCAGATATTACTAGAATCTCCAAAGGTTTTCATGCTTTGAACCATGCTGTTAACTCTTAATTATGGGATCTAGTGAGTTCCCAAACATGTTCTATTCAAATTTTCATCTCTTTTTGTCAGCATAATTTCTTCCGGCAAATATAGATGTGAATAATAATATCAATGTGCGCTTAAAAGTGCTCTACATCCCTACACGTTATAATGGAAAATATCCAGCAGTGTGATAAAGACAGGACATCAATTTCTACATCAACATTGGGTGAGTGGAATTTCAAACTGCTGCCATCTTCTCTGTGGCCAAATGTTTTATCTCAGTACTCAGAATATAGTTTTCTGGGAAAACGGGGGGAAAAACAGAGGTGGAGGAAGTAATTGGGTGTCTGCAATTACTTGCAACACACTGATATCAAACTCAGAGATCCAAAGTTCTCATTAATAAGGTCAAAAAGTATTCTTTACCAAAGTAAACTCTGCTCCGACATATACTATTACAAAACAAAACTGCACTTGTATACTCGGGTTTTACTTCTGTTTGGTTTAATCAGAAGAAACTGCACAACAAGCATTAAAACTAAACAGACTGCCTAAACACACATGGAAATCCATGCTTCTTCTATAACATGACAGAATGTGGCGACTAGGAGCTTTCCACAGTAACTTCAGTGAAGCCCACTTGTGACAATAAGCTAAAAAAAAAATTATCCGTACATAGGCTTTCATACACTGATCACCTTTTAGGATTTGAAGACATGGTTGCAGCTACATTTTTCCCCTTTCATTGAAACAAAGTATAGATTTGTTGTTAACCACTAAAAACATTTAGACCTAGCAATGATGGTTTATGCTATGATGGCTAGCAAGAGTAAGGTGGTTAAGTTTCCAAGAGACAAACAGCTTGTCACTTTTATTATAACAAAAGTTCTGCTCCCTGAAGGTTAATCTATTTTTCTTATTTTCCAATTATGAAGAACACATGCATTTCCAGTGTTTTACACCCCAGCTGCAATGTGCACCTTAACCATACTATCTAATAGAACAGGGCAGGGCAGGGAATGCTTTGCACAGCTGCTGCAGAATATCTATTCACTCCATCTTATGATACTCTCTTCCTGCTCATAAATATGTAGCAGATCTGGTACAGTGATCTTCATTCAGTTGTGCTCTACCTAGCTGAGGAAAGCAGTATATTTATCAAACTCGCTTAAAGTTACTGATACTAGTACTGAAATTAATACACACTCAAAAGCGACAAAATAACATCTCTAAAAACAAGCACCTTGGTTCACGTCATGAAAACTTAATGGGGCTATCATTAAGTATATGATATATCACCGCCATTCCGTTAGAGTCGCTGGGTCGAATTCTGTAAACTCCTTCCCTACAGTACTGAGAGTCCATTCACCACACAGACAACAGTAGCTCAAGAAGGTGGCTAAAAACCACCTTCTCAAAGGCAACTAGAGATGGACAGTAAACGCCGACCCTGCTATTGACACCTTCATTATGAAATGATTCTCTGCATGATGCCGGGCAACTGTATCTTCAGCACCTTCAAGATCCGAACATGGTTGTGATGGCAGGAGGAAGGGTGAGGAGCAGGGCAGGGGGTAGATTAAAAATAAGTGCTCTTGCAGACCGACAGCACCACTACAGGACCAGAACACATTCCAACTCTCACATTCCAAGATGATTTAGTTGTATTTTCTGTTAACTTTCCTGATTGATCTCTATTTAGTTAAAGCCAAGTCTTTACTGCTGCCAGAAAGTCTAACCAAGTACAGGTTTCTCTTCTAAATCCTTGTCCAATTTGACCATGTGCATACAGTTATAGACTGATATATATTATATACTTGGAGAAAAATATAGGCGTGCAAAGTATGATTTCATTAGGTACAAGTCATTTTGCCTTCACATTTCAGTCCATCACACTTAAAAATAAACACCCCCTATATATTTACGTGAGTTTCTCACTCCTGAAGCCAAATACCACACATTTTCTCTCAGCACTAACAGCTGTGTATTGAATAGCATGCCTATAAATTAACTTTTAGACTTGGTAGCAAAATTGAAATCCATGGGATTAAAGGGGCAGGAACTGCATGAATATAAATAAAAGTAAAGTTGCCACACTCCCAGATGACCATAGGCTGCTTTCCCCTTTGAGGGGAGAGCTGACTGGTGGTGATTTAACCCGAGGATCATCACACCCCCGGTGAGGGGCAGGGATGAGAAGGCGGGGCCTTCATGAAGAACCTCAGCCAGTATGGGAATTGAACCGGGGCTGTGGCCTCACTCTGCATCGCAAACCAGCCATCCAGCTAACTGAGCTAAACATTAACACTGCAATGAAGTTACTGTGAAAAGCCCCGAGTCGCCACATTCTGGCAACTGTTCGGGTACACAGAGGGAGAATTTAGAATGTTCAATTCACCTAACAGCACGTCTTTCGGAACTTGTGGGAGGAAACCGGAGCACCCGGAGAAAAACCACACAGACACGGGGTGAGCGTGCAGACTCCACAGACAGTGACCCAAGCCGGGAATCGAACCTGGGACCCTGGCACTGTGAAGCAACAGTGCTAACCACTGTACTACCATAATTATGCAGACGTGTTTCCAAGGGCCAGTATTAGCGCCACTGCACTTCTTGATATATACCTTACAGTAGAGATTGAGAGCACAATTAATAAAGTATATAGTATCCTAGGCTTTATTATGATGGGTATACAGTATAAGAGCAAGGAGGTTATGTTAAACCTGTGTAAAACACTGGTTTGGCTTCAACTGGAGGATTACATCCAGTTTCACAGTTTAGGAAAGATTTGAAGGCATAGCAAGTGCGCGAAAAGATTCATGAGAATGGTTTCATGGACGAGGAACTTTGGTTATGTGGATAGATTAAAGAAGTTAGGGCTGTTAAGAGGATAAATAACAGAAATATTTAAAATCACGAGGGGGCTAGACAGTGAAAATGGAGAAAAAAAACTGTCCTCATTGTTGGAAGGAACAAGAGGGCACAGGTTTCACAAATAACTGTCAAAAGAGCAATGGAGACATGAGGAGAAACTGCTTCACACAGCAAGTGGTTAAGAGTTGGAAAGTGTTGCCGGACAGCATGGTAGAGGCAGGGTCATTCGAGGCATTCAAAAGGGAATCAGAATCTGGAAAGGAAGTGTGCGCACGATTACAAGGAGAACGGCATTGGGTGAATTTTCATTAGGAGGGCTGGCACAGACATGATGGTTGAATAGCCTCCTTCCGAGCTGTAACCATTCGGTGATTCTGTGACTTTGGGTATACAGTGAACAATTTCAGAGTCTGCAGCTGACACAAAGCTCAAATGTAGTAAACCGTGAGAAGGATTGTAACAGATTTCAGGAGCACATAGACTGCCTGGTAAATGGTCAGACACATGACAGATGTAATTTAATGCAGAGGAATGTGAAGTGCTTCATATTGTTAGTGAGGAGTGTCAAAATAAATTAAATGGTACAATTTTAAAGGGAGTGCAAGAACAGAGTGTCCTGAGCGTTGTGTGTGCACAAATCTTCAAAGTCTGCAAGACAAGGAGTAATTTTCTCAACTTTTAGGGAATACTTAGGCCTCTACTAGAATATTCTGACTAATTCTGGGCACCACATTCCAGGAAGGATGGCAGAACCTAAGAGAGACTGCAGAGTGGATTGACTAGAATGGTACTAGGAACTTCAGTTATACTTAAAGGTTAGAGCAGAAAAGGTTGAGCAGAGATTTGATAGAGGTGTTTGGGATGTTGAAGGCAGAACAAGTATTGAGAAATAAGAAATGTTCCAAATTCTGGGGTTACAGCTGGGGAATGGGATCAATGCTGTCTGAATTTACTACTGTCTCACAATGGCAGGGGCCGAACCAGGTTCAATTCCGGCCTTGGGTGACTGCATAGAGTTTGCGCTTTCTCCCCATTTCTACTTGGGTTTCCTCCGGGTGCCACGGATTCCTCCCATAGACCAAAGATGTGCAGGTTAGGTGGATTGACCATGCTAAAATTGCATCTCAAGTGTCCAAATATATGCAGGTTTGGTGGATTGGCCACTCTAAATTGCCCCTCATCTCCAAAGATGTGCAGGTTAGATGGGGTTATGGCAGGGGAGTAGGCCTGGGTAGGGTGCTCTTTCAGAGGATTGGTGCAAACTCAATGGGCTGAGTGGTCTCCTTCTGCATTGTAGCGATTCAATGGATTTCCATAGGTCAATGCTTTTCATCACATACAAAGAGACATATATATATATATGTAGGCCAAGTGTTTATTGATTAGATTAATTATAGTCTCTTTGTAGGTGATGAAAAGCATTGACCTATGGAAATCCATTGAATTATACATATATATATGTATAATTAACTTTTGACGGTCACAAAGCAACATACACAAAATATATATGTATAGGAACAGAGACACAGAATTACATGTGATCCTGGTTGACCATGCACAAACAAAAACATGACGATAAATCTCCACCATTTCCAGTAGTCAAGCACAACGCCCCTCAACCAAGCCCTTCCTCAGGTATATATCAAACCCTTGGTAACAGAAACCTCTTGCGTATACAGTAAAACCACTTCTCTCCAGGGTATAAATAACATCCCATCCCAGCATATAATAGTAACCCTTTACCTCTTCTGTTCTGTACAGTAACCACCAGTGCGGAGTATACGGTACAATTCCCATCCCCCACTGTGTACAGTACCTTGCCCCCATACACAGTACCTTCCCTCACTGTATACAGTGCCTTGCCCTCTCCTCCCCCTCTGCCATACAATACCTTACTCCCTCCTCCTCCTACAATACTTTGCCCCACTCTCCCCATACAGTATCTTGCCCCCCTCCTCATACATTGCCCTGCAACCCCCGTCCCCATAGAGTGCTCTGCACCCCCATACAGAACCTTGCCACCGGCCTCCATAGTACGGTATATAATATCCCCACCACACACCCCGGGTATTAGAGTCCCTATATGAAATGAAAATCGCTTATTGTCACAAGTAGGCTTCAAATGAAGTTACGGTGAAAAGCCCCTAGTCGCCACATTCCGGCGCCTGTTCGGGGAGGCTGGTACGGGAATTGAACCGTGCTGCTGGTCTGCTTTAAAAGCCAGCGATTTAGCCCAGTGTGCTAAACCAGCCCCTGGTGCAGGAGGAGGCTATTCAGCCCATCGAGTGCACTGACCCTCTGAAAGAGCACCCTACCTAAGCCCACTCCCCCACCTTATCCCTGTAACCCCAGCTAACCTACACGACTTTGGACACAGAGGGGCAATTTAGCATGGCCAATCCACCTAACCTGCACATCTTTGGATGAAACCGGAGGAAACACACGCAGACACGGACTGCCCGTCCCCCGGGTATACAATTACTCCACCCCTCAAGGTAAACAGGTACCCCCAGCCCACAGAGCTATGCACTCCCAAAACCCTAACCCAGCTCTACCGCTCCTCTCCCCTCACCTTGCTGCAATACAGCATCCAGAGCTCGTACAGCCGCTCGGCGGTGGCCATCCCTCCGGGAGCGGGGGGCTCGGCGCGGCCTCTCCCAGCTCCTCAGACCGGCATCGCGGGGGCGGGTCGCTCCATGGGGGTGGAGAGCGGCTGACAGGCTCCGGCCTTGGTGGGGGGGGGGGGGGGGGGGGCGGAGAAGCAAGCTCGGTAGGCGGCTGTGTGAAGCTGGGAGAATTTCGCCCGGTCCTCCCGCTGTGTTCGGTTGTTCGCTCCTCCGGCTGCCGCTCTCTGACCTGCGACCGCTCCGCTCGGGGCCGGACCGCCGACTGAACCGCGCATGCGCCCTGCCGCCGGCTGCGCCCTCGCCGGAGCGAGGCTCAGGTACCTCTGCTCACGTGACAGCGGCACAGGTGCACAGGTGAGCTCATGACCAGAAGAAATAGGAGCAGGAGGTCATTCAGCCCTTCCAGCCTGCTCCACCATTAAATAAGACCATTTTAAAACATTCATTCAGGGGATGTGATTGGCGCTGGCTTGGTCCAGCATTTATTGCCCATTTCTAATTGCCCTTGACAAGGTAGGGGTAGTGACTGTGTGGGTCTTGTGTTATTCACCCTGGGGGTAACACGGACTGCAACACGATGCAGACAAACGATAAAGCATACACCAAACGTAGGCGTTGGTTCAATAAGATTTATTGAACTTCAGTAACGAAGCTGCCTGTGGGTTGACTCTCTACTACTCTAAGTAAACTAACTATCTAGACCAGGCTAGCTCTGATCCACGTGTAAAAGGTGTTTAATGATTTGGACACCCTGACTGTCACTACAGTTGTCACCAGTGGAAAAGAGGCAGAGTGCTGATGCCGCGTGTGTTTTATAGTTGGAAGCCACCCTCTGGTGTTCTGTCTGGTGATTGGTTGTGTTCTGTTCTGTATGTTGATTGGCTCACCTGGGTGTCTGTCACTGCCTGCTTTTACCTCATGATGTGCTTGGGTGCATATTATGACAGGTCGCACCACCACAACTCAAAGATATGCAGGGTAATGATTTTGCCACGCTAAATTGCCCCTTAATTGAAAAAAAGAATTGAATACTTTAAAGTTAAAAAGAAAAAAAGAGAAGGTAAGGGGTGAGCTGCCTTTTTGAATTGCTGCAGTCCATGTAGTGTAGGTACACCCACAGTGCTGTTAGGGAGGGAATTCCAGGATTTTGACCCAGCGACAGTGGAGGAAGGTGATATATTTTCAAGTCAGGATGGTAAGTGACTTGGAGGGGAACCTCCAGGTGGTAGTGTTTCCAGATACCTGCTGCTCTTGCCCTTCTAGATGGTAGTGGTCATGGGTTTGAAGGTGCTGCCTAAGTATCATGGCTGATATAACAGTCACTAACACAGGTGCTTTCCTGCCTTCTCTCTATAACCCTTACTTCCCTACTGATTAAAAACCTATCGATCTCAGTCTTGAAAATGTTTAAGGACAGTCCACAGATGTGCAGGTTTGGTGGATTGGTCATGCTAAATTATCCCTTAGTGTCCAAAGGTGTGCAGGTTAAGTGGGGTTCAGGGTTAGGATGGGGGAGTGAGCCTATGTGGGGTTGCTCATTCAGAGGGTTAGTGCAGACTTGATGGGTTGAATGGCCTCCTTCTGCACTGTAGGGCTTCTATGATTCTATGGCTTGACCTCCATAGCTTCCTGGAGCAAAGAATTATTCTTAAATCCGTCTTAAATGAGCACCCCCTTATTCTGCGAGTATGCTCTCTGGTTCTTCACTCTCCCACTAGTGAAAATATCCTCCCAACATTTACCTGTCTAAATTCCGAAGAATTTTATGTACTTCAATCATACCACCGCTCATTCTTCTGAACTCCAAGGAGTACAGATCCAACCTGCTTAATCTTTCTTCATATGGTAGTTCCTCCATACCTGGGATCATTCTAGTAAACCTCCTCTGCACTGCCTCCAATGATAATATATCTTTCCTTCAATAAGGGGACCAAAACTATACACAATATTCTAAATGTGGCCTCATTAGTACCTTGTACCATTACAGCAACACCTCTTTACTTTTATACTTCAACCCCCTTGAAATAAAAGCCAGCATTTCATTTGCCTTCCCTTTGCTAACTTTCTGGGTTTCATGAACAAGGACCCCTTGTTCCTTTTGCGACAACTTTCTGCAGTCTCGCTCTATTTAAATAATAATCTGCCTCTCATTCTTTCTTCCAAAATGAAAATGAAATCTGACATTTTCCCACACTGAATTCCATTTACCAATTTTCTGACCATTCACTTAACCTGTCAATATCACTCTGTAACCTATTTATATCTATCTTCCTTACAACCGGCCTTCCTTCTGTGTCATCCACAAAATTGGCCAAGTACACTCTGTTCCTTTCTCCAAATCATCAATATATATCGTGAAGATCTGCGGCCCCAGCACTGGTCCCTGTGATACTCCATTAGTTACTGCCCTCCAACCTGAGAAAGACCCCCTTATCGCTACTCCCTGCTTCCTGTTAGTTAGTCAATCCTCGATCCATGCCAGAATATTACCTCCAATGCCGTGAGCTTCCATTTTGCGTAGTAGTCTTTTGTGTGGAACCTTATGAAATGAAATGAAAATCGCTTATTGTCACAAGTAGGCTTCAAATGAAGTTACTGTGAAAAGCCCCTAGACGCCACATTCCGGCGCCTGTTCGGGGAGGTTAGTACGGGAATTGAACCGTGCTGCTGGCCTATATCAAATGCCTTTTGAAAATTCAAATATACAATATTTTTAATTTCTTTTTAAAAATAAATATAGAGTACCCAATTTTCTTTTCCATCTAAGGGGCAATTTAGCGTGGCCAATCCACCTAATCTGCACATCTTTGGGTTGTGGCGGTGAAACACACACAGACACGGGGAGAATATGAACTCCACATGGACAGTGACCCAGGGACGGGATTGAACCGGGGTCCTCAGCACCGTAGGCAGTTCAAATATACAATATTGAATGGTTTTCCTTTATCTACTCTGGCTGATACATCCTCAAAGAACTCTAGTAAGTTTATCAGACATGATTTCCCCTTCATGAAACCAAGCTGATTCTGCTTGATCAGATTATGACTTTCTAAATGCACTGCTATTCTCTCCTTAATAATCGATTCTAACATTTTTCCAATAATTGAAGTTAGGCTAGCTGGCCTGCAGTTTCCTGCATTTTGTTTCCTTTCTTTTTTGAACAAGGGTAGTTTTCCAATCTTTTGGCATAGCTCCAGAATCCAAAGATGTTTTGAAAATGACGACTAATGCATCCACAATCTCTGTAGCTACCATCTTTAATATCATGCAGTGAAAACCATCAGGTCCAGGAGATTTGTCAGCCTTTAACACCATTAGTTTGCCTAAACTAATTATCTGGTTGTGGTGACTGTATTTAATTCTTCCCCTATATATTTTTACTATTTCTGGGATGCCTGTAGTATTCTCTACAGTAAAGACCAATGCAAAATATCTGCTTAACTCCTCAGCAATTTCCTTGTTCCCCATAATTACTTCCCCAGTTTCATTCTCTAAGGGGCCAATGCTTTCTTTTACGTCTCTCTTCCTTTTAGTGCACTTAAAAAAGCTCATTGTCGGTTTTTATGTTTCTCACTCACTTGCTTGCCCTCATAGTCTATTTTCTCCTTCCTGGTTTTCTTTTACTTCATCTTTGCTGCATTTTGAATCTATCCCATTCTTCTGGCTCCACTGACATTTGCCATCTCGTATGTTTCCACTTAATACTCTCCTTAACTTCCTGTTTTATCCATGGTAGGTTCTTCCTCCCCTTGGAGTCTTCCCTCCTCATTGGGATGTATTTTTGCTGGATGTCATGAATTATCTCCCCAAATGTCTGCCACTTCTCATTTATTGTTGGTTTAGCTCAGTTGGCTGCACAGGTGTTTCATGATGCAGAGCGAGGCTAACAGCTGAGGTTATTAATGAAGGCCCCACCTTCTCAGCCTTGCTCCTTGCCTGAGATGTGGTGATCCTCAGGTTAAATCACCACCAGTCAGCTCTTGCCCGCAAAAGGGAAAGCAGCCTGTGGTCATCTGGGACTGTGGTGGCTTTACTTACTTTATTTTTTAGCCTTACTTATTAATCGATATGACCAGTCCACTTTGGACAATTCCATCCTCATACCTTAATAATTCCCCTACTTTAAGTTAATCACTGATATTTTGGTCCCAATTTTCTCACACTCAAGCTGAATGTTAAATTCTATCATATTGTGATTACTACTTCCTTGGGGATCATTTATTAAACCTACCTCATTACACATTACTAGACCCAAAATAGCCTGATCCCTAGTTGGTGCTATAACATATTGCTGCAAGAAACCATCGCAAATGAATTCTATTCACTCATTCTCTTGGTTGCCATCTCCAATTTGATTTTCCCAACTTTAATGGAAATTAGTCACCCATGCTTAATGCCATATTTATTATTTCTTGATTTCAATTCTTTCCTACAGTGTGACTACTTTTGGGGGCCTATACAATACTCCTACCACTCCCTTCCTTGTTTTAGTATTTGTTACTTTCACCCAAATCAACTTTACATCCTCTGAGGCCAGATCATCATTCAGAGCTATACTTATTGCCTCTCTTGTGAGCAGAGTTACCCCACCACCTTGTCCATCCTGTCTGTCCTTCCTAAAAGTCAAGTAACCCTGAATATTGATTTCCCAACTTTGATCTCCTTGCAAACATGTCTCAGTAATGGCTATCAGACCATACCCATGTAGCTCTATTTGTGCCATCAGTTCATTTATCTGTTTTTTTATGTTACACGCAGAACTCTCAATTTAGTTTTTCTACCACTTTTTGTCACACTAAGGCTATCTCTAGGAAAAGTAGAGCCACTGTTTGTTTTTTGCCTTTTACCCTCATGTCTTCCTGGAATCATAGAATCCCTACAGTGCTGAAGGAGGCCACTCAGCTCATCAAGTCTGCACCAACCTTATTAAAGAACACCCTACCTAAGCTCACTCCCCCACCCTATCACCATAACTGTATGGTTATACTTTTGCCTATCTTAAAGGCATAGGCACATTTTTGTCCAGGTACAGAAATTATAAAAGCCTAAATAACGGACAATAAAATAAAACAAGTGTCTGACAAGGATTTAGAGGAGGATCCTTACATTACCTATGTCATTGGTACCAATGTTGGCAATGACCACTGGCTATTTGCCCTCCCCTGCCAAAATATTCTGCAGCCTCTCTGTGATATCCTGGACACTAGCGCCAGAGAGGCGACACACCATCCTAGGTTCACTTTTATAGTCACGGAAACACCTATCCGTTCCCCTTACAATTGAATCTGGCACAGTGGTTAGCACTGCTGCCCCACAGTGCCAGGGACCTGGGTTCAATTCCATCCTTGGGTGACTCTCTATGTGGAGTTTGCACATTCTCCCCCTGTGTGTGAGTTTCCTCCGGGTGTTCTGGCTTCCTCCCACAGTCCAAGGATGTGCGGGTTAGATGGATTGACAATGCTAAATTGCCCATAATGTCCATGGATGCGCAGGTTAGGTTACAAGGATAGGGCATGGTGGACGAGGGAGTTGACCTGGGTAGAGTGTTCGTTCGGAGGGTAAGTGCAGACTCGATGGGCCGAATGGCCTCCTTCTGCACTGTAGGGATTCTACGGAATCACAGAAGCCCTACCCCTCTTTTTCCTCCCCACCTGTACAGTTGAGCCACCTGTGGTGTCATGGACTTGGCTTTCACTGCATTCTCCTGCGCAGGTATTACCCCCAAGGATCCAAAGTAGTATATCTGTTTGAGAGTGGTATGGCACCAGGGGACTCCAGCACAACCTGCCTGCCTGGCAGTTACCCATTCCTTTCTGCCTGTGCAGATTTAGCCTGAGGTGTGACCATCTTTCTAAACGTGCTATCCATGAAATCCTCAGTCTCACGGATGCTCCAGGGTGACTCCAGCCACTGCTCCAGCTCTGATACATAGATTTTCAGTAGCTGCAGGGGAAGACATCTTCTGCACATATGCTCATCCTGGACACTAGATGTTCCCCTGGATTCCCGCATAGCACAGGAGGAGCATTCCACACGGCCAATTTGTCTTGCCATGACTTGCCCTTAGATCACTCCCCTTACTAATTCCAAGTTCAAGAATATTAATAACACTAAGGACCTTCTTCTAATCCAGATGCTGACTCCATAACAGCAGACTTGACCTGTACTCTTACCATAACAAATGGTAGAATAGGTATTCACCAATTCCTGCTTCCCAATCAGCAGGTTCCCAGGCTGCTTCACCGAGATGCTGGCTGCAGGATACTCTTTTCACCCACTCTTCTAGGTGGTGGTTGCTGTCTCCAGGTCCGCTTTTCACCTGCTCTCTCCGTCCCTGTTTCCTCCTCTCGCACTCCCCTCTAAGTGCTGCTGACTGCCTAGCCTAGCATCCTCCTCTTGCACTCTACTCTAGATGCTGCTGACTGCCTATTCTGCCATCCTCCTGTTGCACTTACCTCGAGGTTCTGCTCACTGCCTGTCCTGACGTCCTCCTCTTGCATTCTTCTCTCCAGGTGCTGCTTACTGCCTTTCCTGGCATCTTCCTTTTTCACTCTTCGCTCAAGGTGCTGCTGACTGCCTGGCCCAGCGTCCTCCTCCCGCACTCTAATGAGCTCTGGACATTTGGAAAATAGGAAATCTCAGCACATGTGGTGGACAGGTGAGCCCAAAACATGGGGAGACAGATGAAGTCAAGGTATGGGGAGACCGGGAGCTCAGGACGGGAGAACAGGTGAGTTCAGGACATGGGGAGACAGGTGAGTTGAGGATGGGAGACAGGTGAGCTCAGGACATGGGGAGACAGGTGAGCTCAAGGACATGGGAGAACAGGTGGGCTCCGGACATGTGGAGACAGGTGAGTTCAGGACATGGGGAGACAGATGAGCTCAGCACATGGGGAGATGGGGAGCTCAGGACAGGGGAGACAGATGAGCTCAGATCATGGGGAGATGGAGAGCTTAGGACATGGGGAGACAGGTGAGCTCAGGTCATGGGGGACAGGTGAGCTCAGGACATGGGTAGGTAGTGAGCTCAGGACATGCGGTGAGCTCAGGACATGTGGTGAGCTCAGGACATGGGGGGACAGGTGAGCTCAGGACTTGGGGAGATGGTGAGCTCAGGACATGGGGAGATGGTGAGCTCAGGACATGGGGAGGCAGATGAGCTCAGGACATGGGGAGATGTTGAGTTCAGGACATGGTGAGATGGTGATCTCAGGGCATGGGGAGACTGATGAGCTCAGGACATGGGGAGGCAGGTGAGCTCAGGACATGGGGAGACAGGTGAGCTCAGGGAATGGGGAGACTGATGAGCTCAGGACATGGGAAGGCAGGTGAGCTCAGGACATGGGGAGACAGGTGAGCTCAGGACATGGGGAGATAGATGAGTTCAGGACATGGGGAGACAGGTGAGCTCAGGACATGGGGAGACAGGTGAGCTCATGACATGGGTAGACAGATGAGTTCAGGACATGAGGAGACAGGTGAGCTCAGGATATGGGGAGACAGGTGAGCTCAGGACATGGGGAGGCAGGTGAGCTCAGGACATGGGGAGACAGGTGAGCTCAGGGCATGGGGAGACAGGTGAGCTCAGGACATGGGGAGACATGTGAGCTCAGAACATGGGGAGAAAGGTGAGCTCAGGACTTGGGGAGACAGGTGAGCTCAGGACATGGGGAGACAGATGAGTTCAGGATATGGGGAGACAGGTGAGCTCAGGACATGGGGAGACAGGCGAGCTCAGGATATGGGGAGACAGGTGAGCTCAGGACATGGGGAGATAGGTGAGCTCAGGACATGGGGAGACAGGTGAGCTCAGGACATGGGGAAACAGGTGAGCTCAGAACATGGGGAGATTGTGAGCTCAGCACATGGGGAGATGGTGAGCTCAGGACATGTGATGAGCTCAGCACATGGGGAGATGGTGAGCTCAGGACATGGGGAGACAGGTGAGCTCAGGATATGGGGAGACAGGTGAGCTCAGGACATGGGGAGATAGGTGAGCTCAGGACATGGGGAGACAGGTGAGCTCAGGACATGGGGAAACAGGTGAGCTCAGAACATGGGGAGATTGTGAGCTCAGCACATGGGGAGATGGTGAGCTCAGGACATGTGGTGAGCTCAGGACATGGGGAGACAGGTGAGTTCAGGACACGGGGAGATGGTGAGCTCAGGACATGGGGAGAGAGGGATGAGCTCAAGACATGGGGTGTGGCAGTGATCCAGGGAGCAGTGTGAGCTCAAGTCTGAAAGGGAGTTGGTTCAGCTGCAGGACAGGTGAGTGTCTGTCTAGAGACCTGTTCCAGGTGAAACATCCTGCTGTGCCTCTCAGAGCCACAGACTGTCCAACAACGGCTTGTGTTTCTCTCTCCAGAGAGGCCATGTTTCTCTCTGTGTTTCTCTTTCTCTACAATAGCTGCCCAATGCATTTGCAGCATCCTCTGTATTGTTCTTTTTATGGTTTCTATTCCTATTTTTATTTAATATTTCTACCATCTGCAAATGTTACTGGGAGCCCACTGACTTACTTCTTAATTTGCTGGATGGGACTGCTCCCTGCAACACTGAGGGGGCATAAAAAATGCTATTTCCAGAAAGAACTGGCAAGTTTTCCCACAGCGTCCTGGCTGAACTAGCAGCTGAAACAGTTGACAGTATTTGGTCATTATTATGTTATTGGCTGGGAGATCGTGCCGTCCAAACATTGGCTCCTGTGCTTTCAGTACAACATTGACTACACATCAAATAAGCATTTGCTTGGCTGTAAAGCACTTTGAGCATTCTAAAGCTGAGAAAGGAACTACTTAAAAGCCCAGGTCTTCCTTTCTTATCCTGCTACCCATTCCCTCAGTCTTAGTATGACAATCTATGCTTTTGTTATATCCAGACTCAACCATTCCAACGGGCTCCCACCAAAATTCCTTCCGCCTACCACTGGTGACCATGCTTTCAGATGTTGAGGACCTAAGCTTCAGAAATCCCAACCCAAACCTTTCTGCCTTTCCTTTCTCCTTTGAGGCACTCCTTAAAACCTCTCACTTTGACCAAGCTTTCAGTCACCTCTTTTCGTGTCCCTTTCTATAGTTCAGTGTCAATCTTTGTCTGACTGTATTCATGTGAAGGGTGTTGGGGTGTTTTACTGAGTTAAAAGTGCTATATAAATGCACAATATTATTGAACAACCTCAAGGATGATTGGTTTTCCTCTTAGCACTACTTCCTGATTCATCTACCTTCTAAGCTCCTCTTTCTGTGTCACTGACGATCAGTCCAAACTCTTCTGCCTGAGAAAGAAACCATAATTGTTTAAATTTCCTCTCTCATTTTTGTGATGACAAATCTGACATAATTTCCTGGGTGCAGACAGCTTTGTGTCTCCGTGCTAGGTGCTGAGCTCTTTTGGCTCTTTTTTAAAATTTACAAACCCATTGATGCACTGAGTTGTTTTTGCCTCCTCTACCCTTGGCACCTGCCAGCTAGGCATCTGACCCAATTTCTTTGCCAACATAAAGGCTGCCTCCTTCTCCCTCCGTAGCATCGCCCATCTCCCTCTCTGCCTTATTTTACCCAATGCTGGCACCCTCATCCATGCCTTTGTCACCTCCAGTCTCAGCTACACCAATGGTCTTCAGTCTTAAGTTCTTGAATACTCTGTAGTTTTAGTTAATCACAATGCTGGTTTGTGACCAGACCAGCCCTCAAATTTATAACACTGCCATGCTCGCTGACCTACACTGCCTCGCCTGGTCCCTTAGTGGCAGAAATTTACCATCTGCACCTATGTGTTTATAGCTTTTCATGGCCCCAACTCTCCCTTTCTCTTAAAGCTCTCCAAATCTTCCAATACACCCCCTGAACTCTCCATTTCGCTGACCCTGGCCTTTTTGCACAACTTCTTTGCCGTATCATTGGCAGCTGTCCCATCTTCACCCACAACCCACTCTACAGTTCCCTGTCTCAGCCTCTCCCCCTTCATGGCCCACCACTTTGACCGATGTTTTTTTAAAATGAATTTTTTTTCCCTCCAATTAAGGGGCAATTTAGCGTGGCCAATCCACCTAACCTGCACATCTTTGGGTTGTGGGGGCTGTCATGATATCCATATTAACATATCATGGTGCAATCACACACACACACTGATGGACAGATCGACGGACCGATCAACACACACACACACAACATCACAGCCAATCACCAGTGAGAGCACACGCACTATAAAACAGGGAACACCACAGTTCCCGCTCATTCCAGCAGGAGACAGCTCAGAGCACAGAGCTCACAGCGTGCCACTCAGACATACACCATGTGCTGAGTGCCTCTCTATGATAGTGCTAGGGCTGGGTCCACCGGTTAACTGGTGAAGTACGAACCACAGCCAGAAGTTTACAGTTGTTGTTATCCAGAATAATAAAACCGAGTTGTACCATCTACAACCGTGTTGGTTCGTTTGTATAGCGGAACACCCAACACGACAGGGGCGAAACCCATGCAGACACAGGGAGAAAGTACAAACTCCACACAGACAGTGGGCCGGGATCGAACCCGGGTCCTCGGCGCCATGAGGCAGCAGTGCTAACCACTGCATCACCGAGCCGCCTGACTTTGACCAAGGTTACAGTCATCTCTCCCAGCATCTCCTTTTTGACTTAACATCCAGTCTCTTTCCAGAGTAATTCCTCTGTGAAGCACAGTCAGAGGAGAATGAGAACTAGATGGGAACTAGGGAAGAGGGGAAGGCCATTCAGCCCTTTGAGCCTGTAACACCCTTCACTTCTTCACCTCTTCGACCATGGCTGATTCGGATCTTAACTCCATTTACCTTCCGTGATTATGTAACCCTTTACACCCATAGTCTGACAGAAAATCTATCTCAATTTTAACATTTTCGCTAGATTCTCCAACCTCAGCAGCTTTGTGGGGGGAGAGAGATCCCCCTTTGTGTGAAGAAGTGCTTCTTCAATGACACCTGAATGAATTAGCTCTTATTTCAAGGTTATACCCCTTGGTTCTGGATTCTCCTCAACCACTGCCTATCTGGAACAGTTCCCTTACCAAATTCTCCAGTCAGCTAAAAGCACTGCAGTTAGATCATCCATTAATTTCTACACTCGGGGGTATACAAACCAAACCTAAGCAACCTGCCTTCGCAGGGCAGTTGGAGATGTTGCTCGTGAGGAGATAGTGGCAGATGCTTTGATGCGTCTGTTAGAGAATGATGAGGGGACCGTGGAAGGAACCTGGGGGTTCCTTCCACAGTGGGAGTTCAAGTGTGGGACGGTGATAAATAGCGAAAGACTGGGGGTAGGGATTGAGGGGCAAAGTTGCTGGGGAGTGGGGCGGGAGATGAGAATTGGAAAGAGAAGGAAAAATGAAAAGATGGAGGTAAGGAATCCAAGTCCAGAGCAGCAGCCAAAATGAATACACCTCTTATTTATTCCCAAATCAGGGCTGTTTGCCATTTCTGTTCTCAAAGTTTTCACAAACCGCACACAATTAAATGCAGCCAAGAAATACAACGGCATTGCAATGTTAGTCCAATGTTTCTATTCTGCGTATCAAATTATAAAGAGGCATCATCTATATTTGCCTCAATAACAGATTCAGCTTCTTAACTACACAGGATTGGATAAGGAAGGGTTTTGAAATGCTTTATTCTGGTGCCCCCTTCTGGCATAAAGGAAGGCTGCTGTAATTTCCAGGGCGGGATTCTCCGTCGGCTGAAGTCAGAATCAGGAAAAGTAATTGGTCGGAGAATCGCACGTAAGGCGGAAATCGTGGCCGACGCCGGGCGCCCAACAGAATGCCACGGTCTGGTGCTTCAACAACAGCGTCAATGCATTCTACTCTACACGTACAGTAAACGCCATTGGCATATCATTAGCGGGCCTGAACCCGGTATTCTCCGGGGCCTCCGCGATGCTCCACCTGGTTGAATTACCGACGGCGAGTTTCATTTGTGGTTTTACAAATCGGGAAACAGGCGCCGTGGCTGATGAGGGAGTGAAAGGAGGTAGGACATGCAGAGGCATGACATTGGGCTGCCGGTCCTAACCCTGGCAGGGCTGGCTGGAGAGCAGGGAGTCTGCGAGGCCCGTGGGGGTCAACAGCGGGTGATGGGGGTTGACCAGAGGATGGGCCGTGGAGTCCCCTGGGAACGGGGCGCCCAGGCATAGACCGCCATTGCTGTGCCCTGGAAAGCAGCCACCTTGCTGTGCACCCTTATGACCGGTAACCGTGCCCATGGTTGCGCAGAGTCACCCCGGCCATATTGGTGACCGCACCCCTCCACCCTCGCACTCCAGCCACCACCCTCCATCTACCACCCCCACACCCCAACAACCCCTCCCCCCAAACCAGTCTCCACCCACCGGCAGGGCATCACGCGGTCCACCCAAGGGCAGCTTCCATATTAGCCCCATGGGTGGGCGCCGGACGGGGGCTGCAGTGTCTACCGCTGGCATGTGTAGTACCAGCCAACAGTACCCCTGGCAGCAGGGACGGATGCCTAGGGCCAAAGGTCCCCACGGTGGCACCGACTGTGCCAGGGGTGCGGAGGGCAAAGTGCAGGGTCAACGGCCAGGGGTGCATGTGGGGATGGGGGAGGGGAGGTAGGGGGACATGCGGGGGCAGGGTCTGCAGTGCAGCCCGGGTCCACGGTGTAGCATGGTGGACCTGGTTGGGCATCGGGTACGCACCATGCTAACATGTCTGCCATTCACCCCCAGCAGACAATGGCTATCGGAATCCCACCAGGAATAATCTCCTTCATCCTGGTTGCCGCAGCCCTGAGGCTGTATGGCCAGGGGCTGCTCGGGGAGGACCCTGCAGTGGCACAGCCTCCCCCGGAGGAATAGGAGGCAGCTGGTGAAGATGGAGAGCCAGCCGCCATCCATCCTGCACACGAGTCCCACCCACCACCCCCGGGCAGTGGGGTTCACCATCATCGCCAAGATGCCCCAGGTCCAGGGGTGATTGAGAAGATGCATGTTGCCTTATGAGCACCAGCCCATGACAGGCCGAGGGAGAGGTGGGAAGGAGGCACCTCATGAGGCTTGTGTGTACCGGCAGCGGCTGACATTCGAGGACCTGCTAGGCCGGGTATGCCATCAAAGACTCCGGCTGAGGAGAGGGACAGTGCAACATATCTGCCGGATCATGGTGCATCTGGCACCGCAGAGGTATGGGGGAGGACACCTGCTCCTGGTGGCCATCAAGGTGATGGTCGCCCTGAACTTTTATACCCCGGGTTTCTTCCAGGCGCCGAGTGCACAGGTGTAATGGAGGCCCTATATGCCCACTTGGTGCAGTACATCAAATTCAATGTGGACCAAGCCCACCAGGATGCTCAGACAGTGGGGTTCGTCGTCATCGCGAGATGCCCCAGGTCCAGGGGGTGATCGATGGAGTACATGTTGCCGTAGGAGCACCGGCCAATGACAGGCCGGTCTTCACAAACAGAAAGGGGTCCCATTGGACTTCCGGTTGCGGCTATGCCTAGGTAGGTCGCACGTTCGCACGCCAGGAACTGACTTTTGGGCTCTTCAGAGGGGCCCCAATGGCAATTGTTCGACGGCTTCCAGTGTGGGAAGGTGACAGCAAGGTCCCCCCGACATTATATGGATTGGACCAGGAGTGGAGCGGTTAAAAAAGTGATCCTGGTGCAGCGGAAAGTGCAAGGGAGGAAAAGCAAGATGGCGGCGGGTGGACACCAAGCAGCGTGGGCGCAGTGGTCGCAGGAGCAGCAGGAGTTACTTAAACGCTGCTTTGAGGAGCTGAGGACAGAACTGCTGGCGCCAATGAAGGCGGTGATTGAGAAGCTTGTGGAGACCCAGAAGGCCCAAGGGGCAGTGATCCGGGAGGTGCGGCAAAAAGCCTCGGAGAACGAGGACGAGATCTTGGGCCCGGCGGTGAAGGTGGAGGCGCACACGGCGCTGCACAAGAGGTGGCAGGAAAAATTTGAGGACCTGGAGAATAGGTCGAGGAGGAAGAATCTTCGGATTCTGGGTCTCCCTGAAGGAGTGGAGGGGCCCGATGCCGGGGCATATATGAGCACGATGCTCAATTCGCTGATGGGCGCGGGAGCTTTTCCGAGGCCCCTGGAGCTGGATGGGGCTCATCGGGTCCTGGCAAGGAGACCAAAAGCCAACGAGCCACCATGGACTGTAGTGGTGAGGTTCCACCGCTTTATGGACAGGGAGTGTGTCCTGAGATGGGCCAAAAAAGAACGGAGCAGCAGGTGGGAGGACACGGAGATCCGTATTTACCAGGGCTGGAGAGCGGAGGTGGCTAAGAAGAGAGTTGGTTTTAACCGGGCTAAGGCGGTGCTCCATCGGAAGGGGGTGAAGTTCGGGATGCTGCAGCCACCGCGATTGTGGCTCACGTTCCAAGATCGGCACCACTATTTTGAAACGCCTGATTGGGGGTGGGGGGGGGGGGGGGGGGGGGGATGGGTTGCTGCTGCATTTGCCAAAGGGGAGCTGGAAGTAGGAGAGGTAGTCGAGTCGGGAGTCCGCCGCCTGGGGACTGGAGGGTGCAGGAGGCGCGGGCACGTGGCTGGCCTAGAAAAGGAGATGGCTAGTGGGGAGGGGAGGGGGGGGAGTAGCCCCCCAATCCGGCTGATAACTTGGAATGTGAGGGGCCTGAACGGGCCGGTCAAGAGGGCCCGAGTGTTCGCGCACTTAAAGGGACTGAAGGCAGACGTGGTTATGCTCCAGGAGACACATCTGAAGGTGGCAGATCAGGTTAGGCTGAGAAAGGGATGGGTAGGGCAGGTCTTTCATTCTGGGCTGGATGCGAAGAACAGAGGGGTTGCAATACTGGTGGGGAAGTGGGTGTCGTTCGAGGCACTGAATATTGTAGCGGATAATGGAGGTCGATATGTGATGGTGAGTGGTAGGTTGCAGGGGGTGCGGGTGGTACTGGTGAACGTATATGCCCCGAATTGGGATGATGCCAGATTTATGTAACGCATGCTGGGTCGGATTCCGGATCTGGAGGTAGGAAGCTTGATAATTGGGGGGGGACTTCAACACGGTGCTGGACCCAGCACTGGACTGTTCTAGGTCCAGGACGGGTAAGAGGCCGGCTGCGGCCAAGGTGCTTAGGGGGTTTATGGACCAGATGGGGGGAGTGGATCCATGGAGGTTTGCCAGGCTGCAGGCCAGGGAATTTTTCTTCTTTTCCCACGTCCATAGAGCCTACTCCCGGATAGACTTTTTCATTTTGAGTAGGGCGCTAATCCCGAAAGTGGAGGGAACGGAATATTCAGCCATAGCCATCTCGGACCACGCCCCGCATTGGGTGGAGCTGGAGTTGGGGGAGGAGAGGGACCAGCGCCCGCTGTGGCATCTCGATGTGGGACTGTTGGCGGATGAGGGGGTGTGCGGGCGGGTGCGTGGGTGTATTGAAAGATACTTGGAGGCCAACGACAACAGGGAGGTGCAGGTGGGGGTAGTTTGGGAGGCGTTGAAGGCGGTGGTCAGGGGAGAGCTCATCTCCATTAGGGCCCACAGGGAGAAGAGAGAGGGGAGGGAGAGGTTGGTGGGGGAGATTTTAAGGGTGAACAGGAGGTATGCAGAGGCCCCTGAGGAGGGGCTACTGAGGGAGCGATGGAACCTCCAGACGGAATTCGACCTGTTGACCACGGGGAAAGCAGAGGCACAGTGGAAGAAAGCGCAGGGGGCGACGTATGAGTATGGGGAGAAGGCGAGTTGGATGCTGGCACATCAGCTTCGTAAGAAGGAGGCAGCGAGGAGATTGGTGGAGTCAAGGATAGAGGGAGGAATACGGTGCGGAGTGCGGTGAGAATAAACAAGGTATTTAGGGACTTCTATGGGGATCTGTACAGGTCTGAGCCCCCAGCGGGGGAGGAGGGGATGCGACGATTCCTGGATCAGCTGAGGTTCCCGAGGGTGGAGGAGGCGGAGGTGGCTGGTTTGGGGACGCCGATTGGGCTGGAGGAGCTGGTTAAAGGATTGGGGAGCATGCAGGCAGGGAAGGCCCCGGGGCCAGATGGGTTCCCGGTTGAATTTTACAAGAAATACGTGGACCTGCTGGGCCCGTTGCTAGTGAGGACTTTTAATAAGGCGAGGGAGGGGGGGACCTTGCCTCCGACAATGTCCAGGGCGCTGATTTCTTTGATCTTGAAGCGGGACAAGGATCCATTGCAATGTGGGTCGCATAGACCGATCTCGCTCCTCAATGTTGACGCTAAAGTTGCTGGCGAAGGTGCTGGCTACGAGAATTGAGGACTGTGTCCCGGGGGTAATTCATGAGGACCAGATGGGATTTGTGAAGGGTAGGCAGCTAAATACAAATATGCGGAGGCTCCTCAATGTGATTATGATGCTCTCGGTGGAGGGGGAAGCGGAGGTAGTGGCAGCTATGGACGCAGAGAAGGCCTTTGATCGAGTGGAGTGGGAGTATCTTTAGGGAGTGTTGCGGAGGTTTGAGTTCGGGGAGGGGTTCATCAGTTGGGTCAGGCTGCTATATCAAGCCCCGGCGGCGAGTGTGGCTATGAACCGGCAGAGGTCGGAGTACTTTCGGCTGTACCGGGGGACGAGGCAGGGGTGCCCTCTATCCCCCTTGTTGTTTGCACTGGCAATTGAGCCGCTGGCCATGGCACTGAGGGAATCTAGGAAATGGAGGGGACTGGTCCGGGGTGAGAGGAACACCGGGTGTCGTTGTATGCCGATGACCTGTTGTTGTATGTTGCGGATCCAGTGGAGGGGATGGCGGAGGTCATGCGGATCCTTGGGGAGTGTGGGGACTTTTCAGGGTATAAACTCAACGTGGGGAAGAGTGAGCTCTTTGTGGGGCATTCAGGGAACCAGGGAAGGGGGATAGACGAGCTACCGCTGAAGAGGGCGGAAAGGAGCTTTCGGTACCTAGGGATCCAAGTAGCTAGGAGCTGGGGGGCCCTGCACAAGCTCAATTTGACGCGGTTGGTAGAGCAGATGGAGGAGGATTTTAAAAGATGGGATATGCTGCCACTCTCACTAGCGGGTAGGGTGCAGTCGGTCAAAATGATGGTCCTCCCGAGGTTCCTCTTTGTGTTCCAGTGCCTTCCCGTTTTGATCCCCAAGGCCTTTTTCAAACGAGTAAGCAGGAGCATCATGGGATTGTGTGGGCGAATAAGACCCCAAGGGTGAAGAGGGTGTTTCTGGAGCGTAGCAGGGACAGGGGGGGCTGTCGCTGCCGAATTTGTGTGGCTATTATTGGGCTGCCAATGTGGCGATGATCCGTAAGTGGGTAAAGGAGGGAGAGGGAGCGGCGTGGAAGAGGCTAGAGATGGCGTCCTATGGTGGAGGAGTTAAAGGGCAAGTGGGAGGAGGAGCTTGGGGAGGAGATAGATGAGGGCCTGTGGGCTGATGCCCTGAGTAGGGTTAATTCTTCCTCCTCTTGCGCCAGACTCAGCCTAATACAGTTCAAAGTTACTCACCGAGCGCATATGACAGGGGCGAGGTTAAGTAGGTTCTTTGGGGTGGAGGACAGATGTGGGAGGTGCTCGGGGAGCCCGGCAAATCACGTCCATTTGTTCTGGTCATGCCCGGCGCTGGATGGGTTTTGGAGGGGTTTTGCGAGGACTATGTCCAAGGTGGTGAACGCCCGGGTCAAGCCGAGCTGCGGATTGGCATTATTTGGGGTATCGAACGAGCCGGGAGTGCAGGAGGCGAAAGAGGCCGGTATTCTGGCCTTTGCGTCCCTGGTAGCCCGGCGGGGGATTTTGCTACTATGGAAAGATGCGAAGCCCCCTAGTGTGGAAGCTTGGATCAATGACATGGCAGGGTTCATCAAGCTGGAGAGGATAAAGTTTGCCTTGCGAGGGTCTGTGCAGGGGTTCTCCAGGCGGTGGCAACCGTTCCTAGACTATCTCGCGGAGCATTAGGAAGTCAGCAGCAGCAGCCCAGGGGCGGGGGGGGTTTCGTTTGGGGTGGCGCTTGGGTGAAGGTGTTTTTTTTTCTCTATTTTGTGCTTTTAAATGTTATATGGGGGGTTATTGTATATGGGGGAAATCCAATGTATAATTTCTGATTGTTGTGTTTTTGCTTCTTTTTTCTTGTTGCGGGGGGGTTTTGTTGAAAATTTGTTGGAAAATTTGAATAAATATATATTTTTTTTAAAAAGAAAGGGGTTCCACTCCATGAACGTGCAGCTGGTCTGTGACCATGAGATGCACACCCAAGGGTGAGAGGTTTGCTCTCACGGCCATGTCGAGACCATGGTTAGGAGGCAGGAGGGGTATGGGGTGGAGAGGGAAGGGGGTGGGGCACTGGATCAGTGAGCATGGCTGAACGGTGTGTGGGATGGGGGTTGCTGCCAGGGGCACAGTGTTGCCGACTCAGCCTGGCTGCCCTGAGGAGGTTGTGCAGCTTCTTTTTGCACTGCTGTCCGGGCTGTCCGCTCCTTGCAGTGGAGCACACAGCCATCATGGCATCTACCACCTGCACCCAGTGTACGGCGGCAGGTGGCAGCCTCTTTCCCACCCCAAGGTACAGGGTGGCCCGCCTTTCCTCCACGATGTTCAGCAAGGTCTTCAGCTCAGCGGCCGCAAACCGGGGTGTCGCTCTCCGCGTTGACATCTTGAATGAGTTTGTGGGGAGTGGAGTGCTAATTTGCGACCTCAGCTTGTCAGCCTCTCCAGCGGCACAGTAGCACATGGTTAGTCCTGTGCTTCACAGCCCAGGGTCCCAGGTTCGATTCCCGCATGTGTCACTGTCTGTATGGAGTCTGCACATTCTCTCCGTGTCTGCGTGGGCTTTCTCCTGCCACAGTCCAAAGATGGGCTGTTAGGCGGATTGGCCATGATAAATTGCCCCTCAGTGTCCAAAAAAGGTTAGGTGGGGTTACTGGGTTATGGGGATAGGGTGCAAGTGTGTGGTTGCCCTGGCGATGCATTTCTTCCGCCAGGTGCACAGCCTGAATTATTACATGCAGCTCCTGTTCATAGATTTGTGACGTTTTTGTTACTCTCTCCAGGCCTTGTCCTTCTTTTACCAGGACCTGCTCAAAGTCTGGAGTTTGGTCACCTCGCACTTAGCTCTCCCTGTCAGGAGTGGTGGCTGTCGTCAGGGAGCCGCTGCTCATGAACCTGCACCTCCACCAATACCATTTCGAGTGGCTGGCGGAGGAGCAAGCTGTGGCTGCCGGGGTGACCAGGATCAGGGATGAGCTGGGTGGCGGAGGAGTGGGCTGGATGTCACCCCATGAGTTAGCACAACGTGCAGCTGTGGATGTCCAGCTCGTGGCCGATGCCATCCGAACCTCAAAATGGTTGTGCTCAGACCCAATGGCACTTACGGTCTGGAGGACACGTAGGTATTTGGTGGTATCCCTTCTGGGTGAAACCCTGCTTGGACGGAATTCCACATTGGTCCCACGCCCCGCCACCTCCCTCAGGGGCTGGGTTAGCACAGGGCTAAATAGCTGGCTTTTAAAGCAGTCCAAGAGAGGCCAGCAGCGCGGGTTCAATTCCCGTACCAGCCTCCCCGAACAGGTGCCGGAATGTGATGACTAGGGGCTTTTCACAGTAACTTCATTTGAAGCCTACTTTTGACAATAAGCGATTTTCATTTCATTTTTCATTTCATTTCAATCCTAGTCGCCTCTTGTAAATGCCCTTTGTGCCTTTTTGCATTGCGTGGCTCGTATCTCCTATATGAGCTGCCACTGCACACCCTTCTCCTCCTTATCCTCGCCCATTGCCTGGACATGCCATGGCATGTCTTGTTGTCATCTAGCTGTGGAGGTCCCCACTGGAGGTCACTCTATGGAGGAGTCCTCCCTCTCCTTGGGGACCTGGGGTGGAGGGTGTTGCATGCGGTAACGCCGTACAACCACTGATCGCACTGGTTCATGGACTCCCAAGAAGCCTGCCATTTTTGTGATCTTGAGTCTATGTTACGTAATAAAGACTGCACTCCCTTTTAGTTTTCTGAAAGATCTTTTGGTGAAGTTTTGTTTGCATTTCAGCCCCACGCTCCTGATCTACGGGCACTCGGTGTGGAGAGGGGCGGGGAAGGAGGAGGACCTCCTTGTGAACCTGCTCCTGTGCCTGGTGAAGCTCGACATTTATAGGTTCAGGCAGCAGGCGATCAAGGGGGTCGTCCGGCCAGACTGTCTGCCCCTCTTCCGCGGCTATATTCGCAGCCAGGTGTCCTTAGAAATGGAGCATATGTCCACAGGCACCATCAAGGCCTCCCATGCCCAGTAGGCACCTCAGGCGTTGGGGTGCTTTATTGGCCCCTTTAATTGCACTCTCATTTGAAGTTTTTAAGTTTGCATTGATCTTTGATCTGTTTGTGCAGTGCCCCTATCAGGAGCGGCCCTTTTTGCTTTATCCCTAAGTTTGTATCGTTTCTTATATTTGGTTGACCTAAAAAGAGTTGGCCAACCCACCTAACATTTTCTGTTTTTATTTCAGATTTCCAGCATACACAGTATTTTGCTTTTAACAATAACTTGTATTTATTTATCTAATACCTATTAATGTAATCCCTCACAAAATAGAGGCAAGAGTACCCTGAAATAATTTCAGATGTAATTAGCATAGAATAGGGGTGACTGTAATGGCTTTGGTCCTCCCAATATTTAATAGGAGGAAATGTCTGTTTATCTGGTACTGGATGTTGGACAAGCAGTGTGATAACTTAACGATAGTGGAGGAGTCGGGAGAGGTGGTGGTGAGGCAGAACTGGAAGTCATCAGTGTACATGTGAAAACTAATGCTGTACCACCAAAAGAATCAGAAGGTCAATAACGAAATGGGAGGGAAGGCACCATGGATAATCCCTTGGGATCACTAGGGGTAACAGTGCAGGAGTGGGAAAAATACCCCACCACAAGTAATTCCTGCCTATGATTAGATGGATGAGAATGAAGCCAGGTGAGGGCAGTGGAGAGGCATTGGGAGAGGACAGTGTGCTCAAGTGGGTCAAAGGCTGCAGAAGGTCCGAGCAGGACCAAGAGGGAAGGTTCTGCTTTGGTCCCTCTACACAGATGCCGCCAGACCTGCTGAATATCCCTGACATTTTCTATCTTTATTTCAGACTTCCAGCATCTGTAGTATTTTATTTTTGAATTAGATTGGATTGGATTGGTTTATTGTCACGTGTACCGAGGTACAGTGGAAAGTATTTTTCTGCGAGCAGCTCAACAGATCATTCCGTACATGAAAAGAAAATACATAATAGGACAAACATAAAATACACAATTAAAAAACTTAGAGACAGGCATCAGGTGAAGTATACAGGAGTGTAGTACTACTCAGTATAGAAGATGTGTAAAGAGATCAGATCAGTCCATCAGTGTTTAATTCACTGCCACGTCTCTTCCAGAAATGCACACCCTAAAGAAGTTCTGCTCTCCTCTCTGAAAGGGCTTCCATTTGTCTCTTCTACCTTGTTCTTTTCTTTAAAAAATTCCAATTAAGGGGAAATTTAGCGTAGACATTTCATCCAGCTCAGTGGGCTAGACTGCTGGTTTGTGATGCAGAACAAGGCCAGCAGCGTTGGTTCAATTCCCGTACCAGCTGAGAATTCTGAATTCTCCCTCAGTTTACCCGAACAGGCGCCGGAATGTGGCGACTCGGGACTTTTCACAGTAACTTCATTGCAGTGTTAATGTAAGCCTACTTGTGACAATAAAGGTTATTTATTTATGTATCTACCTGCACATTTTTTTGGGTTGTGGGGATGAGACCCACACAGACACGGGGAGAATGTGCAAACTCCATACGGACAATGACCCAGGGCCTGGATCGAACCCGGATCCTTGGCACTGTGAGGCAGCAGTGCTAACCACTGTGCCATTGTGCCAACCCCTTCTACCTCATTCTTAAAACATATTGCATTTAACTGTTCCCTGCTCTGATGAAAGATTATCGACCTGTTAATGACTCTTCACGGATTGAGGATTGGCTAACAGAGTAGGAATAGACAGGTTATTCCTACGTTGACAGGCTGTGGCCAGTGGGATACCATAAGGATCAGCACTTGGGCCCCAGCTGTTCACAATGTCTATCAATGATTTGAATGTGGGGACCAGATGTAATGTTTCCAAGTTTGCGGATGATACAAAGCTAGGCGGGAATGTGCGATGTGAGGACGAAGTAAAGGGGCTCTAAGGAGGATTTGGTCAGACTTAGTGAGTGGGCAAGAACATGGCAGATGGAATATAATGTGGAAAAATGTGAGGTTATCCATTTTGGTCAAAGGAATTTGAGGGAAAACGTTTTTACCCAGAGGGTGATGTCGGTCTGGAATGCACTGCCTGGGAGGGTAGTAGAGGCGGGTTGCCTCACATCCTTTAAAAAGTACCTGGATGAGCACTTGGCACGTTATAACATTCGAGGCTGTGGGCCAAGTGCTGACAAATGGGATTAGGATTGGCAGAGCAGGTGCTTTTCATGCGGCGGTGTAGACTCAATGGGCCGAAGGGCCTTTTCTGTACTGTATTTTTCTGTGATTCTGTGAACAGATGTGCAGAGTATTTCCTAAATGGTAAAAATTCAAAAGTGTAGATGTACAAAGGGACCTGGGTATCCTTGCCTATAAGTCACTGAAGGCTAGCAATGCAGTTGCAGCAAACTATTCGGAAAGCGAATAGAATTTTTTTTTTCCAATTAAGGGGCAATTTAGCAAGGCCAATCCACCTACCCTGCACATCTTTTGGGTTGTGGGGGTGAGACCCCCGCAGACACGCGGAGAATGTGCAAACTCCACACAGACAGTGACCCAGGGCCGGGATCGAACCTGGGACCTCGGCGCCATGAGGCAGCAGTGCTAACCACTGTGCCACCGTGCAACCCAAGCTAATGGGATGTTAGCCTTTATTACAAAAGGATTTGAGTACAGGAGTAGTGAGGTTGCTTCAATTGTATTGGAGCTTGGTTAGACCACACCTGGAGTAGTGTGCGCAGTTTTGTTCCTGACATCAGAAATGGTATTATTGTCATAGAAGGAGTGCAACTAAGGTTAACCAGACTTGATCTGGGGATGACGGGACTGCTCTATGAAGAGAGATTGGGTAAACTGGGCCTTGTTCTGCCCGCTGTCCTTGTATGCGCTGGTGTCAGGAGAAGGGAACCAAAAGATCTGGAGACCATCGTAGTCTCTTTGGTGGCCGGCCCCGAGTTGGGTCCCAGCGCTTCCTTCTCCCTGACGGTGCCTGAGGGACCACATGGGATGAAGGTCTGAGCTCCAGAGGCCTCTGAGTGATCTGGCACTGCCAGTCCTGGCAGCTCTCCATTGTCTGGTAATAAACAAATGTTGGCATTGATAGATAAAGGAATAGAGTTTAAAGATAAGGAAGTGTTGTTGCAACTATACAAGGCATTGGTGAGACCGCACTAGAGTACTGTGCACAGTTTTGGTCCTCTTATTTGAGGAAAGCTGCAATGGCATTGGAAGCAGTTCAGAGGATGTTCACTAGATTGATTCCAGAGATAAAGGGTTTGTCTTATGAAAAGAGATTGAGAAGATTAAGCCTCTCTATAGTTTAGAAAAATGAGGGGAGATCAAATTGAGGTATAAAAGAGGATAAAAGATATGGATAAAGTAGACGTGGAGCAGATGCTTCCTCTTGTGGGGCATTCTAGAACAAGAGGTCATAGCCTCAGGATAAGGGGAAGCAAATTTAAAACAGACGAGGAGAAACTACTTCTCACAAAGGGTTGTGAATCTGTGGAATTCGCTACGCCAGAGTGCGGTGGATGCTGGGACAGTGGGTAAATTTAAGGACGAGTTAGACAGATTTTTAATTAGCAATCGGTTGAAGGGTGTGGAGAACGGGCAGGATGTGGAGTTGAAGCCAGGATGAGATCAGCCACGATCGTATTGAACGATGGGGCAGGCTCGAGAGGCTAAATTGTCTCCTCCTGCTCCTAGTTCTTATGTTCTAAGAAAGAACTATTCTGTCTAATTCCCCCTTCCAGCTCTTGGTCTGTAGCCCTGGAGGTAACAGCACCTCAAGCAAAAATCTGGTGTTCTTGATTAAAAAGGGGGGTTCTTGGTTAAAAAGGAGATCAGACGTTAAGGGGAGAAGGCAGGAGAATGGGGATGAGGAACATATCAGCCATGATCAAATGATGGAACAGACTCGATAGGCTGAATTGCCTAATTCTGCCCTATATCTTATGGTCTGTCCCAGATTCGAATCCCGGCTCTAGGTCACTGTCCATGTGGAGTTTGCACATTCTCCCCGTGTTTGCGTGGGTTTCACCCCCACAACCTAAAGATGTGCAGGGTGGGTGGATTGGCCACACTAAATTGCCCCGTAATTGGAAAAAATGAATTTGGTACTCTAAATTTATTTTTTAAAAATATATGGGGCCCAGTTTAGGGTCACAGTGCTCGAGTTCAGAGGTCTAACGAGTGAATTTTAAGGATCACTCTTACTTATTGGTTTTATCACCATGGGCGAAATTCTCCGGTATCGGTGCGATGTCCGCCGACCGGCGCCCAAAATGCCTCCATTTGTAAAGAGAAGAATCACACCTGTTTTGTCTGCAGCCTATCTCATCAGCAATCAGGTGTTTTGTAGTTTCAGGAGGTGCACGAGTGCAGACATCAGCTTTAATTCCCATTGGAACAACACAGGGTCTGTCCCCTGGAGTAACCAGTCCCCCTGAACTTGTAGGAATGCTGGTAGGTGCTGCTGGATTAGCCTGCTCTGCTTGTATTCTGTTAGTTTCTCTCCTCCTTATGTGGACGATATGATTCCGATATGATTTTTTCCGGGGGGTGGGGGGGCTCGTTGGCTGTTTTTGTTATAATTTTCCCAGGAAATCAAGCTGGGCCAACTTTACAGTTTTGAGTGAATACTAAGTCATTTGGTGGGCAGCACGGTAGCACAGTGTTTAGCACTAATGCTTCACAGCGCCAGGGTCCCAGGTTCGATTCCCAGCTTGGGTCACTGTCTGTGCGAAGTCTGCATGTTCTCCCCCTGTCTGCGTGGGTTTCCACCGGTGCTCTTGTTTCCTCCCACAAGGGATGAAAGACGTGCTTGTTAGGTGAATTGGACATTCTGAATTCTCCCTCAGTGTACTCAAACAGACGTCGGAATATGGTGACAAGGTTTTCACAGTAACTTCATTGCAGTGTTAATGTAAGCCTACTTGTGACAATAAAGATTATTAATATGGGTTCACAGGTGTGTGGGATTGACTGAATGACATAGTGGTTCTTTTCCTGAAGCATCAATGTTAATCAAATGTGGTGTGAGTTAGGTGTTGCTCACATCCCACGTTCCCATTAGACAACTGGTGACGCCTACCTTCCAACACACATTTCAGGATGTCAGAACAGACTGGGACTCCCTTTTACAGAACCGCTGAGTTGGCACAGGAAAGTAGGAAGCCATTTATCCCATTGTGTCTGTACCAGCTCTTCAAATGGGCAATTCTCTTCATGCCCTTCTCCTCATAAACCTGCACACTTTTCCTTTTCAGATAATCATACATTTTCCTTTCTGAAGATCACGACTGAACCTGCCTCCAGCACTACACACCCAAATCCCTCGGCTCCTGGAACCCCTTTCACTTTGTACCCTTCATTCTATATTGTTTCTCCATGTTCTTCTTATCAAAATAAATCACTTGACATCACTCTACATTGGCCTTGAGCACTTTCCAGATATTAACCACTCACTCTGTGAATCTGTTTCCAGACACTCTCAGACAGTACATTCCAGATCCTAACCACTCGCTCTGTGAATCTGTCTCCACCACACTCTCAGACAGTACATTCCAGATCCTAACCACTCGCTGTGTGAATCTGTCTCCATCACACTCACAGACAGGACATTCCAGATCCTAACCACTCGCTGTGTGAATCTGTCTCCATCACACTCACAGACAGTACATTCCAGACCCTAACCACTCGCTGTGTGAATCTGTCTCCACCACACTCTCAGACAGTACATTCCAGATCCTAACCACTCGCTGTGTGAATCTGTCTCCACCAGACTCTCAGACAGTACATTCCAGACCCTAACCACTCGCTGTGTGAATCTGTCTCCACCACACTCTCAGACAGTACATTCCAGATCCTAACCACTCGCTGTGTGAATCTGTCTCCACCACACTCTCAGACAGTACATTCCAGATCCTAACCACTCGCTGTGTGAATCTGTCTCCATCACACTCACAGACAGTACATTCCAGACCCTAACCACTCGCTGTGTGAATCTGTTTCCAGACACTCTCAGACAGTACATTCCAGATCCTAACCACTCGCTGTGAGAATCTGTCTCCACCACACTCTCAGACAGTACATTCCAGACCCTAACCACTCGCTGTGTGAATCTGTCTCCACCACACTCTCAGACAGGACATTCCAGATCCTAACCACTCGCTGTGTGAATCTGTCTCCACCACACTCTCAGACAGTACATTCCAGACCCTAACCACTCGCTGTGTGAATCTGTCTCCACCACACTCACAGACAGTACATTCCAGACCCTAACCACTCGCTGTGTGAATCTGTCTCCACCACACTCACAGACAGTGCATTCAAGACCTTAACCACTCACTGTGTGAATCTGTCTCCACCACACTCTCAGACAGTACATTCCAGACCCTAACCACTCGCTGTGTGAATCTGTCTCCACCACACTCTCAGACAGTGCAGTCCAGACCTTAACCACTCACTGTGTGAATCTGTCTCCACCACACTCTCAGACAGTACATTCCAGATCCTAACCACTCGCTGTATGAATCTGTCTCCACCACACTCTCAGCCAGTACATTCCAGATCCTAACCACTCGCTGTGTGAATCTGTCTCCACCACACTCACAGACAGCGCATTCCAACCCTAACCACTCGCCATGTGAATCTGTCTCTACCACTCTCAGACAGTACATTTCAGATCCTAAACACTCGCTGTGTGAATCTGTCTCCACCACATTCTCAGACAGTACATTTCAGATCCTAAACACTTGCTGGGTGAATCTGTCTCTACCACACTCTCAGACAGTACATTCCAGACCCTAACCACTCGCTGTGTGAATCTGTCTCCACCACACTCTCAGACAGGACATTCCAGTTCCTAACCACTCGCTGTGTGAATCTGTCTCCACCACACTCTCAGACAGTACATTCCAGACCCTAACCACTCGCTGTGTGAATCTGTCTCCACCACACTCACAGACAGTACATTCCAGACCCTAACCACTCGCTGTGTGAATCTGTCTCCACCACACTCACAGACAGTGCATTCAAGACCTTAACCACTCACTGTGTGAATCTGTCTCCACCACACTCTCAGACAGTACATTCCAGACCCTAACCACTCGCTGTGTGAATCTGTCTCCACCACACTCTCAGACAGTGCAGTCCAGACCTTAACCACTCACTGTGTGAATCTGTCTCCACCACACTCTCAGACAGTACATTCCAGATCCTAACCACTCGCTGTATGAATCTGTCTCCACCACACTCTCAGCCAGTACATTCCAGATCCTAACCACTCGCTGTGTGAATCTGTCTCCACCACACTCACAGACAGCGCATTCCAACCCTAACCACTCGCCATGTGAATCTGTCTCTACCACTCTCAGACAGTACATTTCAGATCCTAAACACTCGCTGTGTGAATCTGTCTCCACCACACTCTCAGACAGTACATTCCAGACCCAAACCACTCGCTGTGTGAATCTGTCTCCACCACACTCTCAGACAGTGCATTCCAGACCCTAACCACTCGCCATGTGAATCTGTCACCACCAGACTCTCAGACAGTACATTCCAGACCCTAACCACTCGCTGTGTGAATCTGTCACCACCAGACTCTCAGGGAGTACATTCCAGACCCTAACCACTCGCCATGTGAATCTGTCACCACCACACTCTCAGAAAGTACATTCCAGATCCTAAACACTCACTGTGTGAATCTGTCTCCACCACACTCACTGACAGTACATTTCAGATCCTAACCACTCACTGTGTGAATCTGTCTCCACCACACTCTCAGACAGTACATTTCCGATTCTAAACACTCGCTGTGTGAATCTGTCTCCACCACACTCTCAGACAATACATTCCAGATCCTAATCATTCGCTTGGTGAATCTGTCTCCACCACACGCTCAGACAGTACATTCCAGACCCTAACCACTCGCTTTGTGAATCTCTCTCCACCACACTCTCAGACAGTACATTCCAGATCCTAACCACTCGCTGTGTGAATCTGTCTCCACCACACTCTCAGACAGTACATTCCAGATCCTAAACACTCGCTGTGTGAATCTGTCTCCACCACATTCTCTCAGACAGTACATTCCAGACCTTAACCACTAACTGTGTGAATCTGTCTCCACCACACTCTTAGACAGTACATTTCAGTTCTTAAACCCTCGCTGTGTGAATATGTCTCCATCACGCTCAGACAGTACATTTCAGATCTTAAACACTCGCTGTGTGAATCTGTCTCCACCACAATCTCAGACAGTACATTCCAGGACCTAACCACTCACTGTGTGAATCTGCCTCCACCACACTCACAGACAGTACATTCCAGATCCCAACCACTCGCTGTGTGAATCTGCCTCCACCACACTCTCAGACAGTACATTCGAGATCTTAACCACGCGCTGTTTGAATCTGTCACCATTACACTCTCACAGTACATTCCAGATCCTAACCACTCGCTGTGTGAACCTGCCTCCACCACATGCTCAGGCAGTACATTCCAGATCCTAACCACGCGCTGTGTGAATCTCTCTCCACCACACTCTCACAGTACATTCCAGATCCTAACCACTCGCTGTGTGAATCTGTCTCCACCACACTCTCAGACAGTGCATTCCAGACCCGAACCACTCGCCATGTGAATGTCACCACCAGACTCTCAGACAGTACATTCCAGACCCTAACCACTCGCTGTGTGAATCTGTCACCACCAGCCTCTCAGAGAGTACATTCCAGACCCTAACCACTCGCCATGTGAATCTGTCACCACCACACTCTCAGACAGTACATTCCAGATCCTAAACACTCACTGTGTGAATCTGTCTCCACCACACTCACTGACAGTACATTTCAGATCCTAAACACTCGCTGTGTGAATCTGTCTCCACCACACTCTCAGACAGTACATTTCAGATTCTAAACACTCGCTGTGTGAATCTGTCTCCACCACACTCCCAGACAATACATTCCAGATCCTAATCATTCGCTTGGTGAATCTGTCTCCACCACACGCTCAGACAGTACATTCCAGACCCTAACCACTCGCTTGGTGAATCTGTCTCCACCACACTCTCAGACAGTACATTCCAGATCCTAACCACTCGCTGGGTGAATCTGTCTCCACCACACTCTCAGACAGCACATTCCAGATCCTAAACACTCACTGTGTGAATCTGCCTCCACCACACTCACAGACAGTACATTCCAGATCCTAACCACTCGCTGGGTGAATCTGTCTCCACCACACTCTCAGACAGTACATTCCAGATCCTAAACACTCACTGTGTGTATCTGTCTCCACCACATTCTCTCAGACAGTACATTCCAGACCTTAACCACTAACTGTGTGAATCTGTCTCCACCACACTCTCAGACAGTACATTTCAGATCTTAAACACTTGCTGTGTGAATCTGTCTCCACCACACTCACAGACAGTGCATTCCAGCTCCTAACCACTCGCTGTGTGAATCTGTCTCCACCACACTCACAGACAGTACATTCCCCAGATCCTAACCACTCACTGTGTGAATCTGTCTCCACCACTCTCAGACAGTACATTTCAGATCCTAACCACTCGCAGTGTGAATCTGCCTCCACCACACTCTCAGACAGTACATTCCAGATCTTAACCACGCGCTGTGTGAATCTGTCACCATTACACTCTCACAGTACATTCCAGATCCTAACCACTCGCTGTGTGAACCTGCCTCCACCACATGCTCAGACAGTACATTCCAGATCCTAACCACGCGCTGTGTGAATCTCTCTCCACCACACTCTCACAGTACATTTCAGATCCTAACCACTCGCTGTGTGAATCTGTCTACACCACACTCTCAGACAGTACATTCCAGCTCCTAACCACCCGCTGTGTGAACCTGCCTCCACCACACGCTCAGACAGTACATTCCAGATCCTAACCACTCGCTGTGTGAAACTGCCTCCACCACACGCTCAGACAGTACATTCCAGACCCTAACCACTCGCTGTGTGAATCTGTCTCCACCACACTCTCAGACAGTGCATTCCAGACCCTAACCACTCGCCATGTGACTGTTATCACCAGACTCTCAGACAGTACATTCCAGACCCTAACCACTCGCTGTGTGAATCTGTCACCACCAGACTCTCAGAGAGTACATTCCAGACCCTAACCACTCGCCATGTGAATCTGTCACCACCACACTCTCAGACAGTACATTCCAGATCCTAAACACTCACTGTGTGAATCTGTCTCCACCACACTCACTGAAAGTACATTTCAGATCCTAAACACTCGCTGTGTGAATCTGTCTCCACCACACTCTCAGACAGTACATTTCAGATTCTAAACACTCGCTGTGTGAATCTGTCTCCACCACACTCTCAGACAATACATTCCAGATCCTAATCATTCGCTTGGTGAATCTGTCTCCACCACACGCTCAGACAGTACATTCCAGACCCGAACCACTCGCTTGGTGAATCTGTCTCCACCACACTCTCAGACAGTACATTCCAGATCCTAACCACTCGCTGGGTGAATCTGTCTCCACCACACTCTCAGAGAGTACATTCCAGATCCTAAACACTCACTGTGTGAATCTGTCTCCACCACATTCTCTCAGACAGTACATTCCAGACCTTAACCACTAACTGAGTGAATCTGTCTCCACCACACTCTCAGACAGTACATTTCAGTTCTTAAACCCTCGCTGTGTGAATCTGTCTCCATCACTCTCAGACAGTACATTTCAGATCTTAAACACTCACTGTGTGAATCTGTCTCCACCACACTCACAGACAGTGCATTCCAGATCCTAACCACTCGCTGTGTGAATCTGTCTCCACCACTCTCAGACAGTACATTTCAGATCCTAAACACTCGCTGTGTGAATCTGTCTCCACCACACTCTCAGACAGCACATTTCAGTTCTTAAACCCTCGCTGTGTGAATCTGTCTCCACCACAATCTCAGACAGTACATTCCAGGTCCTAACCACTCACTGTGTGAATCTGCCTCCACCACACTCACAGACAGTACATTCCAGATCCTAACCACTCGCTGTGTGAATCTGCCTCCACCACACTCTCAGACAGTACATTCCAGATCTTAACCACGCGCTGTGTGAATCTGTCACCATTACACTCTCACAGTACATTCCAGATCCTAACCACTCGCTGTGTGAACCTGCCTCCACCACATGCTCAGACAGTACATTCCAGATCCTAACCACGCGCTGTGTGAATCTCTCTCCACCACACTCTCACAGTACATTCCAGATCAAACCACTCGCTGTGTGAATCTGTCTACACCACACTCTCAGACAGTACATTCCAGCTCCTAACCACCCGCTGTGTGAACCTGCCTCCACCACACGCTCAGACAGTACATTCCAGATCCTAACCATTCGCTGTGTGAATCTGTCCTCAGCAGACTCTCAGACAGTACATTCCAGATCCTAACCACTCACTGTGTGAATCTGTCTCCACCACACTCTCAAACAGTACATTCCAGATCCTAACCACTCGCTGTGTGAACCTGTCTCCATCACACTCTCAGACAGTACATTCCAGATCCTAACCACTCGCTGTGTGAATCTGTCTCCACCACACTCTCAGACAGTACATTCCAGACCCTAACCACTCGCTGTGTGAATCTGTCTCCACCACACTCTCAGACAGTACATTCCAGAACCTAACCACTCGCTGTGTGAATCTGTCTCCACCACACTCTCAGACAGTACATTCCAGACCCTAACCACTCGCTGTGTGAATCTGTCTCCACCACACTCACATACAGTACATTCCAGACCCTAACCACTCGCTGTGTGAATCTGTCTCCACCACACTCACAGACTGTGCATTCCAGACCTTAACCACTCACTGTGTGAATCTGTCTCCACCACACTCTCAGACAGTACATTCCAGACCCTAACCACTCGCTGTGTTAATCTGTCTCCACCACACTCTCAGACAGTGCAGTCCAGACCTTAACCACTCACTGTGTGAATCTGTCTCCACCACACTCTCAGACAGTACATTCCAGATCCTAACCACTCGCTGTATGAATCTGTCTCCACCACACTCACAGACAGCGCATTCCAACCCTAACAACTCGCCATGTGAATCTGTCTCTACCACACTCTCAGACAGTACATTCCAGACCCAAACCACTCGCCGTGTGAATCTGTCTCCACCACACTCTCAGACCGTGCATTCCAGACCCTAACGACGCGCCATGTGAATCTGTCACCACCAGACTCTCAGACAGTACATTCCAGACCCTAACCACTCACTGTGTGAATCTGTCTCCACCACACTCACTGACAGTACATTTCAGATCCTAAACACTCGCTGTGTCAATCTGCCTCCACCACACTCACTGACAGTACATTTCAGATCCTAACCACTCACTGTGTGAATCTGTCTTCACCACACTCTCAGACAGTACATTTCAGATTCTAAACACTCGCTGTGTGAATCTGTCTCCACCACACTCTCAGACAATACATTCCAGATCCTAATCATTCGCTTGGTGAATCTGTCTCCACCACACGCTCAGACAGTACATTCCAGACCCTAACCACTCACTGTGTGAATCTGTCTCCACCACACGCTCAGACAGTACATTCCAGACCCTAACCACTCGCTTGGTGAATCTGTCTCCACCACACTCTCAGACAGTACATTCCAGATCCTAACCACTCGCTGGGTGAATCTGTCTCCACCACACTCTCAGACAGTACGTTCCAGATCCTAAACACTCACTGTGTGAATCTGCCTCCACCACACTCACAGACAGTACATTCCAGATCCTAACCACTCGCTGGGTGAATCTGTCTCCACCACACTCTCAGACAGTACATTCCAGATCCTAAACACTCACTGTGTGAATCTGTCTCCACCACATTCTCTCAGACAGTACATTCCAGACCTTAACCAGGCACTGTGTGAATCTGTCTCCACCACACTCTCAGACAGTACATTTCAGTTCTTAAACTCTCGCTGTGTGAATCTGTCTCCATCACTCTCAGACAGTACATTTCAGATCTTAAACACTCGCTGTGTGAATCTGTCTCCACCAAACTCACAGACAGTGCATTCCAGATCCTAACCACTCGCTGTGTGAATCTGTCTCCACCACACTCTCAGACAGCACATTTCAGTTCTTAAACCCTCGCTGCGTGAATCTGTCTCCATCACTCTCAGACAGTACATTTCAGATCTTAAACACTCGCTGTGTGAATCTGTCTCCACCACAATCTCAGACAGTACATTCCAGGTCCTAACCACTCACTGTGTGAATCTGCCTCCACCACACTCACAGACAGTACATTCCAGGTCCTAACCACTCACTGTGTGAATCTGCCTCCACCACACTCACAGACAGTACATTCCAGGTCCTAACCACTCACTGTGTGAATCTGCCTCCACCACACTCTCAGACAGTACATTCCAGATCCTGACCACTCGCTGTGTGAACCTGCCTCCACCACATGCTCAGACAGTACATTCCAGATCCTAACCACGCGCTGTGTGAATCTCTCTCCACCACACTCTCACAGTACATTCCAGACCTTAACCACGCACTGTGTGAATCTGTCTCCACCACACTCTCAGACAGTACATTTCAGTTCTTAAACCCTCGCTGCGTGAATCTGTCTCCATCACTCTCAGACAGTAAATTTCAGTTCTTAAACCCTCGCTGTGTGAATCTGTCTCCATCACTCTCAGACAGTACATTTCAGATCCTAACCACTCGCTGTGTGAATCTGTCTCCACCACAGTCACAGACAGTACATTCCCCAGATCCTAACCACTCACTGTGTGAATCTGTCTCCACCACTCTCAGACAGTACATTCCAGACCCTAACCACCCGCTGTGTGAACCTGCCTCCACCACACACTCAGACAGTACATTCCAGATCCTAACCACTCGCTGTGTGAATCTGTCTCCACCACACTCTCAGACAGTGCATTCCAGACCCGAACCACTCGCCATGTGAATGTCACCACCAGACTCTCAGACAGTACATTTCAGATCCTAAACACTCGCTGTGTGAATCTGTCACCACCAGCCTCTCAGAGAGTACATTCCAGACCCTAACCACTCGCTGTGTGAATCTGTCACCACCAGCCTCTCAGAGAGTACATTCCAGACCCTAACCACTCGCCATGTGAATCTGTCACCACCACACTCTCAGACAGTACATTCCAGATCCTAAACACTCACTGTGTGAATCTGTCTCCACCACACTCACTGACAGTACATTTCAGATCCTAAACACTCGCTGTGTGAATCTGTCTCCACCACACTCTCAGACAGTACATTTCAGATTCTAAACACTCGCTGTGTGAATCTGTCTCCACCACACTCCCAGACAATACATTCCAGATCCTAATCATTCGCTTGGTGAATCTGTCTCCACCACACGCTCAGACAGTACATTCCAGACCCTAACCACTCGCTTGGTGAATCTGTCTCCACCACACTCTCAGACAGTACATTCCAGATCCTAACCACTCGCTGGGTGAATCTGTCTCCACCACACTCTCAGACAGCACATTCCAGATCCTAAACACTCACTGTGTGAATCTGCCTCCACCACACTCACAGACAGTTCATTCCAGATCCTAACCACTCGCTGGGTGAATCTGTCTCCACCACACTCTCAGACAGTACATTCCAGATCCTAAACACTCACTGTGTGAATCTGTCTCCACCACATTCTCTCAGACAGTACATTCCAGACCTTAACCACTAACTGTGTGAATCTGTCTCCACCACACTCTCAGACAGTACATTTCAGATCTTAAACACTTGCTGTGTGAATCTGTCTCCACCACACTCACAGACAGTGCATTCCAGCTCCTAACCACTCGCTGTGTGAATCTGTCTCCACCACACTCACAGACAGTACATTCCCCAGATCCTAACCACTCACTGTGTGAATCTGTCTCCACCACTCTCAGACAGTACATTTCAGATCCTAAACACTCGCTGTGTGAATCTGTCTCCACCACACTCTCAGACAGCACATTTCAGTTCTTAAACCCTCGCTGTGTGAACCTGTCTCCATCACTCTCAGACAGTACATTTCAGATCTTAAACACTCGCTGTGTGAATCTGTCTCCAGCACAATCTCAGACAATACATTCCAGGTCCTAACCACTCACTGTGTGAATCTGCCTCCACCACACTCACAGACAGTACATTCCAGATCCTAACCACTCGCTGTGTGAATCTGCCTCCACCACACTCTCAGACAGTACATTCCAGATATTAACCACGCGCTGTGTGAATCTGTCACCATTACACTCTCACAGTACATTCCAGATCCTAACCACTCGCTGTGTGAATCTGTCTACACCACACTCTCAGACAGTACATTCCAGACCCTAACCACCCGCTGTGTGAACCTGCCTCCACCACACACTCAGACAGTACATTCCAGATCCTAACCACTCGCTGTGTGAATCTGTCTCCACCACACTCTCAGACAGTGCATTCCAGACCCGAACCACTCGCCATGTGAATGTCACCACCAGACTCTCAGACAGTACATTCCAGACCCTAACCACTCGCTGTGTGAATCTGTCACCACCAGCCTCTCAGAGAGTACATTCCAGACCCTAACCACTCGCCATGTGAATCTGTCACCACCACACTCTCAGACAGTACATTCCAGATCCTAAACACTCACTGTGTGAATCTGTCTCCACCACACTCACTGACAGTACATTTCAGATCCTAAACACTCGCTGTGTGAATCTGTCTCCACCACACTCTCAGACAGTACATTTCAGATTCTAAACACTCGCTGTGTGAATCTGTCTCCACCACACTCCCAGACAATACATTCCAGATCCTAATCATTCGCTTGGTGAATCTGTCTCCACCACACGCTCAGACAGTACATTCCAGACCCTAACCACTCGCTTGGTGAATCTGTCTCCACCACACTCTCAGACAGTACATTCCAGATCCTAACCACTCGCTGGGTGAATCTGTCTCCACCACACTCTCAGACAGCACATTCCAGATCCTAAACACTCACTGTGTGAATCTGCCTCCACCACACTCACAGACAGTACATTCCAGATCCTAACCACTCGCTGGGTGAATCTGTCTCCACCACACTCTCAGACAGTACATTCCAGATCCTAAACACTCACTGTGTGAATCTGTCTCCACCACATTCTCTCAGACAGTACATTCCAGACCTTAACCACTAACTGTGTGAATCTGTCTCCACCACACTCTCAGACAGTACATTTCAGATCTTAAACACTTGCTGTGTGAATCTGTCTCCACCACACTCACAGACAGTGCATTCCAGCTCCTAACCACTCGCTGTGTGAATCTGTCTCCACCACACTCACAGACAGTACATTCCCCAGATCCTAACCACTCACTGTGTGAATCTGTCTCCACCACTCTCAGACAGTACATTTCAGATCCTAAACACTCGCTGTGTGAATCTGTCTCCACCACACTCTCAGACAGCACATTTCAGTTCTTAAACCCTCGCTGTGTGAACCTGTCTCCATCACTCTCAGACAGTACATTTCAGATCTTAAACACTCGCTGTGTGAATCTGTCTCCAGCACAATCTCAGACAGTACATTCCAGGTCCTAACCACTCACTGTGTGAATCTGCCTCCACCACACTCACAGACAGTACATTCCAGATCCTAACCACTCGCTGTGTGAATCTGCCTCCACCACACTCTCAGACAGTACATTCCAGATATTAACCACGCGCTGTGTGAATCTGTCACCATTACACTCTCACAGTACATTCCAGATCCTAACCACTCGCTGTGTGAATCTGTCTACACCACACTCTCAGACAGTACATTCCAGACCCTAACCACCCGCTGTGTGAACCTGCCTCCACCACACACTCAGACAGTACATTCCAGATCCTAACCACTCGCTGTGTGAATCTGTCTCCACCACACTCTCAGACAGTGCATTCCAGACCCGAACCACTCGCCATGTGAATGTCACCACCAGACTCTCAGACAGTACATTCCAGACCCTAACCACTCGCTGTGTGAATCTGTCACCACCAGCCTCTCAGAGAGTACATTCCAGACCCTAACCACTCGCCATGTGAATCTGTCACCACCACACTCTCAGACAGTACATTCCAGATCCTAAACACTCACTGTGTGAATCTGTCTCCACCACACTCACTGACAGTACATTTCAGATCCTAAACACTCGCTGTGTGAATCTGTCTCCACCACACTCTCAGACAGTACATTTCAGATTCTAAACACTCGCTGTGTGAATCTGTCTCCACCACACTCCCAGACAATACATTCCAGATCCTAATCATTCGCTTGGTGAATCTGTCTCCACCACACGCTCAGACAGTACATTCCAGACCCTAACCACTCGCTTGGTGAATCTGTCTCCACCACACTCTCAGACAGTACATTCCAGATCCTAACCACTCGCTGGGTGAATCTGTCTCCACCACACTCTCAGACAGCACATTCCAGATCCTAAACACTCACTGTGTGAATCTGCCTCCACCACACTCACAGACAGTACATTCCAGATCCTAACCACTCGCTGGGTGAATCTGTCTCCACCACACTCTCAGACAGTACATTCCAGATCCTAAACACTCACTGTGTGAATCTGTCTCCACCACATTCTCTCAGACAGTACATTCCAGACCTTAACCACTAACTGTGTGAATCTGTCTCCACCACACTCTCAGACAGTACATTTCAGATCTTAAACACTTGCTGTGTGAATCTGTCTCCACCACACTCACAGACAGTGCATTCCAGCTCCTAACCACTCGCTGTGTGAATCTGTCTCCACCACACTCACAGACAGTACATTCCCCAGATCCTAACCACTCACTGTGTGAATCTGTCTCCACCACTCTCAGACAGTACATTTCAGATCCTAAACACTCGCTGTGTGAATCTGTCTCCACCACACTCTCAGACAGCACATTTCAGTTCTTAAACCCTCGCTGTGTGAACCTGTCTCCATCACTCTCAGACAGTACATTTCAGATCTTAAACACTCGCTGTGTGAATCTGTCTCCAGCACAATCTCAGACAGTACATTCCAGGTCCTAACCACTCACTGTGTGAATCTGCCTCCACCACACTCACAGACAGTACATTCCAGATCCTAACCACTCGCTGTGTGAACCTGCCTCCACCACATGCTCAGACAGTACATTCCAGATCCTAACCACGCGCTGTGTGAATCTCTCTCCACCACACTCTCACAGTACATTTCAGATCCTAACCACTCGCTGTGTGAATCTGTCTACACCACACTCTCAGACAGTACATTCCAGCTCCTAACCACCCGCTGTGTGAACCTGCCTCCACCACACGCTCAGACAGTACATTCCAGATCCTAACCACTCGCTGTGTGAAACTGCCTCCACCACACGCTCAGACAGTACATTCCAGACCCTAACCACTCGCTGTGTGAATCTGTCTCCACCACACTCTCAGACAGTGCATTCCAGACCCTAACCACTCGCCATGTGACTGTTACCACGAGACTCTCAGACAGTACATTCCAGACCCTAACCACTCGCTGTGTGAATCTGTCACCACCAGACTCTCAGAGAGTACATTCCAGACCCTAACCACTCGCCATGTGAATCTGTCACCACCACACTCTCAGACAGTACATTCCAGATCCTAAACACTCACTGTGTGAATCTGTCTCCACCACACTCACTGAAAGTACATTTCAGATCCTAAACACTCGCTGTGTGAATCTGTCTCCACCACACTCTCAGACAGTACATTTCAGATTCTAAACACTCGCTGTGTGAATCTGTCTCCACCACACTCTCAGACAATACATTCCAGATCCTAATCATTCGCTTGGTGAATCTGTCTCCACCACACGCTCAGACAGTACATTCCAGACCCTAACCACTCGCTTGGTGAATCTGTCTCCACCACACTCTCAGACAGTACATTCCAGATCCTAACCACTCGCTGGGTGAATCTGTCTCCACCACACTCTCAGAGAGTACATTCCAGATCCTAAACACTCACTGTGTGAATCTGTCTCCACCACATTCTCTCAGACAGTACATTCCAGACCTTAACCACTAACTGAGTGAATCTGTCTGCACCACACTCTCAGACAGTACATTTCAGTTCTTAAACCCTCGCTGTGTGAATCTGTCTCCATCACTCTCAGACAGTACATTTCAGATCTTAAACACTCACTGGGTGAATCTGTCTCCACCACACTCACAGACAGTGCATTCCAGATCCTAACCACTCGCTGTGTGAATCTGTCTCCACCACTCTCAGACAGTACATTTCAGATCCTAAACACTCGCTGTGTGAATCTGTCTCCACCACACTCTCAGACAGCACATTTCAGTTCTTAAACCCTCGCTGTGTGAATCTGTCTCCACCACAATCTCAGACAGTACATTCCAGGTCCTAACCACTCACTGTGTGAATCTGCCTCCACCACACTCACAGACAGTACATTCCAGATCCTAACCACTCGCTGTGTGAATCTGCCTCCACCACACTCTCAGACAGTACATTCCAGATCTTAACCACGCGCTGTGTGAATCTGTCACCATTACACTCTCACAGTACATTCCAGATCCTAACCACTCGCTGTGTGAACCTGCCTCCACCACATGCTCAGACAGTACATTCCAGATCCTAACCACGCGCTGTGTGAATCTCTCTCCACCACACTCTCACAGTACATTCCAGATCCTAACCACTCGCTGTGTGAATCTGTCTACACCACACTCTCAGACAGTACATTCCAGCTCCTAACCACCCGCTGTGTGAACCTGCCTCCACCACACGCTCAGACAGTACATTCCAGATCCTAACCATTCGCTGTGTGAATCTGTCCCCAGCAGACTCTCAGACAGTACATTCCAGATCCTAACCACTCACTGTGTGAATCTGTCTCCACCACACTCTCAAACAGTACATTCCAGATCCTAACCACTCGCTGTGTGAACCTGTCTCCATCACACTCTCAGACAGTACATTCCAGATCCTAACCACTCACTGTGTGAATCTGTCTCCACCACACTCTCAAACAGTACATTCCAGATCCTAACCACTCGCTGTGTGAACCTGTCTCCATCACACTCTCAGACAGTACATTCCAGATCCTAACCACTCGCTGTGTGAATCTGTCTCCACCACACTCTCAGACAGTACATTCCAGACCCTAACCACTCGCTGTGTGAATCTGTCTCCACCACACTCTCAGACAGTACATTCCAGACCCTAACCACTCGCTGTGTGAATCTGTCTCCACCACACTCACATACAGTACATTCCAGACCCTAACCACTCGCTGTGTGAATCTGTCTCCACCACACTCACAGACTGTGCATTCCAGACCTTAACCACTCACTGTGTGAATCTGTCTCCACCACACTCTCAGACAGTACATTCCAGACCCTAACCACTCGCTGTGTTAATCTGTCTCCACCACACTCTCAGACAGTGCAGTCCAGACCTTAACCACTCACTGTGTGAATCTGTCTCCACCACACTCTCAGACAGTACATTCCAGATCCTAACCACTCGCTGTATGAATCTGTCTCCACCACACTCACAGACAGCGCATTCCAACCCTAACAACTCGCCATGTGAATCTGTCTCTACCACACTCTCAGACAGTACATTCCAGACCCAAACCACTCGCCGTGTGAATCTGTCTCCACCACACTCTCAGACCGTGCATTCCAGACCCTAACGACGCGCCATGTGAATCTGTCACCACCAGACTCTCAGACAGTACATTCCAGACCCTAACCACTCACTGTGTGAATCTGTCTCCACCACACTCACTGACAGTACATTTCAGATCCTAAACACTCGCTGTGTCAATCTGCCTCCACCACACTCACTGACAGTACATTTCAGATCCTAACCACTCACTGTGTGAATCTGTCTTCACCACACTCTCAGACAGTACATTTCAGATTCTAAACACTCGCTGTGTGAATCTGTCTCCACCACACTCTCAGACAATACATTCCAGATCCTAATCATTCGCTTGGTGAATCTGTCTCCACCACACGCTCAGACAGTACATTCCAGACCCTAACCACTCACTGTGTGAATCTGTCTCCACCACACGCTCAGACAGTACATTCCAGACCCTAACCACTCGCTTGGTGAATCTGTCTCCACCACACTCTCAGACAGTACATTCCAGATCCTAACCACTCGCTGGGTGAATCTGTCTCCACCACACTCTCAGACAGTATGTTCCAGATCCTAAACACTCACTGTGTTAATCTGCCTCCACCACACTCACAGACAGTACATTCCAGATCCTAACCACTCGCTGGGTGAATCTGTCTCCACCACACTCTCAGACAGTACATTCCAGATCCTAAACACTCACTGTGTGAATCTGTCTCCACCACATTCTCTCAGACAGTACATTCCAGACCTTAACCAGGCACTGTGTGAATCTGTCTCCACCACACTCTCAGACAGTACATTTCAGTTCTTAAACTCTCGCTGTGTGAATCTGTCTCCATCACTCTCAGACAGTACATTTCAGATCTTAAACACTCGCTGTGTGAATCTGTCTCCACCAAACTCACAGACAGTGCATTCCAGATCCTAACCACTCGCTGTGTGAATCTGTCTCCACCACACTCTCAGACAGCACATTTCAGTTCTTAAACCCTCGCTGCGTGAATCTGTCTCCATCACTCTCAGACAGTACATTTCAGATCTTAAACACTCGCTGTGTGAATCTGTCTCCACCACAATCTCAGACAGTACATTCCAGGTCCTAACCACTCACTGTGTGAATCTGCCTCCACCACACTCACAGACAGTACATTCCAGGTCCTAACCACTCACTGTGTGAATCTGCCTCCACCACACTCACAGACAGTACATTCCAGGTCCTAACCACTCACTGTGTGAATCTGCCTCCACCACACTCTCAGACAGTACATTCCAGATCCTGACCACTCGCTGTGTGAACCTGCCTCCACCACATGCTCAGACAGTACATTCCAGATCCTAACCACGCGCTGTGTGAATCTCTCTCCACCACACTCTCACAGTACATTCCAGACCTTAACCACGCACTGTGTGAATCTGTCTCCACCACACTCTCAGACAGTACATTTCAGTTCTTAAACCCTCGCTGCGTGAATCTGTCTCCATCACTCTCAGACAGTAAATTTCAGTTCTTAAACCCTCGCTGTGTGAATCTGTCTCCATCACTCTCAGACAGTACATTTCAGATCTTAAACACTCGCTGTGTGAATCTGTCTCCACCACACTCACAGACAGTGCATTCCAGATCCTAACCACTCGCTGTGTGAATCTGTCTCCACCACAGTCACAGACAGTACATTCCCCAGATCCTAACCACTCACTGTGTGAATCTGTCTCCACCACTCTCAGACAGTACATTCCAGACCCTAACCACCCGCTGTGTGAACCTGCCTCCACCACACACTCAGACAGTACATTCCAGATCCTAACCACTCGCTGTGTGAATCTGTCTCCACCACACTCTCAGACAGTGCATTCCAGACCCGAACCACTCGCCATGTGAATGTCACCACCAGACTCTCAGACAGTACATTCCAGACCCTAACCACTCGCTGTGTGAATCTGTCACCACCAGCCTCTCAGAGAGTACATTCCAGACCCGAACCACTCGCCATGTGAATCTGTCACCACCACACTCTCAGACAGTACATTCCAGATCCTAAACACTCACTGTGTGAATCTGTCTCCACCACACTCACTGACAGTACATTTCAGATCCTAAACACTCGCTGTGTGAATCTGTCTCCACCACACTCTCAGACAGTACATTTCAGATTCTAAACACTCGCTGTGTGAATCTGTCTCCACCACACTCCCAGACAATACATTCCAGATCCTAATCATTCGCTTGGTGAATCTGTCTCCACCACACGCTCAGACAGTACATTCCAGACCCTAACCACTCGCTTGGTGAATCTGTCTCCACCACACTCTCAGACAGTACATTCCAGATCCTAACCACTCGCTGGGTGAATCTGTCTCCACCACACTCTCAGACAGCACATTCCAGATCCTAAACACTCACTGTGTGAATCTGCCGCCACCACACTCACAGACAGTTCATTCCAGATCCTAACCACTCGCTGGGTGAATCTGTCTCCACCACACTCTCAGACAGTACATTCCAGATCCTAAACACTCACTGTGTGAATCTGTCTCCACCACATTCTCTCAGACAGTACATTCCAGACCTTAACCACTAACTGTGTGAATCTGTCTCCACCACACTCTCAGACAGTACATTTCAGATCTTAAACACTTGCTGTGTGAATCTGTCTCCACCACACTCACAGACAGTGCATTCCAGCTCCTAACCACTCGCTGTGTGAATCTGTCTCCACCACACTCACAGACAGTACATTCCCCAGATCCTAACCACTCACTGTGTGAATCTGTCTCCACCACTCTCAGACAGTACATTTCAGATCCTAAACACTCGCTGTGTGAATCTGTCTCCACCACACTCTCAGACAGCACATTTCAGTTCTTAAACCCTCGCTGTGTGAACCTGTCTCCATCACTCTCAGACAGTACATTCCAGATCCTAACCACTCGCTGTGTGAATCTGTCTCCACCACACTCTCAGACAGTACATTCCAGACCCTAACCACTCGCTGTGTGAATCTGTCTCCACCACACTCTCAGACAGTACATTCCAGAACCTAACCACTCGCTGTGTGAATCTGTCTCCACCACACTCTCAGACAGTACATTCCAGACCCTAACCACTCGCTGTGTGAATCTGTCTCCACCACACTCACATACAGTACATTCCAGACCCTAACCACTCGCTGTGTGAATCTGTCTCCACCACACTCACAGACTGTGCATTCCAGACCTTAACCACTCACTGTGTGAATCTGTCTCCACCACACTCTCAGACAGTACATTCCAGACCCTAACCACTCGCTGTGTTAATCTGTCTCCACCACACTCTCAGACAGTGCAGTCCAGACCTTAACCACTCACTGTGTGAATCTGTCTCCACCACACTCTCAGACAGTACATTCCAGATCCTAACCACTCGCTGTATGAATCTGTCTCCACCACACTCACAGACAGCGCATTCCAACCCTAACAACTCGCCATGTGAATCTGTCTCTACCACACTCTCAGACAGTACATTCCAGACCCAAACCACTCGCCGTGTGAATCTGTCTCCACCACACTCTCAGACCGTGCATTCCAGACCCTAACGACGCGCCATGTGAATCTGTCACCACCAGACTCTCAGACAGTACATTCCAGACCCTAACCACTCACTGTGTGAATCTGTCTCCACCACACTCACTGACAGTACATTTCAGATCCTAAACACTCGCTGTGTCAATCTGCCTCCACCACACTCACTGACAGTACATTTCAGATCCTAACCACTCACTGTGTGAATCTGTCTTCACCACACTCTCAGACAGTACATTTCAGATTCTAAACACTCGCTGTGTGAATCTGTCTCCACCACACTCTCAGACAATACATTCCAGATCCTAATCATTCGCTTGGTGAATCTGTCTCCACCACACGCTCAGACAGTACATTCCAGACCCTAACCACTCACTGTGTGAATCTGTCTCCACCACACGCTCAGACAGTACATTCCAGACCCTAACCACTCGCTTGGTGAATCTGTCTCCACCACACTCTCAGACAGTACATTCCAGATCCTAACCACTCGCTGGGTGAATCTGTCTCCACCACACTCTCAGACAGTACGTTCCAGATCCTAAACACTCACTGTGTGAATCTGCCTCCACCACACTCACAGACAGTACATTCCAGATCCTAACCACTCGCTGGGTGAATCTGTCTCCACCACACTCTCAGACAGTACATTCCAGATCCTAAACACTCACTGTGTGAATCTGTCTCCACCACATTCTCTCAGACAGTACATTCCAGACCTTAACCAGGCACTGTGTGAATCTGTCTCCACCACACTCTCAGACAGTACATTTCAGTTCTTAAACTCTCGCTGTGTGAATCTGTCTCCATCACTCTCAGACAGTACATTTCAGATCTTAAACACTCGCTGTGTGAATCTGTCTCCACCAAACTCACAGACAGTGCATTCCAGATCCTAACCACTCGCTGTGTGAATCTGTCTCCACCACACTCTCAGACAGCACATTTCAGTTCTTAAACCCTCGCTGCGTGAATCTGTCTCCATCACTCTCAGACAGTACATTTCAGATCTTAAACACTCGCTGTGTGAATCTGTCTCCACCACAATCTCAGACAGTACATTCCAGGTCCGAACCACTCACTGTGTGAATCTGCCTCCACCACACTCACAGACAGTACATTCCAGGTCCTAACCACTCACTGTGTGAATCTGCCTCCACCACACTCACAGACAGTACATTCCAGGTCCTAACCACTCACTGTGTGAATCTGCCTCCACCACACTCTCAGACAGTACATTCCAGATCCTGACCACTCGCTGTGTGAACCTGCCTCCACCACATGCTCAGACAGTACATTCCAGATCCTAACCACGCGCTGTGTGAATCTCTCTCCACCACACTCTCACAGTACATTCCAGACCTTAACCACGACTGTGTGAATCTGTCTCCACCACACTCTCAGACAGTACATTTCAGTTCTTAAACCCTCGCTGCGTGAATCTGTCTCCATCACTCTCAGACAGTAAATTTCAGTTCTTAAACCCTCGCTGTGTGAATCTGTCTCCATCACTCTCAGACAGTACATTTCAGATCTTAAACACTCGCTGTGTGAATCTGTCTCCACCACACTCACAGACAGTGCATTCCAGATCCTAACCACTCGCTGTGTGAATCTGTCTCCACCACAGTCACAGACAGTACATTCCCCAGATCCTAACCACTCACTGTGTGAATCTGTCTCCACCACTCTCAGACAGTACATTCCAGACCCTAACCACCCGCTGTGTGAACCTGCCTCCACCACACACTCAGACAGTACATTCCAGATCCTAACCACTCGCTGTGTGAATCTGTCTCCACCACACTCTCAGACAGTGCATTCCAGACCCGAACCACTCGCCATGTGAATGTCACCACCAGACTCTCAGACAGTACATTCCAGACCCTAACCACTCGCTGTGTGAATCTGTCACCACCAGCCTCTCAGAGAGTACATTCCAGACCCGAACCACTCGCCATGTGAATCTGTCACCACCACACTCTCAGACAGTACATTCCAGATCCTAAACACTCACTGTGTGAATCTGTCTCCACCACACTCACTGACAGTACATTTCAGATCCTAAACACTCGCTGTGTGAATCTGTCTCCACCACACTCTCAGACAGTACATTTCAGATTCTAAACACTCGCTGTGTGAATCTGTCTCCACCACACTCCCAGACAATACATTCCAGATCCTAATCATTCGCTTGGTGAATCTGTCTCCACCACACGCTCAGACAGTACATTCCAGACCCTAACCACTCGCTTGGTGAATCTGTCTCCACCACACTCTCAGACAGTACATTCCAGATCCTAACCACTCGCTGGGTGAATCTGTCTCCACCACACTCTCAGACAGCACATTCCAGATCCTAAACACTCACTGTGTGAATCTGCCTCCACCACACTCACAGACAGTTCATTCCAGATCCTAACCACTCGCTGGGTGAATCTGTCTCCACCACACTCTCAGACAGTACATTCCAGACCTTAACCACTAACTGTGTGAATCTGTCTCCACCACACTCTCAGACAGTACATTTCAGATCTTAAACACTTGCTGTGTGAATCTGTCTCCACCACACTCACAGACAGTGCATTCCAGCTCCTAACCACTCGCTGTGTGAATCTGTCTCCACCACACTCACAGACAGTACATTCCCCAGATCCTAACCACTCACTGTGTGAATCTGTCTCCACCACTCTCAGACAGTACATTTCAGATCCTAAACACTCGCTGTGTGAATCTGTCTCCACCACACTCTCAGACAGCACATTTCAGTTCTTAAACCCTCGCTGTGTGAACCTGTCTCCATCACTCTCAGACAGTACATTTCAGATCTTAAACACTCGCTGTGTGAATCTGTCTCCAGCACAATCTCAGACAGTACATTCCAGGTCCTAACCACTCACTGTGTGAATCTGCCTCCACCACACTCACAGACAGTACATTCCAGATCCTAACCACTCGCTGTGTGAACCTGCCTCCACCACATGCTCAGACAGTACATTCCAGATCCTAACCACGCGCTGTGTGAATCTCTCTCCACCACACTCTCACAGTACATTTCAGATCCTAACCACTCGCTGTGTGAATCTGTCTACACCACACTCTCAGACAGTACATTCCAGCTCCTAACCACCCGCTGTGTGAACCTGCCTCCACCACACGCTCAGACAGTACATTCCAGATCCTAACCACTCGCTGTGTGAAACTGCCTCCACCACACGCTCAGACAGTACATTCCAGACCCTAACCACTCACTGTGTGAATCTGTCTCCACCACACGCTCAGACAGTACATTCCAGACCCTAACCACTCGCTTGGTGAATCTGTCTCCACCACACTCTCAGACAGTACATTCCAGATCCTAACCACTCGCTGGGTGAATCTGTCTCCACCACACTCTCAGACAGTACATTCCAGATCCTAAACACTCACTGTGTGAATCTGCCTCCACCACACTCACAGACAGTACATTCCAGATCCTAACCACTCGCTGGGTGAATCTGTCTCCACCACACTCTCAGACAGTACATTCCAGATCCTAAACACTCACTGTGTGAATCTGTCTCCACCACATTCTCTCAGACAGTACATTCCAGACCTTAACCAGGCACTGTGTGAATCTGTCTCCACCACACTCTCAGACAGTACATTTCAGTTCTTAAACCCTCGCTGTGTGAATCTGTCTCCATCACTCTCAGACAGTATATTTCAGATCTTAAACACTCGCTGTGTGAATCTGTCTCCACCACACTCACAGACAGTGCATTCCAGATCCTAACCACTCGCTGTGTGAATCTGTCTCCACCACACTCTCAGACAGCACATTTCAGTTCTTAAACCCTCGCTGCGTGAATCTGTCTCCATCACTCTCAGACAGTACATTTCAGATCTTAAACACTCGCTGTGTGAATCTGTCTCCACCACAATCTCAGACAGTACATTCCAGGTCCTAACCACTCACTGTGTGAATCTGCCTCCACCACACTCACAGACAGTACATTCCAGGTCCTAACCACTCACTGTGTGAATCTGCCTCCACCACACTCACAGACAGTACATTCCAGATCCTAACTACTCGCTGTGTGAATCTGCCTCCACCACACTCTCAGACAGTACATTCCAGATCCTGACCACTCGCTGTGTGAACCTGCCTCCACCACATGCTCAGACAGTACATTCCAGATCCTAACCACGCGCTGTGTGAATCTCTCTCCACCACACTCTCACAGTACATTCCAGACCTTAACCACGCACTGTGTGAATCTGTCTCCACCACACTCTCAGACAGTACATTTCAGTTCTTAAACCCTCGCTGCGTGAATCTGTCTCCATCACTCTCAGACAGTACATTTCAGTTCTTAAACCCTCGCTGTGTGAATCTGTCTCCATCACTCTCAGACAGTACATTTCAGATCTTAAACACTCGCTGTGTGAATCTGTCTCCACCACACTCACAGACAGTGCATTCCAGATCCTAACCACTCGCTGTGTGAATCTGTCTCCACCACAGTCACAGACAGTACATTCCCCAGATCCTAACCACTCACTGTGTGAATCTGTCTCCACCACTCTCAGACAGTACATTTCAGATCCTAAACACTCGCTGTGTGAATCTGTCTCCACCACACTCTCAGACAGCACATTTCAGTTCTTAAACCCTCGCTGTGTGAATCTGTCTCCATCACTCTCAGACAGTACATTTCAGATCTTTTTTTTTTTTTAAATAATATTTTATTGAAAATTTTTGGTCAACCAACACAGTACATTGTGCATCCTTTACACAACATTATAACAATACAGATAATAATGACATTTTTTATTTAAACATGAACAAAAGAAAACAACAACAAATAAATAAATATTAAATAACAAAAATAAAAACTAGCCCTAATTGGCAACTGCCTTGTCTCAGGCCACACCCCCCCCCCCCCCCACCCCACCCACCCCAAGTCCTGGGCCGCTGCTGCTGCCTTCTTTTTTCCCCCATCTATCTTTCCGCAAGATATTCGACGAACGGTTGCCACCGCCTGGTAAACCCTTGTGCCGACCCCCTTAGGACGAACTTAATCCGCTCTAACTTTATGAACCCCGCCATATCATTTATCCAGGTCTCCACCCCCGGGGGCTTGGCTTCTTTCCACATTAGCAATATCCTGCGCCGGGCTACTAGGGACGCAAAGGCCAAAACATCGGCCTCTCTCGCCTCCTGCACTCCCGGCTCTTGTGCAACCCCAAATATAGCCAACCCCCAGCTTGGTTCGACCCGGACTCCTACTACTTTCGAAAGCACCTTTGTCACCCCCATCCAAAACCCCTGTAGTGCCGGGCATGACCAAAACATATGGGTATGATTCGCTGGGCTTCTCGAGCACCTCGCACACCTATCCTCCACCCCAAAAAATTTACTGAGCCGTGTTCCAGTCATATGTGCCCTGTGTAATACCTTAAACTGAATCAGGCTTAGCCTGGCGCACGAGGACGACGAGTTTACCCTGTATAGGGCATCTGCCCACAGCCCCTCCTCGATCTCCTCCCCTAGCTCTTCTTCCCATTTCCCTTTTAGTTCGTCCACCATAGTCTCCCCTTCATCCCTCATTTCCCTATATATATCCGACACCTTACCGTCCCCCACCCATTTCTTCGAGATGACTCTGTCCTGCACCTCTTGTGTCGGGAGCTGCGGGAATTCCCTCACCTGTTGCCTCGCAAAAGCCCTCAATTGCATGTACCTGAATGCATTCCCTTGGGGCAACCCATATTTCTCAGTCAGCGCTCCCAGACTCGCGAACTTCCCATCCACAAATAGATCTTTCAATTGCGTTATACCTGCTCTTTGCCACATTCCATATCCCCCATCCATTCCCCCCGGGGCAAACCTATGGTTGTTTCTTATCGGGGACCCCCCCAATGCTCCGGTCTTTCCCCTATGTCGTCTCCACTGTCCCCAAATCTTCAGTGTAGCTACCACCACCGGACTCGTGGTATAGTTCCTTGGTGAGAACGGCAATGGGGCTGTCACCATAGCCTGCAGGCTGGTCCCCCTACAGGACGCCCTCTCTAATCTCTTCCACGCCGCTCCTTCCTCCTCTCCCATCCACTTACTCACCATTGAAATATTAGCGGCCCAATAATACTCACTTAGGCTCGGTAGTGCCAGCTCCCCCCTATCCCTACTACGCTGTAAGAATCCCTTCCTCACTCTCGGAGTCTTCCCGGCCCAAACAAAACCCATGATACTCTTTTCTATCCTTTTGAAAAAAGCCTTCGTGATCACCACCGGGAGGCACTGAAACACAAAGAGGAATCTCGGGAGGACCACCATCTTAACCGCCTGCACCCTCCCTGCCATTGACAATGCTACCATATCCCATCTCTTGAAATCTTCCTCCATCTGTTCCACCAACCGCGTCAAATTTAGCCTGTGCAATGTGCCCCAATTCTTAGCTATCTGGATCCCCAGGTAACGAAAGTCTCTTGTTACCTTCCTCAACGGTAGGTCTTCTATTTCTCTACTCTGCTCCCCTGGATGCACCACAAACAGCTCACTCTTCCCCATGTTCAATTTATACCCTGAAAAATCCCCAAACTCCCCAAGTATCCGCATTATTTCTGGCATCCCCTCCGCTGGATCCGCCACATATAGTAGCAGATCATCCGCATATAAAGATACCCGGTGTTCTTCTCCTCCCCTAAGTATTCCCCTCCATCTCTTGGAACCTCTCAGCGCTATCGCCAGGGGCTCAATCGCCAGTGCAAACAGTAATGGGGACAGAGGACATCCCTGTCTTGTCCCTCTATGGAGCCGAAAATATGCCGATCCCCGTCCATTCGTGACCACACTCGCCACTGGGGCCCTATACAACAGCTGCACCCATCTAACATACCCCTCTCCAAACCCAAATCTCCTCAACACCTCCCACAGATAATCCCATTCCACTCTATCAAATGCTTTCTCGGCATCCATCGCCACTACTATCTCCGTTTCACCCTCTGGTGGGGCCATCATCATTACCCCTAACAGCCTCCGTATATTCGTGTTCAGCTGTCTCCCCTTCACAAACCCAGTTTGGTCCTCATGAACCACCCCCGGGACACATTCCTCTATTCTCATTGCCATTACCTTGGCCAGGACCTTGGCATCCACATTGAGGAGGGAAATTGGTCTATAGGACCCGCATTGTAGCGGATCCTTTTCCTTCTTTAAGAGAAGCGATATCGTTGCTTCTGACATAGTCGGGGGCAGTTGTCCCCTTTCCTTTGCCTCGTTAAAGGTCCTCATCAGTAGCGGGGCGAGCAAGTCCAAATATTTTCTGTAAAATTCAACTGGGAATCCGTCCGGTCCCGGGGCCTTTCCCGTCTGCATGTTCCTAATTCCTTTCACCACTTCTTCTACCGTGATCTGTGCTCCCAGTCCCACCCTTTCCTGCTCTTCCACCTTGGGAATTTCCAGCCGATCCAAAAAATCCATCATTCTCTCCCTCCCATCCGGGGGTTGAGCTTCATACAATTTTTTATAAAATGTCTTGAACACTTCGTTCACTCTCTCCGCTCCCCGCTCCGTCTCTCCTTCCTCGTCCCTCACCCCCCCTATTTCCCTCGCTGCTCCCCTTTTCCTCAATTGGTGTGCCAGCAATCTGCTCGCCTTCTCTCCATATTCATACTGTACACCCTGCGCCTTCCTCCATTGTGCCTCTGCAGTGCCTGTAGTCAGCAAGTCAAATTACACATGCAGCCTTTGCCTTTCCCTGTACAGTCCCTCCTCCGGTGCTTCCGCATATTGTCTATCCACCCTCAAAAGTTCTTGCAGCAACCGCTCCCGTTCCTTACTCTCCTGCTTCCCTTTATGTGCCCTTATTGATATCAGCTCCCCCCTAACCACCGCCTTCAACGCCTCCCAGACCACTCCCACCTGAACCTCCCCATTGTCATTGAGTTCCAAGTACTTTTCAATACATCCCCTCACCCTTAGGCACACCCCCTCATCCGCCATTAGTCCCATGTCCATTCTCCAGGGTGGGCGCCCTCTTGTTTCCTCCCCTATCTCCAAGTCTACCCAGTGTGGGGCATGATCCGAAATGGCTATAGCCGTATATTCCGTTCCCCTCACCCTCTGGATCAATGCCCTACCCAACACAAAAAAGTCTATGCGTGAATAGACTTTATGGACATAGGAGAAAAACGAGAACTCCTTACTCCTAGGTCTACTGAATCTCCACGGGTCCACCCCTCCCATCTGCTCCATAAAATCCTTAAGCACCTTGGCTGCTGCCGGCCTCCTACCAGTCCTGGACTTCGACCTATCCAGCCTTGGTTCCAACACCGTGTTAAAGTCTCCCCCCATTATCAGCTTTCCGGTCTCTAGGTCTGGGATGCGTCCTAGCATTCGCCTCATAAAGTTGGCATCGTCCCAGTTCGGGGCATACACGTTTACCAAAACCACCATCTCTCCCTGTAATTTGCCACTCACCATCACGTATCTGCCCCCGTTATCCGCCACTATAGTCTTCGCCTCGAACATTACCCGCTTCCCCACTAATATAGCCACCCCCCTGTTTTTCGCATCCAGCCCCGAATGGAACACCTGCCCCACCCATCCTTTGCGCAACCTAACCTGGTCTATCAGTTTCAGGTGCGTTTCCTGTAGCATAACCACATCTGCTTTAAGTTTCTTAAGGTGTGCGAGTACTCGTGCCCTCTTTATCGGCCCGTTAAGCCCCCTCACGTTCCACGTGATCAGCCGAGTTGGGGGGCTTCCCACCCCCCCCCCCCCCCCCTTGCCGGTTAGCCATCATCTTTTTCCAGCTTCTCACCCAGTTCCCACGCAGCTGTATCTCTCCCAGGCGGTGCCCCCCCGCCCATCCTTTCCCGTACCCACTCCCCCCTTTCCCTAGCAGCAGCAACCCAGTAATTCCCCCCTCCCCCCCCCCCCCCTGCTAGACCCCCCGCTAGCGTAATTACTCCCCCCATGTTGCTCCCAGAAGTCAGCAAACTCTGGCTGACCTCGGCTTCCCCCCGTGATCACGGCTCGCACCGTGCGACGCCCCCTCCTTCCTGCTTCTCTATTCCGGCCATAATTATCATAGCGCGGGAACCAAGCCCGCGCCTCTCCCTCGGCCCCGCCTCCCATGGCCAACGCCCCATCTCCTCTCCCTCCCCACCTCCCCCCATCACCACCTGTGGGAGAAAGAAAAGTTACCATACCGCAGGATTAAAACATAAAACCCCTCTTCGCCCCCCCCCCCATTCGCCCCACCACTTTGTCCAAACGTTCATTTTCATAATCCAATCATTCCAATTTTTCTTCTACAATAAAAGTCCACGCTTCATCCGTCGTTTCAAAGTAGTGGTGCCTCCCTTGATATGTGACCCACAGTCTTGCCGGTTGCAGCATTCCAAATTTTATCTTCTTTTTGTGAAGTACCGCTTTGGCCCGATTAAAGCTCGCCCTCCTTCTCGCCACCTCCGCACTCCAATCTTGATAAAAGCGGATCACCGCGTTCTCCCATTTACTACACCGAGTTTTCTTCGCCCATCTAAGGACCATTTCTCTATCCTTAAAACGGAGGAATCTCACCACTATGGCTCTGGGAGTTTCTCCTGCTCTCGATCCTCGCACCATAACTCGGTATGCTCCCTCCACCTCCAACGGACCCGTCGGGGCCTCCGCTCCCATTAACGAGTGCAGCATCGTGCTCACATATGCCCCGACGTCCGCCCCCTCCACACCTTCAGGAAGGCCAAGAATCCTCAAGTTGTTCCTCCTTGCGTTGTTTTCCAGTGCCTCCAACCTCTCCACAGATCGTTTCTGGTGTGCCTCCTGTATCTCCGACTTCACCACCAGGCCCTGTATATCGTTCTCATTCTCTGCTGCTTTCGCCTTCACGACCAGAAGCTCCTGCTCCTGGGTCTTTTGTTCCTCTTCCAGCCCTTCAATCGCCTGTAATATCGGGGCCAACAACTCTTTCTTCATTTCCTTTTTTATCTCCTCCACGCAGCGTTTCAAGAACTCTTGTTGTTCAGGGCCCCATATGAAACTGCCACCTTCCGACGCCATCTTGGTTTCTGCTTGCCTTCCTTGCCGTTGTTCCAAAGGATCCGCTGCAATCCGGCCACTTTCCTCTCCTTTTTCCATCCGTGTCCAGGGGGAACACCCTTCTGGTTTACCGCACGGTGTTTTTAGCCGTTAAAATTGCCGTTGGGGCTCCTATCAAGAGCCCAAAAGTCCGTTCCACCGGGAGCTGCCGAAACGTGCGACTCAGCTGGTCATCGCCGCACCCGGAAGTCCCACATTTCAGATCTTAAACACTCGCTTGGTGAATCTGTCTCCACCACAATCTCAGACAGTACATTCCAGGTCCTAACCACTCAATGTGTGAATCTGCCTCCACCACACTCACAGACAGTACATTCCAGATCCTAACCACTCGCTGTGTGAATCTGCATCCACCACATGCTCAGACAGTACATTCATGATCCTAACCACGCGCTGTGTGAATCTCTCTCCACCACACTCTCACAGTACATTCCAGATCCTAACCACTCGCCGTGTGAATCTGTCTACACCACACTCTCAGACAGTACATTCCAGCTCCTAACCACCCGCTGTGTGAACCTGCCTCCACCACACGCTCAGACAGTACATTCCAGATCCTAACCACTCGCTGTGTGAATCTGTCCCCATCAGACTCTCAGACAGTACATTCCAGATCCTAACCACTCACTGTGTGAATCTGTCTCCACCACACTCTCAGACAGCACATTCCAGATCCTAACCACTCGCTGTGTGAACCTGTCTCCATCACACTCTCAGACAGTACATTCCAGATCCTAACCACTCGCTGTGTGAATCTGTCTCCACCACACTCTCAGACAGTACATTCCAGACCCTAACCACTCGCTGTGTGAATCTGTCTCCACCACACTCTCAGACAGTACCTTCCAGATCCTAACCACTCGCTGTGTGAATCTGTCTCCACCACACTCTCAGACAGTACATTCCAGACCCGAACCACTCGCTGTGTGAATCTGTCTCCACCACACTCACAGACAGTACATTCCAGACCCTAACCACTCGCTGTGTGAATCTGTCTCCACCACACTCACAGACAGTGCATTCCAGACCTTAACCACTCACTGTGTGAATCTGTCTCCACCACACTCTCAGACAGTACATTCCAGACCCTAACCACTCGCTGTGTTAATCTGTCTCCACCACACTCTCAGACAGTGCAGTCCAGACCTTAACCACTCACTGTGTGAATCTGTCTCCACCACACTCTCAGACAGTACATTCCAGATCCTAACCACTCGCTGTATGAATCTGTATCCACCACACTCTCAGCCAGTACATTCCAGATCCTAACCACTTACTGTGTGAATCTGTCTCCACCACACTCACAGACAGTACATTCCAGATCCTAACCACTCGCTGTGTGAATCTGTCTCCACCACACTCACAGACAGCGCATTCCAACCCTAACCACTCGCCATGTGAATCTGTCTCTACCACTCTCAGACAGTACATTTCAGATCCTAAACACTCGCTGTGTGAATCTGTCTCCACCACACTCTCAGACAGTACATTTCAGATCGTAAACACTTGCTGGGTGAATCTGTCTCTACCACACTCTCAGACAGTATATTCCAGACCCAAACCACTCGCTGTGTGAATCTGTCTCCACCACACTCTCAGACAGTGCATTCCAGACCCTAACGACGCGCCATGTGAATCTGTCACCACCAGACTCTCAGACAGTACATTCCAGACCCTAACCACTCGCTGTGTGAATCTGTCACCACCAGACTCTCAGAGAGTACATTCCAGACCCTAACCACTCGCCATGTGAATCTGTCACCACCACACTCTCAGACAGTACATTCCAGATCCTAAACACTCACTGTGTGAATCTGTCTCCACCACACTCACTGACAGTACATTTCAGATCCTAACCACTCACTGTGTGAATCTGTCTCCACCACACTCTCAGACTTTGGATTTTGGCGGCAGCAGTGAGCAGGGGCCTTCTTGGAGGTGAGTAGTGAATTTAAAACCACTTACCTTTACAGGAGCAGCCCTTTGGATTTCGGCGGCAGCAGTGCGCAGGGGCCTTCTGGGAGGTGAGTAGTTAGTTTAAAAACCTTACCTTTACAGGAGCAGCCCTTTGGATTTCGGCGGCAGCGGTGCGCAGGGGCCTTCTGGGAGGTGAGTAGTGAGTTTAAAAGCTCTTACCTTTACAGGAGCAGCCCTTTGGATTTCGGCGGCAGCGGTGAGCAGGGGCCTTCTTGGAGGTGAGTAGTGAATTTAAAACCACTTACCTTTACAGGAGCAGCCCTTTGGATTTCGGCGGCAGCAGTGCGCAGGGGCCTTCTGGGAGGTGAGTAGTTAGTTTAAAAACCTTACCTTTACAGGAGCAGCCCTTTGGATTTCGGCGGCAGCGGTGCGCAGGGGCCTTCTTGGAGGTGAGTAGTGAATTTAAGTTAGTTTAAAAAGCCTTGCCTGGTCCCGTGTCTGTTCTTCTTTTCAGTTTTACTTGTTTTTATATAAGGCGGGAACCAGAAGTTCTACCTCTGGCAAGTGCCCCCCCCCCCAACCAATAAATTCTGGTGGAGAGGAAACCCGAGACACTACACGTGTAGTGTCTCCCACCCGCCCTCCTCCTCTAACCTAATAATAAGACCCATTGGTGTAAGGGAAGTGCCATATTATATTATTATATTATTAGCATTGTGCAGGTCAAGGATCGGTGGTGGAGGAGCAGTCTCTGTCAGCGAGAGAACCTGAGAACATCTCAGACACTCAGAAGGCAAGTAAGTGATTTTTACTTTTATACCTTTTTTCAAATTGTGTGTGTCGGGGGGAAATTGAAGCGACATCACAGAAAAGCTGTGACCTGAGTGGCTGGTTGGGATTCTAACCTAAATTTAAAAAAATTTGAGTATTTGGGAACTAATTAAACATAATAACTTAATTATAATTTAGAGGATATCTAAGCCAGAGATCGGAGAGTATTATAGTTAGCTATCGCATTTCTATTAGAAATCTAGTGCTAGGAAACAGATAGTTGACAGTAACTTTGCAATTTAAAAAAAAAAGTATTTAAAAAAAAAAAGAGACAAATTTTAATTAATTGACGCAATGTCAGTTAGAGGGGTGCTGTGCTCTGACTGTGAGATGTGGCAGGTCCGGGAGGCTTCCAGCGTCCCGGGTGGCTTCATCTGCAGAAAGTGCACGCAACTGGAGCTCCTCACAGACCGCATGGTTCGGTTGGAGCAGCAATTGGATGCACTTAGGAGCATGCAGGTGGCGGAAAGCGTCATAGATCGCAGTTATGTAAATGTGGTCACACCCAAGGTGCAGGCAGAGAAATGGGTGACCACCAGAAAGGGCAGGCAGTCAGTGCAGGAATCCCCTGTGGTTGTCCCCCTCTCGAACAGATATACCCCTTTGGATACTGTCGGGGGGGATAGCCTATCAGGGGAAAACAGCAGCAGCCAGAGCAGTGGCACCACGGCTGGCTCTGATGTTCAGAAGGGAGGGTCAAAGCGCAGAAGAGTAATAGTAATAGGGGACTCTATAGTCAGGGGCACAGATAGGCGCTTCTGTGGACGTGAAAGAGACTCCAGGATGGTATGTTGCCTCCCTGGTGCCAGGGTCCAGGATGTCTCCGAACGGGTAGAGGGAATCCTGAAGGGGGAGGGCAAACAGGCAGAGGTCGTTGTACATATTGGTACTAACGACATAGGCAGGAAGGGGCATGAGGTCCTGCAGAAGGAGTTCAGGGAGCTAGGCAGAAAGTTAAAAGACAGGACCTCGAGGGTTGTAATCTCGGGATTACTCCCTGTGCCACGTGCCAGTGAGGCTAGAAATAGGAAGATAGAGCAGACAAACACGTGGCTAAACAGCTGGTGTAGGAGAGAGGGTTTCCGTTTTCTGGACCACTGGGAGCTCTTCCGGGGCAGGTGTGACCTGTATAAGATGGACGGGTTGCATCTAAACCGGAGAGGCATAAATATCCTGGCCGCGAGGTTTGCTAGTGTCACACGGGAGGGTTTAAACTAGTATGGCAGGGGGGTGGGTACGGGAGCAATAGGTCAGAAGGTGAGAGCATTGAGGGAGAACTAGGGAATAGGGACAGTGTGGCTCTGAGGCAGAGCAGACGGGGAAAAGTTGCTGAACACAGCGGGTCTGGTGGCCTGAAGTGCATATGTTTTAATGCAAGGAGCATTACGGGTAAGGCAGATGAACTTAGAGCTTGGATTACTACTTGGAACTATGATGTTATTGCCATTACAGAGACCTGGTTGAGGGAAGGGCAGGATTGGCAGCTAAACGTTCCAGGATTTAGATGTTTCAGGCGGGATAGAGGGGGATGTAAAAGGGGAGGCGGAGTTGCGCTACTTGTTCGGGAGAATATCACAGCTATACTGCGAGAGGACACCTCAGAGGGCAGTGAGGCTATATGGGTAGAGATCAGGAATAAGAAGGGTGCAGTCACAATGTTGGGGGTATACTACAGGCCTCCCAACAGCCAGCGGGAGATAGAGGAGCAGATAGGTAGACAGATTTTGGAAAAGAGTAAAAACAACAGGGTTGTGGTGATGGGAGACTTCAACTTCCCCAATATTGACTGGGACTCACTTAGTGCCAGGGGCTTAGACGGGGCGGAGTTTGTAAGGAGCATCCAGGAGGGCTTCTTAAAACAATATGTAAACAGTCCAACTAGGGAAGGGGCAGTACTGGACCTGGTATTGGGGAATGAGCCCGGCCAGGTGGTAGATGTTTCAGTAGGGGAGCATTTCGGTAACAGTGACCACAATTCAGTAAGTTTTAAAGTACTGGTGGACAAGGATAAGAGTGGTCCGAGGATGAATGTGCTAAATTGGGGGAAGGCTAATTATGACAATATTAGGCGGGAACTGAAGAACATAGATTGGGGGCGGATGTTTGAGGGCAAATCAACATCTGACATGTGGGAGGCTTTCAAGTGTCAGTTGAAAGGAATACAGGACAGGCATGTTCCTGTGAGGAAGAAAGATAAATACGGCAATTTTCGGGAACCTTGGATGACGAGTGATATTGTAGGCCTCGTCAAAAAGAAAAAGGAGGCATTTGTCAGGGCTAAAAGGCTGGGAACAGACGAAGCCTGTGTGGCATATAAGGAAAGTAGGAAGGAACTTAAGCAAGGAGTCAGGAGGGCTAGAAGGGGTCATGAAAAGTCATTGGCAAATAGGGTTAAGGAAAATCCCAAGGCTTTTTACACGTACATAAAAAGCAAGAGGGTAGCCAGGGAAAGGGTTGGCCCACTGAAGGATAGGCAAGGGAATCTATGTGTGGAGCCAGAGGAAATGGGCGAGGTACTAAATGAATACTTTGCATCAGTATTCACCAAAGAGAAGGAATTGGTAGATGTTGAGTCTGGAGAAGGGGGTGTAGATAGCCTGGGTCACATTGTGATCCAAAAAGACGAGGTGTTGGGTGTCTTAAAAAATATTAAGGTAGATAAGTCCCCAGGGCCTGATGGGATCTACCCCAGAATACTGAAGGAGGCTGGAGAGGAAATTGCTGAGGCCTTGACAGAAATCTTTGGATCCTCGCTGTCTTCAGGGGATGTCCCGGAGGACTGGAGAATAGCCAATGTTGTGCCTCTGTTTAAGAAGGGTAGCAAGGATAATCCCGGGAACTACAGGCCGGTGAGCCTTACTTCAGTGGTAGGGAAATTACTGGAGAGAATTCTTCGAGACAGGATCTACTCCCATTTGGAAGCAAATGGACGTATTAGTGAGAGGCAGCACGGTTTTGTGAAGGGGAGGTCGTGTCTCACTAACTTGATAGAGTTTTTCGAGGAGGTCACTAAGATGATTGATGCAGGTAGGGCAGTAGATGTTGTCTATATGGACTTCAGTAAGGCCTTTGACAAGGTCCCTCATGGTAGACTAGTACAAAAGGTGAAGTCACACGGGATCAGGGGTGAACTGGCAAGGTGGATACAGAACTGGCTAGGCCATAGAAGGCAGAGGGTAGCAATGGAGGGATGCTTTTCTAATTGGAGGGCTGTGACCAGTGGTGTTCCACAGGGATCAGTGCTGGGACCTTTGCTCTTTGTAGTATATATAAATGATTTGGAGGAAAATGTAACTGGTCTGATTAGTAAGTTTGCAGACGACACAAAGGTTGGTGGAATTGCGGATAGCGATGAGGACTGTCTGAGGATACAGCAGGATTTAGATTGTCTGGAGACTTGGGCGGAGAGATGGCAGATGGAGTTTAATCCGGACAAATGTGAGGTAATGCATTTTGGAAGGGCTAATGCAGGTAGGGAATATACAGTGAATGGTAGAACCCTCAAGAGTATTGAAAGTCAAAGAGATCTAGGAGTACAGGTCCACAGGTCATTGAAAGGGGCAACACAGGTGGAGAAGGTAGTCAAGAAGGCATACGGCATGCTTGCCTTCATTGGCCGGGGCATTGAGTATAAGAATTGGCAAGTCATGTTGCAGCTGTATAGAACCTTAGTTAGGCCACACTTGGAGTATAGTGTTCAATTCTGGTCGCCACACTACCAGAAGGATGTGGAGGCTTTAGAGAGGGTGCAGAAGAGATTTACCAGAATGTTGCCTGGTATGGAGGGCATAAGCTATGAGGAGCGATTGAATAAACTCGGTTTGTTCTCTCTGGAACAAAGGAGGTTGAGGGGCGACCTGATAGAGGTATACAAAATTATGAGGGGCATAGACAGAGTGGATAGTCAGAGGCTTTTCCCCAGGGTAGAGGGGTCAATTACTAGGGGGCATAGGTTTAAGGTGAGAGGGGCAAGGTTTAGAGTAGATGTACGAGGCAAGTTTTTTACGCAGAGGGTAGTGGGTGCCTGGAACTCACTACCGGAGGAGGTAGTGGAAGCAGGGACGATAGGGACATTTAAGGGGCATCTTGACAAATATATGAATAGGATGGGAATAGAAGGATACGGACCCAGGAAGTGTAGAAGATTGTAGTTTAGTCGGGCAGTATGGTCGGCACGGGCTTGGAGGGCCGAAGGGCCTGTTCCTGTGCTGTACATTTCTTTGTTCTTTGTTTCTGAGTACATTTCAGATCCTAAACACTCGCTGTGTGAATCTGCCTCCACCACACTCACTGACAGTACATTTCAGATCCTAACCACTCACTGTGTGAATCTGTCTCCACCACACTCTCAGACAGTACATTTCAGATCCTAATCATTCGCTTGGTGAATCTGTCTCCACCACACGCTCAGACAGTACATTCCAGACCCTAACCACTCGCTTGGTGAATCTGTCTCCACCACACTCTCAGACAGTACATTCTAGATCCTAAACACTCACTGTGTGAATCTGCTTCCACCACACTCACAGACAGTACATTCCAGATCCTAACCACTCGCTGAGTGATTCTGTCTCCACCACACTCTCAGTCAGTACATTCCAGATCCTAAACACTCACTGTGTGAATCTGTCTCCACCACATTCTCTCAGACAGTACATTCCAGACCTTAACCACTAACTGTGTGAACCTGTCTCCACCACACTCTCAGACAGTACATTTCAGTTCTTAAACCCTCGCTGTGTGAATCTGTCTCCATCACTCACAGACAGTACATTTCAGAACTTAAACACTCGCTGTGTGAATCTGTCTCCACCACACTCACAGACAGTACATTCCCCAGATCCTAACCACTCACTGTGTGAATCTGTCTCCACCACTCTCAGACAGTACATTTCAGATCCTAAACACTCACTGTGTGAATCTGTCTCCACCACACTCTCAGACAGCACATTTCAGTTCTTAAACCCTCGCTGTGTGAATCTGTCTCCATCACTCTCAGACAGTACATTTCAGATCTTAAACACTCGCTGTGTGAATCTGTCTCCACCACAATCTCAGACAGTATATTCCAGGTCCTAACCACTCACTGTGTGAATCTGCCTCCACCACACTCACAGACAGTACATTCCAGATCCTAACCACTCGCTGTGTGAATCTGCCTCCACCACACTCTCAGACAGTACATTCCAGATCTTAACCACGCGCTGTGTGAATCTGTCACCATTACACTCTCACAGTACATTCCAGATCCTAACCACGCGCTGTGTGAATCTGTCACCATTACACTCTCACAGTACATTCCAGATCCTAACCACTCGCTGTGTGAACCTGCCTCCACCACACTCACAGACAGTACATTCCAGATCCTAACCACTCGCTGTGTGAATCTGTCTCCACCACACTCTCAGACAGTGCATTCCAGACCCTAACCACTCGCCATGTGAATCTGTCACCACCAGACTCTCAGACAGTACATTCCAGACCCTAACCACGCGCTGTGTGAATCTCTCTCCACCACACTCTCACAGTACATTCCAGATCCTAACCACTCGCTGTGTGAATCTGTCTACACCACACTCTCAGACAGTACATTCCAGATCCTAACCACGCGCTGTGTGAATCTCTCTCCACCACACTCTCACAGTACATTCCAGATCCTAACCACTCGCTGTGTGAATCTGTCTACACCACACTCTCAGACAGTACATTCCAGACCCTAACCCCCCGCTGTGTGAACCTGCCTCCACCACACGCTCAGATAGTACATTCCAGATCCTAACCACTCGCTGTGTGAATCTGTCTCCACCACACTCTCAGACAGTGCATTCCAGACCCTAACCACTCGCCATGTGAATCTGTCACCACCAGACTCTCAGACAGTACATTCCAGACCCTAACCACTCGCTGTGTGAATCTGTCACCACCAGACTCTCAGAGAGTACATTCCAGACCCTAACCACTCGCTTGGTGAATCTGTCTCCACCACACTCTCAGACAGTACATTCCAGATCCTAACCACTCGCTGGGTGAATCTGTCTGCACCACACTCTCAGACAGTACATTCCAGATCCTAAACACTCACTGTGTGAATCTGCCTCCACCACACTCACAGACAGTACATTCCAGATCCTAACCACTCGCTGGGTGAATCTGTCTCCACCACACTCTCAGACAGTACATTCCAGATCCTAAACACTCACTGTGTGAATCTGTCTCAACCACATTCTCTCAGACAGTACATTCCAGACCTTAACCACTAACTGTGTGAATCTGTCTCCACCACACTCTCAGACAGTACATTTCAGTTCTTAAACCCTCGCTGTGTGAATCTGTCTCCATCACTCTCAGACAGTTCATTTCAGATCTTAAACACTCGCTGTGTGAATCTGTCTCCACCACAATCTCAGACAGTACATTCCAGGTCCTAACCACTCACTGTGTGAATCTGCCTCCACCACACTCACAGACAGTACATTCCAGGTCCTAACCACTCACTGTGTGAATCTGCCTCCACCACACTCACAGACAGTACATTCCAGATCCTAACCACTCGCTGTGTGAATCTGCCTCCACCACACTCTCAGACAGTACATTCCAGATCCTGACCACTCGCTGTGTGAACCTGCCTCCACCACATGCTCAGACAGTACATTCCAGATCCTAACCACGCGCTGTGTGAATCTCTCTCCACCACACTCTCACAGTACATTCCAGACCTTAACCACGCACTGTGTGAATCTGTCTCCACCACACTCTCAGACAGTACATTTCAGTTCTTAAACCCTCGCTGTGTGAATCTGTCTCCATCACTCTCAGACAGTACATTTCAGATCTTAAACACTCGCTGTGTGAATCTGTCTCCACCACACTCACAGACAGTACATTCCAGATCCTAACCACTCGCTGTGTGAATCTGTCTCCACCACACTCACAGACAGTACATTCCCCAGATCCTAACCACTCACTGTGTGAATCTGTCTCCACCACTCTCAGACAGTACATTTCAGATCCTAAACACTCACTGTGTGAATCTGTCTCCACCACACTCTCAGACAGCACATTTCAGTTCTTAAACCCTCGCTGTGTGAATCTGTCTCCATCACTCTCAGACAGTACATTTCAGATCTTAAACACTCGCTGTGTGAATCTGTCTCCACCACAATCTCAGACAGTACATTCCAGGTCCTAACCACTCATTGTGTGAATTTGCTTCCACCACACTCACAGACAGTACATTCCAGATCCTAACCACTCGCTGTGTGAATCTGCCTCCACCACACTCTCAGACAGTACATTCCAGATCTTAACCACGCGCTGTGTGAATCTGTCACCATTACACTCTCACAGTACATTCCAGATCCTAACCACTCGCTGTGTGAACCTGCCTCCACCACATGCTCAGACAGTACATTCCAGATCCTAACCACGCGCTGTGTGAATCTCTCTCCACCACACTCTCACAGTACATTCCAGATCCTAACCACTCGCTGTGTGAATCTGTCTACACCACACTCTCAGACAGTACATTCCAGCTCCTAACCACCCGCTGTGTGAACCTGCCTCCACCACACGCTCAGACAATACATTCCAGATCCTAACCACTCGCTGTGTGAATCTGTCCCCATCAGACTCTCAGACAGTACATTCCCGATCCTAACCACTCGCTGTGTGAATCTGTCACCACCACACTCTCAGACAGTACATTCCAGATCCTAACCACTCGCTGTGTGAATCTGTCCCCATCAGACTCTCAGACAGTACATTCCCGATCCTAACCACTCGCTGTGTGAATCTGTCCCCATCAGACTCTCAGACAGTACATTCCAGATCCTACCCACTCACTGTGTGAATCTGTCTCCACCACACTCTCAGACAGTACATTCCAGATCCTAACCACTCGCTGTGTGAACCTGTCTCCATCACATTCCCAGACAGTTCATTCCAGACCCTAACCACTCGCTGTGTGAATCTGTCCCCATCAGACTCTCAGACAGTACATTCCCGATCCTAACCACTCGCTGTGTGAATCTGTCTCCACCACACTCTCAGACAGTACATTCCAGATCCTAACCACTCGCTGTGTGAACCTGTCTCCACCACACTCTCACAGTACATTCCAGATCCTAACCACTCGCTGTGTGAGTCTGTCTCCACCACACTCTCAGACAATGCATTCCAGATCCCAACTAGTCACTGTGTGAATTATTTCACAGGATGTGGGTGTCACTGGGAAGGCCAGCATTCCTAATTGTCCGTGAATAATTTCTGTAAATTGTAGAAAGGAGAGGCCTATTTAAAACTTGTGGGAAATTTCTGCACCATTTGCCCACAGTGCGCTGCACATAATGATTGGTAATATTTGTACACAACATGGTTTGTATTTGCAGGACTCGCGACTGGGTGTGTAAAGATGGCAGACATTAAGCACATCCAGTAAGGAGAAACACTGTTAGAAGTTTTTAAACTAACCATTTATTTTTCTTTCTTTTTCTTTTTCAACAGTTAAATGGATTTACAATTAAAGCACAAAAGTTCAATCTGAAGTTTCTGCCCCCTCTGATAGCTAAACACATTAAAATCCAGAAAAAAAGCATTAACTTTCCTTTTAAGTGTTTTTTTTTTAAGGGGACATGAAATTGCTTTGGCAAATAATGCAAAGGAGAATCCAAAGAGATTCTACAGATACATAAAGGGAAAAAGAGTAACTAGGGACAGAGTAGGGCCTCTTAAGGATCAACAAGGACATCTATGTGCAGAGCCACAAGAGTTGGGTGAGATCCTGAATGAATATTTCTCATCGGTATTTACGGTGGAGAAAGGCATGGATGTTAGGAAACTAAGGGAAATAAATAGTGATGTCTTGAGAAGTGTGCATATTACAGAGGAGGAGGTGCTAGAAGTCTTAAAGCGCATCAAGGTAGATAAATCCCCGGGACCTGATGAAATGTATCCCAGGATGTTGTGGGAAGCTAGGGAGGAAATTGCGGGTCCCCTAACAGAGATATTTGAATCATCGGCAGCCACAGGTGAGGTGCCTGAAGATTGGAGAGTGGCGAATGTTGTGCCCTTGTTTAAGAAGAGCAGCAGGGAAAAGCCTGGGAACTACAGACCGGTGAGCCTAACGTCTGTAGTAGGTAAGTTGCTAGAAGGTATTCTGAGAGACAGGATCTACAAGCATTTAGAGAGACAAGGACTGATTCGGGGCAGTCAGCATGGCTTTGTGCGTGGAAAATTATGTCTCACAAATCTGATTGAGTTTTTTGAGGGGGTGACCAAGAAGGTAGATGAGGGCAGTGCAGTAGACGTTGTCTACATGGACTTTAGCAAAGCCTTTGACAAGGTACCGCATGGTAGGTTGTTGCAAAAGGTTAAAGCTCACGGGATCCAGGGTGAGGTTGCCAATTGGATTCAAAATTGGCTGGACGACAGAAGACAGAGGGTGGCTGTAGAGGGTTGTTTTTCAAACTGGAGGCCTGTGACCAGTGGTGTGCCTCAGGGATCGGTGCTGGGTCCACTGTTATTTGTGATTTATATTAATGATTTGGATGAGAATTTAGGAGGCATGGTTAGTAAGTTTGCAGATGACACCAAGATTGGTGGCACAGTGGATAGTGAAGAAGGTTATCTAGGATTGCAACGGGATCTTGACCAATTAGGCCAGTGGGCCGACGAATGGCAGATGGAGTTTAATTTAGATAAATGTGAGGTGATGCATTTTGGCAGATCGAATCAGGCCAGGACCTACTCAGTTAATGGTATGGCGTTGGGGAGAGTTATAGAACAAAAAGATCTAGGAGTACAGGTTCATAGCTCCTTGAAGGTGGAGTCGCAGGTGGACAGGGTGGTGAAGAAGGCATTCGGCATGCTTGGTTTCATTGGTCAGAACATTGAATACAGGAGTTGGGACGTCTTGTTGAAGTTGTACAAGACATTGGTACGGCCACACTTGGAATACTGTGTGCAGTTCTGGTCACCCTATTATAGAAAGGATATTATTAAACTAGAAAGAGTGCAGAAAAGATTTACTAGGATGTAGCCGGGACTTGATGGTTTGAGTTATAAGGAGAGGCTGGATAGACTGGGACTTTTTTCCCTGTAGCGTAGGAGGCTTAGGGGTGATCTTATAGAGGTCTATAAAATAATGAGGGGCATAGATAAGGTAGATAGTCAACATCTTTTCCCAAAGGTAGGGGAGTCTAAAACTAGAGGGCATAGGTTTAAGGTGAGAGGGGAGAGATTCAGAAGGGCCCAGAGGGACAATTTCTTCACTCAGAGGGTAGTGAGTGTCTGGAATGGGCTGCCAGAGGTAGTAGTAGAGGCGGGTACAATTGTGTCTTTTAAAAAACATTTAGATAGTTACATGGGTAAGATGGGTAGAGAGGGTTATGGGCCAAGTGCGGGCAACTGGGACTAGCTTAATGGTAAAAACTGGGCGGCATGGACTGGTTGGGCCGAAGGGCCTGTTTCCATGCTGTAAACTTCTATGATTCTATCCCCCTCCCTCACCCCCTCACTCTCCCCCTCCCTCACCATCCCCCTCCCTCACCATCCCCCCTCACTATCCCCCCCTCACTATCCCCCTCCCTCACTATCCCCCTCCCTCACTATCCCCCTCCCTCACCATCCCCCTCCCTCACCATCCCCCTCCCTCACCATCCCCCTCCCTCACCATCCCCCCCTCACTATCCCCCCCTCACTCTCCCCCTCCCTCACCATCCCCCTCCCTCACCATCCCCCCCTCACTATCCCCCCCTCACTATCCCCCTCCCTCACTATCCCCCTCCCTCACTATCCCCCTCCCTCACCATCCCCCTCCCTCACCATCCCCCTCCCTCACCATCCCCCTCCCTCACCATCCCCCCCTCACCATCCCCCCTCACCATCCCCCTCCCTCACCACCCCCCTCCCTCACCACCCCCCTCCCTCACTATCCCCCTCCCTCACTCACCCCCTCACCTCCCTCACTATCCGCATCCCCCTCCCTCACCCCCTCACTCTCCCCCTCCCTCACTCTCCCCCTCCCTCACTCTCCCCCTCCCTCACTCTCTCACCTCATTCTCGCTCTTCCTTTTAAGTGTTATACAGCAGTCACGTTGGTTTTATATTTAAATGTTTTCTCCTCTCCTGTCTGTTCTAGCTCATAATCTCAATTCTAGCTTCCTGTGCAAGCCTGACGGTGGTGCTTCCGCTGCCTTGGCCAAAATTCTGGAATTTCCTCCTCAAACCTCTTACCCCTCTCTCCTCCTTAAAACCTCCCTCTTTGATCAAGACATTGGTCACCTGTTCCAATACCTCCTTAAATGGCCCAGTCTTTTTTTTAAAACAACTCCTGTGGTGAACCTTGGGGGCATTGCGCTGTGCTACTGGAGATATGCAGACTTTGGTTGTTGGACCTTCCCTTTCTGAAAAGCTCAATCGATAACTGGCTATAATCGAAGGGGTGGAAAGGAACAATAAGAATATCGGTGCCAAACCTCCCACTACAGCCTATCAGCTATAAATGTCACCCTGTTGGCAAAGGGAGCCAGGCACTTGGAAACTCCCATCCAATTCAACAGCACTGCCCACTTGGAGAATTCATTTATTTAGAGTTAAATTTTCGTTTTTTTCCTTTGTTAAATTTTTAAGTACCCAATTCATTTTTTTTTCAAATAAGGGACAATTTAGTGTGGCCAATCCACCTACCCTGCACATCTTTGGGTTTGCGGGGATGAGACCCACGCAGACACGGGGAGAATGTGCAAACTCCACAAGGACAGTGACCCGGGGCCGGGATCAAACCCGGGTCGTCAATGCTGTGAGGCAGCAGTGCTAACCATTGTGCCACTGTGCCGTCCAGGATTACATTTTTTCAGAGGAGCCATCTCCTCTTTGTTCTATCAGGTTTTCTATGCTTCCTTCCCTCCCTCCTATTTTTCTGTAACAATTTCCATCCTTCCTAGAACCATTTTCCATTTCTTTTCTTGTCCCACTACCACCCCCTTTGTGGTTTAATCTCTCCCTCCCTCCACCCTGTCCCAGATCTTCCCTTTTGTTATGTTTTCTCTCCCACCACCACATTTTCCTGGCTTTGTATTTGTTTGAAATCTATGTTCATTTCTAACCTCTTCCAGTTCTCATTGACCTTAATTGTTGGCTGGGATGCGTTACGGGCCTCCTCAGGGATTGTTCTGGGAAGTGGGAGTGGGGATGAGAAATAGGATGGGAGGACGGACGGACTTCATGCAAGGAGGCCAATGGAGGTGTTTTTGTGGTCAATTTTGGGCATCTTAAGGACTCTTGCTGAAACTGCCAATATTTTAACCAGTGGTGAGGGGAGAAGGGGACCCTCTGTGGGCAGAATGCCAGGCACACTCTGGTGGCACCTAAGTTCCAGGGAGGTGGGGATAGTCAGGAGCAACTGCACCTCGGCCGTTTCCAACAGCCCTGGACAGGATTTTATGTATAATTGATTGCCTGACTTTTGCGCTCTTGCGCATCATGGCGCTTCAGTCCCAGTAGCGCCTACGAGAGCAGTGGTCATTTCTGGTACTGCAACGATAACTGGCTATAATCGAAGGGGTGGAAAGGAACAATAAGAATATCGGTGCCAAACCTCCCACTACAGCCTATCAGCTATAAATGTCACCCTGTTGGCAAAGGGAGCCAGGCACTTGGAAACTCCCATCCAATTCAACAGCACTGCCCACTTGGAGAATTCATTTATTTAGAGTTAAATTTTCGTTTCCTGATCAGGCACCCTGTGGCTTATGGCCAGCCCCTCAGAGGGCAAGGGCCGCCCTGGCAAAAGTAAAGCACCCATTGGGCCAAACCCTACTCACATCTGTTCTGGGACTTTGTTGCAGTACCAGAAATGACCACTGCTCTCGTAGGCGCTACTGGGACTGAAGCGCCATGATGCGCAAGAGCGCAAAAGTCAGGCAATCAATTATACATAAAATCCTGTCCAGGGCTGTTGGAAACGGCCGAGGTGCAGTTGCTCCTGACTATCCAGCTACTGGGTCTGGGCTCCAACTGCCACATAAAATTCTGTTTCTCTCGCCACTGAAGCTAAGCACTTCCCAAAATTTTCTACTTTTGCTTTGGATTTCCAGCATCCGCAGATTTTCACTTTTTCGAATCTCTATTTCATATGCATCATTTTAATGAGGGTTAGTGCAAGAGACACTCTCAAAGAAAGGTTTTTGTTAGAAAGCAGAGTTAGCTTAATTATCCCAAGTGAATTATGTTAGCTGCTGATGTAGTACAGTAGTTCTATTACTGGGCTAGTAATATAGAGGCCTGGAATATCAATCAATTAAGACCTAGATTTGAATCCCACCCTAGGCAACTGAGAAATTTAAACACCGCTAACTAAATAAATGTGGACTAAAAAACTAGTATCAGTGATGACTACAAAATTATCTAATAACCCATCTGCTTCGCTTAGGGAAGGAAATCTGCCATCAATGCCTCGCCTGGCCTACATGTGACTCCAGACCCACAGCAATGTGGTTGACTCTTAACCACCCTCTCGGTAGTATGCTACAAAGAAACTATAATTTGGAGTGTCTGGGCAGTCTTGCCAAAACAGGAAGGCAGAGGCCAACTTAAGTGAACCAGATGGGATAAATTTCTAATAGATCATTCGTTTGTGTGTTCTACAGGGAGACATCGAGATGACGAATGATCAGGTTCCCTCAAGGTGCAGCTGTGGAACGGCCATATCCTGCCTCAGCAGGTTTAATTTTCCTTAACTGTTGTATTCAATAACGTACTCTGGATAGATCTGGTGTTTCTCGAAGATGACGAATATGGATGGGTTGGAGACATCGTTAACGCAACTGTCATAACACCTGGTCTTCGTGCCATCTCTCTCGGGTGGTCGGAGGTAAGAAGAGCATCCTTTCACAAACTGCCCCACCAAAACTCGGGCAACAAACATGGTCATCGTGGTTCGTCCACGTTGGCAGTAATTGTGGGAGTAGGACGCATCCCTGGCAAAATAGCTTCCTGAAGAAAGAAAGAACTTGCATTTATATAGAATCTTTCAGGGTCTAAAGAACGTCCCAAAATTCTGTACAGCCAGTCTAGTATCTTTCTCAAGTGTAGCCACTTTGCACACAAGCAAGAATGTGATAGAGGTCAGATAGCCTGTTATTGTGATGTTGGTTTGGGTACAAATATTAGCTACACCAGGGAAAACACTGCTTGCTCTTTTTGATCAGGGATCTTTTACGTCCACCCGCGAGAGCAGATGAGGCCCCACTTTAATATTTCACTCCAAAGACGGCGCTGGCTGACAGCATAGCACTCCCCCTCACTGCTGTACCAGAGTGTCGGCAGAGATTTTGAAGCTCAAGTCTCCAAGGACTTGAATTCACCACCTCCCGACTCTGAGGTGAGCGGGGCTATCCACTGGGCCATGGTCACTCACAGCAACATACTTGGATCAAACAGCACTGCCACCAAGTCAGGGAAGCAGCTATCTTGAAAACTCGCAGGTACCTCTTCCATAGGTGGTTCCATGCACACCGCAGATCCTCCAGTCAAAGTTCTGCTGGCAGATGGCCTCGATATATTGGGGATCAGTGCCATGGAAAAGCTGCTTCTCAGCCACATCTGTGCCACTGCTGGTCTTCTTCATCTGTTCCTTCTGCCTGTCTCAGAAATACAAACAGGACGGACGTGAGCAGCATTGCACTGACAGGGGAGCCCGAAGGACAAGCACACTACACTCTCTCTGTACTTCAGGGGCAATCCCTTTTATAAACAACTACTGGAATCCTTATATTCTGGAGACGAGTTGTACCATCAAGGAAGGTCTCGGGTTCCTATTTAGCGTTGAAAAGGGTTCTAGAATTTGCCTCGTTACCACTGCTGAGGGAGAGAGAAACACAAGGTTCCACTGCTGCTGGTTCCAGGATGGTAAACCCTATTGGGCAGAGTCAGGTAGGAAAGGGTTGGGAAGGGTTTGGGGGAGAGGAAGGGTTTGGGGGATAGGCGAGGGGCCAGGGGTGATACATATCCCATCCTGCTGAGACTCAGAGGAAGAATAGTTCCTCAGCTGAATTGTTAGAAAGGTCAGGCACCCAGGAATCTGTTTACCCTCCACCCTTATTTAAAAAGCAAAGCTGGTGCAACTTTTACAAACCATTGAAAAACTTCCCAAAGGGCCAGGTTTTGGATCCGTTCGATTTTCCTAATCACGCTATTCCTCATCGTCCGCTGAAAGAGGGACTGCACCTGTTTATATTCCTCTGAAGTTTCCAGCAAGCGAATGAGCTGCAGAGAGAAGGTTAACAGTCAAATCACAGAGGGCTGCTAATGTAAACACGTTTAAACACAATGGGCTTAAAACAATATCAAAAGTTAGCCTCTGCTTGATTCCATCACAATCTACTCCAGTATAAACATTTGATTCTTTGCAATGTAAAGTTTATCAGGCGGTTGTGTGGCTGTCGTCTCCCTCAGTCAGGTGACCATGCTGTAGAATTCCACTCGAACTGGACAACCCTCCAAGATCTCTGCGCTCCACCCATTGCGGCGTCTTGTGCACTCACCTGCACTGATGCTGTCTGTAAGACGAGACGCTAATCTGAGGCCTGCACAGGTCTCTCAAGTGGACAAAGAATAATTTAGCCCGACGGTAGAGGGGAATCGAGGCGTACGCCTCCGGTAAGGCTGGTAACATGGAACATCCGGGGACTGAATGGGCAGGTTAAAAGATCACGGGTGTTTGAGCACCTCCGCGTGAAGGACTATGTTAGGTTAAGGAAGGGGTGGGTTGGGCAGGTTTTCCACTCGGGGTATGATTCGAAATCGAAGGGAGTGACAATTTTAATGAGCAAAAAAATGGGATTTGTGAGTGCGAAAGAAGTAAGGGATCCGGGTGGAAGATTGTGAGTGTGAGTGGGGCATTGGACGGGGCACTGGTGGTGTTGATAAATGTGTATGCACCAAACTGGGACGATGTGGGTTTTGAGGGGTCAAATAAAACCTACCCATTCCCGGCATCTTTTTTTCATTATATTTCATCCCGCTCTGGATTGAAGTTGTAGCGAAAACGTGAAGGCTGATTGGTCCATCCGCCAGCTTTAAACATGGGCAGGCCATGTAAAACAACTTTCAAATGACTCCTTAATGGGCTCAATTTCCAGCTTCATTGTTAGCAGGCGCGCTTCCGACTTCCGCGTACGCTCACCGAACAAAATATTGTGCACAATAATGTTGGAACGCTTGCCGATATCTTCTCGCTCGATTTTATGCACTGTCTGGTTGGGTGTTTGCCTGCTCAACCAACGTAATATTCTGGCCCAGGTTTTTCGAAGATCACGGGGACAAATCTCTGCCAATATTATTGATGTGGAGATGCTGGCGTTGGACTGGGGTGGGCTAGTAAGAAGTCTTACAGCACCAGGGTAAAGTCCAGCAGGTTTGTTTTGAATCACTAGCTTTAATATTATTGCACAAATGCTTAGCCATTCTAACAGAGGGAACAACTCAATTACGTTTATCAAGAATCTCCATTAAAATAGTTGAGCCAAGAGAATTTAAAATTGATGAAGAGATGGTACTGGATGGGTTATCTGTATTTGAAGTGGATATTGAACCAGGACCCTGCTGAGATTCATCAAAGGATGCTGAGGGAAGTTAGGGTAGAAATTACAGAGGGACTGACTGTCATTTTTTCAGTCTTCCTTAGATTCAAGAATGTTGCCAGAGGACTGGGAATTGCAAATGTTACACCCTTGTTCCAAAAAGGGTGTAAAAGATAAGCCCAACAAATACAGACCAGCCAGTTTAAACAAGGTGGTGGGGAAACTTCTCGATACGATAATTCTGGGCTGAAATAAATAGTCGGCAAATGTGGGTTAATTAAGGAAAGCCAGCATGGATTTTTTAAATCGTGTTTAACTAACTTGCTGGAGTTTTGAGGAGGTGACAGAGAGGGTTGATAAGGGTAATGTGGTGCACATGGACTTTCAAAAGGCATTTGGTACCATGCGTCACAACAGGCTTATGAGCTCATGGAATAAAAGTGACATAGCAACATGGATATGAAATTGGCTGAGTGACAGGAAACAGTGTAATGGTTAACGGATTTTTTTCTAGCTAGATGATGGTTTATAGTGAAGTTCCACAGAGGCTATTTATGGGACACCTGCTCTTTCTGATATATATATATAAATAGCCTAGACCAAGGTTGTACAGGGCATGATTTCACAATGTGCAGATGATATGAACCTTGGAAGCATTGTGAACTATGAAGAGGATAGTGTAGAACTTCACATAAAGAGGATGGTGAATGGGTGGAGATGTGGCAGATGAAATTCAATGCTGGGAAATATGAAGTGATTTATTTAGGTTGAAAGAACATGGAGAGAAAATATAAAATAAAGGGGACCACTAAGGGTGTGCAGGAGCAAAGGGACCTGAGTGTATATGTGCATAAGTCAGTGAAAATGGCAGGGCAGGTGGAGAGAGCAGTTAATAAAGCAGATAGTATTCTGGGCTTTATTAATAGGGGCATAGAGTAAAGTGGTTATGTTAAATGTGTATAAAACACTGAGTCGGCCTCAACTGGAGTTAGTGTCCAGTTCTGGGTGTCACATTTTAGGAAAAATGTGAAAGCTTTAGGGAGGGCGGGGAAAAGACTCACAAAAATGATTCAAGAGATGAGGAACTTCAGTTACAAAGTCTAGAGAAGTTGGGATTGTTTTTCTTGAAGAGAAGGTTAAGGGGAGATTGGAGAGAGGATGTTCAAAATCATGAACCATGTGGACAGAGTAAAGATGGATAAACTGTTCCCGCTCGTGGAAGAATAACGAGGACACAGATTTAAGGTCATTGGCAAAAGAAGGAATGGTAACATGAGGAAAAACATTTTCACACAGCGAGTGGTTAGGATCTGGAATGTACTGTCTGTGAGTGTGGTGGAGACAGATTCACAGTGAGTGGTTAGGATCTGGAATGTACTGTCTGAGAGTGTGGTGAAGTCAGATTCACACAGCGAGTGGTCAGGATCTGGAATGCACTGTCTGTGAGTGTGGTGGAGGCAGATTCATACAGCGAGTGGTTAGGATCTGGAATGCACTGTCTGAGAGTGTGGTGGAGGCAGATTCACACAGTGAGTGGTTAGGATCTGGAATGTACTGTCTGAGAGTGTGGTGGAGGCAGATTCACACAGTGAGTGGTTAGGATCTGGAATATACAGTCTGAGAGTGTGGTGAAGTCAGATTCACACAGCGAGTGGTTAGGATCTGGAATGCACTGTCTGTGAGTGTGGTGGAGGCAGATTCATACAGCGAGTGGTTAGGATCTGGAATGCACTGTCTGTGAGTGTGGTGGAGGCAGATTCACACAGCGAGTGGTTAGGATCTGGAATGTACTGTCTGAGAGTGTGGTGGAGGCAGATTCACACAGTGAGTGGTTAGGATCTGGAATATACTGTCTGAGAGTGTGGTGAAGTCAGATTCACACACCGAGTGGTTAGGATCTGGAATGTACTGTCTGTGAGTGTGGTGGAGACAGATTCACAGTGAGTGGTTAGGATCTGGAATGTACTGTCTGAGAGTGTGGTGAAGTCAGATTCACACAGCGAGTGGTTAGGATCTGGAATGCACTATCTGTGAGTGTGGTGGAGGCAGGTTCATACAGCGAGTGGTTAGGATCTGGAATGCACTGTCTGAGAGTGTGGTGGAGGCAGATTCACACAGTGAGTGGTTAGGATCTGGAATGTACTGTCTGAGAGTGTGGTGGAGGCAGATTCACACAGTGAGTGGTTAGGATCTGGAATATACAGTCTGAGAGTGTGGTGAAGTCAGATTCACACAGCGAGTGGTTAGGATCTGGAATGCACTGTCTGTGAGTGTGGTGGAGGCAGATTCATACAGCGAGTGGTTAGGATCTGGAATGCACTGTCTGTGAGTGTGGTGGAGGCAGATTCACACAGCGAGTGGTTAGGATCTGGAATGTACTGTCTGAGAGTGTGGTGGAGGCAGATTCACACAGTGAGTGGTTAGGATCTGGAATATACTGTCTGAGAGTGTGGTGAAGTCAGATTCACACAGCGAGTGGTTAGGATCTGGAATGCACTGTCTGTGAGTGTGGTGGAGGCAGATTCATACAGCAAGTGGTTAGGATCTGGAATACACTGTCTGAGAGTGTGGTGGAGGCACATTCACACAGCAAGTGGTTAGGATCTGGAATGTACTGTCTGTGAGTGTGGTGGAAACAGATTCACACAGCGAGTGGTTAGGATCTGGAATGTATTGTCTGAGAATGTGCTGGAGACAGATTCACACAGCGAGTGGTTAGGATCTGGAATGTACTGTCTGAGAGTGTGGTGGAGACAGATTCACACAGCGAGTGGTTAGGATCTGGAATACACTGTCTGAGAGTGTGATGGAGGCAGTTTAAAGGAACTGAATTATGATCTGAAAAGGAGGAATGTACAGAGTTATTTGGAGAAGGTGGGGGAGAGGCAATAGGTAATTTGCTCCTTTGGAGAGATGATGGGCTGAATGTATACCTCCGCAACACACAATTCTTCCCTCATAACAACTCTACCAGCAAATTATTCTACCTTATAGTCCGTGTCTGTAGGAACTGATTTATCCCAGTGTTCCGGAATGCATTTTCCTTTGCTGGTCTTGGACTGTTCTTGTCCAGGTTTTCCTTGGCTACAAGTAACAGAGTCATTAACCTTACTGACATGAATGGAACATCAACAAAAGGTCAAGTATACAATTATTAAAAAGAAAAATATTCAGTTTTGAAAATTATATGCCATAAGACCATAAGACATAGGAGCAGCATTGGGCCATTTGGCCCATCGAGTCTACTCCGGCATTCAATCATTGCTGATATGTTTTGCATCCCCATTCTCCTGCCCTCTCCTTATAACCCATGCTCTCCTATTAAGAACGTATCTATTTCTGTCTTAAACAAACTCAGTGATTTGGCCTCCACAGCCTTCTGCAGAAAAGAGTTCCAGATTCACCACCCTCTGGCGAAAGGAATTCCTCCTTATCTCTGTTTTCAAGGATCGTCCCTTTAGTCTGAGATTGTGTCCTCGGGTTCCAGTTTCTCTTACTAGTGGAAACATCCTCTTCACGTCCGCTCTATCCAGGCCTCTCAGTATCCTGTAAGCTTCAATAAGATCCCCCCTCATCCTTCTAAACTACGAGTACAGACCCAGAGTCCTAACCGTTCCTCATATGACAAGCTCTTCATTCCAGGGATCATTCCTGTGAAACTGCTCTAGACTCTTTCTAAGGCCAGAACATCCTTCCTTAGATACAGGGCCCAAAACTGCAATCAAACTTCTAAATAATGCCACGACAGCACGGTAGCATTGTGGATAGCACAATTGCTTCACAGCTCCTGGGTCCCTGGTTCGATTCCGGCTTGGGTCACTGTCTGTGCGGAGTCTGCATATCCTCCCCATGTGTGTGTGGGTTTCCTCCGGGTGCTCCTGTCTCCTCCCACAGTCCAAAGATGTGCAGGCTAGGTGGAATGGCCATGATAAATTGCCCTTAGTGTCCAAAATTGCCCTTAGTGCTGGGTGGGGTTACTGGGTTATGGAGATAAGGTGGAGGTGTTGACCTTGGGTAGGGTGCTCTTTCCAAGAGCCGGTGCAGACTCGATGGGCCGAATGGCCTCCTTCTGCACTGTAAATTCTGTTAATTCTATGACTATAAGCAGCGAATGCGAGAAGGTAGTGAAGTTTCCTTCCACTGAGCTAAACTCAAAAACTAAGCCATCTTTCAGATGAGATATCAAACCGAGACTACCCCCTCAGTTGGACATCACTGTTCCTGGGACCACTATTCTGAAAGAGCAGGCAGTTCCTTCTGATTTCCAGGCAGTATATTTCCCCCCAACCCACGTGACTGAAAAATGGGTTTATCTGATCGTTCTGAAGTTGCTGTTTGTCAGACCCTGTTGTCCACAAATTGGTTACATCGTTTCCTACATTACAAGCGAGAGACTACACATAAAATCCTTCTTTAGTGGCTGCAAAGCACTTGGGGGCCGGGCGGGGGGGGGAGAGAGGATGTGACTTGAAGTTGCAAAAGGCGCTATGTAAGTGCAAGTCCTTCTTTGTTATTAACACTACGAACAACAGCTTGCATTTATATAGTGCCCTTTTCTTCTTCAGTTCTCTGCCCAAAAGGAGGCCTTGGCAATCATTCGCTGAACCCTGAATGAGTGTTTTGATTTTTTTAGCATGAGATGGGGTGAGGACGCAGGCCCCAAGTCTGCCTCAGCCAGAACAGGGATCAAACTTGACGGGGGACCTGATAGAGGTGTGCAAAATTGTGAGAGACGTAGATAGGGAGAAACCTTTCCGCTTTAGTGGAAGGATGAATAACCAGGGGACATAGATTTAACGTCAGGGGCTGGCGATTCAGAGCGGATTTGGGGGAAAGCGTTTTCACCCAGAGGATGGTGGGAATCTGGACTGTCTGAAAGGATGGTAGAGGTGGGAACCCTCACAACTTTTATGAAGCATTTAGATGAGCACTTGTAGCACCACAGCATACAAGGCGATGAACCAAGTGCTGGAAAATGGGCTTAGAATAGATGCTTGACGGCCGGCACAGATACAATGGGCCAAATGGTCGCTTTCTGTGCTGTAAACCTCTATGACACCAAATCCCATGCTGTTGACGTTGATCTGATCCACGAGTTAGCCATTTAGCCAACTGAGTCAAACAGGCCCCCGATAGTGCCCTGAACATTGTAAAATGGCCCAAGACACTGAGCACATGAGGAGATATTAGGCTACGAATACACAAGCAGAATACATTAGATGCTGGAAATTGGAAATAAGAACAAAAAAGTGCTGGAAAATCTCAGCAGGCCAGGTAGCATCTGCAAAGAGCGAAACAGAGTTAATGAGCAGCATAATATCGAGGGGACGAGAGAGATCGCCTCCCCCACCTCCTGCCCCAAATGCAAAGTAGATAAGGAGCTGACTTGTTCCACACCAGCCCGCCCCACATTAATATTGTGCTGTGGCAGAACTTAAGAATTGTGGGTCTGCCCGAAGGGGTGGAGGGCCCGAGGCCGACTGAGTACTTTGCCAAGATGTTGGCAGAGCTGCTGGGGAGGGGGAATATCCCTCCTGGCATGAGCTGGATCGGGCTCATCGGCCGTTGCGCCCTAAACCAAAGGCGAATGAACCACCAAAGGCAGTAATAATTTGCTTCTTCATGTGAAGGAGAAGGTCCTGAGTTGGGTGAAGCAGAAGCAGGCGGTGCAGTGGGCAGGAGTTGGTATATGCATATACCAGGACTTAACCGTGGAGCTGTTGAGAAGGCGGGCAGCCTTCGGTCGAGCTAAGGCGGTACTCTGCAGCAGTGGTGTGAGGTTTGGTGCAGTGTACCCAGCTAAGTTGAGGGTGACCTACAACTCAAATAACTGGGGGCTGGATTCTCCGATATTGGGACTATGTCCCCACGCTGTCGTAAAAACTGTGGCCTTTCATCGACAGAAAAACTGGCGTGCAAGGGCCACATATCCATAGCCCTGCAGGGGGCCAGCAGTGAACCATTGGGAAGCTCACAGCTTTTGCTGCAGATACGGGCCCCTGCACTTCCAGGTCAGAGAATGTGCATGCGCACAGCGGAGTCCTCCAGGTGGATAAAGAGGTGGGCGGAGTGTCAAAAGCTGGTGGAGGAGAAGTTGGGGGTGGTTAAGAGGTATGCGGGGATGCAGATTCAGCTCTTCAGGACAGGAGGAAGGAGTGCTCCAGGCTAGGTTTGACCAGTTGTCTACAGGGAAGACGGTGAGCCAATTGAGACGGGCGAGGAGAGCGGTTTATGAATACGGGGAGAAGATGGGACGCATGTTGGCAGGCCAACTTAGGAGGGAGGCGGTGGTGAGGGAGATAGTCCAGGTGTGGGATAGGATGGGGAAATTGGTGGTGGCTCCGGAGCAGATTAATAGGGGGGGGGGAGATTCTCCGGTCACCGATGGCAAAATCACAATCGGCCGGAAAATCCCAGTTTGCACCAAAATCGGGGGCGGCGTCGCTTTTGCAATGCTCTGAGTGCTGAATTTGGTGCATTTGAGTACGATAGTGAGAGTTTGGTGACCGAGGGAGTATAAGGCTTCATTTTTATCTAAAGTTTAGTCTTTCTTTTATTTAGTTAATTAACTTAAAAGTTGCTGTTTGGTTTAGAAGAAGGTGAATGTTCAATAAGCTTTAAACCGGCTTCTACTTGTAGGCACTTGCAGCTGGAGCTTGTTAATTAGTTAATTGGATTAGGCCAGTTTTCAGAGGCGAGATTCACAGTATAAAAGTGATCCCCTACAGTGCAGACTTTGTTTGCACTGAGTGCTGAATTTGGTGCATTTGAGTGCTATAGTGAGAGTTTGGTGACTGAGGGAGTGCTGAATTTGGTGCATTTGAGTGCTATAGTGAGAGTTTGGTGACTGAGGGAGTGCTGAATTTGGTGCATTTGAGTGCGATAGTGAGAGTTTGGTGACCGAGGGAGTGCTGAATTTGGTGCATTTGAGTGCTATAGTGAGAGTTTGGTGACTGAGGGAGTGCTGAATTTGGTGCATTTGAGTGCGATAGTGAGAGTTTGGTGACCGAGGGAGTTAGGTGAGGAGGGAGCAAGGCGCTCCTTTCATTTTGTTTCCGACATTTCCGCAAAGAGTGCGAAGAGAGCCAGGAGTTTACAGAAAGTGTAGCTGACTGAGAGCAGGGTCGGAGGGCGGAGATCTAGTTAGTCCACAGGGCAGCTATATTCTGTCAGGTAAGAGGGGATGGAGGCTAGGCCAGTTACATGCTCCTCCTGTAGGATGTGGGTGGTGAGGGATACCACCGGTGTCCCCACTGACTATACCTGCGGGAAGTGCACCCAACTTCAGCTCCTCAAAGACCGTGTTAGGGAACTGGAGCTGAAGCTGGATGAACTTCGGATCATCCGTGAGGCAGAGGGGGTGATTGAGAAGAGTTACAAGGAGGTAACCACACCCAAGGTACAGGACAAGAATAGCTGGGTTACAGTCAGGGGGAAAAAAACAAACAGGCAGAAAGTGCAGGGATCCCTCGTGGCCGTTCCCCTTCAAAACAAGTATACCGTTTTGGATGCTGTTGGGGGGGGATGACCTACCGGGGGAAGGCCCTAGCGGCCAGGTCTCTGGCACTGAGTCTGGCTCTGGGGCTCAGAAGGGAAGGGGGGAGAATAGAAAAGCAATAGTTGTAGGAGATTCAATGGTTAGGGGAATAGATAGGAGATTCTGTGGTCGCGAGCGAGACTCCCGAAAGGTATGTTGCCTCCCGGGTGCCAGGGCCAGGGATGTCTCGGATCGTGTCTTCAGGATCCTTAAGGGGGAGGGGGAGCAGCCAGAAGTCGTGGTGCACATTGGTACCAACGACATAGGTAGGAGAAGGGGTGTGGAGGTAATAAACAAGTTTAGGGAGTTAGGCTGGAAGTTAAAAGCCAGGACAGACAGAGTTGTCATCTCTGGTTTGTTGCCGGTGCCACGTGATAGCGAGGCTAGGAATAGGGAGAGAGTGCAGTTGAACACGTGGCTGCAGGAATGGTGTAGGAGGGAGGGCTTCAGGTATTTGGATAATTGGAGCGCATTCTGGGGAAGGTGGGACCTGTACAAGCAGGACGGGTTGCATCTGAACCAGAGGGGCACCAATATCCTGGGAGGGAGGTTTTCTAGTACTCTTCGGGAGGGTTTAAACTAATTTGGCAGGGGAATGGGAACCGGATTTGTAGTCCAGCAACTAAGGTAGCCGATATTCAGGACGCCAAAGCGTGTAATGAGGCAGTGGGGAAGGGAACACTGACAAAGGAGAGTACTTGCAGGCACGGAGAGGGGTTGAAGTGTGTATACTTCAACGCAAGAAGCATCAGGAATAAGGTGGGTGAACTTAAAGCATGGATCGGTACTTGGGACTACGATGTGGTGGCCATCACGGAAACTTGGATAGAAGAGGGGCAGAAATGGTTGTTGGAGGTCCCTGGTTATAGATGTTTCAATAAGATTAGGGAGGGTGGTAAAAGAGGTGGGGGGGTGGCATTATTAATTAGAGATAGTATAACAGCTGCAGAAAGGCAGTTCGAGGAGTATCAGCCTACTGAGGTAGTATGGGTTGAAGTCCGAAATAGGAAAGGAGCAGTCACCTTGTTAGGAGTTTTCTATAGGCCCCCCAATAGTAGCAGAGATGTGGAGGAACAGATTGGGAAACAGATTTTGGAAAGGTGCAGAAGTCATAGGGTAGTAGTCATGGGCGACTTTAACTTCCCAAATATTGAGTGGAAACTCTTTAGATCAAATAGTTTGGATGGGGTGGTGTTTGTGCAGTGTGTCCAGGAAGCTTTTCTAACGCAGTATGTAGATTGTCCGACCAGAGGAGGGGCAATATTGGATTTAGTACTGGGTAATGAGCCAGGGCAAGTGATAGATTTGTTAGTGGGGGAGCATTTTGGAGATAGTGACCACAATTCTGTGACTTTCACTTTCGTAATGGAGAGGGATAGGTACGTGCAACAGGGCAAGGTTTACAATTGGGGGAAGGGTAAATACGATGTTGTCAGACAAGAATTGAAGTGCATAAGTTGGGAACATAGGCTGGCAGGGAAGGACACAAGTGAAATGTGGAACTTGTTCAAGGAACAGGTGCTACGTGTCCTTGATATGTATGTCCCTGTCAGGCAGGGAAGAGATGGTCGAGTGAGGGAACCATGGTTGACAAGAGAGGTTGAATGTCTTGTTAAGAGGAAAAAGGTGACTTATGTAAGGCTGAGGAAACAAGGTTCAGACAGGGCATTGAAGGGATACAAGATAGCCAGGAGGGAACTGAAGAAAGGGATTAGGAGAGCTAAGAGAGGGCATGAACAATCTTTGGCGGGTAGGATCAAGGAAAACCCCAAGGCCTTTTACACATATGTGCGAAATATGAGAATGACTAGAGCGAGGGTAGGTCCGATCAAGGACAGTAGCGGGAGATTGTGTATTGAGTCTGAAGAGATAGGAGAGGTCTTGAACGAGTACTTTTCTTCTGTATTTACAAATGAGAGGGGCGATATTGTTGGAGAGGACAGTGTGAAACAGATTGGTAAGCTCGAGGAAATATTTGTTAGGAAGGAAGATGTGTTGGGCATTTTGAAAAACTTGAGGATAGTCAAGTCCCCCGGGCCTGACGGGATATATCCAAGGATTCTATGGGAAGCAAGAGATGAAATTGCAGAGCCGTTGGCAATGATCTTTTCGTCCTCACTGTCAACAGGGGTGGTACCAGGGGATTAGAGAGTGGCGAATGTCGTGCCCCTGTTCAAAAAAGGGACTAGGGATAACCCTGGGAATTACAGGCCAGTTAGTCTTACTTCGGTGGTAGGCAAAGTAATGGAAAGGGTACTGAAGGATAGGATTTCTGAGCATCTGGAAAGACACTGCTTGATTAGGGATAGTCAGCACGGATTTGTGAGGGGTAGGTCTTGCCTTACAAATCTTATTGAATTCTTTGAGGAGGTGACCAAGCATGTGGATGAAGGTAGAGCAGTGGATGTAGTGTACATGGATTTTAGTAAGGCATTTGATAAAGTTCCCCATGGTAGGCTTATGCAGAAAGTAAGGAGGCATGGGATAGTGGGAAATTTGACCAGTTGGATAACGAACTGGCTAACCGATAGAAGTCAGAGAGTGGTGGTGGATGGCAAATATTCAGCCTGGATCCCAGTTACCAGTGGCGTACCGCAGGGATCAGTTCTGGGTCCTCTGCTGTTTGTGATTTTCATTAATGACTTGGATGAGGGAGTTGAAGGGTGGGTCAGTAAATTTGCAGACGATACGAAGATTGGTGGAGTTGTGGATAGTAAGGAGGGCTGTTGTCGGCTGCAAAGAGACATAGATAGGATGCAGAGCTGGGCTGAGAAGTGGCAGATGGAGTTTAACCCTGAAAAGTGTGAGGTTGTCCATTTTGGAAGGACAAATATGAATGCGGAATACAGGGTTAACGGTAGAGTTCTTGGCAATGTGGAGGAGCAGAGAGATCTTGGGGTCTATGTTCATACATCTTTGAAAGTTGCCACTCAAGTGGATAGAGCTGTGAAGAAGGCCTATGGTGTGCTCGCGTTCATTAACAGAGGGATTGAATTTAAGAGCCGTGAGGTGATGATGCAGCTGTACAAAACTTTGGTAAGGCCACATTTGGAGTACTGTGTACAGTTCTGGTCGCCTCATTTTAGGAAGGATGTGGAAGCTTTGGAAAAGGTGCAAAGAAGATTTACCAGGATGTTGCCTGGAATGGAGAGTAGGTCTTACGAGGAAAGGTTGAGGGTGCTAGGCCTTTTCTCATTAGAACGGAGAAGAATGAGGGGCGACTTGATAGAGGTTTATAAGATGACCAGGGGAATAGATAGAGTAGACAGTCAGAGACTTTTTCCCCGGGTGGAACAAACCATTACAAGGGGACATAAATTTAAGGTGAAAGGTGGAAGATATAGGAGGGATATCAGAGGTAGGTTCTTTACCCAGAGAGTAGTGGGGGCATGGAATGCACTGCCTGTGGAAGTAGTTGAGTCGGAAACATTAGGGACCTTCAAGCAGCTATTGGATAGGTACATGGATTACGGTTAAATGATATAGTGTAGATTTATTTGTTCTCAAGGGCAGCACGGTAGCATTGTGGATAGCACAATTGCTTCACAGCTCCAGGGTCCCAGGTTCGATTCCGGCTTGGGTCACTGTCTGTGCGGAGCCTGCACGTCCTCCCCGTGTCCGCGTGGGTTTCCTCCGGGTGCTCCGGTTTCCTCCCACAATCCAAAGATGTGCGGGTTAGGTGAATTGGCCAATGATAAATTGCCCTTAATGTCCTAATTGCCCTTGGTGTTGGGTGGAGGTGTTGACCTTGGGTAGGGTGCTCTTTCCAAGAGCTGGTGCAGACTCAAAGGGCCGAATGGCCTCCTTCTGCACTGTAAATTCAATGATAATCTATGATTAATCTAGGACAAAGGTTCGGCACAACATCGTGGGCCGAAGGGCCTGTTCTGTGCTGTATTTTCTATGTTCTATGTTCTATGTTCTCCGTCCCCTCAAAAACGGCAAATTCGAGGAGTATGCCACACACCGTATGGACGGCCTCAGGACACCACCTGAGGCCCTCCCCCGATGCTCCGCCCCCAATGGGCCAAGTTCCCGACGGCGCAGCATACTTATCGTATTTTCTTTCATGGACCCCGCGTGGCGGCTGCAGCATGTGTCCAGCGCCGCCACAGTCGGGGGGGGGGGGAGCCATGCCACTGGCCAGGTGTAGCTTCGGCGAGGGCCAACTGGTGGGGTTGGTCCGGGGGTGGCGAGGGGGGTTACTGGGGGACATTATTTGCCAGGCCGGGTCTGCCCACGACCGGCGTCACGTTGCATGCCGCAGCTGCCACAGGCCACCGCCGTGCGCATGCGCGGCCACGGACATGGCCATTCTCTAGGCGTTTTTGGCATGGGAGTTTCCCCGGCGCAGCTGCGAGCCCCCACCCCGCAACGGTCCCGGAAGCAGTGCAGCTATTGCGCTGTTTTTTCTGGCATTAAACGCCACTGCTCCCATGCTGGCGTCTGCAAATCACAGAATCCAGCCCAGGGTGTTTGAGGAGTTTTATGAAAAGCTTTATCGGATGAGCCACCGAGAGAGATACGAGAGATGAGGGAGTTCCTGGACGGGTTGCAGTATTTGAGGCTGGATGAGGAAGATAGGGCCAGGTTGGAGGGGTCGGTGGGGGAACAAGAGGTAAAGGAGGCAATTGGAAAGATGCGATCGGGGAAGACGGCAGGGCCGGAATGGTTCCCTGTGGAGTATTACAAGAAGTCCAAAGACAAATTGGCGCCGCTGATGTTGGGGATGTTTGAGGAGGCAATAGGGAAGGGAGTGCTACCACAAATATTGGGACAGGCTTTGATCTCCCTGCTGTTCAAGAAAGACAAGGACCCGACCGAGTATGGGTTGTATAGGCCTATAACGCTACTGAATGTAGATGCCAAGATACTGGCGAAGGTGCTGGTGGCTAGGCTGGGGGGGAAGCCTCCCGAAGGTAATAGGAGAAGATCAGATAGAGTTTGTGAAAGGAAGGCAACTGTTTTTGAATATCAGGAGATCAGTAAATGTAATCATGACACCGGCCGAGGTAAAGGAGACGGAGGTGGTGGTGGCGCTAGATGTGGAAAAGGCGTTCGATCGGGCAGAGTGGGGGTACTCGATGACGGTCCTAGAGAGATTCGGGTTTGGGCCATGATTTACGGAATGTATACAGCTATTATATAGGAAAGCGATGGCAAGTGTCCGCACAAATAATATGAGCTCGGGGTACTTTGCTCTGCACCAGGGTGTCAGGCAGGGAGGGGTGTCCTATGTGCCCCCCTGTTAGTTGCATTAGCAATAGAGCCATTGGCCATCGCTTTAAGGAGTTCAGGATTGCAAGGGGATGGTGGGGGTGGGGAACATGAGATATCCTTGTCCGCGGCGATTTGTTGTTGTATGTTTCTAAGCCGCGTACGTCGGTGGGGAACATAATGGGGCTTCTCCAAATTTTTGGTTCGTTTTCAGGATATAAAATAAATTTGGAGAGGAGTGAGTATTTTGTACTGTCCCAGACGGGGGTCGGGGGGGGGGGGGCTGCCATTTCGCAGGGCAGCAATCCACTTCAGGTATTTGGGGGTGCAGGTGGCATGGAACTGGGGAGGGGTGGGGGCTCCGCAGGTACAATTTTACTAGCTTGGTGGGGAGGGTGAAAGCGGACTTGACAAGGTGGGACAACCCCCCTGTGTCACTGGAGGTCGGATGCAGGTGATTAAAATGAATGTGTTGCCACAATTTTTGTTTTTGTTCCAGTGCCTGCCGGTCTTTTTACCGAAGACATTCTTCAAGGAAGTGGGTTAGGATGGAGGAAGGTCTGAGTCGGGGGTCGGGGTTGAGGGCACTGGTAACGGCACCGCTTCCGGTGGCCCTGGGTAAGTACTCTGGGAGTCCGGTGATGGTGGCAACACTGAAGATTTGGAGACAGCTGAGGGGTTGGGTCAGGGGAGATGCCAATCAGGAGGAATCATAGGTTTGAGCCAGGAAGGCTGGATGGGCAGTTTCGGAGATGGGAGGAGGGAGAGGGTCATGGTATTGAAAGCCCTGTTCCTGGGGGGACGTTTTGCGAGATTGGAAGTGTTGGGGGAGAAGTATGGACTGGGGCAAGGGGAAGGGTTTTGGTTCCTGCAGCTCTGAGACTTCGCAAGGAAGGAGGTTCCGAGCTTTCCGATAGCATCGCCCCCTCATTTTTGGAAGAGGTACTGTCGGCAGGAGGGTTGGAGAAGGGGGTGATGTCGACGATTTATGGGAAGATTCTGGAAGAGGATAGGGTGTCTATGGAAGGGATTAAGGCCAAGTGAGATGAAGGGTTGGGGGAGGTAATGGAAGAAGGTTTGTGGTATGAAGTGCTATGAAGAGTGAACAAAGAACATGAACAAAGTAAAGTACAGCACAGGAACAGGCCCTTCGGCCCTCCAAGCCTGCGCCGACCATGCTGTCCGTCTAAACTAAAATTTTCTACACTTCCGGGGTCCGTATCCCTCTATTCCCATCCTATTCATGTATTTGGCAAGATGCCCCTTAAACGTCACTATTGTCCCTGCTTCCACCACCTCCTCCGGCAGCGAGTTCCAGGCACCCACTACCCTCTGTGTAAAAAAACTTGCCTCGTGCACCTCCTCTAAACCTTGCCCCTCGCACCTTAAACCTATGCCCCCTAGTAATTGACCCCTCTACCCTGGGAAAAAGCCTCTGAATATCCACTCTGTCTATGCCCCTCATAATGTTGTAGACCTCTATCAGGTCGCCCCTCAACCTCCGTCGTTCCAGTGAGAACAAACCAAGTTTATTCAACTTTCCTCATAGCTAATGCCCTCCGTAGGAGGCAACATCCTGGTAAATCTCTTCTGCAGTCTCTTTAAAGCCTCCACATCCTTCTGGTAGTGTGGCGACCAGAATTGAACACTATACTCCGTGTGGCCTAACTAAAGTTCTGTACAGCTGCAACATGACTTGCCAACTTTTATACTAAATGCCCCGGCCAATGAAAGCAAGCATACCGTATGCCTTCTTGACTACCTTCTCCACCTGTGTTGCCCCTTTCAGTGACCTGTGGACCTGTACACCTAGATCTCTCTGACTGTCAATACTCTTGACGGTTCTATCATTCACTGTATATTCCCTACCTGTATTAGACCTTCCAAAATGCATTACCTCACATTTGTCCGGATTAAACTCCATCTGCCATCTCTCCGCCCAAGCCTCCAAACAATCTAAATCCTGCTGTATCCTCTGACAGTCCTCATCGCTATCTATAATTCCACCAATCTTTGTGAGGACCGCAAACTTACTAATCAGACCAGTTACATTTTCCTCCAAATCATTTATATATACTACGAACAGCAAAGGTCCCAGCACTGATCCCTGCGGAACACACTAGTCACAGCACTCCAATTAGAAAAGCACCCTTCTATTGCTACTTTCTGCCTTCTATGACCTAGCCAGTTCTGTATCCATCTTGCCAGCTCACCCCTGATCCCATGTGACTTCACCTTTTGTAGCAGTCTGCCATGGGGGACCTTGTCAAAGGCCTTACTGAAGTCCATACAGACAACATCCACTGTCCTACCTGCATCAATAATTTTTGTGACCACCTCGAAAAACTCTATCAAGTTAGTGAGATACGACCTCCCCTTCACAAAACCGTGCTGCCTCTCACTAATACGTCCACTTGCTTCCAAATGGGAGTAGATCCTGTTGAACGTTTCAACCTCATGCGCGAGGTTGGGGCTGATACAACTGAAGGTCATATTTAGTGCGCACCTCACAAGGGCGATAATGAGCTGACTCTTCGAGGGAGTGGAGGATGTCTGTGAGCAATGTGTGAGGGGCCCCGCATACCATGTTCATATGTTTTGGTTCTGTCCGAAGCTGGAGAGGTATTGGAGGGAGGTCCTAAGCATCATCTCGGGAGTACTACCTGTGGCCATTTTCGGGGTGTTGGACCGGCCAAGGCTGCAGGCTGGTGCGGGGGCAGAAGTTTTAGCCTTCGCCTCGCTGATTGCCCGGAGGCAGGTCCTATTGGGGTGGCGGTCAGCTTCATCGCTCTGTGCCTCGGCTTGGTGGTGGGACGTACATGAATTTTTGACTCTTGAGAAGGTGAATTTTGAGCTGAAGGGGACGAAGGAAGGGTTCTACAATTCGTGGGGACTGTTTGTTATGCACTTTTGGGAACTGGTTGCCATTGAACATTGGGGGGGTGAAGGGGGGGGGGTTACTGTTTCACTGTTTTATTGTTAACTTTTACCTGGAATGCACAAATGGATGTATTGGATTGTACATTGAGGGGGGTGTTGTTTCTGGGGGATAGTTATCATGTTTGTTTTTCTTTTGTTGTTTATTTGGTGAAATTGTAGAAAATGTGGAGAATAAAAAGATTTTTTTAAAAACTGTTTCTCTCTCCACAGATGCTGCCAGACCTGCTGAGTTTGTCCAGCATTTTCTGTTTTAATGATTTAACGGATGCGATTCAGCAGCCTAGTTACGCCCAACTTGGTGTACAGCTCATTTAAATATACGTTCTCCAGATTCAGCCAGCACCCGGGACTCAACGGCCGCGCCCGAGGGACCTCGCAAGGGCGCCACTTTGTACTGGTCCACATTTAACGGCACCTGGGGGGGGGGGGGGGGGGGGGGGGGGAGGTTTACCAGGCCATTGGAGACCCTCGGGTGGCCATGGACTAGGTGGTACCTTGACACTCCCATTGGTACCTGGGCATGGCAATTGCCACCCTGGCACCTGTCAGGGTGGCCCGGTGTCACTGTCAGGGGTACTGCCAGGGTGCCAGTGCTATATTGTCCGGGTGCCTGGTTGGCCGGGGGGGCGGGGGAGTTCTCCTCAAGGTTGGTGAGGTGAGTTGTCAAGAGATAGCTTGACATGGCCCTGGTGGCTAAATGGATCAAGGGGTATGGAGGGAAAGCGGGAGTGTGATACTGAATTTGCATGGTCATATTTGTCATGATATTCAAACACACATCACAACACACACATCATGATAGACAGACCAACAGACCAATTAGCACACATAACACGACAGCCAATCACAGACAAGAGCAGACACAGTATAAGACAAGAAACACAACACCTGCTGGCCAGTCCATCTGGAGACAGCACAGGGCCAGGACCTCATTAACAAGACACTCACACAGTCACCACGTGCTGAGTACCAAGACAGATGTGTAAATAACTAGTTGGAATAAAACTGCGTTGTACCAATCGCAACCGTGTTGGTTTGTCTGTACCTCAGAGCACCCAACACCACATGGTACCAGTGAGTAAATCTATACTTACCGGCATATCTGCCATCCTGAGCCATGGACACCCACAACAAACCGCAGCCGTTGCAAGTCGCTGGGAACCTGGGCACCAACTGGAAGCTCTTCAAGCAGCGATTTGAACTGTTCATGCGAGCCAACGAAAAACAGGGCGCCTCGGACGAAACAAAGATTGCCATGCTCCTCACTACCGCAGGTCAGCACGCCATCGATGTATACAACTCCTTGGTGTTCGCAGAAGGCGAGAACAAATCTAAATATGACATGGTCATCCTCAAGCTCGACCAGCACTTCAACATTGAGGTCAAGAAAGCTTTGAGAGGTATATCTTTCAGCAGCGCCTACAAGGTATGGATGAGCTCTTTCAGTCTTTCCTGACACACCTCCACATACTCGCGCAGTCCTGCGGTTACGGTACCACCTCAGAGTCCATGATCCGGGCCCAGATCGTTTTTGGCGTTGCCTCCAGTGGCCTACGCCAGCAGCTTCTAAAAATTAAAGGCATCTGCAGTGGAAGCCTGTGTCCTGCATGAAAATGCGACCAGCCGCTATGCCCAATTTCAGGCGACCGAATCGGCACACAGGGGGTCCCAAGCGATCGAATCGGCAAGCCAGGCCGCCCACGAGGCCAAACGCATCAGGCAATCGAGTTTCTCCCGGCCCGCGGCCCGGACGAGGGCGGCCGTTTCGCGCGCTTTTTGAGGCCTCCCGCGTTTGGGCGCGCCAAAACCAACGGCAACATTGAGGGACGCACTGCGCAGGCGCGCTCGACGCAAGACCGAACTGCACATGCGCAGTGGCGTAACGAACGCCATGACGTCATGACGTGCGGCAACTGTGGAGCTGCACATTTAAACGGGCAATGTCCTGCAAAAACCCGACAATGCCTACGCTGTGGCAAGGTGGGCCACTACGCTGCCTACTGTCGAGCGGCTCAACCTGTGGATCTTCCACATCTCCGGCAACCTCGCAGACACGCGCGGACCATCCAGCCTCCACATCACGACATCCAAACCGACGACACAGATGACCAAGACGCCTCCCGGGTTGCGGTCATTGATGCGAACCAGGTCAACACCATCAATCCGGCCGATGAATGGAGTGCCACCCTGACGGTCAACCGATCGCCGATCACTTTCCGCCTGGACACTGGCGCATCCGCCAACCTCATAGCATGGTCAGCCTTCTACGCCATGAAGGTCAGACCACCAATCCAGCCATCCCGGTGCAAGATGGTCGACTACAACGGGAACGTTATCCCGGCCATGGGACCCTGCCAGCTCCAGGTGACACACAAAACACACACGGCCACACTCTCGTTCGAGATAGTTGGCTCATCGAAGGACTCCCTGCTGGGCGCACAGGCATGTAAGGCTCTCCACCTTGTGCAACAAATACTTTCTCTCTCTCCAGACGGCACGTCTGACTTCCCGGATGCTGAGTTCAACGCACAGCTCCAATCGCTCCTCGCCCACAACCAGGAGGCATTCGAAGGCATGGGAACACTGCCATACACCTACCGAATTCGCCTCAAACTGGACGCCATCCCGGTCGTTCACGCACCTCGCAGGGTTCCTGCGCCACTTAAAGACCGCCTCAAGCTGCAGCTGCAGGATCTCCAGGACCAAGGGGCCCTATCCAGGGTCACGGAGCCCACGCCATGGGTCAGCTCCATGGTGTGTGTCAAGAAGCCCTCTGGCGAGCTCCGCATCTGTATAGACCCCAAAGACCTCAATAATAACATTATGCGGGAACATTATCCCATACCCAAACGGGAGGAGATCACCAGTGAAATGGCCCAAGCGAAGATATTCACAAAACTGGATGCTTCTCAAGGATTTTGACAGATCCAACTGGACCCGTCCAGCCGAAAGCTATGTACCTTCAACACCCCTTTCGGCAGATTCTGCTACAACCGGATGCCATTTGGCATCATCTCGGCATCCGAGGTCTTCCACAGAATCATGGAGCAGATGATGGAAGGCATCGAAGGGGTGCGCGTATTTGTGGACGATGTCATCATCTGGTCCACCACACCGTAGGATCACATACATCGTCTCCAACGCGTTTTTGCCCGCATACGGGAAAACGGCCTGCGCCTCAACCGAGCCAAGTACGCCTTTGGCCAGACCGAATTGAAGTTCCTGGGGGACCACATCTCCCGGTCAGGGGTCGGTCCGGATGCAGACAAGGTGAGCGCCATCACAGCCATGCCGCAGCCGGCCGACAAGAAGGCTGTCCTACGATTCCTTGGCATGGTCAACTTCCTAGGGAAATTAATTCCCAACCTTGCCTCCCACACAATGACTCTGCGCCACCTCGTCAAAAAATCTACAGAGTTCCAGTGGCAACACACTCACCAGCTGGAATGGGAGGAGCTCAAACGCAAACTCACCACGACACCAGTGTTGGCGTTCTTCGACACGTCTCGTCCCACCAAAATCTCAACTAATGCCAGCCAATCCGGCATTGGAGCAGTGCTCCTGCAGAGGGATGACACGTCGTCATGGGCCCCGGTTGCCTATGCATCGCGGGATATGACCCCCACAGAGCAGCGCTACGCGCAAATCGAAAAAGAATGCCTGGGCTTGACAACCGTCTATGGTCTTCCACGGTTCACGGTCAAAACTGACCACCGCCCCCTGGTCAGCATAATAAACAAGGACCTGAACGAGATGACCCCTCGCCTCCAGCGCATCCTACTTAAACTCAGGAGGTATGACTTCCAACTGGTCTACACTCCAGGGAAGGACCTCATCGTGGCGGATGCCCTATCCAGAGCAGTGAGCACGCCGCCAGATGCGGAGGGGTTCGTATGTCAGGTCGAGGCACAGGTGGCCTTGACAGCGGCAAATCTGCCGGCTGACGACTCCAGTCTGGCCCGCATACGCCGAGAGACTGCGGCTGACCCCCTTTTACAGCGAGTGATGCGCCACATGACGGGAGGATGGCTCAAAGGGCAGTGCCCACAGTTCTATAATGTACGAGACGATCTAGCCATCATTGATGGGATCCTTCTGAAGCTGGACAGGATTGTCATTCTGCACAGTATGCGCCAGCTGGTTCTCGATCAAATACACAAAGGCCACTTGGGGGTCGAAAAGTGCAGACGGAGGGCCCGAGAGGCGGTATACTGGCCGGGCATCAGTGACGATATTGCCAACATGGTGATCAACTGTACAACCTGCCTAAGGTTTCAGCCGGCGCAACCTCCTGAGACGCTTCTGCCCCATGAGCTGTGACGTCCCCCGGGGCGAAGGTGGGTGTCGACCTATTTCACGCGCTTGGCATGAACTATGTTATCATCATGGACTACTTCTCCAATTACCCAGAAGTCATACGCCTACACGATCTGACGTCGTCTGCTGTCATCAGGGCCTGCAAAGACACCTTTGCTCGCCATGGCATTCCGATGACTGTCATGTCGGACAATGGGCCCTGTTTTGCCAGCCATGAATGGTCGTCCTTTGCAGCCTCGTATGGCTTCACACACGTGACGTCCAGCCCTCTGCACCCCCAGTCCAATGGAAAGGCGGAGAAGGGCATTCACATTGCCCAGCGGCTCCTCTGCAAGGCTGCTGCTGCCGGATCGGACTTTCACTTCGCCCTGCTGGCCTATCGCTTGGCCCCACTAGCCACGGGTCTCTCGCCAGCACAGCTGCTGATGGGTCGCGCCCTCAGAACCACTGTGCCTTCCATCCTGGCACCAACAATAGACCTTGCTCCGGTACTGCATAGGATGCAACTGCAGCGCGGTCGCCAGAAGAGATCGTACGACACAAGGGCAACTGATCTTCCCTCCCTGGCCCCGGGAGACAATGTCCGCATTCATCTACAAGACGGTGGCTGGTCAGCACCTGCCGAAGTTCTCCGACGCGTGGCTCCCCGCTCGTTCCTGGTATGCATGCCGGATGGATCCGTGCGTAGACCCTTCGCCTACTTCCACGCTCGCAATGGAACCATACACAGACGCCGTGTCCTCCACTAGTTCCTGATAGCTTCTTCGTGGAGCTGCCATATACCATGCCCCTTCTGTCGCCGCCCCTGGCCAGGCTCGCACCTCAGCCGGTGGTTCTCGACCCACCCTTGAGTCGGTCAACCCGAATTCGTCGCCTACCTACTAGACTGGACTTATGAGACTGTTCACACGTCAAGTTTTAGCAACTACTGTATTGTAACATGTCACTGGTTTATCGTTCCAGGTCTCGTTTGATCGGACCACATTTCAACGTTCTTCTTCTTTTGTTATGGTACAACCTCGTTAGCATGCCACACCTGACATCGCCCCTCGTATATAGTTACGCCACATGTACATGCTGTAAATATCACGCACACACACCTTTAGCTGCACTCAGGACACATTCATCTTTATAACCACGTAGGCACATAATCTTGTAAAAAAGGGGGGATGGACTTCCGGGTGCGGCGATGACCAGCTGAGTCGCACGTTTCGGCAGCTCCCGGTGAAACGGACTTTTGGGCTCTTGGTAGGAGCCCCAACGGCAATTTTGACGGCTAAAAACACTGTGCGGTAAACCAGAAGGGAATTCCCCCCTGGATACGGATGGAAAAAGGAGGAGAAAGTGGCCGGATTGCAGTGGATCCTTTAGAACAGCGGCAAGGAAGGCAAGCAAAAACCAAGATGGCGTCGGAAGGTGGCAGTTTAACATGGGGCCCTGAACAACAATTGTTCTTGAAATGCTGTGTGGAAGAGCTCAAAAAGGAAATGAAGAAAGAGCTGTTGGCCCCGATACTACAGGCGATCGAAGGGCTAAAGGAGGAACAAAAGACCCAGGAGCGGGAGCTTCGGGTCGTGAAGGCAAAGGCAGCCGAGAATGAGGACGACATACAGGGCCTGGTGGTGAAGACGGAGATGCATGAGGCACATCAGAAACGATGTGTGGAAAGGTTGGAGGCACTGGAGAACAACGCAAGGAGGAACAACCTGAGGATTCTTGGTCTTCCTGAAGGTGCGGAGGGAGCGGACGTCGGGGCATATGTGAGCACGATGCTGCACTCGTTAATGGGAGCGGAGGCCCCGGCGGGTCCGTTGGGAGGTGGAGGGAGCATCCGAGTGATGGCGCGAGGACCGAGAGCAGGAGAAATTCCCAGAGCCATAGTGGTGAGATTCCTCCGTTTTAAGGATAAAGAAATGGTCCTTAGATGGGCAAAGAAAACTCGGAGCAGTAAATGGGAGAACGCGGTGATCCGCGTTTATCAAGACTGGAGTGCGGAGGTGGCGAGAAGGAGGGCGAGCTTTAATCGGGCCAAGGCGGTGCTTCATAAAAAGAAGATAAAATTTGGAATGCTGCAACCGGCAAGACTGTGGGTCACATATCGAGGGAGGCACCACTACTTTGAGACGGCGGATGAAGCGTGGACTTTTATTGTGGAAGAAAAACTGGAATGAGCGGGTTATTAAAAAGAACGTTTGAACAAAGTGGTGGGGCGAATGTGGGGGGCGAAGAGGGGGGTTAAAAAGGGGGGAAAGAGGAGTTTTATGTACTAATCCTGCGATGTGGTACCTTTTCTCTCTTCCACAGGTGGTGATGGGGGGAGGAGGGGAGGTGGAGGAGATGGGGCGTTGGCCATTGGGGGCGGGGCCAAGGGAGAAGCGCGGGCTTGGTTCCCGCGCTATGATAATCATGGCGGGAATAGAGAAGCAGGAAGGAGGGGGCGTCGCACGGTGCGAGCCGAGGTCACGGGGGGAAGCCGAGGTCGGCCAGAGTTTGCTGACTTCTGGGAGCAACATGGGGGGAGTAATTACGCTAGCGGGGGATCTAGCGGGGGGGGTGGGAGGGGGGAATTACTGGGTTGCTGCTGCTGGGGAGAGGGGGGAGCTGGTATGGGAGGGGATGGGCGGGGGGGCACCGCCTGGGGGCGATACAGCTGCGTGGGAACCGGGTGAGGAGCTGGAAAAAGGGGATGGCTAATCGACAAGGGGGGGGGGGTAGGAAGCCCCCCCAACCCGGCTGACCACGTGGAACGTGAGAGGGCTGAACGGGCCGATAAAGAGGGCACGGGTACTCGTACACCTAAAGAAACTTAAGGCAGATGTGGTTATGTTACAGGAAACGCACCTGAAACTGATAGACCAGGTTAGGCTACGCAAAGAATGGGTGGGGCAGGTGTTCCATTCGGGGCTAGATGCGAAAAACAGGGGGGTGGCTATATTAGCGGGGAAGCGGATAATGTTCGAGGCAAAGACTATAGTAGCAGATAACGGGGGCAGATACGTGATGGTGAGTGGCAAACTACAGGGGGAGACGGTGGTTTTGGTAAACGTATATGCCCCGAACTGGGATGATGCCAATTTTATGAGGCGGATGCTAGGACGCATTCCGGACCTAGAGATGGGAAAGCTGATAATGGGGGGAGATTTTAATACGGTGTTGGAACCAGGGCTGGATAGGTCGAAGTCCAGGACTGGAAGGAGGCCGGCAGCAGCCAAGGTACTTAAAGATTTTATGGAGCAGATGGGAGGTGTAGACCCGTGGAGATTTAGCAGACCTAGGAGTAAGGAGTTCTCGTTTTTCTCCTATGTCCATAAAGTCTACTCGCGAATAGACTTTTTTGTGCTGGGAAGGGCGTTGATCCCGAAGGTGAGGGGAACGGAGTATACGGCTATAGCCATTTCGGATCATGCTCCACACTGGGTAGACTTGTAGATAGGGGAGGAAACAGGAGGGCGCCCACCCTGGAGAATGGACATGGGACTAATGGCAGATGAGGGTGTGTGTCTAAGGGTGAGGGGGTGCATTGAAAAGTACTTGGAACTCAATGATAATGGGGAGGTCCAGGTGGGAGTGGTCTGGGAGGCGCTGAAGGCGGTGGTTAGAGGGGAGCTGATATCAATAAGGGCACATAAAGGGAAGCAGGAGAGTAAGGAATGGGAGCGGTTGCTGCAAGAACTTTTGAGGGTGGACAGACAATATGCGGAAGCACCGGAGGAGGGACTGTACAGGGAAAGGCAAAGGCTACATGTAGAATTTGACTTGCTGACTACGGGCACTGCAGAGGCACAATGGAGGAAGGCACAGGGTGTACAGTACGAATATGGGGAGAAGGCGAGCAGGTTGCTGGCACACCAATTGAGGAAAAGGGGAGCAGCGAGGGAAATAGGGGGAGTGAGGGATGAGGAAGGAGAGATGGAGCGGGGAGCGGAGAGAGTGAATGGAGTGTTCAAGACATTTTATAAAAAATTATATGAAGCTCAACCCCCGGATGGGAGGGAGAGAATGATGGGCTTTTTGGATCGGCTGGAATTTCCCAAGGTGGAAGAGCAGGAAAGGGTGGGACTGGGAGCACAGATCGAGGTAGAAGAAGTGGTGAAAGGAATTAGGAGCATGCAGGCGGGAAAGGCACGGGACCGGATGGATTCCCAGTCGAATTCTATAGAAAATATGCGGACTTGCTCGCCCCGGTATTGACGAGGACCTTTAATGAGGCAAAGGAAAGGGGACAACTGCCCCCGACTATGTCTGAAGCAACGATATCGCTTCTCTTAAAGAAGGAAAAGGACCCGCTACAATGCGGGTCCTATAGACCTATTTCCCTCCTAAATGTAGATGCCAAGATCCTGGCCAAGGTAATGGCAATGAGAATAGAGGAATGTGTCCCGGGGGTGGTCCACGAGGAGCAAACTGGGTTTCTGAAGGGGAGACAGCTGAACACGAATATACGGAGGCTGTTAGGGGTAATGATGATGCCCCCACCAGAGGGGGAAACGGAGATAGTAGTGGCGATGGATGCCGAGAAAGCATTTGATAGAGTGGAGTGGGATTATTTGTGGGAGGTGTTGAGGAGATTTGGTTTTGGAGAGGGGTATGTTAGATGGGTGCAGCTGTTGTATAGGGCCCCGATGGCGAGCGTGGTCACGAATGGACGGGGATCTGCATATTTTCGGCTCCATAGAGGGACAAGGCAGGGATGCCCTCTGTCCCCATTATTGTTTGCACTGGCGATTGAGCCCCTGGCGATAGCGTTGAGGGGTTCCAAGAAGTGGAGGGGAGTACTTAGAGGAGGAGAAGAACACCGGGTATCTTTGTATGCGGACGATTTGTTATTATATGTGGCAGACCCGGCGGAGGGGATGCCAGAAATAATGCGGATACTTGGGGAGTTTGGGGATTTTTCAGGGTATAAATTGAACATGGGGAAAAGTGAGTTGTTTGTGGTGCATCCAGGGGAGCAGAGTAGAGAAATAGAGGACCTACCGTTGAGGAAGGTAACAAGGGACTTTCGTTACCTGGGGATCCAGATAGCCAAGAATTGGGGCACATTGCATAGGTTAAATTTAACGTGGTTGGTGGAACAAATGGAGGAGGATTTCAAGAGATGGGATATAGTATCCCTGTCACTGGCAGGGAGGGTGCAGGCGGTTAAGATGGTGGTCCTCCCGAGATTCCTCTTTGTGTTTCAGTGCCTCCCGGTGGTGATCACGAAGGCTTTTTTTAAAAGGATTGAAAAGAGCATCATGGGTTTTGTGTGGGCCGGGAAGACCCCGAGAGTGAGGAAGGGATTCTTACAGCGTAGCAGGGATAGGGGGGGGCTGGCACTACCGAGCCTAAGTGAGTATTATTGGGCCGCTAATATTTCAATGGTGAGTAAGTGGATGGGAGAGGAGGAGGGAGCGGCGTGGAAGAGATTAGAGAGGGCGTCCTGTAGGGGGACTAGCCTACAGGCTATGGTGACAGCCCCATTGCCGTTCTCACCGAGGAACTACACGACAAGCCCGGTGGTGGTGGCTACACTGAAGATTTGGGGACAGTGGAGACGGCATAGGGGAAAGACTGGAGCCTTGGGGGGGGTCCCCGATAAGAAACAACCATATATTGTTAATATATACGGTATAATATGTATAGGTCGTTGCTACAGATAATTATATATTGGACTGTTAAATTATATTTTTGGAGAGTGTTACTTGTGATAAGGCAGTTATTAGGGATAGTTTTCATTTTTGTTATTTATTATTTATTCATTTTCTGTTTATAAAATAGGTCATTGTTATTTGTGTTGTTATAATATTGTTGGTTGACCAAAAATTTTCAATAAAATATTTTTTTTTAAAAAGGGGGGGATGTCATGATATTCAAACACACATCACAATACACACATCATGATAGACAGACCAACAGACCAATTAGCACACATAACACGACAGCCAATCACAGACAAGAGCAGACACAGTATAAGACAAGAAACATGACACCTGCTGGCCAGTCCATCTGGAGACAGGACAAAGCCAGGACCTCATTAACAAGACACTCACACAGTCACCACGTGCTGAGTACCAAGACAGATGTGTAAATAACTAGTTGGAATAAAACTGTGTTGCACCAATCGCAACCGTGTTGGTTCGTCTGTACCTCAGAGCACCCAACACCACAATATTGAATGGTGATGCAGGCTCAAAGGGCCGAATGGCCTACTCCTGCACCTATTTTCTATGTTTCTATCAGACCATAAGACCAATAAGACATAGGAGCAGAATTAGACCACTTGGCCTTCGAGTCTGCTCCGCCATTCAATCATGGCTGATATTTTCTCATCCCCATTCTCCTGCCTTCTCCCATAACCCCTGATCCCCTTATTAATCAAGAACCTATCTATCTCTGTTCTGAAGATGTTGTTGAAGGATAAATCAGCACAGGACACGGTGGAGAAATCCCCTGTTCTTTTCTCAACATTGCCATGGGTGCAACCCGGTGGCACAGTGGTTAGCACTGCTGCCTCGCCCCGCCGAGTATCCGGGTTCGATCCCGGCCCCGGGTCACTGTCCATGGGGAGTTTGCCCATTCTCCCCGTGTCTGCATGGGTCTCACCCCCACAACCCAAAGATGTGCCTGGTAGGTGAATTGGCCACGCTAATTGGGGCAAATAGGTACTCTAAATTAAAAATATATATATAAACAGTGCCATGGAATCTTTTACTCCCACCTAAGAGGACAAATGGAGCCTCAGATTAACATCTCAGTTGAAACATGGCATCTCCGATAGTGCAGCACGGCCTCAGTTCTGCACTGTGAGTGCCAGCCTGAATTTTATGCTCAGGTTTCTGGAGTGAGATTTGAACCCATGGCTGACTGAGGGGGTGGAGAGCCGCCTACAGAACCATGACTAATGCAATTTAATTAATCGCTCGACTGACGAGCTCAACAAGGTGTTAATGTTAACGAGGCCTAGTCACTGAATGCTTCTTTCCACCTAAGCTAGGTAACACTCTAACGCAGTGCTTCCCACATCTTTTTCTACTGTCACCCCATTTTAATGCTTCAAACTTGCTTTCAACCCCAGCGTGAATATTGGGGGGCTGGGGGAGAATTCTTGAGTGGGTTGGAGGTTCAAAGCATGGATAAAGGCAAAACTACTCTCACACCGACCATTTTGCAGACTCGATTGGTGTCAGCGATCGGGGTCACAGAGCTCATTAGATTAGGCCTCGCCCACAAGCAAAAGAAAAATGGCGCACATTTAAAGAGGCCTCCCAGCCAATGCCAGGACTCAAATCGGTGTTTCTGCTCCACAGCTGCCATTGTGGGTCTCGGGGCTCAGCACCCCGATAGCTTGTCCCGCGACCTCACTCAGGCCAGCAACCCTCAGTTTGGGAGCCCCTGCTGAATGGGACGGATCTGCAATCCACAACAACGGGACATTGTAAGAGCTTATTTGATTTAAAGTTCGGCAATTTGAGTGACAGGGACGGTACAGCCTCTCCAGAATGTTTCAGACAATGGGACAAATCACCGAAGGACTTTCAAACTCTGAAGACAATGCAGAGAAGATAAGGCTGGCCCCTGGTGCCAGTGCACTGAATTGTGAAGAAAGAGTTGGACTATTCCACCTCGAAATGAGGTCGCTGAACAAGGTCTGAGCAGAAATCTGAATAAAAACTAGAGAAATATTGTTTTAAGTTGTACCTCAACAACAAAGCTAGAAGGTTAGTTCAAACCGGTGGAAAACTGACCAATGTTTTGTTTACATAAAGAGTGATTCCTCAACCATTAGAATTGATTCCCATTCACATCAATGAAGGCAATATCACTCAGATGCTGTAGCTTTCTCAGGAAAAGCTAAGATATGACATTCCTTGTCTGTACATATCACTCAGGTGACAGCGACTGTACTCCGAAGGCTCCTTAGCTAAACCGCAGCATGCTGTTACGTACTTTTGTATCTGATCCTCCACATCCTGTTCAGAGACGAACTTGGGCCTTCTTCGGACATCCCTCTGAGTCCCAATACGTGTGTTTCTCTGAGACATTTCTGAATGGAAGGTGGGAGGAATTGGGAGGAGGGAGAAGGAGAGACAGAATTGAATGATGGGTCTTTTATTCAGAGCGGGAGGGGGGGAAGGTTGTAATCTTCAGAGATTTCTTAGCCACATTTTCTATACATCACGACTATTGAAAGCAGCTTGTCTAAACTGACTGTACCTTTAAAATCCAGCACATACTGGTGCTTTCCAGCTGTAAATTCCATTTTTCCGCTGTTATCCGCCAAATATGCCTTCTCCAGGTCAATGGATGTTGTGGTGGCAGCAATGTGCAGTCCTTCCTGTTGTACAGAATTTGACCAGTCAGTCAGGAGTTCAGAGATTGATACTATCTCCTCATAGCCCAATTGCCAAACTCTGCTCCTCTCTCACGGGTCTCCATGCTGAAGGAACAACTTCTGAAAATTCAGCCTTGTACCTTCAAGAAAATTCTGCTGCGATGACTTCCGGGTGCGGCTATGCAGAGCTAGGTCGCATATTCGGCAGCTCCTGCTTGGAACGGACTTTTGGGCTCTTTTACAGGGCCCCCACGGCATTTGTTTGACATTTCCCGGTGTGGGAAGAAGGCGGCAATATTCCCCCGACAGTGTCCCCCAGGAAGGGTATGTCTCTTGGTTGCCAGACACACGCAGAAACAGTGAAAGATTTGGCTGCAACTACAGGATAAACAGGGCCTCTTCCAGCATGCAGGCGGGGGAAGGGCAAGCTTAAAGCTGCAAGCTGACCTGAGGGCCTGTATCAAAGGTGAATTCTAGCAGCAGAGGGAACAACTGTGAAAAGACCTCATCAAGGCCACTGAAGGGACTTCCGGTTGCGGTGATGCCTAGCTAGCCGCACGCTTCGGCGGCTCCAGCTCCGACGGACCTTCGGGCTCTTTTAAGAGCCTCAACGGGGAATTTTTCGACGACGCAACCCGGTGTGGGGTGTGTGAGAAGGGAGTCCCCCCCAAACGAAGGAGGAAAAAACCGGCGGCGGCGGCTGCAGCGCGAGGAATCGTCGACCAAAGGGTCAGAAAGAGAGAAGTACAAGATGGCGGCGGAGAAAGCGCAGGCGACATGGGGGCCTGAGCATGAAATTGTGAGACGGTGCGTGGAGCTGCTGAAGAGGGAGGTGCTGACCCCGTTGCTACAGGCAATTGAGGGGCTCAAGGAGACATTAAAGACCCAGGAGACAGAGCTCCGTGTGGTGGAGCAGAAGGTGACAGATATTGAGGACGAGATCCTGGGCCTGGCGGTTAAGACACAGACGCACGAGGCACTTCATAAAAAGTGTACTGAAAGGATCAAAGCCCTAGAAAATGGAGCGCGAAGGAAGAACCTTCGGATACTGGGTCTCCCTGAGGGTGTGGAAGGAGTGGACTGTGGAGCGTACGCAAGTACGATGCTGAGCTCACTGATGGGTGCTGAGGCCCCTACGGGCCCCTTGGAGGTGGAGTGGGCAAATCGGATTCCGGCGAGAAGACCAAAAGCGGGAGAACCACCCAGGGCGATAATCGTGCGATTTTACCGCCTTAAGGATAGAGAAGAGGTCCTGAGATGGGCTAAAAAGGTGCGGAGTAGCAGATGGGAGAATGCAGTGGTACGGGTATACCAGGATTGGAGTGCGGAGGTGGCGAGAAGGAGGGCGAGCTTCAACCGAGCCAAAGAGGTGTTGCATAAAAGGAAGGTGAAGTTCGGGATGCTGCAGCCGGCAAGACTATGGGTCACGTATCAGGAGAGACACCATTATTTCGAGACGGCGGAGGAAGCATGGACCTTCATCAAAGAAGAGAAATTGGATCGGAACTGAGGGACTGATGCTGCAGGAAATGTTATTGTTAATGTTACGGTGGAAGTTAATTGAGAAGTAAACAGGGAAGGGGGGAGACATTGGGGAAATGTGGGCGCCGGTGAGGGGGGGAAAGACGGGACATAGTTGGAGAATGGGGAAGGGGAGGGGGAGGGGAAAGGGAGCTGCGCCATAAGAGGCGGGTCAGGTAAAGGGATGTTCCCGCACCAGAAAGAATAAGGCGGGAAGACAGGCGCAAGGCGGATGGGAGTTCCCCACATGGGGGGGGTCGAGGAGTGAGCAGGAGTAGCCGGGGTCAGTTGAAGTCAGCTGACTTACGGAAGTAATATGGGGGGAGCAATCAAGCTAGAAAGAGATCTAGCGGGGAGGGGAGGAGGGAGGGAGAAGGGGGGGGGGACAACTGGGTTGCTGCTGCGGAAATCCAAAAGGAAATGGCTAAAGAGTGGGTGGGCGGGGATGGTGTGCGACGCTGGGGGAGCGAGCGGGAGCGTGGAGGCGGGATATGGGACTGGCCTAGAGAAGGTAATGGCTAGTCGACACGGGAGGGGGGCAGGTAGCCCCCTAGTGAGGCTGATCACGTGGAACGTGAGAGGCCTGAACGGACCGATAAAAAGGGCCCGAGTGCTCGCGCATTTGAAAGGACTAAGGGCAGACGTGGTTATGCTCCAAGAGACGCACCTAAAGGTGGCGGACCAAGTTAGGCTAAGGAAAGGATGGGTGGGACAGGTGTTCCACTCAGGACTGGACGCAAAGAATAGAGGGGTGGCCATTTTGGTGGGGAAACAGGTCGCATTTGAAGCAAAGAACATCGTAGCAGATAGCGGAGGTAGATATGTAATGGTGAGTGGCAGGCTGGAGGGAATGGAGGTCGTGTTGGTTAACGTGTATGCCCCAAACTGGGACGATGCGGGATTTATGAGACGGATGCTGGGGCGTATACCGGACCTGGAGGTAGGAAACTTGATTTTAGGAGGGGACTTTAATACGGTGCTGGACCCGGGGCTAGATAGATCCAGCTCAAGGACCGGAAGAAGGCCGGCAGCGGCCAAGGTACTTAAGGGGTTTATGGACCAAATGGGGGGAGTGGATCCATGGCGATTTCTTAGACCTAGGGCTAGGGAGTATTCCTTCTTCTCCCATGTCCATAAAGTGTACTCCCGGATAGATTTTTTTGTTTTGGGAAGGTCGTTGATCTCTAGGGTGGAAGAAGCTGAGTACTCAGCCATAGCGGTTTCGGATCATGCCCCACATTGGGTGGACCTGGAATTAGGAGAGGAAAGGGAGCAGAGAACACTCTGGCGATTAGATGTGGGACTGATGGCGGATGAGGGAGTGTGTGCAAGAGTGCGGGGGTGTATTGAGAGATACCTGGAGGTCAATGACGACGGCGAGGTCCCGGTGGGAGTGGTATGGGAAGCACTAAAAGCGGTGGTCAGAGGAGAGCTGATCTCCATTGGGGCCCACAAAAGGAAAACAGAGGCCAAGGAAAGGGAAAGATTACTGGGGGAGATTTTAAGGGTGGATAGGGAATTTGCAGAGACCCCGGAGGAGGAATTGTACAGGGAGAGGAGACGACTCCAGACGGAATTTGACCTTCTGACCACCAGAAAGGCGGAGGTACTGTGGAGGAAGGCACAGGGGAGGAGGTATGAATATGGGGAAAAGGCGAGTCGCCTGTTGGCTCATCAATTGCGAAAGAGGGCAGCAGCGAGGGAAATAGGAGGAATTAGAGACGAAAGGGGAGACACGGTGCGAAGGGCAGGAAAGATAAATGAGGTGTTCAAGACCTTCTATGAGGAACTGTATAGGTCTCAACCCCCAGAGGGAGAGGAGGGGATGCGGCAGTTCCTGGACCAATTGAGGTTCCCGAAAGTGGAGGAGCGGGGGGTGGTAGGCCTGGGGGCACCGATTGGGGTGGACGAGGTTATTAAGGGACTGGGAAGCATGCAAGCAGGGAAGGCCCCAGGACCAGACGGGTTCCCGGTGGAGTATTACAGAAAATATGTGGACTTGTTGGCCCCGTTGATGGTGAGGACGTTCAATGAGGCCAGGAAAGGGGGGACTCTACCCCCGACGATGTCGGAGGCGACGATATCGTTAATTTTGAAGAGGGATAAAGATCCGTTGCAGTGCGGGTCCTATAGACCCATTTCATTGTTGAACGTGGACGCCAAATTGTTGGCAAAGGTACTGGCATCGAGGATAGAGGACTGTGTCCCGGGGGTGGTGCACGAAGACCAGACAGGGTTCGTAAAAGGGAGACAACTGAATGTTAACGTGCGACGACTATTAGGGGTGATAATGATGCCCTCAGTGGAGGGGGAGGCAGAGATAGTGGCGGCAATGGACGCAGAGAAGGCATTTGATAGGGTGGAGTGGGAGTATTTATGGGAAGTGTTAAGGAGGTTTGGGTTTGGGAACGGGTTTATTAGCTGGGTTAGACTTCTTTATGGGGCTCCAACGGCAAGCGTAGTTACAGGTCGACATAGATCGGAGTATTTCCGACTATATAGGGGAACAAGACAGGGATGCCCGCTGTCTCCATTGTTGTTCGCGTTGGCAATTGAACCTCTGGCCATGGCGTTGAGAGACTCCAGGAAATGGAGAGGGGTGATTAGAGGGGGAGAAGAACACCGAGTCTCGTTATATGCGGATGACCTATTGTTATACGTGTCGGACCCAGCGGGGGGAATGATAGAGGTTATGCGAATTTTGAGGGGGTTCGGGGATTTCTCGGGGTATAGGCTAAACATGGGGAAGAGTGAATTATTTGTGATACATCCAGGGGACCAGAGTAGAGAGATAGAAGGCTTGCCTCTAAGGAAAGTGGAAAGAAACTTCCGATACCTGGGGATTCAGATCGCTAGGAGCTGGGGAACCTTGCACAGACTTAATCTGACACGGTTGGTAGAACAAATGGAGGAGGACTTCAAGAGGTGGGACATGCAGCCTCTATCGCTGGCGGGCAGGGTGCAAGCAATTAAGATGATGGTCCTCCCGAGGTTCTTATTTGTATTTCAATGTCTCCCTATACTAATCACTAAGACCTTTTTTAATAAAATAGACAGGAGCATCACGAGCTTCGTGTGGGCAGGGAAAGTTCCGAGAGTAAGGAGGGGGTTCCTTCAGCGTAGTAGGGACAGAGGAGGATTGGCACTACCGAACTTGGGCGATTACTATTGGGCCGCCAATGTGGCAATGATACGTAAATGGATGATGGAGGGTGAGGGAGCGGCGTGGGAAAGACTGGAGAGAAAGTCCTGTAAAGGGACGAGTTTAGAGGCGCTGGTGACGGCGCCGCTACCGATCTCACCTAAAAAGTTTACCACGAACCCGGTAGTGGCGGCAACATTGAATATCTGGGGACAGTGGAGGCGACAGAGAGGGGTGCGGGGAGCCCTGGTGGGGTCCCCAATCAGGAACAACCATAGGTTCGCCCCAGGAAGAATGGATGGAGGATTTCAGAGCTGGTTCCAGTTGGGAATTAGGAGGGTGGGAGATTTATTTATAGATGGGACTTTTGCGAGCTTGGGAGCATTGGAGGAAAAGTATAAGTTGCCCCGGGGAAATTTCTTGAGATATATGCAGGTGAGGGCATTTACTAGACAACAGGTGAGGGAATTTCCATTGCTCCCGACACAGGGGATACAGGACAGGGTGCTTTCAGGGGTGTGGGTCGGAGAGGGCAAGGTGTCAGAGATTTACCGAGAGATGAGGGAAGAGGGGGAGGAGTCGGTGGGCGAACTAAAAGGAAAGTGGGAAGAAGAACTAGGGGAGGAGATAGAGGAGGGTATGTGGGCTGATGCCCTAAGCAGGGTAAATTCCTCTTCCTCATGCGCCAGGCTTAGCCTGATTCAATTTAAGGTGCTACATAGAGCACACATAACGGGAGCAAGATTGAGCAGGTTCTTTGGAGTGGAGGACAAATGTGGGAGGTGTGGCAGGAGCCCGGCAAACCACGCACATATGTTTTGGGCATGCCCGGCACTGGAAGGGTATTGGAAGGGAGTGACGGGAGTGATTTCGCGGGTGGTGAGGGCCCGGGTCAAACCAGGCTGGGGGTTAGCTCTATTTGGAGTTGCGGAAGAGTCGGGAGTGCAGGAGGCGAAAGAGGCCGACGTTGTGGCCTTTGCGTCCCTAGTAGCCCGGCGCAGGATCCTACTCATGTGGAAGGAGGCGAAACCCCCCGGACTGGAGGCCTGGGTAAATGATATGGCGGGGTTCATTAAACTGGAGCAGATAAAGTTTGCCCTGAGAGGATCGGCTCAAGGGTTCACCAGGCGGTGGCAGCCATTTCTCGACTACCTAGGGGAACGTTAGAGGGAAGACAGATGACCAGCAGCAGCAACCCAGGGGGAGGGGGGGTTTAGTTTAGGTCAAAGATAAAGGGGTTTTGTTACTTGTGTATTGTTTAAAATTTCTGTATTGTTATTGTTGCGTTTGCTTTGTAAGAGGGGAAAAATTGTTGTTTGGGAAAAAATTTTCAATAAAACATTTATAAAAAAAAAAAAAAAAAAAAAAAAAAGAAAATTCTGCTGCCTTCCCTCTGATAGCAATAGATCAGAATATGAAACAAAATATTGCTGAAGGGGAAGACGGGTTACCGAAGCTTTGCGTCTTCCACTCATCAGGACAAATGCAAGAATACCGGGCGGGATTCTCCGACCCCGCTGTAACCGGAGAATCGGCGCCAATGGCACCGGGGCGGTCGCCGCGGCACTGGTCAACACGGTTCCCCCGACGATTCTCTGCGCTCGACGGGCCGAGTGCCCACCGATTTCCGCCAGCGTCGTTCACGTGTGGTCCTACCCGGCGGGACCTCGACGTTCATGCTGCACGGGCCGTCCTGGTGTGGGGAGGGGGATCCGACTCTAGGGGGAGGGGCCTCCACGGTGGCCAGGCCCATGATCGGGACCTACCGATTGGCGGGCAGGCTAATCCCAGGGGATTATGTTATCCGCGCCGGGCCCCTGTAGGGCTCCGCCATGTTGCCCGGGGGCCGGCGTGGAGAAGGCAACCCAAGCGCATGCGCGGACCCGCGCCGGCCGTGCTGGCACCCGTATCGGCAGCTGGAGCTGCGTGAAGCACTCCAGTGTCATGCTGGCCCCCCCTGTGCGGCGCAGGATCGCTGCTCGTGAGGACCAGATGACGCCGTCGTAAGACGCCCCGGAGTTTACGACGGTGTCAACACTCAGGATCGGAGAATCCCGCCCACCAAATTTTAAATCATCACAACAATTTATACTACAGGAGAAAAGAGTGTTGATTGGTTAGCAAGTCGACTCTGATGAGCCGACGCGTTGCCATGGACAAAGCAACAAAGGAACTAGAGACTGCCCAAGCTCCCGGATAATTCAAAAAAGGCGCAAGGCTTGAACATATTCCTTTCATTCGCACGGAATGGGAGGCTGTTTATGGATGTGTGACCAGCAAGTATAAATGAGCTACTTATGAGCTTGACTGATTATTTGTTGTTATTAATGCACTCATGATTGATCAGCAAGTGCTGCCCTATCGCTGAATCACATCTAACAGTAGATGTGAGAATGACTATCGATATGAAATAGGTAACAGTATACTACTGGGCAGGGTTCCAGGATGAAGTAACATATCAAACCGATTTATACTCAATAAGATGACACTGTGAATATCCTTACGTAATAATGACACTACATAGGTATCTCAATCCCTGTGGCTAGTTCAATGCATTTCTGCGATACTAAAACAACAACTTTATGCCACTCTATATATTTCAGTGGTGAGCCGGAGAGGGGGATGTCGATTTCACAAAGCTTATCGGATGGGCAGCACAACTTGGGAGATTTGAGTCTGGTGTATTTGACTAGGCATCTGCCATCAGCTGAAGTGGCTGTAGCATTGAAGCAGAAGAAATGTTGAGTGCCAATAGCCTCACTGTCATTTTTGACATCGAATATTGGGCAAATAATATGTGGGTCGCCTGACGACAACAACATGGTACTGCTTACGACTGCTTACGGCTGGCATGTCAAGAGATCTCCAGAGAGCATCTCCCCACTCCCCATTTCTCTCTCCGCATCCTGCAAACCGCTGATACTTGTCTATGATTTGGCACCACAGTGAGTGTGATAAGGCCATCCAACTGGTTATGTACAGAGTTTGAAGCAAAATTAAAGCATCTTGGTTATAACTGAATTTGTCCTCAACTATTCATAATTTTAGTCCCCAATTGAATTCTAAAGACAAACCAGATATCAAGCTCGCAAATTCCTTGGCCTGGATAACTTTCACCTGATGAACCAGCACCTCGGCTTCTACTATTCATTGAACCCTCAAGAGTATTGAAAGACAAAGAGATCTAGGAGTACAGGTCCACAGGTCATTGAAAGGGGCAACACAGGTGGAGAAGGTAGTCAAGAAGGCATACGGCATGCTTGCCTTCATTGGCCGGGGCATTGAGTATAAGAATTGGCAAGTCATGTTGCAGCTGTATAGAACCTTAGTTAGGCCACACTTGGAGTATAGTGTTCAATTCTGGTCGCCACACTACCAGAAGGATGTGGAGGCTTTAGAGAGGGTGCAGAAGAGATTTACCAGAATGTTGCCTGGTATGGAGGGCATTAGCTATGAGGAGCGATTGAATAAACTCGGTTTGTTCTCACTGGAACGAAGGAGGTTGAGGGGAGACCTGATAGAGGTATACAAAATTATGAGGGGCATAGACAGAGTGGATAGTCAGAGGCTTTTCCCCAGGGTAGAGGGGTCAATTACTAGGGGGCATAGGTTTAAGGTGAGAGGGGCAAGGTTTAGAGTAGATGTACGAGGCAAGTTTTTTACGCAGAGGGTAGTGGGTGCCTGGAACTCGCTACCGGAGGAGGTAGTGGAAGCAGGGACGATAGGGACATTTAAGGGGCATCTTGACAAATATATGAATAGGATGGGAATAGAAGGATACGGACCCAGGAAGTGTAGAAGATTGTAGTTTAGTCGGGCAGCATGGTCGGCACGGGCTTGGAGGGCCGAAGGGCCTGTTCCTGTGCTGTACATTTCTTTGTTCTTTGTACTATGAAGTGCTGCAAAATCAGACAACTTTCCGTATTAATGAAATGTTTATTATTCCTTCCGCTAGATGCTTGCTTCCATTTAGAAGATAACCTTTTAAGATGTAATTTTATTTATTTATTTTGTGATGTATTAAACCCCAATCTGGTTGAGATGATAAAGGAGTGCTGTGCTTCTCTTTAAATTTATATTTAATGGAGCCACCTATACTGGCTCCATTATTCTGTAAATTTATAAGTTCAAGGAGAAGAATTAGGCCATTTGGCCCATCGAGTCTGCTCCGCCATTCGATCATGGCTGATCTCATCTATCCATAACCCTTCAACCCATACCAATTAAAAATATCTGTCTAACGCCGCCTTAAATTTACTCACTGTATAAGCACCAACCACACTCTGGGGTATCGAATTCCACAGATTCACAACCCTTTGGGAGACGTTTCTCCTCAACTCCGTTTTAAATTTGCTACCTTTTATGCTAAGACTGTGACCTCTCTTTAGAATTCCCCACAAGCGGAAGCATCAGCTCCATGTCTACTTTATCCATACCTTTTATCATCTTGTATACCTCAATTTGATATCCCCTCATTCTTCTAAGCCCTTCTAAATTACGTCACTGAAGCATAGTACCAGAAAAAAGACATTTGGCCCATCGAGTGCTCCACCATTCAGTTAGATCATGGCTGATTCATCCCTTAACTCCATTTATATTACTTAGTCCTGTAACCCCTTATATCCTTACCCAAGAAAAAAAATAGGTCCCAATTTTTACATTTTCAACTGATTCCTGGGCCTTTTGGGGGAGAGGGGGTCCAGTCCCCTTTGTGTGAGGAAGTGTTTCCTGACATCGCTCCTGAATAGCCCAGCTTTAATTTTAAGGCTACACTCCCCTTGTTCTGGATTTCTACAGCTGCGGAGAGCTTCCCTCTACCTACCGTGACCAACCCTTGAAACATCTTACTCCCCCAATTAGATCTCCACTAGTCTTCTAAAATCAAGGGAATACAAACCTGGGGCGGGATTCTCCGCTATCGGCGCGATGTCCGCCGACCGGCGCCAAAAACGGCACGAATCAGTCCGGCATCACGCCGCCCCAAAGGTGCGGAATTCTCCGCAACTTGAGGGGCCGAGCCCTCACCTTGAGGGGATAGGCCCACGGCGGAGTGATTTCCGCCCCGCCAGCTGGCGGGAAAGGCCTTTGGCGCCCCACCAGCTGGCGCGGAAATGACTTTGCTGTGCGACGCATACGCCCTGGATGCCCTGGAATCAATCTAGTGAATCTGTGCCATACTCCAAGCTGAGGCCAATATATCCTTCCTGAGTTGTCATGGCCAGAACTAAATGCAATACCCGAGATGGGGATCTAACCAGAGTTTACAGCCCACGCTAGTAAAACCCTAGCAAAACATTTGCAAAATGTTAGATGCGATTCTGGATTGGGCAGCACTTGATGAACAATATTGAGTGTGGTAACAGCTACTGCTTTAAATACCTAGGACAGGATTCTCCGGAAAGATTTCTAAGTGTGGCAACAAACGGGATCTGCCATGGGACTCCCGGGGCTCAGCCCAGTGTGGCCGGCAACACTTTTCAACATTAATTCAACACTTAACGAGGCTTCACGGGCTTCTAACCACAAATGAAGGCTCATCAGCTGACTCGCCGGCTCCGCGCTTACCAACCCCCAGCCAACAAGGTCGAACAGCACTAAAGCAGCACTTGCTCAGCCAACCCCAGCCAGCTCACAAAAATGGCTCCCAGGAGATCGGCCCCAAGATTCGGGGATGCAGATCTGGCCAGGCTCCTAGACGCAGTGGAGGCCAGGAGGGATGTCCTGTTTCCCTGGGTGTCCCGGAGGGTCAGCCATAGGGCAGCCAGTGCTGCTGGTGACGGCGGCTGTGACCAGGAGAACTGGCCTCCAATACCGGAAAAAAGTCAATGATCTACTCCGGGCAGCTGAATGAGTAGACACAAATGTGCACCCACCCCCGAGACCTTTCCACCCCCATGCGAGAGCATCCACCCCCTCCAACTCTCCATGCAACCCCCAACCCTCCCTCCACCCCCTCTCCCTTCAACGCCCCCCCCCAGCCCTTCCTTCATATACCTGCTCTCATCACTGTGAACCACAAATGTGGCTAATGATGCCCTCTCTGTGCCTCCTCAGGAAAAGCTCTCCCACAAGCGCCGGGAGACACCAGACTGGCGGTGGGGTGCCGGACGTAAGAATCCTCACCACCTTCGAGGAGCGGGTCCAGGAGGTGGCCGAGGACAGAGCAACCACCCATGTGGAGGCTGGCGGACGCCGCAGAGGTGAGGAACCACTGGGCCAGAGCCAAAGGACATGTCAAACATGAGTTGTTATTGCCTTACTGACTGACCTATCCCTCCCACTGACCACATGCCCATTCTCCTGCAGGACTTCCAGCCGACGGCGATGGCCCATCCCGGGTGGCCCCCTTTCCAGCCTCCCAGGAGAACACCTCGGAGGAGAGCTCCGAGGAAGACACAACGCTGCACATCAGGTGGAGGCAGGAACCCACAGGCGAGACAGCAGTCGGAGGTCTGGTGGATCCCAGGACCCAGCTGGGTCCCAGCCTGATGCTGTGCCTGCAAAAGAGGTATACCCGGAGCAGGTGGAGACATTAGGGTATGGCCATGACATTCAGAGGAAGATGTCAACGGCACTCCAGCAGGTTCATAGCCGATTGGAGAAGGCCCAGAGGCTACGGGCGTAGTAAATGTTGCCGGCAATGCATGGCATCTGTGGAAATATATGAAAAGAACAACTATAGATTGCAAAGTTTGGTGGGACATTGTATACGGTCAATTTAGGATTAAAACTTACTTCACAAACAATCTTGCAGCAACTGAGGCCATCGGTATTCTTCGCTTCAGGTTTAACCAGAATGGGAATGTGATAATCAATACCAAACAATAAGCTAATCAGATGAGAATAACGGTTTTAAGAGGAAATGTGGAACACACAGTGAACTCTGCAAAATCATATGAAAGAGGAACCATTACACATGAAGCTACAGAACCTGTTTACATATAAATATGTTGTAATTACTGGTGATTCGCAGAGTTGCTGGCCTCGCCTTTGTCCAGACACGCTTCCCTTGTGCACAAGTAAAAAATAAACTAACAATCTGATGGTCTTACTCGGAGTCGAGATATCGACACACCGAGGCCAACACTGCGAGGGTGGTGACCGCAGTGGAAAGCCTGGTGCACGATGTTGGCACCATTAGTGAAGGTGTCCAAGGTGTTGTGCAGTCAGTGACGGCCATTGCTGAGGGTCGAGACAGAATGTCCGCCTCGCTGGGGGATGTCACCCAGTACCAGGCTGACCTTGATGAGGTTCTGCGGCACATGTCCCTTCTCAGATGGGAATGGCCGAGGCACTGTGGAGCAGGTCTCAGTCGCAGGTGGGCTTTGCCGAGGCACCGCAGAGCATGGCCCAATCACTGAGGACCGTCGCTGAGGGCGTTGACATGGTGGTGCAGGCCATAGGGATCCGTCAGGGCTGGCAGAGCCAGATGATACCGGGGCAGCCGAGGCTCGAACCAGCTGCCCCTCCCTCCCAAGGTGAACCCCAGGCCCTAAGGGGTCCAACAAGGTGGAGGGGGCACTGGGTGCCAACCAGGAACCGTCCCATGGAGTGCCGATAGTGGCCACCAGCTCCCCCGAGTTCCACCACTTGACGAAGCCGTGTCTCACAGCCAGCACATGGGACCCGGCGGCCCGGCTGTGCATATGCCGCCGACAAGTGAGGCAGGGCCCTCCGGCCCCACAGCCTCCAGAGGACGCCGTCTATGGCATCGAAGGCCATGGGACAACGTAACCAGCTAGCTGCCTCCACCTTTGTGTGCATCCTGGGGACACAGCTAGATGTAGCGGTAGAGGTAAGAAGGCAAAGCACATCTGGGACACTGAGGGCACCGGGGGAGGATAGGTAGTGGGTGAATGGGTGGGGTGGAGGGTGCGGCACCATTGGAAGAGTGGAGAGCCGTTCGGAGGAGGAGGAGCAGTCTCTGTCAGCGAGAGAACCTGAGAACATCTAAGACACTCAGAGGGTAAGAAGGTAAGTAAGTGATTTTTACTCATTTTTAATTTTATACCTTTTTCAAATTGTGTGTGTGGGGGGAAACTGAAGTGACATCACAGAAAAGCTGTGGCCAGAGTGGCTGGTTGGGAATCTACACTAAATTTAAAAAATTAAGCATTGGTAACTAATTAAACATAATTACTTAATTATAATTTAGAGGGATATCTAAGCCAGAGATCGGAGAGTACTATATTTAGCTTTCGCATTTCTATTAGAAATCTAGTGCTAGGAAACAGATAGTTAACAGTAACTTTGAAATTTAAAAAAATATATATTTTTTAAAAAATTAAATTTTAATTTTAATTAATTGACGCAATGTCAGTTAGAAGGGTGCAGTGCTCTGACTGTGAGATGTGGCAGGTGCGGGAGGCTTCCAGCGTCCCGGATGGCTTCATCTGCAGAAAGTGCACCCAACTGGAGCTCCTCACAGACCGCATGGTTCGGTTGGAGCAGCAGTTGGATGCACTTAGGAGCATGCAGGTGGTGGAAAGCGTCATAGATCGCAGTTATGTAAATGTGGTCACACCCAAGGTGCAGGCAGAGAAATGGGTGATCACCAGAAAGGGCAGGCAGTCAGTGCAGGAATCCCCTGTGGTTGTCCCCCTCTCGAACAGGTATACCCCTTTGGATACTGTCGGGGGGGGATAGCCTATCAGGGGAAAACAGCAGCAGCCAGAGCAGTGGCACCACGGCTGGCTCTGATGTTCAGAAGGGAGGGTCAAAGCGCAGAACAGTAATAGTAATAGGGGACTCTATAGTCAGGGGCACAGATAGGCGCTTCTGTGGACGTGAAAGAGACTCCAGGATGGTATGTTGCCTCCCTGGTGCCAGGGTCCAGGATGTCTCCGAACGGGTAGAGGGCATCCTGAAGGGGGAGGGCAAACAGGCAGAGGTCGTTGTACATATTGGTACTAACGACATAGGCAGGAAGGGGCATGAGGTCCTGCAGCAGGAGTTCAGGGAGCTAGGCAGAAAGTTAAAAGACAGGACCTCGAGGGTTGTAATCTCGGGATTACTCCCTGTGCCACGTGCCAGTGAGGCTAGAAATAGGAAGATAGAGCAGCTAAACACGTGGCTAAACAGCTGGTGTAGGAGGGAGGGTTTCCATTATCTGGACCACTGGGAGCTCTTCCGGGGCAGGTGTGACCTTTATAAGAAGGACGGGTTGCATCTAAACCGGAGAGGCATAAATATCCTGGCCGCGAGGTTTGCTAGTGTCACACGGGAGGGTTTAAACTAGTGTGGCAGGGGGGTGGGCACGGGAGCAATAGGTCAGAAGGTGAGAGCATTGAGGGAGAACTAGGGAATAGGGACAGTGTGGCTCTGAGGCAGAGCAGACAGGGAGAAGTTGCTGAACACAGCGGGTCTGGTGGCCTGAAGTGCATATGTTTTAATGCAAGAAGTATTACGGGTAAGGCAGATGAACTTAGAGCTTGGATTAGTACTTGGAACTATGATGTTGTTGCCATTACAGAGACCTGGTTGAGGGAAGGGCAGGATTGGCAGCTAAACGTTCCAGGATTTAGATGTTTCAGGCGGGATAGAGGGGGATGTAAAAGGGGAGGCGGAGTTGCGCTACTGGTTCGGGAGAATATCACAGCTGTACTGCGGGAGGACACCTCAGAGGGCAGTGAGGCTATATGGGTAGAGATCAGGAATAAGAAGGGTGCAGTCACAATGTTGGGGGTTTACTACAGGCCTCCCAACAGCCAGCGGGAGATAGAGGAGCAGATAGGTAGACAGATTTTGGAAAAGAGTAAAAACAACAGGGTTGTGGTGATGGGAGACTTCAACTTCCCCAATATTGACTGGGACTCACTTAGTGCCAGGGGCTTAGACGGGGCGGAGTTTGTAAGGAGCATCCAGGAGGGCTTCTTAAAACAATATGTAGACAGTCCAACTAGGGAAGGGGCGGTACTGGACCTGGTATTGGGGAATGAGCCCGGCCAGGTGGTAGATGTTTCAGTAGGGGAGCATTTCGGTAACAGTGACCACAATTCAGTAAGTTTTAAAGTACTGGTGGACAAGGATAAGAGTGGTCCTAGGATGAATGTGCTAAATTGGGGGAAGGCTAATTATAACAATATTAGGCGGGAACTGAAGAACATAGATTGGGGGCGGATGTTTGAGGGCAAATCAACATCTGACATGTGGGAGGCTTTCAAGTAGCAGTTGAAAGGAATTCAGGACCGGCATGTTCCTGTGAGGAAGAAGGATAAATACGGGAATTTTCGGGAATCTTGGATGACGAGAGATATTGTAGGCCTCGTCAAAAAGAAAAAGGAGGCATTTGTCAGGGCTAAAAGGCTGGGAACAGACAAAGCCTGCGTGGAATATAAGGAAAGTAGGAAGGAACTTAAGCAAGGAGTCAGGAGGGCTAGAAGGGGTCACGAAAAGTCATTGGCAAATAGGGTTAAGGAAAATCCCAAGGCTTTTTACACGTACATAAAAAGCAAGAGGGTAGCCAGGGAAAGGGTTGGCCCACTGAAGGATAGGCAAGGGAATCTATGTGTGGAGCCAGAGGAAATGGGCGAGGTACTAAATGAATACTTTGCATCAGTATTCACCAAAGAGAAGAAATTGGTAGATGTTGAGTCTGGAGAAGGGTGTGTAGATAGCCTGGGTCACATTGAGATCCAAAAAGACGAGGTGTTGGGTGTCTTAAAAAATATTAAGATAGATAAGTCCCCAGGGCCTGATGGGATCTACCCCAGAATACTGAAGGAGGCTGGAGAGGAAATTGCTGAGGCCTTGACAGAAATCTTTGGATCCTCGCTGTCTTCAGGGGATGTCCCGGAGGACTGGAGAATAGCCAATGTTGTTCCTCTGTTTAAGAAGGGTAGCAAGGATAATCCCGGGAACTACAGGCCGGTGAGCTTTACTTCAGTGGTAGGGAAATTACTGGAGAGAATTCTTCGAGACAGGATCTACTCCCATTTGAAAGCAAATGGACGTATTAGTGAGAGGGAGCACGGTTTTGTGAAGGGAAGGTCGTGTCTCACTAACTTGATAGAGTTTTTCGAGGAGGTCACTAAGATGATTGATGCAGGTAGGGCAGTGGATGTTGTCTATATGGACTTCAGTAAGGCCTTTGACAAGGTCCCTCATGGTAGACTAGTACAAAAGGTGAAGTCACACGGGATCAGGGGTGGGCTGGCAAGGTGGATACAGAACTGGCTAGGCCATAGAAGGCAGAGAGTAGCAATGGAAGGATGCATTTCTAATTGGAGGGCTGTGACCAGTGGTGTTCCACAGGGATCAGTGCTGGGACCTTTGCTCTTTGTAGTATATATAAATGATTTGGAGGAAAATGTAACTGGTCTGATTAGTAAGTTTGCAGATGACACAAAGGTTGGTGGAATTGCGGATAGCGATGAGGACTGTCGGAGGATACAGCAGGATTTAGATTGTTTGGAGACTTGGGCGGAGAGATGGCAGATGGAGTTTAATCCGGACAAATGTGTGGTAATGCATTTTGGAAGGTCTAATGCAGGTCTAATGCATTCATACAGTGAATGGTAGAACCCTCAAGAGTATTGAAAGTCAAAGAGATCTAGGAGTACAGGTCCACAGGTCATTGAAAGGGGCAACACAGGTGGAGAAGGTAGTCAAGAAGGCATACGGCATGCTTGCCTTCATTGGTCGGGGCATTGAGTATAAGAATTGGCAAGTCATGTTGCAGCTGTATAGAACCTTAGTTAGGCCACACTTGGAGTATAGTGTTCAATTCTGGTCGCCACACTACCAGAAGGATGTGGAGGCTTTAGAGAGGGTGCAGAAGAGATTTACCAGAATGTTGCCTGGTATGGAGGGCATTAGCTATGAGGAGCGGTTGAATAAACTCGGTTTGTTCTCACTGGAATGAAGGAGGTTGAGGGGAGACCTGATAGAGGTCTACAAAATTCTGAGGGGCATAGACAGAGTGGATAGTCAGAGGCTTTTCCCCAGGGTAGAGGGGTCAATTACTAGGGGGCATAGGTTTAAGATGAGAGGGGCAAGGTTTAGAGTAGATGTACGAGGCAAGTTTTTTACGCAGAGGGTAGTGGGTGCCTGGAACTCTGGAACTCGCTACCGGAGGAGGTGGTGGAAGCAGGGACGATAGTGACATTTAAGGGGCATCTTGACAAATACATGAATAGGATGGGAATAGAGGGATACGGACCCAGGAAGTGTAGAAGATTGTAGTTTAGTCGGGCAGCATGGTCGGCACGGGCTTGGAGGGCCGAAGGGCCTGTTCCTGTGCTGTACATTTCTTTGTTCTTTGTTCTTTGTTTGTTACACACAATAAACACCCTTGTGCACAACCAGTGTGATGCTTTTGTTACTTTCTTCCGCAGTGCGGGCTGACCTCTGAATCCTTGGCCCCCCTCCCCATGGCACTCACCCACCCTCCAGCCATGGACATGTCCCCAGAGCTGTGTCCCATCCCCTGGGTGTTCAGATGTTGGCTGCTGCGTGTGTGGTGTTGCCTCCTGCAGTGTTCAGGCACAGTGTCAATGCATCAAGTTGTGATTGGGATGCTAGGCAATGACTCCCACATTCTACATGGCCCACCCACCCACGGGAATCCACTTGGGATGTGTGAAGTGCTCACTTAACCACGGTTGCCAATTCCCTGTTAGCCAGAGGCCTCGGCAGTCGATGGGGGTAATGGGTGGTCGGTAGGGAGACAGGCAGGGACAAGGGTTGCCCCGGAACGGGTACACGTGGTCCAGGGGTTGGCATGGTGTTGCCTCGCGCGGTTGCCCCCCCCCCTCCCCCAACACATCCCCCCACCCTTCCATGGCGGCCCACTCCTACAGAGTGTCCCCCGTTCCCAGCCGAGGGTCCCCCCCACCGAGCACTGGGGCAGCAAGCCCAGTCCCAGCTCTTTGCCTGCGAGCAAAGATGGCTACTCACCTCCTCGGCTCCCCACAGAAGCCCTTCCGCCAGGTTCATGATTTTGAAAAGGAGTTCTAATCAGCACCAGCGTGACCACTTGCTGGGGAGGCCGCTGAATCAGGAGGCCGTTGGATATGGGGTCACTCCCTTTAATTGTATAGAAATAAGGCTTCAGTGGTGATAATTGGTTTCTCGTCACATTACGGCGAGATCTTGATTTCAACTATAGAAGCAAGCCGGTTGCATCGCAAACTGTCTTTGTGCGTGACGCGGTTCTTGTTTTCGGCCTCTCCCGCTATTCACCAGCCTTGTTTCGCTCAAGCTCCTCGTTCGAGCCTCTAGTTCATTGGTCTTAACAATATTTTAGACTGAGACGTCGTAGTCGGAACTCCGCCCAAAAGGGGTGGGACCAAACGGTGCTCTCGGAAGTAGGTCTTAGACCTACTTAAAACCTACCTGCCCAAGATCCACTGGCCATCGGAGATCCCTGGGTGGTCAAGGTAGTGCAGGGTGGCTCCCTTCCCCTGGAACATGGGCACAGTGGCACTGCCCAGCTGCCATCCTGGCACTGCCAAGGTGCCCAGATGGCACTGCCATGCCTGGTTGCCACTGCAAGGATCCCCGGGTGCCAGGGTGGCACTGCCAAGGTTTAGGGGCCAAGGAGGGCCATGCCCATGAAAAGAGGGTGGACAGGGAGTTTGAAGCATGGGGGTGTGCAGGGCAGGTAAGTAGCGGTCTCCGGAAAGTTGGGAGGGGTAATGGGTGGAGGTCCTGGAAGGGAGGGGGTGCTGTAAGGGGGCGTGAAGAGGGAGGCCCCCAGGGACCCTATAGCGGGATGTCCTCACTTGGATGGGGGGGGGGTGACGTAGTGCCCATGTGTTTGGGGGGTGGCATTGCCCATGGGTGGATGTGTGGGGCACCCACAAGCTCACTTAGAGATCGAGGCACGCTTTGGCAGCACAGTAGCATTGTGGTTAGCATAATAGCTTCCCAGCTCCAGCATCCCAGGTTCGATTTCAGCTTGGGTCACTGTCTGTGCGGCGTCTGCACGTTCTCCCCGTTTGTGTGTGGGTTTCCTCCGGGTGCTCCGGTTTCCTCCCACAGTCCAAAGATGTGCAGGTTAGGTGGATTGGCCACGATAAATTGCCCTTAGTGTCCAGAATTGCCCTTATAGTTGGGTGGGGTTACTGGGATAGGGTGGAGGTGTGCGGCTGGGTAGGGTGCTCTTTCCAAGGGCCGGTGCAGACTCGATGAGCCAAATGGCCTCCTTCTGCACTGTAAATTCTATGAATTCTGTGAATTCAAAATGCCGGTCCGATCTCTGAGCTCAGCTCCCCAGTGCGAAAAGAAATTCTAAGGGCAGGATCCTTAGAGGCGGCACGGTGGCACAGTGGTTAGCACTGCTGCCTCACAGTTCCATGGATCCGGGTTAAATTCCGGCCTTGGGTGACTGTCTGTGCGGAGTCTGCACTTTCTCCCCTTGTCTGCGTGGGTTTCCTCCGGATGTTCCGATTTCCTCGCACAGTCCAAAGATGTGCAGGTTAGGTGGATTGGCCATGCTGAATTACCCCTTAGTGTCCAAAAGGTTTCATGGGGTTACGGGGTTAGGGTGGAGTTGTGGGCTTGGGTAGGGTGCTCTTTCCAAGGGCTGGTGCAGAGTCGATGGGCCTGGTGGCCTTCTGCACTCTAAATTCGATAATTCCATGATTCTCTGGCCATGGTGTGCCTGAGAAACAGCTCGTCGCGGTGCAGCGTGGCCGTTGAAAGTCGGGAATCTGTGCTCCCGGGATCTATCCAGCTCGCAACACCTCACGGATTCAACGCAATCTCGCGAAACATTGTGAGGGGAATCCCACCCACAATGGGCGGGATCATCTTTTGGCAAATCTGCATATTCAAGCGAGGTAGTAAGCCTGACTCTAATTTGCAGATACTGAGGTATTTAAGGCCTTGGGATTCAATCCCTTCGCCTCGACAGAATGGCAGTCTTTGGGATCTCCAAGGGGATCAGAGGCCCCAGCTACAGTGCTCGGTGGGGGATGGGGGACCCTCGGCTGGGGGCACCGGAGGGGCAACTGCTCACAGCACGACCATGCCAACCGCTGGATCATGTGTACCGTTTTTGGGGCAACCACTGTACCTGCCCGTCTGCCCCAACGACCACCCATTACCCCCATCGACTGCCGAAGCCTCTGGCGAATAGGGAATTGGCAACTGTGGTTAAGTGAGCACTTCACACAACCCTAGTGCATTCCCGTGGGTAGGGGGACCATGTAACATGTGGGAGTCATTGCCAGCATCCCAATCACACCGCGATGCCTGGACACTGTGCCTGAACACTGCGGGAGGCAACACCACACACGAACACCCAGGGGATGGGCCACGGCTCTGGGGACATGTCCACGGCCGTGGGGTGGGTGATTGTCACAGCGAGGGGGGGGGCGGGGGGAGATGCCTGGTGTAATGGGCTACGGGTTCAGAGGTCGGCGCGCATTGCAGAAGAAAATGACAGAGGCGTCATGCTGGTTGTGCACAAGGGGGTTTATTCTGTTTTACAATTCCCCACCCTCCCGATGACGCTGCCCCCTCCCCACCCTCCCGATGACGCTGCCCCCTCCCCACCCTCCCGATGACGCTGCCCCCTCCCCACCCTCCCGATGACGCTGCCCCCTCTCCACCCTCCCGATGACGCTGCCCCCTCCCCACCCTCCCGATGACGCTGCCCCCTCCCCACCCTCCCGATGACGCTGCACCCTCCCCACCCTCCCGATGACGCTGCCCCCTCCCCACCCTCCCGATGACGCTGCCCCCTCCCCACCCTCCCGATGACGCTGCAGACACCGCACAGACAGTGACTCAAGCTAGGAATCAAATGCGGGTCCCTGGTGCTTTAAAGCAACAGTGCTAACAACTGTGCTAACGTGTCGCCCTTTTTGGTCTGCATCATTGTGTTGCGCAGCAGCGATGCTCCTGAGTGACTGGGACATGCTCTGAAGTGCATCAGCCATGCCAACCTGCGACTGGGACAAACTCCACAGTGCCTCGGCCATTCGCATCTGAAAGCAGGACATGTCCCGCAGAACCTCATCAAGGTCAGCCTGGTACTGGGTCACATCCCACAACGAGTTGGACATTCTGTCGAGACCATCAGCTATGGCTGTCACCGACTATGTGAAGCCTTGGACATCTTCATTCATGGTGTCGTCGTCCTGCACCAGGCTCTCCACTGCAGTCGCCACATATTGCCGCCGACATCTCCAGCGCCCATTGCCTCTGGGGTTCCTCCATTTGGCTATGGATCTGTTGGAGTGTCGCTGACATCTCCCTCTGAATGTCCCGGCCGCTCCCTATCGTCTCCTTCAGCTCCGGGTAACCCTATTCTACAGGCTCAGCATCAGGCTGTGTAGCCATCTGAGATGGCCACTTTCCGATTACAAAATGGACACTTGCAAAGACTGCAGGGAAAATTGGACAATGCTAAGAAACAAGCTGGTGCAAGCTATGCCTGTTGATTAGAACCTTAAACGCTCAGACAGGGCAGAAACTACCAAACGATTTACATACTAATGAGCCATCTCCGGGGACAAAAGGGAAACATTTAGATACACAATGTTAGGACAGATTCCCCGGTGCCAGAAGAAGCTAAGACAAAGCTGACTGACAGTCACCAGGACACGCCAGCGATCAGGGAACCACCCCTCTATTGGAGGAAAATCGATACCGATGATTGGGAAAGACCCAATTAGTTGAGGCCAAGTTCAAGGCCCGCCCAAAAGAGCGCAACGCCCTTTGCAGTGTAAGAGGTGTCACCCAAGGGAGAATCTTTCTCCTTTGGCTTTGGCTCTCAGTGAAGAGAGAGACCAGCCTAGCAGCTACAGCAGACCAAGTAAGTTCCAAGTCAACGCACGCTACGAGATAGACGCTCCTAGTTGCTGCCCTGTAAACAGCTCAACCCAGCAGCCTCAGAACCGAGCAACGGCCATTGTTCCTCTGACTGAGTGGGCACCCAAAGCTAAGTATAGGCCTTAGTAATAGTGGTAGTTTAATTTGTAGAGTTTATGCATGAGTAGATTTGACTGTGTGTAAATAAATGAGCATTGCTTTTGAACTTACTAACTGGTGTATCAAGTCTTTGATCAGTATTCGGTTCTGAACCTTGTGGCGGTGTCGAAAGGTACCTGCCGACTCTTGAGCAAACGTGATTAAATAGAGCCAAATTAAGAGCCAACCAAAAGTTAGCAACATTTACTGGCAACATCTGACGGGACTCGATTTAGAAGTGGCCTAACCACTCCGAGAGAACCCAAAATTTGAATTGAGAATCCAATTGGGAACAGAAAGAAAAACCACAAGTGTCAAAACAGTACTGATCAAGCCTCTGAGATTCAGAAGTGTGTTAATGCATGCGTACTAACAGGGATATAAGGTAAACCTGAGAGATTTTGTTGCGAAAAACTGTCGGGAGTTTTGTAGGCCAGAAATTAGCATAACCCATACCCGTGTTTACATCACCACTTTATCATCCCGTTCCAAATTCGTTAGAGATCCTAGTAGAGAGAATGGCAATGAAGGCAATGAATGCCTTATGAACCCCCAGGAATTCGAGGTCGCAGCGACCAGCAGTAGAATAGGACAGTGTCCCGTTTGGGAAGAAGAGATCAGAAAATATCTCAAAGGGAAAGGATGGCCCCATTAGAGTGAATTCTGTGATAATGAGGAAACATGACCCGGGTGTATAGGACATACTTGGTGGGAGAACCTGTCAGAGATCCACGAGAAGAGCTTGGGAAAAGCTCGCAAGCTGATGGCAATCGTGTCCTGTTTGGCACAATTGCAAGGCACAGAGGAGGTCGTTAGGACACTCCGTAGAAAGATAGAGAGAGACAGAACCAGTGAGGTAGACGTGAGTGAGGTAGAGAAAGAGAATCGAGATCTGAAAGAGCAGTTAGCAGCAAAGGACAGAGAGGTGGATGATGCCAAGAGGGCACATCAGTCTTGTCTCGCGCATTTGAACAGCTTTCAGACATAATACGATAAGGCCTACCAGGACACGCAACGTGCGGTCTTGGTATGACAAGAAACAGAACAGCAAGTTGATAAATTGCAGAAGTAGTACAAAAGCAGCCCTACGAGCACTCCATACTTCCACAACGGAACAAAGACAGAGCTCCGTAGACCGTGCAAAGTGCCGGAAGCAAATTGCAGAATTGCAATCTCTGCTGTCCGTGCAAAATGGCTTTCAGAGTACATCCGGACCCCAATTAGATCAACAAAACGGCCCCGATTGGCAGTATTTGAACGAGACTGCCCATAGATACGTACATGGGACATGTACGCAGGAAAAACCCCAGAAAAGGAAAGCGCCCCAATCCCCAACCGAACAGGCAGAACACACCCCCATGAATCCTGTGACCACACACCGCAGGGCCGCAGGAGACGGAGAAGCAGATTTCCTTTACACAACCCCGTTAACCGTGACCCAATTACGGGATGCGTGTGGAAAAATTACACCGTCCCTTCCCACATCCGACCCCCACCAATTTTTCGCGAAAGTCAAACAACAGGCTATCATGTACGGCCTGGACGAAAAGGAGCAAATGAAGCTCACAGTTTTAAGCCTTGACCCTTCAGTCATAGCAGGCCTTCCCGACCCACAGAATGTAGGAGGTGGCACACTCAAGAGATGCACACAGCGATCCTTGATGCGATCGACTTTAACAGAGGATACCCCGTAGAAGGCCTAAATAAGTGTAGGCAAAAGAAGACAGAACACCCCACGGCGTTTGCTCGATGCTTGTGGATTCACTTCACAGCAGTTTTTGGAGAGTTAGCCCGTGCCCATTTGTCCCCAGATAATATGGCCAAATGGACCCGAATTCTAATCTCCCACGCCACAGATGCAGGAAGAAAAGCTTGCGCAAATTAGGACCCCTCAGATGAGGCCCACAATGAAAAATGGGTTTTGAAGAGATTGTCCCGCGCTTGGGAGCAATCAATTGCAGGCAAAACCGCATTTATAACCCCCGATGAAGAGCAGGTAGAAATGAACCCAGTTAAGGCACAGCAGAACCCCGCATGGGTAAATGAGGGAAGGAACAGCCAACCCCAGCCAAAACTTCAAGAATGTTATAATTGTGGACAGCTAGGACACTTTGCACGAGAGTGCAATGCGCCCCAGAAGCAGCAGAGAAACCAGCTGACAGGCACCCTAAACAAGAATAGGGCAAAACCGATCCATAGCGTTAGCGCCCATTCAGAGAGTACAGACATGAACGGCACCGACTGACTGTGTTCGGGCTCCCCAACTTGGGTCTGCGACACCCTTTGGGACAGGTCCAGTAGACCGGTAGTAGCAGGCGAAGTCCGGGGACAACCCGTAGAATTTCTGTGGGACACAGGAGGGTCCCACACCACACTCAATTCCTCCACGATGTTCCAGTGAGACATGTGACCCACAACAGACACCATTACACTCAGAGGCTTTACAGGTCATTTACAACAGGGACACATCACAGCCCCTACAGCAATACAGATAGGGACCATCGCAACCAAGCACCCCGTAGTTTTAGTTGATCTGCCCCAGACAGCAGAACATATCCTTGGGATCGACTTCATGATTGACATCGACCTTTCTTTCGACCCAGTGAACAAGTGTGTATGGAAAATGGCAAAGGCAGCACGAGCCCCCGCCACGCTCACAGTAGGAGAGTACGTAAACAGGATTAGCTCAGTAGGAGACTTCTGGTTCGACCCACGAGCCATTAGTGCAGACAAACAGGTTAGGGCAGTCCTGCAGGAACACAAAGCAGCATTTGCGCAACACAAGCACGACTGTGGCAGTTTGACTGGCTTTGTGAACATTACAGGTCCCGACCCTAAATCCCAGAATCATTACGGATTTCCCCAGGAAGCAGAGGGAGAAATCTCCAAAGTAATAGAGTTTGTTGGATCAAGGCGTACTCAGATCAATAGCCTCCACAAACAACGCACCAAATCTTTTTGGGTTTTGGACATTAGTAACGGCTTTTGGTCCATTCCATTGGCTAAAGCATGCCAGTACAAATTCGCTGTTACATTCCAAGGGCAACAATACACGTGGACATGCCTGCCACAAGGCTTCCACAACTCCCCCTCCATTTTCCACCGACAGCTGGCAAATGGATTAGCAAGATTGTCCCGCCCCGATTGTCTGGTCCAGTATGTAGACGACTTGTTACTACAGGCAGACACAAAGGGAGAGCACATTTCGCTTCTCGCCGAACTCCTAACACTCCTAAAAGAAATTGGTTGTAAATTCAACCCCAAGAAGGCCCAGATTCTGAAAGAAAAAGTGATTTACTTGGGAACAGTGATCATTCATGGTAAACGCGAGATCGAGCACAAGAGAATTGACTCGATCGTCAAATTGCCCCTTCCCCACAATGTCTCAGCCCTCCGGTCATTTTTAGGACTAGTTGGTTACTGCCGAAACCATATTGACGGTTTCGCCACTAAAACAGCGCCCCTTTCCGAACTTCTCAAGAAGCAGGCACCTTGGGAATGGCTTCCACAGCATACAGATGCCGTGGACGCTTTAAAAAGAGCACTCGCACAGCCCCCGCACTACATGTCCCAAATCCACATTCCCCGTACGCTAACGAGGTAGCAAGCACCGACCGAACCCTTTCGGCCGTGCTCCTCCAGGAACGCCATGACCAATTACGTCCCGTAGCATACGCCTCATGCATGTTAGACCCCGTAGAGCATGGATTTTCTGCCTGTGAAAGGCACCGGTTGGAAGTTCTTTGGGCAGTACAATACTTCGCCTACATTACAGGACTCAACCCCATCACCATCCTCACAGAACACACCCCGACACAGCTATTGTTAGACGGCCGACTTAAAGATGGCACAGTCAGCCAAATCCACGCAGCCCGTTGGACCCTTCTTTTACAGGGACGGGACATCACGGTAAAGAGAACCAAAACCCACACTTTTCTTGCCGATAATCTGCAGTATGCAGGCACCCCTCATGAATGTGAGATCATCACCCCGAAACAGAACACAGGCCCATTTATTGCCAAAACACCCCCCAGGAAAACAGGTAGTACATCCCAGAGACCCCAGCCCACAGACACGTGCGCACCTCTGAGGATTTATGTGGATGGCTCATCCACAGTGTTAAACAGAAAGAGAATTACCAGTTGTGGTATATATGTAGAGGACGCGCAGGGACGCGCCCTAGATGAAATTTCCTTGAAGTTGCCAGGACACTTAGGCTCGCAGGCAGCAGAGCTGGCAGCAATTGCGTATATTGTAGACCACCCAGACTCGTTCCCGACACCAACAGACATCTACTCAGACAGCTTGTATGTCTGTAATAGTTTGACAGAGTTCCTACCACTCTGGGAGACAAGAGGATTTGTTTCTGCGGACGGTAAACCCCTACCCTCAGCCCCATTACTCCGCCATATCATAGAGACAGCGAAGGATAGGAAATACGGCATAATTAAGGTTTGCAGTCATCACCGTTCTTCCCCCCGGTAACATTAAAGCAGCCGCCCTAGCGAAGGCAGGCTCCAGGCATGGTTATTTTTGGAACCTCTCTGAAAGCACCCCAGTACACGCAGTTCAGTTCTCACAGGCCAACATTCAGGATTTAGCGAAGGCACAGAAAGACGACGAGAAACTCTGGGAAGTTTTAACGGGAACCTTCCCAGCCCCATATGATAAATACAGAAACGCAATCACCACACATGATGGTGTGATTTTAAAGGATGGCATTTATATAGTTCCCAGCCAGGACAGGAACCAGATCATTTGTCAGTTCCATGACAATCATGGACACCAAGGAATTGAACCCACCCTAGCCCACCTCAGACCGCTTTGCTGGTGGCCTGATTTAAAAACCGATGTCACACACTACGTAGAGAATTGTTTAATCTGTGCCCAGAACAATCCGGACAGATATGCTAAAAAGGCTTAACTTAGTCATACCCGCCCCGTTAATGGACCCTGGACAAATCTCCAGATAGATTATAAAGGACCCCTACCCCCATGCAGAAACGGTTACAAGTATGTGTTGGTGGTCATAGACACCTTCACAAAATGGGTGGAAGCATTTCCGTCAAGAACTAATACGGCCAAGACAACGGCTAAAATATTAACACACCATATCTTTACAAGATGGGGCCTCCCACTCAGTATAGAGTCCGACCAAGGCTCCCATTTCACCGGACGTGTAATGAAAAATGTCCTCACGATTTTCGGCATTAGACAAAAGTTCCATATCGCATACCACCCCCAGTCAAGTGGTATTGTAGAACCAATGAATAGGACATTGAAAGCCACCCTCAGGAAAATGGTCCAGCAAAATAATAGCACCTGGGATTCAGTACTCCTATTTGCTTTGATGTTTTTAAGAAACACAGTATCTACATCCACAGGTTACACCCCCACACACCCTCATGACCAGACACCCCATGAAAGGCACTGAGTATTTATTAGGACTGGATTTGGCCAGCCCCGCAGTTACAGCCCTCACACATGAAAACGCGGTCACACAACTAGTACAGAACATAAAGGCAGCCCAACTCGCCGCAGCAGTGAGACTTGGAACCAGGAAGAAACAGAGCAAGGCCTGTTTTGACAAAACAGTACACGCCACTGAGTTTACAGTAGGGCAACAAGTTATGCTTTCCCTTTCCAACCCCAGTTTATTCCTCTCCCCCAAATTTTCCAGACCGTACTCCATTTCGGACAAAGTCAGCCCCTCAGTATACAAAATAACCTATCCCAATGGTAAGTTTGCGTGGTTTCATATAAACCAGATCAAAGCTTATGGCTCGCAGAATAACCACACACACCACATCCTGCTCGCAGCAGCAGACGATCACGCCCCGCCCACAGATGATATATTCCTACCCTCCCCCAACCACTCCAGCCCGTTCTCAGACACGACTTCAACTCCGCCCCCAGAGGCACGACTCCGCCTCTCCCTTCCCTCAACCAGCAGCGACAGCGACAGTGATAGCGATCACAATGACGACAGCCACAGCACACCACGTTACGACTACACCTCTGCACCAGGCCCCACTCCCAGTGAATCTGAGCATGATTCTACCGACTCATTTGAGATCACTTATATCAAAGCCCCTGACCCAGACCCACCGCCCGACGATTATAGATTGAAGCATAGTAGCTCCAACCTCGACACACGATTCTGGCACCGAGACAATTCGTTCAGGCTCATCCGGAATGATAAGATGGACCCCAATTCGCCCCAAGTAGCTTTAGCACGGTTACTACAGACAAGAGTTTGGCAGCCGGGAGAAGATGATGACTTAGAGTCTGACTCCCACCAAACGAATCCCTTTGCGACCCTGTTCGCTATTGAGCAGTGAGGTGTCCAGATGATGGAGAAAAAAGGAACCGATGGAGAGATACGGTGCCTTTCTGATGGAACCTGCACCATGTTTGTTGAATGTTTGTTCGTTATTGTTATCGTTAAGTGTTGTGTGTAAACTCGGAAAGTTTTTTCACGGCCCCACGTCACCACTCCCTTTGACGCCCAATGGCTGTTAGAGGATCTAGTTTGTCCCCAGAAACTTGTTAATGGAACAAGTTTGTCCCAGACAATAGTTCAGAGGAACTAGTTTGTCAGCAGAACCTTGTTAAAGGTACAAGTTTGTCCCAGACAATAGTTCAGAGGAACTAGTTTGTCGACAGAATCCGACTCATAGTTGCTCTCCTAATTCGAGAGGTAGCCCCCCACGACGACCACGTTCTTACCCGTTCTTGCCGGTTGCTCAGGCAGTGGAGAAACGGCATTGGTCCCCGCCCTGCCTGAGGACCCCCCTCTGGTCAGCTACGCTCAGGTAGAGCACATACGGCATTGATCACCGTCCTACCCGGGGATTCCACCCATTCCTTACCTGCCGCGACCCATACGCACCCCATTTTGGCTTGTTACGTTCGAAATTCTTTTGTTTGGTTTTGGCAACCCTTAGGTTGCTTCCCTCTGCTATTTACATCCTCAAACACTGGGATGGTAAATCACACAGGCTGCGAGACGGCTCGCAGTACGGCAGTATTTTCTTAGATGTCTTGTCCAAATATTTGTTTTTTTATAAATGAGGGAGTCACAGATGGTGACCAATTATAAAGGGTAATTGGCAATAAAGGACAGACAGACGGACATACGAGATCTTAAGCAAGAAAATAACAGAAATTATGTTTGTGTTCACAGAACTCCAGAAACCCAGGAACCACAGAGGAAGACAAAGAAGTCTGACAAAGATGAAGACAGCCTTCGTGTTCACATGAATCTTAGCGGGATCCCTTCAGTTGCGCGCAGACGCTACCCCCCTGACCCCTACCACACAAACCGTAAATGACTCTCACCCCTGCAATACACGGAAAACCCGAGATAACTAGCCCAGCGACAGCTAGCAATACCCCGACCTGGTGTGATCAGTTTATCACCTGGTACTCGCTCTCATATGTAGTCGAAGCACTCTTAGTGCTGGCGATACTTTGCAGTGTCGTGCAAACGTTTAGAGTCAGGAAATGGCAAAACAGAGCATATCGCTCTTGCACCCCAGTATACAGATTTAGGCCCCCCATTTTGGGATTTCACCAGACCCCCGAACCCATTGGGACGGATTAAAGAGCATCCATTTTGTTTAAGGTATTCTGTGGAATAGAGAGATGTGAACCTGTGTGTCTGACTGCCAGGCCAGAGAAATTTGTGCGCTGCTATTTTGTACAGTTCAAGATGTATAGATTATTTTTGGATTGTCTGTATTTTTGGACTGTTTAAATGAGGATAGTTTATTGAGAATAGTTAGAGGTTCCAGTTTTTTTATTTTTCTGTAATGCATGTATTAATGTCATAGTGCCCTGTAGAATTTTTTGATAATGAATGTATTTAAAATGGTTTAGGTAAAATTGTGTTGCATAGGATAGTGCAGTGTAGCGCCTAAGTATGGGTGCCCCAGTGATCAGAGGATGAAGACGCCATGGTAATGTGATCCTTCACGCTTCGCGTTGAGGATCACAAGGAGGTAGTGTAGCCATCTGGGATGGCCACGTCCCGATTACAAAATGGACACTTGCAAAAACTGCAGGGAAAATTGGACAATGCTAAGAAACAAGCAGGTGCAAACTATGTCTGTTGATTAGAACCTTAAATGCTCAGACAGGACAGAAACTACCATACGATTTACATACTAATGAGCCATCTCCGGGGACAAAAGGGAAACATTTAGATACACAATGTTAGGACAGACTCCCCGGCGCCAGAAGAAGCTAAGACAAAGCAGACTGACAGTCACCAGGACAAACCCAGCGCTCAGGGAACCACCCCTCTATTGGAGGAAAATCGATACCGATGATTGGGAAAGACCCAATTAGTTGAGGCTAAGTTCAAAGCCCGCCCAAAAGAGCGCGAAATCCTTTGCAGTATAAGAGGTATCACCCAAGGGCGAATCTTTCTCCTTTGGCTTTGGCTCTCAGCGAAGAGAGAGACCAGCCTAGCAGCTACAGCAGACCAAGTAAGTTCCAAGTCAACGCAAGCTACGAGATAGACGCTCCTAGTTCCTACCCTGTAAACAGCTCAACCCAGCAGCCTCAGAACCGAGCAACGGCCATTGTTCCTCTGACTGAGTGGGCACCCGAAGCTAAGTATAGGCCTTAGTAATAGTGGTAGTTTAGTTTGTAGAGTTTATGCATGAGTAGATTTGACTGTGTGTAAATAAATGAGCATTGCTTTTGAACTTACTAACTGGTGTATTGAGTCTTTGATCAGTATTTGGTTCTGAACCTTGTGGCGGTGTTGAAAGATACCTGGCGACTCTTGTGCAAGCGTGATTAAATAGAGCCAAATTAAGAGCCAACCAAAGGTTAGCAACACTGGGACCCAGCTGGGTTCTGGGATCCAGCAGACCTCCGACTGCTGTCTCGCCTGGGGGTTCCTGCCTCCACCTGATGTGCATCAGCAGCTGTGTGGTGCTCACCAGATTGTGCCCCAGAAGCCTGACCACTAACATTTCCCACCGAGGTGTGTGTATCTGCGCTGGTGGAGGGTGGGGATGACAGCTGTGACATGACTATTACGGTGACATCCTCGGAGCTCTCCTCCAATCTGCGGCGTCTGCCAGCCTCCATGTTGGCGACCACCCTGCCGTTGGCCACACCAGTGACCTCCAGGACACTCCCCTCGAAGGTGGTGAGGGTTTTTATGTCCGGCACACCGCCACCAGTATGGGCCCTCTCCCGCCGATTGTGGGACAGCTTTTCTTAAGGAGTCACAGAGAGGGCATCCTTAGCCACACACGTGGTTCATAGTGGTGGGAGGGGGGTGTGAAGGAAGGGTTGGTGGATTGAAGGAGTTGGAGGTGGAGGGAGAGGTCGAGGGTTGCAGGGAGAGGTGGGGGATTGCAAGGAGAGTTGGGGGGTGGACGGTCTCATGGGGGCGGAAAGGTCTCGGGGAAGAGGGGAATTGTTGGTGTCTACTTACTCGTGTTGCCTGCTGTAGGTCATTGACCTTTTTCCTGCACAGGAGACTAATGCTCCTGGTCACACTCCCAGCTGCCACCACCTCTTCCCAGGCAGCACTGGCTGCCCGATTGATGATCCTCCGGTACCCTCGGGGGAACAGGACATCCCTCCTGGCCTCCACAGCATCTAGCAGCCTCCCCAGGTCAGCATCCCCGAACCTTGGGCCAGACGCCGGGGCGCCATTGTTGAGAGTTGGCTGAGGAAGTGCTGCTTAAGTGCTACTCGATCTTGTTAGCGGGGGGAGCTGGCGAGCATAGTCCTGACGAATCAGCTGGCAAGCCTTAATTTGCGGCGAGAAGCCCATGAGACCTTGTTAAGTGGACCAATTAATGTTGAATAGCGTTGCCGGCCTCGCTGGGCCAAGTACCGGGAAGCTCGAGCCAGTTCCTGCTCACTACAACACTTTTTCCAGAGAATTTCGCCCAGTGTATACTGATATCTGGGTGAATTGCTGAGAAATCTGTGGGATCTGTCTTGGTCACACTTGCAATTTAATGTGTAGTGTGGATGTCAGACCACAGTTTGCCTGTTAATTCCCATCTGCCACATATTAATCCTGAATATTCAAGTAAAGGATAGATATTGTAAATTGTTTTATCTTTCTGACCTCGGAAAGTTAATTTTTGTTTGTTACAAACCCGTGGAACTTGTGGTTCTTTTCACTTAGTAAGTATCTTGAATCTCTTTGTCTGCTTTAAACAAAATGTTACTGGTCCCTGACCCGATCTTACCAACCACTTTGGGGTCTGGTCCAAAATCAAAACACGACAGTAACAACCAAATTAAGGTAATCAGTGGAGTTTGTAACATGTCTCACATGTGCTTGTTAGAAGCTACATGTGTAGAGACCCATTCTCTGCAAACAAAAGGAACATGTTCAAGCAGTGCGCCTTTTTTGAATTACCCGGGAGCTTTGGGAGCCCATGTTGCTTCAGTGCTTTTTCCATGGCAACGCCGCTGTCAATCAGAGTCGACTAGCCAACCGTTTTTATCCCATAGTATAAATTGTATTATTTGAAATTTGGGATCCTTGGGTTTGTTTCAATGACTGCAAGATGAGACGCTTTGGCAGCTTGTCTCCATTTTCGCCATTTTCAAGTTCTGTCAAGCGGCTGTTTTGTAAGCCAGAGTTTCACACAACTGCAATGTAACTTCCAATCCTTTGTGGTCCTTCTAGCCCGGCAGTCCAAGTCAAAACAGCTAAGTTAACCCGTGAGGAATCTGATATAAAAGATCATCAGGGAGACTGTGGACTTACCTGCTTCCCATATTCAATCCATTTTCCATACTCGTCTTTCCAGTACCAAAGCCATTCGGTGGTGAGGATGTAGTGAGGAGGTTTTGTTACTGAGGAGGCTGTAGACAAGCGTCTAACCTGGCTGAAGCCACTTCCCATGGTAGTAAAATCAACCTGGAGATATCTGTGGTAGGAACATAACAAATGTACGAATATATTTATGTCGCAACAAATGTAGCAATATAATTCTATTGTTTACAGAGAACGAGTTCCTCGAGTGAATGTATGCAAGTGAGGCTGGCATGGTGGCGCAGTGGTTAGCACTGCTGCCTTACAGTGTCAAGGACCCGGGTTCGATCCCAGCCCTGGGTCACTGTCCGTGTGGAGTTTGTACTTTCTCTCCGTGTCTGCATGGGTCTCATCCCCACAACATAAAAATGTGCAGGGTAGGTGGATTGGCCACCCTAAATTGCCCCTTAATTTGAAAAAAAGAATTGGGTTCTCTAAATTAAAAAAAAAGTGAATGTATGCAAGTGTAAGTGAGCCACTTTTTGAGTGTGACTGATTATCTTAATAATAATAAAAATCTTTATTATTTTTGCAAGTAGGCTTACATTAACACTGCAATGAAGTTACTGTGAAAATCCCCTAGTCGCCACAGTCCAGTGCCTGTTCAGATACACGGAGGGAGAATTCAGAATACCCAATTCACCTAATAGCACATCTTTCGGGACTTGTGGAAGGAAACCGGAGCACCCAGAGGAAACCCACGCAGACACGGGGAGAACGTGCAGACTCTGCACAGACAGTGACCCAAGCCGGGAATCGAACCTGGGATCCTGACTCTGTGAAGTTGTAGTGCTAACCACTATGCTACCGTGCTGCCCACAGTTGAATTGATTAATAAAAGTAAATTACTGTGGGTGCTGGAATCTGAAACAAAAACAGAAAATACTGGACAATCTCAGCAGGTCTGACACCAACTGTGGAGAGAGAAGGGAGCTAACGTTTCGAGTCTGGATGACTCTTTGTCAAAGCAGAGAGAACTGCGAATGGGGTCAGATTTATACTGTAGTGAGGGGTGTAGCAGTGGGGCTGGATAGGGGGCCAGCGATAGGTGGATATAAACAAAGATGTCGAGGACAGAAGATAAAAGGAATGTAAATGGGGGTAATTTTAAATTATTTTTTTTCAATTTAAGGTGCCCAATTCTTCTTTTTTTTCTAATAAGGGGCAATTTTTGTGTTGCCAATTCACCTCCCCTGCACACCTTTGGGTTGTGGGGATAAGACTCACGCAGGCATGGGGAGAATGTGCAAACTCCACATAGACAGTGACCCGGGCCAGGATCGAACCCGGATCCTCGTGCCGTAAGGCAGCAGTGTTAACCACTACGCCACCGTGCTGCTCCTTAAATTGGTTTTTAGCATATCTATTAGCACACTCAGGCTTGCTCAGTAAATGCTGCCCAACTGCAACTCCGTCACAAGGAGATTGTCTTTTCATGTTTTTTCAATGTCAATGGCTAGCTGTAGGGATGGATCACAATCGACAGCCCTATTGTGAATAAAAGAGGAGGAAAATTGGTGGATGAGATTCAAGGAAAATTAAGGGACATTGAGTTGTTCATGAGCCAGTCATCAGGCAGGTCTGACTCCACTGGCTGCCTTTCAATATGTTCTCCATTATCCACCAAGAGCTTCACAGCACAAAATCTTATTGCGACATCACCCTCATTTTGTTTTTTGTGTGGTTGTTCCCAGGATGCCTACAACCTGGGAATGCCACATTTCTGAGAAGATGATGCTGGTGGTGGACATTCTCACAGAACTTTTGTTTTATTCGTTCATGGGATGTGGACGTCGCTGGCTGGGGGCAACCACATTGCTGTGGATCTGGAGTCACATGTAGGCCAGACCATTGAAGGATGAAAGATTTCCTTACCTGAAGGGCATTAGTGAACCAGATGGGTTTTTACGACAATCAACAATGGTTTCATGGTCATCATTGGACTTTTAATTCCAGATTGTTATTGAATTCAAATTTCACCATCTGCCGTGGTGGGATTCGAACCTGGGTTCCCAGAGCATGACTCTGGGCCTCTAAATTACTAGACGAGTGACAATACCACCAAGCTACTACCCCCCGTCATCACTGTAGTGATGGTGTTATCGCCATAGTGTCTGCTGGGGAAATCAATTTTGGCCTTAAAAATGTTAAAGGACATGGCCTCCCCAGCTTACTGGGGTAAAGAGTTCCAAAGATTAACAGCTCTTTGAAAGAAGAAATCCTTCTTCAAATCCGTCTTAAATGAACTCCCCCTTATTATGCAACTATGTCCTCTGGTCCTACACTCTCCAATGAGTGGAAACATCCTCCCAACATTTACCCTGTATAACCCTCTAAGGATCTTATGGCCGGGATTCTCCAATCCTGCGGCCAAGTTCTGACGCCAGCGTGAAAATGGCGCAAGGACTTCCGGTTGCGGCTATGCGGAGCTAGGCCGCACGATTCGGCAGCTCCCGCTATTACGGACTTTCGGGCTCGCTAGAGGAGCCCCAACGGAATTTTTTCGAAGACAACCCGTGGGGAAGGGAAGAGTGAGGTCCCCCTCCAACTTTTATGGACCGGACCAGAAGTGCAACGGCCAAAAAAGCGGCATTGGAGCAGCGGGAGGAGAGAGGGGAAAAAACAAAATGGCGGCGGCCGGGGACAAAGCGGAGTGCGGGCCGGAGCTGCAGGAGTTCATCAAGCGCTGCTTCGAGGAGCTGCGCAAGGAGATGCTGGCGCCTATGCTTTCGGCAATTGAAGGACTAGGGATGACCCAGAAGGCTCACGAGGTAAAGATCCAGGAGGTACAGAAAAGAGTCAGTGAGAATGAGGACGAGCTCTTGGGCCTGGCGGTGAGAGTGGAGCAGCACGAGGCGCTACACAAGAGGTGGGCGGGAAGACTCGAAGACCTGGAGAACAGGTCGAGGAGAAAGAATCTGCGGATCCTGGGTCTCCCAGAAGGAGTGGAGGTGGCCGATGCCGGGGCATACGCGAGCACGATGCTCGGGGCGATGATGGGCGCGGAGGCCCCTTCGAGGGCGCTGGAGCTTGCACAGGGAACACCGGGTGCTGACGAGGAAGCCCAAGGCAAATGAGCCGCCAAGGGCGATGGTGGTGAGATTTCACCGGTTCACGGACAGAGAGAGGGTCCTGAAATGGGCCAAGAAGGAGCGGAGCAGTAAGTGGGACAATGCAGAGATCCGAATATACCCGGACTGGAGCACGGAGGTTGTAAAGCGGAGAGCGGGTTTCAACCGGGCCAAAGCGGTGCTGCACCGGAAAGGAGTGAAATTCGGAATGCTGCAGCCAGCGCGACTGTGGGTCACATACAAGGGCCAACACTATTACTTCGAAACGCCTGAAGAGGCGTGGACCTTCATACAAACCGAAAAGTTGGACTCTAACTGAGGGTTTGTGAGGGTGGGGGGGATGTTTGAGGTTTGATGTGTGATGGTTGTTGTACATAGGGGGTCAATCACGCGCAGGAAATGTTACATGGGCTGGGGGAGAGAGACAAGGCCGCGACAGGAGCTGCGCCAGAAGGGGCGGAGCGGGCTTTGGAAAGCGCGGGGTTTTTCCCGCGCGTGGGAAGAAAGGCGGGAAGGGGAACGAAGGAACGCATATTGATTGGGAGACTCCCACACGGGGAGGTCAATGGGATGGCGGGGAAAGCCGGGGTCAGCAGGTGTCAGCTGACTTCCGGGAGTGACATGGGGGGAGCAAAAAAATGGTCATGCTCCAAGAGACACACCTGAAGGTGGCAGACCAGGTCAGGTTAAGAAAGGGATGGGTAGGACAGGTATTCCACTCGGGACTGGACGCGAAGAATAGAGGAGTGGCAATAGTGGTGGGAAAGCGGGTGTCATTTGAGGCCAAGACTATCGTAGTGGACAATGGAGGGCGATATGTGATGGTGAGTGGTAGGTTGCAAGGGACGTGGGTGGTGTTGGTAAACGTATACGCCCCGAACTGGGATGATGCTGGATTCATGAAGCGCATGTTGGGGCGCATTCCGGACCTGGAGATAGGAGGCCTGATAATGGGAGGGGACTTCAATGCAGTGTTGGATCCAGCACTGGACCGCTCCAAATCAAGGACTGGAAAGAGGCCGGCGGCGGCCAAGGTGCTTAGGGGTTTATAGATCAGATGGGGGGAGTGGACCCATGGTGGTTTGCAAGGCCGCAAGCCAGGGAATTTTCTTTTTTCTGGGAGGCCAACGACAACGGGGAGGTGTGGTATGGGAGGAGTTGAAGGCGGTGGTCAGGGGAGAGCTAATCTCCATCAGGGCTCATAGGGAGAAGGCAGAGGGCATGGAAAGGGAGAGGTTAGTGGGGCAGATTTTGAGAGTGGACAGGAGATACGCAGAGGCCCCGGACAGAAGATTACTTGGGGAAAGACGACGGCTCCAGACGGAGTTTGACCTGTTGACCACAGGGAAGGCGGAGGCACAGTGGAGGAAGGCGCAGGAGGCGGCCTACGAGTATGGGGAAAAGGCTAGTCGGATGCTGGCACACGAGCTCCGTAAGAGGATGGCAGCGAGGGAAATAGGGGGAGTCAAAGATGGAAGGGGAGCCACGGTTTGGAGTGCGACGAAAATAAACGAGGTATTTAAGGCCTTCTATGAAGAGCTGTACAGATCCCAGCCCCCAGCGGGGGAAGAGGGGACGAGACGATTCCTAGACCAACTGAGATTCCCGAGGGTGGAGGTGCAAGAGGTGGCTGGTTTGGGGGCACCAATTGGGTTGGAGGAGCTGAGTAAGGGTTTGGGGAGTATGCAGGCGGGGAAGGCCCCGGGACCAGACGGGTTCCCGGTGGAGTTCTACAGGAAGTACGTAGACCTGTTGGCCCCGCTACTAGTGAGGACCTTTAATGAGGCAAGGGAGGAAGGGACCCTGCCCCCGACAATGTCGGAGGCAACGATTTCTTTGATCCTAAAGCGGGACAAGGACCCACTGCAATGTGGATCGTACAGGCCGATCTCACTCCTCAATGTGGATGCTAAGTTGCTGGCAAAAGTGCTGGCCACGAGGATCGAGGGCTGTCTCCCGGGGGTGATCCACGAGAACCAGACGGGATTCGTAAAGGGCAGGCAATTAAACACTAATGTGCGGCGGCTCTTAAACGTGATGATGATGCCATCGGAGGCGAGGCGGAGATTGTGGCTGCTATGGACGCGGAGAAGGCCTTTGACCGAGTAGAGTGGGAGTACCTCTGGGAGGTGCTGCGTAGGTTTGGTTTCGGGGGAGGGTTTATCAGTTGGGTTAAGCTCCTTTACAGAGCCCCGGTGGCGAGTGTAGTGACGAACCAGTGGAGGTCGGAGTACTTTCGGCTGTACCGAGGAACGAGGCAGGGGTGCCCCCTGTCCCCCCTGTTGTCTGCATTGGCGATCAAACCCTTGGCCATGTCATTGAGGGAGTCTAATAAATGGAGGGGGGTGGTCCGAGGGGGAGAAGAGCATCGGGTGTAGCTATATGCGAATGACCTGTTGCTGTATGTGGCGGATCCAATGGAGGGGATGGTGGAGGTCATGCAGACTCTAAGGGAGTTTGGGGAGTTTTCGGGCTATAAGCACAGTGTAGGGAAGAGTGAGCTCTTTGTATTACAGGCAGGGGAGCAAGAAAGAGGGATAGGGGACCTACCGCTGAGGAGGGCGGAGGGGAGCTTTTGGTATCTGGGGATCCAGATAGCCAGGAGTTGGGGGGCCCGACATAAACTGTATCTGACGAGGTTGGTGGAGCAAATGGAGGAGGACTTCAAAAGATGGGACATGTTACCACTCTCGCTGGCGGGTAGAGTGCAGTCGGTCAAAATGGTGGTCCTTCCGAGGTTTCTGTTTGAGTTTCAGTGCCTTCCCATCGTGATCACCAAGGACTTTTTTAAGAGAGTAGGTAGGAGTATTATGGGGTTTGTGTGGGCGAATAAGACCCCGGGGGTAAGGAGAGGGTTCCTGGAACGCAGTAGGGAACTAGGAGGGTTGGCGCTGCCAAACCTAGGGAGCTACTACTGGGCAGCAAATGTGGCGATGATCCGCAAGTGGGTTATGGAGGGAGAGGGGGCGTCATGGAAGAGGATGGAGATGGCGTCCTGTAAAGGAACGAGCCTGGGGGCGTTGGTGACGGCACCGCTGCCGCTCTCGCCGTCAAAGTATACCACGAGTCCGGTGGTGGCGGCAACACTAAGGATCTGGGGCCAGTGGAGACGGCACAGGGGTGCAATGGGAGCCTCGGTGTGGTCCCCGATCAGGGGTAACCACCGGTTTGTCCCGGGGAAGATGGACGGGGGGTTCCAGAGCTGGCATCGGGCGGGGATTAGAAGAATGGGGGACCGGTTCATTGACGGGACGTTTGCGAGCCTAGGGGCACTGGAGGAGAGGTTCGAGTTACCCCCGGGAAATGCCTTTAGATATATGCAGGTGAGGGCGTTTGTGAGGCGACAGGTGAGGGAATTCCCGTTGCTCCCGGCACAAGAAATTCAAGACAGGGTGATCTCGGATGTATGGGTCGGGGAGGGCAAGGTGTCGGCCATATACCAGGAGATGAAAGAAGAGGGGGAAGCGCTGGTAGAGGAGCTGAAGGGTAAATGGGAGGAGGAGCTGGGGGAAGAGATCGAGGAAGGTCTGTGGGCTGATGCCCTAGGTAGGGTTAATTCCTCCTCCTCGTGTGCCAGGCTCAGCCTGATACAATTTAAGGTGGTTCACAGAGCTCACTTGACGGGGGCGAGGTTGAGCAGGTTCTTTGGGGTAGAGGACAGATGTGGAAGGTGCTCAGGGAGCCCGGCGAACCATGTCCATATGTTTTGGTCATGCATGGCACTGGAGGGGTTCTGGAGAGGAGTGGTGGGAGCAATATCTCAGGTGGTGAAAGTCCGGGTCAAGCCAAGCTGGGGGCTAGCAATATTTGGAGTAGTGGACGAGCCAGGAGCGAAGGAGGCAAAAGTGGCCGGCATTCGGCGTCCCTAGTAGCCCGGCGAAGGATCTTGCTAATGTGGAAGGAGGCAAAGCCCCCCAGCGTGGAGGCCTGGATAAACGATATGGCTGGGTTCATAAAGCTGGAGAGGATTAAGTTTGCCTTGAGAGGGTCTGCGCAGGGGTTCTACAGGCGGTGGCAACCGTTCCTAGACTATCTCGCGGAGCGTTAGAGGAAGGTCGGTCAGCAGCAGCAGCAACCTGGGGGGGACCCGGGGGGGGGGGGCCTTGGGAGGGGGGACTGCCTGGGAGGGTGGATGAGCAAGAGATAACATGATGGGTTGGTGAAACTGGCACGTACGGGAGAGAGCCAGTGTGCAAAGCTATGTAAGCATATCATTTTGTCATGTATATATCTTGCTCTGTGCGATTTCTTGTTATTTTGTTACGGGGGGGGGTTATTGTTTGTAAGGGAGAAAAATTGTGTTTAAAAACTTTAATAAATATATATTTTTTGAATAAGAAAAGTGGCGCAAGCCACTCCGGCGTCAATGGGCCTCACCTGGCAGCTATCCACCCCTTTCCAGGGGGCTAGTATGGCACCGGAGTCGTCTCCGCATGAACACCACACATCCCCCCTCCCCGAGATAGATCACCGGCATCGGGGCACTCCCAATGGGCCACCCTAAATGCATCACCCCTTCAGGCCCTGCCCAGGCGCTGCAAGGGTGCCAGGGGCCCTGCCATGTCTCCAACCACCCTGGGGCTACAATGGCCTCCAAGCCCTCCTGGTGTGGTCATCATGCCTGGGCTCAATTTGTGGAGGCCTGGTGCTACATCATGCTGGCGGGTAGGAACATAGCACATTGCAGCAAGATTCGGCATTAAGCCGATTTTGAACATGAAAATATATTTAAATGAGTGGTAATCAGGTTCACGCCCGATTAAATTTTCTGGGAGGGCCCAGGATCATCGCAAACTGTTTGGCGCCTGGCACAAATCCCATTTCAGGCCTCTCTCAGGATTTTCCCGACATAGCGAGATTTGCGCCGGGGGCATCGCATCCGGAAAATTGTCCCTGAGAGGACAATGCCACCGACTGGACTAAACAATGGAGGTCACAAGTGTTGCTGGAGCGTAGCCAGGGGGAGGATGGGTTGGCGCTGCCGAGCTTTTGTAACTACTACTGGGCGGCAAATATAGCCATGATTAGGAAGTGGGTAGTGGGGGGAGGGGGGGAAGAGAGTCGTTGTGGGAGCGTGTAGAGGCGGCATCACGCAAGGACACAAGTAACGGCAACCTGGTGGTTGTGGCGTCTCTGAGAGTCTGGGGGCAGTGGAGGAAATATAGGAGAGCGGAGGGAGCATCGGTCTGGGCCCCGATTTACAATAACCATCGGTTCGTACCGGGAAGGCTGGATGGAGGGTTTCGGAGATGGCAGAGAGCAAGGATCAAGAGGATGGGAGATTTATTTATAGTTGGGAGCTTCCCCTGTTTGAAGGATTTGGAGGAGAAATTTGAACTGCCAGCAAGAAATGGGTTTCGGTATCTGCAGGTACGGGATATTTTGAGAAGGCAGGTTCCGACCATTCCGCTCCTGCCACCACGGGGGTTACAGGACAGGGTAGTTTCCAGAACGGGGGTGGGAGAGGGGAAGGTATCGGATATCTACAAAGAGGTTATGGAGTTGGAGGAAACTCAGATAGAGGAGCTAAAGAGCAAGTGTGAAGCTGAGCTCGGGGGAGAGATAGAGGCGGGTTTGTGGGCAGATGCCTTAGGTAGAGTTAACACATCCTCATCATGTGCTAGGCTTAGCCTGATACAATTTAAGGTGGTCGACGGGGCACACATGACGGTGGCCCGGATGAGTTTTTTTGGGATAGAGGACAGGTGTGCAAGGTGCGCGGGAAGGCCAGCAAATCATGTCCACATGTTTTGGGCATGCCCGAAGCTTAGAGGATTTTGGCAAGGTTTCGCTGATGTCATGTCCACGGTATTTAAAACAAGAGTGGTGCAGAGTCCAGAGGTGGCTATCTTTGGAGTGTCGGAAGATCTGGGAGTCCAGGGGGCGAGAGAGGCTGATGTTTTGGCCTTTGCCTCCCTGGTAGCCCGGAGACGGATACTGTTAATGTGGAGGGACTCAAAGCCCCCAAAATCAGAGACCTGGGTTAGCGACATGGCTGGGTTTCTCAGTCTTGAGAAAATAAAGTTCGCCCGAAGAGGGTCAATGGTCGGGTTCACCCGGAGGTGGCAGCCGTTCGTCGACTTTCTCGGAGAAAATTAAAATGTCAGCAGAAATCTAGGGGGGGGGGGGTTAGGCTATTTTTTCGTTGTTGGGGGTGTGAGGAACGTGTCAGGGATGGAAATGTTTTATATACTATGTTTATGTTGCTGTTATTGTTATTATTATAAAAACTATAAATACCCTAATAAAATGTTTTTTTTTTTAAATGGAGGTCACCTTGTATTGTGGAATGTGTAATAAGATGCTGTCACCAGCTCAAATGGATCTGTTCCAGTCTTCCCATTCCAATTATTCAAAATAGAATTCAATCAGATTTTAAATCATATGGAGGGACCGAATTAAGAATTATTTTCTCTACTTAATCATAGGAACAAGAATGGACCATTCAGAATCCTCAGGCCTGTTCCACCATTCAATTAGATCATGGCTGATCTGTACCTGAGGCCCATCTACCCAACCATGTCCCATATCCCTTAATACCCTTACCCAACAAGAATCTATCAATCTCAGTTTTACAATTTTCAATCGACCCATCCTCGGCAGCTTTTTACGTCGCCCAGTTTGAAGAATTGCTTGCCAACCTCACCCTAATTGACAGTGCTCTAATTCTATGGTAATAGATAATCATTCTGCGCCTACCCACAAGGGGAAGTAGTTTCTGTATATCCACCCACATCTTAAATACATCAATTACATCATCCTTTAACCTTCTCTCCAGGGAATGCAAGCCTAGTTTATGCAACCCGTCCTCATAAATTAACCCTTTTAACCCCAAAATAATCCTGGCTATCTGCCTAGCTCCACAACAAGACCAATATATGCTGAGGTGCTGTGCCCAGAGCTGAACACAATGCTGTAAATGTGGTCTAACCAGAACGTTGGCTAACTGCAGCATAAAGTCAACTGCTTTATATTCGAGTTCTCCCGATATTAAAGGCTTTCTGACTTTTTTTCTACCTGCGGACTAGTCTTTCGTGGCTTCTGTACCCGGATCGCTAATCAAGAGTTACTCCTCTTTCACAAAAGTGGTTCCAGAGATGAGGAACTTCAGTTATGAGGATAGATTGGAGAGGTTGGGACTGTTCTCCTTGGACAGAAGAAGACTAAGAGGAGATTTGATAGACATGTTCAAAATCATGAGGGGGCTGGAGAGAGTAGATGGGGAGAAACTGTTCCCGTTCTAGAGGGTACGGACTTAAGGGGATTTGCAAAACAAGTAAATGTGATGTGAGAAAAATCTTTTTTACACAGCCAGTGGTTTGGGTCTGGAAAGCACTACCTGGAAGTGTGGTGGAGGCAGGTTCAATCGAGGCATTCAAGAGGGCGTTAGATGATTATTTGAATGGAAACAATGTGCAGGAGTACGGGGAAAAGACAGCGGAATGGCACTAAGTCATGATGCTGGTTTGGGGAGTCAGTGCAGACACGATGGGCCAAATGGCCTCCTTCTGCACCGTAACAATTCTGTGATTAAGAAATGATATGCATTTGTACAGTGCCTGTCCCCAGCCTCAGGCCATCTCAGAACACTTAAAATCAATGTGTTTCTTTGTGGTACAGTCACTTATTACCCAGGCACAGTCAGGTAGTAATGTAAAATGAAAGAATCCAGGGTGTTGCTATTGAACTGATGTGACAAATACATGTGCATCTAGAGTGCAACTGGCTATGCTCAAAGATTTATAGTGCGCTGCTATTGTTAAGCCACCCTGGTTGAAACATCAGAGTGCACCTGGTCTTATTGGGATCGCAGTAATCCTTTTCAATCTGCTCCATGTTCGGGAGATCTTTCCACGCTTCGTCATAAACCTGCCATTGATAAGGGAGTCTGCAGTGAACCCGGTTACACAGATCTGGCGGGGGAGTCAACAAGAAACCAAGAGATTAGTTTACATTTTCTGCTTTTGAAAATCTCGCCAATTTCATTCCTCTTCCAGCCCTACCAACTCTGCAGCCAGCCCCTTCCCTCGAAGAGGGTGGGCCTTCTGGGCATAAAGGAGCTTCAGCTGGGCTTGGGCAAATGATTGATACATTAACAGCAGCCTTCTTAACATGACACCCAATCAATTATGGACGTTTTAATTGTCTCAGGTAGCATTTCCTGAAACGAGAAAGAAATGCTGGGTTGGTCAGAAAAGCAGACACTGATTCAAAGTATCTATAACAAGGCACAGAGCGCGGAATTGTTGATGTAACGCTCTGAATGCTATCTGAGACAATGCACTTTCACTGAGATAAGGGACAAAGTTCAAGAAGACAGCTGGTCAGACAGACCTTGAGAGCCTGGGAAACTCAAACATTAGAAAATTGTTTCTGCATCAGAGAAAGAGAGAGAGAGGAGATGGAAGGTTATTGAGAAGTTGGAATTTCACCAATGGCCTGGATATAAAGGACTGTTTGAGCCTCTGGTGGAGGTGTAAAAGTGGCACAGGCAGGGACGAAGTCTGCCATCTTGGAAGAAAGAAACAGCATGCCCTCACAGGCAAGGGCATCAACAACCCTTTGTTTCGGCATTGCAGCCTCTTCCTTCAAGACTGCGTTATTGCAGCTTTATCCACAACTGTATTTTATGCAGTGAGGTTTATATTCTCCCCCCCTTTGAAAGGGGGATTTTCTTTACCTTTAAAGCTACAGTTCTTCCTGACGAAGTAGAGGCAGATCTCATCGTTGTCCATGTCACCACTAGAGCTACTGGAAGATTGACGGGATCGAGTTGTCTTCTCTGTGGGTGGCAGATGAAAGGACAAAGTCAAATTCTTGTGTCATTTACTGAGGGGAACTTCCCCGCTCATCTTCTGGTCACTGCAAGAAATCCCGAATTAGCCCATTCACAAAATTCAAAACAGATCGGGAAGACCATTGTTTACTAACTTACTGCATAGGAGTCCATTCGGCAAATCGTGCATCTTCCAGCTCTTTGAAAGAATTATCCAATCAGTCCCAAACACATACCCACAATTCTTTCTTCATAGTCTGTCAAATACTTCCTTTTCAAATGTTAATCTACTATAGATGCCAGCATGTAAGTCGACCTTGGAAGCCTCAAAACGTCCCTCCAAATATCGAGGTGACTTATATGCCCAGCATAAAGTGTACAGTGTGGGTGGTCGCCATTTTGAAATGCCATTGGCACCCGACGCAAAGAGTGGGCATGTCTTAAACTCCCACATATCTTCACAACACAACCCGTGACGCCGGCTTGATCCCTTCTGCCCTGTTCTAAGTTCATTTAAGTTCACTAATACGAGTAAAACAGGCTGAATAGCAGGAATGACATACACGCTGAGTACATGCAAAAAACATGATTTACTGTGCCTTAAAAATTTATACGCGGGACTTCCGGTTGCGGCGATGACCAGCTAAGCCGCACGTTTCGGCGGCTCCAGCTTGAACGGACCTTCGGGCTCTTTTAAGAGCCCCAACGGGGAATTTTTTCGGGACGAAACCCGGTGTGGGGTGAGACAACAGGGAGTCCCCCCCCAACGAAAAAGAAAAATATCGGCGGCGGCGGCCAGATCGCGAAGAATCCTCGAGGACAGGGGCAGAAGGAAAAAGGAGCAAGATGGCGGCGGAGGGAGCCCAGGCGACATGGGGGCCGGACCAAGACGAATTTTTGAGACAGTGTGTGGAGCTGCTTAAGAAGGAGGTGCTGGCCCCGATGCTACAAGCAATTGAGGGGCTTAAGGAGACACAAAAGACCCAGGAGATGGAGCTCCGTGTGGTGGAGCAGAAGGTGACGGACAACGAGGACGAGATCCTGGGCCTGGCGGTCAAAACGCAGACGCACGAGGCGCTCCACAAAAAGTGCATTGAAAGGATTGAAGTCCTAGAAAACAGATCACGGAGAAAGAACCTTTCCCTGGGTCTCCCCGAGGGAGTGGAAGGAGCAGACGGCGGGGCTTACGTGAGCACGATGCTACGCTCGCTAATGGGAGCTGAGGCCCCCTCGGGCCCCTTGGAAGTGGAAGGGGCCCATCGGGTCCCTGCGAGGAGACCAAAGGCGGGAGAACCACCTAGGGCGACGATTGTGCGATTTCATCGCTTCAATGACAGAGAGGTGGTTCTGAGATGGGCCAAAAAGGTACGAAGTAGTAGATGGGAAAATGCGGTGGTACGGGTGTACCAGGATTGGAGTGCGGAGGTGGCGAGAAGGAGGGCGAGTTTTAATCGAGCCAAGGAGGTGCTACACAAGAAGGTGAAGTTCGGTATGTTGCAGCCAGCGCGACTGTGGGTCACGCACCAGGAGAGGCATCACTACTTCGAAATGGCGGAAGAAGCATGGACCTTCATTAAAAACGAGAAACTGGATCAGAACTGAGGGACTGATGTTGGAGGGGAAACGACAATGCTGATGTATATAGAGATGTAAATTGGGGAGGGGGGGATACTGAGAAATGTGGGCGCCGGTGGAGGGGAAGAAGACATAGACGGGGGATGGGGAATGGGAGTGGGGCGGCAGAGGGAGCTGCGCCACGAGGGGCGGGACGGCTCTAGAGAACACGGGGCTTATTGTTCTTGTTCCCGCGCCAGAAAGATGATGGCGGGAAGATAGGCACAAGGTAGATGGGAGTTCCCCACACGGGGGGGTCAAGGAGAAAGCGGGAGAAGCCGGGGTCAGTTGAAGTCAGCTGACTTTCGGAAGCAATACGGGGGGAGTAATCATGCTAGATGGGGATCTGGCGGGGGGGGGGGGGGGGGGATAACTGGGTTGCTGCTGCAGAGATCGAAGAGGAACTGGTAAAATAAAAGGTGGTCGGGGCGGGAATGCGCCGCCTGGGGAACGGGTGGGTGCGCGGAACCGGGACGTGGGACTGGCCCAGAGAGGGTGATGGCTAGTCGACAGGGGAGGGGGGCAGGCAGCCCCCCAGTTTGGCTGATCACGTGGAACGTGAGAGGCCTAAATGGGCCGATTAAGAGGGCCCGAGTGTTCGAGCACTTGAAAGGACTGAGGGCAGACGTGGCCATTCTTCAGGAGATGCACCTGAAGGTGGCGGACCAAGTTAGGTGAAGGAAAGGATGGGTGGGACAGGTGTTCCACTCAGGGCTGGATGCAAAGAACAGAGGGGTGGCCATACTGGTGGGGAAACGGGTGTCATTCGAGGCTAGGAACATTGTAGCAGACAGCGGAGGCAGATATGTGATGGTGAGTGGCAGACTGCAGGGAATGGAGGTCGTGTTGGTTAACGTATATGCCCCGAATTGGGATGATGCGGATTTATGAAGCGGATGCTGGGACGTATCCCGGACCTGGAGGTAGGAAACCTGATAATGGGGGGGGACTTCAACACCGTGTTGGACCCAGGGTTAGATAGATCTAGATCTAGGACCGGAAGAAGGCCGGCAGCGGCCAAGGTGCTTAGGGGGTTTATGGACCAAATGGGGGGAGTGGATCCGTGGCGATTTGTTAGGCCGATGGCCAAAGAGTTCTCCTTCTTCTCCCATGTTCACAAGGTGTACTCCCGGATAGATTTCTTTGTTTTGGGAAGGTCACTGACCTCGAGGGTGGAAGGAACTGAGTACTCAGCCATAGCTGTTTCAGATCATGCCCCACACTGGGTGGACCTGGAACTAGGAGAGGAGAGGGAGCAGCATTCACTCTGGCGACTGGATGTGGGATTACTGGCGGATGAGGGAGTCTGCGGAAGGGTGCGGGGATGTATCGAAAGGTACCTGGAGGCCAATGACGACGGGGAGGTCCGAGTGGGAGTAGTATGGGAAGCACTAAAGGCGGTGGTCAGAGGAGAGCTGATCTCCATCTGGGCCCACAAGGGGAAAATAGAGGCCAAGGAAAGGGAAAGACTACTGGGGGAGATCTTGAGGGTAGATAAAAAATATGCGGAGGCCCCGGATGAAGGACTATACAGGGAGAGGCGACGACTCCAGACGGAGTTCGACCTGTTGACCACAAGGAGGGCGGAGGCACAGTGGAGGAAGGCACAGGGGATGAGATATGAATATGGGGAAAAGGCGAGTCGCCTGTTGGCCCATCAGCTGCAAAAGAGGACAGCGGCGAGGGAGATAGGGGGAATTAGGGATGAAATGGGAGCCACGGTGCGGAGATAAACGAGGTGTTTAAGACCTTCTATGAGAGACTATATAGGTCCCAACCCCCGGAGGGAAAAGAGGGGATGCGGCAGTTTTTGGACCAATTAAGGTTCCCGAGGGTGGAGGAGCAGGAGGTGGAAGGCTTGGGGGCGCCGATTGGGGTGGACGAGGTTACCAAGGGGCTGGGGAACATGCAGGCAGCGAAGGCCCCGGGACCAGATGGGTTCCCGGTGGAATTCTATAGAAAACATGTGGACTTGTTGGCCCCGCTGCTGGTAAGGACCTTTAACGAGGCCAGAGAAGGGGGGACCCTACCCCCGACAATGTCAGAGGCGACGATATCGCTAATCTTGAAGCGGGATAAAGATCCGCTGCAGTGCGGGTCCTATAGGCCTATCTCACTGCTAAATGTGGATGCCAAGTTGCTAGCAAAGGTGCTGGCAACGAGGATAGAGGATTGTGTCCCGGGGGTGGTGCACGAAGACCAGACAGGGTTCGTAAAGGGGAGACAACTAAATGTCAACGTGCGACGGCTATTAGGGGTGATAATGATGCCCCCAGCAGAGGGGGAGGCAGAGATAGTGGCGGCAATGGATGCAGAGAAGGCATTTGATAGGGTGGAGTGGGAGTATCTATGGGAGGTGCTGAGGAGGTTCGGGTTCGGGGACGGGTTTGTCAGCTGGGTTAAACTCCTCTATGGGGCCCCAACGGCAAGTGTGGTCACAGGTCGGCAAAGGTCGGAGCATTTTCGACTAAACAGGGGAACAAGACAGGGATGCCCGTTGTCCCCATTACTGTTCGCGCTGGCAATTGAACCACTGGCCATAGCGCTGAGAGACTCCAGAAAATGGAGAGGGGTGATTAGAGGGGGAGAGGAACACCGAGTGTCACTCTACGCGGATGATCTACTGCTGTATGTGGTGGACCCAGTGGGGGGGATGACAGAGGTCATGCAGATATTGAGGGAGTTTAGAGATTTCTCGGGATATAGGCTTAACATGGGAAAGAGTGAGCTTTTTGTGATACACCCTGGGGACCAGAGTAGAGGGATAGATGGCCTACCGCTAAGGAGAGTGGAAAGAAACTTCTGATATCTGGGGATTCAGATAGCCAGGAGCTGGGGAACCTTACACAGACTCAATCTGACACGGCTGGTGGAACAAATGGAAGAGGATTTTAAAAGGTGGGACATGCAGCCGCTGTCACTGGCGGGCAGAGTGCAGGCAATTAAGATGATGGTCCTCCCGAGGTTCCTATTTGTGTTCCAATGTCTCCCTATACTGATCACTAAGGCCTTCTTTGAAAAAATAGATAGGAGCATCACGAGCTTCGTGTGGGCAGGGAAGGCCCCGAGGGTAAGGAGGGGGTTCCTACAACGTAGCAGAGACAGAGGGGGACTGGCGTTGCCGAATTTGGGCGACTACTACTGGGCCGCCAACATGGCAATGATTCGTAAATGGATGATAGAGGGAGAGGGAGCGGCGTGGAAGAGGTTGGAGATGAAGTCCTGCAAAGGGACGAGTTTAAAAGCGCTGGTGACGGCGCCACTACCGCTCTCCCCAAAAAAATTTACCACAAACCCAGTGGTGGCGGCAACATTAAGTATCTGGGGGCAATGGAGGCGACAGAGGGGTGTGCTGGGAGCCTCGGTGTGGTCCCCAATCAGGAACAACCATAGGTTTGCCCCAGGGAGGCTGGACGGAGGATTCCAGAGCTGGCACCGGGTAGGAATCAGGAGAGTGGGAGATTTATTTATAGACGGGACATTTGCTAGCTTGGGAGCGCTTGAGGAAAAGTATGAGCTGCCCCGGGGAAATTTCTTTAGATATATGCAGGCGAGAGCGTTCACGAAACAACTGGTGAGGGAATTTCCGCTGCTCCCGACACAAGGGATCCAGGACAGGGTGCTTTCGGGGGTGTGGGTCAGGGAGGGCAAAGTGTCAGAGATATACCGGGAGATGAGAAAAGAGGGGGAGGAGCTGGTGGGCGAACTGAAGGGAAAATGGGAAGAAGAGCTCGGGGAGGAGATTGAGGAGGGTTTGTGGGCTGATGCCCTAAGCAGGGTAAATTCCTCTTCCTCGTGTGCCAGGCTTAGCCTGATCCAATTTAAGGTGCTGCATAGAGCACACATAACGGGAGCAAGGTTGAGCAGGTTCTTCGGAGTGGAGGACAAGTGTGGGAGGTGCGGGGGAAGCCCGGCGAACCACACACATATGTTTTGGTTGTGTCCGGCACTGGAGGGGTATTAGAGGGGAGTGACGGGAGTGATCTCGAAGGTGGTGAAGGTCCGGGTCAAGCTAGGCTGGGGGTTAGCTATATTTGGAGTAGCGGATGAGCCGGGAGTGCAGGAGGCGAAAGAGGCTGATGTTGTGGCCTTTGCGTCCCTAGTAGCCCGGCGTAGGATTTTACTCATGTGGAAGGAAGCAAAACCCCCCGGACTGGAGACCTGGATAAACGATATGGCGGGGTTCATAAAACTGGAGCAGATAAAGTTTGCGCTGAGAGGATCGGCTCAAGGGTTCACCAGACGGTGGCAACCGTTCCTCGACCACCTAGCGGAACGTTAGGGGGAAGATAGATGGCCAGCAGCAGCAACCCGGGGGGGGGGGGGGGGGGCAAATTGTTTGGGTTTTTGGAGGGGGAGAGGGGGCGGGGGGAGTATTACTTTGTGTTATTTGGTTAGTTTACCATGTTAGTTAAACAATGTTATATTGCAGTTAACATGTTACCTTTTTTTTTGATTTGTAAGGGAAAAAATTGTGTTTGAAAACTTTAATAAAATATATATATTTTTTTTAATTTATACGCTGGGTAGACTTATATGTCACGATTTATGGTAATTCCCTTTCGAAAATTCTTATTGAATCTGCTTCCACTACTCTTTCAGCATGCTCTGATCATGTGTAAAAGAAATTCTCTTCACCCTCCCACTGGCTCTTTTTCCGATGATCTTGAACCTGTATCCTTTGGTTACCAACCCTCCTGCCAATGGAAACAGTTTTTCCTTATTGGCTCCATGAAATGCTCCATTAAATCTCCCCCTTAACCTTCTCTGCTGTAAGGCGAGCAATCCCAGCTTCTCCAGTCTCTCCACATTATCTCAAGTCCCTCTCCTCCCTTGTATCATCCTAAGAAGTCTACTCTACATCCTCCATCCGGCCTTGACACTCTTCCCAAGGTGTTCATTATAATTTAAATGATCTGATCGTCAAATTGTTTTCTGTGGCCTAAACAGATCCCCATTTTGTGGTGCTAGAAATGTAGGCCCCCAAGACCTGCGCCACCATCCCATTCCATCATGGCTGACCTGTACATTAACTCTAGCTACCTTCCATATCCGTTAATGTCCTTGTCCAAGGAGTGGAGTGTGTGTTTGTCCTGGGGAAAATCAGTCAGGATGCTGGGAGAGTTTGTTTTAGTTGGAAAAATAAAGCAGTTGCTAGAAGATCTCAATATTGCAGTTTGTATATAGACTCCCAAGGAGGGAGGCCTTTAGATATACGTGGATACGGGCTTTTGTAAAGGAGATCTTCCCTATGTTCCCAATGTTACCCCCTTCTTCTTTAATGGAGGAAGTGTTGATAGTTTTGGGAATAGAAGGGAGAGTTACCTCTGCTATTGATAGAAAAATTATGGAAGCAAGGTCAGAATCTTTGGATAGGGTTAAGGCCAAATGGGAGGTGGAATTAGGGGAGATGTTGGAAGAAGCGCTTTGGTAGGAAATTTTACGGAGGATAAATGCAAGAGTTAGCACTAATACAATTGAAGGTAGTTCACAGAACACATTTGACAAGGTCGAGAAAGAGCCTCATGTTTGAAGGGGTTGAGGACATTTGTGAAAGGTGCACAAGGGGACCAACCAATCATGTGCACATGTTTTGGATGTACATGAAACTTAAGAAATTCTGGAACACCTTCTTTGGCACCATGTCGTCAGTGTTATAGTTGGACCTAGAACCCAGTCCCCTGGGAGCCATATTTGAGTGTCGGACTTGCCAGCGCTCCTGACAGTGGCAAAGCAGGGTATTTGCCTCACTGGTGGCAAAGAGGCAGATCCTATTGGGGTGGAGGTCAGTTTCTCCACCCTGTGACTCAATATGGCTGGGGGATTTAATGGAGTTTCTAAGCCTAGAGATGGTTAAATTTAGTTTAAGAGGGAATGATGAGTTTCATAAAAGATGGTGTCCACTTATCTCACTTTAAGGAATTAACTTCAGTCAGCAACTAAAATGGGAGAGGGTTAGTTAGTTAATTAATTAATTAATTAATTAATTGTTATCACGCTGAGGGAAGGATTGTAAAATGTTAATTAAATATGTGTAATGTAATTTATGTCTAAGAAAAATTTTGAAAAAGCTAATAAAAATATTTATCAAACAAAATGCAATTTGTTTTGTAGACACAGTTTCAGTGCTTACTCCGGACAATGGCATCAGGCTTCAGGAAATGGGGCATTGAATCATCATGCTCAAAAAATCCGGGCCAAGACCTGATCTAACAGAGGGACAAAAGCAAGAAATCCGGGAGGCTTTTGATTTGTTCGATACTGGTGGTTCTGGAACTAATGACGTAAAGGAAATCAAGGTTGCCATGCGTGCATTGGGGTTTGAACCAAAACATAAAGAAATAAGAAAGATGATTTCAGACATTGTCAAGGTAGCATCTGGTAGCATCGATTTCAATGACTTCCTAGCTATGATGACTCAGAAAATGACTGAGAAAGACTTCAAGGAAGGAATTTTGAAAGCCTTTCGGTTGTTTGACGATGATGGCGCTGACAAGATATCATTCAACAACCTTAAGAGAGTTGTTAAAGAGCTGGGTGAAATCTAACTGATGAAGAATTACAGGAATTGATTAATGAAGCTGACCATGATGGTGAGATAAATTAACAAGAATTTTGGGGGAATCACGGAAAAAACAAGCCTCTATTAATTTTATATTGTCCTACAATCCCAAAGTAGTACTTGTTGCGTTTGTATTTAATTAATAAAGAATTATGAAAATAAAAAATATATATATATTCTTGTCCACCAAAAAAGTTGTCAGGGGTGATACCTCCTGACACCACCCCTGAACGGCGTGGTTCTAATTTTGAGGTTCTTGCCTCTTGTTCTGCCTCTTTCACCAGAATAAATAATTTCTCTTTCTATCGACCCTGTTGAATCCATTAATCATCTTGAAAGATTCAATTTGGTCATCCCTTAATCTTCTATACTCACGGGAATGCAAGGTTAGTCTCAGCAATCCGTTTTCATAATTTTAACATTTGTTACTCCAATATAATTCTGGTGAATCTGCCCTGTGCCCTCTCCAGATGTGGCCCAATCGGAGCTTAATGCAACTCCAGCATAACTTAAGAGTCATAGCATTTTACAGCACAGAAAGAGGCCCCTCGGCCCAGTGCGTCTGTCCGGCCACCATTTTCCAGAACTTGGTCCGCAGCCTTGTCCACTATGGCTTTTCAAGTGCTCATCTAAATGCTTCTTAAATGTTGTGAGGGTTCCCACCTCTACCACCCTTTCAGGCAGAGAGTTTCAGATTCCAAAAAGTTTTTCCTCAAATCCCCTGCCCCTAACCTTAAATCTCTGTTCCCCTGGAATTGACCACTCTACCCAGGGGGAATGTTTCTTCCTATCTATGTCCCTCATAATTTTATACACCTCTGTCAGATTCTCTGCTCTAAGGAAAAACAACCCCAGCCTATCCAGCCTCTCTTCAAAGCTGAAATGTTCCAGCCCAGGCAATATCCTGGTGAATCTCCTCTGCACCCTCTCCCTACTGCAATCACATCCTTCCTATAGTATGGCAACCAGAACTGCACACCGTACACTAGCTGTGGCCTAACCAGTGTTTTATACAGCCCCATCATAACCTCCCTGCTCTTATATCCTATGCTGGGATTTAAACCCATATCCCGCAACGAACCTCGGGATTACTAATCTAGTGATGTTACTACTGTACCACCACCTCCCAACCACTTCCACTTACTGGGGCTGTTTAGCACAGGGCTAAATTGCTGGCTTTGAAAGCAGACCAAGGCAGGCCAGCAGCATAGTTCAATTCCCGTACCAGGCGCCGGAATGTGGCGACTAGGGGCTTTTCACAGTAACTTCATTTGAAGCATTCTTGTGACAATAAGCGATTTCCATTTTTATTATATTTGAACCCCTTAAAATAAAGGCTAAGATCCCACTTAATTACTTCATTATTCTACCTACCTGTCTACTAGTTTTAATGATTTATGTAGTGTCTGAACTGCAGAGGGAGAAGGGTGAATTTCCCCGTATACCTTTGTCATCGCCTGATTTGTAGTTTTTGATGTTGTAGATGTTCTGGTATATTTGCTGCAGGCACTGGAACACCTCTGGGCCCATATTGTCCAGGGCCACAGAGCTGTTGTTGTCAGGGAAATTATGGCAGCGCTTACAGCTCGATCCAAACTTGCAGGTCCCCTGGGCAAAGTGGAGGCAAATGTGAAGTTTGGTGCAGGCCTTCTCGTAGGTGCAGCTACCATAGTGACCGGGGCCCTTGTTGTAAAACGTGCAAATCTGCAGTGGCACAAATTCACAAGTTGAGTCTGAAAGGCACACAAAAACATTCAACTGGAAGACAGAAAAGCAGCAGCAACTCCCTCCCTGGAAGACTGAAAAGATAGCTAGATTCATCGGGCCTTCAGCATGTTTAGTGGCTCAGGATACTGCCAAGGGAGTGCTGCACTGCTGTCTTTTGGATGAGACGTGAAAGCTCTTGGGCGAACGTGACTGTTCCCACAGCACCATTTGCAGATGGGCAGGGGAGTTCTCCCCGGTGTCCTGGCCAACATTCACCCCTCAACCAACATCGCCAAAACATACTGACTGGTTGTTGCCACATGCTGTTTGTAGGAGCTTGCTGTGCACAAATTCGTACATTATAACAGCAGCTAAGCCTCCATAATATTTGATCGACCACAAAGTAAGGATATCCTGAGGTCAGGAAAGGTGCACGTTTTTCTGTCTTACAAACAAACTGCTTTCAGAGGGATCTATGTACACACACCTGAATGGGCAGCCAGACATCTCATCTGAAATAGATCACTACACTGGCGAACCAGCTTTGATGTTTGCACTCAAGTCCTGGAGTGAGACTTGAACTCACAAACTTGTGGTTCAAAGCCAAGGGCACTATCAAATGAACCATTCTCAGGCCCTGCTTTCAGTGAGGAAGAACACAAACCAATCAGTTACCTCACTTAATGGGCGGCACTGTGGCACTGTGGTTAGCACTGCTGCCTCAAGGCGCCGAGGACCTGGGATCGGTCTCGGCCCCAGGTCACTGTCCATGTGGAGTTTGCACATTCTCCCCGTGTCTGTGTAGGTCTCACCCCCACAACCCAAACTGTAGGGTAGATGGATTGGTCATGCTAAATTGCCCCTTAATTGGGAAAAAAATGAATTGGGTACTTTAAATTCATAAAAATTACCTCACTTAATCAATGTAGCAGCAATAAGATTCTGTTTGAGCAGAGTATAGGCAACATTACCATGGCTTATCACTGGACGATGGTCAGGCGCAGGACAACCCACTCACATCAAAGATTATGTACCTCTGGGAGTGTAGCACTCCCTCAGTGCTGCAACGAAGTGTCAGCCTAGAGTGACAATTAAACCTGTGTTCTCCTGACTCAGGCACGAGACCGCTATCACGGAGTCATAACTGGGACTAGATCTGGGAATGTTCTAGATGAGCATCCCACCACAAAGATTTATGCAACAAACTTTGGGAATTTTCATCCAGATCCATTTTGCAAAAAGAAGTTAACAAGCAATCAGAAGTGGCACTCAGTGGTAGCTCCACAGCAACTGAAAACAATGCACACAGCTGAGCAAACACAAGCTTGAGTAGGACTGGCCTGTGGGAAAATCTGACTTCTACATTAACACTCCCCGATTAGATATCACCTCTTCCCTTCGTCAGTGGTAAATCGCACGGGCACTACTTAAAGGCGAGGGTGAAGCCTGAAGGAGGAGGCCTCGTTCGCACAGATCAATTGCAACAACAACTTATATTTATATAGCACTTTTAACGTAGATTAATTACTCAAGGATCTCCACAGGAATGTTACCGGACAGAATGTGATGCCGAATTACTCAAGGAGAAATGAGGATAAGTGATGGAAAGTTTTCCCAACGAGGTCATTTCCAAGATGCGTCTGAAAGGAAGAGAGGTGGAGCCATTTCGGGAGGGAGGAAATTCCAGAGCTTGGGGCCTTGGCAGCTGACGGCATTGCCGTCCATGTTTGGTGCCCAGGAGAATGGGAATGCACAAAAGGCCAGAACTGAAGAAAGGTAAAGATCCTAGAGGGTTGTGCGGCCAGAGGAAGTTACAGAGATAGGCAGAGGCCAAGACAGGGAGAAATTTGAACGTGAGGATGAGAATTGACAGACAAGGGAATGGGGACTAAGCTAAGACCAACCCAAGGACAGTCTATGTGTAGTGTAACGAGATAAGGCTCAAACTCGGGTTGGTGATCTAACAAAGTTATTAACAGAACAACTATGCACGTTACAGAGTGAGGAAACAAAAGCCATAACACCCAGACCCGAAACTTCAACTACTTGAACATGTTTGGTAATTTCTGAATTCTCCCTCAGTGTACCCCAACAGGCGCCAGAATGTGGCGACGAGGGACTTTTCACAGTAACTTCATTGCAGTGTTAATGTAAGCCTACTTGTGACAATAAAGATTATTAGAAAGATTATTATTGTGTCCAGGCAAGTCTCCAACTCCGCTCCCCATTGGACCAGCTGGTCACATGACCTTTTCAGGGCACCCCTTAAAGGGGCTAAGACACCACACTATGTTCATTACAACTCATGTCCCCCTACCTCTCCTCGGCTCTCAGTTGAGGCGAGAGTGTATTAAGCAACAGCCAAGAATGAACAGAACCGGAGTGACATGTGGTTTCAGGGTTCAACTCTCCTACCTCAGGCAGCAGGGATGGATCATTCTGGAGCAGTAGCTGACGCAGTTCCTCCTCGTTCAGCTTGTCAAGCTTGTTAGCAACCAGAACAGTGGTGTTGTAGGGAGAATGGGTCGAGTGTGAGAAGTTGCAGTTTTTTCTGAAAAAGAAACAGAGGTAATATTCCAGTGCAGCACGGAGGGAGTGCTGCTATCGATGCTGCTGTCTGTCTTCCTTCTTTATTTTTATAAATGTATTTTATTCCAAACATATTCAAAAGTAGAAAGACATAAATCAAAATTCTACACACCCCACATTTCGCAATTTGTGCAAGTATTTCCCCTTTTCAACCCCCCCCCCCCCCCCCCCGCCCCGCCTCCACCCCGGGATGAACAATTCCGTAAACATGGTCACGAGGAAGGGTGGCATAGTGGTTAGCACTGCTGCCTCACAGCTCCAGGGACCCGGGTTCAATTCGGGCCTCGGGTCACTATCTGTGTGGAGTTTGCACTTTCTCCCCGTGTCTGTGTGGGTTTCCTCCGGGTGCTCCGGTTTCCTCCCACAGTCCAAAGATGTGCGGGTTAGGTAGATTGGCCATGCTAAATTTCCCCTTAATGCCCAAAAGGTTAGGTGGCCTTCCTGGGTTACAGGGATAGAGTGGAGGGGTGGGCTTAAGTAGGGTGCTCTTTCCAAGGGCCGGTGCAGACTTGATGGGCTGGCTGCACTGTAAATTCTATGAACAATCCCCACCGTGTCTCAAAGTCCTCCACTGATCCCCTCAATTCGAACTTGATCTTTTCCAGCCGGAGAAATTCATACAGGTTCCTCAGCCTGACCCCCAGTAGCGTTGCCGACCGCCATTCCAACAGAATCCTTTGTCGGGCAACCAGAGGCGAAGGCCACAACATCGACCACTCCTCCCCTCCATCAGACCCGGCCTGGCCCCTGACCCCCACAATCTTTGCTAGCATCCCGAACACCCCCTCCCAGTATCTCTCCAACTTCTCTCAGCCACATTTGCGCGTGATTTGTTGTGAGAAACGTCTTCACTCAAAAGGGTTGTGAATCTTTGGAATTCTCTACCCCAGTGGGTTGTGGATGCCCCATCATTGAATACATTTAAGGCTGGGATAGACAGATGTTTCAGGGAATCAAGGGATATGTGGAGTGGGCAAAAAATGGAGTTGAAGCCCAAATCAGCCATCATGGTGCTGAATGGTGGAACAGGCTTGATGGGCCGAATGGTCTACTCCTGCTCCTATTTCCTGTCCACTTGTGCATTGTTTTTATAACTGACAGAGTTTCTGCACTCTTGCACCATTGGGTCAGATGACCAGACACAAAGGGGATAAATAAAAGAAGGTTTGGGGGTCATGTGAGATTTAGGGAGGTGAGAAATCAGAGCTTGTTAAGAGGGGGGTATCCATTTTGGCATTGGTGGGACTGGGGGGTTTCGGATGTGGTGGAAAAGTTTTCAATGGGTTCCAGTTGATGGAGAGTGGAGGATAGTGCGGGTGGGATGATCCAATATCTCTCAGACAGTGCATCGTAAATCACACCAAGATCCATTCACCCGCAGCCCTTGCTCCTGCTGACCTGAATTGCCTCAGTCCAGCAACCCCATGATCTTAGAATTTCCATTCTAGTTTTCAAATCCCCTCCAGGATCTTGGTCCCCCCCCCCCCCACACACACACACACAACCCTCTTGAGATCGCTGTGCTCCTCCAATCGCCGTCTCTTGTGCATCCTCAATGGTATAATATGCCACCATAGAGGGAAGTTTTTTTGCTCCTCACCTTCCCTTGGAGAATTTGCACTTTCCCAGGAGGAAGAATTTGCACAGGTGGAGCTGGCCACAGCCCTGGCTGCAATTCTTCTTCAGGAAGTCCTTGCAGAGTCTGAGCGAGCTGGTGGCTATGAGCAGGCTGTCCTCGGTGAGCTCCGAGCCCGGCCGCTTCCAGCCCTTGCCCGGCACAATCGCCACACAATCGCCTTTGCCGCAGAGCAGCCGAGCCAGCTCCCTGTCGGAGATCGGGAAGTACTGGCAGATCTGTCTCCTTAAAGAGCTGTACTCCAGGGATCCCCCATGGGAGCACAGCTCCTTCAGGATAACATCTCTGATCCTGTCCAGAGCCATCGCCCTTGTCTGATACAACCTGGAAAATATGTTTTCTCTCTCTTCTCAATTCAGGAAATTGAAACTGAAACTAAAACTTCAACGTCCAGCCTTAACCTTTCACTGATTGGCTGCTCTCTCTCTTCCTGTAAAGGCCAGAACATGAATAAAACAAGAGGGGGCGGGCGGCGGATAGAGGGAAAACTAACATGAGAGGGACACTGAAGAGAGCAGCTTCTTTTACACACACAGACTTAAATAGGAGGGCACTTTGTGCTACACACACAGTCGATTCAGACACACACACACAGACCTCGCCACACACAAAATAATCCTTCACAGAGGAACTTGTACACCAATAGTGACTCATCCAGTGAGAGGAAATCTCACACACAAAAGGTAGGGCTTCCTTTTGAAAGGGCAATGAAGAGTCCACACCAAGTAGGTGGAAACAAAATCTTACTTTATTTAACAATAATATATACAGCTCCAGTAGTTCACTAGTCGGTGCCTTACTGGCCGACTCCTTTTCTACAAAGCTAAGTATTGTTAAAGGGTCCCCCACCCCGTTATCAGGGGAGCTCGTATTCTTCAAGATCCATGACGATCTTGTGATGAACGGTTACTGTAACACTGTACCCTTGTCATCATGTAAGGTGATGTCCCCTTTAAGACCGGGCTTGGAACCCTGGGGAACTCCGCCTCCGGCTCTGCCCATCTGGGAGCCGTATATAAGGGGCCGCCTTGTGGGCAGTGCAGCAGTTAGCACACGTCTCGGCACTAGTCTAGTTCTTTGTTTATTAAAGCCTTCTTTACCATTTACCCTCCAAGCGTCGTTATTGAGGGTACCACAATTTAATAAACTAAACTACATCAGGATGGACGCAGGCCTAAAACCAGAGAAGCTCAACCTGGAAGCACAGTGTGGTGGTATGTATTAGGGGTAGTATGGTACCTGTGAAGCCGAGAGGCTATTGGCTGACAGGTCCCGGGTCCTGGTTGGATCTGCCGCCTGCTGGCTCCCCCCTGAAGGCGGAGTATAAGACCTCGAGTTCTCCCAGCAGCCGCATTCTGTAACTGAGCTGCTGGGGAACAAGTCTTGCTTAATAAAGCCTTGATTGATTTAATCTCTTCTCGACTTGAGTGAGTAATTGTTGCGCTACAATTTATTAAGCAAGCTTAAAAGACTATGGAGCTCCGGATCGCCCCGGAGTGTCTGCGAATCAGCCCCCATGCAGCAGACTCGGCAGCCGTGTTTAAACACTGGCTAGCATGCTTCGAAGGTTACCTTCGAACGGTCCCCGGCCAGATCACGGAAGATCAGAAAATGCAGGTCCTGCATTCCAGGGTGAGCCCGGAGATCTACATGCTCATCGAAGACACGGAGGATTTCCTGACGGCGCTCGCCATGCTGAAAGCTGTCTACATTCGGCCCATAAACCAGGTCTACGCACGCCACCAACTCGCGACGAGACGGCAAATCCCCGGAGAATCGCTCGACGAGTTCTACAGCGCGCTCTTGATTCTGGGAAGGAACTGCAACTGCCCGTCGGTGAGCGCAAACGAGCACACGGAGCTCCTAATCAGGGATGCTTTTGTGGCAGGTATGACTTCTTCTCAAATTCGCCAAAGACTTTTGGAAAGAGAATCATTAGGACTCACAGAGGCACGGGCCCTTGCGGCCTCCCTCGACGTGGCCTCACAAAATGCCCGTGCCCACAGCCTCGACCGCGTGGCAGCCCCTTGGGATCCGTGGACACCCATTGCGACCGATTCCCCGGCACCCCCCACCCCCCCGCAAGCCTGCGCGGCTAGAGCACCAGACCATCCCGGTGGGCCCCCTGCTATTTTTGCGGGCAGGCGAAACACCCCCGGCAGCGCTGCCCGGCCCGTGCAGCTATTTGTAAAAGCTGCGGCAAAAAGGGGCATTACACAGCGGTGTACCAGTCCCGGGGGGTCGCCGCAATCTCCGGGGGAGAACGGGGACAGCAGACTCAACCCCCCCAGCGCTCCATGTGCGGCCCGCGGGCGCCGCCATTTTGGGCCCCGGACACCACGAAGGAAGGATGGACGCCGCCATCTTGTGACCCCCCCGGGCACGTGCGATCCATGGGGGCGGCCATTTTGTCCACCACCGACCGGGTGCAATCCATGGACGCCGCCATCTTGGCTGATAGCCAAGGACCCCAGCATAGACGGCTCCAAGGGGCCGGAAGAAAACACCACGGTGCAGCAACCTAGACTGGCTTCGATGACCCTGGACAAATCGCGGCCCCGGACGCTCCAAACGGCAATGACAACGGTGCTGGTCAACGGATACGAGACGCCATGCATAATCGACTCTGGGAGCATGGAAAGTTTTATCCACCCGGACACGGTAAGCCGCTATTTTCTCTCTATTCGTCCGAGTACCCAAAAGATTTTCCTGGCTGCGGGGTCCCATTCAGTAGAGATCAAAGGTTTCTGCATCGTGAACCTAACGGTGCAAGGGAGGGAGTTTAAGAATTATAGGCTGTATGCCCGTCCCCAACTCTGCGCTCCCACTCTCTTGGGTTTAGATTTCCAGTGTAACCTCCAGAGCCTTACGTTCCAATTCGGCGGCCCAATACCCCCACTCACTATCTGCAGTCTCGCGACCCTCAAGGTTGAACCGCCTTCCTTGTTTGCGAACCTCGCCCCGGATTGCAAACCCGTCGCCACTAGGAGCAGACGGTACAGCGCCCAGGACCGAACGTTTATCCGGTCTGAAGTCCAGCGGCTGCTGAAGGAGGGCATAATCCAGGCCAGCATAGTCCCTGGAGAGCCCAGGTGGTAGTTGTGAAGACCGGGGAGAAGCAGAGGATGGTCGTAGGCTATAGTCAGACCATCAATAGGTACACGCAGCTCGATGCGTACCCTCTCCCCCGCATATCCGACATGGTCAATCGGATTGCACAGTACAAGGTCTTTTCCACCGTGGACCTCAAGTCCGCATACCACCAGCGCCCCATCCGCCCGAGTGACCGCAAGTACACGGCCTTCGAGGCAGACGGGCGGCTCTACCACTTCTTAAGGGACCCATTCGGCGTCACGAACGGGGCCTCGATCTTCCAACGGGAGATGGACCGAATGGTTGATCAGCACAGGTTGCAGGCCACGTTCCCATACCTCAACAATGTAACCATCTGCGGCCATGACCAGCAGGACCACGACGCCAACCTACGCAAATTCCTCCAGACCGCTAACGCCCTGAACCTCACCGATAATGAGGAAAAATGCATTTTTAGCACCAACCGTTTGGCCATCGTGGGATACGTAGTGTGCAATGGAGTTATAGGCCCCGACCCCGAGCGCATGCGCCCCCTCATGGAATTTCCCCTCTCCCACTGCTCCAAAGCCCTGAAACGCTGCCTGGGCTTCTTTGCGTATTACGCCCAGTGGGTTCCCCAGTACGCAGGCAAGGCCCGCCCGTTAATTCAGTCCACTACCTTCCCCCTGTCGACAGAGGCCCGCCACGACTTCAGCCGCATCAAAGCGGATATCGCAAAGGCCACGATGCGCGCCATCGACGAGTCCCTCCCCTTCCGGGTCGAGAGCGACGCATCCGATGTAGCTCTGGCGGCCAGTCTCAATCAAGCGGGCAGACCCGGGGCCTTTTTCTCCCGGACCCTCCACGCCTCAGAAATCCGCCACTCCACAGTGGAAAAGGAAGCCCAAGCCATAGTGGAAGCTGTGCGACATTGGAGGCATTACCTGGCCGGCAGGAGATACACTCTCCTCACTGACCAATGGTCAGTAGCCTTTATGATCGATAATGCACAGCAGGGCAAAATCAAGAATGACAAGATCTTGAGGTGGAGGATTGAGCTCTCCACCTATAACTATGAGATCTTGTACCGTCCCGGAAAGCTGAACGATCCGTCCGATGCCCTATCCCGCGGCACATATGCCAACGCACAAATAGACCACCTCCAAGCCCTCCACGAGGACCTCTGCCACCCGGGGGTCACTCAATTCTACCATTTCGTGAAGTCCCGCAACCTCCCCTACTTGGTCGAGGAGGTCCATACAGCCACCAGGAACTGCCAAATCTGCGCAGAGTGCAAGCCTCACTTTTTCAGGCCAAATAGAGCGCACCTGATAAAGGCTTCCCGTCCCTTTGACGCCTCAGTTTGGATTTCAAAGGCCCCCTCCCCTCCACTGACCGCAACGTATACTTCCTGAACATGGTGGATGAGTACTCCTGTTTCCCCTTCGCCATCCCCTGCTCCAACATGACAGCGGCCACAGTCATTAAAGCCCTCAGCACCACCTTTACACTGTTCGGTTTCCCCACGTACATCCATAGCGATAGGGGGTCCTCCTTCATGAGTGACGAGCTGCGTCAGTTCCTGGTCAGCAAGGGCATTGCCTCGAGCAGGACGACCAGCTACAACCCCCGGGGGTACGGGCAGGTAGAGAGGGAGAACGGTACGTTCTGGAAGACCGTCCTACTGGCCCTACGGTCCAGAGATCTCCCAGTTTCCCGGTGGCAGGAAGTCCTCCCGGACGCCCTCCACTCCATCCGGTCACTGCTGTGTACCACCACTAACCAAACGCCTCACGAGCACCTCCTTGTCTTCCCCAGGAAGTCCTCCTCCGGAACGTCGCTGCCGACCTGGCTGGCAGCCCCAGGACCCATCTTGCTCCGAAAACATGTGCGGGCGCACAAATCGAACCCGTTGGTCGAGAGGGTTCACCTTCTCCACGCAAACCCCCAGTACGCCTACGTGGCGTACCCCGACGGCCGACAAGACACGGTCTCCCTGCGGGAACTGGCGCCCGCCGGAAACACACACACACCCTCAATACTGAGCACCCCCTCCCTGCCACCGTCGCACCCCGCGAGCGCTCCCTTCCCGGGTGGATCGGTCCTCCTCCCGTGCCCGCCCAGGAGTAAAGAAACAGGGACGAACAGCGCACCGCTCCCAGAGACGACAGTGCCCGCGCCAGCACCTGCACCACCACCGGGGCTGAGGCGATCGACAAGAACGACCAGGGCACCTGCTCGACTCGTGGAATCCGCATGACACCACAAGAAAAGGAAAACAAACTTGTAAATAATTCGGACAACCTGTACATAATTAACTGTTGGGCTAAATGTATAGCCACTGTGCGAAATCAATTCCAGGACCAGCCTTGTAAACCCCTACCACAATGCGAACCACCACCCCGCCGGGTTCTTTTTTAACAGGGGGTGAATGTGGTGGTATGTATTAGGGGTAGTATGGTACCTGTGAAGCCGAGAGGCTATTGGCTGACAGGTCCCAGGTCCTGGTTGGATCTGCTGCCTGCTGGCTCCGCCCTGAAGACAGAGTATAAGAGCTCGAGTTCTCCCAGCAGCCGCATTCTGTAACTGAGCTGCTGGGGAACAAGTCTTGCTTAATAAAGCCTCGATTGATTTAATCTCTTCTCGACTTGAGTGAGTAATTGTTGCGTTACACACAGACACCAGAGGCAAAAGAAATTTTTAAATACTGGCTCCGATGCTTCAAGGCCTACCTGGACTCCTCAGAGACTCCAATCCTGGGGCCACGCAAGCAAGCTCCACGCCCGGGTGAGTCACAGAATCTCCGCCACGCTCGAAAAGGCGACGACTTATGAAGAGGCGGTCGAGCTACTCCGCAAGCAGTTCGTCAAGCCTATCAACGAGGTGCACGCCAGGCATCTGCTCTCTACCTGCCGGCAACGCTCAGGAGAATCGCTAGACGAATTTGTCGAGTAACTCACCGCGCTTGCCAGGGACTGTGACCACCAGGATGTGACAGGGGAAGTCCATATGAACCTGCACATCAGAGACGCTTTCGTGTCCGGCATCCGCTCGACCTACATCCGGCAGCGGTTGCTCGAAAATGGGGCAAAAGACCTCCAGGACACGCTAACACTCGCCTCCTCGCTGGAGGTGGCCCGACATAACTTTGGTACGTACCCTGCGGACTTTGCGAGCCCCCCCGGACTTCCTCAGACTCAGCCATATTACAGGCCTGCGCCACGCTCATCATGGGGGCACACCGTGCTACTTCTGCGGGCAGGGCCAGCACCCACGCCCACGCTGCTCAGCCCGCTCCGCGATCTGCAGCGACTGCGGGAAGAAGGGGCATTTTGCGAGGGCCTGCCTGGCCAGACCCAGGGGCCAGAAGAACAAAGAACAGCCGGCCCAAAAATCAGGCTCTCAGGCCCGCAGGCCTCGCAATGCGGCTGCGCACCGACCCGACACACCCCCTTCTGATGCATCATCAGCCTCGTGCGAATCATGGGAGCGGCCATCTTGTCGGCGACCATCTTCTCGACCCGACAGACGCAGCCGGCGGTGGCCATTTTACGAGTCCGACTCTGCTGAGGACTCCGACTACCCGCGAGTGGGAGCGTTCACCCTCGACGAAACTCGGCCAAAACACCTGCAGAACTCCGGGAGTACGGAGAGCTTTATCCATCCTGAAACGGTAAGGCGCTGCTCCCTGCGCACCCATCCCGCGTCCTAAACCATAGCCCTCGCATCCGGGTCCCACTCGGTACAAATAAAGGGGTACTGTATCGCGGATCTCTCGATCCAGGGCGCCAAGTACACCTGGTCCAAATTTTATATCCTTCCCCACCACTGTGCCCCCCTGCTGCTCGGACTGGATTTCCAGTGCAGCCACCGAAGCCTGACACTGAAGTTCGGCGGACCCTTGCCCCCCCTCACGGTGTGCTGCCTTGCGACACTGAAAGTCGCACCCCCCTCGCTATTCGCTAACCTCACTCCCGACTGTAAGCCCGTCGCCACCAGGAGCCGCCGCTACAGTGCCCAAGATATGACTTTTATCAAGTCAGAGGTCCAGCATTTACTGGGAGAGGGGATCATCGAGGCTAGCAACAGCCCTTGGAGAGCACAAGTGGTGGTAGTCCGGTCCGGGGATAAGAAACGGATTGTCGTGGATTATAGCCAGACAATAAACCTATTCACGAAGCTTGATGCGTACCCCCTTCCTCGCATCGCGGAAATGGTAAATCGAATCGCCCAATGCCGAGTATTTTCCACGGTCGGCCTCAAATCTGCCTACCACCAGCTCCCCATCCGACCAAAAGACCGCCTCTATACTGCCTTCGAAGCAGCCGGCCGGCAATTCCACTTCCTCAGGGTCCCCTTCGGCGTCACAAATGGGGTCTCCGTCTTTCAAAGGGCGATGGACCAAATGGTTGACCAGTACGGTTTGAGGGCTACATACCCGTACTTGGACAATGTCACCATCTGCGGCCATGATGCTAACCTCAAAGTTCCTCCAGACCGCCCGAGCCCTTAACCTGACCTATAATGAGGAAAAATGCGATTTCCACACAACCCGGCTAGCCATCCTCAGCTATGTCGTGGAAGACGGGGTCCTAGGTCCTGACCCTGATCACATGCGCCCCCTTAAGGAACTCCCCCTCCCCCGCAGCCTCAAGGCCCTCAAACGGTGCTTGGGGCTCTTCTCCTACTACGCCCAGTGGGTCCCCAAGTATGCGGACAAAGCCCACCCACTCATAAAGACCACCACTTTTCCCCTCTCGGCTGAGGCTCAATTGGCCTTCAACCGCATCAAGGCCGATATCGTCAAGGCCGCTATGCGCGCGGTGGACGAAACTATCCTTTTCCAGGTAGAGAGCGATGCATCAGACATCGCCCTGGCTGCTACCCTCAATCAGGCAGACAGACCAGTAGCGTTCTTCTCCCGGACCCTCACCGCCTCCGAGGTTCGACACTCTGCAGTCGAGAAGGAGGCACAAGCCATTGTGGAGGCTGTGCGGCGCTGGAGGCACTACCTAGCCGGTAGGAGGTTCACCCTCGTCACCGACCAATGGTCAGTCGCTATATGTTCGATAACACGCAACGGGGCAAAATAAAAAACGATAAAATTTTGAGGTGGAGGATCGAACTCTCCACCTACACGTACGATATCAAGTATCGTCCAGGGGAGCTCAACGAGCCCCCAGGTGCCCTGTCCCGCGGCACAAGCGCCAACGCGCAGGACGACCGCCTGCAAGCCATCCACAATGACCTCTGCCACCCGGGGGTTACCCGGCTCGTCCATTTTATCAAGTCCCACAACCTACCTTACTCAACCAAGGAGGTCAAGGCCATGGTCAGGGCCTGCCAGGTCTGTGCGGAGTGCAAACCGCACTTCTATCGGCCAGACAAGGTTCGGCTCGTGAAGACCTCGGGACCCTTTGAGCGACTGAGCGTGGACTTCAAGGGGCCCCTCCCATCCACCAATCGTAATGCCTATTTCCTCACCGTTATCGATGAGTTCTCCCGTTTCCTGTTCGCCATTCCCTGCCCCGACATGACGTCAGCCACCGTGATTAAGGCACTGCCAGCATCTTCACTCTGTTTGGTTTCCCCGCTTATATCCACAGCGACCACATAGTTCATGAGCGATGAGCTGCGTCAGTATCTGCTCAGCAAAGGCATCGCCTCGAGTAGAACGACCAGTTATAACCCGCGGGGAAACGGGCAAGTGGAGAGGGAGAACGCAACAGTATGGAAGGCTGTCCTTCTGGCCCTACGGTCGAGAAGTCTCCCAACTACCCGCTGGCAGGAGGTCCTGCCCGACGCCCTACAATCCATTAGGTCACTCCTCTGCACGGCCACTAATGAGACCCCTCAAGACCGATTGTTTGTCTTCCTCAGGAAGTCTACCTCCGGGGTCTCGCTTCCACCTTGGCTGATGGCTCCGGGACCTGTTCTTCTCCGGAGGCACACGAGGAGCCATAAAACGAACCCCCTGGTCGAAAAGGTCCGATTACGCCACGCCAACCCCAGTTACGCCTACGTTGAGTACCCCGATGGCAGACAAGATACGGTTTCCTTCCGGGATCTGGCACCTGCTGGATACCCCACTACAGACGCCCCTTCCCGTGCCGCTCCCCTGCAGGACCCGGCACCCCCTACAACACCCCCCCCTCCCGGCCCCACCCCCTGTTGGTGAGCACCTACCGCGCGCCCCCCCCTTTACACACCCCGCCGGTGCCGGCACCGCTACCCCCGGCCCCGCCTATTCTCCCTGTGCCCTGTTCCCCGACCCGAAGCTCCGACCGCCGTGCTCCTGGACGTACCCTCAACCAGGACGTCCGTGTCCGCCGCACCACCGGCCGCCGCACCACCGCCCGAACTGAGGAGGTCGATGAGGACGATCCGGCCACTGAGACGGATGGACCTATGATGGCACTTCACCCCCGCCGGACTCTTTTTAAACAGGGTTGAATGTGATGAACGGTTACTGTAACACTGTACCCTTGTCATTGTAGCCGCTTAAAATGGCTAACTCCCAATTAGAATGGCCAAACCCCGATTTAAAATGGCGAACGGAAGAGGCTGATGGGAAAATCAGCAACAGGACTCAAACAGACAGCTGCAGGTAAAACAGTGTATTCGCCTCTGGGGAAGCCAGACCGAATTGATACCTGCAGCCATCAACATCACAACACCCCAGCCATCTGCACATAAAGTAGCAATCCCAGGAACAATATGCTACAAATTAGTAACACAAAGCCAACCCAGACCTTTCGGCGCCAGCAGGATCTTACACAAAGAGAGGTAAACGACCACCCCTCGATCAAGGAATCGCTCCAGCATGGTGAATATCGAACCAAGTGATTGGGACCAATTCCAATCACTTGGAACCAGGTACAAGGTCCGCCCCGAGAGGCGGGAAGCCCCTGGGGACTATAAGAATAGGGGCCAAATTCAAATCGACCCTTCTTCCCTTCTTCTCCTCTCCGCACCCTTAGAGACCCTTCTGCAAGAGAACGTAAGTTTTACTCCAACGATCGCTACCAGATAGACACTCCTGACTATCGACCTGTACCAGCTTTTGAATCCCGCAGGCTCAGAACCCATTCGAAAGGCCATTTGTTTCCCTGACCTGGTGGGCCATTTCCAAAGTTAAGTATTGGCCTGTTAGTTGTAGGAAGTAGCTTAGAAGTAGAATTAATGTATAAGTATTAATTGCTGTATATAATAAATGAGCGTTGATTTAACTCTTACTAAGGGGTGTGTTGGATTATTAATCATTACTCGGACTTGAACCACGTGGCGGTATCATAAAGATACCTGCCGACTCAAGAGCAAAGGTGACAGAACAAGAGCAATTAAACTAAGGCTAAAACGAGCAACATTTTGGCGACTCTGGTGGGACCCGATCTAGAAGTGGAAAACCACTCCGGGAGAACCCAAGAAATTTGAATTAGAAACCCAATTGGAAACAAAACCACAAGTGTTCAAGCGGTTCTGATTAATAGTCATAATTCGGAAGTGTGTGTATGCATGCGTAACTAACAGGGCTATAAAGTCAAACTGATTTTTGTTGCGTCAAAACTGTCGGAAGTCTGTATTTTCGGAAATTAGCGAAAGCCATACCCGCATCTACAACACCGCCTTAGCCCCCTGTTCCAAATTTAAACGAAGCAGTCGGATAGGAAAGATGGCCATGCAGGCAATGCAGCGCCTCATGAACCCTGAGGAATTTGCGGTCGCAGCGACCAGCAGCAGTAGAGTGGGACAGTGTCCCATTTGGGAGGAGGAAATCCGGAAATACCTCAAGGGCAAAGGATGGCCCCTGTGGAATGAATTCTGTAATAACGAAGAATCAGCTCCCGGAACTATAGGGCATACTTTGTGGGAGAACCTGAGCGAGATACACAAAAAGAGCTTAGGGAAAGCTCGCAAGCCGATGGCAATCGTGTCCTGTTTGGCACAATTGCGAGGCACAGAGGAGATCGTCAAGACGCTCGGCAAAGAAGTTGACGGCATACATCGGATGAGTAAAGTCGATGTAAGCGAAGTTGAGAAAGAGAATTTAGAACTAAGGAGGAAATTGGCAGCAAAGGATGAAGAGGTGGCTGACGCCAAACGGGGTCACCAGTCTTGTCTGGCGCATTTAAACAGTTTCCAGTCGCAGTATGAAAAGGCTCATCAGGACACGCAACGTGCAGTCCTGGTAAGAAAAGAGACAGAGAAACAGGCAGAGACGCTACAGAAACAGTGTAGTGATCTCAAGGCAGCCTTAAGAGCACTCCATGCTGCCACCACAGAACAAAGACAGAGCACCATAGATCATGCAAAGTGCCGGAAGCAGATTGCAGAGCTGCAATCACTGCTTTCTGTTCAAAAAGGATTCCAGGAAACCTTTGGGGAAAAGTTAGACCAGGAAGCCGGCCCTGATTGGGAAGAGTTACAAGAAACAGCGCAGAGATATGTTCAGGGAACATGTGCGCAGGGAAAGCCCCAAAAGAGAACAGCACCCCAACCCCCCACACAGCAGATAGTTCAGGCTCCAATGAACCCTGTAACCACCCACCGCACAGCCACACCGGACGATGCAGAATATCTATATTCCACCCCCTTAACAGTGACCCAATTACGGGACGTGTGCGAGAAGATCACACCGTTCCTCCCCACCTCAGACCCCCACCAGTTCTTTGCCACAGTTAGACATCAGGCGAACATGTACGGCCTGGATGAGCGAGAGCATGTAAAGCTCATGGTTTTAAGTTTAGACCCATCGGTAGCAGCAGCCCTTCCCGACCCACAGAATGTAGGAGGAGGCACCCTTGCAGAAATGCATACCGCGATCCTGGATGCGATCGGGTATAACCGGGGTGACCCCGTAGATGGCCTCAATAAATGTAGGCAGAAGAAATCCGAGCACCCCACAGCGTTCGCTGGACGCCTGTGGATTCACTTCGCAGCAGTCTTTGGAGACGTAGACCGTGCCCATTTGTCCCCAGACAATATGGCCAAATGGACCTGCACCCTTATCTCCCATGCCACAGATGCAGGACAGAAAGCCTGTACGAGTTATGATCCCTCAGAGGAGGCCCATAATGAGAAGTGGGTAGTTAAAAGATTGTCCCGCGTTTGGGAGCAATCTGTTCAGAGCAAACCCACAGCTAAAAACACCGAAAAAAAGCAAGCCGCCGCAGACATGCAGGCAGTAAAAGCAACACATCACAACCCCACCTGGGTAAATGAGAGAAAGAACAGCCCCCCACCCAAGTCACTAGAGTGTTACAACTGCGGACAGTTGGGACATTTCACAAAAGAGTGCAATGCCCCTAAAAAGCCACAGAGAGCGCAACAGACGGGCACTCTGAGTAAGAAAAAGACAGAGCCCATTCATAGCGTTAGCGCCCGTTCGGATCAGACGGACTTGACCGGAACAGACTGACGGTGTACAGGCTCCCCCAGTTGGGTCTGCGACACCCTTTGGGATAGGTCAGGACGACCGGTAGTCACAGCGAAAATTCGGGGACAGCCTATTGAATTTCTTTGGGATACAGGAGGGTCCCGCACCTCCATAAATTCCTCCACCCTATTTCAAAAAGACACGTGGCCCACTACAGCCACTATCACCCTCAGCATCTTTACAGGCCACTCACAGCAGGGACACATCACAGCCCCTGTACCCATTCAAATCGGAACCATCACCACCAAACACCCCGTAGTTTTAGTAGACCTGCCCCAAGCAGCAGAACACATTCTGGGAATTGACTACAGTGGAGAACCTTCCAAGTGATTTTTCACAGTGCCCAGCAAAGGTTTATACCAACAAAAAGGAAGGACGGTAAAAAGAGGGAAAATCGACCGTGGCTATCTAAGGAAATAAGGGAGAGTATCAAATTGAAGGAAAAAACATACAAAGTAGCAAAGATCAGTGGGAGACTAGAGGACTGGGAAATCTTTAGGGGGCAACAGAAAGCTACTAAAAAAGCTATAAAGAAGAGTAAGATAGATTATGAGAGTAAACTTGCTCAGAATATAAAAACAGATAGTAAAAGTTTCTACAAATACATAAAACAAAAAAGAGTGGCTAAGGTAAATATTGGTCCTTTAGAGGATGAGAAGGGAGATTTAATAATGGGAGATGAGGAAATGGCTGAGGAACTGAACAGGTTTTTTGGGTCGGTCTTCACAGTGGAAGACACAAATAACATGCTAGTGACTGATGGAAATGAGGCTATGACAGGTGAGGACCTTGAGAGGATTGATATCACCAAGGAGGTAGTGATGGGCAAGCTAATGGGGCTAAAGGTAGACAAGTCTCCTGGCCCTGATGGAATGCATCCCAGAGTGCTAAAAGAGATGGCTAGGGAAATTGCAAATGCACTAGTGATAATTTACCAAAATTCACTAGACTCTGGGGTGGTCCCGGCGGATTGGAAATTAGCAAACGTGACACCACTGTTTAAAAAAGGAGGTAGGCAGAAAGTGGGTAATTATAGGCCAGTGAGCTTAACTTCGGTAGTAGGGAAGATGCTGGAATCTGTCATCAAGGAAGAAATAGCGAGGCATCTGGATGGAAATTGTCCCATTGGACAGACGCAGCATGGGTTCATAAAGGGCAGGTCGTGCCGAACTAATTTAGTGGAATTTTTTGAGGACATTATGTAGCGCACAAAGACTCACGAGAGACGAATAGAGATGAAGTCGATGAGGCTTTATTAAGCGTGACTTGTTCCCCGCAGTTCAGTAACAGACTGGCCTGCGGGGGAGAACTCCTGGTTCTTATACTCCGCCTTCAGGGCGGAGCTAGAGGTCAACAGCCAACCAGGACCCGGGATCTGTCAGCCAATGACATCACGGCTTCACAGTCCCACATGACCCCTAATGCATACTACCACACATTAACAGTGCGGTAGATAACGGGGAGCCAATGGATGTGGTATATCTGGATTTCCAGACAGCCTTTGACAAGGTGCCACACAAAAGGTTGTTGCATAAGATAAAGATGCATGGCATTAAGGGGAAAGTAGTAGCATGGATAGAGGATTGGTTAATTAATAGAAAGCAAAGAGTGGGGATTAATGGGTGTTTCTCTGGTTGGCAATCAGTAGCTAGTGGTGTCCCTCAGGGATCAGTGTTGGGCCCACAACTGTTCACAATTTACATAGATGATTTGGAGTTGGGGACCAAGGGCAATGTGTCCAAGTTTGCAGACGACACTAAGATAAGTGGTAAAGCAAAAGGTGCAGAGGATACTGGAAGTCTGCAGAGGGATTTGGATAGGCTAAGTGAATGGGCTAGGGTCTGGCAGATGGAATACAATGTTGACAAATGTGAGGTTATCCATTTTGGTAGGAATAACAGCAAAAGGGATTATTATTTAAATGATAAAATATTAAAACATGCTGCTGTGCAGAGAGACCTGGGTGTGCTAGTGCATGAGTCGCAGAAAGTTGGTTTTCAGGTGCAACAGGTGATTAAGAAGGCAAATGGAATTTTGTCCTTCATTGCTAGAGGGATGGAGTTTAAGACTAGGGAGGTTATGCTGCAATTGTATAAGGTGTTAGTGAGGCCACACCTGGAGTATTGTGTTCAGTTTTGGTCTCCTTACTTGAGAAAGGACGTACTGGCACTGGAGGGTGTGCAGAGGAGATTCACTAGGTTAATCCCAGAGCTGAAGGGGTTGGATTACGAGGAGAGGTTGAGTAGACTGGGACTGTACTCGTTGGAATTTAGAAGGATGAGGGGGGATCTTATAGAAACATATAAGATTATGAAGGGAATAGATAAGATAGATGCGGGCAGGTTGTTTCCACTGGCGGGTGAAAGCAGAACTAGGGGGCATAGCCTCAAAATAAGGGGAAATAGATTTAGGACTGAGTTTAGGAGGAACTTCTTCACCCAAAGGGTTGTGAATCTATGGAATTCCTTGCCCAGTGAAGCAGTAGAGGCTCCTTCATTAAATGTTTTTAAGATAAAGATAGATAGTTTTTTGAAGAATAAAGGGATTAAGGGTTATGGTGTTCGGGCCGGAAAGTGGAGCTGAGTCCACAAAAGATCAGCCATGATCTCATTGAATGGTGGAGCAGGCCCGAGGGGCCAGATGGCCTACTCCTGCTCCTAGTTCTTATGTTCTTATGTTCTTATGTTCATGAATTCTGACCACTTTCATTCGATCCAGTCAACCAGTGTGTCTGGAAGATGGCAAAATCCGCTAGAGCCCCCGCAACGCTCAACATAGGTGAATATGTGAACAAGATCAGCGCCGTAGGCGAATTTTGGTTCAACCCGACCACCCTTAGCACGGACAAGCAGGTTAGGGCAGTCCTGCAAAAGTACAGGGCAGCATTCGCGACCCACAAGCACGACTGTGGACGGATGACTGGCTCCGTACAAGTAACAGGACCTGACCTTAGACCCCAGAAACAGTACGGATTTCCCCAAGAAGTAGAGGGAGAAATCTCAAAAGTAATAGAGAGCTTATTAGAGCAGGGCGTACTTAGATCAGTAGCCTCCACTAATAATGCCCCGATTTGGCCAGTGAGGAAGCCCGATGGATCATGGCAACTGACCATTGATTATCGGGAGCTCAACAAAGTCACCCCCGCAGCAGCCCCCACCGTAGCAACAAGTCCTGAGACCATGCTCAAGCAGGGACTCAATTCCCGCTACTTCACGGTTTTGGACGTCAGTAATGGATTCTGGTCCATTCCATTGGCAAAGGCGTGCCAGTACAAATTTGCCTTCACCTTTAAAGCACAGCAGTACACGTGGACATGCCTGCCACAAGGATTCCACAACTCCCCCTCCATTTTCCACCGACAGCTGGCAAATGGATGAGCAAAATCTTCTCGCCCTGAATGTCTGGTACAGTATGTAGACGACCTACTACTGCAGACAGACACTAAGGAAGAGCACATTGAGCTTCTGTCCGAACTCCTGGAACTCTTACACTCAATTGGTTGTAAAGTCAATCCCAAAAAGGCACAGAATTTGGAAGAAAAAGTGATATATTTGGGAACAATTATCACGCACAGTAAACGCGAGATTAAGCATAAAAGGATTGACTCGATCGCTAAATTGCCCCTTCCCCAGAACGTTTCAGCCCTCCGGTCGTTTTTAGGACTGGTTGGCTACTGCCGAAACCACATTGACGGTTTCGCCAGCAAGGCAGCGCCCCTCTCAGACCTCCTAAAGAAAGGAGCCCCCTGGGAATGGCTTCCGCAGCATACGGATGCTGTGGAATCAATAAAACAGGCGCTCATAGCCGCCCCCGCACTACAAGTTCCAGACCCACTTTCCCCTTACGGCATAGAGGTAGCGACACAGACTGCACCCTTTCAGCCGTGCTCCTCCAGGGACGGCACGACCAGTTAAGACCCGTAGCTTACGCCTCTCGACTTTTAGATGCTGTGGAGCAGGGATTTTCAGCCTGTGAGAGGCACCTGCTCGCAGTTTTCTGGGCAGTCCAGTACTTTTCATATATTACCGGACTGAACCCCATCACAATTCTGACCGAACACACCCCCACCCAACCTTTACTGGACGGACGACTCAAGGACGGTACAGTAAGCCAAATAAGAGCAGCCAGATGGACCCTTCTCTTGCAGGGACGGGACATCACAGTAAAAAGGACAAAGACACACACCTACTTAGCCGACAATTTACAGTACCCCGGAACCCCCCATGAATGTGAGATTATCTCTCCACACCACAACACAGGCCCCTTTATCGCTAAAACACCCCCCAGAAAGATAGGAAATTCATCTCAGAGCCCCCCGCACACGGACACGTGTGAGCCCATTAAGATTAATGTGGATGGATCTTCCACAGTCTTAGATGGGAAGCGCATAACAGGTTGCGGGCTCTATGTCGAGGACGCGCAGGGACGCGCCCTCGAGGAAATATCGTTGAAACTACCCAGACACTTAGGCGTGCAGGCAGCAGAGCTTGCGGCCATTGCATACATAGTTGAGCACCAAGATTCCTTCCCCAGCCCAGCAGACATATACTCGGACAGCCTCTATGTCTGTAACAGCCTCACGGAATTTCTGCCCCTGTGGGAAGCAAGAGGATTTGTTTCCGCAGATGGGGAACCTCTCCCCTCAGCCCCATTACTCTGCCATATTTTAGAAAAAGCCCAGAACAGGACTTTTGGGATCATAAAAGTCTGCAGCCACCATCGTTCCTCCCCCCCTGGAAATGTAAAAGCCGACGCACTGGCTAAGGCAGGTTCCAGACATGGGTATTTTTGGAACCCCCCCGAAAGCACGCCAGTGAGTGCAGTTCAGGTCACACAGACTAGAATCGAGGATCTAGTAGAGGCCCTGAAGCAGGACAGCAATCTCTCGGAGATTGTAAAAGGAAAGTATCCCACCTCCTACGAGAGGTTCAGAAACACATTGACCACACATGACGGTGTGGTGTTAAAGGACAGGAACCAATTAATTTGTTTGTTCCATGACGGTCATGGACATCAGGGAATCGATCCCACTACAGCCCATCTCAAACAGCTTTGTTGGTGGCCAAATTTAAAGGAAGATGTAAGCCATTACATAGAAAATTGTCTTATCTGTGCGCAGAATAACCCCGACAGATATGCCAAAAAGGCCCAACTCAGCCACACCCGACCAGTTAATGGCCCCTGGACTAACCTCCAGATTGATTTTATAGGTCCATTGCCCCCTATAAATATGTACTTGTGGTCAGAGACACATTTACAAAATGGTTGGAAGCATTTCCAGCCCGCACAAACACTGCAAAAACCACAGCCAAGATTCTAACCCACCACATCTTTACAAGATGGGGACTCCCCCGCAGCATTGAATCGGACCAAGGTTCCCATTTTACGGGACGTGTCATGCAGAACGTCCTCACGATATTTGGCATCACCCAAAAATTCCACATTGCATACCACCCACAGTCCAGTGGTATCGTGGAGTGCACGAATCGGACCCTAAAAACCACCCTCAGAAAAATGGTCCAGCAGAACAACACCACTTGGGACTCAGTCCTCCCTTTTGCGCTGATGTTTTTGAGTAACACTATTTCTACATCCACAGGTTACACCCCACGCACTCTCATGACCGGACGCCCCATGAAAGGGACAGAATACTTGTTAGGTTTAGACCTGACCAGCCCCAAAGTGACGGCCCTCACACACGAGAAAGCCGTGGAGCAATTAGTTGCAAATGTTAAAACGGCTCAGTTAACTACAACAGTAAAATTGGGCACCAGAAAGAAACAGAGCAAGGCTTGTTTCGACAAGACAGTGCATGCGACTGAGTACGATATCGGCCAGCAAGTGATGCTTTCCGTATATAACCCCAGCACATTCCTGTCACCTAAATACTCGGGTCCGTATTCCATTGCGGACAAAGTAAGCCCATCCATTTACAAAATCAAGTACCCCAATGGTAAGACTGCGTGGTTTCATATAAACCAGCTGAAAGTTTATGGAACACAGTCGAACCACACACACCACGTCATGCTCGACGCAGCACCCCACACCCCGCCCACAGCCAACATAACCCTACGAACCCCCACCACGTCCAGCCCAGTCACGGACTCGATCTCGACTCCACCACCAAAATATACACTCCGCCCCGGAACGCCCACAGACTGCCGCAGCAGAAACAGCGACTGTGACTCGGATGATAGCCACAGCACCCCTCCCTACTATCCCCATGCAACCGGACCCACACCCAGCGACTCCGACTACGATCCAAGTGATCCCTTCCTGATCACTTTTCTGAACAAACCCCACCACCGACCACCGAACCACACTGACGACCCCGATTTTGTCCCCACACAACTAGACACCAATTACTTGCACCGAGATAACTCGTTCAGACTCGTCCGCAACGACGAGAACAACCCCAACTCACACCACGCAGCCCTTTCAGCCCTAATCCACTCTAGAGTTTGGCACCCGGGAGAAGGTGACGACCTTGGGTCTGACTCCCAAACCGCCAACCCCTTTGCGACCCTGTTCGCAACTAAGAACTGAGGTGTCCATAGAACATAGAACATAGAACAATACAGCGCAGTACAGGCCCTTCGGCCCACGATGTTGCACCGAAACAAAAGCCATCTAACCTACACTATGCCATTATCATCCATATGTTTATCCAATAAACTTTTAAATGCCCTCAATGTTGGCGAGTTCACTACTGTAGCAGGTAGGGCATTCCACGGCCTCACTACTCTTTGCGTAAAGAACCTACCTCTGACCTCTGTCCGATATCTATTACCCCTCAGTTTAAAGTTATGTCCCCTCGTGCCAGCCATATCCATCCGCGGGAGAAGGCTCTCACTGTCCACCCTATCCAACCCCCTGATCATTTTGTATGCCTCTATTAAGTCTCCTCTTAACCTTCTTCTCTCCAACGAAAACAACCTCAAGTCCGTCAGCCTTTCCTCATAAGATTTTCCCTCCATACCAGGCAACATCCTGGTAAATCTCCTCTGCACCCGCTCCAAAGCCTCCACGTCCTTCCTATAATGCGGTGACCAGAACTGTACGCAATACTCCAAATGCGGCCGTACCAGAGTTCTGTACAGCTGCAACATGACCTCCCGACTCCGGAACTCAATCCCTCTACCAATAAAGGCCAACACTCCATAGGCCTTCTTCACAACCCTATCAACCTGGGTGGCAACTTTCAGGGATCTATGTACATGGACACCTAGATCCCTCTGCTCATCCACACTTTCAAGAACTTTACCATTAGCCAAATATTCCGCATTCCTGTTATTCCTTCCAAAGTGAATCACCTCACACTTCTCTACATTAAACACCATTTGCCACCTCTCAGCCCAGCTCTGCAGCTTATCTATATCCCTCTGTAACCTGCTACATCCTTCCACACTATCGACAACACCACCGACTTTAGTATCGTCTGCAAATTTACTCACCCACCCTTCTGCGCCTTCCTCTAGGTCATTGATAAAAATGACAAACAGCAACGGCCCCAGAACAGATCCTTGTGGTACTCCACTTGTGACTGTACTCCATTCTGAACATTTCCCATCAACCACCACCCTCTGTCTTCTTTCAGCTAGCCAATTTCTGATCCACATCTCTAAATCACCCTCAATCCCCAGCCTCCGTATTTTTTGCAATAGCCTACCGTGGGGAACCTTATCAAACGCTTTGCTGAAATCCATATACACCACATCAACTGCTCTACCCTCGTCTACCTGTTCAGTCACCTTCTCAAAGAACTCAATAAGGTTTGTGAGGCATGACCTACCCTTCACAAAGCCATGCTGACTATCCCTGATCATATTATTCCTATCTAGATGATTATAAATCTTGTCCCTTATAATCCCCTCCAAGACTTTACCCACTACAGACGTGAGGCTCACCGGTCTATAGTTGCCGGGGTTGTCTCTGCTCCCCTTTTTGAACAAAGGGACCACATTTACTGTCCTCCAGTCCTCTGGCACTATTCCTGTAGCCAAAGATGACATAAAAATCAAAGCCAAAGGTCCAGCAATCTCTTCCCTGGCCTCCCATAGAATCCTAGGATAAATCCCATCAGGTCCCGGGGACTTATCTATTTTCAGCCTGTCCAGAATTGCCAACACCTCTTCCCTACGTACCTCAATGCCATCTATTCTATTAGCCTGGGGCTCAGCATTCTCCTCCACAACATTATCTTTTTCCTGAGTAAATACTGACGAAAAATATTCATTTAGTATCTCGCCTATCTCTTCAGACTCCACACACAATTTCCCATCCCTGTCCTTGACTGGTCCTACTCTTTCCCTAGTCATTCGCTTATTCCTGACATACCTATAGAAAGCTTTTGGGTTTTCCTTGATCCTTCCTGCCAAATACTTCTCATGTCCCCTCCTTGCTCGTCTTAGCTCTCTCTTTAGATCCTTCCTCGCTACCTTGTAACTATCCATCGCCCCAACCGAAACTTCACACTTCATCTTCACATAGGCCTCCTTCTTCCTCTTAACAAGAGATTCCACTTCCTTGGTAAACCACGGTTCCCTCGCTCGACGCCTTCCTCCCTGTCTGACCGGTACATACTTATCAAGAACACGCAGTAGCTGATCCTTGAACAAGCCCCACTTATCCAGTGTGCCCAACACTTGCAGCCTACTTCTCCACCTTATCCCCCCCAAGTCACGTCTAATGGCATCATAATTGCCCTTCCCCCAGCTATAACTCTTGCCCTGCGGTGTATACTTATCCCTTTCCATCATTAACGTAAACGTCACCGAATTGTGGTCACTGTCCCCAAAGTGCTCTCCTACCTCCAAATCCAACACCTGGCCTGGTTCATTACCTAAAACCAAATCCAACGTGGCCTCGCCTCTTGTTGGCCTGTCAACATATTGTTTCAGGAAACCCTCCTGCACACACTGTACAAAAAACGACCCATCTATTGTACTCAAACTATATATTTTCCAGTCAATATTTGGAAAGTTAAAGTCTCCCATAATAACTACCCTGTTACTTTCGCTCATATCCAGAATCATCTTCGCCATCCTTTCCTCTACATCCCTAGAACTATTAGGAGGCCTATAAAAAACTCCCAACAGGGTGACCTCTCCTTTCCTGTTTCTAACTTCAGCCAATACTACCTCGGAAGAGTCCCCATCTAGCATCCTCTCCGCCACCGTAATACTGCTCTTGACTAGCAGCGCCACACCTCCCCCTCTTTTGCCTCCTTCTCTGAGCTTACTAAAACACCTAAACCCCGGAACCTGCAACATCCATTCCTGTCCCTGCTCTATCCATGTCTCCGAAATGGCCACAACATCGAAGTCCCAGGTACCAACCCACGCTGCCAGTTCCCCTACCTTGTTTCGTATACTCCTGGCATTGAAGTAGACACACTTCAAACCACCTACCTGAACGCTGGCCCCCTCCTGCGACGTCAAATCTGTGCTCCTGACCTCTATACTCTCATTCTCCCTTACCCTAAAACTACAATCCAGGTTCCCATGCCCGTGCTGCATTAGTTTAAACCCCCCCAAAGAGCACTAACAAATCTCCCCCCCAGGATATTTGTGCCCCTCAGGTTCAGATGTAGACCATCCTGTCTGTAGAGGTCCCACCTTCCCCAGAAAGAGCCCCAGTTATCCAAAAATCTGAAACCCTCCTGCCTGCACCATCCCTGTAGCCACGTGTTTAAATGCTCTCTCTCCCTATTCCTCATCTCACTATCACGTGGCACGGGCAACAACCCAGAGATAACAACTCTGTTTGTACTAGTTCTGAGCTTCCATCCTAGCTCCCTGAAAGCCTGCCTGACATCCTTGTCCCCTTTCCTACCTATGTCGTTGGTGCCAATGTGGACCATGACTTGGGGCTGCTCCCCCTCCCCCATAAGGACCCGGAAAACACGATCCGAGACATCACGTACCCTTGCACCTGGGAGGCAACATACCAAACGTGAGTCTCTCACGCTCCCACAAAATCTCCTATCTGTGCCCCTGACTATAGAGTCCCCAATTACTAATGCTCTGCTCCTCTCCCCCCTTCCCTTCTGAGCAACAGGGACAGACTCCGTGCCAGAGGCCCGTACCCCATGGCTTACCCCTGGTAAGTCGTCCCCCCCACAAGTATCCAAAGCGGTATACTTGTTTCTCAGGGGAACGACCGCAGGGGATCCCTGCACTGACTGTTTTTTCCCAGTCCCTCTTACAGTTACCCACCTATCTCCAATCTTTGGTGTAACTAATTCCCTGAAGCTGCTATCTATGACCCCTTCTGCCTCCCGAATGATCCGAAGTTCTTCCAACTCCAGCTCCAGTTCCCTAACTCGGTCTTGGAGGAGCTGGAGATGGCAGCACTTCCTGCAGGTAAAATCAGCAGGGACACTAACTGCATCCCTCACCTCAAACATCCTGCAGGAGGAACATTGCACTCCCTTCCCTGCCATTCCTCTAACTTTCTACCAAGATCTGGCTAACAACTAAATTAAATTTTTATAAAAAATAATAATAATATAATAAAAATATGGTACTTACCTCAGACCAAAGGGTTTTATTATTAGGTTAGAGGAGGAGGGCGGGTGGGAGACACTACAAGTGTAGTGTCTCGGGTTTCCTCTCCACCAGAATTTATTGGTGAGGGTCTTCCCAGACGTCCGCGGGTCGATTTCCTGTTCCCGCCTAAAAAACTAATTTTAAAAAAAAAAGAAAAATTCTCAGCTCCTGCTGAAACTGACTAACCAGCCAGCTCCGCTCCCGCCAAAATCGACTGGCCTGCCCCTGCAAAGAGAAGTGCTTTTAAAGGTTGACTTACCTCCCAGCAACCTCCTTCCGCAATGCTCCCGCTGAAACTGACTAACCAGCTGCTCTCACGCCGCCGAAATTGACTGGCCTGCCCCTGCAAAGAGAAGTGCTTTTAAAGGTTGACTTACCTCCCAGCAACCTCCTTCCGCAATGCTCCCGCTGAAACTGACTAACCAGCTGCTCTCACGCCGCCGAAATCGACTGGCCTGCCCCTGCAAAGAGAAGTGCTTTTAAAGGTTGACTTACCTCCCAGCAACCTCCTTCCACAATGCTCCCGCTGAAACTGACTAACCAGCTGCTCTCACGCCGCCGAAATCGACTGGCCTGCCCCTGCAAAGAGAAGTGCTTTTAAAGGTTGACTTACCTCCCAGCAACCTCCTTCCGCAATGCTCCCGCTGAAACTGACTAACCAGCTGCTCTCACGCCGCCGAAATCGACTGGCCTGCCCCTGCAAAGAGAAGTGCTTTTAAAGGTTGACTTACCTCCCAGCAACCTCCTTCCGCAATGCTCCCGCTGAAACTGACTAACCAGCTGCTCTCACGCCGCCGAAATCGACTGGCCTGCCCCTGCAAAGAGAAGTGCTTTTAAAGGTTGACTTACCTCCCAGCAACCTCCTTCCGCAATGCTCCCGCTGAAACTGACTAACCAGCTGCTCTCACGCCGCCGAAATCGACTGGCCTGCCCCTGCAAAGAGAAGTGCTTTTAAAGGTTGACTTACCTCCCAGCAACCTCCTTCCGCAATGCTCCCGCTGAAACTGACTAACCAGCTGCTCTCACGCCGCCGAAATCGACTGGCCTGCCCCTGCAAAGAGAAGTGCTTTTAAAGGTTGACTTACCTCCCAGCAACCTCCTTCCGCAATGCTCCCGCTGAAACTGACTAACCAGCTGCTCTCACGCCGCCGAAATCGACTGGCCTGCCCCTGCAAAGAGAAGTGCTTTTAAAGGTTGACTTACCTCCCAGCAACCTCCTTCCGCAATGCTCCCGCTGAAACTGACTAACCAGCTGCTCTCACGCCGCCGAAATCGACTGGCCTGCCCCTGCAAAGAGAAGTGCTTTTAAAGGTTGACTTACCTCCCAGCAACCTCCTTCCGCAATGCTCCCGCTGAAACTGACTAACCAGCTGCTCTCACGCCGCCGAAATCGACTGGCCTGCCCCTGCAAAGAGAAGTGCTTTTAAAGGTTGACTTACCTCCCAGCAACCTCCTTCCGCAATGCTCCCGCTGAAACTGACTAACCAGCTGCTCTCACGCCGCCGAAATCGACTGGCCTGCCCCTGCAAAGAGAAGTGCTTTTAAAGGTTGACTTACCTCCCAGCAACCTCCTTCCGCAATGCTCCCGCTGAAACTGACTAACCAGCTGCTCTCACGCCGCCGAAATCGACTGGCCTGCCCCTGCAAAGAGAAGTGCTTTTAAAGGTTGACTTACCTCCCAGCAACCTCCTTCCGCAATGCTCCCGCTGAAACTGACTAACCAGCTGCTCTCACGCCGCCGAAATCGACTGGCCTGCCCCTGCAAAGAGAAGTGCTTTTAAAGGTTGACTTACCTCCCAGCAACCTCCTTCCGCAATGCTCCCGCTGAAACTGACTAACCAGCTGCTCTCACGCCGCCGAAATCGACTGGCCTGCCCCTGCAAAGAGAAGTGCTTTTAAAGGTTGACTTACCTCCCAGCAACCTCCTTCCGCAATGCTCCCGCTGAAACTGACTAACCAGCTGCTCTCACGCCGCCGAAATCGACTGGCCTGCCCCTGCAAAGAGAAGTGCTTTTAAAGGTTGACTTACCTCCCAGCAACCTCCTTCCGCAATGCTCCCGCTGAAACTGACTAACCAGCTGCTCTCACGCCACCGAAATCGACTGGCCTGCCCCTGCAAAGAGAAGTGCTTTTAAAGGTTGACTTACCTCCAGATGATGTTTTGAAAGGAACCGCTTGGGAAAAGTGTTGTCCTTCCTGATGGAACCTGCAGAATGTTTATGTTGTTTGTACGTTTGTTACATGTTGTATGTCCGACGAGACCACACGCTTGTTCAGAGGAACTAGCTTTTCAGCTGATACTTGTTCGGGTATCAGATGCCCGATCGTAACTGCCCTTCTGGTTCGAGGGATAGAACCACTACGGCAGCCCCACCACGATGACTACATTTTTGCCCGTTCTTGTCGGTTGCTCAGGCAGTGGAGAAACGGCGTGAGACCCGCCCTGCCTGGGGACCCCCCCATTGGTCAATCACGCTCGGGTAGGGGAGATACGGCATTGGTAGCCGTCCTACCCGGGGACTCCATCCAAATCTTACCCGTCGCAGCCCATACGCACCTCATTTGGCATTTTTCATTTCAAAAAGTTTTGTTTGTTTAGGGAACCTTTAGGTTGCCCGCCATCTGCTATTTACATCCTGGAACATTTGGATGGTAACTCAGCACTGGTTCATGATTGGGAAGTGTGCCGTGTCCTAAAATTTGTTTTTGGAAAAAAAAAATAAGGGAGTCAAACATAGTGACCAATTATAACGGGAGTAAAGGACAGACACACTAGCATTCCAGATATTAAGGAAAGATAGTTACAGACACTATGTTTGTTTCTACAGAACTCCAGAAGCTCCAGGATCGGAGAAAATAAAGAGAAGAGAAGAAAGGGAAGGAAAGAGGACAGCTATGAGGACTTCCTTCATCGTGATCAACAAACTATTTTTGGACATTTGGTTGCGCGTGACTGCGAACCCCATGACTTCAAACCCCCTAGCCGTCAATGTTTCACTGCCCCGCAGTACCCAGAGCCCAGTCACCAGTGACACTGCATCTTCCTGGTGTGCCAGGTTCATAACCTGGTACTCCCTGTCCTATGTGATTGAAACACTGTTAGCATTGGCGATACTCTGCTGTGTAGTGCAGACTATGCGCCTACGTAAATGGAGAAGGAGAGCCTACCGCGCTCGAACCCCGGTATATAGGATCAGATCCCCTATATTTGGTTACGACCAGACCCCCGACCCCCGCGATCTATAATAAAATAATAAAGTGCATTCACCTGCGTTTATTGTTGTTGTTGTAAATAAAGAGATGTTAAAAACTTTTTCATGAAAAAAAATAAAAATTGTATGATCCTGAGCTTGACTGCCAAACCAGGAAAGACTGTATGAAATGCTGTGATTTTTGTTGTATGATTGAGGAAGGTAGGATAATGGAATGTTTAGCGAGGGTAGTATATTAAGGATAAATTAGAGGTTCCAAGTTTGTTGTTTTGTAATGCATGTCCTTGTCTGACATAGCGCCCTTAGAATTGTTAGTTAAAAATTTTTGTGCATAGCTATGGTCAGTGCAGAGGCCATGTAGGAGGTGTCCGCCCCGGTCAGGGAATGGAAAGTAACAAAAATGATGTGATCCTTCACGCTTCGCGTTAGGATCACAAGGAGGGATGAAGCCGCTTAAAATGGCTAACTCCCGATTAGAATGGCCAAACCCCGATTTAAAATGGCGAATGGAAGAGGCTGATGGGAAAATCAGCCAACAGGACTCAAACAGACAGCTGCAGGTAAAACAGTGTATTCGCCTCTTGGGAAACCAGACCGAATCGATACCTGCAGCCATCAACATAACAACACCCCAGCCATCTGCATATAAAGTAGCAATACCGGGAACAATATGCTACAAATTAGTAACACAAAGACGACCCAGACTATTCGGCGCCAGCAGGATCTTACACAAAGAGAGGTAAACGACCACCCCTCGATCAAGGAATCGCTCCAGCATGGTGAATATCGAACCAAGTGATTGGGACCAAGTCCAATCACTTGGAACCAGGTACGAGGTCCACCCCGAGAGGCGGGAAGCCCCTGGGGACTATAAGAATAGAGTCCAAGTTCAAATCGACCCTTCTTCCCTTCTTCTCCTCTCCGCACCCTTAGAGACCCTTCTGCAAGAGAACGTAAGTTTTACTCCAACGATCGCTACCAGATAGACACTCCTGACTATCGACCTGTACCAGCTTTGAATCCCGCAGGCTCAGAACCCATTCGAAAGGCCATTCGTTTCCCTGACCTGGTGGGCCATTTCCAAAGTTAAGTATTGGCCTGTTAGTTGTAGGAAGTAGCTTAAAAGTAGAATTAATGTATAAGTATTAGTTGCTGTATATAATAAATGAGCGTTGATTTAACTCTCACTAAGCGGTGTGTTGGATTATTAATCATTACTCGGACTTGTACCATGTGGCGGTATCAGAAAGATACCTGGTGACTCAAGAGCAAAGGTGACAGAACAAGAGCAATTAAACTAAGGCTAAAACGAGCAACATCATCATGTAAAGTGATGTCCCCTTTAAGACCGGGCTTGGAACCCTGGAGAACTCCGCCTCCGGCTCCGCCCATCTGGGAGCCATATATAAGGGGCCGCCTTGTGGGCAGTGCAGCAGTTAGCACACGTCTCGGCACTAGTCTAGTTCTTTGTTTATTAAAGCCTTCTTTACTGTTCACACTCTAAGTGTCGTTATTGAGGGTACTACAGATCTAAACCTACTGCCCCTCATCTACTCTGTAAGGCCCATGCGGGTTATAACAGTTCCTTACGGGCAGCACGGTGGCACAGTGGTTAGCATTGCTGCCTATGGCGCTGAGGACCCGGGTTCGAATCCCGGCCCTGGGTCACTGTCCATGTGGAGTTTGCACATTATCCCCGTGTTTGCGTGGGTTTCACCCCCACAACCCAAAAGATGTGCAGGGTAGGTGGATTGGCCACGCTAAATTGCCCCTTAATTGGAAAAAAGAAATAATTGGGTACTCTAAATTTATTTTAAAAAAGAAAAAAAAAAACTGTTCCTTGGACTAATTCCCGGAGTTATGTCCTGTGAGGAGTGATTTGGGTTCGGCCACCCTCCAGGTGTCTTTAACACAGAGAGAAATAGGTTCTTGATGAGGCACGATCAATTTGACTGGAGGCGAAAGTTGAATCCAAACTGAGGCTTTATTAGTATCAGATGTGTGGCCTCCCACAGCAGCTGGCGAAATGGCTGCGAGCTGGAGGACAGGCATATTTATACCCCGCCTCCTGGGCGGAGTCAGCAGGCAGGGGCCACAGGTGGACCTGTAGTGCAGGTTCTACCGTACAACCTCTAATATAAGTACAACAGTTGTTTACCACATTCACCCCCTGTTAAAATTGAGTCCGGCGGGGGTGGTGGATAATTATATACAATCATGAATTTAATATTTAGGACTTCCGGTTGCGGCGATGCGGAGCTAAGCCGCACGATTCGGCAGCTCCCGCGAAGACGGACTTTTGGGCTCGCTAACGGAGCCCCAACGGAACCTTTGATATAGACAACCCATGGCGAAGGAAGGAGAGAGGTCCCCTACTAACCTGCATGGACCGGATCCGCAGTGAAACGGTGAAAAAAGCGGCCCTGGAGCAGCGGGAGAAGAAAGAAATAAAAAGCAAAATGGCGGTGCCCACGGACAAAGAGGAGATGCAGGAGTTCATCAAGCGCTGCTTCGAGGAGCTGCGCAAGGAGATGGTGGCGCCTATGCTGGCAATAATTGAAGGACTTGGGGCAACCCAGAAAGCCCAAGAGGTGAAGATCCAGGAGATCCAGGAAAAAGTGAGAGAACGACGACGAGCTTGTGGGCCTGGCGGAGAGAGTGGAGCGGCACGAGGCGCTACACAAGACGTGGGCGGGAAGACACGAAGACCTGGAGAACAGGTCGAGGAGAAACAATTTGAGGATCCTGGGTCTCCCAGAAGGAGTGGAGGGGGCCGACGCCGCGGCATATGCGGGCACAATGATCGGGACGCTGATGGGTGCGGAGGCCCCTCCGAGATTGCTGGAGCTGGATGGGGCGCACCGAGTGCTGGCGAGGAAGCCCAAGGCAAATGAGCCGCCAAGGGCGATGGTGGTGAGATTTCACCGGTTTACGGACAGAGAGAGGGTCCTGAAATGGGCCAAGAAGGAGCGGAGCAGCAAGTGGGACAATGCAGAGATCAGAATATATCCGGACTGGAGCACAGAGGTCGCTAAGCGGAGAGCGGGTTTCAACCGGGCCAAAGCGGTGCTGCATCGGAAAGGAGTGAAATTTGGAATGTTGCAGCCAGTGCGACTGTGGGTTACACATAATGGCCAACACCACTACTTCGAAACGCCCGAAGAGGCGTGGACCTTTATACAAACTGAAACGTTGGACTCTATTTGAGGCTTTGTGAGGGTGGGGGGTGTTTGAGGGTTGAAGTATGATGGTTGTTGTATATAGGGGGTCAACCACACGTAGGAAATGCTATATGGGCTGGGGGAGGGAGACAAGGCCACGACAGGAGGCACCATGGGGGGGCGGGGCAGGCTCTGGAAAGCGCGTTTTTTTTTTCCCGCGCGCGGCAAGAAAGGCGGGAAGGGGAACGAAGGAATGTACATTGATTGGGAGACTCCCACATGGGAGGGGGGTCAAAGGGATGGCGGGGGAAGCCGGGGTCAGCAGGTGTCAGCTGACTTACGGGAGGGATATGGGGGGAGCAAAAAAGCTAGACGGGGATCTAGTGGGGGGGGAGGGGAGGGGGGAAGGGGGGGGAGAGGAGGGAGGAGGGAAGGGGGGGGGAAAAAGGGTTGCTGCTGCACTGGCTGAAAGAGAATGGGACACAGAAGAGGTGGTCGGGACGGGGGTCCCCCGGTTGGGGGACTGGAGAGTGAGGGAGACGCGGACAAGGGACTGGCCCAAAAGGAGATGGCTAGTCGGCGGGGGGGGGGGGGGAGGAGAGTCCCTCCAATCCGGCTGATAACGTGGAGCGTGAGGGGCCTGAATGGGCCGGTGAAGAGGGCTCAAGTGTTCGCGCACCTGAAGGGACTGAAGGCAGGGTGGCGGACCAGGTCAGGTTAAGAAAGGGATGGGTAGGACAGGTATTTCACTCGGGATTGGGCGCGAAAAATAGAGGGGTGGCAATTCTGGTGGGAAAGCGTGTGTCATTTGAGGCCAAGATTATCGTAGCGGATAATGGAGGGAGATATGTGATGGTGAGTGGGAGGTTGCAAGGGACGTGGGTGGTGTTGGTAAATGTATACGCCCCGAACTGGGATGATGCTGGATTTATGAAGTGCATTTTGGGGCGCATTCCGGACCTGGAGGTAGGAGGACTGATAATGGGAGGGGACTTTAATACAGTGTTGGATCCAGCACTGGACCGCTCTAGATCAAGGACTGGAAAGAGGCCGGCGGCGGCCAAGGTGCTCAGGGGGTTTATGGACCAGATGGGGGGAGTGGACCCATGGAGGTTTGCAAGGCCGCAGGCCAGGGAATTTTCTTTCTTTTCCCATGTACACAAAGCCTACTCCCGGATAGATTTCTTTGTTCTGGGTAGGGTGCTCATCCCGAGGATAGAGGGGACGGAGTATTCGGCTATAGCTGTTTCGGACCATGCCCCGCACTGGGTGGAACTGGAGCTGGGAGAGGAGAGGGACCAACGCCCGCTGTGGCGGCTGGATGTGGGACTGCTGGCTGATGAGGTGGTGTGTGGGAAGGTGAGGGGGTGTGTTGAAAGGTACTTGGAGGTCAACGACAACGGGGAGGTGCGAGTGGGGGTGGTATGGGAGGCGTTGAAGGCGGTGATCAGGGGAGAGCTGATCTCCATCAGGGCTCATAGGGAGAATACAGAGGGCATGGAAAGGGAGAGGTTAGTGGGGGAGATCTTGCGACTGGACAGGAGATACGCAGAGGCTCCGGAGGAAAGATTACTTGGGGAAAGGTGACGGCTCCAGACGGAGTTTGACCTGCTGACCACGGGCAAGGCGGAGGCACAGTGGAGGAAGGCGCAGGGGGCGACGTACGAGTACGGGGAAAAGGCTAGTCGGATGCTGGCGCACCAGCTCCGTAAGAGGGCGGCAGCGAGGGAAATAGGGGGAATCAAAGATGGAAGGGGAGCCACGGTTCGAAGTGCAACGAAAATAAATAAAGTATTTAAGGCCTTCTATGAAGAGCTGTATAGATCCCAGCCCCCAGGGGGGGAAGGGGGGATGAGACGATTCCTGGACCAACTGAGGTTCCCGAGGGTGGAGGAGCAAGAGGCGTTTGGTTTGGGGGCACCAATTGGGTTGGAGGAGTTGAGTAAGGGTTTGGGGAGCATGCAGGCGGGGAAGGCCCCGGGGCCGGACGGGTTCCCGGTGGAGTTCTATAGAAAATATGTGGACCCGCTACTAGTGAGGACCTTTAACGAGGCAAGAGAGGAGGGAACCCTGCCCCAGACAATGTCGGAGGCGACAATCTCCTTGATTCTAAAGCGAGACAAGGATCCATTGCAATGTGGATCGTACAGGCCGATTTCGCTCTTCAATGTGGATGCTAAGCTATTGGCAAAAGTATTGGCCACCAGGATTGAGGACTGTGTCCCGGGGGTGATTCATGAGGACCAAACGGGATTCGTAAAGGGCAGGCAGTTAAATACCAATGTGCGGCAGCTCTTAAACGTGATAATGATGACATCGGAGGCGGGAGAGGCGGAGATAGTGGCAGCTATGGACGCGGAAAAAGCCTTTGACCGAGTGGAGTGGGAGTACCTCTGGGAGGTATTGCGCAGGTTTGGGTTCGGGGGAGGGTTTATCAGATGGGTTAAGCTCCTTTACAGCACCCCCGGTGGCGAGTGTAGTGACGAACCGGCGGAGGTCGGAGTACTTTCGGCTGTACCGAGGGACGAGGCAGGTGGGATTTGCATTGGCGATCGAACCCTTGGCCATATCACTTAGGGAGTCTAATAAATGGAGGGGGATAGTCCGCGGGGGAGAAGAGCATCGGGTATCGCTCTACGCGGATGACCTGCTGCTATACGTGGCGGACCCAATGGAGGGGGTGGTGGAGGTCATGCAGACTCTGAAGGAGTTTGGGGAGTTCTCGGGCTACAAGCTTAATGTAGGGAAGAGTGAGCTTTTTGTATTACAGGCAGGGGACCAAGAAAGAGAGATAGGGGACCTACCGCTGAGGAGGGCGGAGAGGGGTTTTCGGTAACTGGGGATCCAGATAGCCAGGAGTTGGGGGGCCCTACATAAACTGAATTTGACGAGGTTGGTGGAGCAAATAGAGGAGGATTTTAAAAGATGGGACATGCTCCCGCTCTCGCTGGCGGGTAGGGTGCAGTCGGTCAAAATGGTGGTCCTTCCCAGGTTTTTGTTTGTGTTTCAGTGCCTCCCCATCGTGATCACCAAGGGCTTTTTCAAGAGAGTAGGTAGGAGTATTATGGGGTTTGTGTGGGGAAATAAGACCCCGAGGGTTAGGAGAGGGTTCCTGGAACACAATAGGGACCGAGGAGGGTTGGCTTTGCCAAACCTAGGGAGCTACTACTGGGCAGCAAACGTGGCGATGATCCGCAAGTGGGTCATGGAGGGAGAGGGGGCGGCATGGAAGAGGATGGAGATGGCGTCCTGTAAAGGAACGAGTCTGGGGGCGTTGGTAACGGCACCGCTGCCGCTCTCGCCGACAAAATACACCACAAGCCCGGTGGTGGCGGCAACACTAAGGATCTGGGGCCAGTGGAGAAGGCACAGGGGTGCAATGGGAGCATCGGTGTGGTCCCCGATCAGGGGTAACCACCGGTTTGTCCCGGGGAAGATGGATGGGGGGTTCCAAGGCTGGCATCGGGCGGGGATTAGAAGAATGGGGGACCTGTTCATTGACGGGACATTTGAGAGCCTAGGGGCACTGGAGGAGAAGTTTGAGTTACCCCCGGGAAATGCATTCAGATATATGCAGGTGAGGGCTTTTGTGAGGCGACAGGTGAGGGAATTTCCGTTACTCCCGGCACAAGAAGTTCAAGATAGGGTGATCTCGGGGGTATGGGTCGGGGAGGGCAAGGTGTCGGAAATATACCAAGAGATGAAAGAAGAGGGGGAAGCGCTAGTAGAAGAACTGAAAGGTAAATGGGAGGAGGAGCTGGGGGAGGAGATTGAGGAAGGGCTATGGGCCGACGCCCTGGGTAGGGTTAATACCTCTTCCGCGTGTGCCAGGCTCAGTCTGATACAATTTAAGGTGGTTCACAGAGCGCATTTGACGAGGGCGAGGCTGAGTAGGTTCTTTGGGGTAGAGGATAGATGCGAAAGATGTTCAGGGAGCCCGGCGAACCATGTCCATATGTTTTGGTCATGCCCGACATTGGAGGGGTACTGGAGAGGAGTGGCGGGAGCAATATCTCAGATGGTGAAAGTCCGGGTCAAGCCAAGCTGGGGGCTAGCAATATTTGGAGTAGTGGATGAGCCAGGAGTACAGGAGGCGAAAGAGGCCGGCATTCTGGCCTTTGCATCCCTAGTAGCCCGGCGAAGGGTCTTGCTATTGTGGAAGGAGGCGAAGCCCCCTAGCCTGGAGGCCTGGATTAATGACATGGCGGGTTCATAAAATTGGAGAGGATTCAGTTTGCTTTGAGAGGGGCTGCGCAGGGGTTTTACAGGCGGTGGCAACCGTTCCTAGAATATCTCACGGAGCGTTAGAGGAAGGTCGATCAGCAGCAGCAGCAACCCTGGGGGGGCGGGAGGAGGGAGGGGGGAACGAGAGATTGTTTGAGGGGATGGACGAGCGGGTGATGGCATGGAGGGTGGGGAGAAGTGGCACATGCGGCCAGGAGCCAGTGTATAAAGCTATGTAAATATACCATCTTGCCATGTATATATCTTGCTCAGGGTGATTTTGCGTTATTTTGTTACGGCGGGGGGGGGGGGAGTTATTGTTTTTAAGGGGAAAAAATTGTGTTGTTAAAAACCTTTAATAAAAATATATATATTTTTTTTAATGAATTTAATATTTACAGAGCAAAACCAATGTCTCTTGACGTTCAGTGGACCGGTCAGAGGTTCAGCCGGTCCGGGGCCTTGATGGTCCTTTGAGAGCGACAAAGTGGTGACGGCAATCAGGGGGCTGGGTCCTGGGGGGGAGGGGTGGTGTTGGGGCGGAACCTGCTGGTGCCAGGTCCCTGAGGGACTCAGAATCCTGGCGGCCGTCGGGGAACGCCACGTAGGCGTACTGGGGGTTTACGTGGAGCAAGTGTACCCTCTCCACCAACGGGTCCGCCTTGTGGAGTCGCACATGTTTACGGAGAAGCACGGTTCCTGGAGCTGTGAGCTAAGTCGGGAGCGACACCCCGGATGTGGACTTCTTGGGGAAGGCTAAAAGACGTTCATGCGGTGTATTGTTAGTGGCAGTGCAGAGTAACAAGCGAATGCAATGTAGTGCATCAGGGAGGACCTCTTGCCAGCGGGAGGCCGGGAGATTTCTGGACCATAGGTCCAGTTGGACGGCCCTCCATACCGTCCCATTCTCCCTTTCTACCTGTCCGTTTCCCCGGAGGTTGTAGCTTGTCGTTCTGCTGGAGGTGATACCCCTGCTGAGCAGGAACTGACGCAGCTCATCACTCATGAATGAGGATCCCCTGTCACTGTGGATGTAGGCGGGGAAACCGAACAGAGTGAAGATCGAATTGAGGGCTTTAATGAAGGTGGCAGATGTCATGTCGGGACAAGGGATGGCGAAAGGGAACCGGGAGTATTCGTCAATCACACTGAGGAAATATGTGTGGCGATCGGTGGAGGGGAGGGGGCCTTTGAAATCCACGCTGAGGCGTTCAAAGGGGCGGGAGGCCTTCACCAGGTGTGCGCGGTCCGGCCGGTAGAAGTGCGGTTTGCACTCGGCACAGACCTGGCAGTCCCTGGTGATTGTCCTTACTTCCTCGACGGAGTAGGGCAAATTTTGTGCCTTAATGAAGTGGTACAACCGAGTGACCCCTGGGTGACAAAGGCTGTCGTGCAGGGTCCAGAGTCGGTCTTCCTGTGCGCTGGCACATGTACCTCGGGATAGGGCGTATGGGGGCTCGTTGAGTTTGCCAGGGCGATACCTAATTTCGTAATTATAGGTGGAGAGCTCGATTCTCCACCGCAAGATTTGATCATTTTTGATCTTGGCCCGCTGTGTGTTGTTGAACATAAAGGCTACGGACCGTTGGTCTGTGAGGAGAGTGAATCTCTTGCCGGCCAGGTAATGCCTCCAATGTCGCACAGCTTCAACGATAGCTTGGGCCTCTTTTTTGACGGATGAGTGCCGAATTTCAGAGGCATGAAGGGTGCGGGAAAAGAATGCCACGGGCCTGCCTGCCGGATTGAGGGTGGCGGCAAGGGCGACGTCTGATGCGTCGCTTTCTACTTGGAAGGGCAGCGTTTCATCTACAGCGTGCATTGTGGCCTTGGCAATATCAGCTCTGATCCGGGCGAAGGCCTGTTGGGCCTCGGCCGCCAGGGGAAATTGGGTGGACTGAATGAGTGGGCGGGTCTTGTCCGCATAGTTTGGGACCCACTGAGCGTAATACAAGAAGAACCCCAGGCAGCGTTTGAGGGCATTGGGGCAGTGGGGGAGGGGGAGCTCCATGGCGGGGCGCATGCAGTCGGGATCGGGCCCCAGAACTCCGTTCTGGACCACATAGCCGAGGATGGCTAAGCGGTTCGTGAAGAACACACACTTCTCCTTGTTGTAAGTGAGGTTGAGGAGAGTAGCGGTGTGGAGAAATTTAGCAAGGTTGGCGTCGTGGTCCTGCTGATCATGGCCGCAGATGGTGACATTGTCTAGGTACGGAAACGTGGCCCGCAAACCGTACCGGTCAACCATTCGGTCCATCTCCCTTTGGAAGGCCGAGACCCCATTGATGACGCCGAAGGGGACCCTAAGGAAGAGATATAGACGGCCGTCTGCTTCGAAGGCGGTATATGGACGGTCCGATTTACTGATGGGGAGCTGGTGGTAGGCGGATTTCAGGTCCACCGTTGAGAAGACCCGGTACTGCGCAATCTGGTTAACCATGTCAGATATGCGTGGGAGGGAATACGCGTCGAGCTGCGTGTACCTGTTGATGGTCTGGCTGTAGCCCACCACCATTCGGTGTTTCTCCCCAGATTTAACTACTGCCACTTGAGCTCTCCAAGGGCTGTTGCTGGCCTTGACGATGCCTTCCCGAAGCAACCACTGGACTTCGGACCTGATGAAGGTCTTATCCTGGGTGCTGTACCGTCTGCTCCTGGTGGCGACGGGATTGCAATCTGGAGTTAGATTAGCAAAGAGGGAAGGTGGGACGACCTTTAGGGTCGCGAGACCGCACACAGTAAGGGGTGGTAAGGGTCCGCCGAATTTAAGGGTTAGGCTCTGGAGTTTGCACCGGAAATCCAGGCCGAGGATAAGTGCAGCGCAGAGGTTAGGGAAAACGTAGAGGCAGACGTTGTGGAATTCTACGCCCTGGACTGTGAGCGTGACCGTACAGTACCCCCGGATCGCTACGCAATGAGATCCGGAGGCCAGGGAGATTTTTTGATTGGCGGATTGTATCGTGAGGGAGCAGCGCCTTACTGTATCCGGGTGTATAAAGCTCTCGGTGCTCCCGGAGTCCAGCAGGCAAGAGGTCACATGGTCGTCGACTTTTACGCAGGTTAATGCATTGGTCAGGTTATGCGGGCGAGACTGGTCGAGTGACATGGAAGCGAGCCTTGGATGGTCGTCGGGTAATGTGGCGGCCGTTAAGTTCCGATCCTGGAACGTGGTGGTGTCCATGTGCTGAGGGGTAGACAAGATGGTGGCGCCTGAAGATCACTGAGGGGAAAATGGGGCCGCCCACTGATCGCACATGGTCTGGGGGGGGCGGGGGGGGGGGGGGAGAAGATGGCGGTGTCCATTGTCCATGACTGGGGGGGGTGGGAGCGTTCGCGGTCACTGAGCGGGCCTGGAACACAGCAGCGAAGTGGCCCTTCTTCCCGCAGGCTTTACAAAGGGCAGCACGGGCCGGGCAGTGTTGGCGGGGGTGCTTTTGCTGGCCGCAACAGTAGCATCGGGGCCCCCCGGGGTTTTCTGGCTGGCGTGTAGCGCAGGCGTATTGGGTGGGCAGTGCCCCCGCTGGGGCGGCTGTCTGTGAGGTCCATGAAGCGTAGGAGGGGCGGGCCGCGCAGTTGGGGGCGTAGGACTGGACGTTGCACAGGGCGACCGTCATGGAGAGCGCTAGCGTTTTAGTCTCTGCGAGGTCACGTGTGGCCCCTTCTAGGAGCCGCTGACATATGATATCTGACCCAATTCCAGTCACAAAGGCGTCCCTCATAAGGAGGTTTGAGTGTTCCTTAGCTGTAACGTCCTGGCAGTCACAGTCCCGGACTAGTGGGATTAGGGCTCTCCAGAGGCCTTCTATGGACTCACCCGGTAGTTGAGAACGAGTTGCGAGCACGTGCCTGGCGAAGAGCATGTTTGTCTTTTGCTCGTAATTGTCCTTGAGTCGAGTCATGGCTTCGGCGTAGTTTGGCGCATCCTGGATCAGCGGGAAGATTTGGATCTGAGCCTGGAATATAAGATCTGGATCTTCTGAGCCTCCGGAACAGGGGTTGGCGCCGTGTTGATATTCGCTTCAAAGCAAGCTAGCCAGTGCTGGAAGTCCTTTCTGGCGTCGCTTGAGTGTGCATCCAGCTGCAGGCGATATGGTTTAATACGGAGATCCATCCTTCCAATCTGATACCAGTAAACTGAGGCACGATCAATTTGACTAAAGACGAAAGTTGAATCCAAACTGAGGCTTTATTGGTATCAGATGTGTGGCCTCCCACAGCAGCTAGCAAAATGGCTGCAAGCTGGAGGAGATGCATATTTACACCCTGCCTCCTGGGCGGAGCCAGCAGGCAAGGGCCACAGGTGGACCTGTAGTGCAGGTTCTACCGTATATCCTCTAATATAAGTACAACAGCGGTTTACCACACTTGATTAATAAGGGGATCAGGCGTTATGGGGGGAAGGCAGGAGAATCAGCCATGATTGAATGGTGGAGCAGACTCGATGGGTCGAGTGGCCTAATTCTACTCCAATGTCTAACTATGCCCCTCATAATTTTATACATCTCGATCATGTCCCTCCCTAAGTCTCCTCTGCTCTATCATGTGATGAAACCTCCAGGAATACATTTAATTACAGTTGGCAACCCTAGGAGAGATTGATAGTTTCCGTTCTATAGGACATAGGTGTCCCTGGCGAACCCAGCATTTGCTGCCCAACCCTAATTGCCTTTGAACTGAGTGTCTTTCAGTGGGGCAGTTAAGAGTCAACCACATTGCTGTGGGTCTGAAGTCACATGTAGGCCAGACCGGGTAAGGACAGCAGATTTCCTTCCCTAAAGGACATTGGTGAACCAGATGGGCTTTGTTCAACAATCAATGTTAGTTGTCATGGTCATCATTACTGAGACTCGCTTTCCAATTCCAGGTTTATTAATTGAATTAAAATTTCACCAGCTGCCGTGGGGATTAATCCCAAAGATTTAGCCTGGCCCTGGGATGACTAGTCCAAAGCCATGACCATTACACAACTATAGAAACATAGAAGATAGGAGCAGCCCATTGAGCCTGCTCCACCATTCAATTTGATCATGGCCGATCCTCTAACTTAATACCATGCTCCAGTACTCTCCCCATACCCGGCACGATCGAACAGCCTCACGGCGAGGCTGTTAAATCTTTCAAGAGTGGGACAGCACAGTGGCACAGTGGTTAGCACTGCTGCCTCACAGCGCCGAGGTCCCAGGTTCGATCCCGGCTCTGGGTCTCTGTCCGTGTGGAGTTTGCGCATTCTCCCCGTGTTTGCGTGGGTTTCGCCTCCACAACCCAAAGATATGCAGGGTAGGTCAATTGGCCACGCTAAATTGCCTCGTAATTGGAAAAAATGAAATTGGTACTCTAAATTTAAAAAAAAAAATCTTTCACGAGGCCTCGGGTGGGAATTGCTACGCTCGGGATCTTTTTAAAAAATATATTTTTTATTCTCCTTTTTCACATTTTCTCCCAAATTTACACCCAACAATGAACAATAATCAGTAACGAATATAATGTCAATCCCCATATCGATAACAACGATCCCATCCTCCCACCAAACCCCAAACATTAGCCCGCATGTTAACATAAACAAATGGCAAAAAGGAATCAAGAATCACCCATAGTCACCATTAACACAGACAGTCCCTCCTCCCCCCAACTCTTCCAACGCACACCCCCCCACCCCTCCACCCCCACCACTAATGTTCGATGTAATCCAATTCTTGAAAGTGCATAATGAATAACGCCCATGAATTGTAGAACCCCTCCATCGTTCCCCTCAGTTCAGCGTCAAGAATTCCTGCAGGTCCCCCCGCCACGCCAGGGCACAGGGTGGAGAGGTTGATCTCCACCCTAACAGGATCTGCCTTCGGGCGATCAACGAAGCAAAGGCTACAACATCTGCCTCCCCGCCCGTTCCCAACCCCGGCTGGTCCGACACCCCGAATATGGCCCCCTGAGGGCCCGGGTCCAGTTTCACGTGTATGCTCGGGATCTTGCGAGACATCGTGATCTGGATCTCGCTTTGCGGAATCCAGATTTGCATATTTAAGTTAGCAGTTAAATATGTTGTCGACAGATTCTCCCAAGGCCCGAGGTTGAACTCCCATGCCTGGGAGACCTCGCCATGGTGTTGTTTAGCAATGGTCAACACGAACGTGGACAAGGCGTATTGGCACTTGGGGGGGGGGTCTAAAAGGCCATTGGAAGCCCCAGGGTGGTCAGGCTTTGGGCAAGGTTGTACCCTGGCGCACCCTCTGCCACCTGGGCACCTTGGCACTGCCAGCCTGGCACCCTGGCAGTGTACCCAGGTGGCACTTCCAGGCTGGGAGGGGCACTGACCGGTTGCCAGGCTGATAGTACCAAGGTGCCTGGGTGCCATGTTGGCACTGCCATGGATTGGACCCAGCGTTGCCCTGCCCTTATAAGGTGGAGTGAGGGGGTGGGCTCAAGGACCCTCTAACTGGTAAGTTGGGGCGTTGGGGGAGTCGGGAGGCTGCGGTAGGGGGTCCCGAGATTGGGGAATCATTTTAAAATGGCGCCCTGATCTCTTCCTGTACAGCCAAGCTGAGCTTGAGGCCAAAGGAAAACAGAGTGCCGTTTGATTGGTGGAGGTGGCTCTTGGTGCTGTGAAACGCCCCGCTAAACACAACCAAAACAGGACTCTGTTTTACGTTAAATCACTCATCTAGTCCTTATTGGCCTACCCTGTATCCTGAGACGGTGACCCCCTCAATCTAGACCCCACCCCCCCCAGCCAGAGGAAACAATATCCTTGCATCCAGTCTGTCCGTCTCTATCAGAATCTTGCAGGTTTCAATGAGATTTTATACATTTCCCATCTCCCCATAACTGTACTAACTGTGATTAACTGTATTCCTAGGGGTTTCATCACATGACCCGCCTCCCACGCTCCAGCCACTAATCACTCAACACATCCATTCTTGTGACATATGGCCTTCCTATGCCAAAGAAAAGCAAAAAGACTCCTTATCCAATTGGATGGCATCTTTTTGTTTTCCTTATTTTCAATATTTTTGTATCTGGCAAAAAGTTAAAAGAAAATGACAGAGAAGAACCCCCATCCCGATGATTTTCCCCTATGGCCGCAAACAGCAGCGTCCTTGAGATTAATCTTCACTTCCCGGAGCTTCAGGCCAACCCTGGAGGGTTGGCAAGCCTAGGTGCCATCAAGCGCATTCGATATTCGCATCTTAGAAATAATAGGCACGATTTAACCAAATGGGACTATGTCCCATAACGAGTGCGTTTAGCCATGTGATTCCCGGCGGTCGCAGCACCGAGGCACACAACGCTACCTAACGCGACTCTGGTTAGATACGGGGCTTCAGTGGGAAACGGGTGGCTGAGGCAGCACTGATGAACCCCGCTTGCCGGAACTTTCTTCTTTGCGTAGTCATCCTGTTCTCAAATTCCACACTTCTTTACACTTCTTTGATCCATTTCTTGCAACTGCGTTCACCCATTCAGCCTTTCTCGTGAACATGGATGATAGAACAAGAACAAAGAACAAAGAAATGTACAGCACAGGAACAGGCCCTTCGGCCCTCCAAGCCCGTGCCGACCATGCTGCCCGACTAAACTACAATCTTCTACACTTCCTGGGTCCGTATCCCTCTATTCCCATCCTATTCATGTATTTGTCAAGATGCCCCTTAAATGTCACTATTGTCCCTGCTTCCACCACCCGCTCCGGCAGCGAGTTCCAGGCACCCACTACCCGCTGTGTAAAAAACTTGCCTTGTACATCTACTCTAAACCTTGCCCCTCTCACCTTAAACCTATGCCCCCCTAGTAATTGACCCCTCTACCCTGGGGAAAAGCCTCTGACTATCCACTCTGTCTATGCCCCTCATAATTTTGTAGACCTCTATCAGGTCGCCCCTCAACCTCCTTCGTTCCAGTGAGAACAAACTGAGTTTATTCAACCGCTCCTCATAGCAAATGCCCTCCATACCAGGCAACATTCTGGTAAATCTCTTTTGCACCCTTTCTAAAGCTTCCACATCCTTCTGGTAGTGTGGCGACCAGAATTGAACACTACACTCCAAGTGTGGCCTAACTAAGGTTCTATACAGCTGCAACATGACTTGCCAATTCTTATACTCAATTCTTATATGGCCCCGGCCAATGAAGGCAAGCATGCCGTATGCCTTCTTGACTACCTTCTCCACCTGTGTTGCCCCTTTCAGTGACCTGTGGACCTGTACTCCTAGATCTCTCTGACTTTCAATACTCTTGAGGGTTCTACCATTCACTGTATATTCCCTACCTGCATTAGACCTTCCAAAATGCATTACCTCACATTTGTCCGGATTAAACTCCATCTGCCATCTCTCCGCCCAAGTCTCCAAAGAATCTAAATCCTGCTGTATCCTCTGACAGTCCTCATCGCTATCCACAATTCCACCAACCTTTGTGTCGTCTGCAAACTTACTAATCAGACCAATTACATTTTCCTCCAAATCATTTATATATACTACAAACAGCAAAGGTCCCAGCACTGATCCCTGTGGAACACCACTGGTCACAGCCCTCCAATTAGAAAAGCATCCTTCCATTGCTACTCTCTGCCTTCTATGACCTAGCCAGTTCTGTATCCACCTTGCCAGCTCACCCCTGATCCCGTGTGACTTCACCTTTTGTACTAGTCTACCATGAGGGACCTTGTCAAAGGCCTTACTGAAGTCCATATAGACAACATCCACTGCCCTACCTGAATCAATCATCTTAGTGACCTCCTCGAAAAACTCTATCAAGTTAGTGAGACACGACCTCCCCTTCACAAAACCATGCTGCCTCTCACTAATACGTCCATTTGCTTCCAAATGGGAGTAGATCCTGTCTCGAAGAATTCTCTCCAGTAATTTCCCTACCACCGAAGTAAGGCTCACTGGCCTGTAGTTCCCTGGATTATCCTTGCTACCCTTCTTAAACAGAGGAACAACATTGGCTATTCTCCAGTCCTCCGGGACATCACCTGAAGACAGTGAGGATCCAAAGATCTCTGTCAAGGCCTCAGCAATTTCCTCTCCAGCCTCCTTCAGTATTCTGGGGTACATCCCATCAGGCCCTGGGGACTTATCTACCTTAATATTTTTTAAGACACCCAACACATCGTCTTTTTGGATCTCAATGTGACCCAGGCTATCTACACACCCTTCTCCAGACTCAACATCTACCAATTCCTTCTCTTTGGCGAATACTGATGCAAAGTATTCATTTAGTACCTCGCCCATTTCCTCTGGCTCCACACATAGATTCCCTTGCCCATCCTTCAGTGGGCCAACCCTTTCCCTGGCTACCCTCTTGCTTTTTATGTACGTGTAAAAAGCCTTGGGATTTTCCTTAACCCTATTTGCCAATGACTTTTCGTGACCCCTTCTAGCCCTCCTGACTCCTTGCTTAAGTTCCTTCCTACTTTCCTTATATTCCACACAGGCTTCGTCTGTTCCCAGCCTTTTAGCCCTGACAAATGCCTTCTTTTTCTTTTTGACGAGGCCTACAATATCTCTCGTTATCCAAGGTTCCCGAAAATTGCCGTATTTATCCTTCTTCCTCACAGGAACATGCCGGTCCTGAATTCCTTTCAACTGACACTTGAAAGCCTCCCTCATGTCAGATGTTGATTTGCCCTCAAACATCCGCAGCCAATCTATGTTCTTCAGTTCCCACCTAATATTGTTATAATTAGCCTTCCCCCAATTTAGCACATTCATCCTCGGACCACTCTTATCCTTGTCCACCAGCACTTTAAAACTTACTGAATTGTGGTCACTGTTCCCGAAATGCTCCCCTACTGAAACTTCTACCACCTGGCCGGGCTCATTCCCCAATACCAGGTCCAGTACCGCCCCTTCCCTAGTTGGACTGTCTACATATTGTAGACCCCCTTCCTGACATTTCACTTTGGGGAGAGCTTTGTGTTTGAATATCACCGCTGCTTTTAATTTTATATCATCTTCCAGACATACTGGAAGCACTGAACTACACCTTCTCCTGGCCAGCCGTCATTACAATTTTATTTTACCCATTTTAGTAACTGCCTTGTTTGCTGGCATTTTGAAGTTGTTCAGTGTTTTGGCCATATTTCCAATGCCGGCGAATCAATAGGCATCCTTCTCTTGATGTTGGATAACAAAATGGGAAATTTGATAATCCATTGTCGAATTCAAGTGGCAGACACCAAGCTTTTTCAATTTTTGGTGGAGTACTAGATCACACTTTTCCATAAGCCTTGTGCGACAACTGACCCTGACAATGAACTCTGGAACACCATCTTTCTTTACTTCTCCGAGGGGTGCAGTCGGATGACTCCGCAGGTGTATTTTGTCGATAATTTTGATAATTTGATAACATGATAATTTTGTCGAGGCTCATTAACCCATTTTGACATTTTCTTTCTGCACACAAGGCCACATATTCGGTCTTCTTCTATGGCCCATCCAGCTTTTTAAAAATATCTCATGGGGCTGTCGGCAAGACCAGCATTTGTTGCCCATCCCTCATTGCCTTTGAACTGAGTGTCTCGCTCGGCCATTTCAGAGGACAGTTAAGAGTCAACCACATTGCTGTGGGCTTGGAGTCACATATAGGCCAGACCGGGTAAGGGCGGTAGATTTCCTTCCCTACAAAGCCAAGTGGATTTTTATAACAACTGACGATACCATTTCTGGCTGCCATGATGTGATTTGAACCAATGTCCCTTGGGCACTAGCGTGGGCCTCTGGATTACTGGTCTAGTGACATTATCTCTGTAGTACCGTCTTCCCCCAAAACAGTTCAGCAGATGTCTTTCTCCAGCCTCTAATTATTTTCTCGGTAATATTAAACTCTTCCTGCCACACAAATATCAGTCTTCTCACAAATGCTCAACTTTCATTTTAAACTGAGTTGTTAGTTGTTATTCTTTTGCACGATAGATCACGTGGTGCGCATTCTTCTTGTCAATTGATTGGGAGATTCCACTAGAATTGACTGCAGGAAAATTCTAAAGGTTCCCACGTGCACATTTAAATGAATAGCGTGACACGGTGGTGTGGTATTATCAGGTATTGCAGTACCCGAGAGGCTGTAGACCATTGGGTAAACCTAGGAGTTTACCATTGGCTGTTTGGTATGTAGCTCCGCCCTGACAGGCGGGGTATAAGAACCGGTGCTGTCCCAGCAGCCCTCAATCTGTACCGAAGCTGCTGGGGAACAGTTCTAGTCTATTAAAGCCTTCAGTTATGTTACTACCTCGTCTTTAATAGTAATTGATCGTGCATCAATTTAATAGACTACTCTTAAGCTGAAAGGATGGATCTCCAAATCAAGCCGGAGTGCCTGCAACTCAGGCCCCACGCGGAGAACTCGGCGGCGATTTTTAAGCACTGGCTGGCGTGATTTAAAGGCTACCTCGAGACGGCCGGGGGCACACCCTCAGGAGAACAGAAACTGCATCTCCTGCACTCAAGGGTAAGCCCTGGGATCTACACCCTCATCGAGGAGGCGGAGGACTTCGATGCTGCGATCGAACTGTTAAAAGGACATTATATCTGCCCTGTAAATCAGGACTACGCACGTCACCTGCTTGCAACTCGATAGCAAAGCCCCGGGGAATCGTTGGAGGAGTTCTACCGTGCGCTACTGGTGCTGGGCAGAAACCGTGGCTGCCCGCAAGTTTCGGGGAGCGAGCACACGGAACTCCTAATCCGGGATGCCTTCGTAGCAGGTATGAGCTCCTCAGAGATCCGCCAAAGACTCTTAGAAAAAGACACCCTGGGACTTAGAGAGGCACGGGCCCTGGCAGGGTCCATGGATGTTGCCTCCAGAAACGTGCAATCCTACGCGCCCGACCGCGCGGCAGCCCCCTGGGCTGCGTGGCATACCGCAGCGGCAGCCCCATAGGCCTTCCCCGTGTCCCCGCAGGCCTGCGCTGTAAGATGGCCCGCGAACTCCGTCGGGCCCCGCTGTTTCTTCTGTGGGCAGGCAAAGCACCCCCGCCAGCGCTGCCCGGCCCGCATCTCCACCTGCAAAGGATGCGGCAAGAAGGGCCATTTTGTGGGGGACTGCCAGGCACGCGCCGTGGCCGCGGTCTCCAGCGACTCCGGACCGCCGCTGCAACCTTATCTTCGGGCCCCAGGCGGCCAGCACTCACCGCCACCCCCTATCCTAGGGCCATGTGCGACCCACGGGCGCGGCCATCTTGCCCCTCGGACACCACGCTGGACGGATGGGCGCCGCCATTTTGTCCATCCCCGCCGCCATTTTGTCCATCCCCGACCACCATGTGCGAACCATGGGAGATGCCATCTTGGATGGGGCCCCAGGACCCCAGCACGGCCGACAACAAGCTGCTCGATCAAAATCCGCAACTACTTCATCTGGCCTCGGTGACTCGGGACCAAAATCGACCTCGGATACTCGCAACAGCAACGACGACGGTCTTCATCAACGGCCACGGGACGTCCTGCCTGATCGACTCTGGGAGCACGGAAAGCTTTATACACCCCGACACGGTAAGGCGCTGTTCACTTGTTACCCACCCTGTAAACCAAAGAATCTCCCTGGCTTCCGGGTCACACTTGATGGAGATAAAGGGGTTCTGCCTAGCAAACCTCACTGTCCAAGGCAGGAAATTCAACAAGTTCCGCCTTTATGTCCTGCCGCACCTCTGCGCGGCTACACTCCTGGGTTTGGACTTCCAATGTAACTTGCAAAGCCTGACCTTCAAATTCTGCGGCCCTATACCCCCCCTTACTATTGCGGCCTCGCGACCCTTAAGGTCGACCCGCCTTCCCTGTTTGCGAACCTCACCCCGGATTGCAAACCCGTCGCCACCAGGAGCAGACGGTACAGTGCCCAGGACCGGACCTTCATCAGGTCAGAGGTCCAAAGGCTACTGAGGGAAGGAGTCATTGAAGCTAGCAACAGTCCCTGGCGAGCTCAAATAGTGGTGGTAAAGACCGGGGAGAAACATAGGATGGTCATTGACCACAGTCAGACCATCAACAGGTTTACGCAGCTGGATGCGTACCCTCTCCCCCGCATATCCGACCCGGTAAACAGGATCACGCAATATAAGGTCTTCTCCACGGTGGATCTAAAGTCCGCCTACCATCAGCTACCCCTCCGTAGTAGTGACCGCAAATACACTGCCTTCGAAGCAGATGGGCGGCTCTATCATTTTTTAAGGGTTCCCTTTCGTATCACTAACAGGGTCTCGGTCTTCCAACGCGAGATGGACCGAATGGTTGACCGGTACGGCTTACACGCAACGTTGCCGTATCTTGATAATGTCACCATCTGCGGCCACGACCAGCAGGACCATGACACCAACCTCCGAAAATTCCTCCAGACCGCAAAGATCCTTAACATAAAGTACAATAAGGATAAATGCGTATTTAGCACCCACCGTCTAGCCATTCTAGGCTACGGAGTGCGAAATGGAGTTATAGGCCCCGACCGTGAACACATGCGCCCCCTAATGGAGTTCTCCCTCCCTCACTGCCCCAAGGCCCTGAAGCGCTGCCTCGGGTTTTTCAGTTATTACGCCCAGTGGGTCCCTAACTACGCAGACAAAGCCCGTCCCCTAATCCAGTCCACAACCTTCCCCCTGTCGACGGAGGCCCGCCAGGCCTTTAGCCGCATCAAAGCAGACATTGCAAAGGCCACGATGCGCGCCATCGACGAGTCCCTCCCCTTCCAGGTCGAGAGCGATGCGTCCAACGTAGCTCTGGCCGCCACCCTCACCAAGCAGGCAGGCCCGTGGCCTTCTTCTCACGTACCCTCCATGCTTCCGAAAGCCGCCACTCCTCAATCGAAAAGGAGGCCCAGGCCATAGTAGAAGCTGTGCGACATTGGAGGCATTACCTGGCCGGCAGGAGATTCACTCTCCTCACTGACCAATGGTTGGTGACGTTCATGTTCAATAATGCACAGCGGGGCAAGATAAAAAACGACAAAATCTTGCGGTGGAGGATAGAACTCTCCGCCTACAGCTATGAGATCCTGTATCGTCCCGGGAAGCTAAACGAGCCTCCTGGTGCCCTGTCCCGTGGCACATGTGCCACCGCACAAGTGGACTGTCTCCGAGCCCTCCACGAGGACCTCTGCCACCCGGGGGTCGCTCGTTTTTTCCACTTCATTAAGACCCGCAACCTGCCCTACTCCATTGAGGAGGTCAGGACAGCCACCAGGGACTGCCAAATCTGTGCGGATGCAAACCGCACTTCTACCGGCCAGAGAGAGCACACCTGATAAAGGCTTCCAGTCCCTTTGAACGTCTCAGCATGGATTTCAAAGGCCCCCTCCCCTCCACCGACCGCAACACGTATTTCTTGAACGTGATTGACGAGTACTCCCGGTTCCCATTCGCCATCCCCTGCCCAGACATGACCACAACCACCGTCATCAAGGCCCTCCAGGGTATCTTTACACTGTTCGGTTTCCCCGCGTACATACACAGTGATAGGGGGTCCTCCTTTATGAGCGACGAACTGCGTCAATTGCTGCTCAACAGGGGCATTGCCTCAAGCAGGACAACCAGTTACAACCCCCGGGGAAATGGGCAGGTAGAGAGGGAGAACAGAACGGCCTGGAAGACCGTTCTACTGGCCCTACAATCCTGGAATCTCCCAGTCTCCCGCTGGCAAGAAGTCCTCCCGGAAGCCCTCCATGCCATCCGGTCACTGCTCTGTATAACTACCAACCAGCCACCTCATGAACATCTCCTTGTTTTCCCCAGGAAGTCCTCCTCTGGGACCTTGCTCCCAACCTGGCTAGCAACACCCGAACCCAACCTGCTCTGGAGGCACGTGCGGGCGCACAAGTCGGACCCGTTGGTTGAGAGGGTCCACCTGCTGTACGCTAACCCTCAGTACGCCTACGTGGCGTTCCCTGACGGCCGGCAAGATACAGTTTCCCTTCGGGACCCGGCGCCCGCCGGAACCCCACGCGCACCCGAACCATTACCCCCCCCCCCCCCCCGCCCGCTCCACAGCACCTCACAGGAGGGTCAGTTCTCCCGCCGCCACTGCCTAGGCCCTCCCACCCACCGACGCCCCCTACAGGCGCCCCCTCTCGTGTCAACCGTTTGCCCCACCAGCGCCGTCTAGGGGTGACGAAGCTACCATGGAGGCCGAAGCCACGCTCCCGGAGTCGCAGATGCCCGGACCCCCACCAGAATCACCACCGAGGCTCAGACGATCCAGGAGGACGACCAGGCCACCCGACCGACTGATTGCTTCACTGTAACTGTAAATGAACACTGACTGTATATATCTTCCATGCTTGTAAATATTCTCTACAACCCTGTAAGGAGGTATCACGGTACCTCCATATCTGATCATACCATGTTAAATGCAATTGTAACCACTGGCCACCACCCCCGCCGGACTCTTTTTTGAACAGGGGGTGAATGTATTATCAGGTATTGCAGTACCCAAGAGGCTGTAGACCATTGGGTAAACCTAGGAGTTTACCATTGGCTGTTTGGTATGTAGCTCCGCCCTGACAGGCGGGGTATAAGAACCGGTACCGTCCCAGGAGCCCTCATTCTGTACCGAAGCTGCTGGGGAACAGATCTAGTCTATTAAAGCATTCAGTTATGTCACTACCTCGTCTTTAATAGTAATTGATCATGCATCAGGTGGGTCTCACCGCACCAGGGGCTCGGGTTCAGTTCCGGCCTTGGGCAACTGTGTGGAGTTTGCACGTTCTCCCCGTGTCTGCGTGGGTTTCCTCCGGATGCTCCGGTTTCCTCCAAGTCAAAAGATGTGCAGGTTAGGTGGATTGGCCATGATAAATTGCCCCTCAGTGCCCAAAAGGTGTAGGTGGAGTTACGGGGATAGGGCGGGGGGAGTAGGCCTAGGAAGGGTTCTCTTTCGGATGGTCGGTGGAAACCTCATTGGCCAAATGGTCTACTTCTGTAGGGATTCTAAAATCCTATGTTCTCTGTAATCACTTTTCTGATTCCTTCTTTCTACAACAAGGACAAATTGTATTAATATAATGCGTGAGATTCTCCGTCCCGCCAGACTTGTTTTCTGGCGTGCGCGCCCCCGCCGGCAGTGGGATCCTCCGTCCCGGCAGCCGACCCATGGGCTTTCCAATTGTGGCCACCCCCACACTGTCCGGAAATCTACGGGCGTGAGTGCGCTGCCTGCGAAGCAGAGGATCCTGCTGATGGAGAATCCCGCCTGTGGTAGTATGTATTGGGGGTCATGTGGGACTGGAAGCCCTAATGTCATTGGCTGACAGATCCCGGGTCCTGGTTGGCCGTTGACCTCAAGCTCCGCCCTGAAGGCGGAGTATAAGAAGCCGGAGTCTTCCCCAGCAGGCCAGTTTACTATCGAGCTGCGGGGGAACAGACACGCTTAATAAAGCCTCATTGACTTCACTCTATTCGTCTCACGGAGTCTTTGAGCGCTACAATTTATTAAGCGTGCCTAAAAAGGACTATGGAGCTCAGGATCATTCCAGAATGCCTGAGGATCAGCCCCCACACAGTGAACGCGGCAGCAGCCTTCAAACACTGGCAGACTTGCTTCGAGGCCTACCTCAGAACGACCACCGGCCGAGTCTCAGACGAACATAAACTGCAGGTCCTGCACTCGAGGGTGAGCACGGAGATTTTCATTGAAGACACCGCCGATTTCCAGACGGCGTTCGCAGCACTCAGAAGTCTCTACGTTCGCCCAGTTAACCAAATCTTCGCTCGCTACCAGCTCGCGACGAGACGGCAAGCTCCCGGAGAATCGATAGACGAGTTCTACGCCGCGCTGCTGATTTTGGGACGAGCCTGCAGCTGCCCGTCGGTGAACGCAAACGAACACACGGACATGTTAATGCGCGATGCTTTTGTGGCAGGTATACAATCCTCCCAAATCCGCCAAAGACTTCTAGAAAAAGAGTCGCTAGGACTCTCAGAGGCACGGGCCCTAGCAGCCTCCCTAGACGTGGCCGCGCGTAATACCCGCGCCTACGGCCCCGACCGCGCGGCAGGCCATTGGGCCCCGTACGTACCCATCGCGGCAAACCCCCTACCCCCCCCCCCCCCGGACACCCCACAGGCTTGCGCGGTCCAAACGCCGAGTCGCACCGGGGGCGCCCGCTGTTATTTCTGCGGCCAGGCGAAACACCCCCGACAGCGCTGCCCGGCCCGCGCAGCTATCTGCAAAAGCTGCGGGAAAAAGGGCCATTATGCGGTTGTGTGCCGGTCCCGTGAGGTCGCCGCCGTCCCGGGAGCACAAGGAGCCCTGCAAGCAGTTTACGCGCCCCAACCCCCCCAGCACGCCATGTACGACCCGCAGGCGCAGCCGCTCTGGGTCCCGACCACCGCGGTCCCGGGAGAACTGGGAGCCCTGCACGCCACCTACGCTCCCCAACCCCCCTCCCCGCAGCCCATGTATGACCCGCTGCCGGCGCTACCGCTTTGGGTCCCGGCCAACACTCTCCACGGAGAGGAGGGAGTTTTGCGCGTCCCTAACGCCACCCTAACCCCCGTCCCGCGCCCCACGCCTGACCCGCCGGCGCCACCTACTTGGACCCCGACCACCGCTGTCCCCGGTGAGGGAGCTCCGCGCGGTCCTTGCGCTCGCGGCCCCACGCCTGACCCGCCGGCGCTGCCGACTTGGGCTCCGACCACCGCTGTCCCCGGTGAGGGAGCTCCGCGCGGTCCTAGCGCTCGCGGTCCTAGCGCTCGCGGTGAGGGAGCTCCGCGCGGTCCTAGCGCTCGCAGTCCTAGTGCTCCCCAGCCCCCCCAGCACACCATGTGCGACACGCAGACGCCGCCATTTTGGGTCCCGACCACCACGAGGGGAGGAGGGGCGCCGATGTGCGACCCGCAGACGCCGCCATTTTGGGTCCCGACCACCATGAGGGGAGGAGGGGCGCCGCCATCTTGGACCGCCCCAGACCTGTACGACGCATGGGGGCGGCCATTTTGTCCACCCCCGCCGCCATCTTGTGACCCCCCAGCCACGTGCGATGTATGGGGGCGGCCATTTTGTTCATCCCCGACGCCATCTTGGACGGCAACAACGGACCCCACTCCACTACTACAACCACGGCTCGCTTCGATTACGCTCGATCAAGCTCGGCCCCGGACACTCCAGACGACGACGACAACGGTCCTAATAAACGGCCACGAGACGCCATGCATAGTCGACTCCGGGAGCACGGAAAGTTTTATACACCCCGACACGGTAAGACGCTGTTCCTTGACCACCTATCCCAGTGCACAAATGATTTGCCTAGCTGCAGGATCCCACTCCGTACAGATCCAGGGATTCTGCATAGTTACCCTTACGGTGCAGGGGAGGGAGTTCAAAAACTACAAACTTAACGTCCTTCCCCAACTCTGTGCCCCCACCTTGCTGGGATTAGATTTCCAATGTAATCTACAGAGTCTTACGTTCAAATTCGGCGGCCCCATACCCCCACTCACTATCTGCGGCCTCGCAACCCTCAAAGTGCAACCCCCGTCCTTGTTTGCGAACCTCACCCCGGATTGCAAACCCGTCGCCACTAGGAGCAGACGGTACAGCGCCCAGGACCGGACCTTCATTCGGTCCGAAGTCCAGCGGCTACTAAAGGAGGGCATAATCCAGGCCAACAATAGTCCCTGGAGAGCGCAGGTGGTAGTAGTGAAGACAGGGGAGAAACAAAGGATGGTCATTGACTATAGCCAGACCATCAACAGGTACACACAACTAGACGCGTACCCTCTCCCCCGCATATCCGACATGGTCAATCGGATTGCCCAATATAAAGTCTTCTCCACCGTGGACCTCAAGTCCGTCTACCATCAGCTCCCCATCCGCCCAAGTGACCGCAAGTACACAGCCTTCGAGGCAGACGGGCGATTATACCATTTCCTACGGGTCCCTTTTGGCGTCACAAACGGGGTCTCGGTCTTCCAACGGGAGATGGACCGAATGGTTGATCAACATGGGTTGCGGGCCACATTCCCGTATCTCGACAATGTAACCATCTGCGGCCACGATCAGCAGGACCAGGACGCCAACCTCCAGAAATTCCTCCAGACCGCCAAAGCCTTGAACCTCACGTACAACGAGGACAAGTGCGTTTTTAGCACCGACCGGCTAGCCATTCTGGGCTACATAGTACGCAATGGGATAATAGGCCCCCACCCCGAACGTATGCGCGCACTCATGGAATTTCCCCTCCCGCACTGCCCAAAAGCCCTGAAACGGTGCTTGGGGTTCTTTTCGTACTACGCCCAGTGGGTCCCCCAGTACGCAGACAAGGCCCGCCCCCTAATACAGACCACGACCTTCCCCCTGTCGACAGAGGCTTGCCAGGCCTTCAACCGCATCAAAGCGGATATCGTAAAGGCCACGATGCGCGCCATCGACGAGTCCCTCCCCTTCCAGGTCGAGAGCGACGCCTCCGACGTAGCTCTAGCGGCCACCCTTAACCAAGCGGGCAGACCCGTGGCCTTTTTCTCCCGGACCCTCCACGCCTCAGAAATCCACCACTCTTCGGTAGAAAAGGAAGCCCAAGCCATAGTGGAAGCTGTGCGACATTGGAGGCATTACCTGGCCGGCAGGAGATTCACTCTCCTCACCGACCAACGGTCGGTAGCCTTCATGTTCGATAATGCACTGCGGGGCAAAATCAAAAACGACAAGATCTTAAGGTGGAGGATCGAGCTCTCCACCTTCAACTACGAGATCTTGTATCGTCCCGGAAAGCTGAACGAGCCGTCCGATGCCCTATCCCGCGGCACATGTGCCAACGCACAAATTAACCGCCTCCAAACCCTCCACGAGGACCTCTGCCACCCGGGGATCACTCGGTTTTACCACTTCATCAAGTCCCGCAATCTCCCATACTCCTTAGAGGAGGTCCGTACAGTCACAAGGGACTGCCACATCTGCGCGGAATGCAAGCCGCATTTTTTCAGGCCAGATGGAGCGCACCTGATTAAGGCTTCCCGCCCCTTCGAGCGCCTCAGTCTCGATTTCAAAGGGCCCCTCCCCTCCACCGACCGCAACGCATATTTTCTTAACGTAGTGGATGAATACTCCCGCTTCCCTTTTGCCATCCCCTGTTCTGACATGACCGCGGCCACAATCATTAAAGCCCTGAACACCATCTTCACACTGTTCGGTTACCCCGCATACGTCCACAGTGACAGGGGGTCCTCTTTCATGAGGGACGAGCTGCGCCAGTTCCTGCTCAGCAAGGGCATAGCCTCAAGCAGGACGACCAGCTACAACCCCCGGGGGAACGGGCAAGTAGAAAGGGAGAACGGCACGGTCTGGAAGGCCGTCCTACTGGCCCTACGGTCCAGGGATCTCCCAGTTTCACGGTGGCAGGAGGTCCTCCCGGACGCTCTCCATTCCATCCGGTCGTTATTATGTACGAGCACTAATCAAATGCCTCACGAGCGTCTCCTTGTCTTCCCTAGGAGGCCCTCCTCTGGAACGTTGCTGCCGACCTGGCTGGCGGCCCCAGGACCCATCCTGCTCCGAAAGCATGTGCGGGCACATAAGGCGGACCCGTTGGTCGAAAGGGTTCACCTCCTCCACGCAAACCCCCAGTACGCCTACGTGGAGTACCCCGACGGCCGACAGGACACGGTCTCCCTGCGGGATCTGGCGCCCGCCGGCAACACACACACCCCCCCGACACCATCAACCCAACCCCCCCCCCCCCTTCCTGCCACCGCCGCACTCCGCGACCGCCCCCTTCCCAGGAGGATCGGTCCCCCTCCCCTTTGCACCGACAGCTGAAACCGTACGGCTCCTGGAGGCAACAACACTGGTACAAGCACCACCACCACCTCCGGGGCCGAGGCGATCGATACGGACGACCAGACCGCCCGACCGACTCGTGGCGTCAATGTAAAACAAATATGGACTGTTCACAAGAACATTTTGCTTTTCTTCCTATACCCTCTGTAAATAGTTGCAACAGGACGAAATTGTCCAATACTGTATTGCCATGTGAATGTTTTATCCTCCCAGGACCAGCCCTGTAAACCCTTACCACCATACGAAGCATCACCCCGCCGGGTTCATTTTTGACAAGGGGTGAATGTGGTAGTATGTATTGGGGGTCATGTGGGACTGGAAGCCCTAATGTCATTGGCTGACAGATCCCGGGTCCTGGTTGGCCGTTGACCTCAAGCTCCGCCCTGAAGGCGGAGTATAAGAAGCCGGAGTCTTCCCCAGCAGGCCAGTTTACGATCGAGCTGCGGAGGAACAGACACGCTTAATAAAGCCTCATCGACTTCACTCTATTCGTCTCATGGAGTCTTTGTGCGCTACACCGCCCAATGCCTTTAACATGAAAAGTGAAATGAAATGAAAATGAAAATCGCTTATTGTCACAAGTCGGCTTCAAATGAAGTTACTGTGAAAAGCCCCTAGTCGCCACATTCCAGCGCCTGTTCGGGGAGGCTGTTACGGGAAGCATCACAAATTACTTCATGGGAACATCAGCATACAGAATTTGACACCGAGCCACAAGGGGAGATACCGTTACAGGTAACAAAAAACCTTGGTCAAGAACATACATTTTAAGCAGCGTCGTAAAGGAGGAGAGAGCGATAGAGAGGTGGAAAGGGTTAGGGAGGGAATCCCAGAACCGAGGACCCAGGCAGCTGAAGACACGACTGCCATTGGTGGTATGATTAGAGTTTGGGATTTGCAAGAGATCAGAGTTAGAGGAGTGCTGAGATTTTGGAGGGTTGTGCGGCTGGAGGAGGTTACAGAAATGAGGTGAGACCATGGAAGGATTTAAACAATGATGAGGCTAGATGAAAAAGTCTGAGAGCGCTATCGAGTGGCCCTGTTTCCCGTGGGCGCGAATCCCGTAATGGGAGCTAAATATCCCGGGCAGCCAAAAAAGGTGATTTGCGTCGGTGAGAACTCAGCTGTGCGCCCCACCCGTTTGATGATGTATCAGGTGCAGGTCCAAGAGGGCCTGAACTGTTTCCGTAGATTAAATAAGCTTTTTTCTTTAATTTAAAAAAAATAAATTTAGAGTACCCAATTTATTTTTTCCAATTAAGGGGCAATTTAGCGCGGCCAATCCACCTACCCTGCACATCTTTGGGTTGTGGGGGCAAAACCCATGCAGACACGGGGTGAATGCGCAAACTCCACACGGACAGTGACCCAGAGCCGGGATCGGACCTGGGACTTTGGCGCCGTGAGGCAGCAATGCTAACCACTGTGCCACCGTGCTGCCCTTGCTTTTTTCTTTAATAAACATTATATTAAGGCATTTATGGTTTTATAAAAACAAAAGATACAAATACAAAAGTAAACATAATTCAGTGCGTAACATCCCCCTCCATCTCTTCTAACTGTTCCCGCCTAAACTAAACTAAACTAACTCCCCCTGCACCCCTCATTCCCTAACCCCGAAGAAGTCGATAAACTGCTGCCACTGAGGAATTGATCTAAAGAAAAGAGCATTAGACTGGGATGACCAGTTAGAATAGGGCATTATGGACATTAATTCGGGTTGCAGGGAGTGAGCAAAGAACATGGCGAGAGGGGGAGGGGTGGCTATCGGGACTGGTTCTTTGCACAAAGGATGTCACAAAGGATGCTGGGAGGCAGAGGCCCAGAGGAAGGAAAGGAATGTGTAATGAGCCTATCAGAATCAGAATTATATGACCAGGTCAAGGAAAGGGCCTATCGGAATCTTGTATTCGTGTATGTGGAACTTGATACTGCATGAATGTAAACTAAAGACCACACGTGTTGCCTCCCTTTGTCTCACTCGCTCTGGGAATTTCAGGAGACATGGGTCTCTTGCTTCATCAGAGGGAGTGTAAGCTTGCAAGCTATCTGAAATAAACTAAAGGAATTTCTAAATCCGAACACAGCCTTTTGATTGAGACCAGACTGGACAGAAAGAACTCAATTTCTTCACCACCTCCGGACGAACCCTAACATCGATCCTCTCAGGGCAAACTTAATTTTCTTGAGCCTGAGAAACCCCGCCATGTCGCTAACCCATACCCCCAATTTCAGGGGCTCTGAGTCGCTCCACGCTAATAAGATCCGTCTCCGGGCTACCAAGGAGGCGAAGGCCAAAACATCGGCCTCTCGCCCCCTCGACTCCCGGGTCTTCCGACACTCCAAAAACCACCACCTCTGGACTCGGTGCCCCCCTCATTTTTAGCACTGTGGTAATGACATCCGCAAATCCCTGCCAGAGTCCCCTAAGCTTCGGACATGCCCAAAACATGTGGATTAAATAAACTTTAATATAATTGAAGCCGAAGCTTCCGCCCACGACCTATCCTACCGCGCCCCCCCCCCCCCCCCCCCCCCCCAGGGGTGTGACATCATACTGGCACAAATCAAAAGCGTAAACCAGTCTTGGTGACCGAGCTGGGGGCACGGAGGTGCCAGGAGGGCTTGGGAGTTGAGGGTCAAGGCTGGGCATTACCCCCTTGCACTCTGGCAATCCCAAGGTGGCAGTGCCATGGAGTGAGTGGTTGCACACATGGCAGTTCCAGCTCAAAGGCGTCGGTTTGGGCATTTTATACCCGTTGGTGGGGAAGGTCCGGTAGGAAAGTGGTGCAGAAGGTGTAGAGGGAGAGGTTCTCCCCACGGTTGGCATGTCTACTGGTTACCAGACCCGACCAAAAACAGTCAAAGACCTGGCTAAGGAATTGGAGGCGGAGGTGGGGGTCCCGGGGCACTTTTGCAAGTTACTGAAGGTGGAGGAGCAGGAAAACAGGCCCAGGCGGCAGAACCTACGAATTGTGGATCTGCCAGAGGGTGCGGATGGAACAAGCGCCACAATATATGTGTCAAGGATATTGGCCGGACTGGTGGGGCAAGGAGTGCTGGACAAGGCCCAGAGGTGGACAGGGCCCACAAGTCTTTAAGGCAGAGGCCGAGAGCGGGAGAGCTGCCGCGGGGGTGATTATGCAGTTACACAAATTTGTGGAAAAGGACAGGATTCTCCGATGGGCCAGGAAGAAGCGTTTCTGAATATATCAGGATATTGGTGTGGAACTGGTGAAGATGCGTGCTGGGTTCAAGCAGTTCATAAGGGACCATAAACTGGGGAGAACTGACAGTTGGTGGGAAATGGAGGAACTGCATCTGTAAAGGTTGGAGGTTATGGTTATGGTTATTGGCTTTGCCAGAAGGTGTTTTTTTCCCCTTTCTTTGTTGCTGTTACAGTACTTTAAGGAGTTATAAGTGTGTTTAGTTTGTACGTGGGTAGCCTCCGCCCCCGCCCCCCGCCGTCTGTGGTGTTTTTCTTTGGAGGGGGTAGATTGTGGCTTTGGTTGGGACGGGTTGGGACGGGAAGGGGTGCAGGGGGGCCTTCAAGTGGGAGATGCAGCACTGGCAGGTAATTCTGGTGAACGGAGGTGAGGTGGGGGAGGAGACTCGAGAGGTAGCCAGGCCCCGCGGGAGTGGGGGGGGGGGGGGGGGGGGGGGAGGAGATGGGAGAGGGAGGTGGGGTGGGGAAGGGGGATTGCAAAGTGGCAGAGTTGGAGACTGAGCGTGGTCATGGACGGAGAAGGGGGTCATCTTGGATGGGCCCAATTTAGGGTGCTATTAGAGGAGGCAGTGCTGGAGGGGGGATGATTCCACGCTAGGACCCAGGTGAGAGGACAATCTGCCGATCAAGTCTGCCAGCTTCTTTCCTGATGTGTTTTTTTAAATTAAGAGTTTGTATACGGGTAGAGAAAGTGGTTAATTAAAAAAGGAGACAACAGCCAGGATTTTTCGGCCCTGGCCCATGGGTTTTCCCACAGCGGAGGCAACTCGCCACTGCGCGCCGGTGGGATCTTCCACTCCAGCCGAATTCAATGGCTATTTGCGTTGCTCATCCGTGCCATTGCTGCCAGGGAATCTGCCACAGGGGGAGGGACCAGAAGTTCCCGCTGGCAAGAAGTGCGGGAAAATGCTATCCAATGTGTTGGGGAATACAAAGACAGAGCACATTGACAATGACATGTGTAACGGGAAATAAAATCTCAAATTTTTGTGGAGTCGTACATGACCTCCAGACATCGCAAACTCTTTACAGCCAATGAAGTGAAATGTAGGAAACCCAGCAGCCAATTCGGCCACAGCAAGCTCCCACACACAGCAATGTGATGATGACGATTATGCTTTTGAGGTATCATTTTCAACCTGAACATGAGGGATAATTCCCCTGTTATTCTTCCCAAGAGCAGCATGGGATTATTTCTGTCCAGCTGTCAAGGCAGACGCGGCCTCCGTTTAACCTCTTGTTTGAAAGATGACACCCACTCCCTCGGTACTGCACTCAGGTCCCTGGAGTGACCCCAGGGCCTTCGGATTCAAAGATTAAACCACAATAGGGAAGTGTGACAATGGTCCGGGTTAGGATTTTTCTTCATTATTTCATGCGATGTGGGCAACGACCAGTATTTGCGGCCCATCCCTAATTGCCCTTGAACATTTCAGAGGGAGCAATGAAGAGCCATCCACATTGCTGTGGGGCTGGAGTCACATGTAGGCCAGACCAGGTAAGGACAGCAGATTCCCTTCCCTAAAAGACATTCGTGAACCAGATGGGTTTTTACAACACCCGACAGTAGTTTCACGGTCATCATTATTGAGACTAGCTCTCAATTCCAGATTTATTAATTGGATTTAAATTCTACTAGCTGCTTTGGAGGGATTTGAACCCAGGTCCCTAAAGCATGAGCCTGGCCTCTGGATTACTAAACCAGTGACATAATCAGTACGCCACTATCTCCCCTGACAGTGATAATAGTTGCAAGGGGCTATATTTGAGCATGCTGCATTTGTACAAGCAGAGTATTTTTGAGATGTTGGCAGGTGGAACCATGGAGCAGTGAGCTCGAGAAGAGATGACGAGTGTTTCAGCAGCACTGTGGAGAGAAACAGATAAAGAAGGGGAAAAGTTAATTTAGATAGCACCTTTAATGTTCTGTGGATGTCCCTAAGTGCTCTGTAGCCAATGAATAACTTTTGAAATGTTATGTAGGCAAACAACCATGGACATGACTAGACCTCACAAATAGCAATGAGATAAATGACCATTTCATCAACTTGAATGTTGTTGATTGAGGGAATTGACCAGAACACCGGGGGTATTGTGTCAAACATAGAAGCAAAGAAAACAGGAGCAGCAGTAGGCCATTCAGTTCTTCGAGCCTGTTTCGCCATTCAACATGATGATGGTTGACCTTCTATCTCAACGCCACATTCCAGGGGCTGGATTCCCCATTTTTGGGACTAAGTCCCCACACCGTCGGGAAACCTGTGGTCTTTTACACCAGGAAAACTGACATCAAAAGGCCACAGATTCCCCATTTTGCAGGGGGCTAGGAGGCAGCCACCATAGAGCTCGCATCTCCAACTGCCGATACAGCCCCCCCGCACTTCCGGGTCAGAGGCTGCTCGCACGCCCCGGACTGCCTGCATACATTGCTCCCAGCCCCGAATGAATCCCCTCTGCCTGCCGATCGGCCCTCCCCTGACTGTGGTTGCCCCGGACTGAGTCCGCAGCTCATGGGAGGATCACGGACGATGTAACCTCAACAGTCCCACACTGCCGGGAATTCAGCCAGTCGGGGATGGAGCATCGCAGGGCGGGCATCAGGCGGTGGATACTCGGTGCGGCATACTCCACGAGTACCCCGATTTTTTGGGGGGGCGGAGAATTGAAGAACCGCGCTCCCGATTTTGTGTGCCAAAACGAACGCGAATTCGGTGTCGGTCGGCGGAGAATACAGCCCCTGTCCACACCCCCATAATCCTCAACCACCTTCTTCATTATTCAGAATGTCAAATTCATCGTGCAAGCATGTCTTTCAGGACTTGTATAGCACAGTGGTTAGTGTCAGGATATGCAAACATGCAGCTAATGAACACATAGAATAGGACACGACCAATGAGCAGTCAGGACACTCAGGGGTGGTATCTCACTATAAAAGGGATGAGGCACTGATACCCTGTCTCTTCCCACAGACCAACATCTACAGAGTGAGACAGGGTGTATCCTCAGCATCACACCCCAGCACGTGGCTTAGAGCAAGGCTGGTTCAGTTAGACTGAGTTACTACATTTAGATTAGCAGAGAGTCGAACTCATTGAGAACTGTGCTAATAGTTCAATAAACACATTGAACTCACTTCAAAGTCTGGAGCATCTTTTACTCAAAACTGCATCAAGTGGCAGCTTCTGTTATTCCAAATTACATAACACAACATGATACCAGGAGTCTGTTCAATCTAGTTAGTTCAACTCAACAAGATCCGTGACGACCAGCGAATGTATAACGGCACAGTGGAAAAGATTCAGGCTCCTCACCAGCTCAGGACCTCCGGCAATCTCAGTGCCAACTGGCGGACATTCAAGCAGAAATTTCAGCTTTACGTCGAAGCATCAGACCTCAATGGTGCGTCTGATGCACGGAAGATAGCTCTTTTCCTCACCACAGCGGGTGATCACGCCTTGGAAATATTCAACTCCTTTCACTTCGCCGAAGACCTCGACAAGACAAAGTTTCAGACCATCCTGGATAAGTTTGACAGCCACTGTGAGGTGGACGCCAACGAAATCTTCGAGCGCTACATATTCAAGCAGCGATTGCAAGGTAAAAACGAATCCTTCAACTCATATTTAACTAACCTTAGACTGCTAGCGCAATCCTGCAACTTTGGTGATATCACTGACTCCATGATTAGAGACCAAATCATTTTTGAAGTTCACTCTGTGTGGTAGTACCAGGTATTGCGGTACCTAAGAGGCTGATGACCATTGGTTAGACCCAGGAGTCTACCATTGGCTGTATTACGTAGCTCCACCCTGAAGGCGGAGTATAAGAGATGGTGCTGTCCCAGCAGCCTTCACTTTCTGTACCGAAGCTGCTGGGTGTAGCACAATCAATTACTCACGAGACGAGAAGAGATGAAGTCAATCAAAGGCTTTATTAAGCAGACTTGTTCCCCAGCAGCTCAGTTACAGAATCCGGCTGCTGGGAGAACACGGGTTCTTATACTCCGCCTTACTGGGTGGAGCCAGCAGGCGGCAGATCCAATCAGGACCCAGTGTCTGTCTACCAATAGCCTCTCGGCATCACAGGTACCGTACTACCCCTAATACATACCACCACATTCACCCCTTATTAAAAAAGAACCCGGCGGGGTGGTGGGTCGCATGGTGGTATGGGTTTACAAAGCTGGTACTGGAATTATCTTAACACAGTGCTATGCATCGATCTCAACGGTGAACTATTTACACTGCCGCTTTACTGGTCTATTGAATTATTTCCAGGTTTTGCTTTGTCACGCGGATTCCACGAGTCGAGTGGGTGCCCTGGTCGTCCTTGTCGATTGTCTCCGCCCCGGTTGGTGGTGCAGGTGCTGGCTCGGGCACTGTCGTCTCTGGGAGCGTCGCGCTGTTTGTTCCTGTTTCACTACTCCTGGGCGGGCACGGGAGGAGGACCCCGCCCGGGAAGGGTGCGGCCGTGGGGTGCGCCAGCGGGAGGGAGGGGGTGATTGGTGTTGGGGGGGGTTCCGGCGGGCGTCAGGTCCCGCAGGGAGATCGTGCCCTGTCAGCCGTCGGGGTACGCCACACAGGCGTATTGGGGGTTTGCATGGAGAAGATGAACCCTCTCGACCAACGGGTCCGATTTGTGCGCCCGCACATGCTTTCGGAGCAAGATGGGTCCTGGGGCTGCCAGCCAGGTCGGAAGTGACGTTCCGGAGGAGGACTTCCTAGGGAAGACAAGGAGGCGCTCGTGAGGCATTTGATTAGTTGTGGTACACAGCAGCAACCGGATGGAGTGGAGGGCATCCTGGAGGACCTCCTGCCAACGGGAAACTGGGAGACTTCTGGACCGTAGGGCCAGTAGGACGGTCTTCCAGACCGTACCGTTCTCCCTCTCTACCTGACCGTTTCCCCGGGGGTTGTAGCTGGTCGTCCTGCTCGAGGCAATGCCCTTGCTGAGCAGGAATTGACGCAGTTCGTCGCTCATGAAGGAGGATCGCTATGGATGTATGCGGGGAAACCGAACAGTGCAAAAATGGTGCAGAGGGCTTTAAGGCCGTGGCCGCGGTCATGTCGGGACAGGGGATGGCGAAGGGGAAACGGGAGTATTCGTCCACCACGTTCAGGAAGTACGTGTTGCAGTCGGTGGAGGGGAGGGGCCCTTTGAAATCCAGACTGAGGCGCTCAAAGGGTCAGGAAGCCTTTATCAGGTGCACTCTATCTGGCCTGAAAAAGTGCGGCTTGCACTCTGCGCAGATTTGGCAGTTCCTGGTGGCTGTTCGAACCTCCTCAACAGAGTAGGGGAGGTTGCGGGTCTTCACAAAGTGGTAGAACCGAGTGACACCCGGGTGGCAGAGGTCCTCGTGAAGGGCTTGGAGGCGGTCTACTTGTGCGTTGGCACATGTGCCGCTGGATAGGGCATCGGACGGATCGTTCAGCTTTCCGGGACGATACAAGATCTCATAGTTATAGGTGGAGAGATCGATCCTCCACACAAGATCTTGTCGTTCTTGATTTTGCCCCGCTGTGCATTATCGAACATAAAGGTTACCGACCGTTGGTCAGTGAGGAGAGTGAATCTCCTGCTGGCCAGGTAATGCCTCCAATGTCGCACAGCTTCCACTATGGCTTGGGCTTTCTTTTCCACTGAGGAGTGGCAGATTTCTGAAGCGTGGAGTGTCCGGGAGAAAAAGGCCACGGGTCTGCCCGCTTGGTTGAGAGTGGCCGCCAGAGCTACATCGGATGCGTCGCTCTCGACTTGGAAGGGGAGGGACTCGTCGATTGCGCGCATCGTGGCCTTTGCGATATCCGCTTTGATGCGGCTGAAGGCCTGGCGGGCCTCTGTCGACAGGGGGAAGATAGTGGACTGAATTAACGGGCGGGCCTTGTCCGCGTAGTTGGGGACCCACTGGGCGTAATAAGAGAAGAAGCCCAGGCAGCGTTTCAGGGCTTTGGAGCAGTGGGGGACGGGGAATTCCATAAGGGGGCGCATGCGTTCAGGGTCGGGGCCTATCACTCCATTACGCACCACGTAGCCAATGATGGCTAGACGGTCGGTGCTAAACACGCATTTTTCCTCGCTATAGGTGAGGTTCAGTGCGTTAGCGGCCTGGAGGAATTTGCGGAGGTTGGCGTCATGGTCCTGCTGGTAATGGCCGCAGATGGTTACATTGTCGAGGTATGGGAACGTGGCCCGCAAACCGTGCTGGTCAACCATTCGGTCCATCTCCCGTTGGAAGACAGAGACTCCGTTAGTGACGCCAAATGGGACCCTTAAAAAGTGGTAGAGCCGCCCGTCTGCCTCGAAGGCCGTGTACTTGCGGTTGCTCGGGCGGATGGGGAGCTGATGGTATGCGGACTTGAGGTCCACGGTGGAAAAGACATTGTATTGTGCAATCCGATTGACCATGTCGGATATGCGGGGGAGAGGGTACGCATCTAGCTGCGTGTACCTATTGATGGTCTGACTATAGTCTACGACCATCCTCTGCTTCTCCCCGGTCTTCACGACTACCACCTGGGCTCTCCAGGGACTATTGCTGGCCTGGATTATGCCTTCCTTCGGCAGCCGCTGGACTTCAGACCGGATAAACGTTCGGTCCTGGGCGTCTCTCCTAGTGGCAACAGGTTTGCAATCCGGGGCGAGGTTCGCAAACAAGGAAGGTGGTTCAACCTTGAGGGTCGCGAGGCTGCAGATAGTGAGTGGGGGTATAGGGCCGCCGAATGGGAACGTTAAGTTCTGGAGGTTACATTGGAAATCTAACCCTAGGAGAGTGGGAGCGCAGAGGTGGGGGAGGACATAAAGCTGATAATTCTTAAACTCTCTCCCTTGCACTGTTAGGTTCGCGATGCAGAACCCTTTGATTTCTGCGGAATGGGATTCCGCTGCCAGGAAAATCTTTTGGGTACTCGGATGGATTGAAAGAAAACAGCGTCTTACCATGTCCGGGTGGATAAAACTTTCCGTGCTCCCAGAGTCGATCAGGCATGGCGTTTCATACCCGTTAACCAGCACCGTCGTTATTGCCGTTTGGAACATCCAGGGTCGCGACTGGCCCAGGGTCACCGAAGCCAGTCGTGGTTGCTGCATCGAGGCGTTTTCTTCAGACCCCGTGGAGCCGTCCATGCTGGGATCCTTGGCTATCAGCCAAGATGGCATCGTCCATGGATCGCACGCGGTCGGGGGCGGACAAAATGGCCGCGCCCATGGATCGCACGTGTCCGGAGGGTCACAAGATGGCGTCGCCCATCCGCCCCGCGTGGTGTCCGGGACCCAAAATGGCAGCGCCTGTTGGCCGCACATGGATCGTTGGGGGGGTTGAGTCTGCTGTCCCCATTCTCCCCCGGAGATTGCGGCGACCCCCCGGGACTGGCACACCGCCGAATAGTGCCCCTTCTTGCCGCAACTTTTACAGATGGCCGAGTGGGCCGGGCAGCGCTGCCGGGGGTGTTTCGACTGCCCGCAAAAATAGGAGCGGGCCCCCCCCAGGTGGTCTAGTGCTCTGGCCGCGCAGGCTTGCGGGGGGATGGGAGTGCCGGGGAGTCGGTCGCAGCGGGGGTCCACGGAGCCCAAGGGGCTGCCGCGCGGTCGGGGCCGTAAGCGCGGGCATTTTGTGAGGCCACATCGAGGGAGGCCGCAAGGGCCCGTGCCTCTGTGAGCCCTAGTGTGTCTCTCTCCAGCAGTCGCTGGCGGATTTGGGATGAGGTCATACCTGCCACAAAAGCATCCCTGATTAGGAGCTCCGTTTGTTCGTTTGTGGTCACCGATGGGCGGTTGCAGCTCCTTCCCAATATTAGCAGCGCGCTGTAGAACTCGTCCAGCGATTCTCCGGGGATTTGCCGTCTCATCGCGAGTTGGTGGCGTGTGCAGACTTGGTTTACGGGCCGAATGTAGATTCCTTTCAGCATGGTGAGCGCCGTCGGGAAATCCTCCGCGTATTCAATGAGCGTGTAGATCTCCGGGCTCACCCTGGAATGCAGGACCTGCATTTTCTGGTCTTCTGTGATCCAGCCGGGGGCTGTTCGGAGGTATCCCTCGAAGCACGCTAGCCAGTGTTAAAATATGGCCGCTGAATTTGCTGCATGGGGAATGATTCGCAGACACTCCGGGGCGATCCGGAGCTCCATAGTCTTTTTAAGTCTGCTTAATAAATTGTAGCACAATCAATTACTCACGAGACGAGAAGAGATGAAGTCAATCAAAGGCTTTATTAAGCAGACTTGTTCCCCAGCAGCTCAGTTACAGAATCCGGCTGCTGGGAGAACACGGGTTCTTATACTCCGCCTTACTAGGTGGAGCCAGCAGGCGGCAGATCCAATCAGGACCCAGTGTCTGTCTACCAATAGCCTCTCGGTATCACAGGTACCGTACTACCCCTAATACATACCACCACACTGGGGAACAAGTTCTAGTAGATTAAAGCCTTCAGTTATGAAATCACTTCGTCTTGAGTGTAATTGATCGCGCATCAATTTAATCTACGAGACTTAAGCTGGAAGGATGGATCTCTGAATCAAACCGGAGTGCCTTCAACTCAGCCCCTACGCACCCCCACAGAGGGACAGGAAATGCATCTCCTGTGCTCAAGGTTCAGCCCTGGGATCTACCCCCTTATCGAGGAGGCGGGAAACTATGATGCCGCGATCGAACTGCTAGAAGGACATTATATCCGCCCTGTAAATCAGGTCTACCCTCGTCACCTGCTTGCAACGAGACAGCAAAGCCCCGGGGAATCGTTGGAAGATTTCTACCGGGCGCTACTGGTGCTGGGCCGAAACTATGGCTGCCCGCAAGTTTTGGGGAGCGAACACACGGAACTTTTATTCAGGGATACTTTCGTAGCAGGTATGAGCTCCTCAGATATCCGCTGAAGACTCCTAGAAAGAGACACCCTGGGACTCAGAGAGGTACGGGCCCTGGCAGGATCCATGGACGTTGCCTACAAAAACGCACAGTCCTATGCGCCCGACCAGGCGGCGGCCCCCTGGGCTGCGTGGCACCCCACAGCGGCAGCCCCACAGACCTTCCCCCTGACCCCGCAGGCCTGCGCTACGAGACGGCCCGCTAACGCCGCCGGGCCCCGCTGTTTCTACTGCGGGCAGGCGAATCATCCCCGCCCACGCTGCCTGGCCCGCACCGCCACCTGCAAAGGGTGCGGCAAGAAGGGCCACTTTGTGGGGGTCTGCCTGGCCCTCGCCGTGGCCGCGGTCTCCAGTGACTCCGGAGTGCCGCGGCATCCCACCCTTCAGGCCCCGACCGGCCAGCGCTCACTGCCACCCCCCTATCCTAGGGCCACGTGCGACCCATGGGCGCGGCCATCTTGCCCCCCCGGACACCACGCTGGACGGGTGGGCGCCGCCATTCTGTCCATCGCCGCCGCCATCTTGTTCATCCCCGGACACCATGTGCGACCCATGGGTGACGCCATCTTGGATGGGGCCCCATGCCCCCAGCACGGCCGACTACACGCTGCCCGATCAGAACATGCAACTGCTTCACCTGGCCTCGGTGACACTGGACCAAAGTTGACCCCGGACACTCGCAACAGCTACAACGACGGACTTCATCAGCGGCCACGAGACGTCCTGCCTGATTGACTCTGGGAGCACGGAAAGCTTTGTTCACCCCGACACAGTAAGGCGCTGTTCACTTGTAACCCACCCTGTAAAGCAAATGATCTCCCTGGCCTCCGGGTCACACTCGGTGGGGATAAAGGGGTTCTGCCTAGCGAACCTCACTGTCCAAGGCAGGAAATTTGACAATTTCCGCCTGTATGTCCTGCCGCACCTCTGCGCGGCTACCCTCCTGGGGCTGGACTTCCAATGCCATTTGCAAAGCCTGACCTTTAAATTCGGCGGCCCTATACCTCCCCTTACTGTCTGCGGCCTCGCGACCCTTAAGGTCGACCCGCCTTCCCTGTTTGCGAACCTCACCCCGGATTGCAAACCCGTTGCCACCAGGAGCAGGCGGTACAGTGCCCAGGACCGGACCTTCATCAGGTCAGAGGTCCAAAGGCTGCTGGGGGAAGGGGTCATCGAAGCGAGCAACAGTCCCTGCAGAGCTCAAGTAGTGGTGGTAAAGACCGGGGAGAAGCATAGGATGGTCACTGACTACAGCCAGACCATCAACAGGTTTACACAGCTGGACGCGTACCCTCGCCCCCGTATAGCCGACCTGGTAAACAGGATCGCACAATACAAGGTTTTCTCCACGGTGGATCTCAAATCCGCCTATCACCAGCTCCCCATCCGTAATAGTGACCGCAAGTACACTGCCTTCGAAGCAGATGGGTGGCTCTATCAATTTTAAGAGTTCCCTTTGGTGTCACTAATGGGGTCTCGGTCTTCCAGCGGGAGATGGACCGAATGGTTCACCTGTACGGCATACGCGCAACGTTCCCGTATCTGGATAATGTCACCATCTGCGGCCATGACCAGCAGGACCACGACACCAACCTTCGCAAATTTCTCCAGACCGCGAAAATCCTTAACCTGACATACAATAAGGATAAATGCGTGTTTTGCACCGACCGTCTAGCCATTCTAGGCTACGTAGTGCGAAGTGGAGTTATAGGCCCCGACCCTGAACGCATGCGCCCCCTTATGGAGTTCCCCCTCCCTCACTGCCCCAAGGCCCTGAAGCGCTGCCTTGGGTTTTTCAGTTATTACGCACAGTGGGTCCCCAACTACGCGGACAAAGCCCGACCCCGAATCCAGTCCACAACCTTCCCCCTGTCGACGGAGGCCCGCCAGGCCTTCAGCCGCATCAAAGTAGACATTGCAAAGGCCACGATGCGCGCCACCGACAAGTCCCTCCCCTTCCAGGTCGAGAGCGATGCGTCCGACGTAGCTCTGGCGGCCACCCTCAACCAAGCGGGCAGGCCCGTGGCTTTCTTCTCCCGTACCCTCCATGCTTCCGAAATTCGCCATTCCTCGGTCAAAAAAGAGGCACAAGCCATAGTAGAAGCTGTGAGACATTGGAGGCATTACCTGGCCGGCAGGCGATTCACTCTCCTCACGGACCAACGGTCGGTGGCCTTCATGTTCGATAATGCACAGCGGGGCAAGATTAAAAACAACAAGATCTTGCGGTGGAGGATAGAACTCTCCACCTACAACTACGAGATCTTGTACCGTCCGGGGAAGCTCAACGAGCCTCCTGATGCCCTGTCCCGCGGCACTTGTGCCACTGCACAAGAGGACCGCCTCCGAGTCCTCCACGAGGGCCTCTGCCACCCTGGGGTCACTCACTTTTTCCATTTTGTCAAGACCCGCAACCTGCCCTACTCCATCGAGGAGGTCAGGACAGTCACCCGGGACTGCCAAATCTGCGCGGAGTGCAAACCGCACTTCTACCGGCCAGAGAGGGCGCATCTGATAAAGGCTTCCCGTCCCTTTGAACGCCTCAGCATGGATTTCAAAGGCCCCCTCCCCTCCACCGACCGCAACGGGAGGGAGAACGGAATGGTCTGGAAGACCGTCCTGCTGGCCCTACGGTCCAGGGATCTCCCAGTCTCCCGCTGGCAGGAAGTCCTCCCGGTCGCCCTCCACTCCACCCGGTCACTGCTCTGTACAACCACAAATCAGACACCTCACGAACGTCTCCTTGTTTTCCCCAGGACGTCCTCCTCCGGAACCTCGCTCCCAACCTGGCTAGCGACACCCGGACCCATCCTGCTTCGGAAGCACATGCGGGCGCACAAGTCGGACCCTATGGTCGAGAGGGTCCACCTGCTGCACGCTAACCTACGTGGCGTTCCCTGATGGCCGGCAAGATACAGTCTACCTTCGGGACCTGGCGCCCGCCGGACCTCCACGCGCACCCGAACCATTACCCCCACCCCCAACCCCCCCACAGCAGTGGGAGGGGTCAGTACTCCTGCCGCTCCTGCCTAGGCCCGCCCACCCACCGACGCCCCCTACAGACGCCCCCCCCCCACCCCCATGTCAACCGTTTGCCCCAATAGCGTCGCCTAGGGGTGACGAAGCTGCCAGGGAGGCCGAAACCACGCTCCCGGAGTCGCAACCACCGGGACCGCCACCAGAATCACCACCGAAGCCCAGACGCTCCAGAAGGACGACCAGGCCACCCGATCGACTGATTGCTTCACTGTGAACACTTTGTAAATATCCTCGACACCATGGTACCTCCATACCTGGTCATACCATGCTAAAGGCGACTGTTACCACTGGCCACCGCCCCCGCCGGACTCTTTTTTAACTGGAGGTGAATGTGGTAGTACCAGGTATTGCTGTACCTAAGCGGCTATGACCATTGGTTAGACCCAGGAGTCTACCATTGGCTGTATTACGTAGCTCCGCCCTGACAGGCAGGGTATAAGAAACGGTGCCGTCCCAGCAGCCTTCACTTTCTGTACCGAAGCTGCTGGGGAACAAGTTCTAGTAGATTAAAGCCTTCAGTTATGAAATCACTTTGTCTTGAGTGTAATTGATCGCGCATCACTCTGATCCTCTGAGAGAGCAGTTACTGAAGATCAAGCATGTGACCCTGCCAGTCGCGATTAAAACATGCACAGTGCATGAGCACGCTAAAAAGCGCTATTCCCAGTACAAAACGGCAGAAAATGATAAACTAGCCTCCCACAAGGCGGAGAGCGTGCAGGCCATCTCCCGGATGCAGCGCCTCAACATTGACGAAAGCGACCATATTGCGCGTTCTTCCCAGGGCCCGACGCATGCGCGATGCGAACGGGATAACGAAGCGGCCGAAACCCGCACTGCGCAGGTGCAGACATCTGAGAACCGCACTGCGCATGTGCAATGACGCACGGATCATCAGGACACCGACGTCATGACCTGTTCGAACTGTGGCACCGCCCATTTAAAGAAATACTGCCCTGCAAGAGACAGATGCTGTTTAAACTGCGGGAAGCGAGGCCACTGTGCAGCCCTGTGCAGATCTGCACCACCAGTCAGGAGCCAGCGCTCCCAATTCCGACAACGGCGCATCCGGAGTGTGCAACAGCGCCTACAGGATTCTGATCCCGTCAGTGCACGGGATCCTGATGATGAATGCCTGGACAATGCCTACCGTGCTGGCATTATTACAAAGTGCGAATATGCCACACCAGACACATCGCAAGTCCAATCAATCCTAGCTGTGGATTCCGACGACGAATGGCGAGCAGTGATGCAGGTCAACCACTGCCCCATCCAGTTCAAGCTGGACACAGGTGCCTCTGCCAACCTCCTCTCACAGGCAGACTTCAAACACATTAAGAAGCCCCCCACGGTCCTTCCAGCTGCCTGCAAGTTCCTGGATTACAATGGGAATGCCATCACGGCACTGGGATCCTGCCATCTGAAAGTATCCAACCGACACACACAAGCACGGTTATGCTTTGAAATTGTTAAGCCGGACAGGGCATCCCGACTAGGTGCGCACGCCTGCAAGCAGCTGAACCGCGTTCAAAGGGTTTACACCACGACATCCTCCCATGTGGATCTTCAGGCCTGCAACGCCGACATCCTCGCCCAGTATCCGATGTGTTCAGTGAGATGGGCACGCTGCCATATCTATACAAGACCTGATGCCAAGCTAGTGGTCCACGCACCACGCCGGGTCCCGGCTCCGCTGAGAGAGCGCCTGAAGGAACAGCTCAAGGATCTTCAGCAGCAGGGCATCATTTCCAAGGTAACAGAACCGACTGACTGGGTCAGCTTGATGGTGTGCGTAAAGAAGCCTTTGGGGGACCTGCACATCTGCATTGATCCCAAGGATCTCAATAAGAATATCATGCGGGAACACTACCCCATCCCAAAGCGGGAGGAACTCACGAGTGAGATGGCACACGCACGCTTCTTCACCAAATTGGATGCATCACAGGGATTTTGGCAAATCCAGCTGGAAGAGTCCAGCAGAAGGCTCTGCACCTTCAACACGCCTTTTGGCAGATGCTGCTACAATCGCATGCCATTTGGCATCATCTCGGCTACGGAGATATTCCATCGTATCATGCAGCAGATGATGGAAGGCATTGAAGGGGTTCGTGTGTACATGGACGACATCGCCATATGGTCCACGACCCCTGAAGAAAATGTGTCCCGTCTCCAGAAGGTATTCCGCCGTGTACATGCAAACGGCCTAAAGTTAAACAAGTCCAAATGTTGTTTTGGCACATCGACGCTCAAGTTCCTAGGCTTGAGATTTCACAGCATGGTGTGCACCCGGACACAGACAAAATCAAGGCCATCGAGGCGATGAAGGTCCCTGAGGACAAAAAGGCGGTGCTGCGCTTCTTGAGTATGGTCAATTTTCTGGGCAAGTTCATTCCAAACATGGCCACACACACCACGGCCCTACGCAACCTGGTGAAAAAGTCAACTGCCTTTGAGTGGAAGGCGGCACACCAGACAGAGTGGCTGGAGCTGAAAGCCAAGCTCACCACTGCACCAGTCCTGGCATTCTTCAACCCGGACCGGGAGACAAAGACATCCACAGATGCAAGTCAGGATGGCACCGGCGCAGTGTTGCTTCAACGAGATGACACATCATCCTGGGCACCAGTAGCCTACGCATCAAGGGAGATGACGCCCACTGAAACCAGATATGCACAGATTGAGAAGGAGTGCTTGGGTCTTCTCACCGGCATCCTCAAATTTCATGACTATGTCTACAGCCCGCCGACATTCACTGTCGAGACGGATCATAGGCCTCTGGTCCACATCATCCACAAGGACCTGAACGACATGACGCCTCGGTTGCAGAGAATCCTGCTTAAACTTAGGAGTTTTGACTTCAACTTGGTGTACACACCTGGCAAGGAGCTCATCATTGCTGATGCATTGTCCCGATCCATTACCTCATCCAGTGAGCTGCTGGAGATCATCCAACACATCAAATCGCAGGTGCAGTTGTGTGCTAGCACTCTCCCGGCGACAGTTGAGAAGGTATTTCTCATCCGTGATGAGACAGCCAAAGACCCCCTCTTGCAGCGCGTCATCCACAACCTCACCAATGGCTGGCAGAAAGGGCAGTGCCCACAATTTTGCAATGTGAAGGACGACCTGACGGTGATTGATGGTATCCTCCTCAAGCTGGACAGGATTGTCATTCCGCTCAGTCTCCAGAGCTTGGTGCTGCGCCAGATTCATGAGGGACACCTGGGCGTCGAGAAGTGCAGACGCAGAGCCCGGCAGGCTGTCTACTGGCCCGGTATTAGCCAAGACATCATGAACATGGTCCGGAACTGTGCTACCTGTCAGCGGTTCCAGCCAGCGCAGAGCAAGGAGACACTTCAGCAGCATGACATAGTGACCTCTCTGTGGTCCAAGGTTGGCATCGACCTCTTTCATGCGAATGGTCACGACTACGTCTTGATCATCGACTATTTCTTGAATTGCCCTGAGGTGCTGAAGCTCCCGGACCTCACCTCTCGGACCGTCATCAAAGCCTGTCAGGAGACATTCTCAAGGCATGGCATCCCAATCACCGACATGAGCGACAATGGCCCGTGCTTTAACAGTCGAGAATGGTCCACGTTTGCCAAGTCATACAATTTCCAGCATGTCACCTCCAGTCCTCACTATCCACAGTCCAATGGGAAGGTTGAAAAAGGGGTACACCTTGTGAAACAGCTCATCTGCAAGGCCGCGGACTCTGCTTCCGACATACACCTTGCACTGCTCACGTACAGGGCGACCCCACTGTCCACTGGCATGTCGCCGGCTCAACTCCTGATGAACAGGGACCTGTGGACGACGTTTCCAGCCATACACCTGCCCAACCTGGATCACCTCCCGGTGCTGCAGAAGGTGCAGCAGCTTCAAGACCGTCAAAAGCAGGGCTATGATGCTCATGCCACCGATCTGGCCATGCTGTCCCCGGCAGACACTGTCAGGATCAAGATACCGGATGATGGGTGGTCTGCCCCGGCTGTCGTTGTTCGGCAGAACGCGCCCCGCTCTTATGTTGTACGTTTGGCTGATGACTCCATCGTACAAAGGAATCGACAGACACTGCGCAAAGTTGCCTGCCCGCAACCACTTTCTCCTCCATTTCTATATGCTGAATTGCCACCTCCTGATACCTCGAACTACGAGGCCACCCGTCAGGCTTCCATCCCGCCTGTCAAGGCGCCGTCGTCCCCTCCACCACCTCTCCGGCGGTCGACCGGGATCCGACGCAAGCCTCAGAGACTGGACTTGTGAACGTTTGTTTTGTTTGCTCTATTCTGTTGTCCTCCGTCAGTCATGTTAGACAGACTCATTCACATGTAAATACATTCACATACGCCAACGAAACATTTTTAAAAAGGGGAGATGTCATGATATGCAAACATGCAGCTAATGAACACATAGAATAGGACACGACCAATGAGCAGTCAGGACACTCCAGGGTGGTATCTCACTATAAAAAGGATGAGGCACTCACACCCTGCCTCTTTCCACAGACCAACATCTACAGAGTGAGACAGGGTGTACCCTCAGCATCACACCCCAGCACGTGGCTTAGAGCAAGGCTGGTTCAGTTAGACTGAGTTACTACATTTAGATTAGCAGAGAGTCGAACTCATTGAGAACTGTGCTAATAGTTCAATAAACACATTGAACTCACTTCAAAGTCTGGAGCATCTTTTACTCAAAACTGCATCAAGTGGCAGCTTGTGTTATTCCAAATTACATAACACAACAGTTAGTACTGTTGCTTCACAGCACCAGGGTCCTAGCTTGGATTCTTGGCTTGGGTCACTGTCCGCGGAGTCTGCACATTCTCCCTGTGTCTGCGTGGGTTTCCTCCGGGTGCTCCAGTTTCCTCCCGTAAGTCCTGAAAGACGTGCTTGTTTGGTGAATTGGACATTCTGAATTCTCCCTCAGTGTAACAAAACAGGCGCCAGAATGTGGCGACTAGGGGATTTTCACAGTAACTTCATTGCAATGTTAATGTAAGCCTACTTGTGGCAATAATAAAGATTAGTATTATTATTATTACTTGTGGGAGGGAACCGGAGCACGTGGAGGAAACCCACGCAGATATGGGGAGAAAGTGCAGACTCCGTACAGACAGTGACTCAAGCCAGAAATCGAACCCGGGTCCCTGGCGCTGTGGAGCAACAGTGCCACCACTGTGCTATCGTGCCGCCCAATTTGAATGAAAACTCTTTCACCTCTATGCTCATGCAGGGAAGGTTGGGGAAACTAATCTGCTAAAACACAAATTACAAAATATTGTCATCGTATTGATCATCCAGTTAGCATTGTCTTTATAAAATAGCAGGGTTGTTGTGATGGGTGATTTTATGTTCCCCCATAATGACTGGGATTCCCTTAGAGCCAAAGGTTTGGATGGAGAGCAATTTATTAGGTGTGTCCAAAAGGGGGCGCTATTCTCCCCCCCCACGCCGGGTGGGAGAATCGGCGGGGCGCCGCGCGAATCGCACCACGCCGCCCCGACGCCCGCACGCGATTCTCCCACCCCCCCCCCCCCGGAAACCAGCGGCGCGCGATTCGCACCAGGCCGCTTGGAGAACCGGCGAGCGGTGACTCTCCGGCCCGGATGGGCCGAGTGGCCGCCACGACACGACAGGTTCCCGCTGGCGCCGTCCACCCCAGGTCGCTGCCGGCGGGAACTCTGCGGGAACGCTGGGGGGCGGCCTGTGGGGAGGGAGGGGGTTCTCCTTCACCGGGGTGGCCTCCGATGGGGTCTGGCCTGCGATCGGGGCCCACCGAGCGGCGGGCCGGCCTCTCCCCCCCCCCCGGGCCTACCTCCTTCCGCGCGCGGCCCCAGAACACCGGCGCCATGTTGGTGAGGGGCCGGCGTGCGTAAGACGTTCCCCGCGCTTGCGCAGGATGGCGCGGCCCAACTGCGCATGCACAGGATTGGGCTGCCCCAACTGCACATGCGCGGGTTGGCGTGGCACCCATTCGGCGCTGTGTAAGGACGCTGGAGCAGCGTGAACCGCTCCAGCGCCGTGCTGGCCCCCTATGGGGGCCAGAATAGGCCGTGCCCGGGCCCTGTTCGCGCCGTCATGAAACGCGACGGCGTTCATGACGGCGCGAACACTTGGCCTCCATATCGGAGAATCGCCCCTAGGGTTTTTTGAACCAATATGTTGATAGTCCAACCAGGGAGGGGGCTTTACTGGACCTAGTATTGGGGAATGAGCCCGACCAGGTGACCAAAGTTTCAGTAGGGGAACATTTTGGGAGTAGTGATCATAATTCCGTACGTTTTCGAATAGTCATGGATAAGGGCAAGAGTGGTCTTCGAGTGAGGGTGCTAAATTGTGGGAAAGCTAACTACAGCAGAATTCGGCAAGAGCTGGAGAATGTGGATTAGGAGTGGCTGATTGAGCGTAAATCCACATTTGATATAGAACATAGAACATAGAACATAGAACATAGAAAATACAGCACAGAACAGGCCCTTCGCCCCACGATGTTGTGCCGAACCTTTGTCCTAGATTAATCATAGATTATCATTGAATTTACAGTGCAGAAGGAGGCCATTCGGCCCTTTGAGTCTGCACCGGCTCTTGGAAAGAGCACCCTACCCAAACTCAACACCTTCACCCAACACCAAGGTCAATTTGGACATTAAGGGCAATTTATCATTGGCCAATTCACCTAACCTGCACATCTTTGGATTGTGGGAGGAAACCGGAGCACCCGGAGGAAACCCACGCAGACACGGGGAGGACGTGCAGACTCCGCACAGTCAGTGACCCAAGCCGGAATCGAACCTGGGACCCTGGAGCTGTGAAGCAATTGTGCTATCCACAATGCTACCGTGCTGCCCTTGAGAACAAATAAATCTACACTATATCATTTAACCGTAATCCATGTACCTATCCAATAGCTGCTTGAAGGTCCCTAATGTTTCCGACTCAACTACTTCCACAGGCAGTGCATTCCATGCCCCCACTACTCTCTGGGTAAAGAACCTACCTCTGATATCCCTCCTATATCTTCCACCTTTCACCTTAAAATGAATATTGGGAGTTTTTTAAAGACCAGTTGATTAGAGTGCAGGACAGGCATGTCCCTGTGAAAATGAAGGACAGAAATTGCAGGATGAGGGAATCACGGATGACAGGGGAAATTGTGAGACTAGGAAAAAAGAACAATGAAGCATACATGAGATCTAGGCAACTAAAACAGACAAAGCTTTTGAAGAATATAGGGAAAGTAGGAACAACCTCAAACGGGGTTAGGAGGGCTAAAAGAGGACATGAAATGCCATTGGCAAACAGCGTCAAGGAAAATGCCAAGGCCTTTTTGTGGTAGTCACCACTGTTTGTATATATTACGTATATGAGAAGTAATACGGTAAGGCTCCTGTACTACAGGTACGGGGGTAGATCCCTGCCTGCTGGCTCCGCCCATTTCGGCGGCAGCTGCAGGAGGCCACACATCTCTGCTTAATAAAGCCTCGATTACTCTCTACTCTCGTCTCGTCGTAATTGATAGTGCATCAATTTATTAAGCAGAGATATTACAGCGATGGACCTTCGCATCAAGCCAGATCGCCTACAGCTACACCCCCAAGCAGACAACGCCACGTCGGCCTTCGACCACTGGCTAGTTTGCTTTGTAGACATCGGATCAGCGACAGAACCACCCTCAGAGGCACAGAAACTCCAGATCCTGTACACAGGGTTGAGCTCCGATATTTTTCCTCTTATCCGGGACGCGCCCAACTACACTGAGGCCATGGGGCTTCTGAAAGAGAACTACACCCGGCCGATCAACAAACTCTACGCCAGGCACCTCCTGTCCACGCGGCAACAACTCCCCGGTGAGTCATTTCATAGAATTTACAGTGCAGAAGGAGGCCCTTCGGCCCATCGAGTCTGCACCGGCTCTTGGAAAGAGCACCCTAACCAAGGTCAACACCTCCATCCTATCCCCGTAACCCAGTAACCCCACCCCAACACTTAAGGGCAATTTTGGACACTAAGGGCAATTTATCATGGCCAATCCACCTAACCTGCACATCTTTGGACTGTGGGAGGAAACCGGAGCACCCGGAGAAAACCCACGCACACACGGGGAGGATGTGCAGACTCCGCACAGACAGTGACCCAAGCCGGAATCGAACCTGGGACCCTGGAGCTGTGAAGCACAATGCTACCGTGCGGCCCTGTCATTGGAAGATTTCTGGCATGCCCTGCACGCCCTGGCGAGGAACTGCGATTGCCAGGCAGTTTCGGCCGTTGAACATACCGAACTCCTAATCAGGGACGCTTTCGTTACGGGCATAGGGTTGGCTTACATCCACCAGCGCCTCTTAGAAGGGGGTATGCCCGACCTCACGGCGACCAAGAAACTTGTGACCTCACTAACAGTAGCCTCCCGTAATGTACAAGCGTTGCCCCCAACCGCACGGCTCCCCCCTACTGGACATCTTGGATCCCACCAGCAACCGCCCCCAACCCCAAGCCTGTGCTGCGCGGCAGCCAGCCAACCCCGGGGGGCCCAAGTGCTATTTCTGCGGGCAGCCAAAGCCCCCCCGGCCGCGCTGCCCGGCGCGGAGTGCAATCTGCAAGGCCTGCGGGAAGAAGGGACATTTTGCTGCGGTGTGCCAGGCCCGGTCGATCGCCGCTGTAACCTGACCCATTGTTCCTGCATCCCCCACGTGCGACCTGTGGGCGCTGCCATTTTTGTCCCCGCATCCCACGTGCGGCCCGTGGATGCCGCCATATTCCTTGCATCAGAACACATGCGGCCCGTGGCCGCTGCCATCTTTAACGCCGCTATTTTTGGCGCCATTTTGGACGGCGCCTCAGGATCCCTGCTCATCGGGCATCTCATCGGGCCACTCATCGCCCGCAACCGCCGTCAATCAGCCCAGGGCCCACCAACACCAGCTGCAGCTCGCCTCCATCACGCTCGACCAGTCCCGGCCACACAACCTTGCAACCGCGACAACAACAGTGAAAGTCGATGGCCACAGGACAGCTTGCCTTCTCGACTCCGGGAGCACGGAGAGCTTCATCCACCCCGATACGGTAAGGCGCTGCTCCCTCATGGTACACCCCATTACCCAACAAATATCCCTGGCCTCTAGATCCCACTCCGTGGAGATCCGGGGGTACTGCTCCGCTACCCTCACCGTCCAGGGTGTAGTGTTCAGCAACTTCCGGCTCTACGTCCTCCCCAACGTCTGCGCAGCCTTGCTACTCAGCCTGGACTTCCAGTGCAACCTCCAAAGTCTAACTCTGAAATTCGGGTGGGCCCCTACCACCCCTTACTGTATGCGGCCTCACGACCCTTAAGGTCGACCCACCTTCCCTGTTTGCGAACCTCATCCCGGATTGAAAACTCGTCGCCACCAGCAGCAGACGGTACAGTGCCCAGGACAGGACCTTCATCAGGTCCGAGGTCCAGCGGCTGCTGCGGAAAGGCATCATTGAGGCCAGCAACAGCCCCTGGAGAGCCCAAGTGGTAGTTGTAAAGACTGGGGAGAAACACAGGATAGTCATTGACTACAGTCAGACCATCAATCGGTACTCGCAGCTCGACGCGTACCCCCTCCCACGCATATCTGATATGGTCAATCAGGTTGCACAGTATCGGGTCTTCTCTACAGTGGACCTGAAATCTGCCTACCACCAGCTCCCCATCCGCAATGTGGACCGCCAATACACTGCGTTCGAAGCAGACTGCCGCCTTTACCACTGCCTTAGGGTTCCCTTCGGCATCACTAATGGGGTCTCGGTCTTCCAACGGGAGATGGACCAAATGGTTGACCGGTACGGACTGCGGGCCACCTTCCCGTACCTGGATAACGTTACCATCTGCGGCCATGACCAGCAGGACCACGACGCTAACCTTTCCAAATTTCTCCACACCGCCAAACTCCTGAACCTTACGTATAACAAGGAGAAGTGCGTGTTCAGCACCAACCGCTTAGCCATCCTTGGCTATGTGGTGCAAAATGGAGTTCTGGGGCCCGACCCCGACCGCATGCGCCCCCTCATGGAACTCTCCCTCCCCCACTGCCCCAACACCCTCAAACGATGCCTGGGGTTCTTCTCATACTACACCCAGTGGGTCCCTAATTATGCGGACAAGGCCCGCCCACTCATTCACTCCACAGTTTTCTCCCTGACGGCCGAGGCTCACCAGGCCTTCAACCGTATCAAGGCCGACATCGCCAAGGCCACGATGCACACGGTCGACGAGACCCTCCCCTTTCAAGTCGAGAGCGATGCATCAGACGTCGCTCTGGCCGCCACCCTCAACCAGCCGGGCAGGCCCGTGGCATTCTTTTCCCACACCCTCCACGCCTCCGGAATTTGGCACTCCTTCGTCGAAAAGGAGGCCTAAGCCAACGTAGAAGCTGTGAGGCATTGGAGGCATTACCTGGCCGGCAGGAGATTCACTCTCCTCACTGACCAACGGTCGGTTGCCTTCATGTTCAATAACACACAGCGGGGCAAGATCAAAAATGATAAAATCTTGAGGTGGAGGATCGAGCTCTCCACCTATAATTACGAGATTCTGTATCGCCCCGGTAAGCTCAACGAGCCCCCCGATGCCCTATCCCGAGGTACATGTGCCAGCGCACAAGTGGACAGACTCCGGGCCCTACACGATGGTCTCTGTCACCCAGGGGTCACCCGGTTCTTTCACATCATAAAGGCCCGCAACCTGCCCTACTCCATTGCGGAAGTCAGGGCGGTCACCAAAGACTGCCAGGTTTGCGCGGAGTGCAAATCGCACTTCTACCGCCCAGACCGAGCGTGCCTGGTGAAGGCCTCCCGTCCCTTTGAACGCCTCAGCATGGACTTCAAAGAGCCCCTCCCCTCCTCCGACCGAAACACGTACTTCCTTAACGTAGTCGATGAATACTCCAGACTCCCCTTCGCCATCCCATATGACTTCTGCCACGGTCATCAAAGCCCTCAATAGCATCTTCACCATGTTCGGTTTCCCCGCTTACATCCACAGCGATCGGGGATCCTCCTTTATGAGTGATGAGCTGCATCAATTCTTACTCAGCAAGGGCATTGCCTCGAGCAGGACGACCAGCTACAACCCCCGGGGAAACGGGCAGGTGGAGAGGGAGAATGGGACGGTCTGGAAGGCCGTCCTGCTGGCCCTACGGTCTAAACATCTCCCGGTCTCCCGCTGGCAGGGGGTCCTCCCCGACGCCCTCCACTCCATCCAATCGCTACTTTGCACTGCAACTAATGCAACCCCCCATGAACGTCTCCTTGCCTTCCCTAGGAAGTCCACCTCTGGGGTTTCGCTCCCAACGTGGCTGGCAGCTCCAGGACCCGTTCTCCTCCGCAAACACGTGCGGCTCCACAAGGCGACCCGTTGTTCGAGAGGGTACCGCTACTCCATGCAAACCCGCAGTACGCCTACGTGGCGTACCCCGATGGCCGCCAAGACACAGTCTCCTTCAGGGACCTGGCAGTAGCTGGTTCCACCCCCCCCCACCCCCCCAACTGCCCCAGCGCCACCCATCCTCCCCCCAGCACACCTCACCACAGCCCCCGCTCCAGGACGATCCATCCTCCCCTTGGTCCTACCCGGGAATGAAGATGAGGACTACACGCTCCCGGGGTCACCGGCGACCAAGCCGGCGCCTGCATCGCCATCGGGACTGCGGCGCTCACAACAGAGGATCAAGGCACCCGACCGGCTAAATTTGCGAACTTTCCCTAAACTGTACACTTTAACAATGCTCACATATATGTAAATAGTTTTCCACCACCCCAGCTGGACTCTTTTAACAGGGGGTGAATGTGGTGGTCACCACTGTTTGTATATAGTACACATATGAGATGTAATACGGTAAGGCTCCTGTAGTACAGGTATATGGGTAGATCCCTGCCTGCTGGCTCTGCCCAGTAGGCGGAGTATAAATGTGTGTGCTCACCGAGCTGCAGCCATTTCGGCAGCAGCTGTAGGAGGCCACACATCTCTGCGTAATAAAGCCTCGATTACTCTCTTCTCTCATCTTGTCGTAATTGATAGTGCATCACTTTTATACATATATAAGGAGCACGAGGGTAATAGGGAAATAGTAGGCTGGCTCAAGTACAAAGGCGGGAAGTTATGTGTGGAGTGAGAGTAAGTGGGTGAGATCCTTAATGAGTACTTTACACAGATATTCACCAAGGAACATGACGGATGTTGAGGTATTGGAAAGCCAACCAAGATTTCTCACCAAGGCAGCAAGTACAGCTGAGCTTGCAAGCCATCAGTACTGTGTAGTTTTACAATGGGATTGTGTGACTTCCTTTTACCAGCTTTTGTCAGCATATTGAAATCTCTTAAGGGCTGCCACCCGGGTCCTTATTCATGACGAGACTGTTGGGCTGGGGCTTTTAAAGCATCATATATCATATCCAGGCGGCCTGGTGGCACAGTGGTCAGCACTGCTGCCTCACAGCGCCAGGGTCCCGGGTTCAATTCTAGCCTTGGGTCACTGTCTGTGAGGAGTTTGCACTTTCTCCCCGTGTCTGCGTGGGTTTCCTCCGGGTGCTCCGGTTTCCTCCCACAGTCCAAAGATGTGCAGGTTAGGTGGTTTGATTTGATTTATTGTCATTGTGGATTGGCCATGCTAAATTTCCCGTTAGTGTCCAAAGATGTGTGGGTTAGGTTGGGTTGCGGGGATAAGGCAGGGAGTGGGGCTGGATAGGGTGCTCTTTCAAAGGGTCAGTGCAGACTCGATGGGTCGAATGGGCTCCTTCTGCACGGTAGGAATTCTATGATTCTATCAATCCCTAATTCGGGGACAGATGAATCACCAGCCCAAGTGTACATGTTGTCATCACTCGGTGTGTTTTGTTGTATAGTTGAGATCTTAAAGTTTTTGTAACATGATCTCCAAACACCAGTGAAAATCTGTAAATCACTGGGATAAAAATAAGATTAAAGAATTGGATAAAAGGAATCTGATCAGGGTTCAGCTGCAGAGCTTTTGATATGAGGTTAGCCTAGCAACAGGAACAGATATTTACCTAATTGAAGTCCTGAGGCACAATCAATTTGGCTGGAGACGAAGTTGAATTCAAACTGAGGCTTTATTAGTATCTGAAGTGTGGCCTCCCACAGCAGCTGACAAAATGGCTGCGAGCTGGAGGCCACACATATTTATAACCCGGCTCCTGGGCGGAGCTAGCATGCAGGGTCCCAGGTGAACCTGTAGTGCAGGCTCTACCATACAACCCTTGGAACACAGTGGTTTACCACATTCACCCCCTGTTAAAATTGAGTCTGGCGGGGATGGTGGACAACTATATACAATTCGCAATCTTTAATATTTACAGAACAGTGAAAAAAAAATGTCTCTGGTCATCCGGTGGGCCGGTCAGAGGTTCAGTCGGTCCGGCGCCTTGATCGTCCTCTGGGATCGACAAAGTGGAGCCGGCGATGTTGGTGCTGTCGCGGTCGTAGTTGACTCCGGGAGCATGCCGTAATCCTCTTCATCGACGGGGGTGGGCAGGGGGAGGACGGACGGTCCTACGGGGGTTGAAGGGGGCAGTAGGAGAGGGGAGGGTGGCGCCGGGGGTGACGGGGGTGGTGTGGGGGTGGAACCTGCTGGTGCCAGGTCCTCGAGGGAGACGGCATCCTGGCGGCCGTCGGGGAATGCCATGTAGGTGTACTGTGGGTTCCCGTGGAGCAGGTGCACCCTTTCCACCAACGGGTCCGCCTTGTGGAGCCGCCAATGTTTACGGAGAAGCACGGTTCCCGGAGCTGTGAGCCAAGTCGGGAGCGACACCCCGGATGTGGACTTCTTGGGGAAGGCAAAAATGTGTTCATGCGGTGTACTGTTAGTAGCAGGGCAGAGTAATGAGCGAAATGGAATGTAGTGCATCAGGGAGGACCTCTTGTCAGTGGGAGGCCGGGAGATTTCTGGACCGTAGGGCGAGCTGGACGGCCCTCCATACCGCCCCATTCTCCCTTTCTACCAGTCCGTTTCCCCGGGGGTTGTAGCTTGTCGTTCTGCTGTAGGCGATACCCCTGCTGAGCAGGAACTGACGCAGCTCATCACTCGTGAATGAGGATCCCCAGTCACTGTGGATGTAGGCGGGGAAACCGAACAGAGTGAAGGTCGAATTGAGGGCTTTAATGACAGTGGCAGACGTCATGTCGGGGCAAGGGATGGCGAAGGGGAACCGGGAGTATTCGTCAATCACACTGAGGAAATATGTGTGACGATTGGTGGAGGGGAGGGGGCCTTTGAAATCCACGCTGAGGCGTTCAAAGGGTCGGGAGGCCTTCACCAGGTGTGCGCGGTCCGGCCGGTAGAAGTGCAGCTTGCACTCCGCACAGACCTGGCAGTCCCTGGTGATTGTCCTTACTTCCTCGACGGAGTGGGGAAAACTCTGTGTCTTAATGAAGTGGTACAACCGTGTGACCCCTGGGTGACAAAGGCTGTCGTGTAGGGCCCGGAGTCGGTCTACCTGTGCGCTGGCACAAGTACCTCGGGATAGGGCGTCTGGGGGCTCGTTGAGTTTGCCAGGGCGATACCTAATCTCGTATTTATAGGAGAGCTCGATTCTCCACCGCAAGATTTTGTCATTTTTGATCTTGCCCCGCTGCGTGTTGTTGAACATGAAGGCTACGGATCGTTGGTCAGTGAGGAGAGTGAATCTCCTGCCGGCCAGGTAATGCCTCCAATGTCGCACAGCCTCAACGATAGCCTGGGCCCCCTTTTCGATGGATGAGTGCCGAATTTCGGAGGCATGGAGGTGCGGGAAAAGAATGCCACGGGCATGCCTGCCTGGTTGAGGGTGGCGGCAAGGGCGATGTGCGATGCGTCGCTTTCTACTTGGAAAGGAAGTGTTTCGTCGACAGCGTGCATTGTGGCCTTGGCAATATCAGCTCTGATCCGGGCGAAGGCCTGTTGGGCCTCTGCCGTCAGGGGGAAATGAGTGGACTGTATGAGTGGGCGGGCCTTGTCCGCATAGTTTGGGACCCACTGAGCGTAATACGAGAAGAACCCCAGGCAGCGTTTGAGGGCCTTGGGGCAGTGGGGGAGGGGAAGCTCCATGAGGGGGCGCACGCGGTCACGATCGGGCCCCAGAACTCCGTTCTGGACCACGTAGCCAAGGATGGCCAAGCGGTTTGTACGGAACACACACTTCTCCTTGTTGTACGTGAGGATGAGGAGAGTAGCGGTGCGGAGAAAGTTAATGAGGTTGGCGTCGTGGTCCTGCTGATCATGGCCGCAGTTGGTCACATTGTCTAGGTACGGAAACGTGGCCCGCAAGCCGTACCGGTCGACCATTCGGTCCATCTCCCTTTGGAAGACCGAAATCCCATTGGTGACGCTGAAGGGGACCCTAAGGAAGTGATATAGCCGGCCATCTGCCTCGAAGGCGGCGTATGGCCAGTCCGATTTACGGATGGGGAGCTGGTGGTAAGCGGATTTCAGGTCCTCCGTTGAGAAGACCCGGTACTGTGCAATCTGGTTAACCATGTCAGATATGCGTGGGAGGGGGTACGCGTCGAACTGCGTGTACCTGTTGATGGTCTGGCTGTAGTCCACGACCATTCGATTTTTCTCCCCAGACTTAACCACTACCACTTGAGCTCTCCAGGGGCTGTTGCTGGCCTCGATGACTCCCTCCTGAAGCAACCGCTGGACCTCGGACTTGATGAAGGCCTTATCCTGGGTGCTGTACCATCTGCTCCTGGTGGCGACGGGTTTGCAATCTGGAGTTAGATTGGCAAAGAGCGAAGGAGGATCAACCTTTAGGGTCACGAGGCCGCACACAGTGAGGGGTGGTAAGGGTCCGCCAAATTTAAGGGTCAGGCTCTGGAGGTTGCACTGAAAATCCAGGCCAAGGATAAGTGCAGCGCAGAGGTTAGGGAGGACGTAGAGGCGGAAACTGTGGAACTCTACGCATTGGACTGTGAGCGTGACCGTGCAGTACCCCCGGATCACTACGCGATGGGATCCGGAGGCCAGGGAGATACTTTGATCGGTCGGATGTACCTTAAGGGAAAGACGCCTTACCGTATTTGGATGTACAAAGCTCTCGGTGCTCCCGGAGTCCAGTAGGCAGGAGGTCACGTGGCCGTTGACTTTCACGCTGGTGGATGCGTTGGTCAGAGTGTGTGGTCTGGACTGGTCGATTACCATGGATGCGAGTCGTGGTTGATCGTCGGGTAGTGAGGCGGCCGCTGCATCAGGGTCCTGAAACGCCGTTGGTTTCCGTGTGCTGCGGGGTGGACAAGATGGCGGCGCCCGGAGGTCCCGGGGGTCACAAAATGGCAGCGCCCATGGAACGCATGTTGCGGGGGTGGAGCAAGATGGCGGCACCCATGAAACGCATGTGTTGTGTGGGGGAGAAGGTGGTGGCGCCCATTGCTCGCACATGGCCTGGGGAGGAGGGGAGGATAGCGGCGCCCATTGTCCGTGATCGGGGGGGGGGGGGGCCGACCGCTGCCGCTGAGCGGGCCTGGTGCGGGGGAGAAGATGGCGCCGCCCATTGCTCGCACATGGCCTGGGGAGGAGGGGAGGATAGCGGCGCCCATTATCCGTGACCGGGGGTGGGGGGGGGGGGGCGACCGCTGCCGCTGAGCGGGCCTGGCACACCGCTGCGTAGTGGCTCTTCTTCCCGCAGGCCTTATGAGGTACCCTCAATAATGATGCTTAGAGATTAAACTGTAAAGAAGGCTTTATTAGACTAATAACTATGCTACAGATTTGGACGAGAGCTGACTGCTATACAGACCATGAGGCAGGCCTTTATGTATGGCTCCCAGATGGGCGGAGCCAGAGGCGGAGTCCCCAGGGTTCCAAGCCTGGTCTTAAAGGGGACATCACCTTACATGATGATAAGGCAGTAACCGTTCATCACACCTTACAAAGGGCAGTGCGGGCCGGGCAGTGTTGGTGGGGGTGTCTTTGTTGGCCACAAAAACAGCATCGGGGCCCCCCGGAGATCATCGGCTGGCGCGTAGCGCAGGCTTACTGGGTGGGTAGTGCCCCCGCTGGGGTGGCTGCCTGTGGGGCCCATGAAGCGTAGGAGGAGTGGGCCGTGTGGTTGGGGGCGTAGGACTGTACATTGCGCAGGGCGACCATCATGGAAAGCGCTAGGGTTTTAGTCTCTGCGAGGTCGCGCGTGGTCCCTTCTAGGAGCCGCTGCCTGATAACATCAGACCCAATCCCAGTTACAAAAGCGTCCCTCATAAGGAGATCTGAGTGCTCCTTAGCTGTAATGTCCTGGCAGTCACAGTCCCGAACTAGTGGGATCAGGGCCCTCCAGAAGTCCTCGATTGACTCACCAGGTAGTTGAGTATGCATTGCGAGCGCATGTCTGGCGAAGAGCGTGTTCGTCTTCTGCTCATAACTCTCTTTGAGTCGAGTCATAGCGTCAGTGTAATTGGGCGCATCCTGGATCAGCGGGAAGATTTTAGAGTTGAGTCTGGAGTACAATATTTGAATCTTCTGAGCCTCTGGAACAGGGGTCGGCGCCGTGTTGATATTCGCTTCAAAACAAGCTAGTCACTGCTGAAAGTCCTTTCTGGCGTCGCTTGCCTGTGGATCCAGCTGCAGTCGGTCTGGTTTAGTCCGGAGGTCCATCTTCTGAATCAGATACTAATAAATTGAAGCACGATCAATTTGGCTGGAGACGAAGTTGAATTCAAACTGAGGCTTTATTAGTATCTGAAGTGTGGCCTCCTACAGCAGCTGACGAAATGGCTGCTAGCTGAAGGCCACGCTTATTTATAACCCGGCTCCTGGGCGGAGCTAGCATGCAGGGGCCCAGGTGAACCTGTAGTGCAGGTTCTACCGTACAACCCTTAATATAGGAACACAGTGGTTTACCACAAGTACAGAATAGGGCACAGAATTACAGGAGTTAAATATACAGACGGTAGGAGTTCACAGCCATCTCCTCCAACCTGACGCCTTCCAGGCACCGAGCTCATAACTTTCAGCAACCAGACATCACCAAGCCCAGGCATCTCGAGGCTCATGGGATGATCATCACCAGCCCTTGATCTGAAGAAGTGCAACCCTCATAGGAGTGCCGTGCTTTAATAAAGCTTCTTTTAAGAAACGCTGACACCGATGTGACAGATGAATCCATAATAACAACAGGCAGTTTTTGTCTGTCCGTACTTCTCTGATTGGTCGGTGATGTGGCGGGCTGAGGCTGGAGCATGATGAGGGACATGGAGGACTGAAGTGTGTGATGTACCCGTGCCTGCCAACGGTTGGTGTTGTGTTGGGGGGAGGGCAGTGGGGCAGGGTTAATCAGTGGAGATAAACAACAGCGAAGGGTAAGGGGAGCCCAACGGCAGCCCAGCAAGGAGAGCCGGAGGGATTGATGGGGTAGGTGGGATTTTGGATCACAATGGGAGGGGTGGGCCTTCAGCTTTGGGAAGGGATCCAACATGAAAGGGAGGAAAGAGAGATGGCATGAGAGGGAGGAGACATGGGGAGGGGGGGGCGGGGGGGGAATGCAAGGGGTGGTATGAAATGGCAGAATGGGAATGGCAGAGGAAGATGTGTAAAATATGGCATGGGATGGGCACAATATGGATGGAATGAAAGGAATGGGATGGTTGTGGCATGAGAGCGATGGTCTAGAGTGGATGGAATTGCATGGGCTGTGGATTTAAAGAAATAATGCTGCAATAAAAGTACTAATTTCACTGCAAATGATTTGTGGCTCTCTTCTCGTCTAAAGCAACTAGAGTATTTATGTAAATTTCGTGTAAATTCATCACATTTATCACTTTTTCCAAAATTCCTCTGCCACGTCTGCAGCGTCTGCAGCGTCTCCATCACAACGAAGTCTGGGTTGTCATTGCATCATTCATATCAAATTGGTGTCTGAATTGTTTCAATGTTCTTAATTGAAGCCATAATAATATTATTAAAGGAGTGCTGAGAAACGCTGTTAACACACAGGGACATGGTCTAAGGGAGGGGGATGAGCAGATTACTGGAATCTCACTTCGATCTCCTTGGTCTCTCTGGTTGCAGTGTGTTGTGCTCCTCTCCTTCCCCCTTACCTTCATCCAATTCATCCTCATCAGGTGATGTCTCTTTGGGTTGCTCTCGCAATATGCAGCAACTTACAATCATGTAACAGACACCCACTAACACCTTGGGGCTTGTCATTGGTCAGAAATCGCACTGGACCAGCCATATAAATACTATGGCTAAAAGAGAAAGCCAGAGACTGGGGATTCTACCAGCTCGCTGTTAATTGGGGGTGGTTCATTCCCTTTCTCAGAGCAACAGCTCAGAGAGGCGGGTGGAGTTTTAAAATTTGTTCACAGGATGTGGGGGTCACTGGCTAGGCCAGCATTTGTTGTCCATCCCTAGTTGCCCTTGATAAGGTGGTACTGAGCAGGCTTCTTGAACCATTGCAGCTCATATGGTGTAGGTCGGGCATTGTCAAACTCAGGGGCGCGACCCACGGGTGGGTCGCGGGTGGGTGTCGGGAGGGTCGCGGAGCCATCCGTCGCGGCGCTCCCGACCGCACAAACCTGCGCGCAATAGGCGCAGCAGCCGGCTGTTAATAACGCTGGTTGCAAGCGGCCTTCAAAATGGCCACGATCATGTAAAACAAATACGGCCGCACTGCACATGCGTGCCCGATCATCGGTGCGCATGCGCAGTGCGGTGCTTTTTTTAAAACGGTAGTAGTTTTTTGTTTTACAAGTTCAGGGGGGCTTTATTCATTTATTTTATTCATTTAATTTTTATTTTCTTCATTTATTTTATTAATTTCATTTTTCTTTTTCTTTACAAGTTCGGGGGGGAATTATTTGATAAAATTTGACAGGAAAAATATGCAAAACTTTGGACAGATGGAGACACCATACTTTCCGACACCGGAAGGCTTCCCCTTCATCCAACAGGTTCCATTGGAGGAGCGTGTACGAGGGCCAAAGGGACCCAAAACCATTTCCTCCATTTTTGTCAGCAGCAAACAAGGTAAGAGAAAATGGTGGGTAGCGCAGGTCGGCCGGCGTGGGTCGCGAAGATCGGCCGGGTTGGGTCCCGAAGATTGGCCAGGTGATATATTTCCAAGTCAGGATGGTGAGTGGCTTGGAGGGGAACCTCCAGCTAGTGGTGTTACCATGTATGTGCGGGAAGGTGCTGTCTAAGGAACCTTGGTGAGTTTCTTCAGTGAATCTTGTACATGGTACACACTGCTGGCACTGTGCTTCGGTGATGGAGGGAGTGAATTTTTAAGGTAGTGAATGGGTGGGCTGCTTTGTCCTGGATGGTGTTAAGCTTGCGTAGTGTTGGAGCTGCACTCATCCAGGGAAGTGGAGAGTATTCCATTGCACTCCAGACTTGAGCTTTGTAGACGGTGAACAGGCTTTGGGGAGTCAGGTGAGTTACTCGCCGCAGGATTGCTGGCCTCTGACCAGCTCTTGTCACCAACACAGTATTTAAATAGCTACTTCAGTTCAGTTTCTGGTCAATGGTAACCCGCAGGATGTTGATAGTGGGGGATTCAACAATGATAATACCATTGAATGTCAAGGGACAGTGGTTAGCTTCTCTCTTGTTGCAATGGTCATTGCCTGGAACTTGTATGGGGTGAATGTTATTTGTCGCTTGTCAGCCCAAGCCTGAATATTGTCCAGATCCTGCTGCATTTGGACATGGACTACTTCAGTATCTGAGGAGTCGCGAATGGGGCTGAATATTGTGCAGTGTTACGAACCGCGCTGATGTTAAATGTGAGGGTATCCAAAAACACAAAAGGGTAATGTGTAACACCTGTTCATAGTGGTGTATGTGCTTTTTTGTTGGTATGTGAGGAATGAGGTACAACCCAGTGAGGAATAGTCCAGTCGTTGTGTGATGAATTACTAAAGAATATTTATTAACTTGAAGTAAAGACAAAGACACAAGGCACGAAGGACTATACTACACCTTGACTGATGACTATCCATACATAATTTTACATGAAACTATCCTTTGGTCCCCAACTATCTAAGTTACCTGAACTCTTTTCCCAAATAACATCCAATATTAAGTAACTTTATGAAATACATCCAACAAATAATTACCATAACCCGGTTATGGTGACCACATCTGGGAAACAGTCTTCAGGTTCAGTGAAAGCAGAAAACAGCTGTTTCTCTCGGAAGATTAAATCGGAATCTTGCTGCAATTCTGATGTTAGCTGTCTCTCTCCCTCCTTAGTTAGTGTTCTACAGTTATACTATTTCTTTCCCTGTGATGTTATCCACCCTGTGGAGTCGGCCTTTTGCAGGTACATGTCATTTCCTTGGGCTGCCACCAGTGTAGAATCACGGGCATTGTGCGCTCCTGCTGGGAGCACTGGTCAGGAGAAATTCAGGTGATGCAAATGGCCAGCACACAGCCCATGTGCAGCCCATCTGATTCCCGACCCCGCTGATGTCTGATTCGCTGGGGTCAGGCTACAGAGCCTGACTGCTGGAGCAGCTTTGAAAAGCTCCACTCAGCACGACAGCCATTCCAGCCAAGAGGAGGCTGTTAAAAGACCAGCACCAAGGTTCCTGGAGTTGGAGATTAACCAAATGCTGGATGCCATTGAGGAGAGGAGGGACATCCTCTTCGCCAGGGTGGGGTGGAGACTCAAGCCTGCCATACTGAACAATGCCTGGGATGAGGTGGCAGAGGCTGTGAGTTCTGCCTGCCTCACCAGGCAATATCGGAAGATGATAAACAACCTCCTTAGAGCAACTCGATGTCCCTGGCATCACTCCCATCCCTCACTCCTCACATCTGCCCCAATCCCCTAGAGGCCAACAACACACCTGCCTGCATCTTCCTTACAATCCACCCTCCATAAAACCCCAACACATGTATTGCCCTCTTTGGCCAGGAGCCTTGCACCCACATGCCACCCATAAAACCCCTGTCCCAGCGTCTCACTATGTCCTTTCCGTGACCCCAAGAATAAAGCGGCCCATAATCACCAGGAGCGCCAGAGGACAGAAGGGGGGATCCCAGATATTCAGGTCCATAACCCTCTGAGGAAAGGGCCCCATAACCCGTGGGGGAGGCCGAGAATGGGCTGTGGCTGCTATCGGCATGTGCCAAACAAATGGGAGTCCAATGCAACAAAGATGCCCCTATTGCAAGTGAGTCACCCCTCTCCCACAGACCAGTCCTTCCCAAGATCTCACCCATGTCTTTTGTCTTGCAGGATCACCATCAGACGAGGCCGGGCTGTCCGTGGCCACTGCCCCTCCATCCAGACCCTCAGATCATAAGACATCGACGTCTCGCCACTGCTTTCACCTGTACCATCGCAGAGACTATTACCTTGGTGGGTAATGTTAGTGGTCAGGCTCCTGGGTCACCCTCTGGTGAGCATCATAAACATGCTGCAGCACATCAGGTTGAGGCAAGGACTTCCAAGGTAGCGGACAGTCAGAGGGCTGCCCAATCCCAGGGAACAACTGTCGTCCAGACAGATATTGCGTTTCTGGAAAAGATGATCCCATCTCTGTTGCAGATACAAAAGCAGAGTCAGAATCTACAGAAGGCGGTATTAGCACCAGCAAGTGCAGTTGGGGGAGTCCAAACGCCTTCAGGTGCAGGAGATGTTGCCGACAATGCTTGGCACATAGACCAACACTGAGAGGGTGGCGTCTGTAATGGAAGGCCAGGGACAAGATGTCAGAGCCATGTGTCAGGATCAGGACGTCCAAGGTTTGGGGCACACTGTGCTGTCCGTGGCTGAGGCGCAGGACAGGAGAGTGGACATATCCCAGGTGCACATAGACATTGCTGCAGCGCTCCAAAGCTTGGCTCATTCACATAGGATCATGGCCGAGGGCTGACTAACATTAGCCAGTCACAGAGGGACATGACTCAGACAAGAGGGACATGACACAATCCCAAAGCAACATGGCCGAGGCAGTAAAGGACCTTTCTCACTCGCTCAGGGACATGATCCAGTCTCAGTGTGCCATGGCTGAAGGCATCGAGACCTTGGCTCAGACGAGGACGGGCCTTCAGGACTGGTAGGGACAGGTGATGGTGGAACCTCCGGAGCTCACTCCGGTCTCCCAACTGGCCCATAGAGTAACCTGGGGCCAGCGAATACCCCAAAGGAGGAGGAAGTGATGGGGCCCATACCGGTGCCTCCTGGAAGATCACCTCAGCCCTTCCGAATCCCTCCCCTCCCCCCCACCTGACACTGGCGCATCTCATGAGCAGTGGGCAGAATAGGCTAACACATGTCACCTGTAACACCCGAAAGTTGGCTGGGCGCCACCAGGCCCAGGCCTTCCAATCGCTCTGAACGCGATTCCTGACCCCAGCGAGCCAGGTGCCAGTAGGGCCAGGAATCAACAGTGTGAAGCAACAGTGCTAACCACTGTGCTATCATGCCACCCAAGCCAACGCATCACCCAAGGGAGCACCTCCAAAGTGCTGGGAACCGATGAGTGCACCAGGATGTGAGCCGTGCGCGCTACCTGGATATCGAGTGCAGACGTACATGATGTGCAGCTGGTGGTCACACACCAACTGTATATTCATGGAGTGGAAATCCTTTCTATTAATGAAAGGCACCCATGTCAAGCCAGTGTTTGGAGGGCACAATGCCATGACTGCCCCCTGGACATAGGGCATGCCGGCGATGGCAGCAAATCCTGCTGCTCAGGCATCTTTTTGGGCCTTTTGCAGGTGGAAGGTGATGTAGACTGATGCCCAGGCACCATAACACCGCGGATGCACCTGTGCGCAGACGCTTGTGAGATCCCACACAGGTCCCCGCTCGAGCCAGAGGCATAAAGGTTCAGGGCAACCGTCACCTTGACAACAACCATGATTGCGTGTCTTCCATATCCCCGTGGTGCCAGGTCCGCCAGCAGCTGGCACAGGTGGTGCACGGGCTTCCTCCTTAACCAGAATCGGCATCAGCACAGGCGGTCCAGCAGCTCCTCGAAGACCAGGCACTGCGGATATACATGTGGATTGATGTGGTGCCTCCTTCGCACCTCCTCCTCAGCCAGTTGAATGGCTGGCACTTGAGCCTCACCGGCTGGCCCCTCCTATTATGTGGTAGGCTCCTCTGGTGCAAGGTTCTCCCTGGGCTGACCCTGGCACTCTGCCACCATGCATCTGCATTGGCAGCTGTGGTCAGGGAGGTAGCAAGTATCTGCAGTCTGAAATCCATGTCTCAGCAGGGGGAGTGCGGGGAGATAGTACATCAGCAAGGTGAGGATTCACTTGACCATCCAATGCCACCAGGCTACATGGTCACTCTGAGTTGTCCTGCTGCGACACCCTCAACTTGTCCCCCACCCCTGCTCCCTCCCCCCGGCCCCATCTAGTGATTTGCACTTGGCCTGTGATGTGTGGAGGCTCTATCTTCACCACCCTTCCCTGTCAATGGGGGTATTGGTGGCTATTCAACCAATGTTAGCGATAGGCTCTGTGGTCCCTGTTCTGTTTCTCCCAGTGTGGTCTCCTGTGGGTCTCTTCACTGGGTGAGCCTTGTGCTATCTGCAGGAGGGTGGCAACTGGTTGTGTGTTGGAGATGCTCATACTGTGCAGCCATACATCTCCATGTTAACTGGCTGGTGTGAGAGCAGGTCCTAAAGATGGGGGTGAGCAAGGGATGTGTACATTTGCTGCCCTGTGCTGTGGAGCCTAATTTTTCAGTATGTCTGGTGCTGCTCCTGGCTTGGTTTAGCTCAGTTGGCTAGATGGCAGGTTCATGATGCGCAGCAATGGCAACAGCGCGTGTTCAATTCCCGTACCGGCTGAGGTTATTCATGAAGACCCAGCCTTCTCAACCTTGCCCCTTGCTTGAAGTGTGGTGACCCACAAATTAAATTAGCAGCAGTCAGCTCTCAAAGGGGAGAGCAGCCTTTGGTGCTCTGGAACTGTGGAGACATTTACATTTAATTATCAAAGGGATATCTAAACCACAGAGAGGGAATGTGGTATTCAATCGTTGTGTGAGATTATGTGAGTCACTTTTACTGTTGATATTCACCGTACTGAATCCATCCAGCCTGGGTGTGAACTTTGAGATAAGTAAACAGACGCCACCAAAAGAGACCAAAGCTGCTAGAAACATGGTGTAGACATTTTAAAGTGTGCAAAACTGTAAATAAAGTTCCTGCACATTTAGGAACTAGTGTCATCTCTGTATTGCTCTGATGCAAATCAAATAAATGCACAATGTGGAATAGATTAATCAAGGATAATAATAAGGGAAACACTGGTTTGAGAAGAGAATTGAAATATTGAAACCATTTCTGCGGGAACAGTGAAAAGAGGAGATTTTTGGAGGATGGTTACAAATGTATTCCTCCGGATGAAGGTCTAGTGGTGAAGAGGTCACCAATTTAAGATTGTGACAGAGAGAGTGAGGGGCATGATTCGCGGGAATCATGACATTGCAGATTTGGTGCAGTTTGTCACAGGCAACAGTTAAGGCAGGACCACTGCATCTCCCACAGAGTAGTTGTAGATGGATTGGATTGGATTTGTCTATTGTCACATGTACCGAGGTACAGTGAAAAGTATTTTTCTGCGAGCAGCTCAACAGATCATTAAGTACATGGGAAGAAAAGAAAATACATAACAGGGCAACACAAGGTATACAATGTAACTACATAGGCACTGGCATCGGATGAAGCATACAGGGTGTCGTGTTAATGAGGTTAGTCCATAAGAGGGTCATTTAGGAGTCTGGTAACAGCGGGGAAGAGTCTGTTTGTGAGTCTGTTCGTGCGTATTCTCAGACTTTTGTATCTCCTGCCCGATGGAAGAAGTTGGAAGCGTGAGTAAGCCGGGTGGGAGGGGTCTTTGATTATGCAGCCCGCTTTCCCCAGGCAGCGGGAGGTGTCGATGGAGTCAGTAGATGGGAGGTAGGTTCGAGTGATGGACTGGGCTGTGTTCACGACTCTCTGAAGTTTCTTACGGTCTTGGGCCGAGCAGTTGCCATACCAGGCTGTGATGCAGCCAGATAGGATGCTTTCTATGGTGCATCTGTAAAAGTTGGTAAGAGTCAATGTGGACATGCCGAATTTCCTTAGTTTCCTGAGGAAGTATAGGCGCTGTTGTGCTTTATTGGTGGTAGCGTCGATGTGGGTGGACCAGAACAGATTTTTGGAGATGTGCACCCCTAGGAATTTGAAACTGATAACCATCTCCACCTCGGCCCCGTTGATGCTGACAGGGGCGTGTACAGTACTTTGCTTCCTGAAGTCAATGACCAGCTCTTTAGTTTTGGTGGCATTGATGGAGAGATTGTTGTCGCTGCACCACTCCACTAGGTTCTCTATTTCTCTCCTGTATTCTGACTCGTCGTTATTTGAGTTCCGGCCCACTATGGCCGTATCGTCAGCAAACCTGTCGATGGGAGTTGGAATCAAATTTTGCCACGCAGTCGTGTGTGTACAGGGAGTAGAGTAGGGGGCTAAGTACGCAGCCTTGCGGGGCCCCGGTGTTGAGGACTATTGTGGAGGAGGTGTTGTTCATTCTTACTGATTGTGGTCTGTTGGTCAGAAAATCGAGGATCCAGTTGCAGAGTGGGGAGCCAAGTCCTAGGTTTTGGAGCTTTGATGTGAGCTTGGCTGGGATTATGGTGTTGAAGGCGGAGCTGTAGTCAATTAATAGGAGTCTGATGTAGGAGTCCTTGTTGTCGAGATGCTCTAGGGATGAGTGTAGGGCCAGGGAAATGGCGTCGGCTGTGGACCGGTTGCGTCGATATTCGAATTGCAGTGGATCAAGGCGTTTTGGGAGTATGGCGGTGATGCGCTTCATGATCAACCTCTCCAAGCACTTCATTACGACTGAAGTCAGGGCCACCGGATGGTAGTCATTGAGGCACGTTGCCTGGTTCTTCTTTGACACTGGTATGATGGTGGTCTTCTTGAAGCAGGTGGGGACCTCGGAGTGGAGTAGGGACAGGTTAAAGATGTCCGCGAACACCTCTGCCAGGTTGTCCGCGCAGGTTCTGAGTGCATGACCAGGGATCCCGTCGCCTTCTGAGGGTTCACTTTTAGGAAGGCCGATCTGACTTCGGAAGCTGTGATGGTGGGTATGGGTGAGTTATTGGCTGCTGGGGCACTCGACAGTGGATTGTTGGTTACCTGCTCGAACCGAGCATAGAATGCATTGAGTTCATCGGGGAGGGGTGCACTGCTGCCAGAGATACGGTTCGGCTTCGCTTTGTAGCCCGTTATGTTGTTTAGTCCTTGCCACAACCGCCGAGAGTTTGTCTGTGACTCTAGCTTGGTTTGATATTCTCTTTTGGCATCTCGGATGGCTTTGCGGAGATCTTACCTGGATTTCTTGTATAGGTCAGGGTCGTCTGACTTGAACGCCTCAGACCTGTCCTTCAGTAGGGAGTCAATCTCACGATTGAGCCATGGTTTCCGGTTGGGGAACGTACGTACCGCTTTCTTTGGCACGCAGTCGTCCACACATTTGCTGATGAAGTCTGTGCCAGTGGTGGCATACTCATTTAAGTTGGTCGCTGAGTTCTTAAATATGGAGGTGGACTATGGGGAGAGATCAGGGGGGTGGGATTACTCTGTACTATTGACCTGAATAGACCCAATTGCCTCCTCCTGTTCTTTGGTGATTCTAATTGATGCATGAACAGTATTTGATCCTTTGAAAATTTCCAATCCAAATCTAACAAGGCAATAAAGGAACTATGGGGTATCAAATCCAAACCACTAGTGAGAGGTCTTTGCAATGAGATCTACAATACCTTGAGATCTTTGCACTCCTTGAATTCTGGCCCCCTCTGCACCCCCCAATTTTAATCACACCATCGCTGGCAGCCATGTCTTTATTCGTCTGTGTCCCAACCTCTGGAATTCCTTCCCTGAGCTACTCCACATGCTACTTAAAACAATATCTGTTTGGACAAACTACCAGCATCTGTCCTAATATCTCCTTATGTGGCCTCAGTGTCAAATTTGGTCTGATAACCCATCTATGGGGCATTTTATTTTTAAAAAATTTAAATTTAGGAGTACCCAATTAATTTTTTCCAATTAAGGGGCAATTTAGCGTGGTCAATCCACCTACCCTGCACATCTTTGGGTTGTGGGGGCAAAACCCACAGACACGGGGAGAATGTACAAACTCCAGACGCACAGTGACCCAGAGCCGGGATCGAACCTGGGACCGCGGCGCCGTGAGGCAGCAGGGCTAACCCACTGCGCCATCGTGCTGCCCTCTATGGGGCATTTTATGATAGAAGGGTTGTTAGAGTCGAACCATCAACATGTTGTCCTCATTCACTCCATAATTCTAACGTTGTGGAATGGGGGAATGACAACAAACCATTTGGTTTAGTCACATTTTAAGTTTGAGTCACATCTCTGAGCACAGAAACTTCACATTCTTACACTGCAATAGATGACACGGTAGCATAGTGGTTAGCATTGTTTCTTCACAGCACCAGGGTCCTAGGTTCAATTCCCAGCTTGGGTCACTGCCTGTGCGGAGTCTGCACGTTCTCCCCATGTCTGGGTGGGTTTCCTCCGGGTGCTCCGGTTTCCTCCCACAAGTCCCGAAAGACATGCTGTTAGGTAATTTGAACATTCTGAATTGTCCCAGGCGCCGGAGTGTGGCGACGAGGGGCTTTTCACAGTAACTTCATTGCAGTGTTAATGTAAGCCTACTTGGGACAATAATAAAGAGTATTATTATTATTAGAGAGAATTTTGCATGCTACTGATTCTCAAACGCGTGCTCTCTGAGTGGGGTTCTCAACCAACACCACAATCTTGTACAATTATTCAATATGATTGCACATTTTGACTGCTAGCTTCAGTTAGCTACCTGTCTCAGCCTAGCACCGACTGAAAACTACAATGTCGTACAACCTTACAGCACAGGAGGAGGTTGTTCAGTCCATCATGCCTGTGCTGGCTCTTGAAATGAGCTATCCAATTACCCTACTCCCCTTCTGAAGGGAGTGAACGACACACCATAACAGTTGGTTGCGTGCAAAAGATTCTCCTCCTCATGCCTCTGGCTCTTTTCTCAAGTCTTTTAAAGTCTACGCTGTCTGGGTTACCGACTCTACTGCTAGTGGAAAATGCCTTTCCTTAGTTAATTGAACAAAACCGTTCATAATTCGACACCTCTATCAAATCCCTCGTTGCTTCAAGGAGATCCAATCCCAACTTTTCCAGTCCTTCACCTCTGCTACTTGTCCCGTTAAATCTCCACCGCACCCTCCCCAAGGCCATGACTTCCTTCCTAAATTGCAGTGCCAGGGATGGGCCACAATAGTCCAACTGAGGGTGACCAGTAATTTATGAAGTTTTAATATCCCATGAATCGTTAAGACGAATACAAAACCTCATCGCAAAATTGATTCTGTCACAGAATTTAGTTATCATAACTGAATTGGTTTCTTACCACACAGTCACTGACAATAAAATAACAATTTTTGTTGATCCAGTTGATTTGGTAACCCATTAGAATGGCTGGGTAAATGATTGAAAGTCGACTGTAAAGTATGGATGAACTGAACCAAGATAGAGCAACTAGATTAAGACATTCAACGCATAAATAACAGCACGGAGGATGCAGAAAAAATGGCGTCAGACTGCCATCACTGTGGGGTTAGCATTGCTGCCTCACAGCACCAGGGACCCAGTTTAATTCTGCCCTTAGATGACTGTCTGTGTGGAGTTTGTACGTTCTCTCCGTGGGCATCCTCCGGGTGCTCTGGTTTCCTCCAACAGTCCAAAGGTGTGCAGGTTAGGTGGATTGGCCATGCTAAGTTGCCCCTTAGTGTCCAAAGGTGTGCAGGATTTGTTGCAGGGATGGGGCGAGGGACTGGGCCTAGGAAGGGTGCTCTTACGAAGGGTCCGTGCAGACTCGATGGGTCAAATGGCCTCCTCACGCACTGTCGGGATTCTATGATCACTTGGCGGACGCAGACCGTCCTGACATAACTCCCATCATCCATTGGAAGAAGCCAACTTTGTTGCTGTATTCGATGATGTACTCTGGGTAGATCTGGTGCTTCTCAAAAATGACAAAGATCGATGGGTGGGCGCCATTGTCGGTGCAGCTGTCATACAGGTTGGTGTATGTGGCATCTTTCGAAGGTGGCCTACAGTAATCTGCCCTTCCTTTGAAAAACTGGCCAACCAGAACCCTGGCTAGAAACATCGTCTTGGTGGCTGACGTAGTTGAGAAATAGTTGTCTGCGTAGGAGGCATCTCTGGCAAAGTAGCTTCCTAATGGGGGAACAAAACATTCTTTTTAAAGTTTATATATATTCGCAAAATAAAAACAATTAACAAACTGAAATTAGATTGTACCTTCCTTCACCACCCACACATCTCCCTAGCCCACAGCAGGACACCTCATGATGGAAGTCTCATCATTGGAATAGATTCAGATTCCCACCCAACACAATTTCTCAGTCTAGTTCCATTGTTGAAATAACCAGGTATTTAAAGGTCAATAGTTCAGACTTTTAGAATTGCTATTCAGAAAGATAATCCACTTATCAAGAATTTGTCATGTCCTACAGTATTTGTAATGTGTTGACCACATCTCAAACAGGAGGGTCACACCCCTGCATGAGGTGGCAGGCAGGCCACCAGCATATCCCTGGAGACTGCAGACTTGTGATTTTCTGATGGGCACCTCATGGCCCCTCACCAAAATCGAGGACTCAGAAACTCTACCTTCAAATGTGAAAATGTTTCCCTCTCTTCCTACTTTTTCAGTTCTTCTCCCTCCCATCTTACAATGGTTTCTGAAAGACGATGAAGTGGGCTGCGGTATTGATCAGTGGGCGAGCACGATGAGCAGCCCGCCGCGATGGGGCTGATGAGAGATCATCAGAAGAGCTGCAGGACAAAGTGGAGGATCTAGAGAACAGATCGCTCGGGCAGAATTTAAGGAGGGCAGCGAGGGAATGGACGCCGATGCATATGTGGCCCGAATGTTCGAGAAGCCTGCTGGGTGAAGGAGCATTTGCTCAGCCCTGGGAAGTGGACAGGGCGCACAGGGCATTTATGAGGAAGCCGCAGAGAAACAAGCCGCCGAGGGCGATGGTGGTGCGAATGCATCGGTTCCTGGATAAGGAACGGATTTTGAGGTGGGCCAGGCAGACCAGACGCTGCACCTGGGAAGGCAGCGAGCTGCGTGTCTATCGGGACCTGGGTTCAGATCTGGCCAAAAGGAGGGGGAGCTTCAATAAAGCGATGTCGGCCCTCTTTAAGAAGGGGATGAAGTTTGGCATGTTGTATCCAGCGTGTCTGTGGGTCACGTATGAGGAACAGGACTCTACTTCGGATAGCCAGAGGAGGGGATGAACTTTATCAGGGACAAGGGACTGGCAGGAGAAGGAGGTATTGAAGTTTGGAGCGGGTGTTAATGTTTGGAAAATTTTGTTAAACTTCTTTTCTTCTGGTTTGTATGAACCATTTTGTAGTATGTTTGGGGCCGTTGCTCAGTTTTGTCTTGTGGGTTTGTTTTGTTCTCGATAGGGGATGGTGGGTTGCTTTTTCTTCTTTGTATTTGTTGGGGATTGTAATGTTTGTAGAGGGAAGTTGGTTGAGGTGGGGGAAGAGGAATCAGTGGGGGGGTAGGATGCTTGGCGCCATGGGTGGGTGCTACCAGGCTAGCTGGGCGGGCTAGCTCAGGGAAGCGCAGTGGGGGGTGAGCAGGTGATAAGTTTGTTGATGGGGGTTGGGTTGTTATTTTGTTATGGAGTGGGGGGAGGGATGGGAGGGGGGTAGAAGTCTGCTGACAGGGTAGTGATTGGCGAATGGCGATAGGGTGGGGGTTGATGATGGTGGGCACCCGAGGGTGGGCCCGAGGAGGCGTGGGACGTGGGCCAGGGAGTGGTCTAGGAAGGGCTATGGTTGATCGGCAGGGAGGGCCGGGGGGGGGGGCACTCCACAAGCCTGATGGCAGTGGCGGCTTTGATGGTGTGGCGACAGTGATGGAAGTACATTGGAGTGGAGGGAGCGTCAGTGTGGGTTCCAATGTGTGGTAACCACTGGTTTGTGCTGGGGAGGCTAGAGAGAGGGTTTCAGAGGTGGCAGCGAGCTGGGATTGAACGGTTAGGGGACTGTTCATTGACAGCAGCTTTCCATGCTTGGAGGACTTGGAGAAGTTTGAGCTGCCGATGGGAATGGGTTCCGGTATCTGCAGGTGAGGGACTTTGCACGGAGGCAGATTTCAACCTTTCCACTTCTACCGCCTCAGGGGATACAGGATAAGGTAGTTTCGAAAACGAGAGTGGGGGAGGGGAAGGTCTCGGAAATTTATAAAGCGCTCATGGAGTGGGAAGGAACCCAGATAGGGGAGGTAAAGTGTAAATGGGAAGATAAGTTGGACAAAGAACTAGAGGCGGGTCTGAGGGAGGACACCCTGAGTAGAGTTAACACGTCCTCGCCGTGTGCCAGGCTCAGCCTGATCCAATTCAAGGTGGTCCACCGGGCACATATGACTGTGGCCCATATGAACAGGTTCTTTGAAGTGGTGGAGGATAGATGTGGGCGGTGTGAGCAAACCATGTCCACATGTTCTGGGCATGTCCAAAGCTTAGGGGTTTTTGGCAGGGATTTGCTAATGTCATGTCCACGGTGCTAAAGACAAGGGTGACACCGAGACCAGAGGTGGTGATTTATGGAGTGTCGGAAGACCCGGGAGTCCAGGCGGCGAGAGAGGCTGACGTTTTGGCCTTTGCCTCCTTGGTAGCCCGGAGACGGATCTTATTGGCAAAATCGGTGATGTCGGTTAGTGACGTGGTTGGGTTTCCCATGCTTGAGAAGATCAAGTTCGTCCTGAGAGGATCGAGGTTAGGGTTCATCTGGAGGTGGCAGCCGTTTATCGACTTATTTGGAGAAAACTAAGCTGTCAGCCGATATGGTGGGGCGGGGGGGAGAATAGGGATGGAGGAGGATAGAGGGAGATAGTTGAGGCAGGATCAGTGAGTGGAGGAGGAGGAATGGGGAACTGTGTGTGTAAGTAATGTTGGCTGGGTATGATCGTTGGTGGGGGGGGTTGCTATTTACTTTGTTATGCTTGCTTTTTGAAATTGTTGTTAAAAAATTACAAATGCCTAAATAAAATGTTTTTTAAAAAGAAGAATTAGAAGAAGTAGGTACCTTCGAGCCTGCTCCACCATTCAATCAGATCATGGCTGATCTCTTCCTGGTCTCAAATGCACCTCCTTGCCGGTTCCCCATATCCCATTAACCTGTTTTTAAAATCAGAAATATATCTACTTCCTTCTTGAAACCATTTAATGACTCAGATTCCACAGCACTACAGCACTATTGGGCAGCGAGTTCCACAAATTCACCACCCTCTGCGAGAAGTAGTTCCTCCTCATCCCAGTTTTAAATCTACCACCTCTCAACCTGTATCTGTGACCTCGCCTTCTAGATTGCCCCACAAGGGGAACATTTGGTCTACGTTTACTTTATCAATCCCTTTTAGTATTTTATACACCTCGATCAGATCCCCCCACATTCTTCTAAACTCCAGCGAGTATAAGCCCAAACTGTTCAATCTCTCCTCATACGTCAACCCTTTCATCCCTGCAATCAACCTGGTGAACCTCCTCTGAACTGCCTCCAAAGCCACCACATCCTTCCTCAAATAAGGAGACCAAACTGGACACAATACTCCAGATGTGTTCTCACCAACACCCTATACAATTGCAAGAACACTTCTATACTTTTATACTCCAGTCCTTTTGCAATAAACGCTGACATTCCATTTGCCTTTTTATTACATGATGTACCTGCATACCGACTTTCCGCGATTCATGAACAAAGACTCCCAGATCCCTCTGCCCAGACACATTTTGAATCTGCTTTCCATTTAGATAATAATTTGCCTTTCTATTTTTTCGGCCAAAATGGCTAACCTCACAGTTACCTACATTAAAATCCTATGCCAAATTTTGGCCCTTTCTCCTAGCCTATCTATATCTGTTAGATACATGGGAACACCATCATCTGGAAGTTCCCCTCCACGCCGCACACCATGCTGACTTGGAAATATATATCACTGTTCCTTCACTGTTGCTGGGTCAAAATCCCGTAACGCCCTCCCTAACATCACTGTGTACCTTGCACATAGAACATAGAACAGTACAGCACAGAACAGGCTCTTCGGCCCTCGATGTACTGCCGAGCTTTGTCCGAAACCAAGATCAAGCTGTCATTCTGGTGTGCTCCATGTGCCTATCCAATAACCACTTGAAAGTTCCTAAAGTCCACTATCACAGCAGGCAGTCCATTCCACACCCTAACCACTCTCTGAGTAAAGAACCTACCTCGGACATCCCTCCTATATCTCCCACCCTGAATCTTATAGTTATGCCCCCTTGTAACAGCTACATTCGCCCGAGGAAATAGTCTCTGAACGTCCACTCTATCTATCCCCCTCATCATCTTATAAACCTCTCATGTCGCCTCTCATCCTCCTTCGCTCCAATGAGAAAAGTCCTAGCTCCCTCAACCTTTCCTCATAAGACCTACCCTCCAATCCAGGCAGCATCCTGGTAAATCGATACCCACGCAAACACGGGGAAAACGTGCAAACTCCACACAGACAATGATCCAGAGTCGGGATCGAACCTGGGACCTCGGCGCCATGAGACTGCAGTGCTACCACTGCGCCACCGTGCTGCCTGGATTGTGTGGAGTTGAGGGTAGGAGGTAGACAGGAGAATGGAGTTAAGGCCATGGTCAGACCAGCCATTGATCTTATTGAATAGCAGGGCAGGCTTGATGGGCCCAATAGCCAATCCCTGCTTCTATGTCTCATGATTCTATGAGCTGCTGCTGTCATTACTGCTGTGAATTGAAGTAAAAGTTGTATGTGGCCTTCAGAGACATCTGATTTAGATTAACTTAGATCCATTAGCCCAGCTTTGTAAAAATGGCTTGACTATGAGTTCTCAGGATGGTTGTTTCAGCTGCAGATGTAAGCACGGTATTCCCTGTTACCTTTCCCGAATCCTTCTCCATGCATCCCACAGGTCCTCCAGTCGAAGTTCTCCACACAGACGGTCGCAATGGGTGAGGAATCCCAACCATAGAAAAGTTGCCTCTCGTCCACCTCCTTACCGCCATTTTTCTTATTCATCTGTTCTTTCTGCCTGTCTCACAAATACAAACACACCACTGTGACCAAACTGCCCGGAGAAAAGATTTGTTTCCCGTATGGTCCACGACAGACAACGTCTTCTGTCGCCGACCTCCAAAACCTTACAAAGCTTGGCGATGTCGATACAGGGAAAGTGGTTCTCTGGTCTGACAGCTCAGAAGAAAGGGGGTGCAATCCTACAATTAGAACAAAGCCTGCTTAGGAGTGAACTTAGTGCTTCATCACACAATGGATAGTGAGGATCTTACCCCAAAACATTACCCCAAAAGATGAGGCTAAGGGGTGATTGCAACAGAAAATCCCCAAAATGAGACTGATAAAGGTTTGGTCTGAGCCATTAACTCTGTTTCTCTCTCTCCACAGATGATGCCAGACCTGCTGAGATTTTCTATTTTGATAGTTTTGTTGGTTTGGAGTGGGTATAAAGACATATTGAACTGACTTTCATGGTCCCTCGCTGGTGGGTTTGCAGGCAGGGATTGGGGCCCATAATATTCTCCAGATGGCCCTTCCATCTCCCTCCAGCTCACCCCAACACTATGCAATTTTATGATGGAGCAGGTGAGCCTACACTATCCCATCTGTCCATACCCTAATTTAGGCCCTTAATTGGGCAATTGATGACCATTTAAGGGCATTTTCCGACAGACTCAATCTTGAGGCTACTGGGAGGAGTTCAGGGGAAGAGGGGGAAGCCCCAGCAAATCACTACTTGAGCCTTGGATGGGTTCGGAAGGGTTGTCGTTATTGCCCCCAAAAGTCTCCTTTTCTCATTGGCCATTTGCCCCCTCCCCTTCAGGTTTGTCTTCCGCGATTACTCACCCCCACCACCCCAGTCTCTCCAAGAAGAACCCCAGATCCCTCTCCCCACTCACTTCATGCCTCAATTCCTCTGCCCGTCCTAAGACCACCGACACTTCCCTGGTTCTGGACTCCATGGGTTGGATTCTCCACCCCACCGTGCCACATTTCTGCCCCGACCCGCCGGCGGGATTCTCCGTTATGCCAGCTGGTCAACGGGGTTTCCCGTTGTGGGGCAGCCATCGGGAAACCTCCGGGCGCCAGCAAAATGCAGAAACACGCCGACGGAGAATTCCGGCCCAAATATGGGACCTGGGGCCTGCTTATAGTCCCCATCCTGGCCACTTCTACTCCTGGTGAGACTACAGAGTTGCTGACCAATCAGATTGGCCAACATCAGCTCTCTGAGGCAGGACTTCCTCCTTAGTGAGGGGCAGATGGTCCGACTCCAGACAATCAACGCTCCTTGGAATGTTCAGTGACTGCGGGGCAGCCAATATTAGTGGGGATGTGTTCATCACTGACTCTTTGGGTGAGGGTTGAGAAATCCAAAAAATCCTGCCCATCGAACCAAGATGGGTAAATGGAGTTAAAATTCACACCAGCCATGATCAGATTGGGTGGAGGAAAAGGCTCAAGGGGCTGAATGGCCTCCTTCAGTTCCTATGTTCCGATAAGGGAGGGGAAGAAAATAGCAAGAATGTTTCTCACCATCTGCTCCATTTTGGATTAACTATGGGTTAACTCCTATCACCACTGCAAATCTCAGTGCCCGAAAGGTTGGGCAATCAGCCAGCGTACATCAGCACAGCTTCCTCAGTTATAATGAGGGATGTTCAACTCTATTCACCAGGACGGTCCCTGCAGTCTGGAGGGTGGACCGGTTTTAATTTGTGTTTACTCTGAATCCAGCCAATGCTGCTCTGACAGCTGTGATACAGTGGGCCTCACTCTCGCCCCTGAGTTCACTGCCCTGAGCATCAGGTCAATCAAGGCTGGCCCTCCGGTGCAGTACTGAACAAATGCTACATTGTCGGAGGCACTGCCTTTCAAATGCCGGTTAGAGCAAGATCCCGTCTGCCCCCTCTGAGGGACAGAATAGATCCGACAAGAACAGTAGAGGAGTTATCCCCAGTTTCCTAACCAGCCAACCATCATCAAAATAAATTCTCTGTGGGGAGGAGGGGGGTCATTATTGAGTTATTTGCAGGATCTTGCTGTGCATAAATTGGTTATCTCATTTCCTACATTAAAAACAATGACTACCTTTAAAACAAGTACTTAATTGGCTGTATAGATTTTTTGGGATATCCTGGAGTATTGTGTACAGTATTGCTCTCCTTATTTAAGGAAGGATGTAAACTTGTAGGAAGGATTAAAGAAGAATGTATTTAAGGAAGGCTGGGCAGCACGGTAGCACAAGTGGCTAGCACTGTGGCTTCACAGCGCCAGGGACCCAGGTTCGATTCCCCGCTGGATCACTGTCCGTGAGGAGTCTGCGTGTTCTCCCCGTGTCTGCACGGGTTTCCTCCGGGTGCTCCGGTTTCCTCCCACAGTCCAAAGACGTGCAGGTTAAGTGGACTGGCCATGCTAAATTGCCCTTAGTGTCCAAAACGTTTGGAGAGGTTATTGGGTTACGGGGATAGGGTGGAAGTGAGGGCTTAAGTGGGTGGGTGCAGACTCGATGGGCCGAATGGCCTCCTTCTGCACTGTATGTTCTATGTAAATGCATTAGAAACAGTTCAGACAAGGTTTACCAGACTAATACCTGGAATGGGCAAGTTATCTTACAAGGAAAGGTCAGAGAGAAAAGGTTTATGTTCACTGGAGTTTCGAAGAGTAAGAGACAATGTAATCGAAACCTTTCAGATCCTGAGGGATATTGACAGGGTGGATGTGGAGAGAATGCATCCTCTTTTGGGAGAATCTAGAACTAGGGGTCACTGTTCAAAAATAAGAGGTCGCTCATTTAAAATGGAGAGGAGGAAAATAAATTTCTCTCAGAGGGTCGTGAGTCTCTGGAACTCTTCCTCAAAAAGCAGTGGAAGCAGAATCTTTGAATATTTTTAAGGCAGAACTGGATAGATTCTTGATTAACTAGGGGGTGAAAGATTATCGGGGACTAGGCGGAAAGTTAAAATCAGATCAGCCATGATCTTATTAAATAGCGGAGTAGGCTCTAGGGGTGGAGTGGCCTACTCCTCCTAATTCATATGTTCGGAAGCGTACAAGTCATTACATAAATTGAAGTCTGTCTTCTCTATGTATACCTACATATCCAGATGCTACATCGATCACTACAGTTTGTGTATAGAACTATCAATCAGTCCACAGCACATGGTGTGATCGGAGAAATACATTTGATGAAGCTTCAGCATTTGATCCTAAAAGTGCAATTATTTTCAACTCCTGGGGACCACAAGGTGCAACAGGCTCTCCTCCTCCTTTCTTACCAATCTGTCCTTCCTAAAACTATTCTTTATATTGACCACTTGTTTTCTTGAAAGAAACTATAAAGAACGCTTGAGGTCTTCCATGACCAATGGGTGCCGTGAGGACTGGGGTGCATCATCAGATCTGGGAAAGATATTTTGTTTTAATTTTGTAAGCTTTCTTTTGAAGTTTTGATTTTTGTTACAACTGTCCCACCAGAGTGTCACCGCATCCTCCCCACCCAGGTTTGTTAGTTTATTTTTGATTATTTTGGTTTTATTTAAAGAAATATTATTGTCAGGGAAACAGAGGTAGCATTGAGTGATTTCTATTTGTATTGTTAAATATTAGAAATAAGGTGTAGCTTTAAGTGGGTTTAATTTAGTGTTGCTGTGTAAGGAAGGGGAAACATTTACTTAGATTCATTCTAGACAAAGGTGGTTGTGTGTGCGGGGGTTTGGTCAGCCAAAACTATGTTTCTAATGTGCTTGGAGAGGGTTACAGCATGCAAAGTAAATAAGCTGGGAGAAGTATACAGTCATTGTTTATCATAGATTATCATAGAATTTACAGTGCAGAAGGAGGCCATTCGGCCCATCGGGTCTGCACCGGCTCTTGGAAAGAGCACCCTACCCAAGGTCAACACCTCCACCCTATCCCCATAACCCAGTAACCCCACCCAACACTAAGGGCAATTTTGGGCACTAAGGGCAATTTATCATGGCCAATCCACCTAACCTGCACATCTTTGGACTGTGGGAGGAAACCGGAGCACCCGGAGGAAACCCACGCACACACGGGGAGGATGTGCAGACTCCGGACAGACAGTGACCCAAGCCGGAATCGAACCTGGGACCCTGGAGCTGTGAAGCAATTGTGCTATCCACAAAGCTACCGTGCTGCCCTTTAGTAACCATGAGCACCTTTAGGGTAGGAAGGCTTTTGAGTTTGGTTTTAGCTGGATTTATAGTAGCTGGAGCTGGGGCAGCACGGTGGAGCAGTGGGTTAGCATTGCTGCCTCACTGCGGCGAGGTCCCAGGTTCGATCCCAGCTCTATCCGTGTGGAGTTTGCACATTCTCCCCATGTTTGCCTGGGTTTCGCCCCACAACCCAAAGATGTGCAGGGTAGGTGGATTGGCCACGCTGGTTAGGCCAGCATTTATTGCCCATCCCTAGTTGCCCTTCAGAAGGTGGTGGTGGGTTGCCTTTTGGAACTGCTGCAGTCCTTGAGGTGTAGGTACACCCACTGTGCTGTTAGGACAGGTGTTCCAGGATGTTGCCCCAGCGATAGTGAAGGAACAGCGATATATTTCCAAGTCAAGGTGGTGAGTGACTTGGAGGGGCACCTCCAGGTGGTGGGATTCTCATGTATTTGCTGCTCTTGTCCTTCGATGGTAGTGGTCATGGATTGGGAAGATGTTGTTGAAGGAACCTTGGTGAGTTACTGCAGTGCATCTTGTAGATGGTACACACGGCTGCCACTGTTCGTTGGTGGTGGAGGATTTGATTGTTTATGGAAAGGGCAACAATGAAGCGGGCTGCTTTGTCCTGGATAGTGTTGAGCTTCTTGAGTGTTGTTGGAGCTGCGCTCAAGTGGAGAGTATTCCATTGCACTCCGGAGTTGTGCCTTGTCGATAGTGGACAGGCTTGGGGGGTTCAGGAGGTGAGTTACTTGCCGTAGGATTCCTAACCTTCGACCTATCCTGGTAGCCACAGTATTAATGTGACTAGTCCAGTTAGTTTCTGATCAATAGTAACCCACAAGGTGTTAATGAGGGGGATTGTAGCCATCTGGGATGGCCACTTACAACAAGAAACATGGACGTTCGCAAAGCCTAAAGGGAAATGTGGACAATGTAAGATTCAGGCAGGCACAGAGCCTGAATATATATTCGTGAGCAGAGAATCCAGACAGCATCGAAACCCTCAACCGATGAGCATTTTAATGGCCCATCTCCGTAAGACAAAGGATTGATACTCAGGTAACCGATACAAGCCCAGACATTTCGGCGCCACTCCCTTCACTCAGAAAGCATAAACAGCAGGGTCAATGACCGCTTAGGACACGCCCAGCCATCAAGGCACCCACCCCTTTATTGGCTCAGATCGAATACAGTGATCGGGAACTGCCCAATTAATTGGGTCCAAACCTAAGGACCGCCCAAAAGAGCACGAAACTCCCCAAGGATAAAGAGAGACACTGCCATGTGTTCGACCTCTTTTGGACCTGGTGCTCCAGCAACGTCCACCTCCAATTGCAGCACCACCAGAAGCAAATTCATGTTCAATGCCCGCTACCAGACGGATGAGCCCAGCTGAGCAGCAGTTACTTCTCCAGACCCAGCAGATCCAGATTCGAACAACGGCCACTGTTCCTCTGACCTAAGCCGGGTGCCTGAAGTTAAGTACAGGTTGTCATAGTTGATAGGTGTAGTTTAACTAGTAGTGTTTATGTTGCATGATAATTGTGTATGTAAATAAAGTACCCTTGATCGTGAACAATAACTGGTGTTTGGCTCTTTGATCGATATCTGGGTGAACCTTGTGGTGGTATCATTTGATACCTGGCGACTCTGAGCAATATAATATCGATATCTAAAGAAAGAAGGGCAACCTTATTGATTGCTATATTTATAGCAGGTAAAAAAGGCAACAGGACTCAGCTGGATATTGTCCAGGTCTTGCTGCACTTGAACACGGACTGCTTCATTATCTGAGGAGATGCTGGTGCTGAACATTGTGCCCCGCACGACATGGCAGACCCACAGAGCGGGTCGGCCACTATCTTAAAACACTGGCCGGGATTCTTCAAAACGGCGGCTAAGTGTTTCACGCCGGCGTCAACGGGCCTCTTGGCCCAGCGATTCCGTGGCACACAGGGGGCCAGCAAGGCGCAGGAGTGCTTCACGCAGCTCCAGCCCTGCACGTCCGGCCGCAGGTCCGTGCATGCGTGCGCCGGCCGCTCCCGCGCAACAAGGCGGACCCACACAGTGGCCCGCCGCGGAAGTAGGTAGGCCCACCCCAAATCGCGCGCGCCCGCCGATCGGTGGCCCCCGATCGCGGGCCTGGCCGTCGTGGTGGCCCCCCCCCCCCGGAGACTGATCACCCCGCTCCCCACCAGGACGGCCACTGCAGCCGTCACGGCGTGCTCCCGCCGGGTGAAAGCATATGTGAACCACGCCGGCGGGAACTTGGCTGGTCGACTGCAGAGAATCGCCGCGGGGCCTCTTTCAATGGCCCTCGACTGGCGCCGCGTCGACCGCGCGCGACTGGCGCCAATTCTACAGTCGACAGAGCTTCGCATCCCGATGTCGGACCCGATCGCGGGTCTGACGCCCCATTCTCCGCCCCCGCGCCGAGCGCGATTTCGGCACAGCGGCTCGGAGAATCCAGGCCACTATCTTTGAAAACTATACATTTGTGAAGCTAAACAAGTATTGTATCATAATCAAACTTTTCCTGTTTAATAATTGTTTTTCTTGTTGTTAAAGCTAATTAATAGTACGTGACTCTGTTCTTCCATATTTTCTAATAAAAAAGCAAAAATAAGGGTCGGAGAATCCCCGGGGGACGGCGCGAATCGGCCCCGCCGCCCCGACACCGGCTGCCGTATTCTCCGGCGCCGGGGTTCATGCCACGCTGGTCGGGGATGGTTGGCTGCAGCCCCCTGGAATTCTCCGGGCACCGATGGGCCGAGCGGCCATCCATGTTTGGCCAGTCTCGCCGGCGTGGGTTACGTATGGTCCCACACGGCGGGACCTGGCAGGTAAGTCGGCGGGGCCGGTCCTCGGGGAGGCACGGGGGGATCCAGCCCCGGGGGGGGCCCCCATGGTGGCCTGGCCCGCGATCGGGATCTACCGATCTGTGGGCGGGCCTGTGCCATGGGGACACTCCTCCTTCCGCGCCGGCCGCTGTAGGGTTCCGCCATGGCCGGCGCAGAGAAGACAACCCCCTGCACATGCGCGCCAATATAAGCCGGCCGGTCTGCGCATGCGCGGAACCATGCCGGCGGTTCCGTGCATGCGCGAGATCACGCCGGCCCTTCGGCGCATGCACAGCCCCTTCGGCACCGGTTGGAGCGGCGGCAACCCCTCCAGTGTTTACCTCGCCCCCGGAAGTGCGGAGAATTCCGCACTTTCGGGGGCTGTTGACGCCGGAGTGGTTGGCACCGGTTCGCCTGCCGGAGTGGGGACCTAGTCCCCAGAAGGGAGAATCCTGTCTATGATCTTTTGAGCCAAAATTAAATTCTGAAATCTTCCTACCCAGTTGTAACACCAACTGGGATCGCAAACTGTGCATCATCAGCTTCCAAAACGACATTTTAATTTAATTAGATAGGTTTCCTTTCTAATTTTGTCATTGGTTACAGTTGCCCTTTAAGAGGCCTTTAAGACAAACTTGCAGGAGCTGGAGTGCATCAGCAGCCCTGAAATTGCTATTTTAAATAGATAAGTTTCTTGTGATGTACCCCTTTAAGGCATCGTTCATTTATTATTTACTCAAATGAGTATAAAGGAAATCTTCTGGGACACTGAGTGCTGTTAAGTCTTTGGCAGAGGTCTGTGATGCTGCATTATGTGAGTAAACCAATGATCAAGAAAAAGAATCTGTGTCTAGTTTCATACTCGCTCCTGTGAAGCCTCTTGGGACATTATTCCATGACATTAGATGATCTGTGTAAATATGTTATTGTTGTGTCTCTGTTGGTAGTTCTCTAGCCTCTGAATCACAAGGTTCTTGGTTCAAGTCCCACTCCAGGGCTTGAGCACAAGAATAAATCAATGCTAACACTTTAACACAGCACTGAGGGAGTGCAGCACAGCCTTTCGTATGGGATGTTAAACTGAGCCCCTCGGGTTGGTGGAAAAGATCCCAAAGGACTATTTTGAAATGGGAAGAGAGTTCTCTCTGGTGTCCTGGCCAATAATTATCCCTCAAATCAACATTACAAAAGCAGAGGAACTGGTCATTATCACCTTACTGTCTGTGGGATCTTGCTGTGCACAGATTGACTACTGCGATTCCTACGTTATGAAACAACCTTACTTCATTGGTTGTAAAGCTCTTTTGAGGTGACTGTTACTCATATAAATACCACGTTGCTTATCACGAACCATTGAAAGATTTCCCAAAGGGCCAGGTTTTGGATCCGTTCGATTTTCCTGATCACACTATTCCTCATCGTTCTCTGAAAGAGGGACTGCACCCGTTTATATTCCACTGAAGATTCAGGCACAAGGACGAGCTACAGAGAGAAGGTTAACAGTCAGAATCACAGAGCAGTGGCTAATGTAATCACCATTAAACAGAGCGAGGCTGCATATATTTATTTCACTTCAACCATCCTTTTGAGAATGTAGATATAAAAACAGAGCATTATGGCCACACAAGGAAAAGGAGTTGGGTTAATGGATGAGATGGGAAGCAGTGTATATCCCATGTGTCTGAACAAAGACTTTGAATTTATGTGGCAACTTTCACAACATTGCTGTGTTCAAACCGGCTGCCCGTTTCCAAAACAAAGTCCCACCGTTCACAACTTCCTTGTTCGCGTTTATATTTATCTGCGCTTTGTCCATCACATCGCCTGTCACGATCAAATGTGTATCCGCATTTTCTTTCCCCAAGGAGAAGGCAGCCACGACAGAACAGAGACCTCGACATGTTTTAATGAGGAGTTGGTGTCAAAGTCACCATTAGCGCTGGATGTAAACATTTAATTCTCTAATTTCGAAATGTTCGCCAGTTTTAAGGTGGTTCATTTTTTTTCTTAAATGAGGATTGTCACATTTAAAATTTCCTATTTGCTCAGAGGCTCCCCTAGTCTGCCTGCCATACACAGTTACCACAATGTACTGCACAAACCAACGTTGCCCTCGCATTGCTGGAACCTATCTCATTGACTCCCGTTGAAAAGCATGTTCATCAGCATGGAGTGAGGCACTGCATAGGGTAAACGGGACCTCCTCATGTGCAAGGATGAGCCTGATACAGTTTAAGGTGGTGCACAGGGTGCATATGATTCAGGTGAGAATGAATTCTCTTTCAGGGGGTAGCAGATGAGTGTGAGAGGTGTGGGCGGGCATGCTTTGGGGTTGCGGAAAATTGGGAAGATTCTGGCGGGAGTGTTCGCAGTCTTAGCCAGGGTAGTGGAGGAAGGAGTGGATCCGGACCCTTTGGTGGCAATATTTGGTGTTTCAGAGGAGCTGGAGCTTATGAACAGGAGGAAGGCCGATGTCTTGGCCTTCGCCACTCTGATTGCACGGCGGCGGATTTTGCTGGAGTGGCGGTCGGCATCGCCACCAGGGGTAGCGGCTTGGTTGGGTGACCTGTACGACTTCCTGTGATTGGAGAGGATAAAGTATGAGTTCAGGGGCTCTTCAGGGGGGTTTGGGGAAAGGCAGGGGATGTTTGTGACCGTGTTTGAGGGGCTGTTCGTCATGGGGGAGGAGGGGGTTAAAAAGGGGAAAAATCTGTGCAGACTGTATGGTTGATTGTAGGGAAGCATGTTTCCCGGGGTGTTTGCTCGCTGAACCTGTTCTGATACATGTTTGTAATAAAATACATTTTTTTAAAAAGAAAGAAAAGCATGTTCATCATTCATGATTTTGACGATTAAGAGGGAACATAACCCAACAGAGCATCGAGCGAGATGGGAGTTAACATTGCTTTACCAGCTGACAGTCTTTACCTTATATCCATTGGTTGGCTGAGCTGACATTTCCCAGTGTGTTGGAGTGGCTTTGTTTTGGGGTGGATCCTCTTTTACCGGGACATTCCTGTGAGAGAAAGACAGCGATCAATTGAAGAGCCTTTCCATGGTATTAAATGCTGGGTTGTACTGTTCAACGGAGTAAGAAATTATGTTGAGGCTGATGTTGCATTTTAGAACATTTGGAAACTAGGATTATGACATTCGATCGTCCCGCTGTTCAATCAGATGACAGCAGATCGGTAGTTCTACTTTTTCCTTCTTTGGGGGTGTTGCTTGAGGGAAAGATATTAGCTGGGACACTGGGAATAACTTCCCTGCTCTGCTTCAGAATAGTCCCATGGGATCTTTTACATCTACCTGAGTGGGCAGATGAGAACTTGGCTCATCTGAAAGACAGCACCTCCGACAGTGCAGCACTCCCTCGGTACTGCACTGGAGGGTCAGCCTTGAACAGGATGATTCGGAGGTGAGAGGTTCTGCCACCTGATCCATTGCTCCTTTCACCGCTGGCCCAAATCCTTTCCTGATCTAACAAAATCTTCAGATCTCAATTTTGAAAGCTCCAATTGACCAAATGCTTCCTAATCACCCCCACTCGCCCGACTCCAATTTGAAGTGTTTTTGGCGATATTTAACCATTTTGTTTCTTTCTGAATTGAATTGTGTTTAAGGATTGTGTTTTAAAGTAAACAGTTTGTATTGTCCAGACACTCGCCAACACTAAGGGCATTCAAATGGTCATTGGATAGACATATGGACGATAAGGGAATAGTGTAGATGGGCTTTAGAGTGGTTTCACAGGTCGGCACAACATCGAGGGCCGAAGGGCCTGTACTGCGCTGTAATGTTCTATGTTCTATATGTAGCTAGAGGCTGCATGTCATTGAAGAAGTGTGAGGAACAATGCAAATCAGTCACTCCCAATCTGACACAACAAGGATGTGTAACCTCCTCCCAGGCCTGTTAGCTGGATGACCAGGGGCTACGTTTGTTGGCCCTCTTGGAATGAATAACAAGAGAAACAAGAGGAGCAAGCCATTTGGCCCCTTGAGCCTGCTCCAACATTCAGAACTATCATGGCTGATCTTGGGTTTTAACTCCCCTTTCCCACCCGCTCCCCAAATCCTGATTCCCTGAGAGACCGAAACTCTGTCTCTCCCCAGCCTTAAATGTATTGAATGATGGGGCATCCGCAAGCCCCTGTGCTAGAGAATTCAAGAGTCACAACCCTTTGTGTGAAGAGATTTCTCCTCATCTCAGTCCTAAATGTTCATCCCCTTATCCTGAGACTGTGCCGCCTGTTTTAGATTCTCCGACCAACGTAACGAATCTCTCAGAGTCCACCCTGTCAAACCCCTCAGAATCCTGTATGTTTTAATGAGATTGCCACTTGTTCTTCTGAACTCCAGAGAATATATATCCAATTTACTCGGCCTGTCATCATAGGGCAACCCCCTCGTCCCAGAGACTAATCTAGCGAACCTTCTTTCTACCGCCTCCAATGCAAGTATATCTTTCCTTAAACGTGGAGACCAAAACTGTGCAAAATATTCAAAATGTGGTCGCACTAAAACGGTGAAGAATTGTGGCACTTGTCAATCACTGCCATATGGCACTGCCAATCCACCTTCAACCTGGCATCATCAGAGAATTCACACTCAAACGTCAGTACCTGTACATCCGCCTTTCCATTTCCTGCTCCGCGACAAAGCGAGGCCGCCTTCGGACTTCCCTGCATGTTCCAAGAATAGTGTTTCTCTGATTCATTGCTGAATAGGAAGGAAAATAATTTAATAGCTCCAAACTACACAAAAAGAACGGCATTTTTTTTAGTTACAAAATAGAAAGGTAGGGAATTTGCACAATCTCCCAAGACAACAAAACCGTGTTCCTCACTCTACCTTCCAAACAATTACCAAAGCAGTGTCCTAAGTGTGTAACTAGGTTTTATATTGGCTGGGGGTTTGGGACAATTGTGAAGATTCCTACTTCTCTGTGTTCTTGCAAGTGCTTAATCTCCTAATGCTTCCATTATTCAACCTTTCAGCTGTGGATAGAGGTTGTGTGAAACTGGATGGATTCACTCCTCGAGGACAAAATGGACACCTAGTTGAGGACTGGTGAATACATGATGAATGGCAGGACCCAGGGAAGCACCAAGGACCAATGGGACCTTGATGTGCATGTTCTGTGATCCCTTAAGGTAGCATGGTGGGTGGATGAAGTGGTTAAGAAGGCATATGGTATACTTGCCTTAATTAGCCGCTTCTCGACCTTTTGGCTAAGATGAGCCTGGGATCAGGTGTAATGCCTGGATCTGGTATTTGAATTTGAATTGGTTTTTGGAGCAGGCAAGGAGCTGGATTAGGGGTTTGCCCCTGTCCACACTCGAGCTCTGGCTTTGCAACTCTGATAAAGTAATTAACAAAAAGAAATTAGCCGAGGCATAGAGTTTAAGAAGTTATGCTGGAGCTGTATAAAACATTGGTTAGGCCACAGCTAGAGTATTGTGTGCAGTTCTGGGATCCACATTGCAGGAGGGATGTGAAAGGTCTGGACAGGATACAGAGGATATTTACCAGGATGTTGCCTGGTCCAGGAAGTTTTACTTATGAAGAGATTGGATAGACTGCGGTTGTTTTCCTTGAGCAGAGGAGACTGAGTGGGGACATGATTGAGATGTATAAAATTATGAGGTGCATAGAGAGAGTAGACAGGAATAAACTTTTCCCCTTGGTGGAAGGATCAATGACCAGGAGGCATAGATTTAAGGTCAGAGGCAGAAGGTTCAGAGGGGATGTGAGGAAAAACATTTTCACCCAGAGTGGTGGGCAGTCTGGAACTCGCTGCCTGAAAGGGTGGTGGAGCTCGAGACCCTCATAACATTTAAGAAGTATGTGGATGTGCACTTGCTTTCTCGGCATCCATCGCCACTACTATCTCCGTTTCTCCCTCTGGTGGGGCCATCATCATTACCCCTAACAACCTCCGTATATTCGTGTTCAGCTGTCTCCCCTTCACAAACCCAGTTTGGTCCTCGTGGACCACCCCCGGGACACATTCCTCTATTCTCATTGCCATTACCTTGGCCAGGACCTTGGCATCTACATTTAGGAGGGAAATAGGTCTATAGGACCCGCATTGTAGCGGGTCCTTTTCCTTCTTTAAGAGAAGCGATATCGTTGCTTCAGACATAGTCGGGGGCAGTTGTCCCCTTTCCTTTGCCTCATTAAAGGTCCTCGTCAGTACCGGGGCGAGCAAGTCCACATATTTTCTATAGAATTCGACTGGGAATCCATCCGGTCCCGGGGCCTTTCCCACCTGCATGCTCCTAATTCCTTTCACCACTTCTTCTACCTCGATCTGTGCTCCCAGTCCCACCCTTTCCTGCTCTTTCACCTTGGGAAATTCCAGCTGATCCAAGAAGCCCATCATTCTCTCCCTCCCATCCGGGGGTTGAGCTTCATATAATTTTTTATAAAATGTCTTGAACACTCCATTCACTCTCTCCGCTCCCCGCTCCATCTCTCCTTCCTCATCCCTCACTCCCCCTATTTCCCTCGCTGCTCCCCTTTTCCTCAATTGGTGTGCCAGCAACCTGCTCGCCTTCTCCCCATATTCGTACTGTACACCCTGTGCCTTCCTCCATTGTGCCTCTGCAGTGCCTGTAGTCAGCAAGTCAAATTCTACATGTAGCCTTTGCCTTTCCCTGTACAGTCCCTCCTCCGGTGCTTCCGCATATTGTCTGTCCACCCTCAAAAGTTCTTGCAGCAACCGCTCCCGTTCCTTACTCTCCTGCTTCCCTTTATGTGCCCTTATTGATATCAGCTCCCCTCTAACCACCGCCTTCAACGCCTCCCAGACCACTCCCACCTGGACCTCCCCATTATCATTGAGTTCCAAGTACTTTTCAATGCACCCCCTCACCCTTAGACACACCCCCTCATCTGCCATTAGTCCCATGTCCATTCTCCGGGGTTGGCGCCCTCCTGTTTCCTCCCCTATCTCCAAGTCCACCCAGTGTGGAGCGTGATCCGAAATGGCTATAGCCGTATACTCCGTTCCCCTCACCTTCGGGATCAATGCCCTACCCAGCACAAAAAAGTCTATTCGCGAGTAGACTTTATGGACATAGGAGAAAAACAAGAACTCCTTACTCCTAGGTCTGCTAAATCTCCACGGGTCTACACCTCCCATCTGCTCCATAAAATCTTTAAGTACCTTGGCTGCTGCCGGCCTCCTTCCAGTCCTGGACTTCGACCTATCCAGCCCTGGTTCCAACACCGTATTAAAATCTCCCCCCATTATCAGCTTTCCCATCTCTAGGTCCGGAATGCGTCCTAGCATCCGCCTCATAAAATTGGCATCATCCCAGTTCGGGGCATATACGTTTACCAAAACCACCGTCTCCCCCTGTAGTTTGCCACTCACCATCACGTATCTGCCCCCGTTATCCGCCACTATAGTCTTTGCCTCGAACATTACCCGCTTCCCCACTAATATAGCCACCCCCCTGTTTTTCGCATCTAGCCCCGAATGGAACACCTGCCCCACCCATCCTTTGCGTAGCCTAACCTGGTCTATCAGTTTCAGGTGCGTTTCCTGTAACATAACCACATCAGCCCCCATGTTGCTCCCGGAAGTCAGCAAACTCTGGCTGACCTCGGCTTCCCCCCGTGACCTCGGCTCGCACCGTGCGACGCCCCCTCCTTCCTGCTTCTCTATTCCCGCCATGATTATCATAGCGCGGGAACCAAGCCCGCGCTTCTCCCTTGGCCCCGCCCCCAATGGCCAACGCCCCATCTCCTCCACCTCCCCTCCTCCCCCCATCACCACCTGTGGGAGAGAGAAAAGTTACCACATCGCAGGATTAGTACATAAAACCCCTCTTTGCCCCCCACATTCGCCCCACCACTTTGTTCAAACGTTCTTTTTAATAACCCGCTCGTTCCAGTTTTTCTTCCACAATAAAAGTCCACGCTTCATCCGCCGTCTCAAAGTAGTGGTGCCTCCCTCGATATGTGACCCACAGTCTTGCCGGTTGCAGCATTCCAAATTTTATCTTCTTTTTATGAAGCACCGCCTTGGCCCGATTAAAGCTCGCCCTCCTTCTCGCCACCTCCGCACTCCAGTCTTGATAAACGCGGATCACCGCGTTCTCCCATTTACTGCTCCGAGTTTTCTTCGCCCATCTAAGGACAATTTCTCTATTCTTAAAACGGAGGAATCTCACCACTATGGCTCTGGGAATTTCTCCTGCTCTCGGCCCTCGCGCCATCACTCGGACGCTCCCTCCACCTCCAACGGACCCGCCGGGGCCTCCGCTCCCATTAACGAGTGCAGCATCGTGCTCACATATGCCCCGACGTCCGCTCCCTCCACACCTTCAGGAAGACCAAGAATCCTCAGGTTGTTCCTCCTTGCGTTGTTTTCCAGTGCCTCCAACCTTTCCACACATCGTTTCTGATGTGCCTCATGCGTCTCCGTCTTCACCACCAGGCCCTGTATATCGTCCTCATTCTCGGCAGCCTTTGCCTTCACGACCCGAAGCTCCCGCTCCTGGGTCTTTTGTTCCTCCTTTAGCCCTTCGATCGCCTGTAGTATTGGGGCCAACAGCTCTTTCTTCATTTCCTTTTTGATCTCTTCCACACAGCATTTCAAGAACTCTTGTTGTTCAGGGCCCCATGTTAAACTGCCACCTTCCGACGCCATCTTGGTTTTTGCTTGCCTTCCTTGCCGCTGTTCTAAAGGATCCATTGCAATCCGGCCACTTTCTCCTCCTTTTTTCATCCGTATCCAGGGGGGATTCCCTTCTGGTTTACCGCACAGTGTTTTTAGCCGTCAAAATTGCCGTTGGGGCTCCTATCAAGAGCCCAAAAGTCCGTTTCACCGGGAGCTGCCGAAACGTGCGACTCAGCTGGTCATTGCCGCATCCGGAAGTCCGTGGATGTGCACTTGCGATGCCAAGGCATACAAGGCTGTGGGCCAAGTGCTGGGAAATGGGATTAGAATAGTTAGGTGATTGTTAATTATCACCGCAGACATGATGGGCCAAAGGGGCTTTTCTGTGCTGTAGACCTTTATGACTCTACGGTGACACCAAAGTATTTTGCTGCTGCATCCACAATTCCTTGTCCATTTATTCACCAAGCGCCTGAGACAGTTGGCCCTCTTTGTCTGATTCCTGGCTCTGTTTCTGTTTGGTTGGTTGTCACTACCTGTGGTGTGTACTGCTTAGACACCATTAAGCAGAAGTTACCAAGAAGTCTTTAGTAACACTGCTGAATTCTACATATTTACAGTCAAGAGCACAGGTGTGGAGAGGATGTCACGGCATGTCTTTACATGTGACTACCTAACTCTACACTGCTGACCTAAGCTCCAGATCAAGTGCCTTCTTCCATCATCGGTGGGCGGTACTGTACTCAGTCCCAGGTTAACCCTTAATGTACCGGATCCTAAGCACAGTGGTTAGCACTGCTGTCTCATGCCGCTGAGGACCCGGGTTCGATCTCGGACCCGGGTCACTGTCTGTGTGGAGCTTACACATTCTCCCCGTGTCTGCGTGGGTTTCACTCCCACAACCCAAAGATGTGCAGGCTAGGTGGATTAGCCTTACTAAATTGCCCCTTAATTGGAAAAAAAAAGAATTGAGTACTCAAAAATAATGTACCGGATCCTTCTACGACAGTTTCCTCCTAATAATTGACCTCTCCCACTACATTTGTACATCTGAGCTACCTTTGTGTCAACAAACGTAAAATAAACCACAGGAACTGTGTTTCAGTTGCTGCTATCTTCACCTCGAGATCAGAAGGTTGTGGGATGAGGTCCCACTCCAGTCTTTAATCCAGGTTGACATCCCTGTGAAAACTATATTCAATTTACCAACCAACTTCCTTTCAATCCTGCTCGAGCTAGTTCATGAATATAGACAACAGAGACGAGAGAGATGTGAAGTTACTGCAGAGATTTCAACACAGAAATTCAGGCTGGCAGTTCAGTGCAGTACCGAGGGGGGTGCCACGCTGTTTGATGGGACGATAAACCAAGCATTTGTCTGCCCTCTCAGGTGGGTGTGGATGTGAACGATTCAGAAATGAAATGAAATGAAAATCGCTTATTGTCACAAGTAGGCTTCAAATGAAGTTACTGTGAAAAGCCCCTAGTCGCCACATTCTGGCGCCTGCTCGGGGAGGCTGGTCCGGGAATTGAACCGTGCTGCTGGCCTGCCTTGGTCTGCTTTCAAAGCCAGCGATTTAGCCCTGTGCTAAACAGCCCCTGAGGGGAGCAGGGGAGTTCCTCTTGATGTCCTGGCTAATATCTATCCTTCAATTGACATCATAAAAAACAGAGTATCTGGTATTCATCACGTGCTCCTTGTGGGATCTTGCTTTGTAAAATCTGCTGCCTTTCCTACATTATCCCAGTACTCCCGGGGCAATAACGTGCTTTGTGATAATTGCTGCCTTTCCTACATTATCCCAGTACTCCCGGGTCAATAACGTGCTTTGGGAGATCCTGAGGTATGTGAAATTCAGTAGATTAATACCATTCATAGATTATCATAGAATTTAGAGTGCAGAAGGAGGCCATTCGGCCCATCGAGTCCGCACCGGCTCTTGGAAAGAGCACCATACCCAAGGTCAACACCAACAACCTATCCCCATAACCCAGTAACCCCACCCAACACTAAGGGCAATTTTGGACACTAAGGGCAATTTATCATGGCCAATCCACCTAACCTGCACATCTTTGGACTGTGGGAGGAAACCGGAGCACCCGGAGGAAACCCACGCACACACGGGGAGAACGTGCAGACTCCGCACAGACAGTGACCCAAGCCGGAATTGAACCTGGGACCCTGGAGCTGTGAAGCAATTGTGCTATCCACAATGCTACTGTGCTGCCCTTCATTCTTTCTCTTTGTAATAATCTAAGATTGAAATGAAACACTGTAGACTAGAAGATGAATGGCAGTCAAGTTCCTCCACATACTGGAGGGGGGCTCGTGTAGGGGGTCGGAGTTGCGGGTGCTGGCAGCCGCACCACTCCTGATGGCTCCGGGAAAGTACTCGGTGAGTTCAGTGGTGGTGAAAGATTTGGAGGCAGTTTAGACAACCTTTTAAGCTGAGGGAGGGTCAGGTGTGATGCCGATTAGGGGGAATCATGGGTTCGAGTCGGGGAGACCGGATGCAAGATTTTGGCGATGGGTAGAGAGGGGGATTAAGGAAATGAAGGACTTGCTTCTTGGGAGACGATTTGCGAGTCTGGAGTAGTTGGGAGAGACATATGGGTTGGCGCAGGGGAAGAGTTTAGGTACCTGCAGGCTCAGGATTTTGCATGGAAGGTGTTCCCGACCCTCCCGATAGCACTGGTCTCCTCTTTGCTGGAGGCAGTGCTGCAGAGGGTAAATGCCTCAACCTCATTTGCGAGGCTGAGGCTAATATAGTTGAAAGTTGTACATAGGGCGCACTTCACAAAATCAAGGATGAGCCTGCTGTTTGAGGGGGTGGAGGATGTCTGTGAGCGATGTGGGAGGGGCCCCGTGAACTATGTTCTTATGTTTTGGTCATGCCCGAAGCTGGAAAGGTTTTGGAAGGAAATATTCAGCACAATCTCGGGGGTCTTGCACATGAATGTGGAGCCCGTCCACTAGAAGCCATTTGTGGGGTGTTGGACCGGCCCGAGTTGCAGGCGGGTGCGGGGGCAGATGTTGTAGCCTTCGTCTTGCTGATCACTCAAAGGCGGATCCTTTTGGGGTGGCGGTCAGCTTCTCCACCCTGTGCCTCAGTGTGGCGGGGGGAATCTACTGGAATTTCTGACCCTGGAGAAGGTGACGTTTGAGCTGAAGAGGGCGAAGGAGAGGTTCTACAATTCATGGGTTTGTTTATCGTGCACTTTCAGGAGCTGGTTACTGTTGATTGTTGAGCGGGAGGGAGGTGAGTTTGGGGGGGACTGTTTTCTTTTTTCAATTGTTGGGTTTGTTTTGTTTCTCTTTTGTGTGCCAAAATTGATGAAAATATGGCGAATAAACATTTTCCTTTTTGAAAATTTCCTCCACATACCTTCAAAGTCCACAGTGTACTGGCAAGTCCCCATCAGGAATACTGCCTTTTCCTTGCTGTCTGCCAAGTACAAGTTCTCCAGGTCGGTGGATGTGACTGTTTCCAAACCTTGCTGTCAGAAAACCACACAAGAGGCGCATGAATATTAGGGCAAAGAACGATCCAAAAAGCAAAATTCTGTGAAAGGTGGAAATCTGGGGCGTCATTCTCCGACCCCCCGCCGGGTCGGAGAATGGCCGTTGGCCGCCGTGAATCCCGCCCCCGCCGAAGTCTCCGGTACCGGAGATTGGGCGGGGGCGGGAATCGGGCCGCGCCGGTTGGCGGGACCCCCCGCTCAATTCTCCGGCCCGATGGGCCGAAGTCCCGCCCAGAAATTGCCTGTCCCGCCAGTAAATACCAGGTTTGATTTACGCCGGCGGCGTGGGCGGGCTCCGGGGTCCTGGGGGTGGCGCGGGGCGATCTGACCCAGGGGGGTGCCCCCACGGTGGCCTGGCCCGCGATTGGGGCCCACCGATCCGCGGGCGGGCCTGTGCCGTGGGGGCACTCTTTCCCTTCCGCCTCCGCCACGGCCTCCATCATGGCGGAGGCGGAAGAGACTCTCCCCACTGCGCATGCGCGGGAAACTGTCAGCGTCCGCTGACGCTCCCGCGCATGCGCCGCATTTCCGCGCCAGCAGGCGGGGAAACAAACGCCGTTTCCGTCAGCTGGCGGGGCGGAAATCCCTCCGGCGTCGGCCTAGCCCCGACATTGAGGAGCATTCCGCACCTTTGGGCCGGCGCGATGCCCGTCTGATTGGCGCCGTTTTTGGCACCAGTCGGCGGACATCGCGCCGTTGTGGGAGAATTTCGCCCCAGAAGTAAGAACAGAAAAGGTGGGGAAAACTCACTCGCCAGCATTTGTGGAGGGAGAAGCTACGCCTCAGGTCGAGATTAATGTTTGTGAGAACAGAAGAAAGCTAGAAAAGTAAGCGTTTTGAAGCCAGTGGTGGTGGTGGGAGTGTGTATATGTGTGTGCGTGCCGGGGATGTGTGTGCATGTCGGGGATGTGAGTCGGTTTGTGTGGTGATGTGGGTGTGCTGCGTGCGTGCATGTGTATGCATACATGTGTGTGGTGTGTGTGGTGGGAAGAGCAGTACTAGGGTATAAATAAGGAGGGTTGATCAGGGATGGGCAATGAGAGTGACAGAGGTAATAAATAGGGCGACAGAGAAACTTAGAATGAAGTCAAAAGTAAAGGCATGGGGTGAAATTCTCCGGTATCGGCGCGATGTCCGCTGACCGGCGCCAAAATGGCGCAAATCAGTCTGGCATCGCGCCGCCCCAAAGGTGCGGAATCCTCCGCATAACGTTGAGGGGCTAGGCCCGCGCCGGACTCATTTCTGCCCCGCCAGCTGGCGGAAAAGGCCTTTGGTACCCCACCAGCTGGCGCGGAAATGACATTGCCGGGCGGCGCATGTGCGGGAGCGTTAGCGGCCGCTCACGGCATCCCCGCGCATGTGCTGTGGAGGGAGTCTCTTCCGCCTCCGCCATGGTGGAGACCGTGGTGAAGGCGGGAGGAAAAGAGTGCCCCCACGGCACAGGCCCGCCTGCGGATCGGTGGGCCCCGATCGCGGGCCAGGCCACCGTGGGGGCACCCCCCGGGGCCGGATCACCCCGCCGGATCGCCCCAGGACCCCGGAGCTTGCCCGCGCCGCCTTGTCCCGCCGGTAAGAGAGGTAGTTTAATCCACGCCGGCAGGACAGGCATTCTAGCAGCGGGACTTCGGCCCATCCGGGCCGGAGAATCGCGGGGGGGGGGGGCCGCCAACCGGCGTGGCGCGATTCCCGCCCCCCGCCGAATCTCCGGTGCCGGAGAATTCAGCAACCGGCGGGGGCGGGATTCACGCCAGCCCCTGGCGATTCTCCGACCCGGCGGGGGGTCGGAGACTCTCGCCCATGATATCTGAATGTGCAAAGCATTTGCAACAAATCAATAGCACAGATAGAAATAAAGCGGTTTGATCCAATAACCATATTGGAAAGATTGCCCCCGAGTAATCAAGGTGGAGAATTGAATATTCCAAGATGTTTAAATTTTACAAGAGATAGACAAAATGGAAAAAGAAAAATGATGATAAAGGGTGGGATAAAGATGGTGCAGAAGAGTAATAATAGCTCAACAAATCAAGAGGCACAATCATTTTGGGTGGAGCCAAGGAACAACGAGGGACAGAAACATGAATAAAACATTGTTTATACATGATAGTAGCTGTAATGTAGGGCAGAGTATAAATCAGGAAATTAGAAGCACGTGTAACAAGGGTGATACATTAATACTGGGGGGACTTTCATCTTCATACAGACTGGACAAACCAAATTTGAAGGAATAGTGTGGAGAGTAAGTTCATGTATACAATGTCGTTTTCTAAATCAGCATGTTGAGGAAACAACTAGGGAACAGACAACTTTGTATCTTATGTGATGAGAATGAGTTAATTAATAACTGTTTAGTAAAGGGGCCTCTGGGAAAGAGTGACCATAACATGATGGAATTTTATATTGAGTATGAAAGTGGTTCAGTTACATCTGAAATTAGGCTTCAACAAAAAAACTATAGAGGCATGAGGGGCAAGTTGATTAAGGTACATTAGGAAACATTCATCGAAAAGCAGAATCTGAAATAAAAACTGAAAATGCTTGAAATACTCAGCAGGTTACTGCAGCATCTGTGTCGAGAGACAGAGTTAATGTTTTGAGTTAGTGACCTTTCATCAGATGAGACGTTTAAAAGATCCCACTGTGCTATTTTTAAGAAGAGCAGGGGCGTTCTCCTTGGTTGGCCAATATTTATCCCTCAATCAACACCATAGACACAGATCATCTGGTCATCATCACGCTGCTGTTTGTGGGATCTCGCTGGGCAGTTATTGGTTGTCGTATACCCTGCGTCACAACAATGACTACACTTCAATAAGTACTTCATTGGCTGTACATACTTTTTTTTTCAAAGAAATTAAGAGTACCCAATTCATTTTTTCCAATTAAAGGGCGAACTAGTGTGGCCAATTCACCTAACCTGCACATCCCTGGCCCGTGGGGGCGAAATCCACGCAAACATGGGGAGAATGCGCAAACTCCACAGGGACAGTGACCCAGAGACGGAATCGAACCGGGACCTCGGCTCCGCGAGGCAGCAGGACAACCCACTGCGCCACCCGGCTGTACATACTTTGAGCTATTCAGTAATCGTGACAGGCGCTATATAAATAAATGCAGTCTTTTTTGTACAGAGATTTAGGAAAAGGTTTTTTTGATGTCTCTAGTAAAATGGATAAGGTGAAAGCAGAACATGGGGCGGGATTCTGTGATCCTGAGGCTAAGTGTCGACGCCGTCGGAAACGGCGTCGCGTTTCTCGACGGCGTCAACGCGGCCTCAGGTTCAGCAATTCTGGCCCCAACAGGGGGCCAGCACGGCACTGGAGCGGTTCACGCTGCTATGCTGCTGATTCCGGCGTCAATTGGGCGCTGCAGGATCCGCACATGCACAGTGGCAACCGCGCCAACGCGCGCATGCGTAGTGGCTCCCTGCAACGCGCCAGCTCCCACACAACATGATGCATGGCTACAGGGGCCGGCGCGGAAGGAAGGAGGCCCCCAGCCAGAGTGGCCAGCCCGCCGATCGGTGGGCCCCAATCACGGACCAGGCCACGTCGGAGGCCCCCCACCCTGGGGTCGGAACCCCTCATCCCCCCCCCCCCACAAGCCGCCCACTGACCTTTCCACGCCGAGTTCCCGCCGGCTGAGAGCAAGTGTGGACGGCACTGGTGGGACTCGGCTTTTTTACGACGGCTGCTTGGCCCATCCCAGGCCAAGAATCGGCGGGCCAGCCGCGTAGAGCAGCCCCCAACCGGCGCCGCGCCAACCACACTGGCGCCAATGGCGCCGATTCTCCACTCTGCGGAGAATCGCGTGCCAGCATTGGGGCAGCGTGGCGCGATTCGCGCCAGTCACGGGGATTCTCCGGTCTAGCCCCGGGGGCTGAGAGAATCCCGCTCATGGTCCTTTTGGATTTTCAAAAGGTATTCAAGAAGGTGCTAACACTGACAAGGCCAGTGTCTACTCTCCATCCCGTGATGAGGTGGTGGGCCACTTCTTTGAACCACTGCAGACCATGGGTAGGGAGTGCCTCAATCTTGACCGAGGGGTAATAGAGGAACAGTGATACGTGCTCTTGTCATGCTGGTGAGTCACTCAGAGGAAAGTCGGGAGTTGCTGGTGTTCTTAAGCAACTGCTACCCTTGTTCTTCCAAGTGGTAGAGGTTGGTGGCTTGGAAGATGCTGCCAAAGGAGCCTAGGCGAGTTGCTGCTGTGCATCTTGTAGATGGTGCACGCTGTGCGTTGGTGGTGGAGGGAGTGAATGTTTCACATTGTGACGGGGTGTCAATTAATCGGGCTGCTTTGTCCCAGATGGTGTTGAGCTTGTAGAGCTGCACTCATCCAGGCAAGGGGAGAATATTATGGTCTGCATATTGCAAAAAAGGATATAGAAGCCCCAGTGAAATTGCAACAAATAATTGCAAGGATGATACCAGAATTGAGAAACTATAACTAGTGGGAAAAACTAAACAGACTGGAGCACTTTGGAAAAGAGAAGGTTGGAAAAGTGACCCGATAGAGGTCTTTAAGATTGTGAAGGGGTTTGACAGGACGGATAGAGAGAATATATCTTCACATGTTAAGTCACTCCGTTCAAGGGCAATTAGGGATGGGCAGCAAATTTTGGCTAACGACACCCACATCTGTGAAATAATACATTTTTAAAAATGTGGACGGAGCTCAAAACAAGAGGACACAAATGTGAGTTCATTAATAAATACAATTCAATTCAGGAGGAACATTTTTACCTGGAGAATGGTTAGAATTTGGGAATCTGATATCACAAGTAATTCAGGCCAATAACATTGGTGCATTTAAAGGGAGGCGATGCTGTACCAACTGAACTACCCACGGAACCCCATGTAGGAAACTAGAAGCTCACCTGTTTACCATATTCTATCCACATTCCAGTGTCAGCCTGCCAGTACCAGAGCCATTCTGTGGTTAGGGTGTAGTGCGGAGGTTTAGTGACAGAAGATGTGGTGGAAAGCCTCCTCACCCTGTTCAAGTTGTTGGTCATTGTCCTGAAATTAACAGCCGGGAGTCCCGCTCTGTCGCAGAAAACAAACAGACTATTCAGTTATAGCTCATAAAGAAAGTCAGAAGGGGCAGCAGGGTGACACAATGGTTAGCACTCCCAGGTTCGATGCCGGCCCTGGTTCAATGTCCGTGTGGAGTTTGCACATTCTCCCTGTGTCTGCATTGGTTTCGGCCCCACAACCCAAAGATGTGCAGGCTCGGTGGATTGGCCACGCTAACTTGCCCCTTAATTGGAAAAAATGAATTGGGTACTTTAAATTAAAAAAAAGAAAATCAGGGGCGTCATTCTCCGACCCCCCGCCGGGTCGGAGAATGGCCGTTGGCCGCCGTGAATCCCGCCCCCGCCCCCGCCGAAGTCTCCGGTACCGGAGATTGGGCGGGGGCGGGAATCGGGCCGCGCCGGTTGGCGGGACCCCCCCCGCTCAATTCTCCGGCCCGAATGGGCCGAAGTCCCGCCCAGAAATTGCCTGTCCCGCCGGCGTAAATCAAACCTGGTATTTACCGGCGGGACCAGGCGGCGTGGGCGGGCTCCGGGGTCCTGGGGGGGGGCGCGGGGCGATCTGACCCCGGGGGGTGTCCCCACGGTGGCCTGGCCCGCGATCGGGGCCCACCGATCTGCGGGCGGGCCTGTGCCGTGGGGGCACTCTTTCCCTTCCGCCTCCGCCACGGCCTCCACCATGGCGGAGGCGGAAGAGACTCTCCCCACTGCGCATGCGCGGGAAACTGTCGGCGCCCGCTGACGCTCCCGCGCATGCGCCGCATTTCCGCGCCAGCTGGCGGGGCACCAAACGCCATTTCCGCCAGCTGGCGGGGCGGAAATCCCTCCGGCGTCGGCCTAGCCCCTCAATGTTGGGGCTAGGCCGCCAACGATGCGGAGCATTCCGCACATTTGGGCCGGCGCGATGCCCGTCTGATTGGCGCCGTATTTGGCGCCAGTCGGCGGACATTGCGCCGTTGGTGGAGAATTTTGCCCCAGATGTCTGGTAATCGACACCGGCATTATGGGCCATGTCCATGAGCAGACTCTCTGGGCGGGATTCTCCAACCCCCCGCCGGGTCGGAGAATCACCGGGGCGGGGGGGGGGAGTGGCGGCGTGAATCCCGCCCCTGCCGGCTGCCGAATTTTCCGGTGCCGGGGATTTGGCGGGGGTGAGAATCGCGCCGCGCCAGTGTGCGGCCGCTGGCAGCGACCCCCCCCCCCCGGCGATTCTCCGGCCCGTGATGGGCCGATTAGCCGCCCGTTCTTGGCGGATCCCGCCAGTGCATGTTACGCAGGTACTTACCGGCGAGGCCTGGTTCCACGGGCGGTCTCCGGGGTCACCGGGGGGGGGCACGGGGGGATCTGGCCACGAGGGGTGCCCCCATGGTGGCCTGGCCCGTGATCGGAGCCTACGGATCTGCGGGCGGGCCTGTGCCGTGGGGGCACTCTATTCATCGGTACCGGTCAGCGATGGCTGGCGCGGAGATGAACCTCCCCCCTGTGCATGCGCTAGGATGGCGCTCCCGCGCATGTACCAACACGCGCCGGTCGGCGGAGGCCCTATGGCACCGGTTGGCATGGCGCCAAGCCCCCTCCGTGCCGGCCGGCGCAGCGCAAACCACTCCAGCGCCGGCCTAGCCCCTGAAGGTGCAGAGGATTCCGTACCTTTGGGGCGGCCCGAGCCGGTGTGGTTCACGCCACTCCTCGCTGCCGGAGTGGCCCATCCCACCGGTTTCCGAAGAACCCCGCCCTCTGTCTTTTATAATCAGGCGTGTGTTCATACCTGATCAATATCTACCTCTGTGATGTCCACCGTGCAGCTCACGGTGTCCCCGAGCTCCTTTGATCCACCTGTAAATTATAGCACTGCCCCCACTGCTACCCTCACAATTACATCTGGTGAATCTGCACTTTTGTTTATTATTTTCCTGGGATGTCGCTGTCACTGGGCCAGCATTTGTTGCCCATCCCTAATTGCCCCTCGATCTGAGTGTATCCCTCGGCCATTTCAGAGGGCAGTTCAGAGTCAGCCACATTGTTGTGGGTCTGGGAGTCGCACGTAGGCCAGAGCGGCAGATTTCCTCGTGAACCAGGTGGGTTTGTACAACAGTTTGGTCACCATTACTGAGACAAGCTTCCAATAAAAATATATCTAGATTCCACCAGCTGCCGTGATGGGATTTGAACCCTTGTCCCCGGAGCATTAGCCTGGGCCTCTGGATTAGTGACATTACCAACCACTATGCCACCCATCTCCCCTCATTCAGAAACATTCTCCCCATGTTACTTGCGGTAGTGCTGGCGCCTCAGAATCAGAAGGCCCTGGGTTCAAGCTCATCTCCAGAAACCTCGTGCCCATAGCCTAGGCTGGCAATCCAATTCAGTGCTGAGGGAGTGCTGCACTGTCAGCAGTGACATCTTTTGAGATGTATTACGACCTCAGACCAAACCCTAACAGGGGCTAAGATACTGAACCAAAATTTCAATATTTTAGTTTATTTGTAAGACTATGGAAAGAATGATCCGCTTCAGGCGTGATTGCACGAAGAAATACAAATTTGGGGCGGGATTCTCTGACCCCGGGCCAGGTCGGAGAATCGCCCGCGGGGGGGGGGGGCGTGCGATTCACGCAACGCCGCCTCGACACTGGTCCGCTGATTCTCCAGTGACCGGAGAATTGGTGCCATTGGCGCCGGTGCAATTGGCGCGGCACTGGTCGGGGGCCACTCTACACGCCACCCCCCCCCCCCCCCCGCCGATTCTCCGTGCAGGATGGGCCGAGTGGCCGCCGAGATAGGCCGAGCCCCGCCGGCGCCGTTGACATGTGGTCTTACCCGGAGGGACCTCAGCGTCCATCCTGCAAGGGGCGGCCTGGTGTGGGGGGGGGGGGGTCCGAGCCTGGGGGGGGGGCTCTTCCATGGCCTGGACCGCGATCGGGGCCTACCGATCGGCAGGACGGCTTCTCCTGGTGGGGGCCTCTTTTACTCCGCGCCAGGCCCCTGTAGCTCTCGGCATGTAGCATCGGGGCCGGCGCGGAGAAGGAAAGTAGCGTGCATGCGCGGACCCGCGCCGCCCGTTTGACGCCGGTATCGGCAGCTGGAGTTGCATGTGTCGCTCCAGCACTGTGCTGGCCTCCTGTAGGCCGCAGGATCGCTGATCCTGGGGCCTGTTGATGCCGTTGGCCCGTTACGAAGGCGTCAACACGTAGCCTCAGGATCAGAGAATCCCGCCCTAGGTATTTCGAAAACAAAACTTTATTATGAATGCAATATATTTTTTTTTAATTTAGGGTACCGAATTCATTTTTTCCAATTAAGGGACAATTTAGTGCGGCCAATCCACCTAGCCTGCGTTTCTTTGGGTTATGGGGGCGAAACCCACGCAAACACAGGGAGAATGTGCAAACTCCACACAGACAGTGACCCAGAGCTGGGATCGAAACTGGGATGACGGCGCCGTGAGGCTGCAGGGCTAACCCACTGCTCCACCGTGCTGCCCTCTATGAATGCAATATTAACTTTTATTAACTTCACACCCAAAAAGAACAGCTTTCAATTTACCCCTTAAACACTACTAAATTTCCCATTGAACACCGAGAAAAGAAACATAAGCTGTCAGTCTATCTTACTGTGGGAAAATTATGGACTCAGTGTCAGGCAGATCAGAATTCAACTCCTTGCTCCAAAATTTTCTCCAAAAACTGCCTCTCTAAAGCTTTTCAAAAGGTCTCTCTGCATTCCTGGGCTCCACCTAGCAATGACTTCATCTCACTAAGCTGAAAAACAAATGAACTCTGCAGGCTACCAAGCACATTAACTTCGCAGGAACTTTCCCAGTCAAACCAAAGTCCACTAGACCAAATTGAAAAACACATTCATTTGCCAATTTCACCTTCTGGCTGCTAAAAGCACCCAGGCACTGCAAAACGGAATTATTTTTAAACAACCATGACTACTGCAGTCAGATACACTATAACCACAGGTGTTTAACCCTTAAATTGCCCAATAGGTAGAATCCAATATTCCTAAAGTCTTCCAGTCGTCACAACTTGGGCGGGATTCTCCCCTACCCGGCGGGACGGGGGGGACGGGGGGGGTGTCCCGGCGGGACGGAGTGGCGTGAACCACACCGGCGTCGGGACGCCCCACAGGTGCGGAATCCTCCGCACCTTTAGAGGCTAGACCCGCACCTTCAGGGGCGAGGCCCGCCCCGGAGTGGTTTGCGCCCCGCCGGCTGAATGGAAGGCCTTTGGCGCCACGCCAGCCGGGGCCGAAGGGACTCCGCCGGCCGGCGCAAGTCCGCGCATGCTCATGAGCGTCAGCGCCTGCTGACGTCATCCCCGTGCATGCACGGGGGGGGCGGGGGGTTCACCTACGCGTTGGCCATGGCGGAGGCTGATGGTCGGCGCGTAGGAAAAGAGTGCCCCCACGGCACAGGCCCGCCCGCGGATCGGTGGGCCCCGATCGCGGGCCAGGCCACCGTGGGGGCCCCCCCCGGGGCCAGATCACCCCGCGCCCCCCCCAGGACCCCGGAGCCCGCCCGCGCCGCCAGGTCCTGCCGGTAACGGACCTGGTTCAATTTATGCTGGCGGGACTGGCATAGAAGCAGCGGGCCGGAGGATCGCCAGGGGGGTGGGCCCGCCGACCGGCGCAGCGTGATTTCCGCCCCCGCCGAATCTCCGGTGCCGGAGAATTCGGCGGCCGGCAGGGGCGGGATTCACGCCACCCCCCCGGCAATTCTCCGACTCGGCGGGGGGTCGGAGAATTCCGCTCAAGATGTTAAAAGCAAGGTCCCACCTTCCATTTCAGCCAGAGCTAAAATATCCCATGACACTCTATCAACGCAGAGCAATGGTGTTTCTCCCAGCGTCCTGACCAATATTAATCCCTCATCCAACATCACTGAACCAGATAGCTGGTCATTAGCATATTGCTGTCTGTGGGATCTTGCTGTGCTTAAACTCACCACCATGTTCCCTGCACTACAACAGTGACTTCAAAAGCACTCCAGTGACTGTAACGCACTTTGAGACATCCGAAAGTCATGAAAGGCACTATATAAATGCAAACCATCTCTCCTGACTATGAAATCTCATCTCCACTACCCTCTCGATATGCTGTGACCCCTGGTTGTGAAAAGGTAAGTGAATTTGTGATGACATTTTGCCATGTACACCTCATGAAAGACGACATTTATATAATATAGAAAATTGACACAGGGTATGAGGCCAATTGGTCCTTATGACATAATATTTTATAAATATACAGTCACTTGGTGGTACAGAACTTGAACATTTCTGAAAGGAGGGGCATGTTATCAAAGTTTTTCATCTTGCCCTCGTCAGGTCAAATGCAAGAATGCCAAATTTCACACTATCGCAACAATTTATTCTGCAGGAGGAAACATCTTAGGGAGTCTATACTCCCCATTGCTTTCTTTGAGACAATGCTTCGGCTAGCCAACCAATCACTATAATTACAATATAACATATTATAATATTGCATTACTTGTACTATAAATAAAGATTTTACAAACCAATCTGAAGGAGAAGACGACCAATAATCTGGGTCAGGGAAGACAAAGTCTTAGACAGCCCTGCTCTGCATCCTTATATCAAGCTTACCTGTCTGTGCAGTAAGGATCACAGTAATCCTTTTCAATCTGCTCCATGTCTGGGAGATCCTTCCATCCGTCCTCATCAACCTGCCATCGATAAGGGAGCTTGAAGTGAACCAGTTTACACTTATCTGAGGGAAACACAAATGTACAAGGAGATTATTTCTGCTTATTCTCCTGTGGTTTTCCCTTCCACATATTTTGCAAATTCCTTGTATATACATGTGGTGAAACAGGAAACCCCCCTGCCCATCCCCAGAGCATCAGCTCAGACCTCTGAATTACTAGTCCAGTGACATTGCCACTCCACCATCACCTCCCCAAACTGCTAACACTGTATTGTTGCTAATGAGCCAAAGCTTGGTGATGAGAGACAGCGCAAACCGGCATTTCGACAGACATGAGTTAATCAGCATGGATTTATGAATGGGAAGACTGTGCTGACTCGTCTGAGTAAATCTTTTGAGGAGGTAACCAAGAAGGATCCCTTGAGGGTAATAGATTTGATGTAGTCTAAGTGACACTAGCAAGGTTTTTGACAAGGTAACACATGGCAGACTGGTCAGAAAATTGGCTCAGTGGCTTCCGGTGGCGGCCATGGAGGAGTAGGTCGCACATTTGATAGCTCCCGCCTGTGACGGACTTTTGGACCTTTCCCCCCATTTTTTTCTAGATTTTATGGGATAAATGGGTGAAGAGTGAGGAGAAATCCCCCTCCGGTGTATGGAGAATTGGACCAGAAGTGGCCGTGTGAGAAGACAAAGTCCTATAAGGAAGACACGAGCAGAGCCAGCAACGCAGGAAAGCATGGCGGAGAGTGAAGCCCGTAGGGAGGCGGTATCGACGGAGCAGCTGGTGGAGTTTTTTTGAAGATTGCTTCGCCAAGCTGAAGAAGGACACGCTGGACCCGATTAAGGGTTCGATTGTTCAAGTTGTGCAGAATCAAGAGACCCACGGGAGAGCGATCCAGGAGGTGGAGAAAAAGGTGTCCAAGCACGAGGAGTATATAACTGTGCTGGAGACCAAAGTGGAGATGATGAACGACCGCCAGGAAAGAATGCAGGAGAAGCTGGAGGCCTGGAGTACAGGTCCAGGAGGCAGAATCTTAGAATTGTCGGCCTCCCTGAAGGCAGTGAGGGATCGGATGCGAGGGCTTATGTGACGGACATGTTGGAGAAGTTGAGGGGGCTGAGGCGTTCCCTCGGCCCCTGGAAGTGGATAGAATGCACAGAGCCCTTGCGAAGAAGCCCTGAGTGAACGAGCCGTCGAGGGCCATGGTGGTACGAATGCACCGGTTCCTGGATAAGGAACACGTTCTGCGGTGGGCCAAGAAGGAACGGAGCAGCAAATGGGAGAACTGTGAGCTGCGCATTTATCAGGGCCTGGGCGCTGATCTGGCCAAGTGGCGAGCTAGGTTTAATCGGGCAAAAACAACCCTCTTTAAGAAGGGGGTGAAGTTTGGGATGCTGTACCCAGCCCGTCTGTGGGTCACACATGATGAACGGGACTTCTACTTTGAAACACCAGACGAAGTATGGACCTTTATTAAAGAAAATTGGCTGGAGGCGAATTAAAAGACACTGAAGCCTTGGAGAAGTACTGTGGCGGCGATTTGTTGTGCTGGGTTGTACAAATATAAGTAGTGCTATGTGTAATAAGGGGCTGTTTTGCTGGCTAAAGTTAGAAGCCCCCCAACCGGGCTGATTACATGGAACGTCAGAGGGCTGAACGGGCCGGTCAGGAGGGCTCGCGTGTTTGCGCATTTGAGGGGGCTGAAGGCGGACGTGGCAATGTTACCAGATATACACCTAAAGGTTACAGACCAGGCGAGATTCAGAAAGGGGTGGGTTGGCCAAGTACTGAACTCAGGGCTGGACTCAAAGACCAGTGGGTTAGCGATCTTGATCAACAAACGGGTGGCATTCGAGGCAGGGAGAACCGTGTCAGACAAGGGGGGTAGGTACATAATGGTGAGTGGGAAGCTGGATGGGGTGTGAGTGGTACTTGTGAACATATATGCTCTGAATTGGGACAAGGTGGAATTTATGAGGAGGGTGTTAGGTAAGATCCCAGACTTAGAGGATCAAGGAAAACCCCAAGGCCTTTTACACATATGTGAGAAATATGAGAATGACTAGAGCGAGGGTAGGTCCGATCAAGGACAGTAGCGGGAGATTGTGTATTGAGTCTGAAGAGATAGGAGGTCTTGAATGAGTACTTTTCTTCTGTATTTACAAATGAGGGGGGCGATATTGTTGGAGAGGACAGTGTGAAACATACTGGTAAGCTCGAGGAATTACTTGTGAGGAAGGAAGATGTGTTGGGCATTTTGAAAAACGTGAGGATAGACAAGTCCCCCGGGCCTGATGGGATATATCCAAGGATTCTATGGGAAGCAAGAGATGAAATTGCAGAGCCGTTGGCAATGATCTTTTCGTCCTCACTGTCAACAGGGGTGGTACCAGGGGATTGGAGAGTGGCGAATGTTGTGCCCCTGTTCAAAAAAGGGACTAGGGATAACCCTGGGAATTACAGGCCAGTTAGTCTTACTTCGGTGGTAGGCAAAGTAATGGAAAGGGTACTGAAGGATAGGATTTCTGAGCATCTGGAAAGACACTACTTGATTAGGGATAGTCAGCACGGATTTGTGAGGGGTAGGTCTTGCCTTACAAATCTTATTGAATTCTTTGAGGAGGTGACCAAGCATGTGGATGAAGGTAAAGCAGTGGATGTAGTGTACATGGATTTTAGTAAGGCATTTGATAAGGTTCCCCATGGTAGGCTTCTGCAGAAAGTAAGGAGGCATGGGATAGTGGGAAATTTGGCCAGTTGGATAACGAACTGGCTAACCAATAGAAGTCAGAGAGTGGTGGTGGATGGCAAGTATTCAGCCTGGATCCCAGTTACCAGTGGCGTACCGCCGGGATCAGTTCTGGGTCCTCTGCTGTTTGTGATTTTCATTAATGACTTGGATGAGGGAGTTGAAGGGTGGGTCAGTAAATTTGCAGACGAAAGGAAGATTGGTGGAGTTGTGGATAGTAAGGAGGGCTGTTGTCGGCTGCAAAGAGACATAGATAGGATGCAGAGCTGGGCTGAGAAGTGGCAGATGGAGTTTAAACCTGAAAAGTGTGAAGTTGTCCATTTTGGAAGGACAAATATGAATGCGGAATACAGGGTTAACGGTAGAGTTCTTGGCAATGTGGAGGAGCAGAGAGATCTTGGGGTCTATTTTCATACATCTTTGAAAGTTGCCACTCAAGTGGATAGAGCTGTGAAGAAGGCCTATGGTGTGCTCGCGTTCATTAACAGAGGGATTGAATTTAAGAGCCGTGAGGTGATGATGCAGCTGTACAAAACTTTGGTAAGGCCACATTTGGAGTACTGTGTACAGTTCTGGTCACCTCATTTTAGGAAGGATGTGGAAGCTTTGGAAAAGGTGCAAAGAAGATTTACCAGGATGTTACCTGGAATGGAGAGTAGGTCTTACGAGGAAAGGTTGAGGGTGCTAGGCCTTTTCTCATTAGAACGGAGAAGGATGAGGGGCGACTTGATAGAGGTTTATAAGATGATCAGGGGAATAGATAAAGTAGACAGTCAGAGACTTTTTCCCCGGGTGGAACAAACCATTACAAGGGGACATAAATTTAAGGTGAAAGGTGGAAGATATAGGAGGGATATCAGAGGTAGGTTCTTTACCCAGAGAGTAGTGGGGGCATGGAATGCACTGCCTGTGGAAGTAGTTGAGTCGGAAACATTAGGGACCTTCAAGCAGCTATTGGATAGGTACATGGATTACGGTAAAATGATATAGTGTAGATTTATTTGTTCTTAAGGGCAGCACGGTAGCATTGTGGATAGCACAATTGCTTCACAGCTCCAGGGTCCCAGGTTCGATTCCGGCTTGGGTCACTGTCTGTGTGGAGTCTGCACGTCCTCCCCGTGTCTGCGTGGGTTTCCTCCGGGTGCTCCGGTTTCCTCCCACAGTCCAAAGATGTGCAGGGTAGGTGGATTGGCCATGATAGATTGCCCTTAGTGTCCAAAATTGCCCTTGGTGTTGGCTGGGGGTGTTGAGTTTGGGTAGGGTGCTCTTTCCAAGAGCCGGTGCAGACTCAGGGGGCCGAATGGCCTCCTTCTGCACTGTACATTCAATGATAATCTATGATTAATGTAGGACAAAGGTTCGGCACAACATCGTGGGCCGAAGGGCCTGTTCTGTGCTGTATTTTCTATGTTCTATGTAACCTGATCATGGGAGGGGACTTCAATACAGTCATTGATCCGGAATTGACAGGTCAAAATCCAGGACAGAGAGGAGGCCGGCTGCGGTAAAGGAATTGAAGGGTTTTATGGAGCAGATGGGGGGGAGTAGACCCATGGAGGTTTTCACAGCCAAGGGCAAAGGAGTTTTCCTTTTTTTCACATGTCCACAAGGTATACTCTCGCATCGACTTTTTTGTTCTGAGCAGGGCGCTGATACCGAAGGTGGTGGATACGGAGTACTCGGCAATCGCAGTGTCGGATCATGCTCCACACTGGGTGGATCTACGGGTTAGTGTGGAGAGCGGGCAACGCCCGCTGTGGAGACAGGATGTGGGGTTGCTAGCGGATGAAGCGATCTGTGGGCGGGCTAACAAGTCCATCCAGAAAACAAATGATACGGGGGAGGTCTCCGCAGCGACGGTTTGGGAAGCTCTGAAGGCAGTGGTCAAAGGGGAATCAATCTTGATACAGGCGCACAGAGAAAAGGCGGAACGGACTGAGAGGGATAGGTTAGTGGAGGAGATACTCCAGGTGGACAGGAGATACTCGGAGGCCCTGGATGTGGGGCTACTGAGGGTGCGGCGGAGGGTACAGGCGGAGTTTGGGCTGTTGACCACATCCTTCCTAAAATGAGGCGACCAGAACTGTACACAGTACTCCAAATGTGGCCTTACCAAAGTTTTGTACAGCTGCATCATCACCTCACGGCTCTTAAATTCAATCCCTCTGTTAATGAACGCGAGCACACCATAGGCCTTCTTCACAGCTCTATCCACTTGAGTGGCAACTTTCAAAGATGTATGAACATAGACCCCAAGATCTCTCTGCTCCTCCACATTGCCAAGAACTCTACCGTTAACCCTGTATTCCGCATTCATATTTGTCCTTCCAATATGGACAACCTCACACTTTTCAGGGTTAAACTCCATCTGCCACTTCTCAGCCCAGCTCTGCATCCTATCTATGTCTCTTTGCAGCCGACAACAGCCCTCCTTACTATCCACAACTCCACCAATCTTCGTATCGTCTGCAATACGATACGAGAAGACAGAGGGTATGGAAAGGGAGAGGTTAGTGGGGGAGATTTTGAGAGTGGACAGGAGATACACAGAGGCCCCGGAGGAAAGATTACTTGGGGAAAGACGACGGCTCCAGACGGAGTTTGACCTGTTGACCACAGGGAAGGTGGAGGCACAGTGGAGGAAAGCGCAGGGGGCGACCTACGAGTATGGGGAAAAGGCTAGTCGGATGCTGGCACACCAGCTCCGTAAGAGGATGGCAGCGAGGGAAATAGGGGGAGTCAAAGATGGAAGGGGAGCCACGGTTCGGAGTGCGACGAAAATAAACGAGGTATTCAAGACCTTTTATGAAGAGCTGTACAGATCCCAGCCCCCAGCGAGGGAAATGGGGATGAGACGATTCCTAGATCAGCTGAGATTCCCGAGGGTGGAGGAGCAAGAGGTGGCTGGTTTGGGGGCACCAATTGGGTTGGAGGAGCTGAGCAAGGGTTTGGGGAGCATGCAGGCGGGGAAGGCCCCGGGACCGGACGGATTCCCGGTGGAGTTCTACAGGAAGTACGCAGACCTGTTGGCCCCGCTACTGGTGAGGACCTTTAATGAGGCAAGAGAGGAGGGGACCCTGCCCCCGACAATGTCGGAAGCGACAATTTCTTTGATCCTAAAGTGGGACAAGGACCCACTGCAATGTGGATCGTACAGGCCGATCTCGCTCCTCAATTTGGATGCAAAGTTGCTGGCAAAAGTGCTGGCCACGAGGATCGAGGACTGTGTCCCGGGGGTGATCCACGAGGACCAGACAGGATTTGTAAAGGGCAGGCAACTAAACACCAATGTGCGGCGGCTCTTAAACGTGATAATGATGCCATCGGAGGAGGGAGAGGCGGAGATAGTGGCAGCTATGGACGCGGAGAAGGCCTTTGACCGAGTAGAGTGGGAGTACCTCTGGGAGGTGCTGCATAGGTTTGGGTTCGGGGTAGGGTTTATCAATTGGGTTAAGCTCCTTTACAGAGCCCCGATGGCAAGTGTAGTGATGAACCGGCGGAGGTCGGAGTACTTTCGACTGTACCGAGGGACGAGGCAGGGGTGCCCCCTGTCCCCCCGTTGTTCGCATTGGCGATCGAACCATTGGCCATGTCATTGAGGGAGTCTAATAAATGGAAGGGGGTGGTCCGAGGGGGAGAAGAGCATCGGGTGTCGCTATATGCGGATGACCTGTTGCTGTACGTGGCGGATCCAATGGAGGGGATGGTGGAAGTCATGCAGACTCTACGGGAGTTTGGGGAGTTTTCGGGCTATAAGCTCAATGTAGGGAAGAGTGAGCTCTTTGTATTACAGGCGGGGGACCAAGAAAGAGGGATAGGGGACCTACCGCTGAGGAGGGCGGAGAGGAGCTTTCGGTATCTGGGGATCCAGATAGCCAGGAGTTGGGGGACCCTACATAAACTGAATCTGACGAGGTTGGTGGAGCAAATGGAGGAGGATTTCAAAAGCTGGGACATGTTACCGCTCTCGCTGGCGGGTAGAGTGCAGTCGGTCAAAATGGTGGTCCTTCCGAGGTTTCTGTTTGTGTTTCAGTGCCTTCCCATCGTGATCACTAAGGCCTTTTTTAAGAGAGTAGGCAGGAGTATTATGGGGTTTGTGTGGGCGAATAAGACCCCGAGAGTAAGGAGAGGACTCCTGGAATGCAGTAGGGACCGAGGAGGGTTGGCGCTGCCAAACCTGGGGAGCTACTACTGGGCAGCAAATGTGGCGATGATCCGCAAGTGGGTTATGGAGGGAGAGGGGGCGGCATGGAAGAGGATGGAGATGGCGTCCTGTAAAGGAACGAGCCTGGGGGCGTTGGTGACGGCACCGCTGCCGCTCTCGCTGACAAAGTATACCACGAGTCCGGTGGTGGCGGCAACGCTAAGGATCTGGGGCCAGTGGAGACGGCACCGGGGTGCAATGGGAGCATCGGTGTGGTCCCCGATCAGGGGTAACCACCGGTTTGTCCCGGGGAAGATGGATGGGGGTTCCAGAGCTGGCATCGGGCGGGGATTGGAAGAATGGGGCACCTGTTCATCGACGGGACGTTTGCGAGCCTAGGGGCACTGGAGGAGACGTTTGAGTTACCCCCGGGAAATGCCTTTAGATATATGCAGGTGAGGGTGTTTGTGAGGCGACAGGTGAGGGAATTTCCGTTGCTCCCGGCACAAGAAGTTCAAGATAGGGTGATCCCGGGTGTATGGGTCGGGGAGGGCAAGGTGTCGGTAATACACCAGAAGTTGAAAGAAGAGGGGGAAGCGCTGGTAGAAGAGTTGAAGGGTAAGTGGGAGGAGGAGCTGGGGGAGGAGATCGAGGAAGGTCTGTGGGCTGATGCCCTAGGTAGTGTTAATTCCTCCTCCTCGTGTTCCGGGCTCAGCCTGATACAATTTAAGGTGATCCACAGAGCGCACTTGCTGGGGGCGAGGTTGAGTATGTTCTTTGGGGTAGAGGACAGATGTGGAAGGTGCTCAGGGAGCCCGGCGAACCATGTTCATATGTTTTGGTCATGCCCGGCACTGGAGGGGTTCTGGAGAGGAGTGGCGGGAGCAATATCTCAGGTGGTGAAAGTCCGGGTCAAGCCAAGCTGGGGGCTAGCAATATTTGGAGTAGTGGACGAACCGGGAGTGCAGGAGGCGAAAGAGGCCGGCATTCTGGCCTTTGCAACCTTGGGGGGGGGAGAGGGGGGACTGCCTGGGAGGGTGGATGAGCAAGAGATAACATGAAGGGTTGGGGAAACTGGCACGTACGGGTGAGGGCCAGTGTACAAAGCTGTGTAAATATATCATTTTGCCATGTATATGTCTTGCTCTGCGCGAAGTCTCGTTTTTTTTTTGTTACGAGGGAGGGGGGGTTATTGATTGTAAGGGAGAAAAATTGTGTTAAAAACTTTAATAAATATATATTTTTTTTAAAACATAATACAATACAAAACAGTGGTGAATTGTAGCAGCAATACCTTCACCACATTCACCTCCTGTTAAAAAATTGAAGTCCAGCAGTGGGCTCACAGATCGAGTCTGTCCGGCGCCTTGATCGTTCTCTGTGATCGCCACAGCTCCGGCTTCACTGCTGGCATGGGTGTTGGGCTCGTTGACTCCAGGAGCGTGTCGTCTTGAGCTTCATCACGGTGGGTCGCCGATGGGGGGAGGGAGTGTGTAGGCCGTGTAGGGGCGGGGGCGGTGTTTGGTGTAGGGGGGGGGCATAGGTGATGGTCGCTGGGGAACCGGCGGGTGCCAGATCTCATTGGGAGACTGTATCTTGTCAGCTGTCGCGGTGCGCCAGGTAGGCATACTGAGGGTTGGCAATTAGGAGCTGGACCCTCTCGACCAGGGGGTCGGACTTATAGCTGCTCACGTGCTTCCGGAGGAGGAGAGGCCCCGGTGTTGTCAGCCAGGACGGAAGCGAGAACACGGAGGTGGATTTTCTGGGTAAGACAAATAGACGGTCGTGAGGGGTCTCGTTCGTGGCTGTGCAAAGGAGCGACCGAATGGAGTGGAGCGCGTCGGGGAGGACCTCCTGCCAGCGGGAAACCGGGAAACCTCTAGACCGCAGGGCCAGAAGGACGGCCTTCCATACCGTCGCGTTCTCCCTCTCCACCTGTCTGTTTCCCCGGGGATGTAGCTGGCAATGCCCTTACCGAGCAGATACTGAACAGCTCATCGCTCATAAACGAGGAGCCCCGGTTACTGTGGACGTAAGTGTGGAAACCGATCAGGGTGAAGATACTATGCAGGGCCTTAATGACAGTGGCCGCGGTCATGTCGGGGCTTGGGATGGCAAAGAGGAAACGGGAGTACTCATCAATGACGTTGAGAAAATTCTCATTGCGGTCAGTGGAGGGGAGGGGCCCTTTGAAATCGACGCTGAGGCGTTCAAAGGGGCGGGATGCCTTCCCCAGGTGGGCCTTGTCTGGCCTTTAGAAGTGCGGCTCGCACTCCGCGCAGACTTGGCAGTCGCTGGTCATGGCCCTGACCTCCTCGGTGTAGAAGGGCAGGTTGCAGGCCTTGATGAAGTGGAGAAGTGGGTGGCCCGAAGTCGGTCATCTTGCGCCCTGGCACATGTGCTGCGGGACAGGGCATCTGAGGGCTCATTGAGCTTCCCAGGACGATACACGATATCGTAATTATAGGTGGAGAGTTCGATTCTCCACCTCAAGATTTTATCATTCTTGATCTTGCCCCGCTGTGGGTTGTTGAACATAAAGGCTACCGATCGTTGGACGGTGACGAGGGTGAACCTCCTACCGGCTAGGTAGTGCCTCCAATGCCACACAGCTTCCACAATGGCTTGAGCTTCCTTTTCGACAGAGGAGTGTCGAATCTCGGAGGCGTGGAGGGTACGGGAAAAGGCCACGGGCCTGTCTGCATGGTGAAGGGTAGCGGCCAGGGTGACATCCGACGTGTCACTCTCCACCTGGAAGGGGATGGACTCGTCCACCGCGTGCATCGCGGCCTTGGTAATGTCTGCCTTGATGCGGCTGAAGGCCAGGCGGGCCTCAGTCGTCAGGGGAAAAATGGGGACTTTGATAAGTGGGCGGGCTTTGTCCGCATAGCTGGGGACCCATTGGGCATAATATGAAAAGAACCCCAGGAATCTTTTCAGGGCCTTGGGGCAGTGGGGAAGGGGAAGTTGCAGGAGGGGGCGCATGCGGTCGGAGTCGTGCCCTAGGACTCCGTTTTCTACGACATAGCCGAGGATGGCTAGTCGGGTTGTGCGGAAAACGCATTTCTCCTTGTTGGAGGTGAGATTGAGGGCTTGGGCGGTTTGGAGGAATTTCTGAAGGGTAGCGTTGTGGTCCTGCTGATCATGGCCGCAGATGGTGACGTTATCCAAGTACGGGAACGTGGCCCACAGCCCGTACTGGTCCATCGTTCTTTGAAATACCGAGACCCCATTGGTGACGCCGAAGGGGACCCTGAGGAAGTGGAAGAGGCGGCCGTCTGCCTCAAAGGCAGTGTAGTGGCGGTCTTCCGGGCGGATCGGAATCTGGTCGTATGCGGACTTCAGATCTACCGTGGAGAAAACCCGGTAGTGTACAATCTGATTAACCATGTCCGCTAAGCAGGGAAGGGGGTACGCATCGAGTTGCGTGTAACGATTTATGGTCTGGCTGTAGTCTACAACCATCCGGTTCTTTTCCCCGGTCCTGACGACCACCACTTGGGCTCTCCAGGGGCTATTACTGGCCTCGATGATTCCCTCCCTCAAGAGCCGCTGGACCTCCGACTTGATAAAAGTCCTGTCCTGGGGACTGTACCGCCTGCTCCTGGTGGCAACGGGTTTACAGTCGGAGGTGAGGTTCGCGAAGAGCAAGGGAGGGGCGACTTAAGGGTCGCGAGGCTACATATGGTGAGAGGGGGTAGGGGTCCGCCAAACTTCAGGATCAGGCTTCTGAGGTTGCACTGGAAATCCAGTCCTAACAAGAGAGGAGCGCAGAGATGGGGGAGGATATAGAGTTTAAAATCGGCGTACTCGGCGCCCTGTATCGCGAGGTTCTGCACTGAATGTGATCCGGACGCAAGGGAGATTGTTTGGGATGTGGGGGAAATCTGGAGGGAACAGCGCCTTACCGTGTCCGGATGGATGAAGCTCTCCGTGCTCCCAGAGTCAAACAGACAGGGCGTTTCGTGCCCATTGACCCAGACGGTCAGCATGGAGTTCTTGAGGTGCTTGGGCCGTGACTGGTCGAGAGTGACAGCGCCAAGCGTGGTAGCCGGTGTGGTCGGTGGTAGCGGGGTGGTCCCAAGATGGTGGCCCCCAAGGTCGCACGTGTCGGGCGGCGTTGAAGATGGCGGCCACCGTCGGTCGCACGTGTCGGGTGGCGTTGAAGATGGCGGCCATGATGGCGGCCCCCATGAGTTGCACGTGTCGGGTAGGGTTAAAGATGGTGGCCCCCAAGGATAGCACGAGGCAGATGACACGTCAGAAGGGGGCGCTACCGGCAGGCACGCAGCCATGTTGCGGGGTCTGCGAGCCTGTGAGTCGGGCCTGTGATTTTGGAACTTTGGGTTGGGCCAAGCAGACTTTGGCAAAATGTCCTTTCTTGCCGCAGTCGCTGCAGGTCGCGTTCCGAGCTGGGCAACACTGCCTGGGGTGCTGATTCTGACCGCAGAAATAGCAAGGCGGGCCCCCGGGTTGGGCGGGCAGCCATGTGGCACAGGCCTCGGACAATCTCGGGTCGGGTGATGGTCGTGCCTCCGGCGTCCACGAGGAAACCGCGTGGTCGGAGGGGAAAGCATTTAGGCTCTGGAAGGCTACCTCTAATGAGGTGGATAGTTTTACCGTCTCTTCTAAGTCGAAGGCACCCTTTTCGAGCAGGCGCTATCTGACATAGTTGGACCGGACTCCAGCTTCATAAGTGTCCCAGATGGCGAGTTCCATGTGCTGCGAGGACTTGACATCCTTGTAGTTGCAGTTTCGAGCGAGTACCCTCCAGTAGATATTCCTCCAGCGATTCCCCGGGGCGTTGACAATGTGTGGTGAGGAGATGCCGCGCGAACACTTCATTCACCGGCCTCACGTAATGTCTTTTCAGGATTGCGACCCCGTCTGCGTACGTGGTTACGTCTTCGATTAGTACAAAGATTCTGTGGCTCATCCGGGCGTGGAGGAGACTCAGCTTCTGTGCCTCAGTGACGGCGGGCGAGGAGGAGGCGGCGAGGTAGGCCTCAAAGCAGTGAAGCCAATGTGAAAAGATTCCTTTTGCTTCAGCTGCCTGTGGGTCGAGTTCCAGTCGATCAGGTTTGAGGGCGGCTTTCATTGCGATATCTTAGCTTATTAAATTGATGCGACCATCAATTCACACGAGACGATTAGTAGAAGTGAACCGTGGTTTTAATAAGCTAGAACTGTGCCTGCCTGCGACTGCTCTGTACTGAGTGCCGCCTACAGGCTGCAGATCTATATAACACCCCCGAGGAGGTGGAGCCCACAAGGGCATCAACATAATACAATACAATACAGTGGTGAATTGTAGCAGCAATACGTTCACCACAGGTGGTGGTAGCGATGGATGCGGAGGAGGCGTTTGATCGGGTGGAGTGGGATTACCTGTGGGAGGCGCTGGGAAGGTTTGGGTTCGGTGAGGGCTTTATTGACTGGGTGCGGTTGCTCTATCAGGCACCAGTAGCGAGTGTGCGTCGAACCGGCTTAGGTCGGGGTACTTTAAACAACTACACCGAGGGACGAGGCAAGGGTGCCCCCTCTCCCCGTTACTGTTTGCTCTGGCCATAGAACCATTCGCCATTGCGTTAAGAGCCTCTAGGAACTGGAAAGGGCTGGTTCGGGGGAGGGTGGAGCGCCGGGTCTCGCTTTATGCAGATGACCTGCTCTTGTATATTTCAGACCCGTTGGAGGGGATGGGGGAAGTGATTCGAATCCTGGGGGAATTTGGCAATTTTTCAGGGTATAAATTGAACATGGGAAAAGCGAGATGTTCGCGATCCAGGCAAGAGGACAGGAGAACAGACTGGGAGAGCTGCCGCTTAGGATGGTAGGGAAGAGCTTTCGGTATCTGGGAATCCAGGTGGCCCAGGAATGGGAGGCACTGCACAAGTTAAACCTATCCCGGCTTGTAGAACAAATGGAAGGGGACTTTAAGAGAGGGGGCATGCTCCCGCTATCATTGGCGGGGAGGGTACAGAACGTGAAAATGACGGTCCTCCCAGATTTCTGTTTGTCTTTCAGTGCCTCCCCATCTTCATCCCAAAGGCCTTTTCCAAGCGGGTGAATAAGGTTATTTTGGGCTTTGTGTGGGCGGATAAAACCCCGCGAGTGAAGAAAGTGTTGCTGGAGCGCAGTCGGGGGAGGGTGGGTTGGCGCTGCCGAGCTTCTGCAATTACTACTGGGCGGCTAATATAGCCATGATCAGGAAGTGGGTAGTGGGGGAGGGGTCGGTATGGGAGGGAATGGAGGCGGCGTCATGCAATGACACCAGTTTGGGAGCACTGATAACGGCACCTCTTCCGCTCTCGCTGGCCCGATTCTCCACAAATCCGGTGGTGGTGGCGGCTCTGAGAATCTGGGGGCAATGGAGGTGATATAAGAGAGTGGAGGGAGCATCGGTTTGGACTCCGATTTATGATAATCATCGGTTTGTACCGGGTAGGCCAGATGGTGGGTTCCGGAGATGGCAGAGGGCAGGAATTGGAAGGATGGGGGATCTATTTATAGATGGGAGCTTTCCCAGCTTTAAAGCCTTGGAGGATAAATTTGAATTGCCAGCAGGGAACGGGTTTAGGTATTTGCAGGTGCGAGACTTCCTGAGACAACAGGTTCCGGCCTTCCCGCTGCAGCCGCCATGGGGGATAAAGGACAGAGTCGTCTCCAGTACCTGGGTGGGAGAGTGGAAGGTTTCAGATATTTACCAGGAGCTTTCGGGGGCGGAGGAAACTCCGGCGGAGGAGCTTAAGGGCCAGTGGGAGGATGAGCTCGGAGGAGAGATAGAGGCGGGTCTACGGGCGGATTCCCTAAGCAGGGTTAACACATCCTCATCATGTGCCAGGCTTAGCCTGATACAATTTTAGGTCGTCCACCTAAAGTGGCTAGGATGAGTAAATTTTTCAGGGTAGAGGATAGGTGTACGAGGTACGCAGGAAGCCCAGCAAATCATGTCCACATATTTTGGGCATGCCCAATGCTTAGAGGGTTTTGGCAGGGGTGAATGTGGTAATACCAGGTATTGCGGTACCAGAGAGAGGAATGACTAGTGGCTAGACCGCGGGGTCTACCATTGGGCAATGTACATAGCCCCGCCCTGAGAGGCGGGGTATAAGAACCAACACCGTCCCAGCAGCCTTCACTTCTGTAACTTCGCTGCTGGGTACAGTTCTATCTGATTAAAGCTGAATCGATATGACTCCAAGTGGACTCAAGCGTATTGATTGCGTATCAATTTAATCAGATAAGTACTTTGAAGGATGGATCTCCGCATCAAGCCGGCGTGCCTTCAGCTCAGCCCTCACGCAGAAAACTCTGCCGCGATTTTTAAGCATTGGCTGGCATGCTTCCAGAGCTACCTCAATACGGCTGCCGACACCCCTACGGAAAGGCAGAAAATGCACCTCCTACGCTCGCGGGTCAGCCCGGCGATCTACCCCCTGATCAAAGGGGCGGCGAACTATGATAAAGCCATGGAACTGCTGGAAGGACACTACATTCGTCCGCTTAATCAGGTCTACGCCCGTCACCTGCTGGCAACGAGACGGCAGAGCCCAGATGAGATGCTAGAAGATTTCTACAGGGCACTGATCGTGCTGGGCCAAAACTGCGGCTGCCCAGCGGTGACGGCGAACGAGCACTCCGAACTTTTAATTCGAGACGCTTTCGTGGCAGGTATGTTCTCCCCCGACATTCGCCGAAGGCTGCTCGAAATGGACACGCTGGGCCTCACCGAGGCCCGGGCCCTGGCAGGGTCCATGGACGTGGCGTTCAAAAACGCCCTTGCATGCGCCCCCCTGGGCTGCGTGGCACCCCGCCGCGGCAGCCCCCCAGACTTACCCGCTTAACCCCCAGACTTACCCGCTAACTCCGCAGGCCTGCGCGGCAAGGCGCCCCGCTACCGCCGCCGGCCAACGCTGCTTCTTCTGCGGCCAGGCGAATCACCCGCGCACGCGTTGCCCGGCCCGCACCATCACCTGCAAAGGGTGTGGCAAGAAAGGCCACTATGCCGTGGTCTGCCTCGCCCGCGCGGTGAACGCGGCATCCAATGACTACCCTCAGCCGTTCCCCCAGCCGCCCCCTGTGCAACCACAGCCGTTCTTCCAAGTCCCGACCGTCCCAGGCCCACCGCCGCACTCCCTTTTCCCAGCCCCGCCGGCCCAACGAGCACCGCAGCATTTGCCCCGCCAGGCAGCGTCGCAGCTGCAGCCATTCTTCCCCCCCGGCAACCATGCTGGAGGAGCGCGCGCAGCCATTTTGTCAATCGCCGATCCAATCGTCGGGGTCTTCGTCCCCGAACTCCATGGGCGATCCCTGGCCGGCGGCATCTTGGATGGGGCCTCAAGCGCCCAGCACGGCTGGCTACGCGCTGCCCGACCTAAACCCCTTGCTGCAGCTGGCCTCTGCCACACTGGAGCAGCATGCGCCGCCAGTTTACTCCTCCCCGCCGCCAGCTCCGGAGTCCCCGGACTCCACGTGCGAACCATGGCCGGCGCCATCTTGGATGGGGCCTCAAGCCCCCAGCACGGCTGGCTACGCGCTGCCGGACCAAAACCCCTTGCTGCAGCTGGCCTCCGCCACGCTGGAGCAGCATGCGCCGCCAGTTTGCTCCTCCCCGCCGCCAGCTTCGGAGTCCCCGGACTCCACGTGCGATCCATGGCCGGCGCCATCTTGGATGGGGCCTCAAGCCCCCAGCGCGGCTGGCTACGCGCTACCAGACCAAAACCCTTTGTAGCAGCTGGCCTCCGCCTCACGGGAGCAGAGTGCGCCGCCATTTTGTCCCTCCCCGCCGCCATTTTGTTCCTCCCCGCCGCCATCTTCGGAGTCCCCGGACTCCATGTGCGATCCATGGACGGGGCCTCAAGCCCCCAACACGGCTGACGATGCGCTGCCCGATCTTCACTCCTTGCTGCAGCTGGCCTCCATTACCCTGGACCAGAGTCGGCCCCGAACGCTAGCAAAGGCCACCATGACGATCGGCACCAACGGCCACGTGACGTCATGCCTCATCGACTCCGGGAGCACAGAGAGCTTCGTGCACCCCGACACGGTAAGGCGCTGTTCTCTGGTCACCTACCCCACCCAACAAAGGATCTCCCTGGCCTCCGGGTCACACGCGGTGCAGATAAAAGGGTTCTGCCTCGCGAACCTCACCGTCCAAGGCAGGGAATTCCGCAATTTCCGCCTATACGTGCTGCCGCACCTCTGCGCAGCCACCCTTCTGGGACTGGATTTCCAGTGCCACCTACAAAGCCTTACTTTTAAATTTGGTGGCCCTATACCCCCCCTTACTGTCTGCGGCCTCGCGACCCTTGAGGTCGACCCGCCTTCCCTGTTTGCGATCCTCACCCCAGATTGCAAACCCGTTGCCACCAGGAGCAGACGGTACAGTGCCCAGGACCGGACCTTCATCAGGTCCAAGGTCCAAAGGCTACTGAAGGAAGGGGTCATCGATGCGAGCAACAGCCCCTGGAGGGCTCAAGTAGTGGTGGTAAAGACCAGGGAGAAGCATAGGATGGTCATCGACTATAGCCAGACCATCGACCGGTTTACACAACTGGATGCGTACCCCCTCCCCCGTATTGCCGACCTGGTAAACAGGATCGCGCAATACAAGGTCTTCTCCACGGTGGATCTCAAGTCTGCCTACCACCAGCTACCCCTCCGTAATAGCGACCGCCAGTACACTGCCTTCGAAGCAGATGGGCGGCTCTACCACTTTTTAAGGGTTCCCTTCGGTGTCACAAACGGGGTCTCGGTCCTCCAGCGTGAGATGGACCGAATGGTTGACCGGTACGGCTTACACGCAACGTTCCCGTATCTTGACAACGTCACCATCTGCGGCCATGACCAGCAGGACCACGACACCAACCTCCGTAAATTTCTCCAGACCGCGCACCTCCTGAATCTGACCTACAATAAGGAGAAGTGCGTGTTTAGCACCGACCGTCTAGCCATTCTAGGCTACGTAGTGCGAAGTGGAGTTATAGGCCCTGACCCCGAACGCATGCGCCCCCTCATGGAGTTCCCCCTCCCTCACTGCCCCAAGGCCCTAAAGCGCTGCCTCGGCTTCTTTAGCTACTATGCACAGTGGGTCCCTAATTACGCCGACAAGGCTCGACCCCTGATCCAGTCCACAACCTTCCCCCTGTCGACGGAGGCCCGCCAGGCCTTCTGCCGCATCAAAGCGGACATCGCAAAAGCCACGATGCGTGCCATTGATGAGTCCCTCCCCTTCCAGGTCGAGAGCGATGCGTCCGACGTAGCTCTGGCGGCCACCCTCAATCAAACGGGCAGGCCCGTGGCTTTCTTATCCTGTACTCTCCATGTTTCCGAAATTCGCCACTCCTCGGTCGAAAAGGAGGCCCAGGCCATAGTGGAAGCTGTGCGGCACTGGAGGCATTACCTGGCCGGCAGGAGATTCACTCTCCTCACGGACCAACGGTCGGTGGCCTTCATGTTCGATAATGCACAGTGGGGCAAGATTTAGAACGACAAGATCTTGCGGTGGAGGATCGAACTCTCCACCTTCAATTACGAGATCGTGTATCGTCCCGGGAAGCTGAACGAGCCTCCTGATGCCCTGTCCCGCGGCACTTGTGCCACCGCACAAGTAGACCGCCTCCGAGCCCTCCACGAGGACCTCTGCCACCCGGAAGTCACCCAGTTCTTCCATTTTGTTAAGTCCCGGAACCTGCCTTACTCCATCGAGGAGGTCAGGACAGCCACCAGGGACTGCCAAATCTGCGCGGAGTGCAAACCGCACTTCTACCGACCAGAAAGGGTGCATCTGATAAAGGCTTCCCGTCCCTTTGAACACCTCAGCATGGACTTCAAAGGCCTCCTCCCCTCCACCGACCGCAACACATATTTCCTGAACGTGATTGATGAGTACTTCCGGTTCCTATTCGCCATCCCCTGCCCGGACATGACCACAACCACCATCATCAAGGCCCTCCAGGGTATCTTTACACTGTTCGGTTTCCCCGCATACATGCACAGTGATAGGGGGTCCTCCTTTATGAGCGACGAGCTGCGCCAGTTCCTGCTTAACAAAGGCATCGCCTCGAGCAGGACGACCAGCTATAACCCCCGGGGAACAGGCAGGTAGAAAGGGAGAACGGAACGGTCTGGAAGACCGTCCTGCTGGCCCTTCGGTCCAGGAATCTCCCAGTTTCCCGCTGGCAAGAAGTCCTCCCAGTGGCCCTTCACTCCATTCGGTCACTGCTATGTACTACCACGAACCAGATACCTCATGAACGTCTCCTTGTTTTCCCCAGGAAGTCCTCCTCGGGGACCTCGCTCCCCACCTCGCTAGCAGCACCTGGAACTGTTCTGCTGCGGAAACATGCGAGGGCGCACAAGTCGGACCCGTTGGTCGAGAGGGTCCACCTGCTGCATGCCAACCCCCAGTACGCCTACGTAGCGTTCCCCGACGGACGCCAAGATACGGTCTCCCTCCGGGACCTGGCCCCCGCCGGAGCCCCACGCGCGCCCGAGCCACTGCCCTCACGCCCCCCACCGTACCTGCCCGGAGTGTCAGTACTGCCACCAGAACCCCGACCCAGAGCCGAGCAGGCACCGACGCCCCCTACAGGCACCCCTTCCTTCTGCCCATTTTCCGACCTTACAGCGCCGCCTAGGGGTGACAAAACTGCCTGAGAGGAAGACACCACGTTCCCGGAGTCACTACCGCCAAGGCCCTCACCAGGATCACCGCCGAAACTTAAGACGCTCCAGTAGGACGACCAGGCCGCCCGATCGTCTGATTGCAGCACCATGAAGAGAATTAACAACGCAAGAACTTTCTCCGCAACCCTCGATAGCATGGTACCTGCAATACCTGGTCCTACCATGAAAAGGCGACAGTAATACTGGCCATCACCCCGCTGGTTCTTTTTTAACAGGGGGTGAATGTGGTAATACAAGGTATTGCAGTACCAGAGAGAGGAAAAAAGAAAATTGGCTCAGTTGCAGGAAGCTACTGGATGTTTTTGTGATTGGAAGTTGCTTCGGGGGAAGGGTGGTGTTCGCAGAGCTCAATGTGGGCCCATTGCTGTTTGTGGTATGTCATCAGTGACTTAACCACCACCATGTAGGGGGCAATGATTAAGAGGTTCACAGAAATTGGCCGTGTGGGTGATAGTGAGGAAGAAAGCTGTAAAGTGCTGGAAGATATCAATGGACTGATCAGGTGGGCTGAAAAGGGGCAAATGGATTTTAGTCCGAGGTGAGGTGATGTATTTGTTGAGGACAAAGAGGACAAGGGAACACAGAATAAATGGTTGTATTGATAGCGGACTGAGCAGACATGCAACACTCTATGACAGGGAGGCTCTTCCTACCAATCATTCAGATGTATTGCACTTTGAGTCACAACGTGTGCGATGAGACAGAGCGGCGACAGAGAAGGAAAGGAAGGGAAGCAAGTCCTGTACTCTGGAACTCACTTCCTTGTGGGACCTGCTATCCCATGGGCCAAACCATCTCCAGGGCTGAAATTAGCCTGTCTAGCAGTACGAGGAGCCATTGTGGAAACTCACAACCTTGAGGATACAACATCTTCGAATCAAGTGACAGCTGGCCATATTAACCATTCTACTGAGTGTAGACTGCTGTCTTCATGAGGGAAAACAGCAGTTTCACCAGACAGAAAGTTTGTTAAGTCTCAACAGTTAATGCCAAAGTGACAAACAAAGGGTTAGGTTACTTGGATCAATGCCGTGCAAAACAACAACAGCCTTGAACACACTTCTTAGTTAATGTCATAAGTAAACAAACTCAAAGGTCTGCTGTTAGTCGCCATGGTGACATTCAGTATGTAGGTGCCTCCTTACATGGCGAAAACCAAGTGCCAGAAAACAGTAACAGGAAAAGAGGGACTTGGGAGTGAATATCCACAGGTTTCTATAGTGGCTGGACAGGTAGATAGGGTGACCAAGGCGGCTTATGGGATTCTTTCCAAGAGTTTGAGTTTGAGAGCAGGGAGGATATACTGGAACCGTATAATTAGACTGTAGTTAGAGCATCGCGTGCAGCTCTGGTCACCACATCCATAAGAAGGATGCGATCACACTAGAGTGGGTACAAAGGACACTTACAGAGGATGTTGCTGAGACTGGAGAATATTAGCGATGAGGAACCATTGGATTTTCACTGGAACAGATGCCAAGGGGAAATTTAATTGAAGTGTATAAAGTTCCTGGGTAGAGTGGTTAGGAAGAAGCCGAACAGGTCAGTAGAGTCAATGACATAGATTTAATCTAATTGTTGGAAGGATTAGTGGGGAGCTCGGGAGTATTTTTTCACCCAGACCTGGAAATCACTGTCTGGAACATGGTAGAGACAGAAACTCTCATCACATTAAAGAACACTTGGAAATATACTTGAGGCACTGTAGCGTCCGGGTTTACAAAAGCTAGAGTTGGAAAGGTCAGATTAGACTGGCTGGCAAGGACACAATGGGCTAAATGATGGCCTTCTGAATCGTAAATCTTTCTATGTTTCCAGGCTTCTATTTCCAGTTACACCAAGATGGGCAGATTGGCCTTCATTGTGCCTATCAATCTGGCAAGCTCCAAGGCTCTCTCTGTTTTAACACAAAAATTACGATGGCACAATCACAATGAAGGAGGTGAGAGTTTCCCCGGGGTCCTGGCTGATATTTATCCCTCAATTGACCATTAAAACAAACGATCTGTCATTAGCTCATTGCCTTGTTGTGGGATCTTGCTATGCACAATTTAACTGCCACGTTACAACAGTGATAACAGCTGAAAGGTACTTCACTGTTTTTTATGAAGCTCTTTGGGATGTCTGTCGTAAGAAGTTTGGTAAAGGCTTATGTGTGGGACTGCATAAATAGCACCGCCCACAGTGAGGATGAAATAAGAGAGCACATGATGAGAGTTAAGAGGGAGAATATTCATGGCTTCATCATTGTAGGACCTAGTCGTGGATAGCTATAAATAGTTTAATTGTAGATAATAAACAGTTATTTTTTTAGGACATACCAATGTCTTAGTAAGCAGTCCGAAACTAGACAAACCGACATACATTATGGTGGCAGCGGTGGAAGCAACACTGATGGACCCCCAAATGGATAAGTGGAAGTTTCTCTTTTTAATAGGGAGAAGATTGAATGAGGAGGCTCTATTCTTTGAAATGAGAAAGTTGCTGTTGAGATAGCAACTATAAATTAGACTGTGAGCACAGAACTGGAGAATCGTAGGTCAACTTAATGAGATACAAGTAAAACTGCAGGTTGGAGTAAAGCTCTTTCTTCCCCATTGCGTAATGAGCTCATGAAACAGAACCAGGAGGGTTGAAATGCTGGAACAACTCAGCAGGTCTGGCAGCACCTGTGGAGGGAGAAACAGAGTTCACATTTTGAGTTTGTATGACTCTTCCTCTGAACTTTGAGCATCAAAGCTGCTGGTCCCTCTTCGCTAATGATGAGCTCCCAGGTTCAGAATCACATTTCCCGCCCAAATCTAGACCCCTTTCCAACACATCAACCAGCTGTGGTCTCAGTACCTTTAAAGGAACAGTGCTTCCTCAGAAAGAACATGCAGATCTCCACACTGTCCACGTTACTGCAGGCGTGACTGGATGACAACCCTTTAACTGGAACAAAATAGAGTTCACATGTTAAGAAATACAGAGATCACTTTACTTTTCACTATGATTGGTGAATGCAGGAGAACATAACAAACGTACCGTAATAGGAGGCCATTTGGTCCACTGCATGTGTGCCTAGCTGAAAGCGGTACTCAATTAGTCTCATTCCCCTCTTCTTTACCCCTATCCCTATGTTGTAGGGTGTTGGTTACAGTTCAGTAGCTCTGAAGAAGTCTTTGTAGTTAAACAAAGGTTAACTGTAGGTTTTATTTACTCTTAGAACTATTTAAAACTGCACAGTAAAGGGTACAAGCTAGGAGCTGTCTCCGTGCTGACTGGTACACAAGTCTCTGTCTAACACTAGGCTGACCCTGGGTGATGGTCATGTGCTCTCTTACATCCCTGCATGGGCGGTACGGTACTCAGTCCCACATTAACCCTGTATGACTATGAAATCGTTCGTTGTTAAATATGGGGCTGGTTTAGAACAGTGGGCTAAATAGCTGGTTTGTAATGCAGAACAATGCCAGCAGCGTGGGTTCAATTCCCATACCAGCCTCTCCGAAAAGGTGCCGGAATGTGGCGACTAGGGGCTTTTCACATTAACTTCATTGAAGCCTACTTGTGACAATAAGCGATTATCGTATTGCATTTATCCAATTACTTTTTTTTTATAAAGGCATTTATGATTTTATAACAAAAGACACAAATACAAATGTAAATATAATTCAGTACGAAACCCCCCCCAATCTACAACACACACAATTCCCAAGTCCCTCCATCTCCTCTCGCTGATCCCACCTAAACTAAACTAACTCCCCTACCCCCCTTCATTCCCTAACCCACCACCCCCCTGTTATTGAATCTGCTAACAGTTTAGTTTCCCCCGAAGAAGTCGATAAACGGCTGCCATCGCCGTACGGACCCTAACATTGATCTTCTCAGGGTAAACTTCATTTTCTCAAGCCTGAGAAACCTCGCAATGTCGCTAACCCATACTCCTGATTTTGGGGGCTCCAAGTCCGTCCAGGATAACAGGATCCGCAACCGGGCTACCAAGGAGGCAAAGGCCAAAAGTCAGCCTCTCTCGCCCCCTGAACTCCCGGGTCTTCCGACACATCAAAAATCGCCACCTCTGCACTCGGCATCATCATCTTTTTGAGCACCGTGGACATGACATTGGCAAATCACTGCCAAAATCCCCTAAGCTTCGAACACGCCCAAATCATGTGGACATGATTTGCGGGCCCTCCTGCACACGCCACATACCTGTCCTCTACCCCAAAAAACCTGCTCATCCAGGCAGCACGGTAGCATTGTGGTTAGCATAATTGCTTCACAGCTCCAGGGTCCCAGGTTCGATTCCGGCTTGGGTCACTGTCTGTGCGGAGTCTGCACGTTCTCCCCGTGTCTGCGTGGGTTTCCTCCGGGTGCTCCGGTTTCCTCCCACAGTCCAAAGATGTGCAGGTTAGGTGGATTGACCATGCTAAATTGCCCTTTGTGTCCAAAATTGCCCTTAGTGTTGGGTGGGGTTACTGGGTTAAGGGATAGGGTGGAGGTGAGGGCTTGGGTAGGGTGCTCTTTCCAAGAGCCGGTGCAGACTCAATGGGCCGAATGGCCTCCTTCTGCACTGTAAATTCTATGTTAATCTATGTGTGCCCGGTGAACCACCTTGAATTGTATCAGGCTGAGCCTGGCACATGATGAGGACGTATTGACTCTGCTCAGGGCATCCTCCCACAGACCCGCCTCCAACTCCTTTCTCAACTCCTCTTCCCATTTCCGCTATATCTCCCCCATCTGGGTTCCCTCCCACTCCATAAGTTCTTTATAGATTTCCGATACCTTCCCCTCCTCCACCCCTGTTCTGGAGACTACCTTGTCCTGTGTCCCCTGTGGCAGTAGAAGCGGAAAGGTCGAAACCTACCCTCGCACAAAATCCCTCACCTGCAGATAACAAAACCCATTCTCTCCCGGCAATTCAAACTCCACTTCCAGATCCTCCAAACAGGGAAAGCTTCCATCAATAAACAGATCTCCCAGCCTCTCAATCCCTGCTCTCTGCCACCTCCGAAACCCCCACATCCATCCTCCCCAGGACAAACCGGTGATTACCACAAATTGGGAGGCCACACCGACGCTCCCTCCAGTCCCATATGCTTCCTCCACTGACTCCAAACTCTCAGAACCACCACTACCACGGAGCTTGTAGAGTACCGGGGCTGGCGAGAGCGGCAGAGGGGCCGTGACCAGTGCTCCTAATCATGTGCGCCGACATGATGCCCCTTCCCACACCGACCCTTCCCCCACTACCCACTTCCTGATCATGGCTATATTTGCCATCCAGTAATAGTTCTTGAAGTTCGGTCGAGTTCGGCCGGCACCCCCCCCACCCCAAAACCTCGGCTCCGCTCCAGCAGTATCCAATTACTTTTTCAGATAGGAGTTATTGTTGAACCTGCTTCCACCGACCTTTCTGGCAGCACATTCCATATTCTAACTACTCACTGCATTGAAAAAAAAAATAATCTCTTTGGTTTTCTTGCCAATTATCTTAAATCTGTGTCCCTTGATAAAAGGACTTTCCTCATTTGGAAACAATTTCTCCATCTTAACTCTATTCTATAATTTTGAACATCTCTATGAATCTCCTCAGATATGGGAATATGGGAATAAAGGCTGTTTGACTGACAATCATGAATCAGCCAGTTTGGAGGGGGATTCTGTCTGCTTTCTAATTGGTGCAGGAAGCAGTTGCATTGACTTCCGGTGGCGACCATGGAGTGAGTGGTCGCACATTTGGCGGCTCCCGCTCGTGGCGATTTTTTCGAACCTTTTCCCCGGTTAACATGTGGATGTGAGGCAGAAAAAAGGTGCAGGAGAGCGAGAGGAAGAGATCGACCCTCTGGTGTATGGAGCCGAGGGCCAGAAGCGGTCAAAAAAGAGGGTTAGAGTTGGTGCGGCACCTGTGACGCACGTGGAGATGGCAGAGGGACAGGGAGCAGCCCTGCCAGCTCAATGGTTGACGGACCAGCTGGTGAGCTTCTTGAACGAGAAGTTCGCCCAGCAACGGAAGGAGAATGTGAAGGACCTGGCCCTGGCAGTGGATTAGATCAAGGCGGTGGTCGACCGCATGGAAACGAAGCTGACGGCCCAGGGTCAGGTGATCCAGAAGATGGAGGAGGTGGTGGGGGAACACGAGGAGCAGTTTGCCTCGATGGCAGCGGAGATGGGGCTGATGCCAGGCCAGCAGAGGCAGCTCCAGGAGAAGGTTAAAGACCTGGAAAACTGGTCACGCAGGCATAAGGATCGTGGGACTGCTGGAGGGGAGTGAAGGAGCCGATGCTGGCGCGTATGCGGGGAGGATGCTGGAGAAGCTGCTAGGAGTGTGTTTGCACGGCCTTTGTAGGTGGATCAAGCGCACAGGGCGCTAATGAGAAAGCCCCAAGGGAATAAGCCGCCGAGGGTGATGGTAGTGCGGCTGCACCGGTTCCTGGACAAGGAGTAATTAATGAGGTGGGCCAGGCTGACCTGTATCTGGGACGGCAATGAAATCCGTGTGTACCAGGACCTCGGGCAGAGCTGGCCAAGAGGAGAGCGAGTTACAAGGTCAAGGCGGCCCTCTAAAAGAAGGGGGTGAAGTTTGAGCTATTGCACACGGCATGTCTGCGGGTGACCTACGAAGGCCGGGAATTGTACTTTGGCTCAACGGAGGAGGCAGTAGAATTTGTTAAAGACAATGGACTGGCAGGGGAAGGTAGACTTTGAAATTTGGTGGAGATGCTGTGATGTTGCTGTTAACTTATGTTTGGGGCCATTTCTTTCTTTTTCGGCTTCAGGTTTGTTCTTTGTTAAGGGATAGGGGTTGGTCTCTTTGTTGGGCTTGGGGAGGGGTTGTTTTTGCTTGTTTGCACTAATGTTCGAGTGGGGGGAGGGGAATCAGTGGGGGATGGGATGCTAGGCGCCATGGGCGGGGGCTGCCACGCTAGCTAGGCGGGCTAGTTCACGGGAGCGCAATGGGGGTTGAATGGAAGGTCACTGGGGGGGGATGGGGACACTGGTTGTTGCTGGGGGATTTGGGGGTGGGTAGATGGGGGAGGTACAGCTAACAGGGGAAGGGGAGGAGGATCGATGACGGTGGGCGCCCAAGGGCGGGCCTGGGGAGGTGCAGGACAAGGGCCTGAGGCTGGCCCAAGAGGGACTATGGTTGATCGGGATTGAATGGGCCAGTCAAGAGGGCCCATGTGTTCGCACACTTAAAGCGATTGAAGACTGATGTGGCCATGCACCTGGTGGACCAGATTAGGCTGAGGAAGGGATGGGTTGGGCAAGTATTTCATTTGGGATTGGGCTTTAAAACGAAGGGGGTGGTGATTTTGGATAACAAGCAGATGGCGTTCGAGGTGGGAAGTATAATTGTGGACTCTGAGGGGAGGTATGTCATGGTAAGTGGTGTTAATCAACATCTATGCCCCGAACTGGGATGATGTTGAATTTATGAGGCGGGTACTGGGGAAGATTCCTGATCTGGACTCTCATCGGCTGATTATGGGGGACGGGAATTTAACACGGTCCTTGATCCGAGACTGGATCGGTCGAGTTTGAGGTCGGGGAGGGTGTCGGCTACGGCTAAGGAGCTTTGTGGGTTCATGGAGCACATGGCGGGTGTTGGATCCATGGAGATTTGGGAGGTCGAGAGTGGAGGAAGTTTTGTTTTACTCCCATGTGCACAAGGTGTACTCCCGAATAGATTTTTTCATATTGGATAAGACGTTGTGGGCAGGGGTGGTGGATGTCGAATATTCGGTGATAGTGGTGTTGGACCATGCCCCGCACTGGGTGGATTTACGAGTGAGCAAGGGGGGGCCCAACGCCTGGAATGGAGGCTGGATGTGGGATTGTTAGCGGAGGAAGGGGTGTGTGAGCGGGTGAGGAAGGCCATCCGGGGGTATGTTGAGATTAATGACACAAGGGAGGTTTCGGCAGATACGGTACGGGAGGCACTGAAAGCAGTGGTCAGGGGGGAGTTTATTTCGATTTGGGCGCATAGGGAAAAGGCAGAGCGGGTGGAGATAGAAAAGCTAGTGGGAGAAATCCTGCAGGTGCACCGGAGATATACAGAGACCCCAGAGGAAGGGCTGTTCAAGGAATGCCAGAGGTTGCAAATGGAATTCGGATTGTTATCCACGGGTAAGGCGGTAGGGCAGTTGAGAAGAGTGAGAGGGGTGGTATATGAGTACAGGGAGAAAGCGAGCAGGATGTTAACACACCAGTTGAGGAGGCAGGAGGCGGCGAGAAAGATTGGGAAAGTGAAGGACACAGATGGGAATACGGTCTTGGACCGGGTGGGGGTGAATGGGGTGTTTAGGGAGTTTTATAGCTAATTGTATGAGTCGGAACCCCCAGCCGTGGAAGAGGAAATGAGGCGGGTTCTGGAGGGTTGGAGTTGCTGAAAAATGAAATGAATGAAAATCGCTTATTATCACAAGTAGGCTTCAAATGAAGTTACTGTGAAAAGCCCCTAGTCGCCACATTCCGGCGCCTGTTCGGGGAGACTGTTACGGGAAGGTTGTTGAGGAGCTGGTGGAGGGTCTGGGGGTCCCAATTGGGCTTGTAGAAGTAGTAGAGGGGCTGGAGGCGATGCAATCGGGTAAGGCCCCAGGACCGGATGGGCACCCGGTGGAATTTTATAACAAGTTCTCAGGGGTTTTGGGACCACAGTTGGTATGGGCCTTCAATGAAGCAAAGGAGTTTGGAGTGCTTCCCCCGACGTTGTCACATGCGTCGATCTCCCTCATTTTAAAGCGGGATAAGGACACGGAAAACTGTGGGTCGTACAGGCCAATCTCCCGGTTAAATGTGGATGCCAAACTATTGCTGAAGATCCTCGCCACAAGGATCAAAGACTGCATCCCGGGGTAGTAAGGGAGGACCAGATGGGGTTCGTTAAGCGGCGGCATTTGGCAACCAACATTAGGAGGTTGCTTAATCTAATTATGATGCCTTCAGAGGGGCGCAAGGTTGAGGTGGTGGTGGCCATGGACGCAGAGAAGGCCTTTGATCGGGTGGAGTGGGAATACGTATGGGAGGTCCTGGGGCGGTTTGGGTTTGGCGCAGGGATTTGTGGACTGGGTCCGGTTGCTATACCAGGCACTGGTACCGAGTGTGCGGATAAATCGGGTGAGATCAGATTACTTCAGGTTACACCGGGGGGACGTTGTTTGCCTTGGCTACAGTGCCGTTGGCTTTGGCATTGAGAGCACTGAGGGTCTGGCAGGGGATAGTATGGGGGGGGGGGGGGGGGCGGGGGAGTGGAGCACAGGGTCTCACTCTGCGTGGACAATCTACTTCTGTACATATTGCTGAGGGATTATAGGGATATTAGCGGAATTTGGCTGGTTTTCAGGATACAAATTGAATATGGGTAAGAGTGAGGTCTTTGTGATCCAGGCGAGGGGACAGGAGAAGAGATTGGGTGAGATTCCGTTCAAGGTGGTGGGAGGGAGCTTTCGGTATTTGGGTATCCAGGTGGCGCGCGAGTGGAAGCAGCTGCACAAGCTGAATTTGGGTCGGTTGGAGATCAGATGAGGGGGTACTATCGGAGGTGGGACGCGCTCACGTTGTCATTGGCGGGGTGGGTTCAGACAGTTAAAATGACAGTCCTCCCGAGATTTTTGCTCGTTTTTCAGAGCCTCCCAATTTTTGTCCCCAAGGCGTTCTTCAAAAATGTGAATGCAGTGATCTTGGGATTTGTTTGGGGGGGTAAAACCCCGCGGGTGGAAGAGGTGCTGCTGGAGCGGGGGCATTGGGGCGTGGGGGGGCTGACTCTTCCGAATTTCATTAATTACTACTGGGCAGCGAATATTGCGATGGTCAGGAAGTGGGTAGTGGGGGAGGGGTAGGTGTGGGAGCGGCATCATGTAAGGACACGGGTTTGGGGGCACTGTTAACAGCACCTCTGCTGTTCTTACCAGCTCGGTACTCCACAAGTCCGGTAGTAGTGGCAGAGGGTGTGGGGACAATGGAGGCAGCACATGGGGTTAGAGGAGGGCTTAGTTGGTTTGGGCGCCGATATGTGATAACCACCAGTTCGCTCCGGGGGGGCTGGACGGGGGATTTTGAGGTGGCAGCGGGCAGGGATTGAGAGATTTGGGGATCTCTTTATTGATGAGGGTTTCCCGAGTCTGTAGGAGCTGGAGGAGGAGTTTGAGTTACCAGGTGGGAACGGGTTCCGGTACCTGCAGGTGAGGGATTTTGTGCGGAGGCAGGTTTCGACCTTCCCACACCTGCCGCCCCAGGGGCTACAGGATAAGGTGGTGCCGAGAACAGGAGTAGGAGAGGGAAAGGTCTCAGAGATCTATAAGGAGCTGATGGAGTTGGAGGAAGCCCCAATAGGGGAGGTGAAGAGAAAGTGGGAAGAAGAGCTAGGTGGGAAGTTGGAGGCCGGATTATGGGAGGGGGCCCTGAGGAGAGTTAATGCATCCTCGCCGTGCGCCAGGCTCAGCCTGATACAGTTTAAGGTGGTTCACAGGGCACACATGACTGTGGCCCGGATGAGCAGGTTCTTTGAGGAGGTGAAGGATAGGTGTGGGCGCTGTCCTGTGAACCATGTCTATATGTTTTGGACATGTCCAAGGCTGAGGGGTTTCTGACAGGTGTTTGCTGATGTCATGTCCGAGGTCCTACAAGGGAGGGTGCTATCAAGTCCAAAGGTAGCAATCTTTGGTGTGTCGGAAGACCCGGGAGCCCAGGGGTTGAGAGAGGCCGACGACCGGGCCTTTGCCTCCCTGGTGGCACGGAGACGGATCTTACTAGGATGGAGGGACACGGAGCCCTGAAGTTGGGTGTTTGGGTTAGTGACATGGCGGGGTTTCTCAGACTTGCTAAAATTAAATTCGCCTTGAGAGGTTCGTGGCAGGGGTCTGCTCGGAGGTGGCAGGCGTTTATCGACTTCTTGACTTCTTTGAGAAAAAAATAAGCTGTCAGCAGTAGGTGGGGGGGGGGGGGGGGGGGGCGGGGGGAGATGAGTAAGGACAGGAGGCTGGCTGTCATGTGATGTAAAAGAATTTGCACAAACAGAGTTGGCAAGCCCAGTTTCAATTGAGAGTCAGTGTAGAGGGCTGGGGTCAGTAGGAAATCCAACAACCCAGAACCACAGTCAGGATCGGGAGCTAGATAATTCCTTCCAAACCCCCAACCACTACTATTAAGAAGGACAAGGGCATCAGACACATGGGAACCCCACCACTGGAGGTTCCCCTCCAAGTCACACACCATCCTGACTTGGAAATATATCGGCCGTTCCTTCACTGTCGCTGTGTCAAAATCCTGGAACTCCCTCCCTAACAGCACTGTGGGTATACCTGCACCACAGGGACTCCAGCAGTTGAAGAAGGCAGCGCATCACCACCTTTTCAAGGAGCAATTAGAGATGAGCACTAAATGCTGGCCCAGCCAGCCCCACCCACATCCCTTAAATGAATAGAAAATAAATTGAAAAATCATCATGAATTGTGATGATGATACAAATGAAACAAGTAATTATAGTTCACAACATGGCTTTACACCATCATTAAAATAAAAAAAACTGTAAAATCAAAACAGGATTGCACAATTATAAACATTTCAGTTTACCAATAATTTCAAGACACTACTGCAGGTCCCCTTAACTTACTAAATAAAAATGTTTACTGTACTCTGCATCTTCTATTAAGAGTTCCTAATGCAATGAGAGCCATTAGCTTCATGTCATGAGGTAAAGCAAAAGTAATTGAGCAGGATACTGAACACCATCTGTTCAGAATCATGAGGGGGCTGGACAGAGTAGACAAGGAGGAAGTGATCCTGCTCGTAAAAGGGTCAAGAACGAGAGGGCCCGGATTTAAAGTGATTTGCAAAAGTGATGTGAGAAAAATCTTTTTCACACAACGAGTGGTTTGGGTCTGGAATGCGCTGCCTGGAAGTGTGGTGGAGGCAGATTCAATCGAGCCATTCAAGAGGACATTAGATGATTAGTTGAGTGGAAACAATGTGCAGGGGTACGGTGAAGAGGCAGGAGAATGGCACCAAATCATGATGCTTGTGGTGATCTCTATATGTGCATGTACACAGGGGGTTAATGTGTCATCAGTAGCACCACATGATCACCAGAGGGCCGGACCAACAGGGGTATAAAAGGGAGCCACATTGGGTCTCTCTCTCTCTCTCTTGGATGCACTGTGAACAAAGCAACAGTAGACTAGTTTAGATGGCCAGTGGAGTTACGTATAGTTACCATAGTTAGATCTTGTTCACCTTATCACTAGTATCAAAGTTAAAGTAGAGAACTCATGTAAATATTGTTGGAGTTACTCAATAAACCTTTTGTCACTACTGGAAGAGTTTGAATCTTCTTCATTGGGCTTCAGAATACCTCATCACGAACCAAGGATTGAGTAGCACATGTTACCTACCACACAGGTAACAAAACATGGTACCAGTCGAATGGCTTTAACGGAACTAGTTCGATAAGGTTAGACAAAAAGAGAAGACTGGACATTCGACTGTGGAAGACTTCGCAGCAAATGGATCCTCAACGACTAACTATGGGACTCATTGGGCCTCTAGGTCAGCTGGAAACAACCGGTAATTTCAGTTATGACTGGAAAAGATTTGAACAGATATTCCAAATATTTATTGTAGCTAATGGTTTAAGCACGGTCTCTAACGCAACGAAAATAGCACTACTACTCTCAATAGGAGGGCATGAAGCTAGAGAAATCTATAATTGCTTTAATTACTTAGAAGGTGAAGACGACACCAAAATAGAAGTAATACTCAAATAATTTGATGATCACTATAAAAGTCACTCTGGTGAGATGCTGGAAAGATTTAACAATTGCCATAAATTCCAGAGAAATGGGGGGCCCATCACTGATTTTATTACAAGTCTCAAGTTAATACCACAAGGCTGTGATTATGCTGATTTCAGAGACACTGCGATAATTAATCAATTAATTTCTGGATTATCTGATAGAAATTTGAGGGAAGATCTATCACAAAATAAGCATCTAACTCTAGAAATCGCTATACAAAAATGCCTTGCTTATGAACAAAAACAAAATCAATACTTTGAGTCTCTACAAACACAGAGTCATTATTTAGAAGACAAAATCGGTAAAAAGGGCGCGAATACTCACCATGAGGCAGAGGCAAGGTTGAAATTTAGGAGGACAGAATTTCTAAGCGGCAGCCATCTTGAGAAAGGAGCCGCACATGCGCACTTCCCTAAAAGATGCAAACCGGCAAAACAGTGTTCTGCGCATGCGCAGTTGCGAAAACAGCGCACAGTACAGGAAACTCGGAGTACGCATGCGCAATTGAGTCCCACGCATGATGTCACAAGTGTCATGACGTCAGAGGACCAGGACCACTTAAAAGGGAAGTGCAAGAAAATGAACAAAAAGAAATTTAAAGCAGCAAAACCCAATTTTCTTACCTCAAAAGACAAAATGCCCAAACTTACACCAGCAGTTAAAAATAACTTTCACAACACCCTGGAACAAACAGTCTGCACCACCCAAAATGAAGAGCACAATGAAAAATGCGAAAACAAATAAGATGATTTGTTCATTGACCATGAAGAGAACGATAACAACTCCGAAACAAAAAGAGATGATTTGTCGATCGAACAATATACACAATACTGCTCAGACATGGCTGAGTTTTTCGGATATGCTGATCACAGCATCATCAACAAGGTTGAAAAGCTCAACACTACTCTTCTCATGGCAGATGAATCCAATACCATGGTGCCATGGCAGATCGTCGCTACATTGGATGACAGCAATACCCAAGACGAAGACGACGCCACACAGAGAGCACAGAACGACTCCGTTGAGAGCGCACAGATCGACTCTACAGCGAGAACACTGCACAAATCCACAAAGAGAGCGATGACAGACTCCACAGAGAGAGCATTGACAGACTCCACAGAGAGAGCGATGAATGACTCCACAGAGAGAGCAATTAAGGACTCCACAGAGAGAGCGATGAAGGACTCCACAGAGAGAGCGATGAAGGACTCTACAGAGAGAGGGATGAAGGACTCCACAGAGAGACCGATGAAGGACTCCACAGAGAGAGCGATGAAAGACTCCACAGAGAGAGCGATGAAGGACTCCACAGAGGGCTGTGAAGGACTCCACAAAGAGAGCGACACAAGCCTCCACAAAGAGAGTGACGCAAGCCTCCACAAAGAGAGCGACACAAGCCTCCACAAAGAGAGTGACGCAAGCCTCCACAAAGAGAGCGACACAAGCCTCCACAAAGAGAGAGACGCAAGCCTCCACAGACAACTCAGTGACAGACTCAAAAATGGAAGCAAGCAAACACTCCATAGCGAACACCAATAATGAAGTAGACTATGAAAGTCTACCCAGCTCATTTAACCAACAAGAAGACACTTAATGTCTACCCACTGTATGTGAAACAAGTGACGAAGAAATCACAATTCCCATACAGGATGTGCAGGATCACAGTAAGACTGACACATCTCAGCTCGTCTGCACAGAAGCATTCAATAATCAGAGGACAGCTATTCATGAGTCCAGAGAGACCACGTCAAATGAAATCGTGAAGATTTTGACTCCAAAAGAGGAGCAACAAGAGTCCAGAGAGACCACGTCAATAGAAATCCTGAAGATTTTGACTCCAAAAGAGGAGCACCAAGAGTCCTTGGAGACCACATCAATAGAAATCCTGAAGATTTTGACTCCAGAAGAGGAGCACCAAGAAACTAAAGGTGATTCAAATGAACCAGAAATGACTCTAGAAGAGGAGTACCAAGAAAGCAAAGCAGAGGAATCAAATCCACCACAAATGACTGATGTCACCAACATCAATGCAACATCAGATCATTCTCACAATTCTCAAGAAGAAACACTCAATGTAACAGATACCACAAAGGACAGGGACACCAATAACTGTGACAATGACTCACATCATCCAAACGGAACACTCATTGAGCGCAACAGCAGCAACGAAAACAACATGCAGCGCAACAAGAGGAACAACAACACGAAGCGCTGCAGAAACAAGAACGACAGCAACATCAAAAACAAACACAACAAGAAGCATAACAAAAACAGAAACAATGAGCACAACGAGAAAAACAAGAAGAACAACAGCGAAAACAACAAAAACAGCAACAACAAGCATGATGAAAACAACAACAAGAACGACAACAATAAGAACGACAACGAAAACGACCAAGACAGAAACGACAACAATGAAACAACGACCAGTACAACATGGTACAACTCTGCACATGAAGGACAATGCCACAACATACTCCAAAACAATGGCAAGAGTACAAACATGCCATGGCATGGCAACAAATCTCACAAATTCACATTTGCTCCACAACAAACAAGCAAACCAGCTGTCAAGAAAGATGACATGCAGAATCAATACCACAAACACAAGAAAAGGTCCAGGTCAGACAACAAAGATGTAACGCCGAATCAATACCACAAGCATAGAAACAAAAGCATAAATCAGACAACAAAGTGATTCGACCATTCAAACATCTTATTGATGACTTCTTGGTGACTTAAACACAGGAACACTGACGACGTTCACAAAGAAATAACAACATCAACATCACCACTTCAACTACAGAAGAAGAAAGCAACTCGACCGCACAAATTCAGGAAGTTTGGACTCACAATTTTTTTTTTTACTTATTAAGATTGGAGTCATAAATATTGATTGGCTTTGTATAACCATCAAGATCATCACAACTTGCCCATAACATCATTTATCTACCGGTTTCACGCAAACGAAAACAACCTAAGAGACTAAATGTATTAACATTTGACGGATTAACTCTTGATTTCATGCTATGCATTTGCAAACTGCATCCATTATGTTTGTTCAAATTTCTTGACAACATACAGAAAATATGTAACACGAAAAAAGGGGGATGTGATGATCTCTATATGTGCATGTACACAAGGGGTTAATGTGTCATCAGCAGAACCACATGATCACTAGAGGGCCAGACCAACAGGGGTATAAAAGGCAGCCACATTGGGGCTCTCTCTCTCGGGTGCACTGTGATCAAAGCAACAGTAGACTAGTTTAGATGGCCAGTGGAGTTACGTATAGTTACCATAGTTAGATCTTGTTAACCTTATCACTAGTATAAAAGTTAAAGTAAAGAACTCATGTAAATATTGTTGTAGTTACTCAATAAACCTTTTGTTACTACTGGAAGAGTTCGAATCTTCTTCATCGGGCTTCAGAATACCTCATCACGAACCAAGGATTGAGTAGCACATGAAATGAAATGAAAATCGCTTGTCGCAAGTAGGCTTCAAATGAAGTTACTGTGAAAAGCCCCTAGTCGCCACATTCTGGCGCCTGTTCGGGGAGGCTAGTGCGGGAATTGAACCGTGCCGCTGGCCTGCCGTGGTCTGCTTTAAAAGCCAGCGATTAAGCCCAGTGTGCTAAACCAGCCCCGATGTTACCTACCACACAGGTAACAAAACAACGCTTGTTTGGAGAGCTGGTGCATGTCGTGTTCTTGACCCTGGGGTAACACGGACTGCAACTGGATGCAGTAAGACAGGAAAGCAGACACCAAACTTAGACGTTGGTTCAATACGATTTATTGAACTTCTGTAACAGGGCACACAGCTTGCTGTGGGTTGACACTCTACTACTCTAAGTATGCGAACTCTAACTAACTCGACCAGGCTAGCCTTGAGCCACGTGTAGAAGGTGCTGACTAATATATACACCCTGACTGTCACTACAGTTGTCACCAGTGGAAAGAGGCGGAGTGCTGATGCCTCGTGTGTTTTAGAGTAGGAAGCCCCCCTCTAGTGTTCTGTCTAGTGATTGGTTGTGTTCTGTCCTGTGTGTTGATTGGCTAACCTGGATGTCTATCACTGCCTGTCTTTATGATGTGTGAGAGTGCATATTATGACAGTGCAGACACGATGGACTGAATGGCCTCCTTCTTTATCAAAACAATTCTGTGAACTCCTCTGCCCCTCATCAATTTGTCCATGAAAACTGCCATTGTAAAATTATCCTTGTGTAAATGGAACTTGGCTTTCTAAGTTATACCATCTGCACAACCGACTGTGGACACAAATCATAAACACTGTCAGGTCAACACGTTTCCCACCCTTTCCCTTTAAACAGCTTAACTATGTTGAAACCTCCTTGACTGCTCTGGGCAGAAATATTAGTAGCATAGAGACAGTGGCCGCATTAAAAATAAGATCAAAGAAAAACTTGCATTGATGGAGTGCCTCTCATGAACTCAGGATATCCCAGAGCGCTTTGTAGCAAATTAATTACTCTTGACATGGAGTCACTGCTGTAACATAGGAGACGCAACAGCCACATTGCGTACAGCAAGACTCCAGCAAACACAGCAACGTGACAGCAACTTTGGTGAGGACACTGGGGAGAACTCCTTTTCTTCAAACTAGTGCCATAGGGTATCTCATCCCACCTGACAGGGGCCGGGGAGGCCTCAGTTTAATTTCTCAACCGAGCGAAGGCACCTCCAATAGTGCAGCAGCACTCTCTCAGTAATGCCCTGAAGGTCAGCATACGTTATGGGCTCAAGTTCCTGGAGTGGGGTTCGAACCCTTAGCCTTCTGATTTAGAGGTGAGGGTGCTGCCAACTGAGTCACTGGCGACATCTTTTAGGGTGTGTGGGGGAGGGGGGTTGGTGTAAGTGAATTAAGTGGAAAGTCAACGAGAAACAAAACCTACCGGTGTCACCGACAGCCTCTCTTCTCCGGATTTCACAGATATTCCGGAACGTGGTCTGTAGATCGCAGATCATCTCTATGTTCAACCTGCAATTCTCCAGCAGATTCCGGTTTTCCAGGAAGCTGTGCGATCGCTCACACTGGCCTCCAATGGGACAGGCATCCAGCATAAAGTGAAGGCAGATGTGAAGTTTCTTGCAGTTCTGTTTGTATATGCAAGCACCATAGGGACCAGTTCCCTTGTTATAAAAGCTACAAACCTGAAAAAAAGATTTTCTGTAATCTCATCTCCTGTTTACCTGCCCCCAGCCATGAACCTTGCCTTGTCCATGTCCACCATTCTTTGTCTATGATAGTTGGCAACTCTTGGGATTAGTCCTGACAAAGCAGAGAGTCTGAAGGAAGCAACTGCTTATATTTATGTAGCACCTTGAACACAATTAAATGTCCCAAGTCGCTTTACAGGAGCATTATCAAACAAAGAATGACACCAAGCAACATCATGAGATGATAGGTCAGGTGGATAAAAGCTTGGGCAAAGCAGTAGGTTTTAAGGAATGTTTGAAAGGAGGAAAGCGAGGAAGGGTGGTTGAGGGAGGGAATTCCAGAGCTTGGGGCCCAGCCTACTGAAGGTGTGGCCACCAATGGAGGAGCTGTTAAAATCAGGAATGCTCAAGGACACTTGGAGGGACTCAGATACCTCAGAGGGTCGTGAGGTTGGAGGAGATTACAGAAATAGGGAGGGGTGAGGCCATGAAGGATTTTTTTAAAAACAAATGAGAGTTTTAAATTTAAGATGTTGGGAGCTAATGTGGGTCAGAGAGCACAAGGGTGTGAGGGCAACAGGACCCACTGTGAATTAAGACGTGGGCAGCAGAGTTCTGGATGACAAAAACAGCAAATACTGGACAATCTCAGCAGGTCTGACAGCATCTGTGGAGAGAGAAGGGAGCTAACGTTTCGAGTCCGGATGACTCTTTGTCAAAGCTGGAGAGCTGGATGACCTTAGATTTATGGAGGTAGAATGGGGGAGAGGACTAGAACCAACGGGCATAGTCTCAGAATAAAGGGGTGCCAATTTAAGACGATGAGGAGGAATTTCTTCTCTCAGAGTCTTTGGAACTCTTTGCCGCAGAGAGCTGAGGAGGCAGTGTCCTTGTGTATATTTAAGGCTGAGATAGATAGATTCTTGATCAGTAAGGAAATCATGGGTAAAGAACAGTAAAGTGGATGTGAGGAATGTTGGATCAGACATGATCCTATTGAAGGACAGAACAGGCTCGAGGGGCCAAACAACCTACTCCTGTTCCTATTTCGTACAGTCTATTGGAGTATATTGGAATAGTTGAGTCTTGAGGTAGCGAAGACTTAGGAATTTTGGAAGGGCGTAGCGAGGACAGTGTCGAGGGTGGTAAGATCCAGGGTCAAACCAGGCTGGGGGCTCGCAAATTTGGGGTTGCAGAGGAGCCGGGAGTGCAGGAGGCGAAAGAGGCCGGTATTCTGGCCTTTGCATCCCTGGTAGCCCGGCAAAGGATTCTTCTTCAGTGGAAGGATGCGAGGCCCCCAAGCGTGGAATCCTGGATCAGCGATATGGCGGGGTTTATTAAATTGGAGAGGGTGAAATTCGCCTTGAGAGGGTCGGTACAAGGGTTCTTCAGGCGATGGCAACCGTTCCTAGACTTCCTGGCAGAACGTTAGAGGATGGTCAGCAGCAGCAACCCGGGGGAGGGTTGGTTTGTTTCTCTTGAGTGGGCGGGTATTTTTGCCTTTGTGTTCGTGAAGGCTGTTAATTTATTATTTATGTATATTGGGGGGGGGGGGTCTTTTCTTTCTGTATTTTGTTGTTGATATTTTGTGAAAATTTGAATAAATTTTTTTTTTTTTTAAAGAGGTAGCGAAGACTTGTTTGAGGGTAGTTTACAATTCCAAGTATGGTCTTGCATGGTGGTGTTCTTCTAGATTGTTCCCTGACCATGTGACTACATACATCACACTGTGGGCAGTGCCACTCTTCAGTCTCACACTAACCCTTGCCCTCTGAAATGGCCAAGCAAGTCACTCAGTTCAAGGGCAGTTAAGGAGGGGCAGCAAATGGTGTCTTTGTCAGCGACGCCCACATCCCATGAAAGAATTTTTAAAATTCAGGTGCAGCTTTGCCTTAAAAGGGCAGATATTTACCCCCGGGAAATGTCTTTAGATATATGCAGGTGAGGGCTTTTGTGAGGAGACAGGTGAGGGAATTCCCGTGGGTCCCGGCACAAGAAATTCAAGACAGGATGATCTCGGGTGTATGGGTCGGGGAGGGCAAGGTGTCGGCAATACACCAGGAGATGAAAGAAGAGGGGGAAGCGCTGGTAGACGAGTTGAAGGGTAAATGGGAGGAGGAGCTGGGGGAGGAGATCGAGGAAGGTTTGTGGGCTGATGCCCTGGGTAGGGTTAATTCCTCCTCCTCGTGTACAGGCTCAGCCTGATACAATTTAAGGTGGTTCACAGAGCTCACTTGACGGGGGCGAGGTTGAGCAGGTTCTTTGGGGTAGAGGACAGATGTGGAAGGTGCTCAGGGAGCCCGGCGAACCATGTCCAAATGTTTTGGTCATGCCCGGCACTGGAGGGGTTCTGGAGAGGAGTGGCGGGAGCAAAAACTCAGGTGGTGAAAGTCCGGATCAAGCCAAGCTGGGGGCTAGCAATATTTGGAGTAGTGGACGAGCCGGGAGTGCAGGAGGCGAAAGAGGCCGGCATTCTGGCCTTTGCGTCCCTAGTAGCCCGGCGACGGATCTTGCTAATGTGGAAGGAGGCGAAGCCCCCCAGCGTGGAGACCTGGATAAACGATATGGCTGGGTTCATAACGTTGGAGAGGATTAAGTTTGCCTTGAGAGGGTTCTACAAGTGGTGGCAACCGTTCCTAGATTATCTCGCGGAGCGTTAGAGGAAGGTCGGTCAGCAGCAGCAGCAACCTGGGGGGGGGGGGGGGGTGGGGGGGGGGGGGGGGGGGGGGGGGATGTCCGGGGAAGAGGGGGGGGGGGTTATTGTTTGTAAGGGAGAAAAATTGTGTTAAAAACTTTAATAAACATTTTTTTTTTTTTAAAAGGGCAGATATTTGAATAGCAGTGGTCCTCATTGGAGTTCTCATTGGAAGGGCATTGAAGCATTAATACCCCATGCAGATTTATTTACACTTCTCAATTTCTTTTTTTCAACTAAATTTAGAATACCCAATTATTTTTTTCCAATTAAGGGGCAATTTAGCGTGGCCAATCCACCTAACCTGCACATCCTTGGGTTGTGGGGGTGAAACCCACGCAGACACGGGGAGAAAGTGCAAACTCCACGTGAACAATGGCTCGGGGCCAGGACTGAACCCGGGTCCTCGGCGCTGTGAGGCAGCAGTGGTAACCACTGTGCCACCGTGCCGCTCTATCTATATCAGAAGATCATCTGCATACAATGAAACCCTATGCTCAACCCCTCCCCACTCAATCCCCTTCCAACACCTCAACACCATGACCACCATTGCCAATGGTTCTATCGCCAAAGCAAAAAGCAGCAGGGAGAACGGGCACGCCTGCCTTGTCCACCGGTTCAAACTGAAGCATTCCATACTCGTCCTGGTCATCCGAACACTAGTCATTGGCGCCCTGTACAGCAACCAAACCAAATCCACAAAGCCCTGCCCAAACCCGAACCGGCCCAGCACCTCCAACAAATACGCCCATTCGACCCGATCAGCCTTCCCGGTCCATAGCCACCACCATTTCTACCTCCTGCCCCTCCGAGGGCATCATAATTATATGCAGCACGGTAGCATAGTGGTTAGCACAGTTGCTGCACAGCTCTAGAGTCCCAGGTTTGATTCCTGGCTGGGTCACTGTCTGTGTGGAGTCTGCACGTTCGCCCGTGTGGGCGTGTGTTTCCTCCGGGTGCTCCGGTTTCCTCCCACAGTCCAAAGATGTGCGGGTTAGGTGGATTGGCCATGATAAATTGCCCTTAGTGTCAGGTTAAGTGGGGGCTACTGGGTTATGGGGATAGGGTAGATACGTGGGCTTGAGTAGGGTGCTCTTTGTAAGGGCCGGTGCAGACTCGATGGGCTGAATGGCCTTCTTCTGCACTGTAAATTCTATGATTCTATAATAACATTGGGCAACCTGCGCATATTTGCCAACAACTGCCGCCCCGTCACAAATCCCGCCTGGTTCGATCCTACCACACCCGACACACAGTCCTCCATCCACGATGCTAACACCTTTGCATCCACATTCAACAACGAAATTGGGTGGTACGACCCACATTGCACCGGGTCTTTATCCCTCTTTAAAATCAATGAGATGGACATCTGCGACAATGTGCGGGGGGAGCAACTCCTTACCATGACTTATTATATATCGCCACAAGCAGGGGCCCCAGCTCTGCACCACACCTCTTGTAGAACTCGGCTGGAAACCCATCCAGCCCGGGGCCTTTACTGCCTGCATCTAACCCATGCAGTCCATCACCTCCCTCAGCCCAATCGGGGCCCCAACTGCACCTTCTCCTGCCCCACCCTCAGAATCTCCAGCCCATCCAAGAACTGCCTCATACCCTCCTCCTCAGGTGGAGGCTGTGACTCATACAGCCTTCTGTGAAAGGCCTGAAATACCCCATTCACCCCCTCCGGGTCCAACAGCACCTTGCTCCCTTATCCATCACCCTTCTGATTTCCCTTGTTTCCTCAGTTGATGCGCCAACATCCTGCTTTTTCCCTTCACCCATACACTGCTTCTCTGGCCCTCCGCAATTGCCCTACTGCCTTTCCCATGAACACCAACCTAAATACCATCTCGAGCCTCCACTAGTCTCGCTCTCTCCTCTCATTCCACCCTCTCCCTGTGCACCCGAATCGAGGTGAATTCACCCCTTACTACGGCCTTACATGCCTCCCACAGTGTGAAGGCCGTGAACTCCCCCGTGTTGTTCAGCTCTATACTACAAAAAGGTCAATCCGGGAGTACACCCGGTGCACACGTGAAAAGTACGAGAACTCTTTCACTCTCGGCCCCCATAATCCCATGCGGTCCATGAACCCCCTCAACTCTTTTGCCATTGCTAAAACCTTCAACGGCCTGGGACATGATCTGTCCAGCCTCTGATCCAGAACCATGTTGAAGTCGCCACCGGGCATAAACGTTCACCAGATCAACTGGCGTGCCGTCCAGCTTCCCATTAACCTGTCAAGTATCTTCCCCCCTGGAGAGGCAGCATGGTGGCACAGTGGTTAGTATTGCTGCCTCATGGCGCCGAGGTCCCAGATTCGACGCCGGCTCTGGGTCACTATCCGTGTGGAGTTTGCACATTCTCTCCGTGTTTGCGTGGGTTTCACCCCCACAACCCAAAGATGTGCAGGGTAGGTGGATTGGCCACACTAAATTGTCCCTTAATTGGAAAAAATGAATTGGTACTCTAAATTTATTTTTTTAAAGTATCTTCTACCCTGGGGTCAGCTACATTACAGCCAAACTCGAAAGCCACTTTCTTGTTGACCACACCGCCACTCCCTCATCTGCATGATTACCTCCGAGTGGAACAGCTGCCCCACCCATCCCATCCTCAGTCTCATCTGATCTCCCGCTTCAGGTGTGTCTCCTGAAGAAACAAGGGGCGAAATTCTCCAGTATCGGCGCGATGTCCGCCAACCGGCGCCAAAAGCGGCGCTAATCAGTCGGGCATCGCACCGCCCCAAAGGTGCGGAATCCTCCGCATCTTGGGGGGCCGAGCCCTAACCTTGAGGGGCTAGGCCCAAGCCAGATTGATTTCCGCCCCGCCAGCTGGCGGAAAAGACCTTTGGTGCCCCGCCAGCTGGCGCGGAAATGACATTGCCGGGCGGCGCATGCGCAGGAGCGTTAGCGGCCGCTCACGGCATCCCCGCGCATGCGCTTTGGAGGGAGTCTCTTCCGCCTCCACCATGGTGGAGACCGTGGCGAAGGCAGAAGGAAAAGAATGCCCCCACGGCACAGGCTCGCCCGTGGATCAGTGGGCCCCGATCGCGGGCCAGGCCACCGTGGGGGCACCCCCCGGGCAGATCGCCCCGCGCCCCCAGGACCCCGGAGCCCGCCCGCGCCGCCTTGTCCCGCCGGTAAGAGAGGTGGTTTAATCCACGCCGGCGGGACAGGCATTCTAGCAGCGGGACTTTGGCCCATCCGGGCCGGAGAATTGCAGGGGGGGGGGCCCGCCAACCGGCGCGGCGCGATTCCCGCCCCCGCCGAATCTCCGGTGCCGGAGAATTCGGCAACCGGCGAGGGCGGGTTTCACGCCAGCCCCCGGCGATTCTCCGACCCGCCGGGGGGTCGGAGAATCTCGCCCAAGATGTCCGTCTTCAAACTCCTCAAGTGTGTGAAAACACTCGACTATTTAACCGGCCCATTTAACCCACATACGTTTCACGTAAACAACTGGGTCGGAGGGGCTCCCCCCCACTTCCCTGTCAACTTTGCGGACAAAGCAGATATGTGGTATTTTTAAACATTTTACTTAGATTAAATTCCCTTAAATCTGTGTCCTCTGGTTACTGATCCGCCTATCGTATGAAACACTTTTTACTTACTTAAAATCCTTAATGATTTTAAAAACCCGTCTTAAATCTGGTCTTAAATTTCTCTGCTCTAAGGAGAACAATCCCAGCTTCTCCAGTCTCTCAACCCTGGTTCCATTCTCATAAATCCCCTCTGCTCCCTCCTTCAGCCTGGACATCCTTCCCAAAGTGAGGTGCCCAGAATCGAACCCGAAACTTAAGCTGAGGCCTAACCAATGATTTACAAAGCCCAATCATTTTCTGGCATCAGTCCAAAATTTCACTGGTTTAAACCTTAACCTGCTGTTGTTGTTTAACTTTGAGTAATGCCTCTGATTTATCATGTCAGTCATACTCTCCATGGGGTTCCACCTTCACCCTCCTCCTTTCAAATCCTACCTCAGGCAGCAGGGTGGGCTCATTCTGCAGGAGGAGCTGACGAAGTTCTGTGATGTCCAGATTGCCAAGTCCATTATTGCTCAAGATGGCCTCATTGTGAGGAGACTGGAGGTCATGAGAATTTGTGCAGGGTTTTCTGAAACAAATAATAATAATCTTTATTGTCACAAGTAGGCTTAACACTGCAATGAAGTTACTGTGAAAATCCACACTCTGGCGCCTGTTCGGGTACACAGAGGAAGAATTCAGAATGTCCAATTCACCTACCAAGCACGTCTTTCGGGAATTGTGGGAGGAAACCGGAGCACCCGGAGGAAACCCACGCAAACACGGGGAGAACGTGCAGACTCCACACAGACAGTGACCCAAGCGGGATCGAACCTGGGATCCTGGATCTGTGAAGCAATAGTGCTACCCACTGTGCTACCATGCCGCCCACTGTGGTGTAAGAATGTGAAGTTGCTGTGCTCAGAGATGTGACTCAAACTTAAAATGTGACTAAACCAAATGGTTTGTTGTCATTCCCCCCATTCCACAACGTTAGAATTATGGAGAGAATGAGGACAACTTGGTGAAACACTAACTCTTTCCCTCTCCACAGACGCTGTCAGGCGACCTGCTGGGTTTATCCAGAATTTTCTGTTTTTATTTCAGATTTCCAGCGCATCCACAGAATTTGACTTTTTTTTAACGTGTTGATCAGAAACGCGATGAGCCACATCTGTGTCATGATATGCACTCATGCACATAATGAGATACAGACAGGCAGTGACAGACACCCAGTACAGCTAATCTACACACTGGACAGAACACAACCAATCACCAGGCAGAACACTAGAGGGGGGTTTCCCACTATAAAACACACGAGGCATTGGCAGTCTGCCTCTTTACACTGGTGACAACTGTAGTGACAGTCAGGGTGTATATATCAGTCAGCACCTTCTACACGTGGCTCAGAGCTAGTCTTGTCTAGTTAGTTATAGTTAGCACACTTAGATTAGTAGAGTGTCAACCCACAGCAAGCTGTGTGCACCTCCCCAGAAGTTCAATAATACGTACTGAACTAACGTCCAAGTTTGGTGTCTACTTTATAGTAAAACTGCATCCAGTTGCAGTCCGTGTTACCCCAGGGTGAATAACACGACAATCTGGGTTCTTGATTAGCCGCATGCCAGTCGCAGACAGATCGCACAACTTAAATAGTTGTGCAGATAACACAAAACTTGGAAGTATTGTAAACTGTGAGGCGGATACTGATAAGATTCCAAGACAGGCTGGTGGAAAAGGTGGATGTGTGACAGGCGAAATTTAACACAGAGGCGTGAAATTATACATTTTGATAGAAAGAATGAGGAACAGTGCAGTATAAAATAAAAAGAGCAATTCTAAAGGGGATGCAGAAGCAGAGGGACCTGGGAAATAAATTACACAAATCATTGATGGTGGCAGGCCAGGTTGAGAAAATGTTTAATGAGGGACAGGGAATCTTGGGCTTTATAGATAGGGGCACAAAGTACAGACGTAATGATGAATCTCGACAAAACACTGTTCAGCTTCAACTGGGAATTGTGTGTCCAATTCTGGGGAACCACACTTTTGGAAAGATACAAGGGAGAGTGCAGAAAAGATCTTCAAGATGTGCTCCAAAAATGGTGGCACAGTGGTTAGCACTGCTGCCTCACAGTGCCAGGGACAATTCTGACCTTGGGTCACTGACTGTGTGGAGTTTGCATGTTCTCCCCATGTCTGTGTAGGTTTCTTCCGGGTGCTCCGGTTTCCTCCTAGTCCAAAGATGTGCAGGTTAGTTGGATTGGCCATGCTAAATTGCCCCTTCAAGTCCAAAGATGTGCAGATTATGTGGGGTTACAGGGATAGGGTGGAGAAGTGGGCCAAGGTAGAGTGCTCTTTCAGAGGGTCAGTGCCGACCTGATGGGCAGAATGGCCTCCTTCTGCACTGTAGGAAGTCTATAATTCTTTTTTTTATAAAATAAATTTAGTGTACCCAATTCATTTTTTCCAATTAAGGGGCAATTTAGCGTGGCCAATCCACCTAACTTGCAGATCTTTGGGTTGTGGGGGTGAAACCCATGCAAACACGGGGAGAATGTGCAAACTCCACGCAGACAGTGACCCAGAGCCGGGATCGAACCTGGGACCTCGGCGCCGTGAGGCTGCAGGGCTAACCCACTGCACCACCGTGCTGCCCTGGAATTCTGTAATTCTAACGAGAAACTAAAGTTGTGGATAGATTGGAGAAGCAGTTAGACCAACAATGATCTTGTTGAATGGCAGGGCAAGCTTGAAGGTTTGAGTGGCCTCCTCCTAATGTGTATGTCATAGAATCAGAGAGTCATAGATGTTTACAGCATGGAAACAGGCCCTTCGGCCCAGCTTGTCCATGCCACCCACTTTCTATCACTAAGCCAGTCCCACTTGCCCGCATTTGGCCCATATTCCTCTATACCCACCCTGCCCATGTAACTGTCTAACTGCTTTTTAAAGAACAAAATTGTACCCGCCTCTACCACTGTCTCTGACAGCTCGTTCCAGATGCTCACCACCCTGTGTGTGAAGAAATTTCCCCTCTGGTCTCTTTTGTATCTCTCTCCTGTCATCTTAAACCTATGCCCTTTAGTTCTAGACTCCCCTACCTTTGGGAAAAGATGTTGACTATCTACCTTGTCTATGCTCCTCATTATTTTATAAACCTCTATAAGGTCACCCCTAAGCCTCCTACGCTCCAGGGAAAAAAGTCCCAGTCTATCCAGCCTCTCCTTATAACTCAGACCATGAAGTCCCAGTAGCATCCTGGTAAATCTCTTCTGCACTCTTTCTAGTTTAACAATATCCTTCCTACAATAGGGTAACCAGAACTGAACACAGTATTCCATGTGTGGTCTCACCAATGTCTTGTACAACTTCAACAAGACATCCCAACCCCTGTATTCAATATTCTGACCAATAAAACCTGGCATGCTGAATGCCTTCTTCACCACCCTGTCCACCTGCGACTCCACCTTCAAGGAGCTATGAACCTGTACTCCTGTTCATGTAGGCAAGCTGGGATTGTTCTCCTTCGAGAAGGTTGTGAGGGGCCTAGCTGGACGGCACGGTAGCACAGTGGTTATCACAGTTGCTTCACAGCTCCAGGGTCCCAGGTTTGATTCTCGGCTTGGGTCACTGTTGCAGAGTCTGCACGTTCTCCCCGTGTCTGCGTGGGTTTCCTCCGGGTGCTCCGGTTTCCTCCCACAGTCCAAAGATGTGCAGGTTAGGTGGAATGCCATGATAAATTGCCCTTAGGTGAGGTGGAGTTGCTGGGTTACAGGATGGGGTGGAGGTGTAGGCTTGGGTAGGGTGCTCTTTCCAAGAGCCGGTGGAGACTCAATGGGCCGAATGGCCTCCTTCTGCACTGTAAATTCTATGAATCTATGATTCTGTGGAGCAGCTAGAGAAAAATTGTTCCCATTGGTGGTAGAGTTGAGAACCAGTGGACACAAATTTAAAGGTGATTAGCAGAAGAACCTACAGAAACAGAGATAAAACATTTTTTTAAATGCAGCGAGCGGTCCGGATCTGGAATGCACGCCTCGAGTGTGGTGGAGGCAGATTCGATCGATACTTTCAAAAGGGAATTGAATAAGCAGTTGGAAAGGAAAAAGTGGGACATCCGGTGGCGGCATGTAGAGGGGAAGTCGCATGTTGGGTGGCTACTGCTCGAGACGTGTTTTTAAGAGTTTTAATGTCCGGTCCTGGGGGCAATTTTTGAATGATTGGGTATTATAGGAAGGCGAATAATGTTGAAGAGTCAGTCAGAAGAAAACAGCCGTGAAGCAGGGAGGGAGTGAAGATTCACCGTCGAGTGAGAGGGCCAGCCCATGAGCTGGCAAGATGTCGGAGGCTGGGCTGCTGGGAGGGGTCGCACTGCTTACAGCAGAGAAGATGACTGAGGTGTTGTCCTTGGAGCTGGAAAAGCAACTTGCGAAGCATATGGAGGTGTTGAGAAAAGAGATGGCAGTGACTTTGAAGGCGTTGGTGGAGGATGCACTTGCTCCGGTGAAGGTGGCTGTGGCGAAAACATCGGCCGAGGTGAGGGAGCAGGGCGAGAAGATGAAGGGAGTGGAGGAGACAGTGTCGCTGCACAGTAATCAGCTCACCTCGATGGTTGATGAGCTGCGGAGGGTGGTCGAGGACAATAAGTGGCTGTGAGCAAAGTTGGAGAACTTGGAAAACCGTTTGACGCGGCAAAATTTGAGGATTGTGGGCCTGCCTGAGGAGGTGGAGGGCTCGAGGCCGATGGAGAACTTTGCCAAGATGTTGGCGGTGATTGTTCTCTTCCACAAGTACAACATGAAGGAGAAGGTCTTGAATGAGATGAAGAAGAAGCAGGAGGTGCAGTGGGTTGGTGCTGGTGTTCGCATTTATCAGGACTTAACGGCGCAACTGGCGAGGAGGCGAGCGGCTTTCAGCCGAGTGAAGACGGCATTATACAACAGTGGGGTGTGGTTTGCCATGGTGTATCCAGCTACGTTGAGGGTGACCTACAACTCCAGAGACTTTTACTTTGAGACGGTGGAGGTGGCGGAGGCGTTTGTGAAGGTGGAAGGCTTGGGGCAGAAGTGAGGAATGGGACTGAAGATTGGTCGTGGACTGTGGGGAGGGGAGTTGGAAGAGGGTACATATATATATATATATATTTCTGGTTTATATTTTTACTTCACGCTATTATAGAGGTTAAGTTTTTATTGTTTTTTGGAGCAACGGTTTCTCTGAGATTTGTATGTTTGCACGGGTATGTTGGGTTCTGGTTGTTTTCCTGGGACTGGGCGGGGGTGGCGGTGGGGGGGGGGGGGGTGGCGGGCGCCTGGGCAGGGGCCCCACACTAGCAAGCTTAAGTTAGCTAGTGAATGGAGGTGTGGTGGGGGGAGGGGCTGTGGACATTGGAGACTGGTGAGCAGGTTTCGATGGGCCTAGGAGGTGTGAAAATGGGAGGGGGGAGGGGATCGATACTGGGCGAGGCTTTTGTGAGAGGAAGTGGAGGGGTGATTCTGGGAGGGGGGGATTCTGGGAGGGGAGGCGGGGTTCGATGTTAACAATGGATAGGGGCGGGTCAGGCCCTGAGGACAGGGTCCGGAGTTATAATGATGGTGGATAGGAATAGGGGTGGAAGAGACCCCTGTTAGGCAAGTTACGTGGAACGTGAGGGTGTTTTGAGGACCAGTGAAGAGGTCGAGGGTGCACCTAAAGAGTTTGAAGGTTGATGTCGCGATGCTGCAGGAGACACATTTGAGGGTGAAGGATCAGGTAAGGATTAGGAAGGGCTGGGTTAGGATCAGGTAAGGCGTTAGCTGGACTAATGGTGGAAATGGGAAGGGTGGACTCTTGGATGTTTCTGCATCCAGGGGAGCGGGAGTATTCGTTTTTCTCTTTGGTTCATAAGGTCTATTCGAGGATAGATTTGTTTGTGGCTGTTGGCTGGGGTCAAGGAATTGGAATATTCGGCAATTGCGATATCGGATTATGCGCCGCATTGGGTGGACATGGTGTTGGGAGAAGGGGGCAGTGCAGAGGTCAGGGTGAAGATTGGATATGGGGTTGTTGGGGGATCGAGGGGTTTGTGATAAGATTGGGAAAGTAATCGAGGAATATGTCGGGTTTAATTGTACGGGGGAGGTTTCGCAGGCGGTGGTATGGGAAGCTCTGAAGGCAGTGGTGAGGGGGGAGGTGATATCTTTTAAGGCAAAGGTGGATAAAGAGGAGAGGGTGGAACGGCAAAGGTTGATAGACGAGATGTTGGAGGTGGACAGGAGGAATGCAGAGGATGTGGATCCTGTGCTTTTGGAGAGGAGGAAGGAGCTACAGGCGAGCTTTGATCAGTTGCCCACAAGGAAGGCGGTGCGCCAATTGAGGAGGGCGAGGGGAGCAGTTTATGAGTATGGGGAGAAGGTGGGACGCATGTTGGCAGGTCAACTTCAGAGGGAGGCGGCGGCGAGGGAAATTGTTCAGGTGTGGAACAGGGCAAGGAAGTTGGCGGTGGCTCCGGAGCAGATTAATAGGGTGTTTGAGGAGTTTTACGAGAAGTTATGTAGGTCGGAACCACCTGGGGAGGATCGGGAGATGCAGGAATTCCAGGATGGTTTGGAATACCCGAGTTTGGGGGAGGAGATCGGGCCATATTGGAGGGGGCAATAGGGGAGCAGGAGATGAAGGAAGCAATTGGGAGGATGCAGTCGGGGAGGGTAGTGGGGGCTCCAGGTGGAGTACTATAAGAAATTGAGGGATAAGTTGTTGCCGCTGATGGTGGGGATGTTTGAGAAGGCGATAGGAAAGGGGGTGTTACCACAGACTTTGGGGCAGGCCTCGATCTCCTTGTTGCTAAAGAAGGATAAGGATCCAACAGAGTGAGAGTCGTATAGCCCATATCACTCTTGAATGCGGATGCAAAGGTATTGGCGAAGGTGATAGGGAAAGATCAGGCGGGGTTTGTGAAAGGGAGCAGCTCTTTTCAAATAATAGGCGGGTATTGAATGTGGTTATGGCACCGGTGGAGGGAAGGGAGACAGAGGTGGTTGTGGCACTGGACGCCAAGAACGTGTTTGACCGAGTAGAATGGGGGATTTGATGTCAGTTTTGGAGCGTTTTGGGATTGGGCCGCAATTTGTGAAGTGGGTAAGATTGCTATACAAAGATTAAAGGAAAGGACAGCACAGGAATAGGCCCTTCGGCCCTCCAAGCCCGTGCCGACCATGCTGCCTGTCTGAACTACAATCTTCTACGCTTCCTGGGTCCGTATCCCTCTATTCCCATCCTATTCATGTATTTGTCAAGATGCCCCCTAAATGTCACTATCATCCCTGCTTCCACCACCTCCTCCGGCAGCGAGTTCCAGGCACCCACTACCCGCTGTGTAAAAAACTTGCCTCGTACATCTCCTCTAAACCTTGCCTCTCTCACCTTAAACCTATGCCCCCTAGTAATTGACCCCTCTACCCTGGGGAACAGCCTCTGACTATCCACTCTATCGATGCCCCTCATAATTTTGTACACCTCTATCAGGTCGCCCCTCAACCTCCAGTGAGTTCCAGTGAGAATAAACCAGAGTTTATTCAACCGCTCCTCATAGCTAATGCCCTCCATACCAGGCAACATCCTGGTAAATCTCTTCTGCACCCTCTCTAAAGCCTCCACATCCTTCTGATAGTGTGGCGACCAGAATTGAACACTATACTAACTAAGTATAAGTAAGTGGCCTAACTAAGGTTCTATACAGCTGCAACATGACTTGCCAATTCTTATATTCAATGCCCCGGCCAATGAAGGCAAGCATGCCGTATGCCTTCTTGACTACCTTCTCCACCTGTGTTGCTCCTTTCAGTGACCTGTGGACCTGTACACCTAGCTCTCTCTGACTTTCAATACTCTTGAGGGTTCTACCATTCACTGTATATATATTCCCTACCTGCATTAGACCTTCCAAAATTCATGACCTCACATTTGTCCGGATTAAACTCCATCTGCCTTCTCTCCACCCAAGTCTCCAAACAATCTAAATCCTGCTGTATCCTCTGACAGTCCTCATCGCTATCCGCAATTCCACCAACCTTTGTGTCATCTGCAAACTTACTAATCAGACCAGTTACATTTTCCTCCAAATCATTTATATATACTACTAACAGCAAAGGTCCCAGCACTGATCCCTGCGGAACACCACTAGTCACAGCCCTCCAATTAGAAAAGCACCCTTCCATTGCTACTCTCTGCCTTCTATGACCTAGCCAGTTCTGTATCCACCTTGCCAGCTCATCCCTGATCCCGTGTGACTTAACCTTTTGTACCAGTCTACCATGAGGGACCTTGTCAAAGGCCTTACTGAAGTCCATATAGACAACATCCACTGCCCTACCTGCATCAATCATCTTTGTGACATGTTTGAAAAACTCTATCAAGTTAGTGAGACACGACCTCCCCTTCACAAAACCATGCTGCCTCTCACTAATACGTCCATTTGCTTCCAAATGGGAGTAGATCCTGTCTCGAAGAATTCTCTCCCTACCACTGACGTAAGGCTCACCGGCCTGTAGTTCCCTGGATTATCCTTGCTACCCTTCTTAAACAAAGAAACAACATTTGGCTATTCTCCAGTCCTCCGGGACATCACATGTAGACAGTGAGGATCCAAAGATTTCTGTCAAGGCCTCAGCAATTTTCTCTCTAGCCTCCTTCAGTATTCTGGGATAGATCCCATCAGGCCCTGGGGACTTATCTATCTTAATATTTTTCAAGACGCCCAACACCTCGTCTTTTTGGATCTCAATGTGACCCAGGCCATCTACACACCCTTCTTCAGACTCAACATCCACCAATTCCTTCTCTTTGGTGAATACTGATGCAAAGTATTCATTTAGTACCTCGCCCATTTCCTCTGGCTCCACATAGATTCCCTTGCCTATCCTTCAGTGGGCCAACCCTTTCCCTGGCTACTCTCTTGCTTTTTATGTACATGTAAAAAGCCTTGGGATTTTCCTTAACCCTATTTGCCAATGACCTTTCGTGACCTCTTCTAGCCCTCCTGACTCCTTGCTTCAGTTCCTTCCTACTTTCCTTATATTCTACACAGGCTTCGTCTGTTCCCAGCCTTCTAGCCCTGACAAATGCCTCCTTTTTCGTTTTGACGAGGCCTACAATATCTCTCGTTATCCAAGGTTCCCAAAATTTGCCATATTTATCCTTCTTCCGCATAGGAACATTCCGGTCCTGAACTCCTTTCAACTGACATTTGAAAGCCTCCCACATGTCAGATGTTGATTTACCAGACTTCCGGTTGCGACGATGCGGAGCTAAGGCACACATTTCGGCAGCTCCCGCGACTACGGACTTTCGGGCTCTTCAGAGGAGCCCCAACGGAGCTGTTTTTGATTTAATCCCGTATGGGAAGGTGCAGTGAGGTCCCCCCTCACAATATATGGCAGAGATCAGCGGTGGAGCGACGAGGAAAGAGGCCCTGGAGCAGAGACCAAAACGAGGGGAAGAAGGCAAGATGGCGGAGGGCAGAGAGTGAGCAGTGTGGGGGCCAGACCAGCAGGAGTTCCTCAAGCGATGTGTGGAGGAACTGAAAAAGGAGGTGCTGGCGCCAATGCTGTTGGCGATCGAGGGGCTGAAGGAGACCCAGAAGGCCCAGGCGGTAGAGCTTTGTGTGGTGAATGAGAAAGTGAATACCAACGAGGACGAGATCCTGGGCCTGGCGGTAAAAATGGAGGCACACGAGGCGGTGCACAGGAGGTGGGCCGAGAGAATTGAGGTCCTGGAGAACAGGTCGCGAAGGAATAACCTCTGGATTCTGGGTCTTCCCGAAGGAGTGGAGGGAGCTGATGCCGGTGCGTACGTGGGTACGATGCTCCATTCGCTGATGGGTGCGGAGGTCTCTCCGACCCCCCTAGAGCTGGAAGGAGCTCACCGGGTCCTGGCGAGGAGACCCAAGGCAGATGAGCCGCCAAGGGCGATAGTGACAAGGTTCCACCGCTTCACGGACAAAGAAAGTGTGCTGAGATGGGCCAAGAAGGTGCGGAGCAGTAGATGGGAGAACGCGGTGATCCGAGTATACCAGGATTGGAGCGTGGAGGTGGCAAAGAGGAGAGCTGGCTTCAACCGGGCCAAGGCGGTGCTGCATAAAAAAAGAGTCAGGTTTGGCATGCTGCAGCCTGCGTGACTGTGGGTCACTTATCAGGACAGACACCATTATTTTGAAACGCCAGAAGAGGCTTGGACCTTTATTCAGATGGAAAAACTGGACTCGAGCTGAGGAGATGTGGTTGTATAGGGGATTGTAAATATGGGTAAAGAATATTGCATGGGTGGGATGATGGATGGGGATGTGGGTAGAGTTCTGGTTAAAATTCCTAAAATTTCCTTTTTTCTTTTCTGTAGACAAGATGATGATGATGGGGAATGTGGGCGTCGGTGCTGGAGGGAGGTGAGACTCGGGGATGAGGGAACTGGGTTAATGGGCGCAATAGGGGCTGCGCCATAGGGGGCGAGGCTGGCTCAGGAAAGCGTGGGCTTTTTCCCGTGCCAAAATGGGGGGGTGGATGGAGGAAGGTGAGGAGGAGGAGAGACTCCCACAAGGGGGAGATCAACGGGAAGGCGGGGGAAGCCGGGGTCAGCAGAAGTCAGCTGACTCACGGAAGTAATATGGGGGGAGCAAAAGAGCTAGAAGTGGATCTAGCTCCCTAATCAGGGGGGGGGGGGGGGGGGGGGGAGAGAGAGAGAGGAGAGTTTAGGGTTGCTGCTGCACTGTCCGAGGGGGGAACTGAAAATGGAAGAGGTGGTCGGGGCGGGGGCCCCCGCCAGGGGGACTTGAGGGTGCGGAAGACGCGAGCATGGGACTGGATGTTGGGGCGTATTCCGGACCTGGAGGTAGGGTGTTTGATAATGGGTGGGGATTTTAACGCGGTGCTGGACCCATCATTACATTGTTCCACATCTAGGATGGGGAAGAGGCCGGCTGCAGCCAAGGTGCTTAGGGGGTTTATGGATCAGATGGGGGGAGTAGATCCGTGGAGATTTGCCAGGCCTTTGGCCAGAGAATTTTCTTTTTTCTCCCACGTTCATAAGGCCTACTCCCAGATAGATTTTTTTGTTCTGGGCAGGGCATTGATCCCGAAAGTGGAGGGAATGGAGTATTCGGCCATAGCCATTTCAGACCATGCCCCGCACTGGGTGGAGCTGGATTTGGGGGAGGAGAGGGACCAATGCCCGTTGTGGAGGTTGGATGTGGGACTGCTGGCAGACGAGGAAGTGTGCGGGAGTGTATTGAAAGGTATCTGGAGGCTAACGACAACGGGGAGGTGCAGGTGGGAGTAGTATGGGAGGCGCTGAAGGCGGTGGTCAGGGGAGAGTTTATCTCCATCAGGGCTCACAGGGTGAAGAGAGAGGGCAGGGAAAGGGAGAGGTTAGTGGGGGAGATTTTAAGGGTGGACAGGAGCTATGCAGAGGCTCCGGATGAGGGACTACTCAGGGAGAGACGAAGTCTCCAGACGGAGTTCGACCTGTTGACCACAGGGAAGGCAGAGGCACAGTGGAGGAAGGCACAGGGGGCGATATATGAATATGGGGAGAAGGCGAGCCGGATGCTGGCACACCAGCTCCGTAAGAGGATGGCAGCGAGGGAAATAGGTGGAGTCCAAGATGGCAGGGGAACTACGGTGCGGAGGGCAGGGAAAGTGAATGAGGCTTTTAAGTCCTTTTATGAGGAACTGTATAGGTCCCAGCCCCCTGGGGGAAAAGAGGGGATGCGGCGATTCTTGGATCAGTTGAGGTTCCCAAGGGTGGAGGTGCAGGAGGTGGCTGGTCTGGGGGCGCCAATTGGGGTGGAGGAGCTGGTTAAAGGACTAGGGAGCATGGAGGCAGGGAAGGCCCCGGGGCTGGATGGGTTCCCGGTGGAGTTCTACAGGAAATATGTAGACCTGTTAGCCCCGTTGCTGGTAAGGACCTTCAATGAATCAAGGGAGGGGGGGACCCTGCCCCCGACAATGTTGGAGGCGACGATCTCTTTGATCTTGAAGCGGGATTAGGACCCACTGCAATGTGGGTCATATAGACCGATCTCGCTCCTTAATGTAGATGCTAAGTTGCTGGCAAAAATGTTGGCCATGAGGATTGAGGGCTGTGTCCCAGGGGTGATTCATGAGGACCAGACGGGATTCGTAAAGGGTAGGCAGTTAAATACTAATGTGCGAAGGCTCCTAAATGTGATAATGAGGCCATCGGTGGAGGGAGAAGCGGAGATAGTGACAGCCATGGACGCGGAGAAGGCCTTCGATCGGGTAGAGTGGGAGTATCTCTGGGAAGTGTTGAGGAGGTTTGGGTTTAGGGGAGGGTTTATCAGTTGGGTTAATCTCCTGTATAAAGCCCCGGTGGCGAGTGTGGTCACGAACCGGCGGAGGTCGGAGTATTTCCGGCTGTATCGAGGGATGAGGCAGGGGTGCCCCCTGTCCCCTCTGCTGTTCGCATTAGCAATTGAACCTTTGGCCATGGCGTTAAGGGAGTTGGGGAAATGGAAGGGGGTGGTCCGAGGGGGAGAGGAACATCGAGTGTCGCTGTACGCAAACGACCTGTTGCTGTATGTGACGGATCCAGTGGAGGGAATGGTTGAGGTAATGCAGATCCTACGGGAGTTCGGAGACTTTTCGGGCTATCAGCTCAATGTGGGAAAGAGTGAGCTCTTTGTGATCCATCCGGGGGACCAGGGAAGAGGGATAGACGACCTACCGTTGAGGAGGGCGGAAAGGAGCTTTCGATACTTGGGGATTCAGGTAGCTAGGAGCTGGGGGGCACTGCATAAACTTAATTTGTCACGGTTGGTGGAACAGATGGAGGAGGATTTTAAAAGGTGGGACATGTTCCACTCTCGCTGGCGGGTAGGGTACAGTCGGTTAAAATGGTGGTCCTCCCGAGATTTATTTTTGTATTCCAATGCCTCCCAATTGTGATCACTAAGGCCTTTTTTAAGAGGGTAAGCAGGAGCATTACGGGATTTGTGTGGGCAAGCAAGACCCCGAGGGTAAGGAGGGGGTTCTTGGAGCGTAGCAGAGATAGAGGAGGGTTGGCGTTGCCAAATTTGGCTGGTTACTATTGGGCAGCCAACGTGGCAATGATCCATAAGTGGGTGACGGAGGGAGAGGGGGCAGCGTGGAAGAGGTTGGAGATGGCGTCCTGCAAAGGAACAAGCCTGGGGGCGCTGGTGACGGCACCGCTGCCGCTCTCGCCGACAAGGTATACAACGAGCCCGGTGGTGGCGGCAACGCTAAGGATCTGGGGGCAGTGGAGACGGCACAGGGGTGCGACGGGAGCCTCGGTGTGGTCCCCGATTAAAGACAACCATCGGTTTGTCCCAGGAAGGATGGACAGGGGATTTCAGAGCTGGCATCGGGTAGGGATTAGAAGAATGGGGGACCTGTTCATTGACAGGACGTTTGCGAGCTTAGGGGCGCTGGAGGAGAAGTTTGGGCAACCCCCGGGAAATGCTTTCAGGTACATGCAAGTGAGGGTGTTTGTGAGGCGGCAGGTGAGGGAATTCCCGCTGCTCCCGGCACAGGGGATTCAAGATAGGGTGATTTCGGGCGTATGGGTCGGGGAGGGCAAGGTGTCGGCGATATACCAGGAGATGAAAGAAGAGGGGGAGGTTTTGGTAGAGGAGCTGAAGGGTAAATGGGAGGAGGAGTTGGGGGAGGAGATTGAGGAGGGACTATGGGCTGACGCCCTAAGTAGGGTTAATTCCTCTTCCTCGTGTGCCAGGCTTAGCCTGATACAATTTAAGGTGGTTCATAGAGCGCATATGACGGGGGCGAGGCTGAGCAGGTTCTTTGGGATGGAGAACAGATGTGGGAGGTGCTCAGGAAGTCCGGCGAACCATGTCCATATGTTTTGGTCATGCCCGGCACTGGAGGGGAGTGGCGGGAACAGTATCTAAGGTGGTGAAAGTCCGGGTCAAGCCAAGCTGGGGGCTAGCACTATTTGGAGTAGTGGACGAGCCGGGAGTGCAGGAGGCGAAAGAGGCCGGCATTCTGGCCTGTGCGTCCCCAGTAGCCCGGCGAACGATCTTGCTAATGTGGAAGGAGGCGACGCCCCCCAGCGTGGAGGCCTGGATAAATGATATGGCAGGGTTTATCAAGTTGGAGAGGATAAAGTTTGCCTTGAGAGGGTCTGCGCAGGGGTTCTACAGGCGGTGGCAACCGTTCCTAGACCATCTCGCGGAACGTTAGATGAAGGTCGGACAGCAGCTACAGCAACCCAGGGTGGGGGAGAACATCGTTAGGGGGGGGGGGGGTCTCTGGGGGGCATTTGAGCAAGAAAACACATGAATGATCCGGAAACTGACATGTACGGGAAGAATCCAATGTACAAAGTTTTGTATCTTATTGACTTGCCATGTTCAGGTCTTGCCACGCGAGTTCTTTTTCCTTTTCTTTGTTACTGGGGGGGGTTGTTTGTAAGGTAGAAAATATTGTTATTGAAAAATTCTTAATAAAAACATTTTTTTTTTTTTTAAAAATGTTGATTTACCCTCAAACATCCTCCCCCAATCTAGGTTCTTCAGTTCCCGCCTAATATTGTTATAATTAGCCTTCCTCCAATTTAGCACATTCACCCTAGGACCACTCTTATCCTTGTCCACCAGCACTTTAAAACTTACTGAATTGTGGTCACTGTTCCCGAAATGCTCCCCTACTGAAACTTCTACCACCTAGCCGGGCTCATTCCCCAATAACAGGTCCAGTACAGCCCCTTCCCTAATTGGACTGTCTACATATTGTTTTAAGAAGCCCTCCTGGATGCTCCTTACAAACTCTGCCCCGTCCAGGCCCCTAGCACTAAGTGAGTCCCAGTCAATATTGGGGAAGTTGAAGTCTCCCATCACAACAACCCTGTTGTTTTTACTCGTTTCCAAAATTTGTCTACCTATCTGCTCCTCTATCTCCCGCTGGCTGTTGGGAGGCCTGTAGTAAACCCCCAACATTGTGACTGCACCCTTCTTATTCCTGACCTCTATCCACATAGCCTCTGAGGTGTCCTCTGAGGTGTCCTCCCGTAGTATAGCTGTGATATTCTCCCTAATCAGTAGCGTAACTCCGCCACCCCTTTTACACCCCCCTCTATCCCGCCTGAAACATCTAAATTCTGGAATGTTTAGCTGCCAATCCTGTCCCTCCCTCAACCAGGTCTCTGTAATGGCAACAACATCATAGTTCCAAGTACTAATCCAAGCTCTAAGTTCATCTACCTTACGCGTAATGCTTCTTGCATTAATACATATGCACTTCAGGCCACCAGTCCCGCTGTTTTCAACAACATCTCCCTGTATGCCCCGGAAGAGCTCCCAGTGGTCCAGATAACGGAAACCCTCCCTCCTACACCAGCTGTTTAGCCACGTGTTTAGCTGCTCTATCTTCCTATTCCTAGCCTCACTGGCACGTGGCACAGGGAGTAATCCCGAGATTACAACCCCAGAGGTCCTGTCTTTTAACTTTCTGCCTAGCTCCCTGAACTCCTGCTGCAGGACCTCATGCCCCTTCCTGCCTATGTCGTTAGTACCAATATGTACAACAACCTCTGCCTGTTTGCCCTCTCCCTTCAGGATGCCCGCTACCCATTCGGAGACATCCTGGAACCTGGCACCAGGGAGGCAACATACCATCCTGGAGTCTCTTTCACATCCACAGAAGCGCCTATCTGTGCCCCTGACTATAGAGTCCCCTATTACTATTGCTCTTCTGCGCTTTGAACCTCCCTGCTGGACATCAGAGCCAGCCGTGGTGCCAAGGCCCTGGCTGCTGCTGTTTTCACCTGATAGGCTATCCCCCCCGACAATATCCAAAGGGGTATACCTGTTCGAGCGGGGGACAACTGTTGCTCTTTTTAGCCTCAGTTTTATTAGCTCTGATAATGTCACCTTTGCTCACGAGTCGCCAGGTATCTTTCTCATGGGATTCCGGGTGCGGCGATGACCAGCTAAGTCGCACGTTTCGGCAGCTCCCGTTGGAACAGACTTTTGGGCTCTTAATAGGAGCCCCAACGGCAATTTAAACGGCCAAAAACACTGTGCGGTAAACCAGAAGCGAATCCCCCCGGACACGCATGGATAAGGGAGAGGATAGCGGCCGGATTGCAGAGGATCCTCTGGAGCAGCGGCAAGGAAGGGAAGCTCAAAGCAAGATGGCGTCGGAAGGTGGCCGTTTGTTATGGGGCCCGGAGCAGCAAGAGTTCCTGCGGCGCTGTGTGGAAGAGCTGAAAAAGGAATTGAAGAAGGAGCTGTTGGCCCCGATATTACAGGCGATTGAAGGGCTAAAGGGGGAGCAGAGGACCCAAGAGCTGGAGCTTCGGGTCGTGAAGGCAAAGACTGCTGAAAATGAAGATGAAATACAGGACCTGGTGGTGAAGACAGAGACGCACGAGGCGCAGCACAAAAGGTGTGTGGAAAGGTTGGAAGTACTGGAGAATAATTCGAGGAGGAAGAATTTAAGAGTCCTGGGTCTTCCCGAAGGCGCAGAAGGGGCGGACGTCGCGACATATGTGAGCACGATGCTTCACTCGCTAATTGGAATGGGAGGCCCCGGCGGGCCCTTTGGAGGTGGAGGGAGCTTATCGAGTTCTGGCGCGAAGACCGAAGGCTGGAGAAATACCTCGAGCTATAGTGGTGAGGTTTCTCCGCTACAATGACAGAGAGACAGTCCTCAGATGGGCGAAGAAAACTCGGAGCTGTAAGTGGGAGAACGCGGTGATCCGCGTATAACAGGGTTGGAGTGCGGAGGTGGCGAGAAGGAGGGCAAGTTTTAATCGGGCTAAGGCGGTGCTTCACAAAAAGAAGATCCAGTTTGGAATGTTGCAACCGGCGAGATTGTGGGTCACACACCAAGGGAAGCACCACTACTTTGAGACGGCAGAAGAGGCGTGGACATTCATTGTGGACGAGAAGCTGGAATAGTCTGGCGAGAGAAAGAACTTTTGGGACAAAGTGGTGGGGTGATTATGTGGGGCGAGAAAAGGGGGGGGGGGGGGGATGATTTTGCAATTTGTTAATTTTGTGATCCTGTAACTTTTCTCTCTTCCCCATGTTGGGGGGGGGGGGGGGGAAGTATGAGGAACTGTGGGCGCCGGCCATTAGGGGCGGGGCCGAGTGGGAAACGCGGGCTTTGTTCCCGCGCTATGGTAATTATGGCGGGAACAGGGACGCAGGAAGGAGGGGGCCTCGCACAGTGGGGGTCGAGGACAAGGGGGGAAGCCGAGGTCAGCCAGAGTTCGCTGACTTCTGGGAGCAACATGGGGGGTGCAACTATGCTAGAGGGGGATCTAGCGGAGGGGGGGGGAGGGGGGGTTAACTGGGTTGCTGCTGCTAAGGAGAAGGGGGAGCTGTTATGGGATGGGGTGGTCGAGGCGGGAGGGCGTCGTCGGAGGGATATACGGCTACGTGGGAACCGGGTGAGGAGCTTGGTTAAAAAAGGGGATGGCGGGACTTCCGGGTGCGGCGATGACCAGCTGAGTCGCACGTTTCGGCAGCTCCCTGTGAAACGGACTTTTGGGCTCTTGATAGGAGCCCCAACGGCAATTTTGACGGCTAAAAACACTGTGCGGTAAACCAGAAGGGAATCCCCCCTGGATACGGATGGAAAAAGGAGGAGAGAGTGGCCAGATTGCAGTGGATCCTTTAGAACAGCGGCAAGGAAGGCAAGCAAAAACCAAGATGGCGTCGGAAGGTGGCAGTTTAACATGGGGCCCTGAACAACAAGAGTTCTTGAAATGCTGTGTGGAAGAGATCAAAAAGGAAATGAAGAAAGAGCTGTTGGCCCCGATACTACAGGCGATCGAAGGGCTAAAGGAGGAACAAAAGACCCAGGAGCGGGAGCTTCGGGTCGTGAAGGCAAAGGCAGCCGAGAATGAGGACGATATACAGGGCCTGGTGGTGAAGACGGAGATGCAGGGGGCACATCAGAAACGATGTGTGGAAAGGTTGGAGGCACTGGAAAACAACGCAAGGAGGAACAACCTGAGGATTCTTGGTTTTCCTGAAGGTGTGGAGGGAGCGGACGTCGGGGCATATGTGAGCACGATGCTGCACTCGTTAATGGGAGCGGAGGCCCCGGCGGGTCCGTTGGAGGTGGAGGGAGCATACCGAGTGATGGCGCGAGGACCGAGAGCAGGAGAAATTCCCAGAGCCATAGTGGTGAGATTCCTCCGTTTTAAGGATAGAGAAATGGTCCTTAGATGGGCGAAGAAAACTCGGAGCAGTAAATGGGAGAACGCGGTGATCCGCGTTTATCAAGACTGGAGTGCGGAGGTGGCGAGAAGGAGGGCGAGCTTTAATCGGGCCAAGGCGGTGCTTCATAAAAAGAAGATAAAATTTGGAATGCTGCAACCCGCAAGACTGTGGGTCACATATCGAGGGAGGCACCACTACTTTGAGACGGCGGATGAAGCGTGGACTTTTATTGTGGAAGAAAAACTGGAATGAGCGGGTTATTAAAAAGAACGTTCGAACAAAGTGGTGGGGCGAATGTGGGGGGCAAAGAGGGGTTTTATGTACTAATCCTGCGATGTGGTAACTTTTCTCTCTCCCACAGGTGGTGATGGGGGGAGGAGGGGAGGTGGAGGAGATGGGGCGTTGGCCATTGGGGGCGGGGCCAAGGGAGAAGCGCGGGCTTGGTTCCCGCGCTATGATAATCATGGCGGGAATAGAGAAGCAGGAAGGAGGGGGCGTCGCACGGTGCGAGCCGAGGTCACGGGGGGAAGCCGAGGTCAGCCAGAGTTTGCTGACTTCTGGGAGCAACATGGGGGGAGCAATTACGCTAGCGGGGGATCTAGCGGGGGGGGGGGGGGGTGGGAGGGGGGAATTACTGGGTTGCTGCTGCTGGGGAGAGGGGGGAGCTGGTATGGGAGAGGATGGGCGGGGGGGCACCGCCTGGGGGAGATACAGCTGCGTGGGAACCGGGTGAGGAGCTGGAAAAAGGTGATGGCTAATCGACAAGGGGGGGGGGGGTAGGAAGCCCCCCAACTCGGCTGATCACGTGGAACGTGAGAGGGCTGAACGGGCCGATAAAGAGGGCACGGGTACTCGCACACCTTAAGAAACTTAAGGCAGATGTGGTTATGTTACAGGAAACGCACCTGAAACTGATAGACCAGGTTAGGCTACGCAAAGGATGGGTGGGGCAGGTGTTCCATTCGGGGCTAGATGCGAAAAACAGGGGGGTGGCTATATTAGTGGGGAAGCGGGTAATGTTCGAGGCAAAGACTATAGTGGCGGATAACGGGGGCAGATACGTGATGGTGAGTGGCAAACTACAGGGGGAGACGGTGGTTTTGGTAAACGTATATGCCCCGAACTGGGATGATGCCAATTTTATGAGGCGGATGCTAGGACGCATTGCGGACCTAGAGATGGGAAAGCTGATAATGGGGGGAGATTTTAATACGGTGTTGGAACCAGGGCTGGATAGGTCGAAGTCCAGGACTGGAAGGAGGCCGGCAGCAGCCAAGGTACTTAAAGATTTTATGGAGCAGATGGGAGGTGTAGACCCGTGGAGATTTAGCAGACCTAGGAGTAAGGAGTTCTCGTTTTTCTCCTATGTCCATAAAGTCTACTCGCGAAGAGACTTTTTTGTGCTGGGTAGGGCATTGATCCCGAAGGTGAGGGGAACGGAGTATACGGCTATAGCCATATCGGATCACGCTCCACACTGGGTGGACTTGGAGATAGGGGAGGAAACAGGAGGGCGCCCACCCTGGAGAATGGACATGGGACTAATGGCAGATGAGGGGGGGTGTCTAAGGGTGAGGGGGTGCATTGAAAAGTACTTGGAACTCAATGATAATGGGGAGGTCCAGGTGGGAGTGGTCTGGGAGGCGTTGAAGGCGGTGGTTAGAGGGGAGCTGATATCAATAAGGGCACATAAAGGGAAGCAGGAGAGTAAGGAACGGGAGCGGTTGCTGCAAGAACTTTTGAGGGTGGACAGACAATATGCGGAAGCACCGGAGGAGGGACTGTACAGGGAAAGGCAAAGGCTACATGTAGAATTTGACTTGCTGACTACAGGCACTGCAGAGGCACAATGGAGGAAGGCACAGGGTGTACAGTACGAATATGGGGAGAAGGCGAGCAGGTTGCTGGCACACCAATTGAGGAAAAGGGGAGCAGCGAGGGAAATAGGGGGAGTGAGGGATGAGGAAGGAGAGATGGAGCGGGGAGCGGAGAGAGTGAATGGAGTGTTCAAGACATTTTATAAAAAATTATATGAAGCTCAACCCCCGGATGGGAGGGAGAGAATGATGGGCTTCTTGGATCGGCTGGAATTTCCCAAGGTGGAAGAGCAGGAAAGGGTGGGACTGGGAGCACAGATCGAGGTAGAAGAAGTGGTGAAAGGAATTAGGAGCATGCAGGCAGGAACGGCCGCGGGACCGGATGGATTCCCAGTCGAATTCTATAGAAAATATGTGGACTTGCTCGCCCCGGTACTGACGAGGACCTTTAATGAGGCAAAGGAAAGGGGACAACTGCCCCCGACTATGTCTGAAGCAACGATATCGCTTCTCTTAAAGAAGGAAAAGGACCCGCTACAATGCGGGTCCTATAGGCCTATTTCCCTCCTCAATGTAGATGCCAAGGTCCTGGCCAAGGTAATGGCAATGAGAATAGAGGAATGTGTCCCGGGGGTGGTCCACGAGGACCAAACTGGGTTTGTGAAGGGGAGACAGCTGAACACAAATATACGGAGGTTGTTAGGGGTAATGATGATGGCCCCACCAGAGGGAGAAACGGAGATAGTAGTGGCGATGGATGCCGAGAAAGCATTTGATAGAGTGGAGTGGGATTATTTGTGGGAGGTGTTGAGGAGATTTGGTTTTGAAGAGGGGTATGTTAGATGGGTGCAGCTGTTGTATAGGGCCCCAGTGGCGAGCGTGGTCACGAATGGACGGGGATCTGCATATTTTCGGCTCCATAGAGGGACAAGGCAGGGATGCCCTCTGTCCCCATTATTGTTTGCACTGGCGATTGAGCCCCTGGCGATAGCGTTGAGGGGTTCCAAGAAGTGGAGGGGAGTACTTAGGGGAGGAGAAGAGCACCGGGTATCTTTGTATGCGGACGATTTGCTACTATACGTGGCGGACCCGGCGGAGGGGATGCCAGAAATAATGCGGATACTTGGGGAGTTTGGGGATTTTTCAGGGTATAAATTGAACATGGGGAAAAGTGAGTTGTTTGTGGTGCATCCAGGGGAGCAGAGTAGAGAAATAGAGGACCTACCGTTGAGGAAGGTAACAAGGGACTTTCGTTACCTGGGGATCCAGATAGCTAAGAATTGGGGCACATTGCATAGGTTAAATTTAACGCGGTTGGTGGAACAGATGGAGGAGGATTTCAAGAGATGGGATATGGTATCCCTGTCAATGGCAGGGAGGGTGCAGGCGGTTAAGATGGTGGTCCTCCCGAGATTCCTCTTTGTGTTTCAGTGCCTCCCGGTGGTGATCACAAAGGCTTTTTTTAAAAGGATTGAAAAGATCATCATGGGTTTTGTGTGGGCCGGGAAGACCCCGAGAGCGAGGAAGGGATTCTTACAGCGTAGCAGGGATAGGGGGGGGCTGGCACTACCGAGCCTAAGTGAGTATTATTGGGCCGCTAATATTTCAATGGTGAGTAAGTGGATGGGAGAGGAGGAGGGAGCGGCGAGGAAGAGATTAGAGAGGGCGTCCTGTAGGGGGACTAGCCTACAGGCTATGGTGACAGCCCCATTGCCGTTCTCACCGAGGAACTACACCACAAGCCCGGTGGTGGTGGCTACACTGAAGATTTGGGGACAGTGGAGACGGCATAGGGGAAAGACTGGAGCCTTGGGGGGGTCCCCGATAAGAAACAACCATAGGTTTGCCCCGGGGGGAATGGATGGGGGATATGGAATGTGGCAAAGAGCAGGAATAACGCAACTGAAAGATCTGTTTGTGGATGGGAAGTTCGCGAGTCTGGGAGCGCTGACCGAGAAATATGGGTTGCCCCAAGGGAATGCATTCAGGTATATGCAACTGAGGGCTTTTGCGAGGCAACAGGTGAGGGAATTCCCGCAGCTCCCGACACAAGAGGTGCAGGACAGAGTGATCTCAAAGACATGGGTGGGGGATGGTAAGGTGTCAGATATATATAGGGAAATGAGGGACGAAGGGGAGACTATGGTAGATGAACTAAAAGGGAAATGGGAAGAAGAGCTGGGGGAGGAGATCGAGGAGGGGCTGTGGGCAGATGCCCTAAGCAGGGTAAACTCGTCGTCCTCGTGTGCCAGGCTAAGCCTAATTCAGTTTAAGGTATTACACAGGGCACATATGACTGGAGCACGGCTCAGTAAATTTTTTGGGGTGGAGGATAGGTGTGCGAGGTGCTCGAGAAGCCCAGCGAATCATACCCATATGTTTTGGTCATGCCCGGCACTACAGGGGTTTTGGATGGGGGTGACAAAGGTGCTTTCAAAAGTAGTAGGAGTCCGGGTCGAACCAAGCTGGGGGTTGGCTATATTTGGGGTTGCACAAGAGCCGGGAGTGCAGGAGGCGAGAGAGGCCGATGTTTTGGCCTTTGCGTCCCTAGTAGCCCGGCGCAGGATATTGCTAATGTGGAAAGAAGCCAAGCCCCCGGGGGTGGAGACCTGGATAAATGACATGGCGGGGTTTATAAAGCTAGAGCGGATTAAGTTCGTCCTAAGGGGGTCGGCTCAAGGGTTCACCAGGCGGTGGCAACCGTTCGTCGAATACCTCGCAGAAAGATAGACGGAATGGGAAAAAGAAGGCAGCAGCAGCAGCCCAGGATCGGGGGGGGGGGGGGAAGAGGAGGAACCAGAAGGACTCTCAGGGTTGTTAATATATACTGTATAGCATGTATAGGTCGTTGCTACAGATAATTATATATTGGACTGTTAAATTATATTTTTGGAGAGTGTTACTTGTGACAAGGCAGTTGCCAATTAGGGCTAGTTTTCATTTTTGTTATTTATTATTTATCCATTTTTGTTTATAAAATAGGTCATTGTTATTTGTGTTGTTATAATATTGTGTAAAGGATGCACAATGTACTGTGTTGGTTGACCAAAAATTTTCAATAAAATATTTAATTTAAAAAAAAGGGGATGGCTAGTCGACAAGGGGGGGGGGGGTAAAGAGCCCCCCAACCCGGCTGATCACGTCGAATGTGAGAGGGCTGAATGGGCCGATTAAAAGGGCACAGGTACTCGCACACCTAAAGAAATTAAAGGCAGATGTGGTTATGTTGCAGGAGACGCATCTGAAACTGATAAACCAGGTCAGACTACGTAAAGGATGGGTGAGACAGGTGTTTCATTCTGGTTTAGATGCGAAGAACAGGGGGGTGGCTATTTTAGTGGGGAAACGGGTACTGTTTGAGGCAAAGACCATAGTGGCGGATAGTGGGGGTAGATATGTGATGGTGAGTGGCAGATTGCAAGGGGAGGCGGTGGTTGTGGTGAACGTATACGCCCCGAACTGGGATGATGCCAATTTTATGAAGCGTATGTTGGGACGTATCCCGGACCTGGAGGCGGGAAAGTTGGTAATGGGGGGAGACTTCAATACGGTGCTTGATCCAGGGCTGGACCGGTCGAGGTCCAGGACTGGGAGGAGGCCGGCAGCGGCCAGGGTGCTCAAGGACTTCATGGAGCAGATGGGAGGGGTAGACCCCTGGAGATTTAGTAGGCCTTGGAGTAAGGAGTTCTCATTTTTCTCCCATGTTCACAAAGTATACTCACGGATAGACTTTTTTGTCTTGGGAAGGGCACTGATTCCGGAGGTGACAGGGACTGAATATACGGCCATAGCCATTTCGGACGACGCTCCACATTGGGTAGACCTGGAGGTAGGAGAGGAAAAAGAACAGCACCCACTCTGGAGAATGGATATGGGCTTATTGGCGGATGAGTGGTTATGTTTAAGGGTGAGGGGGTGCATCGAAAGGTACTTGGAGCTTAATGACAATGGAGAGGTTCAGGTGGGAGTGGTCTGGGAGGCGTTGAAGGCGGTGGTCAGAGGGGAACTGATATCCATAAGGGCACATAAAGGGAAGCAAGAGGGTAAAGAAAGGGAGCGATTGCTGAAAGAACTTTTAAGGGTGGACAGGCAATATGCAGAGGCACCGGAGGAGGGACTGTACAGGGAAAGACAAAGGCTACATGTGGAATTTGACCTGCTGACCACGGGTAAGGCAGAGGCACAGTGGAGGAGGGCACAGGGTGTACAGTATGAGTATGGAGAGAAGGCGAGTCGGCTACTGGCCCTCCAATTGAGGAAGAGGGGAGCAGCGAGGGAGATAGGTGGGGTGAGAGATGAGGAGGGAGAGATGGAACGGGGAGCGGAGAGAGTGAACGGGGTGTTCAAGGCATTTTATGAGAGGTTATATAAGGCTCAGCCCCCGGAAGGGAAGGAGGGAATGATGTGTTTCTTGGATCAGCTGGAATTCCCTAAGGTGGAGGAGCAGGAGAGGGCGGGACTGGGAGCACAGATTGAGATGGAGGAGGTGGTAAAAGGGATTGGGAGCATGCAGGCGGGGAAGGCCCCGGGACCGGACGGATTCCCGGTGGAATTTTATAGGAAATATATGGACCTACTGGCCCCGCTTTTGGCGAGAACCATTAATGAGGCCAGGGAAAGGGGGCAGCTGCCCCCGACTGTGTCGGAGGCAACGATATCGCTCCTTTTGAAGAAGGAAAAAGACACGCTGCAGTGTGGGTCCTACAGGCCCATTTCCCTTTTAAATGTAGATGCTAAGCTCCTGGCCAAGGTGATGGTGACGAGGATAGAGGACTGTGTCCCGGGGGTGGTCCACGAGGATCAAACTGGGTTCGTTAAGGGGAGACAGCTGAACACGAACATACGGAGGTTGCTAGGGGTAATGATGATGCCCCCACCAGAGGGGGAGGCGGAGATAGTGGTGGCAATGGACGCCGAGAAAGCATTCAACAGAGTGGAGTGGGATTATCTGTGGGAGGTGCTGAGGAGATTTAGTTTTGGAGAAGGGTTTATTGGATGGGTACAGCTGCTGTATAGGGCCCCGGTGGCGAGCGTGGTCACGAACAGGCAGAGGTCTGACTACTTCCGTCTTCATAGAGGGACGAGGCAGGGGTGTCCGCTGTCTCCATTACTGTTTGCATTGGCGATTGAGCCCCTGGCCATAGCACTGAGGGGCTCCAGGAAGTGGAGGGGAGTACTCAGGGGAGGAGAAGAACACCGGGTATTTTTGTATGCAGATGATTTATTGCTGTATGTTGCGGACCCAGTGGAGGGGATGCCTGAGATAATGCAGACACTCAGGGAGTTTGGGGAATTTTCGGGGTACAAATTGAATATGGGGAAGAGTGAGTTGTTTGTGGTGCATCCAGGGGAGCAGAGCAGGGGAATAGATGACTTACCGCTGAGGAAGGTAACAAGAGATTTCCGGTACTTAGGGATTCAGATAGCCAGGAGTTGGGGAACCTTACATAGGCTTAATTTAACAAGATTGGTGGAACAGATGGAGGAGGATTTTAAGAGATGGGACATGGTGCCCCTGTCACTGGTGGGTAGGGTGCAGGCGGTCAAAATGGTAGTCCTCCTGAGATTCCTTTTTTGTGTTTCAGTGCCTTCCGGTGATGGTCACAAAGGCTTTTTTCAAGAAAATTGAGAAAAGTGTCGTGAGTTTTGTGTGGGCCGGGAAGACCCCGAGAGTGAGGAGGGGGTTCTTGCAGCGTAGCAGGGATAGGGGGGGCTGGCACTACCGAGCCAAAGTGAATACTACTGGGCCGCCAATATCTCAATGGTGTGTAAGTGGATGGGAGAAGGGGAGGGAGCGGCGTGGAAGAGATTGGAGATGGCGTCCTGCAAAGGAACCAGCCTACAAGCAATGGTGACGGCGCCGTTGCCGTTCTCCCCGAAGAAATACACCACAAGTCCAGTGGTGGTGGCAACACTAAAAATTTGGGGGCAGTGGAGACGACATAGGGGAAGGACGGGAGCCTCAGTGCGGTCCCCGATAAGAAATAACCATAGGTTTGTTCCGGGGAGAATGGATGGGGGATTTGGAGCATGGCAGAGAGCTGGGGTTGTGCAACTGAGAGATCTGTTCGTAGACGGGACGTTAGCGAGTCTGGGAGCGCTGACGGAAAAATATGGGTTGCCCCAAGGGAATGCATTTCGGTACATGCAACTGAGGGCTTTTGCGAGGCAGCAGGTGAGGGAATTCCCGCAGCTCCCGACGCAGGAGATTCAAGATAGAGTGATCTCAGGGACATGGGTGGGGGATGGTAAGGTGTCGGATATATACAGGGAAATGAGGGACGAGGGGGAGATCATGGTGGATGAGCTGAAGGGGAAATGGGAAGAAGAGCTGGGGGAAGAGATTGAGGAGGGGCTGTGGGCTGATGCCCTACGTAGGGTAAACTCGTCATCCTCATGCGCCAGGCTAAGCCTGATACAATTTAAGGTTTTACACAGGGCGCATATGACCAAAGCAAGGCTCAGTAAATTTTTTGGGGTAGAGGATAGGTGCGGGAGATGCTCGAGAAGCCCAGCAAACCACACCCACATGTTTTGGTCATGTCCGGCACTGCAGGGGTTCTGGGTGGGGGTGGCAAAGGTGCTTTCGAAGGTGGTGGGGGTCCGGGTCGAGCCAAGCTGGGGGTTGGCTATATTCGGGGTTGCAGAAGAGCCGGGAGTGCAGGAGGCGAAAGAGGCTGATGTCTTGGCCTTTGCGTCCCTAGTAGCCCGGCGAAGGATATTGCTTATGTGGAAGGAAGCCAAACCCCCGGGCGTGGAGGCCTGGATAAACGACATGGCAGGGTTTATAAAACTAGAACGGATAAAGTTCGCACTAAGGGGTTCGGCTCAAGGGTTCACCAGGCGGTGGCAACCGTTCATTGACTACCTCGCAGAACGATAAAGGAAATGGGAAGGTAACAGCAGCAAGCCAGGGGGGGAGGGGGGGGAGGGGGGGGGGGGAGGGGGGGTCCTCAGGGGTGTTTTTGTATAGATATTTGTACTAGGTTATGTATAATGGATTGTTTGATTTTATTTTTGGAGAGTTATTATTTTTGTTATGGCAGTTGCCATTTAGTTTATATATTATTTATTTATTTGTTAAAACGGCCACTGTTATTTATATTGTTTTATTGTTGTAAAAAAGAAAACCTTTGTATTGTTTCGTTTGGCCGAAAAATTTGAATAAAATATATATTTTTTAAAAAGGTATCTTTCTGATACCGCCACGTGGTTCAAGCTCGAGTTATGATTAATAAGTCAGCACACCGCTTAGTAAGATTGAAATCAACAGTCAGTTATTATGTACAGCAATAGATACTTAGACAATAATCCTAGTATCTATATCAAAACCTAACACTACTGGCCAATACTTAACTTTTGGGGACAGCCCACCAGGTCAGGGAAACGAATGGTTTATCCAATCGGATCTGGCCCGCGGGATTCAAAAGGCTGATACGGGTCGATGGCTAGGAGTCTTTATCGGGTAGCGATCGCTGGAGTCAAACTTACAGTTTCTGGTCGATGTTCTTGCGAAGGTTGCGAGCAGGAGAAGAAGGGAGAGAGAGTGAGATCTGAACTTGGCCCCTCACTTTATAGGGCCCAGGCGCTTCCCACCTCTCGGGGCGGCCCTTGACCCTGAGTCCCAAGTGATTGGACTTGTTCCCAATCACTGGGTTCGATATGCTCCAATAATGGGGTGATTCCTCGATCGGGGGGGTGGTCGTTCACCTTTCTTTGTTTCGGCCACTGCAGGCGCCGAGAGGTCTGGCCCGGCATTCAATTGCTGATATGTTGCAATTGTTCCCGGGGATAGCCGATTAAACTGCAGATGTCTGGGTTGATGTGCTGCTAATAGTCGTAGGTATCGATCTGGGCCGACTTCCCCAGAGCCGAATACGCTATTCTGTCTGCAGCTGTCCGTTTGTGTCCTGTTGGCTGCTTTTCCCATCAGCCTTTTCGGTTAGCCATTTAAAATCGGGTATTGGCCAAATTAATCGGGAATCAGCCATTTTAGGTGGCTACAGACCCTCCTTGGTGATCCTAACGCGAAGCGTGAAGGATCACATAAATTTTGTCCTTTCCGTTCCCTGACCGGGGGGGACACCTCCTACATGGCCACTACTCTGACCCTAGCTATGCACAAAATTTTACCTAAACAATTCTTGAGGGCGCTATGTCAGGCAGGGGCATGCATCTACAAAATAAAAACTTGGAACCTCTAATTTTACCCAAATACGCTCATCAAGCATTGCATCATCCTATCTCTCTAAAACATACAACAACAATCATAACACTCTTTCCTGGCTTGGCAGTCAAGCTCAGGATCATACATTTTCTGTTGATGGGGTTTTGTACATTTATTTTTATTCACAGAAAAACGCAAGTGCATGTTTTACTATTCTGGTTTCATAGGTCGCGGGGGTCTGGTCATACCCGAATATAGGGGATCGGATCCGATATACCGGGGTTCGAACGCGGTACGCTCTCCTTCTCCATTTGCGGAGGCGCATAGTCTGCACTGTACAGCAGAGTATCGCCAACGCTAACAGTGCTTCAATTACGTAAGACAGGGAGTACCAGGTTATGAACCTGGCACACCAGGATAATGCAACGTGGCTGGTGATTGGGCCATCGGTACTGCGGGGCAGTGAAACATTAACGGCAGTGGGGTTTGGAGTAATGGGGTCCGTGTTCCCGCGCAACCAAATGTTCATCATAAAATTTTGATCACGATGAAAGAAGTCCTCATGGCTGTCCGCTTTCTTTTTCTTTCCTCGTGTTCTGTTTTCCTCCGGTCCTGGAGCTTCTGGAGTTCTGTAAAATAAGCATAGTATTTGTAACTACCTTGGTATAATATCCGGTATGTTAGTGTGTCTGTCCTTCTTGGGGCCAATTAAACCCTTATAATTGGTCACAATATGTGACTCCCCCATTTTTTTTTCCAAAACAAATGTTAGGCCACGGCACACTTCCCAATGGTGGACCAGTGCTAAGTTCATCATCCAAATGGTCCTGGATGTAAATAGCATGAGGCAGCAACCCGAGGGTCGCCTAAATAAATAAAACTGTTTTGAGAGGAAAAGGTCGAATGAGGTGCGTATGGGCCGCGACGGGCAAGATTTGGATGGAGTCCCCGGGTAGGACGGCTACCAATACCGTATGTCCCCTACCCGAGCTTTTCTGACCAGCGGGGGGTTCCCAGGCAGGGCGGGTCTCACGCCGTTTCTCCACTGCCTGAGCAACCGACAAGAACGGGTAAAAATGTAGTCATCATGGTGGGGTTGCTGCTGTGATTCTGCCGTCAAATCAGATCGGGCGTCTGGCACTCGAACCAGTACCAGCTGAAAAGCTAGTGCTGTGCTTCTACCCTCGAATCAGAACGGGCGTCTGGTACCCGAACAGGTATCAGCTAATGTTTCTGCAGACAAGCTAGTTCCACTGAACAAGCGTCTGGTCTGTTGACCAGGTATCTGCAGATAAGCTAGTTCCGCTGAACAAACGTCTGGTCTGTTGACCAGGTATCTGTGGACAAGTTGGTACCATTGTGGTATCTGTGGACAAGTTGGTACCGCTGAACAAGCGTCTGGTCTGTTGACCAGGTATCTGTGGATAAGTTGGTACCATTGTGGTATCTGTGGACAAGTTGGTACCGCTGAACAAGCGTCTGGCCGCGGTGGGTGTGTTGGAAAGAGCTAAAAGGTTTCAGGTGAATGGGTGTGTGACGGTGAGAAAATTCTCCTGTCGGACGAACAACGCTTAAACAAACATACAAACAACATAAAACATCCTGCAGGTTCCATCAGGAAGGACATGTTTCCCCAAGTGTTTCCTTTAAATCATCATGTGGACACCTCAGTTCTCTGTTGCGAACAGGGTCGCAAAGGAGTTGGCGGATTGGGGGTCTGACTTGGGGCCGTCCCCTTCTCCCGGGTGCCAAATTCTGGAGTGAATTAATGTTGAGAGGGCTGCGTGGTATGAGTTGGGGTTGCTCTCGTCGTTGCGGACGAGTCTGTAGGAGTTGTCGCGGTGCCAATGGCTTTCGTCAAGTTGTGTGGGGACAAAGTCGGGGTCGTCCGTATGGTTCGGTGGTCGGTGGTGTGGTTTGTTTAAGAAAGTGATCAGGAAGGGATCACTGGAGTCGAACTCTGAGTCGCTGGGTGTGGGACCAGGATAGTCGGGAGGCGTGCTGTGGTTGTCGTCAGAGTCACAGTCGCTGTCTCTGCTGCTGCAGTCTGTGGGCGTTCCGGGGCGGAGTGTAAATTTTGAGGGTGGAGTCGGGGGTGAGTCCGTGTCTGGGCTGGACGTGGTGGGGGTTGGTGTGGTCACGTTGGCTGTGGGCGGGGTTTGGCCTGCTGCGTCAAGCATGACATGGTGGGCGTGGTTTGACTGTGCTCCATAAGCCTTTAGCTGGTTTATGTGAAACCACGCAGTCTTACCATTTGGGTATTTGATTTTATATACCGATGGGCTTACTTTATCCGTAATGGAGTACGGACCCGAGTATTTTGGAGACAGAAATGTGCTGGGGTTATACACAGACAACATCACTTGTTGTCCTATATTATACTCCGTTGCATGGGAGTAACGGAGTATAATACAGGCCTTGCTCTGTTTTCTTTTAGTGCCCAGTTTAACAGCGGCTGCTACCTGAGCCGTTTTTACATTTGCAAGTAATTGCTCAACGGCTTTCTCGTGGGTGAGGGCCGTAATCTCAGGGCTGGTCAGGTCTAAACCCAACAAGTACTCTGTCCCTTTCATGGGGCGTCCGGTCATGAGAGTGTGTGGGGTGTAACCTGTGGATGTGGAAACAGTGTTACGCAAAAACAGCAGCGCAAAGGGGAGGACAGAATCCCAAGTGGTGTTGTTCTGCTGGACCATTTTTCGGAGGGTGGTTTTTAGGGTCCGATTCATGCGCTCCACTATACCACTCGACTGTGGGTGGTACGCAATGTGAAATTTTTGGGTTATGCCAAATATCGTGAGGACGTTCTGCATGACCCGTCCCGTAAAGTGAGAACCTTGGTCCGATTCAATACTGCGGGGGAGTCCCCATCTTGTAAAAACGTGGTGGGTTAGGATCTTGGCTGTGGTTTTCGCGGTGTTGGTGCGGGCTGGAAATGCTTCCACCCACTTTGTAAAAGTGTCTATGACCACCAGAACATATTTATAGCCATTCCTGCAAGGGGGCAATGGACCTATAAAATCAATCTGGAGGTTAGTCCAGGGGCCGTTAACGGGTCGGGTGTGGCTGAGGTGTGCCTTTTTGGCATATCTATCTGGGTTGTTCTGTGCGCAGATGAGGCAATTCTCAATGTAATGGGATACATCCTCTTTGAGATTTGGCCACCAACAAAGCTGTTTGAGGTGGGCTGTGGTGGGATCGATTCCCTGGTGTCCATGACCATCATGGAACAAACAGATTAATTGGTTCCTATCCTGCTTCGGAACTACATAAAGGGTGTCCTTTAACACCACACCGTCATGTGTCATTATCGTATTTCTGAACCTTTCGTATGGGGCTGGAAACTTCCTTTTCACAATCTCAGTGAGAGCGCTATCCTGCTTCTGGGCCTCTACGAGAGCTTCGATCCGAGTCTGCGTGACCTGAACTGCACTCACTGGGGCGCTTTCGGGGGCTTCCAAAAGTTCCCATGCCTGGATCCTGCTTTAGCCAGTGCGTCGGCTTTTACATTTCCAGGGGGGGAGGAACGATGGTGGCTGCGGACTTTTATAATGCCAAAAGTCCTGTCCTTGGCTTTTTCCAGAATATGGCGGAGTAATGGGGCCGAGGGGAGGGGTTTCCCATCCGTGGAAACAAATCCTCTTGTTTCCCAGAGGGGCAGAAATTCGGTGAGGCTGTTGCAAACGTATCGGCTGTCTGAATATATGTCTGCTGGGCTGGGGAAGGAATCGGGGTGCTCTATAATGTAAGCGATGGCCGCAAGCTCTGCTGCCTGCGCGCCTAAGTGTCCGGGTAACTTTAATGCGATTTCCTCGAGGGCGCGTCCCTGCGCGTCCTCCACATAAATCCCACAACCTGTTATGTGTTGCCCATCCAGGACTGTGGAAGATCCATCCACATAAACCCTGATGGGGTCACACGTGTCCAGGTGAGGGGGGCTCTGAGATGGAGTGGCTAGTTTTCTGGGGGGGTGTTTTCGCGATAAAGGGGCCTGTATTATGGTGGGGCGAGATGATTTCACACTCATGGGGGGTTCCGGGGTACTGTAGATTGTCCGCTAAGTATGTGTGTGTCTTGGTCCGTTTGACTGTGATGTCCCGTCCTTGTAAGAGAAGGGTCCACCTAGCAGCGCGTATTTGGCTGACGGTACCGTCCTTGAGTCGTCCGTCTAGTAAAAGTTGGGTGGGGGTGTGCTCGGTCAAAATGATGATGGGGTTCAGTCCGGTAATGTATGAAAAGTACTGGACTGCCCAGAAAACTGCGAGCAGGTGCCTCTCACAGGCTGAGAATCCCTGCTCCACAGCATCTAAAATTCGGGAGGCATAAGCCACGGGTCTTAGCTGGTCATGCCGTTCCTGGAGGAGCACGGCTGAAAGGGTGCGGTCTGTGGTCACTACCTCTATGGCGTAAGGGGAAAGCGGGTCAGGAACTTGTAGTGCGGGGGCGGCTATGAGTGCCTGTTTTAATGATTCCACAGCATCCGTATGCTGCGGAAGCCACTCCCAGGGGGCTCCTTTCTTTAGGAGGTCTGAGAGGGGTGCTGCCTTGCTGGTGAAACCGTCAATGTGATTTCGGCAGTAGCCAACCAGTCCTAAAAACGACCGGAGGGCTGAAACGTTCTGGGGAAGGGGCAATTTAGCGATCAATCCTTTTGTGCTCGATCTCGCGTTTGCCGTGTGTGATGATAGTACCCAAATATACCACCTTTTCTTCCAATATCTGGGCCTTTTTGGGGTTGACTTTACAGCCAATGGAATGTAGTAATTTCAGGAGTTCGGACAGAAGCTCAATGTGCTCTTCCTTTTTGTCTGTCTGCAGTAGTAGATCATCTACATACTGTACCAGATGTTCGGGGCGAGAAAGTTTCGCTAGTCCATTTGCCAGCTTTCGGTGGAAAATGGAGGGGTAGTTGTGGAAGCCTTGTGGCAGGCATGTCCACGTGTACTGCTGCACTCTGAAAGTGAAGGCAAATTTATACTGGCACGCCTTTGCCGATGGAATGGACCAGAATCCATTACTGACGTCCAAAACCGTGAAATATCGGGCATGGAGTCCCTGTTTGAGCATGGTCTCGGGACTTGTTGCAACGGTGGGGGCTGCTACGGGGATGACGTTATTGAGTTCCCGATAATCAATGGTCAAGCGCCATGATCCGTCGGGTTTCCTTACTGGCCAAATCGGGGCATTAGTTGAGGCTACCGATCTTAGGACGCCCTGCTCTAATAAACTTTCAATAACCTTTAGGATTTCTCCCTCTGCTTCTAGGGGGAATCCGTACTGCTTTTGGGGTCTAGGGTCCGGTCCTGTTATTTGTACGGAGCCAGTCATCCGTCCACAGTCGTGCTTGTGGGTCGCGAATGCTGCCCTGTTTTTTGCAGGACTGCCCTAACCTGTCAGTCCGTGCTGAGTGTGGTGTGGTTGAACCAAAACTCGCCTACTGCGCTAATTGTGTTCATATAATCCTCTATATTGAGCGTTGCGGGGGCTCTAGCGGATTTCGCCATCTTCCAGACACACTGGTTGACTGGATCGAAAGAGAGGTGGTGAGAATTCATGAAGTCAATCCCCAAAATGTGCTCTGCTGTTGGGGGCAGGTCGACTAACACTACGGGGTGTTTTGTGTTAATGGTTCCGATTTGGATGGGTACAGGGGTTGTGATGTGTCCCTGCTGTGAGTGGCCTGTGAAGCCGCTGAGGGTGATAGTGGCTGTAGTGGACCACGTGTCCTTACCAAGGGTGGAGGAATTTAAGGTGGTGCGGGACCCTCCTGTGTCCCAGAGAAGTTCGATTGGCTGTCCCCTAACCTTCGCTGCAACTATGGGTCGTCCTGACCTATCCCAAAGGGTATCGCAGACCCAACTGGGGGAGCCTGTACACCGTCAGTCCGTTCCGGTCAAGTCTGTCTGATCCGACTGGGCGCTAACGCTATGTATGGGTTCTGCCTTTTTCTTATTGAGAGTGCCTGTCTGTTGGGCTCTCTGTGGCTTTTTAGGGGCATTGCATTCTTTGGCAAAATGTCCCAACTGCTGCAATTGGAGCATTCTTGCGGTTTTGCTGGGGGGCTGCTCGTTCCCTCGTTTACCCAGGCGGGGTTGTGAAGAGTGGTTCTTACTGCCTGCACGTCTGCGGCGGCTTGTTTTTCCTCGGGGGTTCTAGCGGCGGGTTTATTGTGAGCCGACTGTTCCCAAACGCGGGACAATCTTTTGACCACCCACTTCTCATTATGAGCCTCCTCCGAGGGGTCATAATTACTACAGGCATTCTGTCCTGCTTCCGTGGCATGGGAGATAAGGGTGCGGGTCCATTTGGCCATATTGTCTGCGGACAAATGGGCACGGTCTACGTTGTCGAAAACGGCTTCAAAGTGAATCCACAAGCGTCCTGCGAACGCTGGGGGGTGTTCAGACTTTTTCTGTCTGCACTTATTTAGGCCATCTACGTACGGGGTCGCCCCGGTTATACCCGATCACATCCAGGATATGCATTTCTGCAAGGGTGCCTCCTCCTACATTCTGTGGGTCGGGAAGGGCTGCTGCGACCGATGGGTCTAAGCTGAGGACCGTGAGCTTCACCTGCTCTTTCTCATCCCGGCCGTACAAGGTTGCCTGGTGTTTGACGGTGGCAAAGAAATGGTGTGGGTCTGAAGTGGGGAGGAACGGTGTGGATTTTAGCACACGCGTCCCGTAATTGGGTCACTGTGAGGGGGGTGGAATATAAGACTTCCGCCTCATTTGCTGTGGCTGTGCGGTGGGTTGTTACAGGGTTCATGGGCGCCTGAATTACCTGCTGTGTGAGGGGTGGGGGTGCTTTCCTCCTTTGGGGCTTTCCCTGCGCACATGTTCCCTGAACATATCTCTGCACTGTCTCCTGCAATTCTTCCCAATCAGGGCCGTCTTCCTGTTCTAAACTTTCCCCAAAGGTTTCTTGGAATCCCCTTTGGACAGAAAGCATTGATTGCAGGTCTGCAATTTGCTTTCGGCACTTCGCGTGGTCTAAGGTACTCTGCCTTTGTTCCGTGGTTGCAGCGTGGAGTGCTCTCAAGGCTGCCTTGAGATCACTACATTGCTTCTGTAGCGTCTCCACCTGCTTCTCTGTCTCTTTCTTAACCAGGATGGCACGCTGCGTGTCCTGATAAGCCTTCTCATACTGGGATTGAAAACTGCTTAAATGCGCCAGACAAGACTGGTGACCCCGTTTGGCGTCAGCCACCTCTTCGTCCTTGGCTTCTAACTGCCTTTTCAATTCCAGGTTCTCTTTCTCCATCTCGCATACATCGATTTTACTCTTACGATGTATGCCTTCTATTTCTTTTCGGAGCATCCTGACGACCTCCTCTGTGCCTCGCAATTGTGCCATGCAGGACACGATTGCCATCGGCTTGCGCGCTTTCGCTAAGCTTTTCTTATGAATTTCACTCATATTCTCCCACCAAGCGTGCCCTATACTCCCGGGACCTGAGTCGTCAATATTACAGAAACCGCTCCACACGGGCCATCCTTTGCCCTGTAGAAATTTCCAAATTTCCATTTCCCAAATGGGACACTGTCCCACTTTAATGCTGCTGATCGGTGCGACCGCAAATTCTTCGGGGTTCATGAGGCGTTGCATTGCCTGCATGGCCATCTCTCTTATCTGCTTGCTGCGTTCAAATTTGGAACAGGGGGCTAAGGTGGTGTCGTAGATGCGGGTACGGCTTGCGCTAATTTCCGAAAATACAGACTTCCGACAGTTTTGACGCAACAAGATCTATCAGTTTTACCTTATAACCCTGTTAGTTACGCATGCATACAAACACTTCCGAATTGTGAATTATTAACCAGAACCGCTTGAACACTTGTGGTTTTTTTTTTGTTTTGTTTCCAATTGGATTCTATTCAAATTTCTGGGTTTCTTCCGGAGTGGTTTTCCACTTCTATGTCGGGTCCCGGCGGAGTCGCCAATTATGTTGCTCTTTTTAGCCTTAGTTTTATTAGCTGTGATAATGTCACCTTTGCTCACGAGTTGCCAGGTATCTTTCTGATACCGCCACGTGGTTCAAGCTCGAGTTATGATTAATAAGTCAGCACACCGCTTAGTAAGATTGAAATCAACAGTCATTTATTATGTACAGCAATAGATACTTAGACAATAATCCTACTATTTATATCAAAACCTACCACTACTGGCCAATACTTAACTTTTGGGGACGGCCCACCAGGTCAGGGAAACGAATGGTTTATCGAATTGGATCTGGCCTGCGGGATTCAAAAGGCGGATACGGGTTGATGGCTAGGAGTCTCTATCGGGTAGCGATCGCTGGAGTCAAACTTACAGTTTCTGGTTGATGTTCTTGCATAGGTTGCGAGCAGGAGAAGAAGGGTGAGAGAGCGAGATCTGAACTTGGCCCCTCAATTTATAGGGCCCAGGGACTTCCCGCCTCTCGGGGCGGCCCTTGACCCTGAGTCCCAAGTGATTGGACTTGTTCCCAATCACTGGGTTCGATATGCTCCAATAATGGGGCGATTCCTCGATCGGGGGGTGGTCGTTCACCTGTCTTTGTTTCAGCCACTGCAGGCGCCGAGATGTCTGGCCCGGCATTCAATTGCTAACATGTTGCAATTGTTCCCGGGGATAGCCGATTAAACTGCAGATGTCGGTGTTGATGTGCTGCTAATAGTCGTAGGTATCTACCTGGGCCGACTTCCCGAGAGCCGAATATGTTATTCTGTCTGCAGCTGTCAGTTTGTGTCCTGTTGGCTGCTTTTCCCATCAGCCTTTTCGGTTAGCCATTTTATATCGGATTTTGGCCAAATTAATAGGGAATCCATTTTAGGTGGCTACACAACCACAGGGGATTCCTGCACTGACTGCCTACCCCTTCTGGTGGTCACCCATTTCTCTGCCTGCATCTTGGGTGTGCCCACATTTATATAACTGCTATCTATGACGCTTTCCGCCACCTGCATGCTCCTAAGTGCATCCAACTGCTGCTCCAACCGAACCATGCGGTCTGTGAGGAGCTCCAGTTGGGTGCACTTTCTGCAGATGAAGCCATCTGGGACGCTGGAAGCCTCCTGGACCTGCCACATCTTAGTCAGAGCACTGCACCCCTCTAATTGACATTGCGTCAATTAATTAGTAAATTTAATTTAATTTTTTTTTTTTAAAGTTACTGTTAACTATATGTTTTCTAGCACTAGATTTCTACTATAAATGTGAAAGCTAAATACAGTACTCTCCGATCACTGGCTTAGATACCCCTCTAAATTATAATTAAATAATTATGTTTAATTAGTTTAACAATGCTTAATTTTTAAATTTAGTGTAGATTCCCAACCAGCCAATCACGTCACAGCTTTACTGTGATGTCACTTCAGTTTTTCCCCCCACACACACAATTTGAAAAGGTAATAAAAATGAATACAAATCACTTACCTTCCCAGGTTCTCAGATGCTCTCTGGCACTCTCCCTGCAGATTAAAAGTTACAGGCCAGAAGAAAGAGAACAAACAGGAGGGAAAAAGCACCTTCTCCCACTCTGCACCGAATTACCTCACTGCACCAAATTACCAAGTTCCAAATTCCCACTCTAGATGTGTCTCACTCCGGCTGTGTCTCCTTCACTTGCGCAAAGCTTGAATACAGGGAGCCGAGGGCGAGTGTCCGCACGAATAGTATGAATTCAGGATATTTTGCTCAGCACCGAGGGACCAGGCAGAGATGACCCATGCCCCCCCCCCCCTTTGTTTGCGCTTGCAATCGAGTCTTTGGCCAGGAACGGAAGGGATGATTACCTCGCTTAGCTCTGTGTGTGTGTGCGTTGCGGGGGGGATTCTGCAGAGTGGACGGCAGTCAGGGGGGTTGCGTCTCCCGAATCTACTGTATTATTACTGGGTGGCGAATGCTGCAAAGGCAAGGGGCTGGATCAGAGAGGGGTGGGAGTTCTCGGAGAAGGGAGTTAGGGTATTGAAGGATTTGTTTCTAGGAGGCCGGTTTGCGAGGCTGGTGGAGCTGGGGGCAAAATATGGGCTGGGGCAAGGGGAAATGTTTCAATATATGCAGGTCCGAGATTTCGCCAGGTAGGAGATACAGAACTTCCCGATGGCAACATCCCCCACATTGTTGGAGGAGGTATTGGCGGCAGGGAGAATGGAGAGGGGGTGGTGTCGGCGAACTAGAGGGTCATTCTGGGGGATGACAAGATATCATTGGAGGGGATTAAAGTGAAGTTGGAGGAAGAGTTGGGGGAGGGTATGGAATATGGTCTGTGCTCCGGAGGGTAAACGCCTCAACCTTGTGTGCGAGATTGGGGCTGATACAGCTGAAGGTCACGTATAGGGCGCACCTCACAAAGGCGAGGATGAGCCGACTCTTTGAGGGAGTGGAGGATGTATGTGAGCACTGTGGGAAGAGCCCCGCAAACCATGTGCTCATGTTTTGGTCCTGCCCGAAGCTGGAGGGGTATCGGAGGGAGGTTTTCAGGGTTATCTCGAGGGTGGTGCACGTGAGGTTCGAATCAGGGTCCTTAGAAGCCATATTCGGGTTGTCGGACCAGCCGGGGCTGGAGGCGGGTGTGGAGGCAGATGTCTTAGCCTTCGCCTTGCTGATTGCCCAGAGGCGGGTCCTGCGGGGGTGAAAGTCAGCTTCTCCATCCTGTGCCCTGGCGTGGGGATCTGCTGCAGTTCTTAACACTCGAGAAAGTAAAGTTTGAGTTGAGAGGAAGGATGGGGGGGTTCTACATTTCATGGGCTTTGTTTAGCATGCGCTTTCAAGAAGTAGGTGGAGTTGTGGACAGTGCAGAAGGATGTTACAAGTTACAGAGGGACATAGATAAGCTGCAGAGCTAGGCTGAGAGGTGGCAAATGGAGTTTAATGCAGAAAAGTGTGAGGTGATTCATTTTGGAAGGAATAACAGGCAGACAGAGTACTGGGCTAATGGTAAGATTCTTGGTAGTATGGATGAGCAGAGAGATCTCCATGTACATAGATTGCTGAAAGTTGCCACCCAGGTTGAGAGGGTTGTTAAGAAGGTGTACGGTGTGTTAGCTTTTATTGATAGAGGGATTGAGTTTCGGAGCCATGAGGTCATGTTGCAGCTGTACAAAACTCTGGTGCGGCCACATTTGGAGTATTGCGTGCAATTCTAGTCGCCGCATTATAGGAAGGATGTGGAAGCATTGGAAAGGGTGCAGAGGAGATTTACCAGAATGTTGCCTGGTATGGAGGGAAGATCTTATGAGGAAAGGCTGAGGGACATGAGGCTGTTTTCGTTAGAGAGAAGAAGGTTAAGAGGTGACTTAATTGAGGCATACAAGATGATCAGAGGATTGGATAGGGTGGACAGTGAGAGCCTTTTTCCTCGGATGGTGATGTCTAGCATGAGGGGACATAGCTTTAAATTGAGGGGAGATAGATATAGGACAGATGTCAGAGGTAGGTTCTTTACTCAGAGAGTAGTAAGGGTGTGGAATGAACTGCCTGCAACAGTAGTGGACTCACCAACATTAAAGGGCATTCAAATGGTCATTGGATAGACATATGGACGATAAGGGAATAGGGTAGATGGGCTTTAGAGTGGTTTCACAGGTCGGCGCAACATCGAGGGCCGAAGGGCCTGTACTGCACTGTAATGTTCTATGTTCTAATTGGATGACCTCAAACATTAGTGTGTGTGGGCGGGGGGTTGTGGGGGTTTAGAGTGTATAGTTTATTAGTGAGTGGAGGATTAAGATTAGATGAGTTGCTCTTGCAAAGAGCTGGCACAGATTGGATAGGCTGAATGGCTACTGTCTACAGTGTAATGATTCTATGAGTCTATAGTTGGCAGCCTTGCATACGTCCCAAAAATAAGTAGAGAGAAGCCCCACCCAATGTCCGTGTGTCGGAGTTCTGTAAGATTGGGTATAACTGGATCTGCCAGTCTACAAGAAGCAGATTTAACTGCATAATAAAAGCCGCTGGCTCTTTGACATTTGAAGACAGAGGTCAGCTAAAGACCTCTGCAATGGTGTGATTTGCAGACCAGGCCTCACACCAGCTAACACAACTGGGTGTTATTATTCTTCAGCAAGAGTTCACTTCCACACTCACTCACTTGGCTTTGTTTGACCTGCAGTCGTCGTAGATAAAACGGCGACACAGATGCAGCTCGCCACAGTCCTCACAGTCCCTCCTTGGATAGTTCTTGCACAGCCTGACTGAGGTGACAGCGATGACCAGAGTGTCTGCAGTCAGATTGGGCCCCGATGCTCCTGATCTCCTCACCACGGCGAAGTGTCGCGTGTTGCACAGGAGCCTGCTGACGTCCGGGCCGGAGGCGCTAAAACAGCAGGCAATTTCTCCCTGGACGGTGCTATAATCCAGGGCCCCATCATTGGCACAGAGGCGCTTGAGAATGTATTCTGTCACAGCCACCTCCGACATTTCTCCTCGTCGCGCACAGCTTTCCACTTCCTCCAAACGGAGGCAAGTTTAACAAAAGATCTTGTGGTCACACGGAATCCTAGAAACAAAACTGAAACTAGGAGAGTCACTGGCTGATTGTTAACAGTTGCGTCAAGCCCAGTGGCCTCGAGTCAGAAGGCTTTCATTTTAACCCTTCAGTTACCAAATTCCCTTTTGTCAATTTTTCCCTTAATTCTTGAAGGTGTTGACTCTTGCTGGGACTCAATGCAAAAAAGGTCAGGCATCATGTCACCCATTTCTGAGGCAGTGAGTGCATCAGCCATTTGACTGTGGGGGCACCACAGCAAAGCCCGTTTTTACCCTCACTCAAGGAACATGTGCACCTGCCACCGAGGGTCACTACAGGGGAACCAGGGGTGGAGCCCTAGCTTATGCAGTCTGCCCAGTCATTGTAGCATCTTCACAGTCTGCTTCTGAACTACCTCAAAGTACCAAGGGTCAAAATTAACACAGAACATCCACACCTTTGTTGCCCTCGGACTCAGTTATTCCAATGCTCCTGTGACAGCCTTCCACAGTCCATCCTTTGTAAACTTGAATTAATTCAAAGCTTTGCCTCCAAATCGTAACTTGCACCCATCAGCCATGTTTGCTGACCCACTCCAGCAATGCCTTCATTTAAAATTCTCATCCACGTGTTCAAACCCCTCCATCTCTGCAGATTCTTCAGCCAAAACTCTTTGAGAAGTGTTTGTCCAATTCTGGATTCTTGTACATCCCACATTTCCTTTACGATTCAAAGCCCTTTTCAGCTGCCTCGTCCCCAAGTTCTGGGATTCTCTCCTTTAATATTTCTCCTTCACATTGACCTTACAACTTACCTTTTTGAAGACGGTTTCTCTCTCTTGTTCTAATATCTCATGTGGTTCGCTGTCAAACTCATTCAGATAGCATCATGAAGCACCTTGGGTTGTTTTACATGTTTTTAAAAACATTTTATTCAAGGAATTTTCATATAAACAAACAAAAGCTGAAGAACAACCAAACAACATTATAAACAACCAACACCCACTCCTCCCTGCTCCCCAATGCAGCCCCCTCCTCCCGTCCTGCCTTCCCCATTTTAACCCCCATACCTCCCCCTCCTTTGCTGACCCCTCAATCCTGCTTAAAGAAATCAATAAACCGCTTCCGCCTCCCGAGTGAACCCAACACCCGTCCCCCTCAAGATGAATTTGACCTTCTCCCGCCTCAGGAATTCTGCCAGGCCACTCACCCACACCCCCGCTTTCGGCGGCTCCGAGTCCCGCCACTCAAACAAAATCCGTCTCCGGGCTTTCAGGGAGACATAGGCCAGAAACTCAACCGGTCTCGTCTCCTGGACTCACGGGTCTTCGGACACCCCAAACAGCGCCACCTCTGGACTCGGGGCCACCTCCACCCCCCAGCACCTCGGACATTACGTCCGCAAACCCCTGCCAGAACCCCCTCAGTTTCGGACATGCCCAAAACATGTGTATCATGTTCTGTAGACTGGCCGATATGAATGATGCACTACAGAACATCTAGTTTAAACAATTTATTATAAAGCTGTTTCTGGAGCTTTTGATGGACTAAAGGGTTTAGTTGATCCATGGCGCTTGCGTTCGAGAGCTGTGTGTCCATGAACTGGTGAGGCATCTAATGTCAGTGGATGCTTGGACGCCTTTGAAGTTGAAGGCCAGTTTGTGACCAGGAATGATCTGCAAACCTTCGTATTCCTGTATCATGGACAGGGCAATGTACTCCAAAATGGGGATTATTCTTTCAATTTCCAGCCGGTTGTTCCCAGCTGATTTGTTCTCACTTAATTTGTCTTTTGCTGCAATCTCACTTTCAGTTTCAGCATACTCCATCTTAGAGCTTTCACCATCATCTTTCTCCTGCACAGATTCAATGCTACTTGTATCACCTCTTCATTAATGTCCAATGAACTTTCATGGTCTTCCTCTTCTAGCGCAGGCTTCAATTTGTCTTTTACTGGAGCTCATGCACGTTTCAGTGCATGTATTACTGGCTTTGCGTTCTCCTTGGTTGCAGTGCTGTCTGCACTGTAAACCCGCTGAACTAGCTGAAGCTCCTCACATGCTTCTACCCCAGTAGAGATTTGCGTTCCTCCTCTACGAAGGAAAATGTTGACGTGTAAATTACGTTTTTTACATTGACAACGAGCTCGTATGCTCCTAACGTCTTGATTTCATTTCCATTGTAATCTCTTAACAATACTGTTTTGTTTACTACTTGCGGTTTAATTCGCAGCTTTTTTGGACAAATTGATGAGGTTGGCCCTCGTACCTGTGACGGGTTTGACTGTTATTACTTTTGTCATTTATCATTAATGGCACTGTCCATTTATCTTTTTGATTATTTAATTTAATTCACTATTGCTGCAAATTGCTAAGAAAGCATTGTCATTTGGCATGACTTGAGTATCCTTGGCTTCACTGGAAATCATGTCGACAAAAAACTTGTCCTCGAGTCACACTTCATCAACTGTGTTGAAAACTTCTGGTTGCTCCACTTTTTTCCTGGAAAAGCATTGTGCCGCAAAATGATTTCTGCCGCTACAGTTGGAGTATATCTTACCAAACGCTGGGCATTGTCGTGGCAAATGCCATTTGCCACATTGCGGGCATAAAATGGAGGATCTGGTCGGCCACTCAAAGTGGCCAGTAGCTTATCAGGTTAGTAGAAAATAATGTGTTTTCCTTCTTCTTCTTCAAAGTTATCTTTAATTGTTCAATCGGTGCAGAATCTTCTTGTTCTTAGTCGATCATCACTCTTGGTGCCAAATCATGTCCTGTAGACTGGCCAATATGAATGAAATAGTTTAAATAATTTATTATGAAACAACTGCGTAGTAAAGATAACTGGAATAAATAAATAACAAACTATTAACACTAACTAACTATTACAGAGAATTGCTTTATGCATATCGTCACAATGTGGACGTGATTCGTGGGCCTTCCCGTGCACTTTGGGGTGTTTTACATGTTTTTAAAAAAATATTCTTTTGTGAAGGCATTTGTAGAAACAGTAAATACAAACAAAAATAAGAGCAAGAACAAACAGGAACACATAATAAATAAATGACTAGCTAACCAACACCTCAAACCCTCTGCCATTCCCCTCCTCCCATCCTGCCTTCCACATTTTCACATTTTAACCCCTTTATCTCCTCTCACCCCCTTCCCCCTCTACCCACTCCCTGCTGACAGCTCAATACTCCTTGAAGAAGTTGATGAACGGCTTCCACCTCCGGGCAAACCCATTGACCGACCCTCTTAAGACAAATTTGATCTTCTCCAACCTTAGAAACTCCGCCAGGTTGCTCACCCATACCCCCGGTTTCGGTGGCTCCGAGTCCCTCCACTCCAGCAAAATCCGCCTCCGGGCTACCAGGGAGGCAAAGGCCAGGACATCGAATTCTCTCGCTCCCTGGACTCCCGGATCTTCTAGCACTCCGAATATCGCCACTCCTAGACTCGGGACCACCTTAACCCCCAGGGACATTACGTTCGCAAATCTCTGCCAGGAGCCCTTCAGTTTTGGACATGCCCAAAACACGTGATCATAGTTTGCGGAGCTCCCCGCGCATCGGCCACACCGGTCCTCTGCCCGCTCAAACAACTTGTTCAACCTGGCCGCAGTCTAGTGCACCCTGTAAACTACTTTGAACTGGATAAGGCTTAGCCTCGCACACAATGAGGATGCATTCACTCCTGTAATTGATAATATGAAAAGATATGTCATTTGAAACATGGAAGTCTGGCAATACCTGATCTAAGAGTGCATGAGAGAATGTAGGGAAAAATCCCACGAAGGGTTAACAGCAGCTGCAGGAGAGGGCTGTGAAATGCAGATAGCCTTTGTCAAACAGGCTTAGCAAACAAAACAGGCAAGTCTTTCAAGTCACAATCGAGTGAATTTTAGTATACGGCTAAAAGCAATGTTTCGCACCTTCTTGAAGTTAGCTATCTAAGTAAGCAGCTAGAAAAGAACGGATGAGGTTTTCTGTTGAATGAGGTGACAAATGTATGGGTGTGAAGTTCTGCTGACATCAGGTAAATTAAAGAAAGCTGGAGACAATGTGTCTACGGGACACACGTTAGACCCAAATCAAAGTCAGAATTATGAGCTAGGGGACACAATTTGATAATAATAAAACTATAGAAATGACAGGAATCAAAAGTCACACCACTTTGAAATCAAAGCATTTTGAACATCACAAAGGATACAATGTAATCAGAGATCTATGAGATGAGGTCATGCTCAAAATGAATACTTAGTCGTGTTAGAAAAAGTCAGATTAAAGGTACCTTTTACAATCCAAGTGAAATAAAAGTTACTTTACAATAAAGTAATCAAAACTTAATAACTGCTAGAAGGGAGATATAAACCCTAAGAAAGGGGACAACCAGCAGAGTCAGCTCAGAGCCAGCAGTGCCAGCTCTCATAGCTCGGTACATGGGAAAGATGGAGCATAGCAACCAAACAGAACAGTGAATCTATCTGAGGAAGACCAAAAGCTAAAGAAAAGTGATTGTCAAGGTGGACCTGAGGGTCTCTTCAACCAACCAGGCGAATCCAGAAGCAAGATCATTTTACTTTTCTGTAAAGACAGTGATTGCATCTTTTAAAAGAAAAAATATAATAATAAAATAACTTTAACATAGGAGTTAGTCAGTGAGAATCCCTCTTCACCATTTAGAATGTCGACCCTTTTTGGTATAGGGGAAATTCTAAGAATAGTGGTGAAGAGCCTTCATTTTCCCACCCCCTCAGTTCCTCCTCCAATTTCCGTTTGACTTCTCCTATCGGGGCTCCTTCCCAGTCCATTAGCTCCTTATAAATCTCAGAAACCTTACCCTCACCCACTCCTTCCCCCGATAACACCTTATCCTGTAGTCCCAAAGGTGGCAAATCAGGAAAGTCCTCACAAAGTCCCAAACCTGTAAGAATCTAAACCCATTCCCACTGGGCAGCTCATATTCCTCCTCCAGGTCCTCTAAACTCGCAAAGCTGCCCCCCATAAACAGGTCCCCAAACCGCTTGATCCCTGCCTGTCGCCACCCCCAAAACCTTGTGTCCAGCCTCCCGGGTGCAAACCTGTGGTTGTTACAAATCGGTGCCCACACCGAGGCACCTTCCAGCTACAGATGCTGCCGCCACTGTCCCCACACCCGCAGAGCCGCCATCACCACTGGGCTCGTGGAGGATTTGGCCGGCAAGAATGACAGGCTCTGTCAACAATGCCCCTAAACTCATTCCCCTACACAAGGCCACCCCCACGCTGACCCCCCCCCCTCCCACGACCCACTTCTTAACCATGGTTATGTTAGCTGCCCAGTCATAATAATAATAATGATAATCTTTATTGTCACAAGTAGGCTTACATTAACACTGCAATGAAGTTACTGTGAAAATATCCTCGTCGCCACATTCCGGCGCCTGTCCGGGTACACTGAGGGAGAATTCAGAAGGTCCAAATTACCTAACAGCCCGTCTTTCGGGACTTATGGGAGGAAACTGGAGCACCCGGAGGAAACCCACGCAGACACAGGGAGAACGTGCAGACTCCGCACAGACAGTGACCCAAACCCGGAATCGAACCTGGGACCCTGGCCCTGTGAAACATCAGTGCTAGCCACTGTGCTACCATGCCGCTACTCACCAATTTATTATGCTTGGCAAGGCCCCCTCCTCGCCTTCGTTCCAACGGGACCTTCTTAACTCGCGGGGTTTTCCCTGCCCACACAAACCCCAAATCAAAGTATTGACGTTCTTAAAGAATGATTTTGGGATGAAGATCGGGAGGTTATGAAAAACAAATAAAAACCTCGGCAGCACCGTCATTTTCACGGTCTGCACCAGCCCTGCCAGCGATAGCGGCAGCACATCCCACCTCTTGAAATCCCCCCTCATCTGCTCCACCAACCAAGCCAGATTCAGCTTGTGCAGCTGCGCCCATCCCTGTGCCACCTGGATGCCCTTGAATGGCAGAACCCCCAACCTCCTCTCCTGTCCCCTGGCATCGATTGGGAACACCTCACTCTTCCACATATTTAGCTTGTATCCGGAAAACCGACCAAACTCCTCCAGGAGACCCATGATTCCCCCAATGCCCCCCAGTGGGTCCGAGATATACAGCAATAGGTTGTCCGCCTACAACGGGACCCTGTGCTCAAACCCCCTCCCCGCACAATCCCTCTCCAACTCCTTGACGCTCTAAGCATCATTGCCAGTGGCTCTATTGCCGAGGCAAAAAGCAATGGGGAGAGTGGGCACCCCTGCCTTGCCCCAGGGTGTAACCCAAAGTACCCCGAGCTCACCCGATTCATCCGCACACTCGCTACCAGCGTCCCATACAACGATTGGGCCCAGTCCACAAATCCCTGCCCGAACCCAAAACGTCCCAACACTTCCCACAGATACTCCCATTCCACCCAATCCAATGCCTTCTCTGCATCCATTGCCACTGCCATTTCTATGTCCTGTCCCTCAGGGGGCATCATTATCAAATTTATAATCTCCTAACATTCAACAACAGTTGCATCCCCTTTACAAACCCCATCTGGTCTTCCCCTATCACCCCGAGCACACAGTCCTCAATCCGCGAGGCCAGGACTTTTGCCAGCAGCTTCGCATCCACGTTTAATAACAATATCGGGCGATAGGACCCACATTGCTCCAGATCTTTATCCTTCTTCTTTATTAGGGATATGGACGGCTGCGATAATGTAGGGGGGAGCGCCCCCTTACCCCTCGCCTCACTATCTGCCCTCACCAACAGGGGCCTCAGGTCCTCCCCAAACTTCTTATAAAATTCAACAGGGAACCCATCCGGGCTCGGCACCTTCCCTACCTGCATCGCCCCCATGCTCTCTATCCCTCCACCAGCTCCTCATCCTGGGGAACTCCAACCCGTCCAGGAACCTCCATACTCCCTCCTTCCCCAGCCGGGGGCTCCGATTCATAACGTCTCCTGTACAACTCTTCAAAAACCCTGTTCACCCCCACCGGTTCCAGTACCACTGTTCCCCTCCCGTCCTTCACCCCTCCAATCTCACTTGCCGCCCCCTGCTTTCTAAGTTGGTGGGCCAGCATCCTGCTCGCCTTCTCCCCGTACTCATACGCTGACCCTCTGCAGCTGCCTACTGCTTTCCCTGTGGACACCAGCCCAAATTCCATTTGGAGCTTCTGTCTCTTATCCACCTGCAGAATCACATCCACCAGCCTCGCCATCTCTGCCCACTCCTCCTGCTCCCTGTGTGCCCAGATCCATATGAACTCCCCCTAACAACCACCTTTTTTTTTCTTTTCTTTTTTAATTTTTAGAGTACCCAATTAATTTTTTCCAATTAAGGGGCAATTTAGCGTGGCCGATCCACCTAACCTGCACATCTTTGGGTTGTGGGGGTGAAACCCACGCAGACATGGGGAGAATGTGCAAACCCCACACGGACAGTGACCCAGGGACGGGATCGAACCTGGGACCTCGGTGCCGTGAGGCAGCAGTGCTAACCACTGTGCCATTGTGCTGCCCTCCCTAACAACCACCTTGAATGCGGCCGACACCTCACCTGTATCGTTCAGTTCCACGTATCCCCGGATGACAGCATTCACCCGCTTGCACACTTCCCCATCCGCTAACAACCCACGTCCAGCCTGCGCTGCGGGCACGGCCACCCCCCTCCCAGTCCACTCGCAGTCCACCCAGTGTGGCACTTGGTCTGAGACCATGATCGCCGGGTGCCCCAAGTGGACGACCCCGCTAGAAGCATCTTCTCCACCACAAAAAAATCAATCCGAGAGTACACCCTGTGCTCATGGGAGACATAAGAACTCCTTCGGCCTCCCAAATCTCCACGGGTCTCCCCCCCCCGCCACAGACTCTCTATAAACCAGTTTGGGACAGAGACATTCACCAAGACCACTGGCATTTCCTCCAGCTTCCCTCTCACCATCACGAACCTACCTCCCGAATCCGCCACAATGTTCCCCACCATGATGCCACCAGTTTACTTACCAACACTGCTATCCCCCTCGTCTTCATGTTCAATCTTGAATGAAAGACTTGCCCTACCCACCCTTTCCTTAGCCTTGTTTGATCCTGTGGCCGTCTAAAATGGCTGCCCGCAAATTATAATGGGAATTGTGGTCAGGCTGGAACACAGACAAGACACAGCTTGTGTGTATTGGCAAAAGCAACCCAGACCTATACAGAAACTTGTATCTGCGAGAGGTCAATCACAGATCTCCCCAGGACAATGGGACTCAGATTGAAACATAACAGTACTAACAGACTCGGGGGCACCTATTCACCTTATTTGGGAGTGCATACGTGCCTTGGATAATAACAACCAGGACCCGCCCCTAATTGGCCAGAATCGATTAGGGCGATTGAAATCCTATCGATCCATTGGATCCCGAGTTCGGACCGCCGAAAAGAACGCAAAAGATATGAGGGTAAGAGGAACTGTGCGACCAACGCTCTGTCTGTTTTGGGACCGGCCTCTACCCCACCAACTGCAGCATATCGACCAGCCAAGGACCCGCGATCGCTACCAGAAGGACGAACCTGAGCCCAGACGTACCTTACAACTTCCAGCCACTATACGTGGGGAACCAGATAAAGGCCTTATCGAACCTGCACAGAGCTGGTCACTTGAAAGTTAAGTAAAGGTCATTTAAATTGTTACATATAGTCTCATGTTTAGTAGCGTGTAAGTTAGAACCAATCCTATGTTTGATAATAAACTATAATTGAACTAATATACTGGTTGTGTGGTCATTTGTCTAATACATGGAACGTACTTGCATCTTGTGGTTATTAATAAAGTCAGAGAGCAACAATCCCCAATCTCCAAGTGTGTTTCTTACAAAAAGGCCACGTCCGTCTTCAAGCTCCTCAAGTGCGCGAACACACGCGACCATTTGACTGGCCCATTCAGCCCCTCACATTCCATGTGACCAACCTGGTCGTGGGGGGGCAACCCGCCCCCTCCCCTGCCAATCAATCATATCCTTTCTTGGGCCAGCCCCCAGCCCAGGTCACGTGACCCTGCAGGCCCACCCTTGGAAGCCCACCGTCACCACCTCCATTGGAGGGTTTGAATGTTTGTGCTAGGCATGTCAATCAAGCTGGCCTCTTAGTCCTGGATAGTATTGAGCTTCTTGAATGTTGTTGATGCTGTGCTCGTGCAGGCAAATGGAGAGTATTCAGTCACACTCCTGACTTGTACCTTGTAGATAGGATTTTGGGAATTAGGAGATGGGCTACTTGCCACAGAATTCCCAGCCTCTGACCTGCTCTTGTAACCACATTATTTGTGTGGCTGGTCCAGTTCAGTTTCCGGCCAATGGTAACCCCCGGGATGTTGATACTGGGCGCTGGTTTGATTAAGCTTGGTTGCTAATCTCAAACTGGACCTTACATGGTGCACACACACCTGGTCACCAGGTGACCATCAAGTTGCAGTTCAGTACTTCACCAGGCAATAAACTCAAGTGATGCCTGTGTTAGCCTGATTCAGTTAGTGGTACTTCTCACCTCTTTGAGTCACAAGGTTCAGGGGTCAAGGGTTTGGGCACACAATTCCAGGTTGACACTCAGTGCTGCACTGATGGAGGTGTCATCTTTTGATGGGACATTAAACCGAGGCTGCACCTGCCTGTTGGGTGGATGGAACAGGTCCAGGACACTGTTTCGGAGAGAAACAATGGAGTTATCCTCGGTATCCTGGCCAATATTTTCCCTTTTGATCAACGTCACAAACAGTATTACCTGGTCATTATCACATTGCAAATTGGCTACCATCTTTCCTACTTTGCAACTACCCAAGTGAGACATCCAGTGATCTAAAAAAGTGTGATATAATTGCTAGTATTTTTGTTTCAAATGAATTGTTTTAAGAAAGGCTTGCATTTGCAGGCCAACTTTCACAACCATCACACACCCAAAGTACCTTCTGGCCAGAGTACTTCTGAAGTGGCCGCTGTTGTAAAGTGCAAGTGTTTCAAGGCACCCTGAGGGTATGAAAAGCACTATACAAATGCATGTATGACCTGTGACAACACAGGCTTGGGGTGAAATCTAAAGCAAGTGTAGGAAAGCAGTAATTTCATCTTTCTGTCATGAAATACGAACTCACAAAGATATCACAAAACGTTGTCAATGCCCAGTAAAATGAAGATGCCAAAAAGTGCACTCTTCCAGTCCTGTAGATGGCACAAGACTTAAACAGCATCCAACTGCTGATTGGCCTCGATTGGTAAGGAGGAGTGATCTGCCCAAGAACAGAAACTCTGCTCATTTCTCCACACCTTGCAGACTTAACACTTACCTCTTTGGTTGCTTGTAGAGGTCACCCATTTTCAATTTCAAGTTGTCTAACATTATTCTCTTTCTCCCTCTTGGTCTACGTCCCTATAATCTTGCTTCAATCACCTCTTCAGCAAGTTCTCACGCTTTAGATTGTGTCCAATCCCACCTGCCTTTTCTCAACGATATTCACTAACGATCTTTCCTCCTCCGCCGCTCTGAGAACTCCTCCATTGTGTTCTCTCCCACTGACACATTACGCAATCCTTCAGTCTTTTCTCAAGATCCCCGTTTCAGGCCCATACACGTCACTCCAAGTTACTGCGTTGATCATCTCTTCATTAAGATTTCCACTCATCCCGAGGCTGTGCGTTTTTCAGTTCGGAGAATGCATTTTTTGCTATTGCTGTTCTGGTTCTGTTTATGGCTTCACGAAATTCAATTTCTAAGCATTTTATGCCCTCTGCTCCTCTAACGAGATAACAGACTGAGAGAAGGGTAAGGCCAGAATGTTTGTGATTTTCTTTGTGCTCATTCCTGGTTTTTTTGTGGCATTTTATTTTTTTCAACATGAGTGATGTTCTGCACAATCACCCTGGACTTGGCTTTCTCAATATTTTATAAACAAATGGAAAACAAAGTCAACTTTACAGCACAACAAGAGGCCATTCGGCCCATCGTCCCTGTACCAACCATCAAGACCTATCCATTCACATCCCATTTTCCAGGAGTAAGAGAACAAGGTTATGTGAGACTTATGTAAGACACTAATTTGGTCCCAACTAGAGTATTGCATCCAGTTCTAGCCTCCACACATTAGAAAATACCTGGGGCGGGATTCTCCGTTTCTGAGAATAAGTGTTGACACCAACGGAGAATCGGTGGAGTTTCACAACAGAAAAACTGGTGCCACACCTGGACCGACCCCGCTACTGTTAAGGGGCTAGTACCAGCCCCACGTGGAACACAATCGATTCGAATGAGAAACGGTGCCGGATTCGCCGGTTTCATGATTGACACCCAAAGGCTGACAAGCTGCAGCAACATATACAAACTTCACCCTCACACACACCAGCCCAGCCAACAAGATGGCAGCAAAGGCAGCCCTGAGGTTCACAGACGGCGAGCTGGAGACCCTGTTGAACTCGGTGGAGGAGAGGAGGATGACCCTGTACCCCGGCCCGGGAAGGGGGCAGCCAGCTGCCGCCGTTCGTCGTGCGTGGGCGCAGGTGACAGAGGCCATGTACGCTGTGGACAACGTGGCTGGCGGGCCGGAGGAAAGGGAGGTCATCGAGCGGAGGTTGGCCGCGGGCGAGGAAGTGAGACCCCGCTTAGTTGCGGTTCCCTGTGACATGTGTGACAACCCCCCCCCCCCCCAATGCCACACCATCCTCACCCCAACACCAGCCTCAGCCCCACCCACACCATCACCCTACACCGTGTCCCCAACCCCGCCCCACCCACCACCACCCCGCCCCAAGGTAGGAACTCCCGAGGTGGGGGATGGTCGGAGGGTGGGGTGACCCCAGGAACTGGATACCGTCCAGACGGGTCCCAGCCTTCTGGAACGGACAGTCCCATCGATTGTGAAGATGCAGCCGCAGAGCCAGGGACCACATGAGGGGTTGTCGGCGAGCGTCCAGCACCTGTAGGTGCTGTTGGAGGACTCCAACCGCATGCAGGAGCAGGATGTGGTGCCAGCAATGCGTGCCACCCAGGCCAACACCGCATGGGTGGCGTCTGCGGTGGACGATTTGGGGGCCACAGTCTTGGCTATGGATCAGCGTGTCCAAGGCCTGGGTAATTTTGTGCAGGCGCTGACCAGGGCCCAGGGCAGGGTTACCGTCTCACAGGCAGCCATGTGCCAGAGCCACCTGGAAATCGCAGCGGCGCTCCTGAGTGTGGCCCAGTCACAGTGGGCCATGGCTGGGAACGTTGGCGGCATTGCCCAGCTGCTGACCAACATGGTGCAGACACCGAGGGAGATGGCGCAGTCACTGGCTGATGTGACACAAACCTAGAAGGTGGTGGCACAGTCAATGGGTGATGTGGCGCAGTCCCAAACAGAGATGGTCCACTCACTGTGCTCCCTGGCCACGAGTGTGCAGACCCTGGTCAAGATCAAAGCGGGCGGGGCAGCACGGTGGCGCAGTGGTTAGCACTGCAGCCTCACGGCGCCGAGGTCCCAGGTTCGATCCCAGCTCTGGGTCACTGCGCCTGTGGAGTTTGCACATTCTCCCCGTGTTTGCGTAGGTTTCGCCCCACATCCCAGGCTAGGTGGATAGGCCACACTAAATTGGCCCTTAATTGGAAAAAATGAATTGGGTACTCTAAATTTTTTTTTAAAAGATCAAAGCGGGCATCCAGGACTGGCAGTGCCAGGTGCCGAGGGAGCCTCAGGGGATAGCTCCGCTTCCACCCCCATCCCATGGAGTAGCCCGGGGACCATTGGTCACCCCAAGGGAGGAGGAAGTGCTGGGACCTGTGCCGGTGTCTCCCGCAGAGGAGGTGCTGGAACAGCACAACACCTCGGACTCCCCCTCTCCTGTCCCTGGTGCATCTGGTGGGCAGCGGACAGAACAGGACGGCAGCATGCTGTCCAGGACTCGCAAGCAGCAGCCGAACCCATCCAGGCCCAGTCGCCCTCGAAGACGCCTGCCAATGGGGACCCAGATCATAGGGCGGGTATCACAGCAGGCTGCCTCCACTCCCGATGTACCATCTGGGGATCCACCTAGACATAGCGTTAGGGCCCTTAAGGGCAGAAAAGTAGACACCAATTAAGTTTGCATGGCTGCGGGGCACAATTTAGTTATAGGGGCTAGGGCACAAACCTGTATATATGTATTCACATTAAATACCTGTTACAACCGTTGCAACATGCCTCGGTGCTCTGAGGAGTGTGCTGGTCTGGGCTGGCCAAGGGGAAGGGGGTGAGGGAGGATGAAATAGGTGGACATTGAGGGGGGGAATGGGCAGACCCGGTGGGTGGCCCGTGCTCTCCCCAAACTGCCCCCACCACCAGCCCAGGGATCCGATTGGACCGTGTGATGGAATGAGCAACTCGCATGCAGGGATCACCCAGGTGGAAAGTGCTACCGTGGGCAGGAGTCAGATGTTGTCTAACGATGTGGACCACCATGCTCATGGCAGAGCAGGTTGTCATCATCCTCCATCCCATGGACCAGACCCGCAGTTACTGCCAACCCAGGGCCCCTTCCCCGTAGTGCGGGAGGTATGTATCACGGAGGGGTGTTGCAGGCAAGTGGTTGGCCAGGGGTTGTGAGGGGATGTGGGGTTGGGATGTGGTGTCTGTGCCCCTAGCCAGTCTCCACCCTCAACCCCCCCCCCCCTCTTAGTCGGTGAACCTGGAGGCGATCAGAGCGGCCTAGGCGCGTTAGCCCTGGCGCACACATCATGCGGCCTCCCATGCCTGCCTGGGCTCCATGTTCTGCCCACCTTTGCCCTCCTCCGTATCCTCCTCTTTGAATGAGGCCTGGTGTTCCTCCTCCTCCTCCAGCGCACTGCCCCTCTGCTGCGTGATGTTGGGGAGGGCACAGCTGGCTGCCAAGATGCGGACAACCCTCTCAGCATCATACTGGAGGGCCCCTCCAGAGCGGTCCATGCACCTGAACCGCATCCCCAGGAGGTCGAAGCATGGGTGCCATTGTAGCTGGTGTCCGCGTCGGTCTGTGGCCTCCGGATAGGTGTCATCAGCCATGACCGCAGTGGATAACCCCAGTCACCCAGGAGCCAACCCCCCCAGCCAGACGGGGGCATCGCGAACATATCAGGAATCATCGCGTGTGCCAGGATGAAGGCGTCGTGCACACTCCCCGGGTATCAGCCGCAGGCATGCATGATGCGCAGCTGATGGTCACATATCAACTGCACGTTCATCGAGTGGAACCCCTTTCAGTTGGTATAGAGCGGCCTGTCATCTTCAGGTGCTCGTAGGAGGGACATGCATCCCGTCGATCACTCCCTGGACCCGGAGCACCTGTCGATGGCGACGTACCCCACTGCCCGTGCATCCTAGTGAGCTTGGTCTGCATTGAAATGGATGTATTGAGCCACCTGGGCATATAGGGCCTCCGTGATGGCGTGGGCGCACCTGTGCACCAAGGTCTGAGAAATCCCGGACAGGTCCACACTCGGCGCCTGGAAGGACCCCGTCGCGTAAAGGTTTAGGGCGACCATCACCTTGACGACCACCAGGAGCGGGCCTACCCCCCCCCCCCCCCCCCCCCCCCCCCCCCCCCCCCCCAAATACTCCCGCGGTGCCAGGTTCGCCATAATCCGGCAGATATGTCGCACTGTCTCTCTGCTCAGCCGGAATCTTCAACGGCATGCCCGGTCCAGCAGGTCCTCGAATGACAGGCGGTGCCGGTAACACACAAAGCCTCATGCGGCATCTCCTTGGCTCCTCCTTTTCCTTGGCTCTCCATCCTGGACGGTTACCTCCTGTTCCTCTGGGACAGGCTCCGCAGCTGCAAGTCCTCCTCCTCGATCAGCTCCAGCTCGTACAGCCTCAGGGGCATCCCCCAGGGTTGCGGTGACTAGCGGGAAGGCTGTATTCTAACATCCATTGCCTGCAGGGGGTGGAAGGCCCGACATGTCAGTGAGGTGCCTACCCACATGCCAACCAGATCCACTGGGCTACACGGTGGCCCCGATTGACACTGCGGGATCCGCCCCGACATGTATCTCTCCACCCTCCCCACCTCCCTGGCACCGTGGGGGTCTCTGGCCTTGGCACCCATCCCTGATGCCAGGGGTACCATTCGCTGGCATTGCCCTCACCAGGGTGTTGCCTGGATGTGCTACCCACTTGGAGGCGGCCGGGGTGGGATTGGGTTAGGGGGGTAAAAGCACAAGTGAACCCCGCTGTCGGGAACTCGGCCCATCGGAGACGGAGAATCGCGGAGGCCCCGGAGAATACTGGGTCAGGCCTACTAATGATATGCAAAAGCTGTCTACTGTGCGTGCAATCTGGAACGCATTGACGCCGCTGTCGAGGTGGCGGAGAATCGCGATTTGTCGTCAAATCGGTGCCTGCCGCTATTTTGGCGTTGGAATTGATTCTCTGTCCAATCGCCTTTCCCGATTGGGTAAACAGAGAATCTCGCCCCTGAGAATGTCGAAAAGATGAACTGGAATGGTTCCAGAGATGGAGGAGTTCCAGTTATGAAGATAGATTGGGGAACTTGGAACAGAGAAGGCTGAGAGGATTTGCCAAAGGTATTCAAACTAATGAGGGGTCTGGGACAGCGTACATAGAAAGAAACTGTTCCCACTTGTGAAAGGATAGTGAATGGGGGGGGTGGGGGGGGGGGGGGGGGGGAGGGAATTGGAAAAATAAGGAATGGGGGTGCGGAGAGAAACTTTTTCATGCAGTGGTTAAGGTCTGGAATGTATGGGGCTGGGGGGTTGTGGTACAGGTAGGTTCCATAAAGGCATTCAGAACGGGAACTAGACTATCATCTTAGGTGCAGAGTTACACGGAAGGCCAAAGAATGGCACCAGGTGAATTTCTCAGACGGAGTGCCAGTGCGGACGCGATGGGCCAAATGGCCTGCTTCTGCGTTCTAACAATTCTCAGATTGTGTGCGAAATCTTTCTTTTTTTTAATTTTAAAAAATATTTTTATTCCAAATTTTTAACATTTTAACATTTAAAAAAACAGAACAGTACAAAGTAAAGCCAACACAAAACCCCAAACAGTACAACCAATTCCATTGAATCCCCCGGGTGGAGTTACAACACCCTGGGCCAGTGCACGGTCAATTCCAGCCCCACACACCCCAGAGTCCCAAATAACTTAGAGGGTTTCCTCCAACCACTCTACAAGTAAGGTTGCCAACACTATGAAGTAGTGGTCCACTGGTAACCAACAGACTCTTTCAACCCCACCTGCATTACATTCTCTCTTGGCCTTCATCGGGCCATGTTCAGCAGCAGGAGCTGCTGAGAAGCCAGACCTCACAAAGTTAATTGACTCAATGGGTGGCAACTTTTACCACTGCATCTGAGGTTTTGTAACCACTGCCTGCGTCCCCACTTTCAGAATCAGAGTATGGGACTTCACTGACACTACAACCAGCTTGGGTTTTCCTGGCCTCCGTGATTGCAGAGCCAACCCTCTTTCCCTTAACTCTTAAAAATAATTAACGGCCTACCACTTCACCTATCTCCTCCACATTACTAACTGCTGGACTGGCTCTGGAAGAATTGCTCGCCAATGGTCCAAGCTCAAATGGGGATGAGTCTACTCAGGAACAATTATCTATCATCGTATCATAGTCAGACCTGGAATCAAAGTCAAGACTTCTGTCTGACTCTTCCTACCTACTATTGCTCTTCCAGCAACTACTCACCATCACTTCATAACCAGGATGTAGATCAAAGTCAAAACCATCATCTGACGCCCCCTCCTCACCAACATTTTTGCAACAACTGTTTACCAGCACCTCATAATCCGAACTGAAGTTAGAGTCAAGGCTCTTGTCTAATTCCTCACCATACGGTCACCATTGGTATGAAAATGCTCGGGACCTGGTTCACTCCCATGGTCACTTGAAACATGCTCAACAGCCGTCAACATCTCTTTCTCAAAGTCCTCTACTGCCCAATGAGTGTTCCTGGCTCCTGCATGCCCTTCAGTTGGCACTCCGGGGGCGAACTGCAATACTTCCTTTGGACTCTTTGTAACCATGGGTGAAGCCACAACCTTCATTCCCGCTAAATTATTTCCCAGAACAAAGTCAATTCCATCCACTGGGAATTCCTTAACCACTCCAATAACTACCGGACCTAATACTAAGTTACACTCCAACTGCACTTTATACAATGGAACTGGGTTATAACTTCCACCCATCCCATTCACAAATACCCCAGCTTTCACTGAGCTCTCCGGAGGAAAGACCAAATGTTTCTCCAGCACAAGGGTCTGAGTAGCCCGTGTCTCATAAAATCAGGTGACTTTCTCCTTTGACACAAAACTGGTATATCTTTCATCCATCTCATTCTCTACGCCTCCTCCCACAGCAGTGTTCACCTTGGGTCTCCGAAATGTAGTTACGCTACTGTCTGCACCGGAGCGTTCTTCGCTTTCGCTCCTTTCTCAGAATCCTCCTTCTGAACCCTCATAACTCCCATGGGCCTTCCTTGCAACTTCCAAGAGGCTAAACAAACATGTCCCACCTTGTTACAATGGTAACATTTAAGCTTCCAAGTCTCACTTCCACCCCCAGTACCTTCCTTTCTTGTCTGAGGCGGAGATCTCGGAGCCTTCCTAGCTATCCACTCTTTACCTTGGCTACCTGCCATCCTCCCACTCCCTATCCTTTTCAGAATTATGGGGATGATGGAACAAAAGACTAACTTTATGGATTAGTTGGTAACCGTCAGCCACAATTGCTGCTTGCCCAGCAGTTTGTACCCTCCGGTCTTCAACTTGGGTTCTTATAGGGCAGCACGGTGGTGCAGTGCGTTAGCCCCGTTGCCTCACGGCGCGGAGGATCCAGGTTCGATCCCGGCACTGGGTCACTGTCCATGTGGAGTTTGCACATTCTCCCCGTGTTTGCGTGGGTTTCGCCCCCACAACCCAAAGATGTGCAGGGTGTGGATTGGCCACGCTAAATTGCCCCTTAATTGGAAAAAATGAATTGGGTACACTAAATTAAAAAAAAACACATGGGTTCTTATTGTCGAAGATAAAGAATTCTTAAACTCCTCTAAGAGAATGACCTCTCTCAGAGCTCATAGGTAGTCGCAACTCCAAATGCTCGTACCCATCTGTTAAAATTGTTCTGTTTAACCCTCTTGAGGTCTGCATAAGTCTGCCCGGTTGTCTCTTCAAATTCCAGAATTTTTGTCTATATGCTTCGGGAACCAACTCAAATACGTCTAGAATAGCCTTTTTCACCGAGTTGTTAGCTTTAGAGTCCTGTTCTGACAATGCGCCATAAACTTCCTGTGCCCTCCCCGTCAACTTACTCTGCAGGGGTAATGGCCACTTCTCTTTTGACCACTCCATTGGGGTTGCTATTTTCTCAAAAACCCTAAGAATGTCTCTCCTTCTTTCTCTTCAAATTTTGGGAGAGTCTGTATAAACTTAAACATATCACCACTTAGTTCTGTTCTAAGGGACTAGGCTCCTCTTCACATTCTAGAAGCTTCCCACCCCCTTTCCAGTACCTTAAGCTGGAAGTCTCTATCTAATTCTAGCTTCCTCATTTCCATCCTCATTTCTTTTTCCTTTTCTTTTCTCTCACTTTATTTCCATTTCTCTCTGTTTTTGCTGCATATGTTTCGCCTGTAACTGGATCTTAGCCAATTCTACTGACTGTGGATCCAGCCGTGGCTGCACTGCCTTCAATTTAAATGTGGAGCAATCGCGTCAATTACTCATGCCTTCTTAGCTCTTGCCCCGTACAACCAATTTCAATTCCGTGCCAATTCAATGAGCGGGTTTTTGCAAAGCTCCTCTAATGTCTTAGCAACTTCCATAGCCATACATTACTACAAACCTAATGTCTCTTTATAATTTACTCTGTACTTCCAAATTTGCCGTCAAACGTTTCCAATCTCGGACGAGCCCCCAATTTGTGTTACGACAGCCTGGGTGAGTGCACGTCAACTCTCAGCCTCACAGACCCCAGAGTCGCAAACATAAGTGAATTAACCAATAATTCATATTTTCGAAGATCTTTAGCCCTTGGCTGCTCCAATGAGTTACAAACATCAGATTTATAAGTAAAACAGTAACAAACTATTTATTAATAAAAAGGAGAAAAGAGGAACATATAAGGAAATAACAGGATAACCGTCTACCAGACTACCTAATTGCAAGATCCCCTACCACCCTCTGCCCAGACACACAAAAGACAAATACTGGGTAAGGGTTGGCGAGGAATAAAATAAAGCAGAGATTAAAGGGACAGGTCTGAGATGAGTCTTCACTCTGTGCTGTAGTGTTCTTTGTTCTTTTGGGTTTTGACCAAGGGAGGTATTATGACCGACAGGCTTGGAGGGCCGAAGGACCTGTTCTTGTGCTGTATTCTTTGTTATGTGATTGCAGTTTCTGGGAAACAGGTTTTCTCGAAAGGTTCAGGTTGGTGTAATTCCATCCTTTGACCACCAGGCGGTGTTTCACCTAGGAATTCCAGGTCAGTGCAATTCTTGCTGCTGGCCGCCAGATGGTGCTGTACACAGGATGCTCAGGTCAGTGCACTTCTGCCTTTCTACCACCGGATGGAGCTTTTTGCCTCTGTGGGAACAATCCAGCTCTGGTCCTGGAATTTTCCTTGCCGATTCCTGTACAAAGCTCTAGCAGCTTTTTCCCAAATTCTAATATCGTATGCTTTAATTCTTCAGCTCTTTCCAGCCCTGGCACATATAGTTTGACGGTTACGGACCTTTGTGAAAACTTGTGCTTGCACACTCCAGACTCTTTTCCAGATCTGTAGGTGCCTGTTCTCCTTTAACACAGGAAAGTCTTCAGAGATTTGGCTGCGATGAATGCGTTTCTCCCGAAAAATTCCCAAGTGCTGTAGCGAGCGGGGAATTGCTGCATGATTCTCGGCGCTCGGCCCGGCGAGGCCAGCAATACTATTCAACGTTAATTGGTCCACTTAACGAGACCTCGCGGGCTTCCCGCCCCGAATGCCGACTCGCCAGCTAATTCGCCGGGACCGCCCTCGCCAGCCCCCCGCTAACAGCGTCGAGCAGCACTAAGGCTGCACTTGCTCAGCCAACCCCCAGACAGCTTGCAACAATGGCACCGAGGAGACCGGCCTCAAGATTCGGGGATGCTGATCTGGTGAGGCCAGGAGAGATGTCCTGTTCCCCCGAGGGTCTCGGAGGGTGAGCCACAGGGCAGCCCAGTGCTGTCTGGGGTGAGGTAGGCAGCTGGTTGCCTCAACCCCACGACGTGCATCCTGGGGACACAACGAGATGTAGTGGTAGAGCTAGGAGGGCAAAGCACACTGAAGATCACTTAGGGCACCGGGGGACAGGGGGACGAGTAGGTAGGGGGTGGGTGGGGGGGGGGGGGGGGGGCGGGGGGGGGGTGGTGGGCGGATGCACCATCGGGAGAGTGGGGGCAGACACTAAACAATAAACACTCTTGTGCACAACCAGTAGGATTTCTCTGTCACTTCCTTCTGCAATGCATCACCGCGTGCAGGCGATGGGTGTGAGCGAGCAGTCAGCAGGCAGGCAGGGGTCAGACTATGGCGTAATTGAGGAGCACCAGCCCTCAGCTCTCTGCGGGTTATCATCACCTCCCTGTCCTTGACAGTGGCCCATTGACAGTGCTGACACAGACCCAGCACCCTGGGGTTGATGTGACACAGACCCTGGGAGGGTGGGAAATGGGGCTGGCGGTGGGTAATAATGCGACGATGGGACCAGGCCACTGTCCGAGGTAAATTGGGCCAGTATGAGGGCCTCCCTGGCCCTCCAAGCTTGCCGGGCCCTCACTGCCGCCGCCTGTCCTGCAGGCGGCTGGGCCTCAGGTTCCTCCTCTGCCTCGTCCTCCAGCCCCTGCTGGTCCAGCACCACCTCACCATCGGGTGACCCTTCGGGCAGTGTACTGCAGTGCACCTCTGGAGCGGTCGAGGCATCAGAACCGCACCTTGAAGAGTGCGATGCATCGCTCAATGACAGCCCGGGTGGTTGCATGGGCCTCCTTGTACCGGGTCTCCGCTTCGGTCTCCAGCCTCCGTACTGGCATCATGAGCCAGGTCCTCAGCCCCTTATCCCCCAAGAGCCCAGCCGCCCATCCTGAGATGCTCCTCAAAGAGGGCAGGGATGACCGACTGCCCCAGGATGTAGCTGTTGTGCACACTCCCCGGGAAGAGTACACACACGTGCATTATCTTCATCTGGTGGTCGCACACGGGGCCGTACGTGAGGGAGTAGAACCCCTTTCTGTTAACATAGGGTACCCCCAGATGGCCCGTGAGCACAGGGCAACATCGTGGCATGTATGTATTACCCCCTGGACCCGGGGTATCCTGGCGATGGTGGAGAATCCTGCTGCCCGGGCGTCTTGCTGAGCCTGGTCCATGTCAAAGACGATGTAGTTTTCTGCTCGGGCATACAGGGCATTCATGACCTGCCGGATCCTTCCCTGGAATGATCCTGTGGCCTACAGGTTCAGGGCTGCAGTGACATTGACCGCCACCGGAAGTGAGTGTCCTCCTCCACGTGGTGCCAAGTCCGTGAATACAGGTGTTGCACCGTCTCCTTGTTGAGGCGGACCCTCCTGCGGCACGCGCTGTCCATCATCTGTTCGCATGACCAGCGGCGCCTGGGCGCCCTGGGCCGTCACGGGTCCGCCCCCTCTGAGTCCCTCCCTGGGTCTGATGGGCGGCCGGATCCTCAGGGTGTGGGGTGGGGTCCGGCACATGGGCCGCTGCCTCGAGCATCTGCAGACGCTGCTGCTGCCGTCAGCTTCTCAGGTTTCTGGCCGCATCGCGTAGCACCAGCATCACTAGGCAACCTCTGCTCCAACATCCCTGCCATAGCGTTCAATATCTGTAAAGCATTGGGAGAGGGTGTTAGACTGACAAACAGTGGTGGCTCCCACCCCGGGACCCTCCATTCCCCACTGATCCCCCACCCGGAACTCCTGGCCTAGCTCATCCGTCCGCAGCGGGCCCCCTTCACCGGGCCACAGACCCTGTACCCCGGACACCCGCACACAACACCACCTGAACCGGGAGCTGGCCCCCTCCCTGTGGCACTCACCCACTCTCTGGCCATGGGCATGTCGCTGGAGCTGTGATCCATTTCCTGGGTGTTCAGATGCTGGCTGCTGCGTGTGTGGTGTTGCCTCCCGCAGTGTTCAGGGACAGCGTCCAGGCATCGCGGTGTGATTAGGATGCTAGTCAATGACTCCCGCATTCTACATGGCACGCCCACCCACGGGAATCCACATGGGTTGTGTGAAGTACTCACCGCTTTGGATACTGTTGAGGGAGATGGCTCACCAGGGGAAGGCAGCAGCAGCCAGGTTCATGGCACCGTGGCTGGCTCTGCTGCGCAGCTGGGCAGGAAGAAGAATGGCAGGGCTATAGTGATAGGGGACTCAATTGTAAGGGGAATAGACAGGTGGTTCTGCGGACGCAATCGAGACTCCAGGATGGTATGTTGCCTCCCTGGTGCAAGGGTCAAGGATGTCTCGGAGCGGCTGCAGGACATTCTGGGGGGGGGGGGGGGGTGAACAGCCAGCTGTCGTGGTGCACATAGGCACCAACGATAGAGGTAAAAAATGGGACGAGGTCCTACAAGCTGAATTCAGGGAGTTAGGAGTTAAACTAAAAAGTAGGACCTCAAAGGTTGTAATCTCAGGATTGCTACCAGTGCCACAAGCTAGTCAGAGTAGGAATGTCAGGATAGATAGGATGAATGCGTGGCTTGAGAGATGGTGCAAGAGGGAAGGATTCAAATTCCTGAGGAATTGGAACCGGTTCTGGGGGAGATGGGACCAGTACAAACCGGACGGTCTGCACCTGTGCAGGACTGGAACCGATGTCCTAGGGGGGGTGTTTGCTAGAGCTGCTGGGGAGAGTTGAAACTAATGTGTCAGGGGGGTGGGAACCGATGCAGGAAGTTGGAAGGTAGTAAAACAGGGACAGAAATGAAAGGCAGTAAGGGGGAAAGTGTAAGATAGAGAAGCCATAGTCAAAAATCAAAAAGGGCAACAGTACAAGGTACAGTGACTGAGTAAAACGGGAAGTAAAAACATAAATGGAAAGCGACGCGGCAGGTTGTTACAGGAAGATATGGGTTCAACGACAAGGAAAATTAGGAGAAAGGTTAAGATGAAATATAACTTAGGAGAGGTTACTGATCGAGGTTTTAAGATTCAAAACAGAGGTAAAAAAGCCAACATAAGTATACTTTACCTGAATGCTCATAGTATTCAGAATAAGGTAAATGAGTTGATGGCGCAAATCATCGTGAATGACTATGATTTAGTGGCTATTACTGAAACATGGTTAAAGGATGGTCACGACTGGGAGTTAAATATCCGAGGGTATCAAACTATTCGGAAGGACAGAGTGGATGGTAAGGGAGGTGGTGTAGCTCTGTTATTTAAGGTTGACATCCGGGCAATAGTAAGGGATGACATCGGTGCTATGGAGGATAAGGTTGAATCCATTTGGGTGGAAATCAGGAATAGTAAGGCGAAAAAGTCACTGATAGGAGTAGTCTATAGGCCACCAAATAGTAACATTATGGTGGGGCAGGCAATAAACAAAGAAATAACGGATGCATGTAGAAATGGTACAGCAGTTATCATGGGGGATTTTAATCTACATATCGTTTGGTTTAACCAGGTCGGTCAAGGCAACCTTGAGGAGGAGATATAGAATGTATCCACGATAGTTTCCTAGAACAGTATGTAATGGAACCTACGAGGGAACAAGCGGTCCTAGATCTGGTCCTGTGTAATGAGACAGGATTGATTCATGATCTCATAGTTAGGGATCCTCTCTGAAGGAGCGATCACAATATGGTAGAGTTTAAAATACAGATGGAGGGTGAGAAGGTAAAATCAAACACTAGTGTTTTGTGCTTAAACAAAGGAGATTACAATGGGATGAGAGAAGAACTAGCTAAGGTAGACTGGGAGCAAAGACTTTATGGTGAAACAGTTGAGGAATAGTGGAGAACTTCCAAGCGATTTTTCACAGTGCTCAGCAAAGGTTTATACCAACAAAAAGGAAGGACGGTAAAAAGAGGGAAAATCGACCGTGGATATCTAAGGAAATAAGGGAGAGTATCAAATTGAAGGAAAAAACATACAAAGTGGCAAAAATTAGTGGGAGACTAGAGGACTGGGAAATCTTTAGGGGGCAACAGAAAGCTACTAAAAAGCTATAAAGAAGAGTAAGATAGATTATGAGAGTAAATTTGCTCAGAATATAAAAACAGATAGTAAACGTTTCTACAAATATATAAAACAAAAAAAAAGTGGCTAAAGTAAATATTGGTCCTTTAGAGGATGAGAAGGGAGATTTAATATTGGGAGATGAGGAAATGGCTGAGGAACTGAACAGGTTTTTTGGGTCGGTCTTCACAGTGGAAGACACAAATAACATGCCAGTGACTGATGGAAATGAGGCTATGACAGGTGAGGACCTTGAGAGGATTGTTATCACTAAGGAGGTAGTGATGGGCAAGCTAATGGGGCTAAAGGTAGACAAGTCTCCTGGCCCTGATGGAATGCATCCCAGAGTGCTAAAAGAGATGGCTAGGGAAATTGCAAATGCACTAGTGATAATTTACCAAAATTCACTAGACTCTGGGGTGGTCCCGGCGGATTGGAAATTAGTAAATGTGACACCACTGTTTAAAAAAGGAGGTCGGCAGAAAGCGGATAATTATAGGCCAGTGAGCTTAACTTCGGTAGTAGGGAAGATGCTGGAATCTATCATCAAGGAAGAAATAGCGAGACTTCCGGGTGCGGCGATGACCAGCTAAGTCGCACGTTTCGGCACCTCCGGTTTTAACGGACTTTTGGGCTCTTATCCGGAGCCCCAACGGCAATTTTCAAAGGCTAAACCCACTGTGAGGCGACATAGAAGGGAGTCCCCCCGGATGTGAATGGACAGAAGAGATAATAGTGGCCAGATTGCGGAGGATCCTCTGGAGCAGCGGCAAAGAAAGGAAGGGAGAAGCAAGATGGTGGCGGAGGGAGGCCAGTTGGTATGGGGCCTGGAACAGCAGGAGTTCCTCCGGCAATATGTGGAGGAGCTCAAGAAGGAGGTGCTGGCGCCGATGCTGCAGGCGATTGAGGGGTTAAAGGAGGCGCAGAAGACCCAAGAGATGGAGCTCCGTGGAGTGAAGGCAAAAGCTGCCGAAAATGAGGACGAGATACAGGGCTTGGTGGTGAAGACGGAGACGCACGAGGCACTGCATAAGAGGTGTATCGAGAGACTGGAAGCCCTGGAAAATAGCTCGAGGAGGAAGAACTTAAGAATCTTGGGTCTTCCCGAAGGGGCAGAGGGAGCGGACGTTGGGGCGTATGTGAGCACGATGCTCCATACCTTAATGGGAGCTGAGGCCCCGACGGGCCCACTGGAAGTGGAGGGAGCGTATCGAGTCCTCGTGATAAGACCAAAGGCAGGAGAAATACCTCGAGCAATAGTGGTGAGGTTCCACCGCTACAAGGACAGGGAGATGGTCCTGAGATGCGCGAAAAAGACACGGATCAGCAGGTGGGAGAACGCGGTGATCCGCGTGTATCAGGATTGGAGTGCGGAGGTGGCGAGAAGGAGGGCGAGTTTCAATCGGGCCAAGGCGGTGCTCCACAAGAGGAAAGTGAAGTTCGGAATGTTGCAGCCGGCAAGACTGTGGGTTACACACCAGGGTAAACACCACTACTTCGAGACGGCAGCGTGGACATTTATTGAAGAGGAGAAGTTGGACTAGATTGGAGAAAGAGTGTTTGAAATGAAGTAATGAGGTGGTGGCAAGGGACTGTGAATCAGATGGGGGAAAATTTCCTTTCCCCTCGAAGGGGGGAGGGGACACGAAGAAATGTGGGCACCAGTAGGGGAGGGGGAAGGAGAGAGGGGGCTGCGCCATCAGGGGCGGGGCTGAGAGGGAAGCGCGGGCTTTGTTCCCGCGCTCTGGAAATTGTGGCGGGAAAAGGGGGCGCAGGAAGGAGGGGGGCCTCACATGATGGGAGGCTAAGGATAAACGGGGGAAGCCGAGGTCAGCCAGAGTTTGCTGACTTCCGGAAGCAATATGGGGGGAGCAATTAAGCTAGAGAGGGATCTAGCGGGGGGGGCGGGGGTTAACTGGGTTGCTGCTGCTAAGGGGAAGAGGGAGCTGTTACGGGATGGGATGGGATGGTCGGGACGGGAGGGCGCCGTCGGGGGGATAAGCGGGTGCGTGGGAACCGGGTGAGGAGCTGGTCTAAAAAAGGGGATGGCTAGTCGACGAGGGCGGGGGGGTAAAGAGCCCCCCAACCCGGTTGATCACGTGGAACGTGAGAGGGTTGAATGGGCCGATTAAGAGGGCAAGGGTATTTGCGCATCTAAAGAAGCTAAAGGCAGACGTGGTCATGCTTCAGGAGACGCACCTGAAACTGGCGGATCAGGTCAGATTAAGAAAAGGATGGGTGGGACAGGTATTCCACTCGGGCTTGGATGCGAAAAATAGAGGGGTGGCAATACTGGTGGGGAAACGGGTATTGTTTGAGGCGAAGACCATAGTGGTGGACAGTGGGGGTAGGTACGTGATGGTGAGTGGCAGACTGCAAGGTGAGGCGGTGGTGCTGGTGAATGTATATGCCCCGAACTGGGATGACGCGAACTTTATGAAGCGTATGTTGGGGCGCATCCCGGACCTGGAGATGGGAAAGTTGGTAATGGGGGGGGACTTCAACACTGTGCTGGACCCAGGGCTGGACCGGTCCAGATCTAGGACCGGGAGGAGGCCGGCAGCGGCCAAGGTGCTGAAGGGCTTTATGGAGCAGATGGGAGGAGTGGATCCCTGGAGATTTACTAGGCCAAGGAGTAAAGAGTTTTCCTTCTTCTCCCATGTCCACAAAGTGTATTCCCGGATAGACTTCTTTGTCCTGGGAAGGGCGCTGATCCCAAAGGTGTCAGGAACGGAGTATTCGGCTATAGCCATTTCAGATCATGCCCCACATTGGGTAGATCTGGAAGTAGGAGAGGAAAAGGAACAGCGCCCACTCTGGAGATTAGATATGGGACTGTTGGCGGACGAGGGGGGTATGTGTAAGGGTGAGGGGATGTATTGAAAGGTACCTAGAGATTAATGATGATGGAGAGGTCCAGGTGGGAGTGCTCTGGGAGGCGCTGAAGGCGGTGGTTAGAGGGTAGCTGATCTCCATAAGGGCCCATAAGGGGAAACAAGAGGGTAAAGAAAGGGAGAGATTGTTGAGGGAGATTTTGAGGGTGGATAGGCAATATGCGGAGCCTCCAGATGAAGGGCTATACAGGGAAAGACGGAGATTGCACACGGACTTTGACTTGTTGACCACGGGTAAGGCGGAGATGCAGTGGAGGAAGGCACAGGGAGTGCAGTATGAATATGGAGAGAAGGTGAGCCGGCTGTTGGCCCAACAACTTAGGAAGAGGGGGGCGGCGAGAGAGATCGGAGGGGTTAGAGACGAGGAGGGAAAGATGGAACGGGGAGCGGAGAGGGTGAACGGGGTGTTTAAGGTATTTTACGAGAGGCTATATAAGGCCCAACCCCCAGAAGGGAAAGAGGGAATGATGCGTTTCCTAGACCAGCTGGAGTTCCCGAAGGTTGAGGAACCGGAGATGACAGGACTGGGAGCGCAGATTGAGGTGGAGGAGGTGGTAAAAGGAATAGGGAACATGCAGGCAGGGAAGGCCCCGGGACTGGATGGGTTCCCGGTGGAGTTCTATAGGAAATACGTGGACCTGCTGGCCCCACTTCTGACGAGAACCTTTAATGAGGCTAAGGAAAGGGGGACACTACCCCCGACAATGTCGGAGGCGACGATATCGCTGATCCTGAAAAGAGACAAAGACCCGCTGCAGTGCGGGTCATATAGGCCTATTTCCCTCTTGAACATAGATGCCAAGCTTTTGGCCGAGGTGATGGCGACGAGGATAGAGGACTGTGTCCCTGGGGTGGTGCATGATGATCAAACGGGGTTTGTTAAAGGGAGGCAATTGAACGCTAATATACGGAGGCTGCTGGGGGTGATGATGATGCCCCCACCGGAGGGGGAGGCGGAGATAGTGGTGGCGATGGATGCAGAGAAAGCATTTGATAGAGTGGAGTGGGACTACCTGTGGGAAGTACTGAGGAGATTTGGATTTGGAGAGGGGTTCATTAGATGGGTTCAGCTCCTGAACAGGGCCCCGGTGGCAAGTGTGATTACAAATAGGCAACGATCTGACCACTTCCGACTATATAGGGATACAAGACAGGGATGTCCCCTGTCCTCGTTACTGTTTGCGTTGGCAATTGAGCCATTGGCCATAGCGCTGAGGGGCTCTAGGAAGTGGAGGGGGGTACTTAGAGGAGGAGAAGAGCATCGGGTGTCATTATACGCGGATGATTTGTTGTTGTATGTCGCGGACCCGGTGGAGGGGATGCCTGAGATAATGCAGACACTCAGGGAGTTTGGAGAATTTTCAGGATATAAATTGTATATGGGGAAGAGTGAACTGTTTGTGATGCACCCCGGGGAACAGGGCAGGGGAATAGACGATTTACCGTTGAGGAGGGTAACAAGGGATTTCTGGTATTTAGGGATCCAGGTGGCCAGGAACTGGGGAACCTTGCATAAGCTTAACTTGGCACGACTGGTAGAGCAGATGGAAGAGGACTTTAGGAGGTGGGACATGGCGCCCCTGTCATTGGCGGGCAGGGTGCAGGCGGTTAAAATGGTGGTCCTTCCGAGGTTTCTTTTTGTGTTCCAGTGCCTCCCTGTACTGATTACAAAGGCCTTTTTTAAGAAGGTGGACAAGAATATTATGAGCTTTGTGTGGGCTGGAAAGACCCCAAGAGTAAAGAGGGGGTTCCTGCAGCGCAGTAGGGACAGAGGGGGACTGGCACTGCCGAGTCTAAGTGATTATTATTGGGCCGCCAACGTGTCAATGATATGTAAGTGGATGAGGGAAGGGGAAGGAGCGGCGTGGAAAAGACTGGAGACGGCGTCCTGTAAGGGAACGAGCCTAAAGGCGCTGGCGACGGCGCCGTTGCCGTTCTCCCCGAAAAAATACACCACAAACCCAGTGGTGGTGGCAACTCTGAAAATTTGGGGGCAGTGGAGACGACATAAGGGAGTGACGGGTGCCTCAGTGTGGTCCCCGATAAGGAACAACCATAGGTTCGTCCCGGGAAGGATAGATGGGGGATTTAAATCTTGGCAGCGAGCAGGAATTGCGAAATTGAAGGACTTGTTCTTAGACGGGACGTTCGCGAGTCTGGGAGCACTGACAGAAAAATACGGGTTGCCACCTGGGAATGCATTTCGCTATATGCAAGTGAGGGCATTTGTGAGGCAACAGGTGAGGGAATTTCCGCAGCTCCCGGCGCAAGAGATCCAGGACAGAGTGATTTGGGGGGCATGAGTGGGTGATGGCAGGGTGTCAGATATATATAGGGAAATGAGAGACGAGGGGGAGACGATGGTAGAGGAGCTGAAGGGAAAATGGGAGGAGGAAATGGGAGGAGGAGCTGGGGGAAGAGATTGAGGAGGGGCTGTGGGCAGATGCCTTAAGTAGTGTAAACTCTTCGTCCTCGTGTGCCAGGCTCAGCCTGATACAATTCAAGGTTCTACACAGGGCACATATGACGGGAGCAAGGCTGAGTAGATTTTTTGGAGTGGAGGATAGGTGCGGGAGATGCGCGGGAAGCCCGGCGAACCACACCCACATGTTTTGGTCATGTCCGGTATTGCATGGGTTCTGGGTGGGTGTGGCAAAAGTGATTTCAAAGGTGGTGGGGGTTCGGGTCGAACCAGGCTGGGGGTTGGCTATATTTGGGGTTGCAGATGAGCCGGGAGTGCAGGAGGCGAGAGGGGCCGATGTTTTGGCCTTTGCGTCCCTAGTAGCCCGGCGAAGGATTCTACTTATGTGGAAAGAAGTTAAACCCCCGGGCGTGGAGGCCTGGATAAACGACATGGCAGGGTTTATAAAATTGGAGCGGATAAAGTACGCACTAAGAGGTTCGGCTCAAGGGTTCACCAGGTGGTGGCAACCGTTCCTCAACCATCTCGCAGAGCGATAAGGGAAAATAGGAAAGGCAGCAGCAGCAACCCAGGGGGGAGGGGGGGGGGGGGAGGACTCATTTGGGTCCTCAGGGGTTTTATGTGTGTGTTTATATATTAGTTATTTATATTAGATTTTACGAAGTTACTATTTTAGTTACTATTTCTGTTGTTTCTTATTTTGTTGTTGACAGTTGCCGTTAGTTAGTATATTATTTGTTTAAAAAACGATCAATGTATATATTACTACAAAGTTGTAAAATGGGAAATTTTTGTTTTTGTTTGATCGAAAAACTTTAATAAAATATATTTTTTAAAAAGGAAGAAATAGCTAGGCATCTGGATGGAAATTGTCCCATTGGGCTGACGCAGCATGGGTTCATAAAGGGCAGGTCGTGCCTAACTAATTTAGTGGAATATTTTGAGGACATTACCAATGCGGTAGATAACGGGGAGCCAATGGATGTGTTTTTTTGGGATTTCCAGAAAGCCTTTGATAAGGTGCCACACAAAAGGTTGCTGCATAAAATAAAGATGCATGGCATTAAGGGTAAAGTAGTAGCATGGATAGAGGATTGGTTAATTAATAGAAAGCAAAGAGTGGGGATTAATGGGTGTTTCTCTGGTTGGCAATCAGTAGCTAGTGGTGTCCCTCAGGGATCAATGTTGGGCCCACAACTGTTCACAATTTACACAGAAGATTTGGAGTTGTGGACCAAGGGCAATGTGTCCAAGTTTGCAGACGACACTAATATGAGTGGTAAAGCAAAAAGTGCAGAGGATACTGGAAGTCTGCAGAGCGATTTGGATAGGTTAAGTGAATGGGCTAGGGTCTGGCAGATGGAATACAATGTTGACAAATGTGAGGTTATCCATTTTGGAAAGAATAACAGCAAAAGGGATTATTATTTAAATGATAAAATATTAAAACATGCTGCTGTGCAGAGAGACCTGGGTGTGCTAGTGCATGAGTCCCAAAATGTTGGTTCACAGGTGCAACAGGTGATTAAGAAGGCAAATGGAATTTTGTCCTTCATTGCTAGAGGGATGGAGTTTAAGACTGGGAGGTTATGCTGAAATTGTACAAGGTGTTAGTGAGGCCACACCTGGAGTATTTTGTTCAGTTTTGGTCTCCTTACTTGAGAAAGGACGTACTGGCACTGGAGGGTGTGCAGAGGAGATTCACTAGGTTAATCCCAGAGCTGAAGGGGTTGGATTACGAGGAGAGGTTGAGTAGACTGGGATTGTACTCGTTGGAATTTAGAAGGATGAGGGGGGATCTTATAGAAACATATAAGATTATGAAGGGAATAGATAGGATAGATGCGGGCAGGTTGTTTCCTCTGGCGGGTGAAAGCAGAACTAGGGGGCATAGCCTCAAAATAGGGGGAAGTAGATTTAGGACTGAATTTAGGAGGAACCTCTTCACCCAAAGGGTTGTGAATCTATGGAATTCCTTGCCCAGTGAAGCAGTAGAGGCTCCTTCATTAAATATTTTTAAGATAAAGATAGATAGTTTTTTGAAGAATAAAGGGATTCAGGTGTTCGGGCCGGAAAGTGGAGCTGAGTCCACAAAAGATCAGCCATGATCTCATTGAATGGTGGAGCAGGCTCTAGGGGCCAGATGGCCTACTCCTGCTCCTAGTTCTTATATTCTTATGTTCTTAACCATGATTGCCAATTCCCTATTAGCAATCGCCTTCAGCCTCACGGCCAGAGGCCTTAGCAGCCAGTGGGTTATGGGTGGTCCAGGAGCAGGCAGGCAGAAAGGGTTATCCCCGCAATGGGTACACACAATCCAGTGTGCCCCCCGGTTGCCCTCCACACCCTCCCATAGTGGCCCACCTCTGCAGAAGGTCCCCCCACCCCCAACCGAGGGTCCTCCACCCCCCACCGAGCTCTAGGACGGCAAGCCCAGCGCCCCTGTGCTCTTTGCCTGTGAGCAAAGATGGCTACTCACCTCCTCGACTCCCCACAGAAGCCCTTCGCCAGGTTCACGTTTTTCAAAAGGAGTACCAATGGGCGCCAGCGTGACCACTTGCTGGGGAGGCCGCTGAATGACGGGAGTCTCTCGTTAATTGTATGGAAATAGGGCTTAAGTGATGATAATTGGTTTCTCACCACGCTATGGCGGGATTCCAAATTCGCCTATGGGCGCAGTTCCCGTTTTTGGCCTTTCCCACTATTCACCGGCCTCATTACACTTGAGCGAGAGCGTAACGAGGCCGGAAGATCACGGCCAATGCTCCTTAAAATCACCCAATGAGAATATGGCTTAAACTAGAATAGAGCTTGATGGGAAAATGAAATGTCAAACAGAGCTTTTAGCCCAATGGAATGTCATGGTTTTTTTGTAATCGCCTATGCTTTGTCATGTGAGAGTACCCTTTAAGAAATGATTGTTTAAGAAATGTACCTTTAGGAAATGGAGCTGCTCATGTTACTGGAGTGATGTCAGAGTGTGGGTGGAGCTGAGCTCCACTTCTGCTTTTTTAGTTTCAGTTTGAGAAAGCTTGGGTGTGTCTGTGAGCTGCACTGCTGTTGATCTCTGCCATGAAGGACTATATCTTAATCATTTGGTGAATTCAGAAGAAATATAAATGTTTTCAGTCTTGAATGTAAACCCTAATGTGCTCCTGTTTGAAGGTTTGTTAAGTTTTTGGATGTTAAAAGGACGGCATACAGATTACTTAGTGTTGTATTCTTTGGGGGGTGTATTTGATTTACTGGTTGCTCAGATATTCACTGTTTGTTTTAAAAAGGTTAACTTGAGTTCACAGAATAAACATTGTTTTGTTTTTAAAAATACTGGTGCCATTTCTGTTGTACCACACCTGTAGAGTGGACCGTGTGCTCCCCATACCACAATCTATTAAAAGTTGTGGGTCAGGTGAACTCCATGATACACTTTGGGGTTCTCTAAACCCTGACCCATAACAATTGGGGGCTCGAGGGGGATAAAATTGGATTGGCTTAGTGAACTTAAAGACAGTGAGGGTGAGCATATTGCGGTTGTTTTTCAGCTGTGGTATTTTAGTTTAAGTAGGGAGTGTGTTGTGGACAATGGCTCTTTCAGTGGCTCAGAAGTTTTTGGGGGTGGAGACTGTCACACACAGTACCTTACGGACTGTAACTAAAAGCAGACTGTTAGATTTGGCAAAAACATTGCAGTTAACATTACCTAACAAAATGCGAAAAGATGAGGAAATTATGGCGGTGGCTAAGTATTTAAATTTGCCTGAGATACAGTCTGATTTATTAGAAATGGCAAAGATCCAGTTGCAGATTAAGCAACTTGAACATGAGAAAGAATTAAAGCATATTGAATACAAAAGAGAGAGAGCGGAAAGAGAAAGAGAGAGAGAGGAAAAAGAAAAGGAGAGAGAAGAAAGGAGAAAATAAATAATAGCCCTAGCAGAACAAAAAGAAAGAGAAAGGCAGAACTTCAGAAAATGGCCATGAAACATGACAGTCAGTTAAAATTGGCAGACGTAAAGGGAAATGTACAGTTGGATGATAGTGATGAGGATAGTGAGAAAGAGCATCAAAGGCGAAGGCTTGGTGGGGATCTATTTGAATATGCCCAAGCATTGCGAAGTTTTGACGAGAAGGAGGTAGAAGCCTTTTTCATTTCATTTGAGAAGGTAGCTAAACAAATGAAATGGCCACAGGACATTTGGGTATTACTGATTCAAACAAAGCTGGTAGGTAGAGCTTGTGAAGTGTTTGCATCACTACCGGAGGAGGTATCTGAGACGTATGAGGAGGTGAAAAAATGCATCTTAGGTGCATATGAACTAGTGCCTGAAGCTTACAGACAAAGGTTTAGAAATTTAAGGAAAGAATTTGGTCAAACATACATGGAGTTTGAAAGTACCAAACAGAGTAATTTTGATAGGTGGATAAGGGCTTTGAAAATAGACCAAACGTATGAAGCTCTCAGAGAAATTATAATTTTGGAGGAGTTTAAAAATTCAATTCCTGATGTAGTGAGAACTCATGTGGAAGAGCAGAGGGTTAAAACTGCAAGGTTAGAGGCAGAAATGGCAGATGATTATGAATTAGTTCATAAATCAAAGCTTGGTTTCCGACATCAGTTTCAACCTGTGAGGGATAGAAACTGGGGACATGAGAAATACTTAAGTGGTAAAGGTAAAGGTGATCTGATGGGAGATAATAAGGAGAGTGTACCTCAGATTAAAAAAGAAATCCAGGAGGGTGGAAAAGAAATGAAAAGTTTCAAATGTTTTCACTGTAATAAACTAGGCCATGTAAAGTCACAGTGTTGGTGGCTGAAGAAAAGCATTGGGAAGGCTGATGTGGTAAAACATGATCAGACAGTGGGGTTTGTTAAAGTGGAACAGGAAAGCCCAAGTGAAGCGAAGGAGGTGCAAAAGATTGTACAGCCTGATCAAGAGGTGATTGATAAGAAGGTGCCAGATCTCTTTAAAGAATTTACTTGTGTGGGTAAAGTTTACTCATGTGTATCAGGAGGAGTAGGTAAAGAAGTCACAATTTTAAGAGATACGGGAGCTAGTCAATCTTTAATGGTAAGAGATGAGGAGTTATGTAGTTTGGGAAGAATGTTGCCAGAAAAGGTGGTAATATGTGGAATTCAGGATGAGAGGAGTAGTGTTCCATTATATAAGGTAAGGTTGGAAAGTCCAGTGAAGAGTTGTGAAATGGTAGTAGGAGTAATAGAGAAAGTATCTTGACTAGGAATACAGTTTATCTTGGGTAATGATATAGCTGGATCGCAAGTGGGAGTGATGCCTACTGTGGTTGATAGGCTAGTGGAAAATCAGACAATTGAAGTGTTGAAGGACGAATATCCTGGGATGTTTCCGGATTGTGTGGTAACAAGGTCGCAAAGTCCCAGGTTAAGACAAGAGGAGAAATCAAAGAGTGAAGATGAAGTGGAAGGGCAATTATCAGAAACGATTTTTGATCAGTGTTGCTCGCTTTGGTTGGCTCTGATTATGGCAGTCAATATGGTCGCCTTCCTTAATTAGACCATAAGACATAGGAGCGGAAGTAAGGCCATTCGGCCCATTGAGTCCACTCCACCATTCAATCATGGCTGATTTCAACTCCATTTACCCGCTCTCTCTTCATAGCCCTTAATTCCTTAAGAAATCAAGAATTTATCAACTTCTGTCTTAAAGACACTCAACGTCCCGGCCTCCACTGACCTCTGTGGCAATGAATTCCACAGACCCACCACTTTCTGGCTGATGAAATTTCTCCTCATCTCTGTTCTAAAGTGACTCCCTTTTATTCTAAGGCTGTGCCCCCGGGTCCTAGTCTCCCCTGCTAATGGAAACAACTTCCCTACGTCCACCCTATCTAAGCCATTCATTATCTTGTAAGTTTCTATTAGATCTCCCCTCAACCTCCTAAACTCCAATGAATATAATCCCAGGATCCTCAGACGTTCATCGTATGTTAGGCCTACCATTCCTGGGATCATCCGTGTGAATCTCCGCTGGACCCGCTCCAGTGCCAGTATGTCCTTCCTGAGGTGTGGGGCCCAAAATTGCTCACAGTATTCTAAATGGGGCCTAACTAATGCTTTATAAAGCTTCAGAAGTACATCCCTGCTTTTATATTCCAAGCCTCTTGAGATAAATGACAACTTTGCATTTGCTTTCTTAATTATGGACTCAACCTGTAAGTTTACCTTTAGAGAAACCTGGACTAGGACTCCCAAGTCCCTTTGCACTTCAGCATTATGAATTTTGTCACCGTTTAGAAAACAGTCCATGCCTCTATCCTTTTTTCCAAAGTGCAACTCGCACTTGCCCACGTTGAATTTCATCAGCCATTTCTTGGACCACTCTCCTAAAGTGTCTAAATCTTTCTGCAGCCTCCCCACCTCCTCCATACTACCTGCCCCTCCACCTATCTTTGTATCATCGGCAAACTTAGCCAGAATGCCCCCAGTCCCGTCATCTAGATCGTTAATATATAAAGAGAACAGCTGTGGCCCCAACACTGAACCCTGCGGGACACCACTCGTCACCGGTTGCCATTCCGAAAAAGAACCTTTTATCCCAACTCTCTGCCTTCTGCCTGACAGCCAATCGTCAATCCATGTTAGTACCTTGCCTCGAATACCATGGGCCCTTATTTTACTCAGCAGTCTCCCGTGAGGCACCTTATCAAAGGCCTTTTGGAAGTCAAGATAGATAACATCCATTGGCTCTCCTTGGTCTAACCTATTTGTTATCTCTTCAAAGAACTCTAACAGGTTTGTCAGGCACAACCTCCCCTTACTAAATCCATGCTGACTTGTCCTAATCCGACCCTGCACTTCCAAGAATTTAGAAATCTCATCTTTAACAATGGATTCTAGAATCTTGCCAACAACCGAGGTTAGGCTAATTGGCCTATAATTTTCCATCTTTTTCCTTGTTCCCTTCTTGAACAGGGGGGTTACAACAGCGATTTTCTAATCCTCTGGGACTTTCCCTGACTCCAGTGACTTTTGAAAGATCATAACTAACGCCTCCACTATTTCTTCAGCTATCTCCTTTAGAACTCTAGAATGTAGCCCATCTGGGCCCGGAGATTTATCAATTTTTAGACCTCTTAGTTTCTCTAGCACTTTCTCCTTTGTGATGGCTACCATATTCAACTTTGCCCCCTGACTCTCCTGAATTGTTGGGATATTACTCATGTCTTCTACTGTGAAGACTGACGCAAAGTACTTATTTAGTTCCTCAGCTATTTCCTTGTCTCCCATCACTAAATTACCAGCGTCATTTTGGAGCGGCCCAATGTCTACTTTTGCCTCCCGTTTGTCTTTAATGTATTTAAAGAAACTTTTACTATCATTCCTAATGTTACTGGCTAGCCTACCTTCATATTTGATCCTCTCTTTCCTTATTTCTCTCTTTGTTATCCTCTGTTTGTTTTTGTAGCCTTCCCAATCTACTCACTACTCTTTGCCACATTATAGGCTTCTCTTCTGCTTTGATGCATTCCCTAACTTCCTTTGTCAGCCATGGCTGCCTAATCCCCCCTCTGATAACCTTTCTTTTCTTTGGGATTCTAATTACATTTGCTCTAGAGTCGCCAGGATCCTTCGATACCGCCACAAGGTTCAAAACCGAATACTGATCAAAGACTCGATACACCAATTAGTTAGTTCAAAGTCAATGCTTATTTATTTATTCACACAGTTAAATCTACTCATGCACAAATATACTACAGACTAAACTATCACTACTGCTAAAGCCTATACTTAGCTTTGGGCGCCCACTCAGTCAGAGGAACAATGGCCGTTGTTCGGTTCTGAGGCTGCTGGGGTGGAACTGGTACAAGGGAACAACTAAGGTCGTCTGTCTGGTAGCGAGCGTTGACCTTGGACTTACTTGCTTCTGGTGCAGCTGGTGGACGAGTCTCTCCACTGTGAAAGCCAAGTCCAAGAGAGCGATTCTCTCTTGGGGGCTCCTTCTTATACCCAAAGGGGCTTCGCGCTCTTTTGGGCGGACCTTGAACTTGGCCCTAATCAATTGGGCCGTTTCTTGATCATTCATATTGATCTCGTCCAATAACGGGGTGGGTGCCCTGATGGCTGGGCGTGTCCTAGGTGGCTGTTGGTCTGCTTTGTTTCGGTCTCCTCTGGTGCCGTGGTGTCTGCCTTAGTATCGGTTACTCAAATGTTACTCTTTTGTTCCCGGAGATGGGCCATTAGTGTGCTAATGGGCCTACAGTTTTGGTCTTGTCTGGGAGCTGCGGCTCCAATATACAGACAAACCCTGAACCTGCTTGTTTTCTCAGCATTGTCCATTTTCCCTGCAATCTTTGCAAAGTGTCCATTTTGTAATCGGGAAGTGGCCATCCCAGATGGCTACATCAGATGGTTGAAAAAGAACAAGAACAGGTGGAGGATGAGGCGGATATTTTTAGTTCAGGAAAATTGGCGGAGTTACAACAAAATGATCTAGAAATAAAACAGATGTATCAGAAAGCATACACGGAAGAGGAATCTGAGTGTATACCGGAGTGTTATTACCGTAAAAGTGATGTCTTGATGAGAAAATGGAGACCTTTACATATGCAGGCGGATGCAAAATGAGCAGAAGTTCATCAAGTAGTATTGCTGGTAGGGTATAGAAAGGAGGTGTTGCGAGTTGCACAGGGGGTACAAGTGGGAGGTCATTTGGGAATAAGGAAAACTCAAGCTAAAATCCAGAAATAATTTTTATTGGCCTGGACTACATAAAGATGTATTTAAATTTTGTCAATCATGTCACACATGTCAAGTGATAGGGAAACCTCAAGCAGTGATAAAACCAGCGCCCTTAATACCCATTCCAGCATTTGAGGAACCTTTTACAAGGGTCCTAATTGATTGTGTAGGACCGCTTCCTAAAACAAAAAGTGGGAATCAATATCTTTTGACTATAATGAATGTGTCTACTAGGTTTCCAGAGGCCATTCCAGTACATAACATTACAGCTAAAAGGATTGTGGAGGAGTTATTTAAATTCTTTACTAGATATGGACTATCCATAGAAATTCAATCGGATCAAGGATCAAATTTTACCTCAAGGTTATTCAAAGAAGTTATGGATAGCTTAGGAATAAAACAATTTAAATCAACTGCGTACTATCCAGAATCACAGGGAGCCTTTGAAAGGTGGCATCAGACATTAAAGACAATGTTGAGGGCTTATTGTCAAGATTATCCAGAGGATTGGGATAAAGGAATTCCATTCATACTGTTTGCAATTAGGGATGCACCTAATGAGTCAACCAAATTTAGTCCTTTTGAACTAATTTTTGGTCATGAGGTAAGAGGACCACTTAAATTGATTAAGGAAAAATTGGTGGGTGAGAAATCAAAACTTACATTATTGGATTACATGTCAAATTTTAGGGAACGATTAAATAGAACATTTAAAAGTTGCACAAAATTTGATGAAACGGGTCGCGGACAAGAAATCCAAAGTTTGTAGTTTTGCCAATGGAGATAAAGTTTTAGTGTTGTTACCAGTGGTAGGTGAGCCTTTAAAAGCAAGGTTTTGTGGACCTTATCAGATTGAAAGGAAATTAAGTGAGGTGAATTATGTGGTAAAAACACCAAATCGAAGGAAGAAGCACCGAGTGTGTCATGTGAATATGCTTAATAGGTACTTTGAAAGGGAGGGAGAGAAAAAGGAGGAGGTTTTAATGATTCTAACTCAAAGTGATGAACCAAATCCAGATGATTGTGAATTTGACATACCTCAAATTAAATTGGAAAATGATGATGTTCTTAAAAATTGGGATAAATTGGTGAATTACCTTCCAGATGAAAAACAAACTGGCCTGAAAAAGTTATTGATATCACATGGGCAAGTTTGTGGAGATAAATTGGGAAGTACTAAAATGGCTGTACATGATGTAGATGTGGGAAATGCTGTTCCAATCAAACAACATCCATACAGACTTAACCTTTTGAAATTGGCACAGGTTAACAAAGAGATTGAAAGTATGCTTAAAAATGGCATAATTGAGCTCACCAATAGTGATGGTACCTAAACCAGACGGTACCCAACGGTTGTGTGTGGACTATAGAAAGGTTAATGCAGTTACAAGAACGGATTCTTATCCTATCCCACGTTTGGAGCATTGCATTGAGAAAGTGGGACAATCAGTTTTTATTTCCAAATTGGATTTACTTAAAGGTTACTGGCAGGTACCTTTATCCGAAAGGGCGAAGGAGATTTCAGCTTTTGTGACTCCAGATGGTATATACCAATTCAAAGTTATGTCATTTTGCATGGAAAACGCACCAGCCACATTTCAACGGTTAACTAACAAAGTCGTTTCAGGATTAGCCAATTGTGCGGTATACATGGACGATCTGGTGATTTTCAGCCAGACATGGACAGAACATTTGAAACATCTGATGGAGTTATTCGATCGACTTCGGGAGGCGGGTTTGGTTATAAACCTAGCCAAAAATTAATTTGGAAAAGCCCAAATCACTTTCCTTGAGGAGTTTTCGATACCCTCGAGACAAAGGGAAATAATGCGATTTCTTGGCACGAGTGGTTTTGATCGAACATTTGTGCAAAGGTTTTGTAGCGTGATTGCTTCACTGATGGACTTGCTTAAGAAATGTCTAAAATTTCAATGGACAGCGGACTTTCAACAGGCATTTGACTGCCTGAAAGCTGTGATAACCAATGCGCATGTGTTGGAGAATTGCAAGGGACTCTGTGATCAGATTGAACTAAATTATCTGACTTTAAAGAGAAATGCCGAGGTGTAGAGAAATGGATGGATCGTGCAGCGACCTTCATGTTCAACGAGACTGTCAATCATGAAGGATTGCAGTTGGAGGAAGCAGAACGAAAAAAATTGACTTTATTATTATAACCTGTTTGCGTGTGTTGTTTTTTTAAATGAACAAGTATATTTACTGTGTGCATTTCTGAAAGGACAGTGTGAAGGTGAAACATGAAACCATCTTGAAGTTGATGGTTTTTTTTTTCTTGGGGGGAGGTGTCATGTGAGAGTACCCTTTAAGAAATGAGTGTTTAAGAAATGTACCTTTAAGAAATGGAGCTGCTCATGTTACTGGAGTGATATCAGTGTGTGGGTGGAGCTGAGCTCCATTTCTGCTTTTTTAGTTTCAGTTTGAGAAAGCTTGGGTGTGTCTGTGAGCTGCACTGCTGTTGATCTCTGCCATGAAGGACTATATCTTAATCATTTGGTGAATTCAGAAGAAATATAAATGTTTTCAGTCTTGAATGTAAACCCTAATGTGCTCCTGTTTGAAGGTTTGTTAAGTTTTTGGATGTTAAAAGGACGGCATACAGATTACTTAGTGTTGTATTCTTTGGGGGGGTGTATTTGATTTACTGGTTGCTAAGATATTCACTGTTTATTTTAAAAAGGTTAACTTGAGTTCATAGAATAAACATTGTTTTGTATTTAAAAATACTGGTGCCATTTCTGCTGTACCATACCTGTAGAGTGGGCCGTGTGCTCCCTATACCACAATCTATTAAAAATTGTGGATCAGGTGAACTCCATGATACACTTTGGGGTTCTCTAAACCCTGGCCCATAATATTTTCAATACTTTGGACATGACATCCGCAAACACCTGACAAAATCCCCTAAGCTTTGGGCATGTCCAGAACATGTGAACATGGTTCGCTGGTCCTCCTGCACATCTTGCGCACCTGTCTTCCACCCCAAAGAACCTGCTCATTTGGGCCACTGTCATGTGAGCCCGGTGAACGACCTTGAACTGTATCAGGCTGAGACTGGCACATGTTGTGGACGTGTTGAACCTACTCAACGCATCCGCCCAGAGACCATCCTCTATCTCTCCTCCTAGCTCCTCTTCCCATTTGTGTTTCAGCTCCTCGGCCTGCGTTTCCTCTTACCCCATGAGTTCTTTATAAATGTCCGAAACCTTCCCTTCTCCCACCCACACTCTGGAAACTACCCTGTCCTGTATCCCCCTTGGTGGTAGGAACGGGAAGGTTGAGACCTGCCTGCGCAGGACGTCCCGCGGCTGCAGGTAACTAAATTCATTCCCTCCTGTCAGTTCAAATTTCACCTCCAGTTCCCTCAAGCTGTTTAAGCTCCCCTCTATAAACATTTCACCCATCCTCTCGATCCCTGCTCTCTGCCACCTCCAGAACCCTCCATCCAGCCTTCCCGGGGCAAACCGGTGATTATTGCAAATTGGGGACCAGACCGATGCTACCTCTGCTCCCACATGTCTCCTCCATTGTCCCCAGACTCTCATGGCCGTGACCACCAGGGGGTTAGTGGAGTAGTGTGCCGGCGGGAACCGCAGAGGTGCCATTACCAATGCCCCGAGACTGGTGCCCTTACAAGATGCCGCCTCTACTCGCTCCCAAACCAACCTCCCCCCCCAACCACCACCACCACCACCACCACCACCCACTTCCTAATCATGGCTATATTCGCCACCCGGTAATAATTATTAAAGTTCGAGAGTGCCAGCCCGCCCTCCCCCCGGCTCCGCTCCAACACCCCCTTTTTTACTCGCAGAGTCTTACCCGCTCATACAAAGAGATCACCTTGTTGACCTGTTTAAAAAAGGACCGCGGAATAAAGATGGGGAGACACTGAAACACAAACAGAAAAAAGGGCAGCACGGTAGCATTGTGGATAGCACAATTGCTTCACAGCTCCAGGGTCCCAGGTTCGATTCCCGGTTTGGGTCACTGTCTGTGCGGAGTCTGCACATCCTCCCCGTGTGTGCGTGGGTTTCCTCCGGGTGCTCTGGTTTCCTCCCACAGTCCAAAGATGTGCTGGTTAGGTGGATTGGCCATGATAAATTGCCCTTAGTGTCCAAATTGCCCTTCGTGTTGGGTGAGGTTACTGGGTTATGGGGATAGAGTGGAGGTGTTGACCTTGAGTAGGGTGCTCTTTCCAAGAGCTGGTGCAGACTCGATGGGCCGAATGACCTCCTTCTGCACTGTAAATTCTATGATCTCGGGAGGACCGTCATTTTCACTGTCTGCACCTTCCCAGCCAGTGACAACGGGAGCGCGTCCCACCTCCGGAAATCCTCCTTCCCGTAACAGCCTCCCCGAACAGGCGCCAGAATGTGGCGACAAGGGGCTTTTCACAGTAACTTCATTTAAAGCCTACTTGTGACAATAAGTGATTTTCATTTCATTTCATTTGGTCTACTAGTCGGGCCAGATTAAGCTTGTGCAGCCGTTCCCATTCCCGTGCCACCTGGATGCCTAGGTACCGAAAGCTTCACTCTACCCCTCTAAACGGCAGCTCCCCCAATCGTCTCTCCTGCCCCCTTGCCTGGATCGCGAACATCTCGCTTTTCCCCATGTTCAATTTATAACCCGAAAACCGGCTAAAACCCCCAGAATCCCCATGATTTCTGCCATCCCTTCCAATGGGTCCGACACATATAAGAGCAGATCGTCCGCGTATAGTGAGACCTTGTGTTCCACCCCCCCCACTCACCCCCCTCCCCCCCCCTCCCCCCCCCCCTCCCCCCCCCCCCCACCCCCACCCCCGCCCGGACCAGTCCCTTCCAGCCCCTTGAGGCCCTCAACGCAATTGCCAGCGGTTCTATGGCCTATGCGAACAACAGCGGGGAGAGGGGTCATCCCTGCCTCATCACCCGGTGCAGCCTAAAATAGCCCGATGTCAGCCTGTTCGTCCGAACACTTGCCACGGGCGCCTGATACAGCAGCCTGACCTAGTCAATGAAGCCCCGCCCAAATCCAAACTGCCCGGTACCTCCCACAAATAAACCCATTCCACCCGGTCAAATGCCTTCTCTGCGTCCATTGTGACCACTATCTCCACGTCCCTACCCTCTGGGGGCATCATGATAACATTCAACAGCCTTCTTATGTTGGCCGCCAACTGCCTCTCCTTAACAAATCCCGTTTGGTCCTCCTCAATTACGTCCAGGATGCAGTCCTCAATCCTTGAGGACAAGATCTTAGCCAGCAATTTGGCGTCTGCAGTTCACGACTACACTTTCAATTGCAAGTCAGTGAAGAAGCTATCGAATGCCTCTCCCGCGTTCTGGGTGCGCCTACGGAATATATAGCGCTCAAAGGTTTTGTTTTTTTCGAGGGGAGCAATGCCGATCGAATTGTTTAAGTACTTCTTCGAAGCTTTTGCCGTCAGCCTCGTCTTCAAATGCAAAAGTATTGAAGATTTCAATTGCTTGGGGACCTGCTACAGTGAACGTCAACGCGTTACGCCTCTCATTAGGCTGTGCCTGTAGACCTCGCAAATTACTGGCCTCTTGTGCTCAATGCACAGTAAAACTTTGAAGTCGAGGTCAACCAAGCATTTGAGACCTTCTACGAAGGGCTGTACACCTCTGAAACCCCGATGGGATGCGGGGATTGAACAGTTCCTCAACGGACTGTAACTGCTGGTTGTGGGGGATGACAGATGGGGGGAGCTGGAAGCACCAATAGATCTGGGAGAAATCATGGAGCGCATCAGCTCTATGCAGGCGGGGGAAGGCGCCGGGGCCTGAATTTGCACTGGCCCTGGCCCCACATCTAATGGACATGTTCGCAGACTCACTCGCAAGGGACACTCTATGCTAACGCAGGCCACAATCTCACTTATACCCAAAAAAGTCAAAGATTCAACGGAATGTGTATCATATAGACCCATTTCGCAGCTGAAGGCTGGAGAAACGCCATACTGGAAGTGGTCGCTGAAGACCAGACAGGCTTTTGTCAAGAGTAGGCAACTCACTGCCAATATCAGGCAGCTGCTAAACGTAATAATGACCCCCCCCCCCCCCCCCGGGGGAGAGAACACTGTGGTGATCTCTATATGTGCATGTACACAAGGGGTTAATGTGTCATCAGTAGCACCACATGATCACCAGAGGGCCGGACCAACAGGGGTATAAAAGGCAGCCACAATAGATCTCTCTCTCTCTCTCGGGTGCACTGTGATCAAAGCAACAGCTGACTAGTTTAGATGGCCAGTGGAGTTACGTATAGTTACCATAGTTAGATCTTGTTAACCTTATCACTAGTATCAAAGTTAAAGTAAAGAACTCATGTAAATATTGTTGTAGTCACTCAATGAACCTTTTGTTACTTTTGATCGAACCTGGGACCTCGCCACCGTGCTGCCCCGTAAACTTTGTTTCTGCTTAAAAGTGCTTAAGGCCCCCGTTGAATAACACCCGAAAGGCAGGCCCTTGTGCTCATCGTGACCAAAATCAATAAACAGTTGTAGGTCAGGTGAACTCCATGATATACTTTGGAGTTTTCTGAACCCTGCCCATAACACATCCCACAGCAGATACAGTTCGCTGTTAGCTTGACCCCAGTCCATGCTTCTGTATGAATGCCTCTGCACCCTCCGGTGCATCGCAAAAGTAATCTATTGATTCATAAGTTACTCGGAGATGGTGCAGGGTACACCATAGCAAATCTAATGTTGTTCCTGTACAACGCAGCCTTCACCTTGTTGAATCTCACACGCCTTTTAGCAAGTTCCGCTGCCACATTCTGGTAGAGCCTAATGGCCCGGCCCTCCAATTTATAGTCCCGGTGATCCTTCACCCACTGCAGGACCCTTTGCTTTTCTTGGTAACTCAAAACGCATGATGATCACACACGGTAGTTCTGCTCCCTACGGCGCTGAGGACCCGGATTCGATCCCAGTCCTGGGTCACAGTCCGTGTGGAGTTTGCACATTCTCCCAGTGTGTACGTGGGACTCACCCCCACAACCCAAAGATGTGCAAGGTACGTAGATTGACGACGCTAAATTGCCTCTTAATTGGAAAAAATAATTGGGTACTCTAAATTTATTTAAAGAAAACACGGTAGTTCCCCAGAACGCAGCTCCTGCCTGAGCGACCTGTGGGCCTGATCCAACACAGGAGAGGAAGCCATTCCACCCTCCCCCACCATCTTCCCAAACAGCTGCAACCTTCCAGACCCTCCGACAGCCTAACGACTCTCAAATTCTGCCTTCTGGAGCGATTCTCCACATCGTCGCCCCTTAGTGTCTTGTTGTCACCAGCCACCTGCGCCACCTCTGCTTCCAAGCAGGTGATATGGTCACTCTGGTTTGAAAGGGCTGTCTCCACATCCTTTAGCTCCGCGCCATGTGCCTTTACCGTCAAATCCATTTTTTCCAAGGCTGCATGAAAAGGGATAGGGTCGGATGGGAAGTTCGCGAGTCTGGGAGCGCTGACCGAGAAATATGGGTTGCCCCAAGGGAATGCATTCAGGTATATGCAACTGAGGGCTTTTGCGAGGCAACAGGTGAGGGAATTCCCGCAGCTCCCGACACAAGAGGTGCAGGACAGAGTCATCTCAAAGACATGGGTGGGGGATGGTAAGGTGTCAGATATATATATAGGGAAATGAGGGACGAAGGGGAGACTATGGTAGATGAACTAAAAGGGAAATGGGAAGAAGAGCTGGGGGAGGAGATCGAGGAGGGGCTGTGGGCAGATGCCCTAAGCAGGGTAAACTCGTCGTCCTCGTGTGCCAGGCTAAGCCTGATTCAGTTTAAGGTATTACACAAGGCGCATATGACTGGAGCACGGCTCAGTAAATTTTTTGGGGTGGAGGATAGGTGTGCGAGGTGCTCGAGAAGCCCAGCGAATCATACCCATATGTTTTGGTCATGCCCGGTACTACAGGGGTTTTGGATGGGGGTGACAAAGGTGCTTTCAAAAGTAGTGGGGGTCCGGGTCGAACCAAGCTGGGGGTTGGCTATATTTGGGGTTGCACAAGAGCCGGGAGTGCAGGAGGCGAGAGAGGCCGATGTTTTGGCCTTTGCGTCCCTAGTAGCCCGGCGCAGGATATTGCTAATGTGGAAAGAAGCCAAGCCCCCGGGGGTGGAGACCTGGATAAATGACATGGCAGGGTTTATAAAGCTAGAGCGGATTAAGTTCGTTCTAAGGGGGTCGGCTCAAGGGTTCACCAGGCGGTGGCAACCGTTCGTCGAATACCTCGCAGAAAGATAGATGGAATGGAAAGAAGAAGGCAGCAGCAGCAGCCCAGGATCGGGGGGGGGGGGGGGGGGGGGGGGGGGGGAGTGGGGGGGGGGGGGGGGGGGGGAGTGGGGGGGGGTGGAGGGGGGAGGAACCAGAAGGACTCTCAGGGTTGTTAATATATATACGGTATAATATGTATAGGTCGTTGCTACAGATAATTATATATTGGACTGTTAAATTATATTTTTGGAGAGTGTTACTTGTGATAAGGCAGTTGCCAATTAGGGTTAGTTTTCATTTTTGTTATTTATTATTTATTCATTTTCTGTTTATAAAATAGGTCATTGTTATTTGTGTTGTTATAATATTGTGTAAAGGATGCACAATGTACTGTGTTGGTTGACCAAAAATTTTCAATAAAATATTTTTTTTTAAAAAAGGGATAGGGTCCTTCTGATCGCTCTGTCGAGGTTTTCAGATACAGCCTGCCGCAATTTCTTAAGTTCCCCTACCATGGGATCCGGTGGCAGATATAGAGGAGACGCACACACCTGGAGACTCTCCGCGTTATCCCTGTAATTTTCTGTACAATGACGGCAGCGCAAACTTCAAAGAAACCTCAGAATTGTAAGGGGAATAGAAGAGCTACCAAACGTGCTGTGGTAGTCGCCACTAGTTGTATTACATGTATTACGGCACTGCCCATATAGTAGAGGTACATGGGTAAATCCCTGCCTGCAGGCTCCGCCCAGTAGGCGGTGTATAAATGTGTGTGCTCTCCGATGCTGCAGCCATTCTGGTTCCAGCTACAGGAGGCACAACATCTTTGCTCAATAAAGCCTCGATTATTCCACTACTCTCGTCTTTGTGGTAATTGGTAGTGCATCAATTTATTGAGCAAAGATTTTTAAAACGATGGATCTCCGCATCAAGCCTGATCGCCTGCAGCTGAGCCCTCAAGCAGCCAACGCTACGTCCGCCTTTGACCACTGGCTAGCCTGCTTCGAAAGCTACCTTCGAACATCTGCTGAGGATGAGCCCTGACATTTTTCCTCTCATCCGGAATGCTCCCACTTACTCCGAAGCGATGGAGCTCCTGAAGGGACATTACATTCGACCAGTCAATCAAGTATACGCCAGGCACCTCCTGGCCACGAGACAGCAACTCCCCGGGGAGTCTCTGGATGATTTCTGGCGTGCCCTGCACATCCTAGGTAGGAACTGTGACTGCCAGGCAGTTTCGGCAGTCCAGCACACCGCACTTTTAATTTGAGGTGCTTAAATTATGGGCATGAAGTCTGCGTACGTCCGCCAGCGGCTACTAGAAGGGGGTACGCTTGATCTTGCGGGAACTAGGCAGCTCGCTAATTCGTTAGAAGTGGCCTCCCGTAACGTCCAGTCGTACGCCCCCGACCGCGCGGCACCCTCGTGGGTATCGTGAGCCCGACCAACTGCCGACTCCAGCTCACCGCAAGCCTGCGCTGCGCGGCAGCCAGCCAACTCTGGGGGGCCCCAAGTGCTATTTTTGCGGGCAAAACAAACACCCCAGGCAGCGCTGCCCGGCACGGAGCGCAACCTGCAAAGGGTGTGGGAAGAAGGGACACTTTGTTTCTGTTTGCAAGGCCCAGTCGGTCGCCGCTGTTTCCACTGGCGTTCCTACACCCCCCCACATGCGACCCACGGGCGCCGCCATTTCCCCTTCGCAAGCCACGTGTGGCCCGTGGGCGCCGCCATCTTCTTCACTGTAAGCCACGTGTGGCCGGTGGGCACCGCCATCTTTGATGCCGCCCGCCATCTGCGCCCCGTGGGCGCCGCCATCTTCGGCGCCATTTTGGACGGCGTCTCAGGACCCCTGCTCATCTGGCCGTTCATCACCTGCCGCTAACCCCACCACCGCTGACCAGCCCAGGACCTCCCAGCATCTGCCGCAGCTCGCCTCTATCACCCTGGATCAGTCCCGGCCTTGCGACCGCGACGACGACGGTGAAGATCGATGGGCACGAGACGACCTGCCTTTTTGACTCCGGGAGCACAGAAAGCTTCATCCAGCCCACTACAGTAAGGCGCTGCTCCCTCCCGGTACACCCCGTCACCCAGAAAATCTCCATGGCCTCCGGATCCCATTCCATGGACCCTCATCGCGACCCTCACCGTCCAGGGCGTAAAGTTCAGCAACATCCGGCTCTACGTCCTCCCCCACCTCTGCACTGCACTGTTACTCGGCCTGGACTTTCAGTGCCATCTCCATAGCCTAACCTTAAAATTCGGCGGACCCCTACCCCCCCCTCACCATATGCGGCCTCACGACCCTTAAGGTCGACCCACCTTCCCTGTTTGCGAACCTCACCCCGGATTGCAAACCCATCGCCACTAGGAGCAGACGGTATAGTGCCCAGGACAGGACCTTCATCAGGTCGGAGATCCAACGGCTTCTGCGGGAAGGGGTCATTGAGGCCAGCAACAGCCCCTGGAGAGCTCAAGTGGTAGTAGTAAAGACTGGGGAGAAGCACAGGATGGTTATTGACTACCTGAAGTCCGCCTACCACCAGCTCCCCATCCGCCCGGAGGACCGCCAATACACTGCGTTCGAAGCAGATGGCCACCTCTTTTATCACTTTCCTTCGGCGTCACTAATGGGGTCTCGGTCTTCCAGCGAGAACTAGTGGAAGGATGGACCGAATGGTTGACCGGTACGGACTGCGGGCCACCTTCCCGTACCTGGATAACGTCACCAGCTGCGGCCACGATCAGCAGGACCACGACGCAAACCTCCAAAAATTCCTCCTGACCGCCAAACTCCTTAATCTCACGTACAGTAAGGAGAAATGCGTGTTCCACACCAACCGCTTAGCCATCCTTGGATGTGTCATGGAAAATGGAGTTCTAGGGCCCGACCCTGACTGGATGCGCCCCCTCCTGGAACTCCCACTCTCCCACTGCCCAAGGCCCTGAAACGATGCCTGGGGTTTTTCTCCTACTCTGCCCAGTGGGTCCCAAATTATGCGGACAAGGTCCGCCCACTCATTCAGTCCACAGTTTTTCCCCTGACGGCTGAGGCCCGCCAGGCCTTCAACCACATCAAGGCGGACATCGCCAAGGCCATGATGCACGTGGCCGACGAGTCCCTCCCCTTCCAGGTGGAGAGCGATGCATCAGACGTAGCTCTGGCCGCCACCCTCAACCAGGCGGGCAGGCCTGTGGCCTTCTTTTCCCGCACCCTCCATACCTCCGAAATTCGGCACTCCTCTGTCAAAAAGGAGGCCCAAACCATTGTCGAAGCTGTGCGACATTGGAGGCATTACCTGGCCGGCAGGAGATTCACTCTCCTCACTGACCAACGGTTGGTTGCCTTTCTGTTTAATAATACACAGCGGGGCAAGATAAAAAATGACACGATCTTGAGGTGGAGGATCGAGCTCTCCACCTATAACTATGAGATCTTGTATCGCCCGGGGAGGCTCAATGAGCCCCCGGATGCCCTATCCTGCAGTACATGTGTCAGCGCAAAAGTGGACCGACTCCGGGCTCTCCACTATGACCTCTGCCATCCGGGGTCACCCGGTTCTTCCATTTCATCAAGGCATGCAACCTGCCCTACTCCATTGAGGAGGTCAGGACCGTCACCAGAGACTGCCAGGTCTGCGCAGAGTGCAAGCCCCACTTCTACCGGCAAGATCGAGCGCACCCTTTGAGCGCCTCAGCATGGACTTCAAAGGGCCCCTCCCCTCCACTGACCGTAACACGTACTTCCTGAACATGATTGATGAGTACTACCGGTTCCCTTTCGCCATCCCATGCCCCGATATGGCTTCTGCCACGGTAATTAAAGCCCTCCACAGCATCTTCATTCTGTTCGGTTTCCCCACCTGTATCCACAGCGATCGGGGATCCTCCTTCATGAGTGATGAGCTGCGTCAGTTCCTGCTCAGCAAGGGCATTGCCTCGAGCAGGACAAACAGCTACAACCCCCGGGGAAACGGGCAGGTGGAGAGGGAGAACGGGACGGTCTGGAAGGCCGTCCTGCTGGCCCTGCGGTCTAAAAATCTCCCGGTGTCCCGCTGGCAGGAGGTCCTCCCAACGTGCTCCACTCCATCCGATCGCTCCTGTGCACCGCGACTAATGAGACCCCTCACAAACGGGTGTTTGCCTTCCCCAGGAAGTCCACCTCTGGGGTCTCGCTCCCAACATGGCGGACAGTTCCTGGGCTCGTCCTCCTTCGGATGCATGTGCGGACCCATAAGTCGGACCCCTTGGTCGAAAAAGTCCACCTCCTACATGCGAACCCGCAGTACGCCTACGTGGCACACCCCGACGGGCGCCAGGACACAGTCTCCCTCCGGGACCTGGCACCCGCTGGATCCCCACCCACGGCCCCCGGCCTGACACCGCACCCCCTCCCCCCCACCCCCCGGTTGCCTCATTCACCCCTACGCCACTCACCCTCCCTCCAGCGAACCTCACCGCCGCCCCCGTCCCAGTAGGATCCTTCCTTCAACTGGTTCCATTCAGGGGTGACGAAGATGAGGACAACACGCTCCCGGAGTCACAGGTGACCAAGTCGGCGCCCACATCACCACCAGGACTGAGGTGATCACAGAGGAGGGTCAAGGCCCCCGACAGACTTAACTTGGAATGATTTCCACCACCCCTGCCGGACTCTTTTTTAAACAGGGGGTGAATGAGGTAGTCACCAGTCGTTGTATTACATGTATTACGGCACTGCCCGTATAGTAGAGGTACATGGGTAAATACCTGCCTGCTGGCTCCGCCCAGTAGGTGGCGTATAAATGTGTGTGCTCACCAGTGCTGCAGCCATTCTGGTTCCAGCTACAGGAGGCACAACATCTTTGCTCAATAAAGCCTCGATTATTCCACTACTCTCGTCTTTGTGATAATTGATAGTGCATCACGTGCCCAACAAAAAATAAGAATCGGAAGGAAGGGGGCTGCGTATGTTCCTCGGACTCCAAGGCATCACAAGAATCGACAGGAGACAAACCGGCAGTAGCGAGCTGCCCCCTCCTCCCAGGCGGCAACATAGCCGTCGGCCGGCATCAGCTGCATCATGGCGGCTGAGTTGAAGTAGTATTAAAATCTGGCTGTAGTTAAAAGGTCGGTGGATGAGGCCCTGGCCCAGATATTGAATCATAGAACTTACAGTGCAGAATAAATTCAAAGTGCTGAATAGAATTATCGAGGCATGTGGGGACGTGGTGAAAAACATGGGGGCGCTCTCTGGTCAGTGGTCAGTCGGATTTCAGCGTTTGAAAAAGTTTGGTCTTCGGTAATAGAATCCAATAAATACTTAAAAGCCAAATTAAGTGGCCTCGAAAACAGGTCCCAAAGGCAGAATATTTGCCTCATGGGTTTGCTGGAGAGGATAGGGGTCAACACCCCCACGCAATACATGTCTAACATGCTAACCAAAATGGTGGGCGAAGGAGTTCTCACATCCCTCCGGAGGTAGATTGTGCTCATTGCGCACTGCAACCGAAATGGGCAGGAGATACAAAAGTCTGAGAACATGCACAGACTCAAAAACAGCTTCTTCTCCAGTTACCAGACTCCTAAACGACCCTCTTATGGACTGACGTGGTTGCTTCACCCGATGCCGGTGTTTATGTAGTTACATTGTATACCTTGTGTTACCCTATTATGTATTTTCTTTTCTTTTCATGTACTTAATGATTTGTTGAGCTGCTCGCAGAATAATTTTTTTCACTGTCCCTCTGTACACCTGACAATAAACAAATCCAATCCCAACCACGTGATCATCATAAGATTCCACAATTTTGAGGAACAGATCCTTTAGTGGGCCAAGGGACACCGGGAAACAAAATGGGAAATCTGCTCTATTTAAGAAGGATATTCGGTCTGGTTTATTATACCCAGCCTGCCGAGTTTCTGTAGGGGGGAGTGGGAGGAGGGTGGGGGGATCATTTTTTGACTCGTCAGAAGATGCAAACTTGTTTGTTCAGAAGCTCAGTTTGAACTCTGTTTAAATCTCTATTTGTTTTATAAAGGTTAAAGTTACTGTGTGTTCTGGAGTTAAGTAATTTTTACACTGTTGATTTATACGAAAAAATTATTGTTGGGTTTTTTTTTTTGACAAGCTGGAGTTAAGTAATTTTTACACTGTTGATTTATACGAAAAAATTATTGTTGGGTTTTTTTTTTGACAAGTGCTGCACATATTTTTCTCATTGTGCCAGTTATCACTGTTTTGTCACATGTTGAATTTTTATGCATGTTAATAGTTTTTCAATATAGGGTTAGGCGGTGAGCCTACCAGCTCTAGATGAGAGTAGCAAAGGGAAGGTACGAAAGTGGGTATACTGCAGCTCCTATTTGTAAACACCCTGCAAATGGGAGCTTAGATTATAGCTTTAATAAATTTACGTCCTTGCATAGATTTAATATTCCTGCTGGGGCTTGTTGGCGGGGGTGGGGGGGGTGGGGGGGATGGAGGGTGTTGGATTTAGTTGTTCGACATTGTCCACTATTCTGTTTGCCTGGTCTTTGGACCGGGCCTGGCCGCCATCCTAGTGGTTCTCTTCACCTTGGCTGAATAGGATTCCTTCTTCGTTAATTTTCAGAGGTAATGGATGACCCTGGTGTGAGAGGCAGTGGAGGATGTCTATTCCGCCTTATAACTTGTGAATGTGAGGGGTTTGGATGGACCAGTGAAACGGGCAAGGGTTTTTGCTCACCTGAAGGGTCTAAATTCAGGTGTCATGTTCCGACAGGAAACCCATCTACGGGTGAAGGACTAGATGAGACTTTGCAAAAATCGGGTGGGACAAGTCTTTCACTCGGGCTTCAATGGCAGGGCTAGAAGCACGGCGATACTAATTCATTAAAAATTACATTTTACTCCCTCTCGGATTATGGATGGCCCCAATGGTCGCCATATTGTCTGCAGTTGACTGGAAAACACTTGTTATTTTTGTAAATAGTTATGCTCCCAACTGGGGTGACTGGAATTTTATAAACTCCCTGGTGAACTTCCTCCTTGATTTAGACACACGGATGATCCTAAACTGTGCCTTGGACCCTCAGTTGGACCCAAATCCCTGACCCAATCTGGGATATTCAGGGCATTGGCCTCTTTCACGGAACGGATTGGGGTGGGGGTGAATGGAAGGTTGACCCCTGGTGAACGGATTGGGGTGGGGGTGAATGGAAGGTTGACCCCTGGTGAACGGATTGGGGTGGGGGTGAATGGAAGGTTGACCCCTGGTGAACGGATTGGGGTGGGGGTGAATGGAAGGTTGACCCCTGGTGAACGGATTGGGGTGGGGGTGAATGGAAGGTTGACCCCTGGTGAACGGATTGGGGTGGGGTGAATGGAAGGTTGACCCCTGGTGTTTTCTGCATCCAATCAGCAAAGAATTTTCTTTGGTTTCCACCTGTTCACCTTGCCTACCAGAATTGATATATTTTATTGTTGACAAATCCCTCATCCCCTCAGTAATGGCAGTTGAATACTCTGATCATGCTCCTCATTGTTGATTTTCGTTTTGATTTTGGTCCTCTCAAACACCCAACCTGGAGACCAGACATCCTTTGCTATCTGATGATAAATTGTGACCAGTTGTCTGCTGCCATTTATCAAACTCAATAAAATAGAGTAAATATCTCCTTCTACACCCAGGGAAACCCAAAGGCCGTCTCATAAGGTGTGTGTGTTGGGGGGAGGGGAGGGGGGGGGGGGGGGCATTATCTCATATGAAGCTCACATCATGAAAAAGAAGAGAGCAGAATGACAAAGCTAGTGGACTCCATCTTGGAGGTTGACCACCAATATTCAATTGCCCCGATGCTGGATCTACTGCTGCACAGAAAATATTTACGACTTCATTCCAAATTGATTTCTACAACTAAAGTGGTGCATCAGTTACGATGTTCCAGGACACATATGAACACAGGATAAAGCAGGTCATCTTCTTGCACATCAACTCAAGAAGCAGACTACCTCCGGAGCAATCCGTCGGATTTGGAATAAGGAAGGCAACTTAATGTCAGTCCCTCTCCAGGTTAATGCGGTTTTCAGTTCGTATTATCATGAGCTACATGAGTCAGAGCCTCCTCCACACACCTTGGACATGATGAGGTTTCTGGATGGCCTGCACATCCCAACCATTGAGGGGGCAGGAAACAGAAATGTATTGGTCGGCTGCAATCTGGCAAAGCCCCCACTCCTGATGGCTTCGCAACCCAATTTTCATTTTGTTTAAATTTAGAGTACCCAATCCACCTACTCTGCACATCTTTTGGGTTGTGGTGCAAAACACATGCAGACACGGGGAGAATGTGCAAACTCCACACGGACAGTGGCCCAGAGCCGGGATCGAACCTGGGACCTCGGCGCCATGAGGCAGCAGTGCTAACTACTGCGCCACTGTGCTGAAACACCCCCCCAATTTTATAAGAACTCTGAACAGCTCACATCTCGATTATACAAGGGCTGGTTTAGCTCAGTGGGCTAAACAGCTGGTTTGTGATGGAGAACAAGGCCAGCTGCGCAGGTTCAAATCCCGTACCAGCTTACCCGAACAAGCTCCGGAATGTGGTGACTAGAGGCTTTTCACAGTAACTTCATACTTGTGACAATGAGAGCTTATTATTATTGGACATATTCAAATATTTGGTGTCTAAGGGATTACTACCTCCAACCTTCACCCAAGCCACAATCTCTGCTCCTTAAAGAAGATAAGGACCCATTTCACTCCTTAACACAGACATTAAACTACTGGCTAAAGTCCTGGCATCCCGAATATTTTTAAATATTTTATTGAAAATTTTTGGTCAACCATCACAGTACATTGTGTATTCTTCACACAATAATATAACAGTATAAATAACAATGACCTGTTTTATAAACAAAGAATAAATAATATATAACAAAAACGAAAACTAAAACTAAATGGCAACTGCCTTGTCTCAGATAAACACTCTCCAAAAATATGATTTAACAGTCCAATATACAATTATTTATAGCAACGACCTATACATATTATACATATATATTAATAACCCTGAGACTCCTTCTGGTTCCTCCCCCACCCCCTCCCTGGGCTGCTGCTGCTGCCTTCTTCTTTTCCATTCCCTCTATCTTTCTGTGAGGTATTCGACGAACGGTTGCCACCGCCTGGTGAACCCTTGAGCCGACCCCCTTAGGACGAACTTAATCCGTTCCAGCTTTATAAACCCTGCCATGTCATTTATCCAGGTCTCCACCCCGGGGGCTTGGCTTCCTTCCACATCAACAGTATCCTGCGCCGGGCTACTAGGGACGCAAAGGCCAAAACATCGGCCTCTCTCGCCTCCTGCACTCCCCGCTCTTGTGCAACCCCAAATATAGCCAACCCCCAGCTTGGTTCGACCTGGACCCCCACTACTTTCGAAAGCACCTTTGTCACCCCCACACAGAACCCCTGTAGTGCTGGACATGACCAGAACATGTGGGTGTGATTCGCTGGGCTTCTCGAGCATCTCGCACACCTATCCTCTACCCCCAAAAATTTACTGAGCCGTGCTCCAGTCATATGCGCCCTGTGTAACACCTTAAATTGAATCAGGCTTAGCCTGGCACACGAGGACGATGAGTTTACCCTACTTAGGGCATCCGCCCACAGCCCCTCCTCAATCTCCTCCCCCAGCTCTGCTTCCCATTTCCCTTTCAGCTCATCTACCATAATCTCCCCCTCGTCCCTCATTTCCCTGTATATATCTGACACCTTACCGTCCCCCACCCATGTCTTTGAGATTACTCTGTCCTGTACCTCATGCGTGGGGAGCTGCGGGAATTCCCTCACCTGCTGCCTCGCAAAAGCCCTCAGTTGCATATATCGGAATGCATTCCCTTGGGGCAACCCATATTTCTCGGTCAGCGCTCCCAGACTTGCGAACTTCCCATCTACAAACAGATCTTGCAGTTGCGTTACTCCTGCTCTTTGCCATATTCCAAATCCCCCATCCATTCTCCCCGGGGCAAACCTATGGTTATTTCTTATCGGGGACCCCACCGAGGCTCCCGTCTTTCCCCTATGCCGTCTCCACTGTCCCCAAATTTTCAAAGTCGCCACCACCACCGGGCTTGTGGTGTATTTCTTCGGTGAGAACGGCAATGGGGCCGTCACCATAGCTTGTAGGCTAGTCCCCCTACAGGACGCCCTCTCCAATCTCTTCCACGCCACTCCCTCCTCTTCTCCCATCCACTTACTCACCATTGAGATATTGACGGCCCCGTAGTACTCACTTAGGCTCGGTAGTGCCAGCCCCCCCCCTATCCCTACTACGCTGTAAGAATCCCTTCCTCACTCTCGGGGTCTTCCCGGCCCACACAAAACTCATGATACTCTTTTCGATCCTTTTGAAAAAAGCCTTCGTGATCACCACCGGGAGGCACTGAAAAACAAAGAGGAATCTCGGGAGGACTACCATTTTAACTGCCTGCACCCTCCCTGCCAGTGACAGGGATACCATGTCCCATCTCTTGAAGTCCTCCTCCATTTGTTCCACCAATCGCGTTAAATTTAACCTATGCAATGTACCCCAATTCTTAGCTATCTGGATCCCCAAGTAACAAAAGTCCTTTGTTACCTTCCTCAGCGGAAAGTCCTCTATTTCTCTGCTCTGCTCCCCTGGATGCACCACAAACAACTCACTTTTCCCCATGTTCAGTTTATATCCTGAGAATTCTCCAAACTCCCGAAGTGTCCGCATTATCTCTGGCATCCCCTCCGCCGGGTCCGCCACATATAGCAACAAATCATCCGCATACAGAGATACCCGGTGTTCTTCTCCTCCTCTAAGTATTCCCCTCCACCTCTTGGAACCCTTCAATGCTATTGCCAGGGGCTCAATCGCCAGTGCAAACAGTAATGGGGACAGAGGGCATCCCTGCCTTGTCCCTCTATGGAGCCGAAAGTATGCAGATCCCCGTCCATTCGTGACCACACTCGCCACTGGGGCCCTATATAACAGCTGCACCTATCCAACATACTCATCTCCAAAACCAAATCTCCTCAGCACCTCCCACAAATAATCCCACTCCACTCTATCAAATGCTTTCTCGGCATCCATCGCCACCACTATCTCCGCTTCCCCCTCTGGTGGGGGCATCATCATTACCCCGAGCAGCCTCCGTATATTCGTATTCAGCTGTCTCCCCTTCACAAACCAGGTTTGGTCCTCATGGACAACCCTCGGGACACAATCCTCTATCCTCATTGCCATTACCTTGGCCAGAATCTTAGCGTCTACATTTTGGAGGGAAATAGGTCTATAGGACCCGCATTGCAGCGGGTCCTTTTCCTTCTTTAGGAGAAGCGATATCGTTGCCTCAGACATAGTCGGGGGCAGCTGTCCCCTTTCCTTTGCCTCATTAAAGGTCCTCATCAGTAGCGGGGCGAGCAAGTCCACATATTTCCTGTAAAATTCAACTGGGAATCCATCCAGTCCCGGAGCCTTCCCCGCCTGCATGCTCCTAATTCCTTTCACTACTTCCTCTATTTCAATCTGTGCTCCCAGTCCCACCCTTTCCTGCTCCTCCACCTTGGGAAATTCCAGCCGGTCCATAAAGCCCATCATTCTCTCCCTCCCATCCAGGGGTTGAGCTTCGTATAATTTTTTATAAAATGTCTTGAACACTCCATTCACTCTCCGCTCCCTGCTCCATCTCTCCTTCCTCATCCCTCACTCCCCCTATTTCCCTCGCTGCTCCCCTCTTCCTCAATTGGTGGGCCAGCAACCTGCTCGCCTTCTCCCCATATTCGTACTGTACACCCTGTGCCTTCCTCCTCTGTGCCTCTGCAGTACCCGTTGTCAGCAAGTCAAATTCTACGTGTAGCCTTTGCCTTTCCCTGTACAGTCCCTCCTCCGGTGCCTCCGCATATTGCCTGTCCACCCTCAGAAGTTCTTGCAGCAACCGCTCCCGTTCCCTACTCTCCTGCTTTCCTTTATGTGCCCTTATTGATATCAGCTCCCCTCTAACCACTGCCTTCAGATCCTCCCAGACCACTCCCACCTGGACCTCCCCATTATCATTGAGTTCCAAGTACTTTTCAATGCACCCCCTCACCCTTAGACACACCCCCTCACCTGCCATTAGTCCCATGTCCATTCTCCAGGGTGGGCGCCCTTCTGTTTCCTCCCCTATCTCCAAGTCCACCCAATGTGGAGCGTGATCCGAAATGGCTATAGCCGTATACTCCGTTCCCCTCACCTTCGGGATCAACTCCCTTCCCAAAACAAAAAAGTCTATTCGCGAATAGACTTTGTGGACATAGGAGAAAAACAAAAACTCCTTACTCCTAGGTCTGCTAAATCTCCACAGGTCTACTCCTCCCATCTGCTCCATAAAATCTTTAAGCACCTTGGCTGCTGCCGGCCTCCTTCCAGTCCTGGACCTCGACCTGTCCAGCCCTGGTTCCAACACCGTATTGAAATCTCCCCCCATTACCAACTTTCCCACCTCTAGGTCCGGGATGCGTCCTAGCATACGCCTCATAAAATTGGCATCATCCCAGTTCGGGGCATATACGTTTACCAAAACCACCGTCTCCCCCTGTAGTTTGCCACTCACCATCACGTATCTGCCCCCGCTATCCGCCACTATAGTCTTTGCCTCAAACATTACCCGCTTCCCCACTAATATAGCCACCCCCCTGTTTTTCGCATCTAGCCCCGAATGGAACACCTGCCCCACCCAACCTTTGCGTAGTCTCACCTGGTCTATCAGTTTCAAGTGCGTTTCCTGTAACATTACCATGTCTGCCTTAAGTTTCTTAAGGTGTGCGAGTACCCGTGCCCTCTTTATCGGCCCGTTCAGCCCTCTCACGTTCCACGTGATCAGCCGGGTTGGGGGGCTTTTTACACGCCCCCCTTGTCGATTAGCCATCCCCTTTTTCCAGCTCCTCACCCGGTTCCCACGCAGCTGTGTCCCCCCCAGGCGGTGCCCCCCCGCCCATCCCACCCCATACCAGCTCCCCCCTCTCCCCAGCAGCAGCAGCCCAATAATTCCCCCCTCCCACCCCCCCCACTAGATCCCCCACTAGCATAGTTACACCCCCCATGTTGCTCCCAGAAGTCAGCAAACTCTGGCCGACCTCGGCGTCCCCCCGTGACCTCGGCTCGCACCATGCGACGCCCTCTCCTTCCTGCTTCCCTATTCCCGCCATGATTATCATAGCGCGGGAGCCGAGCCCGCGCTTCCCCCTTGGCCCCGCCCCCAATGGCCACGCCCCATCTCTTCCACATCCTTTCCTCCCCCCACCACCTGTGGAAGAGAGAAAAGTTACCACATCGCAGGATTAATAACATAAAACTCCTCTTTCCCCCCTTTTTGCCCCCCATACTCGCCCCACCACTTTGTTTCAAACATTCTTTTTTTTAAATAACCTGCTCATTCCAATTTTCCAATTCCACGCTTCATCCGCCGTCTCAAAGTAGTGGTGCCTCCCTTGATATGTGACCCACAGTCTTGCCGGCTGCAGCATTCCAAATTTTATCTTCTTTTTGTGAAGCACCGCCTTGGCCCGATTAAAGCTCGCCCTCCTCCTCGCCACCTCCGCACTCCAGTCTTGGTATACGCGGATCACCGCGTTCTCCCACTTACTGCTCCGAGTTTTCTTTGCCCATCTAAGGACCATCTCTCTGTCCTTAAAACGGAGGAATCGCACCACTATGGCTCTAGGAATTTCTCCTGGTCTCGGTCCTCGCGCCATCACTCGGTATGCTCCCTCCACCTCCAGCGGACCCGCCGGGGCCTCCGCTCCCATTAACGAGTGCAGCATCGTGCTCACATATGCCCCGACGTCCGCTCCCTCTGCACCTTCAGGAAGACCAAGAATCCTTAGGTTGTTCCTCCTCGCGTTGTTCTCCAGCGCCTCCAGCCTTTCCACACATCGTTTATGGTGTGCCTCGTGCATCTCCGTCTTCACCACCAGGCCCTGTATGTCGTCCTCATTCTCGGCAGCCTTTGCCTTCACGACCCGAAGCTCCCGTTCCTGGGTCTTTTGCTCCTCCTTTAGCCCTTCGATCGCCTGTAATATCGGGGCCAACAGCTCCTTCTTCAATTCCTTTTTGAGTTCTTCCACGCAGCGTTTCAAAAACTCATGTTGTTCAGGGCCCCATATTAAACTGCCACCTTCCGACACCATCTTGGTTTTTGCTTGCCTTCCTTGCCGCTGCTCTAAAGGATCCACCGCAATCCGGCCACCTTCCTCTCCTTTTTTCATCCGTACCCAGGGGGATTCCCTTCTGGTTCACCGCACAGTACTTTTAGCCGTTAAAATTGCCGTTGGGGCTCCTATTAAGAGCCCAAAAGTCCGTTCCACCGGGAGCTGCCGAAACGTGCGACTCAGCTGGTCATCGCCGCACCCGGAAGCCCAGACAGGCTTTATTAACGGCAGACAGTTATCGACCAATGTCCGATGCCTCTTGAACATAGTCTTTCCCCACCCCTTCCAGAGCCGGAGGTCAGAGTTTCTTTGGATGCCGAAAAGCATTTGAAAATGAAATGAAAATCGCTTGTCACAAGTAGACTTCAATGAAGTTACTGTGAAAAGCCCCTAGTCGCCATATTCCAGCACCTGTTCGGAGAGACTGGTCTAGGAATTGAACCGTGCTGCTGGCCTGCTTTAAAAGCCAGCTATTTAGCCCAGTGTGCTAAACCAGCCCCTAATTTGATAGGGTGGGGTGGAACTACCTTTTTGAAATTTTGGATAGATTTGGATCAGGCCCCAAATATTCCTTCTGGTTTAGTCTGATGTATAATGCCCCGAAAGCAAACATCCCCACAAATATGGCTTCCTCAGAATATTTTCTGTTAGTTGGGGCACGAGTCAGGGCTCTTTGCGCTGGCAATTGAGCTTCTTTTAATAGCGCCAAGGTAAACAGAGGGATGGAGCACCACACACCGATGATCTACTCCTATGTATTACACACCCAGCCATCTCAATGGACAACATAATGAGGATACTCACAAAATTTGGCACTTTCTCAAATACAAGTTAAACGCGAGTAAAAGTGAGTATTTTCCAGTGAAAAGGCTCAGCTTAGTTCATTGCCGTTTTGGGTTTTGCCCTGTAATTTCCAATACCTGGGGATCCTCGTAGCCCATAACTGGGCTTTACTTCACAAAATGAACTTTTCAAGCCACTCAGTAAGGTTAAAACAGACTTCCTCGGACACTTGCAGGCAGGATCCAAACTGTCAAGATGAATGTGCTCCCAAGGTTTCTATTTTTATTTCAATGTATCCCCAATTTTTGCCAAAGCATTTTTAAATTACGGTTAAATTAATATTGGTGTTTATCTGGGCAGGGAAGAGTCCCAGAATCCGTAGTGCTCTGCATCAGAGACAGAGGATCAAAAGGCTTAGCCCTCCCAATCTCCTGTTTTATTACTGGGCTGCCAACATACAGAAAATCCTGCAATGTCTTAGTGACCCTGGGTTAAACTGGAATAAAATGGAGGCAAGGTCTTGCACCCCAGCCTCCTCCCTACACACATAATTAACACACCGCTGCCTTTCTCCCATGCAGGTCTTTCCCAGAGTCCTGCAGCGATCTCCTCCCTCAGGATTTGGAAACAGTTCCGGCAGCACTTAAGCCATCTCGCACTGTCCTCGCTTGCCCCAATTTGCGACAACCACGTCTTTGTGCCTTCGAGCTTGGATCCATTGTTCAGGTCCTGGAGAACAGGGGGTCTTGTCCACTTTGGGGACTTATTAGATGGAGGTTTTGCAGCTTTGAGAAACTCACGGACAGGTATAGTCTGACTGGCTCCAATCTTTTTCTTTTTGTTCAAACTCGGGATTTCTCATGCAAGTTATTTTCTTCCTTCCCCTGGCCCCAACTTCTTCCCTGCTGGAAAAGGTAATTGCCTGGCAGAACAGGAGAGTGTCTATCTCAAACCTGTACATCCTTATTCTATCTTTGGATCCTGCCCCTTTGGATAGATTATATGAGAAATGGGTGGGGGAGCACTTACTGAGGGGGTTTGGAGGGAAGCCCTCCACAGGGTGAATTCCACTTTATCTTGTGCCAGATTGAGTTTGATTCAGTTCAAAGTACCACATAAAACACATTGTACGGACTTCCGGGTGCGGCGATGACCAGCTAAGTCGCACGTTTCGGCAGCTCCCGGTAGAATGGACTTTTGGGCTCTTAATAGGAGCCCCATCGGCAAGTTTAACGGCAAATAACACTGTGCGGTAATCCAGAAGGGAATCCCCCCCCGGACACGGATGGAAAAAAAGAGGAAAGTAGCCGGATTGCGGTGGATCCTCAAGAGCAGCGGCCAGGAAGGCAGGCACAAAGCAAGATGGCGTCGGAAGAAGGCAGTTTAATATGGGGCCCTGACCAACAAGAGTTCCTGCGGCGTTGCGTAGATGAACTCAAAAAGGAGATGAAGAAGGAGCTGTTGGCCCCGATATTACAAGCGATTGAGGGGCTAAAGGAGGAGCAAAAGACCCAGGAACAGGAGCTTCGGGTCATGAAGGCAAAGGCTGCTGAGAATGAGGACGACATACAGGGCCTGGTGGTGAAAACGGAGATCCACGAGGCACAACACAAAAGAAGTGTGGAAAGGCTGGAGGTGCTGGAGAACAATGCGAGGAGGAAGAATTTAAGGATTCTTGGTCTTCCCGAAGGTTCAGAGGGGGTGGATGTCGGGGCATATGTGAGCACGATGCTGCATTTGTTAATGGGATCGGAGGCCCCGACGGGTCCGCTGGAGGGAGCCTATCGAGTTATGGCGCGAAGACCGAGGGCTGGAGAAACTCCTCGAGCAATAGTTGTGAGATTTCTCCGATACAAGGACAGAGATATGGTCCTCAGATGGGCCAAGAAAACTCGGAACAGTAGGTGGGAGAATGCGGTGATCCGCGTGTATCAAGATTGGAGTGCGGAGGTGGCGAGGAGGGGGGCAAGCTTTAATCGGGCCAAGGCGGTGTTGCATAAAAGGAAGGTCAAATTCGGAATGTTGCAGCCGGCTGGACTGTGGGTCACACATCTAGGGAAACACCACTATTTCGAAACGGCAGACGAAGCGTGGACATTTATTGTCGAGGAGAAGCTGGAGTGAGCGGGCCAGAAGAAAAAGAACGTTTGGGACAAAAGGGGGGGGGGGGGGGGGTGAATTTGTGGGATGAAGGGGGGAAAAGGGGGAAGAGAAGACTTCCCAGATTGTCCCCCGGCCATTGGGGACGGGGCCAAAAGGGGAAGCGCGGGCTTTGTTCCCGCGCTATGGTAATCATGGCGGGAACAGGGAAGCAGGAAGGAGGGGGCCTCGCACAGTGTGAGCCGAGGTCACGGGGGGAAGCCGAGGTCGGCCAGAGTTTGCTGACTTCTGGGAGCAACATAGGGGATGCAATTACGGTAGCTTGGGATCTAGCGGGGGGGGGGGGCGGTTAACTGGGTTGCTGCTGCTGGGGAGAAGGGGGAGCTGGTATGGGAGGGGGGGGGGGGGGCACCGCCTGGGGGGGATACAGCTACGTGGGAACCGGGTGAGGAGCTGGATTGAAAAAGGAAATGGCTAGTCGTCAAGGGGGGGGGGGGGGGGGGGGGTTAAAGAGCCCCCCAACCCGATTGATCACGTGGAATGTGAGGGGGCTGAACGGGCCAATTAAGAGGGCACGGGTACTCGCACACCTAAAGAAACTTAAGGCAGATGTGGTTATGTTCAGGAGACGCATCTGAAGCTGACAGACCAAGTTAGACTTCGCAAAGGATGGGTGGGGCAGGTGTTTCATTCGGGGCTGGATGCAAAAAACAAGGGGGTGGCCATACTAGTGGGGAAGCGGGTAATGTTTGAGGCAAAGACTATAGTGGCAGATAGTGGGGGCAGATACGTGATGGTAAGTGGCAAACTGCAAGGGGAGGCGGTGGTATTGGTGAACGTGTATGCCCCGAACTGGGATGATGCCAATTTTATGAGGCGTAAGTTAGGACGCATCCCGGACCTAGGGGCGGGAAAGTTGGTAATGGGTGGAGACTTTAATACGGTGCTGGACCCAGGGCTGGACAGATTGAGGTCCAGGACCGGAAGGAGGCCGGCTGCAGCTAGGGTGCTTAAGGATTTTATGGAGCAGATGGGAGGAGTAGATCCCTGGAGATTTAGTAGACCTAGGAGTAAGGAGTTTTCGTTTTTCTCCTATGTACACAAAGTATTTTCACGAATAGATTTTTTTGTTTTGGGAAGGGCACTGATCCCAAAGGTGACGGGGACGGAGTACACGGCTATAGCCATCTTGGATCATGCTCCACACTGGGTGGACCTGGAGATGGGGGAAGAAAAACAACAGCTTCCACCCTGGAGAATGGACATGGGATTATTGGCAGATGAGGGGGTGTGTTTAAGGGTGAGGGGGTGTATTGAAAGGTACTTGGAAATTAATGATAATGGGGAGGTACAGGTGGGAGTGGTCTGGGAGGCACTGAAGGCAGTGGTTAGAGGGGAGCTGATATCTATTAGGGCACATAAAGGAAAGCAGGAGGGTAGGGAAAGGGAGCGGTTGTTGAAAGAACCGCTGAGGGTGAACAGACAATACGCGGAGGCACCGGAGGAGGGACTATACAGGGAAAGGCAAAGGCTACATAGAGTTTGACTTGTTGACTACGGGTAAGGCAGAGGCACAATGGAGGAAGGCACGGGGTGTACAGTACGAATATGGGGAGAAGGCGAGTAGGTTGTTGGCCCACCAACTGAGGAAAAGGGGAGCAGCGAGGGAGATAGGAGATGAGGAGGGGGAGATAAGAGATGAGGAGGGGGAGATGGAGCGGAGAGAGTGAATGGAGTGTTCAAGGCATTTTATGAAAGATTATATGAAGCGCAGCCCCCGGACGGGAAGGAGAGAATGATGTGCTTTCTGGATCAGCTGGAATTTCCTAAGGTGGAGGAACAGGAGAGAGTGGGGCTGGGAGCACAGATTGAGACAGAGGAAGTAGTGAAAGGGATTGGAAGCATGAAGGCGGGGAAGGCCCCGGGACCAGACGGATTCCCAGTTGAATTCTATAAGAAATATTTGGACTTGCTGGCCCCGCTACTGATGAGAACCTTTAATGAGGCGAGGGAAAGGGGGCAGCTGCCCCCGACTAGGTCAGAGGCAACGATATCACTCCTCCTAAAGAAGGAAAACGACCCGCTGCAATGCGGGTCATACAGGCCCATTTCCCTCCTGAATGTGGATGCTAAGATCCTGGCCAAGGTAATGGCAATGAGGATAGAGGATTGTGTCCCGGGGGTGGTCCATGAGGACCAAACTGGGTTTGTGAAGGGGAGACAGCTAAATACAAATATACGGAGGCTGCTAGGGGTAATGATGATGCCCCCACCAGAGGGGGAAGCGGAGATAGTCGTGGCGATGGATGCCGAGAAAGCATTTGATAGAGTGGAGTGGGATTATTTGTGGGAGGTGTTGAGGAGATTTGGCTTTGGGGACGGGTATATCAGGTGGGTACAGTTGCTGTATAGGGCCCCGATGGCGAGCGTGGTCACGAATGGACGGGGATCTGACTATTTTCGGCTCCATAGAGGGACGAGGCAGGGATGTCCTCTGTCCCAGTTATTGTTTGCACTGGCGATTGAACCCCTGGCCATGGCACTGAGGGGTTCCAGGAAGTGGAGGGGAGTACTTGGGGGGGGGGGGGGGGAGAAGAGAAGAACACCGGGTATCTCTATATGCGGACGATTTGTTGCTATATGTGGCGGACCCGGCGGAGGGGATGCCAGAGATAATGCGGATACTTGGGGAGTTTTCAGGGTATAAAGTGAACATGGGGAAAAGTGAGTTATTTGTGGTGCACCCGGGGGAGCAGAGCAGAGAGATAGAGGATTTACCGTTGAGGAAGATAACAAGGGACTTCCGATACCTTGGGATCCAGATAGCCAAGAATTGGGGTACATTACATAGGCTTAATTTAACACGGTTAGTGGAACAGATGGAGGAGGATTTCAAGAGATGGGACATGGTGTCCTTGTCATTGGCAGGTAGGGTGCAGGCGGTTAAAATGATGGTCCTCCCGAGATTCCTTTTTGTGTTCCAGTGCCTCCCGGTGGTGATCACGAAGGCTTTTTTCAAAAGAATTGAGAAGAGCATTATGAGTTTTGTGTGGGCTGGGAAGACCCAGAGAGTGAGGCGGGGATTCTTGCAGCGTAGTAGGGACAGGGGGGGGTCTGGCACTACCGAGCCTAAGTGAGTACTACTGGGCCGCCAATGTTTCAATGGTGTGTAAGTGGATGGGAGAAGGGGAGGGAGCGACGTGGAAGAGAATGGAGAGGGCGTCCTGCAAGGGGACTAGCCTGCAAGCAATGGTGACGGCGCCGTTGCCGTTCTCACCAAAGAAATACACCACAAGCCCGGTGGTGGTGGCTACATTGAGAATTTGGGGCAGTGGAGACGGCATAGGGGAGGGACGGGAGCTTCGGTGCGGTCCCCGATAAGAAACAATCATAGGTTTGTTCCTGGGAGAATGGATGGGGGATTTGGAGCATGGCAAACGGCTGGGGTAGTACAATTAAGAGATCTATTTGTAGATGGGACGTTTGCGAGTTTGGAAGCGCTGACGGAGAAATATGGGTTGCCCCAAGGGAATGCATTTCGGTATATGCAATTGAGGGCTTTTGTGAGGCAACAGGTGAGGGAATTCCCGCAGCTCCCGACGCAGGAAGTGCAGGATAGAGTGATCTCAGAGACATGGGTGGGGGACGGTAAGGTGTCAGATATATACAGGGAAATGAGGGACGAGGGGGAGATTATGGTAGATGAGCTGAAAGGGAAATGGGAAGCAGAGCTGGGGGAGGAGATTGAGGAGGGGCTGTGGGCGGATGCCCTAAGTAGGGTAAACTCATCATCCTCGTGTGCCAGGCTAAGCCTGATTCAATTTAAGGTGTTACACAGGGCGCATATGACTGGAGCACGGCTCAGTAAATTTTTGGGGGTAGAGGATAGGTGTGCGAGATGCTCGAGAGGCCCAGCGAATCACACCCACATGTTCTGGTCATGCCCGGTACTGCAGAGGTTCTGGGTGGGGGTGGCAAAGGTGCTTTCGAAGGTGGTGGGGGTCCGGGTCGAACCAAGCTGGGGGTTGGCTATATTTGGGGTTGCAGAAGAGCCGGGAGTGCAGGAGGCAAGAGAGTCTGACGTGTTGGCCTTTGCGTCCCTTGTAGCCCGGCGCAGGATATTGTTAATGTGGAAGGAAGCTAAGCCCCCGGGGGTGGAGACCTGGATAAACGATATGGCAGGGTTCGTAAAGTTAGAACGGATTAAGTTCGTGTTAAGGGGTTCGGCTCAGGGGTTCACCAGGCGGTGGCAACCTTTCGTCGACTACCTCACAGAAAGATAGAGGGAACGGAAAAGAAGTAGATAACAGCAGCAACCCAGGGGGGAGGGGGGGAGGAATCGGACGGACTCTCAGGGATGTTATTGCGCATGTATAGGTATTTGGTATATGTAATTGTATATTGGACTGTAATTTTGGAGAGTATTTATTTTGGACAAGGCAGTTGCCATTTAGTTTTGTTTTTCTTTTGTTTTTGTTTATATATTATTTATTTATTTGTTTAAAACTGGCCACAGCTATTTATATTGCTTTATTGTTGTGTAAAAGAAACACTACGTATTGTTATGTTTGACCAAAAAACTCGAATAAAATATATTTTAAAAAATAAATAAAAATAAAACACATTGTACAAAAGCAATGCTGAGTGGATTCTTTTGAGATGTGGAGAACAAGTGTGATCGCTGCTCACTTACACCAGCTAACCACACACATGCATCCTGGTCTTGACCTAAGCTTGCTGGATACTAGGTTTCCTTTTTTGACACAATATCAATGATTTTACAGGTAACCCTAGAACTTTGCTCACTGGTTGCAATATTTAGAGTCTTGGACTTCCCGTCATTCCATTTGGGATTGGGGACGGACGTTCTTGCTTCCACCTCCTTAATAGCCAGGAGTCGAATACAACTTTATTGGAAATTGCCCTCACCACCCAAAGCATCTGCATGGGTGGATCATTCTTACATCTCAAAAAAGATTACCGTTAGAAGCTCGGTGGGGAGGTTCTATCAGAGATGCCGGCCATTCATTTCATTCTTTGAAGACCTGAAAACGCTCTCGGGTTAGGGGTCGAGTTAAAGGGATTAGTTTAGAGCCTCAGGGTTTTTTGATCCATTTGTATTTGTTAATCACTTTTTTTATTTTGGATTCTGTATTTATATAATATATATATATATGTGTGTACATCTTTAATCTGTATGTTACTGTTTATATTTGATAACTTAATAAAAATATTTGTAAAAAAAGTTCCCCCACCAAGATGCCTGTAGACATAGACGCGACAGGGCCCTCTGCCATTTTCTCAACATGTGTAGCTTTCGAGTCCAAATCTTTACTTTTCTGTTGCCTGGTTTTATACTTATTGGCATTCCTTTTACGTGGGACTCTTATCTCATCAAACTAACATGGTTCCTCCCAACTCACCCCCGAAAACAGTGCGAAAAGGGCCGAAATCAAGGTATGCTGGCGGGAGCCATTGCGTGGGTGACTGCTCTCTACATGTTGCCACCGGACGTCTGCCTGTGTGAAACCGTTAGTCGATAAATCTTTCCTGCCCTCACACCTTCACTTGTTTTTCTTCCCCCTTTCACTTGTTCCATACCTACTTAATTTCTAACTTTCCTCTGTCCTGATCAAAGGTCACAGACGTGAATTTTTCCAGCCTTTTCTGTACATCATTTAAGCACCTTTCACAATTTCAGGGTGTTCCAAAATGTTTTACAGCCAAATAAGTACTTTTGAACACTGTTACAATGTAGGAAATGCAGCAGGCAGTTTGTGCACAGCAAACCCCCATATGTGGTGAGATAGTGAGCGGGATTTTTTGTCTTTAAAGTGATTTTGATTCCAATGTCACAAGCCTGTGCCACAATTCAGTTTAGATCATGACTGATCTGTACCTCGACTTGTTTTTGCTCCATACCTACCTAGAGATCTTGCTTCTTAAACACATTAAAGACCTTGCACCCACAGTCTTTTGTTGGTGGAGTTCTGCATATCAAATATTTTTGAGAAAAAGCAGTCATCGATTTCCCTCTGCAATGACCAATGCCCCATCCGTTGCATGCTATTTTTCTAACATCGGGCCGGCCATAACTCCTCCCTCCATTCAACAGTCTTTTCTACCAGACTTAACCCCCTCTTGAATAAGCCCATTACCACCACCACCCCAACATATCCCCACTGCTATTCTTCACCAAATAAGCTTGCCAACCATCCAAAAGCTCTCCGTGGATAACAGTCTCAACCACCACACACTGCTCCAAATGGTCATTTCACACCTTGGGGATTAATCTTTTCAAAATTGCACCCTGTCCCTATTTCCTCTTCTACATACTCCTGGTCCAGCCCATGGATCAATAATCATGCTGATCCATATTGACTTCTAAAATATTTACTTATTCAGCAAGCCCTTGCAATTGAATGGATATGTACCTTTCCATGGCAGCTGATAATAGAGGAGACAGGCAAAACGGGTTTAGTGATAGGTTGTATTTCAGCACATCGCCAGTCATGTGCCCTCCTTTATTATAACCAAATAGAACTACAAATAATTGTATTACATCAAGGTTTATCATTTTTTATAAAAAGAGGTTGCAATCATGTTACCAGTGATTACTGAACTAAAAAGTATACAGAGGAAATAGTCTGCAAATACATTTTTTGCAAGCAATAGTTAATTTAATTAAATGTGGAACCAAAAACCTACATTAAAGCATGAAGCAATGGGAAAGGAGGGTCTAGCCAGAAGGGATTGGAATTAGAAAAGAACTTCAGAATAATTCCTTAAAATTTAACATTCTAAGTATTGTCTATGAGGCAGGAGGGTAATATACAAATTTTACAAACGGGGGGTGATAGCAGGTTGCTTATGGGTTATGTAGGTGGGTAACATGACACAAATAGCAGAGGGAGATGAGGAAACAATTAAAGTGTGCCCATTCCAGAGACTTCAGATGTTAGCCTAGAAGAGGGGAGAAATAAAAACATAATTTGATCAATAAAAATTCTGAATCAGCTTCAATTACAGATATCTTTACATCATAGAAACAATAAATTCAGCCCAACAGATATATGCCTGTCTTTCTGTTTCACACAAGCATTCTCTTGCCTCACTTCATCTTACCCGATCAGCATATCCTTCTGAGCCTTTCTCCTCCACATACCTATCTAGCTTTCACTTAAATGCTTCCATGTTATTCTTGTGGTAAAGTCCAAGTGAAACAAGAGAAAACTGTGCTTAAAGCCATAACATTCACTTACTCAAACTGAGCAAGTGACAGTTCTACAGACTATTTCCTATAGATCTGATAGATTTAGGAATGGTGTCAGATCCTGAACCTTTTAGCAAACTCTCCCTGGAGTACAGTCTTCTGTTACACCCACGGATGTAGTTTTAACATACTGGTCAAAATGAACAGATGTACATTTGGCTAAATGCCAGTTAAATACCTGCTCTGCATTGATTTCTCTCACCAAGCTGTCAGATAACTAGCGTGAAATAAAACCTTTGCTTCTCTGTTCACCTTTGGGAGCAGCAACCAAGTGAGTAAGCAACAATAACCCTCAAGTTGAGGAAGGAAGGTAACATGCTTTTCAGGTTTGCAAGTCCATACTCAAATAGTTTTCTCTTTGGAACAATCTTCTTAAAAAAGTGTTATCCCCCCCCCCCCCCCTTTTAGTAATCACTGTTGGCAGAGGGTGGCGGAAATTAATTCCATGCCACCCAACTCCTCTAAAGTTGGCTGCCAGAGTTGAATTACTGGAGCTTAACAATTCGAATCCCCAACCCCACAAGTCTCATGTTATATCCCCTCCTAAGACCAGAATTGGAAACATCACTTTAACAATGATTTAATGGTTTACCAGTAACATGTGGGGTACTGATTTACATATGTTCCTTATGAATTGCTGCCCTCGTCAGAATCGGCCGTTACTCACTGTTTAACTCGTTCACGTTCGAGAATTAAAGCATTAATTTCAGCACATCATCAGACTGTGACCAATCTGGCTCCATGTGCCTGTTCCTCACCAGTTTCAACAGTGGTTAGCATTGAAGGCACAGTTTCTTCCTCTCTTTTAATGTTTATAAAGTTGAAAGGGCTAAATGAGTAGACTGACTTAGCGAGATAGAATTAGTGCAATACCATTCCTATAAGGCACATCATTCTATCTCTACTGAATGTGGACGCCAAACTGGTTTGTAAAGGGCAGGCAACTCAAGGCCAATGTTCGAAGGCTTTTGAATGTTATTATGATGCCATCAGGAGGAGGGGAGGTGGAGGTGGTGAGTAGCGATGGATGCGGAGAAGGCTTTTGATCGGGTGGAGTGGAATTACCTGTGGGAGGCGCTGGGAAGGTTTGGGTTTGGGGAGGGCTTTATTGACTGGGTGTGGTTGCTCTATCAGGCACCAATAGCGAGTGTACGTACGAACCAGCTGAGGTTGGGGTACCTTAAACTACACCGAGGGACGAGGCAAGGGTGCCCCCTCTTTCCGTTACTGTTTGCTCTGGCCATAGAACCATTGGCCATGGCATTAAGAGCCTCTAGGAACTGGAAAGGGTTGGTTCCGGGGTGTGTGTGGCTAATATAGCCATGATTAGGAAGTAGGTAGTGGGGGAGGGGTGGTGTGGGAGCGGATGGAGGCGGCGTCATGCAAAGACACCAGCTTGGGAGCACTGATAATGGCACCTCTTCCATTCTCGCCGGCCCGATACTCCACAAGCCCGGTGGTGGTGGCGGCTCAGAGAATCTGGGGGCAATGGAGGAGATATAAGAGAGTGGAGGGAGCATCTGTTTGGACCCCGATTTATAATAATCATCAGTTTGTACCGGGTAGGCTAGATGGTGGGTTCCGGAGATGGCAGAGGGCAGGAATTAGAAGGATGGGGGATCTATTAATAGATGGGAGCTTTCCCAGCTTTAAAGCCTTGGGAGAATAAATTTGAATTGCCAGCAGGGAACGGGTTTAGGTATCTGCAGGTGCGAGACTTCCTGAGAAAGCAGGTTCCGGCCTTTCCGCTGCTGCCGCCACGAGGTGGGTCTATGGGTGGATGCCATAAGCAGCGTTAATACCTCATCATGTGCCAGGCTTAGCCTGATACAATTTAAGGTAGTCCACCGGGCACACATGACAGCGGCTAGGATGACTAAGGTTTTCGGGGTAGAGGTTAGGTGTGCAAGGTGAGCGGGAAGCCCAGCAAATCATGTTCACATGTTTTGGGCATGCCTGAAGCTTAGAGGGGTTTGGCTGGGTTTTGCTAAGGTAATGTCCACGGTGCTAAAAACACGGGTGGTGCCGAGTCCGGAGGTAGCGATCTTTGGAGTGTCAGAAGAGACGGGAGTTCAGGGGGCGAAAGAGGCTGATGTCTTGGCCTTTGCCTCCCTGGTAGCCCGGAGACGGATCTTGTTAATGTGGAGGGACTCGACACCTCCGAGTCTCGAGACCTGGGTTAGTGACATGGCTGGGTTTCTCAATCTCGAGAAAATAAAGTTTGCCTTAAGAGGGTCAATGGTGCCTTCCTGAAGGAGCAGAGGGGGCGGACGCGAGCACGTACGTGGCCACAATGTTGGGGACGCTGATGGGCGCGGGGGCCTTCCCGCGGCCCTTGGAGCTGGATGGGGCGCACAGGGTTCTCGCCAGAATGCCGAGGGTAAGCGAGCCACCGAGGGCGATGGTGATACGGTTTCAGCGCTTGGCAGACCGGGAACGAGTCCTGCGGTGGGCGAAGAAAGAGCGGAGCAGTAAGTGGGAGAATGGCGAGATCCGAATTTACCAGGACCTGGGAGCTGAGCTGGCGAGGAGGCGTGCAGGTTTTAACCGGGCGAAGGCGGTCCTCCACGGTAAAGGGGTGAAGTTTGGGCTCCTGCACCTGGCGAGACTGTGGGTAACATACCAGGACAGACACCACTATTTTGATACCCCAGACGAGGTGTGGTCGTTCATCAGGCAGGAGAAGCTGGACCTGAACTAAGGGACTGTTGTATGGGGGTGAAATATGTGGGTGGGGAGGGACCGGGGGGAGGACGGCGGGTAAAGCATACGTTTATGGACATGTCTGCCCTAATTTGGTTGGGGGTTTTGTGGTTTGTTTTGCTTGTTTTCCAGGTGTTTTGTTTTCCAGGTGTTCGGTGTTAGGGGATGGGAAACGCCCGGGACGGGCTGTCCAGCGCACGGGGAGGTCCCAGATGGCACTTGCCCCTCTACTCTGCGGCGGAGGGCGCACCGATGGAGGCAACAAGTTAAGGGTTGGTATATACAGGCGGGAGCAGCCAGGGTCAGCATGGGTGAGCTGACTCTCGGAAGCACAATGGGGGCGAACCCAGAGCTAAGCGGATGCTTGATGGGGGGAGGGGGGTGCAGGGGGTTTGGGGGTGGTTGCTGCTTTGCTGACTGAAGGGGAGCCAGGTGAGGGGTATGGATGGAGAGTCGGGCGAGGGGGCCACGGGGGGAGAGCTGGAGGAGGGAGGCTGGGGCACGCTGTTGGCCGAAAAAGGGAGATGGCTAGTCGGCGGGATGGGGGGGGGGGCCCTGAATGGGCCGGTCAAGCAGTCACGCGTGTTCTCGCATTTAAAGGGGTTGAAGGCGGACGTGGCCATGTTGCAAGAGACGCACTTAAAACTCGCGGACCAGACAAGGCTAAGGAAAGGATGGGTGGGACAGGTGTTTCACTCGGGGTTAGATTCAAAGACCAGCGTGGCGGCTATTTTGGTCAGTAAACACGTGGCATTTGAGGCGGGGAGCATCGTGGCGGATAAGGGGGGGGGGCAGGTATATAATGGTGAGTGGCAAGTTGCAGGGGGCCCGGGTGGTGTTAGTGAATGTATATGCCCCGAACAGCGGATGCAGGGACGGGGGGCCCAGATTGGGTTGGAGGAGGTAGTCAAGGGGCTGGCAGGCATGCAGACGGGCAAGGCCCCGGGCCCAGACAGCTTCCCCGTAGAATTTTATAAGAGGTTCTCGGAGCTGTTGAGCCCGCTCCTGATGAGAACCTTCAATGAGGCAAAGGAGAGAGGGACCCTCCCTCCGACAATGTCGCAGGCATTGATCTCGCTTATCCTGAAGGAGGATCCGCTTCAGTGTGGGTCCGACAGGCCGATATCGCTCCTGAACGTGGATGCCAAGCTGTTGGCAAAACTTCTGGCCACCAGAATAGAGGAGAGGACCAGACAGGTTTTGTTAAGGGCAGGCAGCTGAACGCTAATGTGAGGAGGCTCCTGAATATTATCATGATGCCCTCGAAGGGGGGGGGGGGGGGGGGGGAAAGAGAGATTTATAGGGTGGGTCAAGCTGCTGTATCAGGCCCCTTTAGCGAGTGTCCACACAAACCGGCTACGGTCGGAATATTTCAGGCTGCATCGGGGGACGAGACAGGGGTGGCCCCTGTCCCCGTTGTGGTTTGCCCTGGCAATTGAGCCATTGGCCATTGCGCTCAGGACTTCGGGGGATTGGAGGGGGCTGGTGCGCGGAGGGGAGGAGCACCGGGTCTCCCTCGACGCGGATGACCTGCTGTTGTATATTGTGGACCCGTTAGAGGGGATGGGGGAGGTCATGCGGATCCTGGGGGACTTCGGGAGGTTCTCGGGGTACAGGTTGAACGTGGGGAAGAGAGTGAGCTGTTCGTGGTCCACGGTAGGGGCCAGGAGGAGAGACAGAGGGAGCTCCCGCTCAGGATAGTGGAGAGGAGCTTTCGGTACTTGGGGATACAAGTGGCCAGGAACTGGGATGCCCTGCACAGGCTCAACTTAACCCGGCTAGTTGCGCAGATGGAGGGAGAGTTTAAAAGGTGGGATATGCTCCCGCTTTCCTTGGCGGGACGGGTGCAGACTGTGAAGATGACGGTTCTCCCCAGGTTCCTCTTCGTATTTCAGTGCATCCCCATTTTCATCCCCAAGTCCGGCTCTGCTGCCGTTTTCGCCGGCATGATACACCACTAGTCCGGTGGTGACGGCGGCACTGAGGATCTGGGGGCAGTGGAGGAGACACAGCAGAGAGGAGGCGGCCTCGGTATGGACCCCGATACGGAATAACCACAGATTTGCTCCGGGTAGGTTGGATGGGGGATACCAAGGCTGGTATAGGGCAGGTATTAGGAGGATGGGGGACCTGTTTATAGACGGGACTTTCCCTAGCATGCAGGCGCTGGAGGAGAAGTTCGGCCAGCCCCCGGGGAATGCGTTCAGGTACCTCCAGGTTCGGGACTTTCTTAGAAAACAGGTGGGGACATTTCTGCTGCTGCCCCCGCGTAGGATCCAGGACAGGGTGGTGTCTGGCATCTGGGTAGGGGAGGGGAAGGTGTCGGACATATATCAGGAGCTGCAGGAGGTGGAGGAAGCCTCAGTGGAGGAGTTGAAGGGCAAGTGGGAGGAGGAGCTGGATGAGGGCCTGTGGGCCGACGCCCTGGGCAGGGTGAACTCCTCCTCATCACGTGCCAGGCTTAGCTTAATTCAGTTTAAGGTGGTGCACGGGCGCATATAACAGCGGCAAGAATGAGTAAGTTTTTTGGGGTGGAGGACAGGTGCCCGAGATGTGCAGGGAGTCCGGCGAACCACACCTATATGTTTTGGGCATGCTTGGCGCTTAAAGAATTCTGGCAGGTGTTTGCAAGGGTGATGTCTAGGATTTTGGACACTCGGGTGAAGGCGAGTCCAACCGTCGCGATATTTGGGGTGTCGGAGGATCCGGAAGTGCAGGAAGCGAAAAGAGGCCCTGGTAGCCCGGAGACGGATCTTGCTAATGTGGAGGGACTCAAAACCCCCGGGTGTGGAGACCTGGGTTAGCGATATGGCGGGGTTCCTCAGCCTGGAGCGAATAAAGTTCGCCTTGAGAGGGTCCTTGATGGGGTTCTCCCAGCAGTGGCAACCTTTCCTTGACTTTCTAGGGGAGCAGTAAGTGTTAGCAGCAGCAGCATCCTGTGGGGAGAGGGGGGGGGGGGGGTTCAGGTGGGGTACTGTTGATATAAGGTGAGTTGGGCATGGAGACAAAACCCACCCTGTTCTGTTTAAAAAAAAAACATTCTGTTGTGTAAGTAATTTCACTGTAAGCTTTGGGATACGCTTATTGTTATTTTTTATTACTATCTGTATTTCTATTTTTGTTATGTAAAAATGTAAAATGAAAATCGCTTATTGTCACAAGTAGGCTTCAATGAAGTTACTGTGAAAAGCCCCTAGTCTCCACATCGGCGCCTGTTCGGGGAGGCTGGTACGGGAATTGAACCGTGCTGCTGGCCTGCCTTGGTCTGCTTTAAAAGCCAGCGATTTAGCCCAGCGTGCTGAACCAGCCCCCGGCTAAACGCTCATTGGAAAAACTTTAATAAAACATTTATTTTTTTAAAAAGAGGGTCAATGATAGGGTTCACCCGGAGGTGGCAGCCGTTCGTCGACTTTCTCGGGGAAAATTAAAGTGTTAATGCTGCTGCCATTTCAGCTACCTCTACACCCATCTGCTGTTTCTTCAGTTGCCCCATTACAATGTCCTTTTGCTTTGCACCATCATGAACAACATTATAACTGAGGCAATATGGTTCTCGGCCTACAATACACACGTAGTTTCAGCAAGGTTTACCCAAGGACCTGAACAGTGAACAGTACAAAATCTACATTGAACTTGGTTTGGTCCTTTAGAGAGAATGGTGATCTAACAAGCAGTTTGAGACCAACAAGCAGCACACTTCCATACATTAAAGTCTCAAAGCACTTGTGGCAAGGAAAATGGTCAATGCTGACTAGGAAGTTAAAGCACAGACAAACCCAAAGCTTTTTATAAGGAGGAGCAAAATGTCAAGGGAGAAGAAACTGGTAAGGAAGTTAGAGGGAGAAAATGGATAGTGATTAAACAAACAGCCAGTGAGGGAGCGAGGACAAGGAAAAACCTGTTGTTGCAGGAGAATAAGTATACACACATTGGGTTGTAAATTGGGGAAAAATCATGCCAAAGCAGGATTGACTGTGTAATCCTGGAAAGAGCTGCCGCTTTATCCCACACCTGTGCCTTTACCCATAATGTTTAACTTCAGCATTCTTTTAAATGTATGCTGCTTCCACACCGGTTCATTGTCGGCCACCCCAAGTCCAACTACCCTCTGCAGAAAGACACACTCTTAGCCTTTCCCTTTGTTCTTTTGGTGTTCATTTTAAATGCATGACCTATAGTTACTGACTCACAAATCACTAGAAATTGTTTTACCCATTTACCTCATCATAATTTAATTCCTCTGTCAGTTCTCCCCATTAACCTTTTATGAAAAGCACCAGTTTCTATTGCGTCTCATAACTGAAGTCTTATTCCCCGATGTCACCTTAATGAAATTTAATCCATCCCTCTCCTGAAGTAGGGTTCCCAATATGCTAACTGCAGCCTAGCCATTACTGGTTTAGGTTGAGCATTGCGTCAGTGTTCATACCTTTTAAAAAAAAAAAATTTAGAGTATCCAATTCTTTTTTTCCCATTAAGGGCCAATTTAGCGTGGCCAATTCATCTACCCTGCATATCTTTTAGGGTTGTGGGGGTGAGACACACGCAGATATGGGGAGAATGTGCAAGCTCCACACAGACAGTGACCCGGGCTGGGATCGAACCTGGGTCCTCAGTGATGTGAGGCAGCAGTGCCAACCACTGCGCCACCGTGCTGCCCTCTGTGTTCGTACCCAAGGCCTGCATTTATAAAATCAAGGAGTTCACATGTTGCTTACGTTCTATAAAAGCACATTTTCAACTTGCCTTTGCCATCTGCATTTCCAATGCCATCTTCCCCATTTAAAAATGTTACCATATAGTGATTAGTTTTTCTTCTCGTGCTTCCTCCCAATGAGTCATTTTTTCTACAAGTACCATCTGACATCAATCGACCTGACCAAATAATCTAGTTACTCTCTTGCAAGTCGCAGACAGTGACTTTACATAGTGCTCCCAATTTTGGTGTTATCTCCAAATGTTGGCACTACGCCCCCATATCTAAATTTAGAGCAATGATCCCAATACTGACCAAGGATACCACTGATGATACTCAGTTAGTTCAAGAAACTGATTAACTCCGATTCCCTTTTAACTAAGTTTCTACTCATGCTGCTATTCACTGGTTTCACTAAATTCATTAGTTTCACTAAAAATAATTTTTGCGAATTAAACTTGTATGATTTCCCCCCCCATACCCAAATACATTTTCAGCCTGTAAAGGTTACAGTTGATATTCCGATTTGCAATGATGGTAGCTTTGTAGAAAACTACATTTAGCTCATGAATAGGTTATGGTAAATAGAACAGTAACATTCTACCAATGTGAACCACCAAACATTTACAGCAGTGAGGAACACTAACTGTTTCCTGGAAAATTGTGAAAATGCTCAGGACAGTAGACAAAAAAATACCTCATTGCTTTGCATTTCACTGCCACATTGGCATGGCTGCCCTTGTTGACTGCGTCTGGCTGGTTAATGCATGGCTTCTGTGCAGAATTGTAGTTTCATGGCATCATATTCTAACTAAGTGCTTGATTGGTTTGCTACTGACATTGGATTGGAGGTGTTGGAGACAATCTTTAATGTATCAACTTTCTTTGCATCAATTCCTGAATCCTACATTAACAAGCTGTACTGCCATACTGTAAGGAATCTACAATATCTGCAGGTTAATAAAGCTTCTGTATGATAATGGCACTTCGTTTTAACCCGAAGTATGAGCGCTCCTGAAAATTAGCACCCATGATGCTAAAAATTGCAAACTATTTTGTTATGTGAAATGTATGCAAGCATATTCTATATTGATAACATTTAAAAGGCATTTGAACAGATACATGGATAGGAAAGGTTTAGAGGGATATGGGACAAATGCAGGCTTAGATGGGCTTTTAGGTTGGCATGGACCAGTTTCGGGCGAAGGGCCTGGGTCCCTGTGCTGTAGATTCTACGATTCACAGATACAAAATTGCTTGCGCTGACAGCATCCCTTTTGTGCAAATGATCAGATTGAGAAAATTCAATATTTATTACTTGCCATTATAAATAATGTCTTCAATTTTACCTACGCATTGGAGTAGATACTATTTCCTCGTTCCAACTTAGCAAATCAATCTCAGAGTTGTGACAACTGCTGTTATAGCACCATCAAGGGGGTGCAGCAACATCAGGCAATACTTGAATCTAATAAATTCATTACTATCTCATCACCTCTCTTCCTTCCCTGTGGTTTCCAATTGCCTCTCGCCTACGTGATATGCATTCCAGTCGTCCTCCCATCTTAAGATTGGGAAAGATACAAGTAATTTTACTGATTCACAGCAGGGAGAGTGTGAAATAAGAGGCAAATTTGGAAGAATATAAAAAACATCTGCCCTTCGGCAAGTGCGCTAAATATTCTGTGCATCTACAAACATGAGCTGGATATTCAGAACTAACAGCAAGCTCTCAATTACAGTTTTACTCGTTGAGTGTAATATTTGCCTTTATAATTGCATAATCTTTCTCTTTAGTGTCAAACCGGATTGATGATCATCCCCACATACCCAAACAGTAGTAGTCCAACTTCTCTTACCTTGCATTAATGAGGTACTGTGCAAGGCTTATGTTGGCGGGGGATCCAGTAATAGTAATCTGGCGTTCCGTTGAGCCTTCTGCTGCATTAGCTATTTTAATTTGCGCCCCAGACATTTGTCTGATCTCATTGATTTTGCTGCCTTGTCTGCCGATTATACATCCTATTAGCTGGAAAGAAAGTTTTTGGGGAAAAAAAATGGAAGTCAAACAACCAACCAATTGGTAGAGTGCTACACTGAATTCAGACTGCTGAAGTTGCAAGACCAGGAACAGACAGAAGTAAAGACATTTCAGTCCATTAAAAAACTTTATTTGTTGCTTATATTCATGCTAAAGATAGTCACTGGCCATTTGCCCCCTCCTTGGCAACCAAACCCACATCTCAATTCATGTATACTTGATAAAAAGGCCCATTTCTTCTTTAAACACTTCAACCAAGTCCAGGTTCACTCCGCTTAGTTTTAAGTTTTTTCAAAAATTCAAATATGTAGCAGTTATTCCCAAGTTGCATTTAGCTTTCGTGTTCGCCTTTAAAACTGAGCTATTTGGAAAAGCAGGCAATTAAAACACCAGATTGTTTAAGTTGAGAAAATGGGTGATGATTCCCCATGTTCTTAACACTGAATGACTTAAGGTACTTGTTAATGAGGACATTTAGATGAAAAGTTATCTGGTGGCTTTTTGACCACAGCCAAATTTGTTGGAAGCAGTAAAGGAACTGTAGATCTCCCTAGCACTGTTCTGTTTGGTGAAATTTCATAGCAGCAGCCAGCCAGAGTTACATCACACAGAGGCTATCCGAGTTTTTGTGTGAGGATGGCAAGATGATTGATGATTGTGTGGGGTTCAATAAAAATGGGGAGGTCTCGCCGTCGGTGGCATGGGAGGCACTGAAGACGGTGGTAAGGGGCGAGACCATCTTGTTTTAAGGCGCAAGTGGATAGGGAGGCAAGAGAGGAGTGGCAGCGGTCGGTAGACAAAATTTTGGAATTGGATGGGAAGTATGAGAAGATCCCACTCCAGACCTTTTGGCTAGTAGAAAGGAACTTCAGACGCAGTTTGTTCTTTTGTCTACAGGGTAAGCAGTGCGCCAGGTGAGGCAGTTGAAGGGTATGGTGTACGCGTACGGGGGAAAAAGGTCAGCCGCTTGCTGGTGGGACAGCTCCGCCGGCAGGTGGCCCTCCCGGGAGATTGTTCAGGTTCGGGACAGGGTGAGGGGGCTGGTGGTTGCACTGGAGCAGGCGAATAGCGCATTGGAGGAGTTTTATATGAGGTTGTATCGGTCAGTCCCCAGGGGATGACTCAGATATGAGGGAGTTTTTGGAGAGGCTGGTGTGCCCCACCATAGGAAAGGAAGGTAGGGCAGGTCTAGAGGAGCCAGTGGGGATTGAGGAGGTTTAGACAGCAGTAGGGAAAATACAAGCGGGTAAAGCACCCTGGCTGATGGGGTTTTATAAGACGTTTTTTGATAGGGCTGGCCCTGCTGTTGGTGGAGTTGTTTGAGAACGCGGTGGCTAGGGTTTGCTTCCGAAGACAATGAGACAGGCATCTATTTCGCTGTTGTCAAAAAAGGATAAGGACTCGGTGGAGTGTGGGTCGTATCGGCCAATCTCTCTGTTGAATGTGGATGCCAAGATTCTTCCCAAAGTGTTGGTGCTTAGGTTAGAGGAGTGCCTTCTGCAGGTGATCGGGGTGGATTAGACGGGGTTTGTAAAGGGTAGGCAGTTGTCCTTGAATGCGCGGCGCTTATTAAACGTGGTACTCTACCCGTCAGATGGGGTGGGGGGAGCAGGAGATGGTGGTGCTGGATGTGGAGAAGGCGGGTGATCGAGTAGAGTGGAATTATTTGTTTGCAGTGTTGGAACAGTTTGGGATTGGATCTAAGTTTGTGGTGTGGGTCATATTGTACAAGGAACTGAAAGCGAGTGTATGTACGAATGAGGCAAACTTGGGATATATTTAGCTATATAGGGGAATGAGGCAGGGGTGTCACATGTATCTCCCCCCTCCCCCCCTTAGTTTGCACTGGCGATAGAGCCCTTGGCCATTGCTTTGAGGATCTCGGATTAAGTGGAGGGGGAATAGTATGGGGCGTTGGGGGTGTAGAGCATAAGATGTCCCTGCAATGACGACTGTTTGTTGTATATTTCCAACCCAGTTCCGATGATGGGGGATATATTGGAGTTGTAAAGCGATTTGGAGCTTTTCCGGGATATAAACTGAATTTGGAGAAGAAAAAGTGCTTTTTGGTCTCCCCGCCAGGGACAGCTGGGTGGTGGTGGTGGGCGGGGGAGGGGGTGTGGAACAGTTGATTTTGTCATTTGTCTGGGCAGGTAAGGTAGAGGATTCGGAAGACTGTTTTTCCAGAGAGGGCGACAGTCAGGGGGGTTTGGCTCTGCCATCCGGGCCGTTCCCTGCCTGCATTGCCCCCATTTATTTAGGGATGTTGCTCACACAATCTAAGATGGAGTACTGAAGCACATGCAAACACTCACTGCTAACGGCATTACAGATCACGTGATGCTGCACAAGCAGGGATGTATTCTCAGACACATAACACACTTCCTCCTTTACGGTGGCACAGTGGTTAGCACTGCTGCCTCAGTGAACCCAGGAACCTGGGTATGATTCTGACCTCGAGTGGTTGTCTGTGTGGAATTTGCAGTTTCTCCCCGTGTTTGCGTGGGTTTCCTCCGGGTGCTCAGTTTTCCTCCCACAGTTCAACGATGTGCAGGTTAGGTGGATTGGCCATGTTAAATTGCCCCTCTGTCCAAAGATGTGCAGGTTATGTGGGATTACAGGGATAGGGCGGTTAGTGAGCCTAGGTATGGTCAGTGCAGTCTGAATGACCAAATGGCTTTCTTCTGCACTGTAGGGATTCTATGGGTTCTTTAGTGCAATGACAACTACTTAACATTTTACAACAGACCTATTTATGCATTCTCTCTATACATATATCTACAACACAATAAGACAGTCTCTCAGGTGGACGTCTATTCCTTTTAGGTTACATTCGATGTTCTGGAACCTGGCTAGGAGTCCCTAGAAGTGTCCTCTTTTCCTTCAATAGGTGGTACTTCCTGGGAAGGTCCATCTCTATAGGTGTTGAGAACTCTCCAGTGGACCAATCGTTTCTGATTTCTGATTGTGCATTCACAATCACTAGGAAGAGGAGATCCTCCACTGGACCAGCATAGTCTATATGCATTCTTTGCCATGGCTGTGTCGGCCATTGCAACAGATTAAAATTTTTAGCGTACCCAATTACGTTTTCCAATTAAGGGGCAATTTAGCGTGGCCAATCCACCTATCCTGCACATCTTTGGGTTGGGGGGGGGGGAAAACCCATGCAGACACAGGGAGAATGTGCAAACTCCACACGGACAGTGACCCAGGGCCGGGATTCAAACCTGGGTCCTCAGCGCCGTAGGCAGCAATGGTAACCACTGTGCCACCATGCTGCCCTCATTGCCACAGATATAATGGTTGCAGTGGTGGAGTGTTCCTTAGTTTTACACAGGACTGACATTACTCCATCTTTCTCTGCCCACCAAAATAACTATTTTCCAGTTCCTTCATCATACCATGATGTCTCTCATGCAGTTGGTCAACGAAGCACCGAGGAATAATCATCGGTTCACCATAATAAAACTCAGTTCTAAACTGTCAACTCAAGTCTTTGTGTGGCGTAAGGCTTGAGGTCTGGACTTTTACAATGAACATCTGACATTGTTTTCATAGAACATATAGTGCAGAAGGAAGCCATTTGGCCCATCGAGTCTGCACCGACCCACTTAAGCCCTCACTTCCACCCTATTCCAGTAACCCAATAACCCCTCCTAACCTTTTTGGACACTAAGGGCAATTTAGAATGGCCAATCCACCTAACCTGCATGAAAGTTAGGTGGAGGAAAACAGAGCACCCGGAAGAAACCCACGCAGACACAGGAGAACGTGCAGACTCCGCACAGACAGTGTCCCAGCGGGGAATCGAACCTGGGACCCTGGCGCTGTGAAGCCACTTGTGCTACCGTTTCTTTTTGGACCATGCCCATCACCTTCCCCATCACTGGAAATGAAATGGCAATCTTGACAAAGCATCGATATTTCCATGTTGCTCTGAATTACAATATTGGATGTCGTATGCGTGTGTCGACTGTATCAAAGGCCATTTTTGTAGCCTACTAGCTGCTAAAGGAGGAATACCTTTATGCTGCCCAAAGATTGTCAAGGGTCGATGATCCGTCAAGAGTAAAATGACGTCCTTAAAAAGGTAGTGGTGGAACCTTCCTACCCCAAAAATGATGCTCAAAGCCTCTTTTTTTAAGCTGAGCGCAATTAGTTTCAGCCCCAGTAGGAGCTTTTGAAGCAAATGCCATCAGTCGTTCCTCTCCCCACGTGATACCTTACCAGCAGGGATGTATTCTCTGATACACAACAGGTACACTCAACACAAGCAACAGATAAGTGTCCTGGTTATATTTGTGTGCATTGAGCATAAGTGTACTTCAGGGTAAGGAAACAATCTTGGTTGTCTCCCAACATTGGGAGGAACCAACATGTCTCACTGTTCAGCCACCACCCATCTCAATGCACGCAGCCCCTTACTAGTAAAGTGCTGAGCAGCCATGGGCCCATCTGCTTCAATGAGTGTTTGAAGCTTAGAGTTTCTCCTCAACAAAAGAAAGATGCCAACTCCTTGATTGGCAAGCTAGAAGATCGGGGGCATATGCACAGGACTGGTAAGAGACATGCGGCTGGTCAATAATACACACAATGTAGCTATGATCCACAGGGACTAAACCTCAGCAGAGACATCAACATCACATCCCTGCAAGAGATGAGGCTTTCTGAGAATTGATCACAAAGAAAAACATTACACATTCACGTGGCAGAGGAAGAGTTCAGAGGAAACATATGAGCAGGGTGTTCAGGAACTCACCCTTGGGAGAACATGGTCACTGAATAGATTCTACACACCAGAGAGCCTGTCTATCATGGGGGTGCTGGATTATCGAACCCACACTGGAAAAGCTATTGACTCACTTGCCATTGGAAAAGTTCCAGGTGCTGATGCTATACTGTCTGAATTCATCCAAGTACAGGAAACCGATACTCCTGCAGCATTTGTACGAACCTCTCAGTTTCTGCAGGGGGGAGGGCATGTGTGATGTAAGGATTGTGACCCTGTAAAATAAGGGTGACCGCAGACAGTGGCACTGACAACTGGAAGGCAGTCACTGGCAGCTGTGGTCTCTGGACACTGACTGTTTGGTGCTCCTAAACCACACTAGACAAGATTTAAAACAGAATTGATTACCAACCAAGACTTAAACTAATGTCTCAAGAGACAAAACTCATGTTTTTAATAAGCTTGTAATTAGCAATGTGGTCAAAGAAATGAGTGCCTGTCGCTCCAGCAGTTTGTCACAGTATCTTAAATTCTAGACACTATCCTACATGAAAATAAATCACATGTGCAAAAACGGCTGTAATTGTTTAATCTTCATTGCACAAGAATACAGGAAATTTTTCAACATGCTGTCTAATTGCCACTGTGACGCTCCTAGGGCAGCAGTGGTTAGCACTGCTGCCTCACAGCACCAGGGATCTGGGTTCAATTCTGGCCTTGTGTGACTGTCTGGGTGGAGTTTGCACTTTGCGTGGGTTTCCTCCGGGTGCTCCGGTTTCCTCCCACAGTCCAAAGCTGTGCAGGTTCAGTAAATTGGCCATGCTAAATTGCCCCTTGGTGCCCAAAGATGTGCAGGTTAGGTGGGATTATGGGGTTACATGGAGAGGGCAGGAGTGGGAAAGGTAAAGTGCTCTTTCAGAGGGCCAGTGCCTACCTGATGGGCCGAATGGACTCCTTCTGTACTGGAGGAATTCCATGTGATATGCGTGAACTTAGAGACGGACATTTTTACTTTAGGAAAAAAGACATATGGACAATAACAAACATCTCTGGGAATTTATTAAAATGTAAATGTCTGTGGATGGAGGACTCTCCCTTGAAAAGACATTTAAAACGCAAGACTATTTGTGGAATTTGCAGCTCCTACAGAAACTCAATACATTCTGAAATTGTCTCCCAGGTTCAGTATCTGCCAACTCGAAACCTAACTAACAGCGATATGAGGAAACCAGTTTATCACAAGCAGGTGCCCATGACCACCATTCATCCTCCACTGTGCAGCAATGGCTTCTAACATTGCATCATTTGTGTGGATAATAAAAGTATCGATCATGTGGTCACATGATTGAAACAGACTTGAGGTCCACATCTTATTCCAAACACAAGCCAGGGGTAGGTCAGTCTGGGACGAACAGCATGACAAGAAACCACCATCCTGTGGTAGAATCCTGCATGACAACCAGTTAAATCCTGCAGTAAGAGGGTTCATTTGTTTCACCTGTAAGAGTACCGCTCTTTTCTGCAGAAGGTTGGCCGCAACTTCATATGTAAATCCAGAGACTTCATATGTAAATCAAGAGACTTCCAGCCTCTCCATTCATCTTCAAATAATCAAGAGTAGGTCTGCAACAATTTCATCTTCATGAAGGGCGCAATTTGTTTCTTGTTATTTTGTTAATAATCGAAGTGTATGCATCATTATTAGAACTCATCTTTTATTGCATGTATGTATTGGTGTGAGTGCTGCATTTACATTTCAAGTGGTGTGTTAAAAAACATTTATTTTTCTTTTGATTTAAAATCACCCAGAAAGCTGTTTCTGTCCTTTAAAGTCACAACACTCAGCAACATAAAAGTGAAGATTTTATTTTTACTTTTATTGGGATGGGGGAAAGAATGGGTTGGGTTACAGATATTTAACAATAATTATATTCCATACTATAATGTGTGATTTTAAAATTTCACTTCAACTGAATAAGGTTTGTTTTAAGCAAACAGGACATGTGCATTAACAGATATTACTATTGTAGCAGATTTCATATTAAGAATTTTTCAATCATTTTTTAACTACTCAACCACTATTTCAGTCTAAAGATTTGGTGGGGCACACAAACTGTTGGGATACAATTCTCTTTCAGTGCTCTGTTGTGTTCACTTTGGAGACCTCTGGACTCCCAATTTTCCCATGTGCATAGTGATTTTATTCGCCACATTTTCATCATTTTCGCCAAAGGAGGAAAACAACAGAACAACCCCAACAATATAAAACCTAAAGTATAGACTCGTAGAACAAAAACAAACTCCTTCCCCCCGCCTTAGCATTCAACGGCAACCAACTCCTGAATGTGCATAATAAACAAACCCCAAAAATTGTAGAACCCCTCCCTCAGCTCAAACTTTACCTTCTCCAGGGTCAGAAACTCCAGTGGGTCCCCCGCCACGCCGAGACACAGGGCGGTGAACTGGCCTCGACCCCGACAAGATCCGCTCTATGAGCGATCAGCGAGGCAAAGGCGAAAGCGTCTGCCCCCCACCTACCTGTAACTCGGGCTGGTAGGGGGCCAGGCTCCACATCCATATGCAAAACTCCTGAGATAGTGCTAAATAACTCCCACCAATACCTTTCCAGCTTAGAGCAGAATCAAAACATAGAAACATGATTTACGAGGCCTCTCCCACATCGCTCACAGACATCCGCTACCCCCTCAAACAGCTGGCTCATCTTTGATTTTGTGGTGTGCCCTATATACGACTTTCAATTTCATCAGCCCTAGCCTCGTGCTGGAGGTTGAGGCGCTCACCCTTTGCAACACCTCACATCACAGACCCTCTTCCATCGCAGTTCCCCCCCCAGCTCTTCCTCCGACTTCACCATAACCCCCTCCATGGACACCCTATCCTCCTATGGGATCCTCCCATAAATCCCTGACACAATCCCCTTCTCCAAACCCTCCACCCCCGCTGACAGTGCTGTCTACAACAACGAGGAGGCTGGTGCTCTCAAGAAGGTCAGGAAAACCTTCCTTGCAAAATTCCGAAAGCTGTCAAATCGTCCCCCAAGAAACAGATCCTCCATTACCTTAATCCCCCTCTCGTCCCATCTCCAAAACTTCGCATCCATCCTCCCCAGCTCGCACCCATGATTTCCCCTAATCAGCATCTCTCCGACCCGGCTTCCAGCTTTAAACTGCCTCCAGATCTTCAAAGTGGCCAGACTCCCCGAATACATACCTAGTGCCATCAGGTGCGGGACCGTTGCAAGCGCCCACAATCCCGACCTCCTACACGGGCCCTTCTCCATCTTAACCCATCGGGACTCACCTTCACCCCCCTTAACCCAGTCCTGTACCTTCTCAGCATTCGCCGCCCAGTAGTACAGTAAATTTGGGAGGCCTAGGCCCCCCCAACCTGTTGCCCTCTCTGAAAGACCACACTCCTAACCCTGGCCACCTCCCCCCCTCAAATAATCAATTTGTCCACCTTCTTGAAGATAGATTTTAATAGTAAGACCAGCAGGAGCTGAAACAGGAACAAACATCGCAGTAACACATGTATCTTAACTACCTGCTCCACTGGCCCGGTATCGACAGAGGGAGGTTGTCCCACCCAAATCGGCCTTCACCCTCCTCACCAAACTAGCAAAATTATACCTTCTGAGCCCACTCCAATCTCGCGCCACTTGCACCTGCACACCCCCCCCCAAAGTACCTAAAGTGGGTTGCCACCAGTCAAAATGGCAGCCCTCCCTCCCACTTCCGGCTGGGAAACCATAAAGTACTCGCTCTTGCCTAGGTTCAATTTATACCCAGAGAATAACCAAAAGCTTTGGAGCAGCTCCGTTACATTCTACACCAATGTGCTCGGTTCTGAAATGTACACTAACAGATCATCAACATGTAAGAATACCCTATGCTTCCCCTCCCCATCCATAACCCCGAGCTCCTTAGCGTGATGACCAAAGACTCTATAACTCTATAGCCAGTGCAAACAACAGGGGGGACATGCTTAAGAAGGGAGGTGGTCAATGCAGGACTGAGGGTGTTGTACCTAAATGCACGCAGTATACGGAACAAGGTAAATGAGCTTGTTGCGCACACTGAAATTGGCCGGTACGATAGTTGTGGGCATCACAGGCTGCAAGGGGATCAGGGCTGGGATCTAAATATACAAGAATGTGTCCTATCGAAAGGACAGGCAGATGGGCAAAGGGGGCCGGGTTGCATTGTTAGTAAGGAATGAAGTTAATTTGATAGCAAGAAGCGATATAGGATCAGAAGGCATAGAATTTCTGTGGATAGAGTTGAGGAATCGCAAAGGCAAAAAGGCCCTGATGGGAGTTATGTACAGGCCCCCTAGCAGTAGTCAGGATGCGGGGCAGGAAATAAATCAGGAGATAGAAAAAGCATGTAAAAAAGGCAATATTACAATAATCATGGGGGACTTCAATATGCAGGTGGACTGGGAAAATCAGGTTGGTAGTGCATCCAAGAAAAGGAATTTGTGGAATGTCTCAGAGATGGGTTTTTTTGAGCAGCTTGTGACAAAGCCTACTAGGGAACAGGCAATTCTGGATTTGTTGAGGTGTAATGAGGCAGGCTTGATTAGGGAACTTAAGGTGAAGGTACCCTTAGGAAGCAGTGATCACAATATGAATTTACCCTGCAGTTTGAGGGGGAGAAGTTGGAATCAGATGCAACGGTGTTACAATTAAATAAGAGTAACTACAAAGACATGAGGGAGGAGCTGGCCAGAGTTGATTAGAAAGGGAGCCTAGCAGGGAAGAGGGTGGAGCAGCAACGGCAGGAGATTTTGGGGGTTATTCGGGAGACACAACAGAAATTCATCCCAAGGAGGAGGAAACATGTTAAGGGGAGGAAGAGGCATTCATGGCTGACAAAGGAAGTCAAGGACAGCATAAACGTAAAAGAAAAAGCATACAAAGAGGCAAGGATTTGTGGGAAACCAGAGGATTGGGAAGCCTTTAAAAGGGAGCAAAGGACAACTAAATAAGCAATAAGGGGGGAGAAGAAGAAATAGGAGTGTAAGTCAATAGAAAAAATGATAAGAGTTTTTTTCAATATATAAAAGGTAAGAGGCAAAAATTGGACCACTGTAAAATGAGGCTGGAGAAGTAATAATAGGAAACAAAGAAATGGCAGAGGAACTGAATAGTTATTTTGCATCAGTCATCACAGTGGTTGACACCAGTGGGATGCCAGAGCTCCAGGAGAATCGGGGGGCACAGGCGAGTGTGGTGGCCATCACTAAGAAGGTTCTGGGGTAAGTGAAAGGTCTGAAGGTGGATAAATCACCTGAACCGGATGGACTGCAGCCCGGGGTTCTGAAGGAGATTATGATGGAAGCATTGGTGGTGATCTTTCAGGAATCACCGGAGGCAGGAAGGGTCCCAGAGTACTGGAAAGTAGCAAATGCAACACCGCTGTTTAAGAAGGGAGGGAGGCAGAAGATGGGAAATTGTAGGCCGGTTAGCCTGACTTCGGTCATTGACAAGATTTTAGAGTCCATTATTAAGATGAGATCGCGGAGGACTTGGAAGTGCATGATAAAATAGGACTGAGTCAGCAATTTTGTCAAGGGGAGGTCACGTCTGACAAATCTGTTCTTTGAGGAGGTAACAAGGAAGTTAGGCAAAGGAGAACCAGTGGACGTAATTTATTTAGATTTCCAGAAGGCTTTTGACAAGGTGCCACATAGAAGACTATTGAATAAGTTAAGAGCCCATGGTGTTAAGGATAAGATCCGGACATGGATAGAGGATTGGCTGACTGGCAGAAGGCAGAGAGAGGTAATCATAGAATAAAGGGGTCTTTTTCAGGATGGCAGCTGGTGACTAGTGGTGTGCCTCAGGGGTCAGTGCTGGGACCACAAATTTTCACAATATACATTAACGATCTGGAAGAAGGAACTGAAGGCACTGTTGCTAAGTTTGCAGATGATACAAAGATATGTAGGAGGACAGGTAGTATTGAGGAAGCAGGGGGGGGGGCTGCAGAAGGACTTGGACAGGCTAGGAGAGTGGGCAAAGAGGCAGATGGAATACAATGTGAAAAAGTGTGAGGTTATGCACTTTGGAAGGAGGAATGGAGGCATAGACTATTTTCGAAATGGTGAAATGCTTAGGAAATCAGAAGCATAAAGGGACTTGCGAGTCCTTGTTCAAGATTCTCTCACGGTTAACGTGCTGCATTCATGTCGAGAAGACTAGATTACAAGATCAGGGATGTACTTCTGAGGCTGTGTAAGGCTCTGGTCAGACCCCATTTGGAGTATTGTGAACAGTTTTGGGCCCCGCATCTAAAGAAAGGTGTGCTGGTCTTGGAAAGGGTCCAGAGGAGGTTCAGAAGAATGATCCCTGGAATGAAGAGCTTGTCAAGAGGAACGGTTGAAGTCTCTGGGTCTGTACTCGTTGGAGTTTAGAAGAATGAGGGGGATCTTATTGAAACTTACAGGATATTGCAAGGCCTGGATGTGGAGAGGATATTTCCACTTGTAGGAAAAACTAGAACCAGAGGGCACAATCTCAGACTAAAGGGACGATCCTTTAAAACAGCGATGAGGTGGAATTTCTTCAGTCAGAGGGTGGTGAATCTGTGGAACTCTTTGCCGCAGAAGGCTGTGGAGGCCAAATCACTAAGTGTCTTTAAGACAGGGATAGATAGGGTCTTGATCAGTCAGGGGATCAGGGGTTATGGGGACTAGGCAGGAGAATGTGAATAAGAAAAATATCAGGCATGATTGAATGGCGGAGTAGATTCGATGAATCGAGTGGCCTAATTCTGCTTGTTTGTCTTATGGATATAGGACATCCCTGCCTCGTACCCCGGTGCAGAGTAAAGTACCCAGAAATCATATTATTAACGCGAACACTTGCCATCGGCTCCTTGTACAGCAGCCGTACCCACGTCACGAACCTCAGCCCCATTCCAAATCTTTCCAATACTGCCATGAAATAACCCTACTCCATCCGATCAAGCGCCTTCTCTGCATCGTGCCACCACCACCTCCACTCCATTCGCCAGCGACATGATCACGTTTACCAACCTTCTCACATTCAAAAATGCCTTTCCTTCACGAAACCCGTCTGATCGTCTCCGATCACCTTTGAGAGACACCCCTCCAATCCTGCTGCTAGCACCTTTGCCAATACCTTGGCATCTACATTCAATAGGGATATGGGCCTATACCACAAACAATCCACGAAGTCCTTATCCTTCTTTGGCAGCAGGGATATCGAAGCCTGACCCAACACTGTGGCAAGATCCCCCTACCTATTGCATCCTCAAACATTCCCATTATCAGCGGCGCCAACGTATCCTTAAACTTCTTATAATATCCCATTGGGAACGCCACCTCCCCTGACTGCATCCTACCAATTGCCTCATTTACCTCCTGCTCCCCCACCAGCCACTCCAACTCTGCCCAGTCTTCTTGCCCCAATCTTGGGTACTCCAATCCGTCCAGGAACTCCCTCATCTCTCGCTCTGACCTATACAACTTCTTATAGAACTCTTCAAAAACTTTATTGATTTGCTCTGGGGCCACCACTAGCTTCGCCGACTTATCCCGCAACTGCACTATGTCCCTCATCGCAACCTCCCTCCGGAGCTGGCCGGTCAACAAACACCCTGCTTTCCACCCATGTTCATAGACCATCCCCCTCAACTGGTGCACCGCTTTTCCGGTGGACAACCGGTCAGTCAAACTTTGCCTGAAGCTTCTGCCTCCTGGCCAAAAGGGCCGGACCAGAGACCCCACGTACCTCCTGTCCACCTCCAGCATCTCCTCTTATCAATTTTTGGCATTCCTCTCTCTCCTCCTTGTCCACCTTAGCCTTAAACGAGATCACCTCCCCCTGTACTACTGCCTTCAGAGTCTCCCACATCGACTGCAAAACTTCCCCTTTACAATTAAACCCCACATGTTCCTCGATCACCTTCCCAATCTTATCACAAAATCTCCAACCCCCAACAACCCAAAGTCCATTCTCCCCCCCGGCCTCTGAGCCATCCCCTTCTCACATCCACCGAACGTGGCACATGGTCCAAAATCAATATCGCTCAATACTCCAATCCTTTGAACCCAGCCGATATCTCCTTCCCCACCATAAAGAAAGTCTATTCTCGAGTACACTTTATGTACCGGGGAGAAAAATTAATACTCTCGCTCCCTCGGGTGCAAGAACCCTCCTGGGTCCACTCCTCTCATCTCTTTCATGAGCCAGCCAGTGCCGTCACCCTCCCTGCCCGGGGCAGCAAGCAAGGCAGAGACCTATCCACTTTTGATTCCTGCACCATATTCCAGTCCCCCCCAATTATTAACCCGTGGGTGTCCAAATCCGGGATGGCACCCAGCACCCTCTTCACAAACCCTGCATCACCCCAGTTGGGGCCATATACACTCGCCAGTGCCACCACCACCAGCCTCCCCTCTAATGCCCCCGTCACAATCACGTACCTATCACCCCATCCACCACCACCTTCTCCATCTGAAACCTCACCCTCTTGCCCACCAATACCGCTACGCACCTCCCCCACTTTATCTAAATGTTATGCTCTGGCATGCAGCGTGGATTTAAAAAATATATATAGTTTGAAATAGATTGAATGTGATTTTGTACTGCACAAATAAAATTATATGGGGTGCATTCGTTTGAGAACACATCAAGTCTTGTACAAGACTAATAAAATATAAAAAATGTTCGATTCATGTGTACAATACCTTAAATGCTTAAAAGTTTTTTTAAAATTCTAATTTAGTAGGATGTGGGTCGGGTTGAATACTAAATGTGATCACAGACTAAATATAAGACTACACTTATTTTGAAGCATGTTCGAAAGAGAAGATATAAACTGAAACATCTCCATCTCTTCACCGTTTAGGGTCAGCTGCTGAATCATCAGATTTGGTCACCTTATTAATCAAGGGAACTCTGTGAAACGTTGCACTTGTCCAGGAGAGGGGGGGGGGGGGGGGAAAATCAGCAGTAAATTGCTTCTAGTTACTCCTCTGCATCTTTTAGGAGACAACTTCCATGGAGTAGATAATTTGCCCACCAAGCAGGTTTAGAAATAAAGTGTGCAATTCAATGGCCATGAGCTCGCCGCGGCACAGCGTGGCCGATAAAAGCCAGGAAACCCCGCTCCTGGAATCTATCCAGCTTATGATCTCACGAGACGTTTCAATGTAAATCCTGGCCATTGTGGGACAGATCACATTTTGGCAAATCTGCACATTAGAGCGAGACAGCTAGCCTCACTCAAATATGCAGATTCTGGAGGTATCTGAGGCTTTGGGATTCATCACCTTCCCCTCAGACCTTGGGCGAGTGCCGTTCAGAACCGGTCCCCAAAAATGGTGATTAGATGGAACGGCACTCGTGGCGCTCTTCCAGGGGACTGGAGACCCCCATCTGCATGCCCTGGCACTGCAGGTGGTGGCACAAACAGTGCCAGCGTTCCAGGTTGGCACTGCCAAGGTGCCAAAAGTTGCCGTTGTGCTCACACACGATTGGGTCCCTGGAGGTGCCCTGCTTGGGTGTTGGGAGAGGAGTGTGGGGATCCTCCCATATTTCGGTCGGGCTGGTAGTGGGGGGGAAGAGGGGATTGCTTCAGGGGCCAGGGGAGGTCCGGTGCGTGGAGCACCCTACTGTACAAAATGGGGCTGTGCAGCCTTGGCCGCACGTTCCCCATTCAGGCCCCTTATACAACACAAGCTATATGTTGCTTGGCACTGCGAGTGTCAGGACACACGCAGCTAAACGTACTCGCTATGGGACTTTGTTCCCTTTTGGGAGAATCACAACTAAAGTGTTGAGGGAAAGAAAGAGGGAAAAACTAAACAGTCAGAGAGGAGTCAGCTTCAAGACAACATTTTTGCATCTGGGTTTCAAAATAGTGCATTTTTCCAAAGGAAGTCACTTACATCATTGGGAATGGTGAGTTCATGAGTACTGGCTGGGGGATTGGCATCCAAACCTAAGAAAATATGAGGAACTAGTGATTAGCAATGGACTACAGTTGTGGGATATCAACAATGCAATCCTTTCACCTTACACATTTGAATTAGAGACTCAGTTCCCCATAGCCAGGTTTGTTCCTGATCTCTCATGTTCTTTGACTAGTTTATCTTGCTACATGCAAACCAGACTCACATTTCATGATTTTCACAAATATATCTTTAAATTGGCTTTGGAGTAGACTAGAGGGGTTTAATAAATTTACATATTGGAAAAAAAATGGCACAAATCTGGTTGATTTGAGCTTCACTTTGCTTGTACAAGTTACTTATTGATTTCAGTCCATGGATGCACTTTGTGGATCTTCATAAAACAATTGATGGCAAAAAACACAGCAAATAGGCATGTAAACTAAAGCTGCTTCATATATCTAACATCGGGGTTTCATCCTCTAGAATGCATTTCCTTTGAAAAATGCATGCCACGTATCCTGCAGAAAACAATCAACTGCTGTTCAGATCAGAGATGCAGAATTGCAAAAGATTTTCAGATTAATTCTAATCTTAAACTTTTTAGATGTTAAACAAACGTATTCTGTATCTGTTTTTGGTTTTAGGTGGCTAATTGATGACACATTTCCACTTTCAAAGAAGCATAATGGGGAATGGTTAAGTGTAGAGACAAAACAACTCTTGGAAAATTTCCAAAACCACTTTCAATGCAGTTCTTTTGGTGGACGCGAAAGCTTCTACATGCAGAATTGCACCTTATCAAAGGTTGGGCGCTTGACTACTTTGAAATGTTTCCTCTAACTTGATTGCCAGGAATTGCTGAAACAAAAGGATTGTTTCAGTAAAATTTCCAAGCCAGCAATTTATATGCAAAGCATGAGTGTGAGAAACAGATAGAAACAGAGGTCCACAAATCTGGTGTATGATTAAAAGCATTGGTAACTGCCGATTTGTTTGGTAGCTCGTGACAGAAATCCTTCAAATTACAAGAATCTCTTTTACATGTTATCATGTAACACTGGAGTGAAGCTAATTGCTAGCTTTGTGAGAATAGGACTTAAAAGATTTGTTGTTTTGTTCTCAAAATACTGTCTCGCTGTTCAATCTAATCTAACTTGCTTCTGGGTATATCTTTCTTAAGTAATTGTTAGTTGGGTATGTTCACTCTTGTGGTGTTCTCAACTGATTACAAAGGCCGGGAATCTTACTGGAAATCTATTTCCAAACATGAAGTAAATTGTTAGCCTTCAGCTCCTGCACTTTCTATTTGCTACAGGTATAGTTGTTATGGATGAGATGGGATGTCTGCTTGGGGAAGATGTCTTTTATAATAGAATTTAGTGCTGAAGGAGGCCATTCGCCCCATCAAATCTGCACCACCCATTGGAAAGCACACCCTTATTAAGTCCACAGCTCCACCCCATCCCCATAACCCCACCTAACCTTTTTTGGACACCAAGTGCATTTTAACATGGCCAATCCACCTCTTTGGCCTGTGGGAGGAAAGCGGAGCACCCGGAGGAAACCCACGCAAACATGGGGAAAACGTGCAGATTCCACACAGACAGTGACCCAAGTCGGGTATCCCACCCTGGAGCTGTGAAGCAACTGTGCTAACCACTGTGCTACCGTGCCACTATTTTAAGCACTAAGCATGATGGGAGAAAGCTTGTCCAGTTGCATTCTTTCCCTGTGCGTCTAGGTTAATTAAAAAGGCACAGTTAAAGTTGTACTTTTTAATCTTCAACTTTTCAATACATTTGAATACAATTACACCACAGATACGGCAGCTAGTCAGTGATAGGCAGAATTTAATGTGAATGACAATAGTGAGAACTAATTTTCCCAAGGGCTATCAAGTGTAACAATGAATATGTATGTAGCTTCTAACTATATAGTGTGATCTAGTTATTAGCTTATTCTATGCAAATCATTAATCTATTAGGTCTCAATGGGTCTCTGCTGAAGCTTTTAGATTAGGCTCTATAACAGTTACTGCATTCAGAGTACTCAATTATATGATTACCAGAAACCTTTTAAAAGAAATGTGGATAAATATCTGACACAGAAACAATTACAAGGGTACGAAAGGAAGGGCATTGGAAGTAAATGGTAAGCTCTTTCAGACAGGAGGTAATGTGCAATGGCCAAATAAGCCCATCCCATGCTCTAAAATTGAATCGATATATCAGGATCTATTAGATTCTTTAGACATGAAAGATAGATGCAATGCATAAGATCTTGCGCAAAGTAAGGCTAAAACACAAACTGCAGCTTCCTGTGTGATAGCTTTCACTATGCATCGATACTGCATGGCTATCCGTTGTAATTATTTTAAACCTCCATTAGAATTACACATGAACTGGATCATCTCATTACAGGAAACATCCATGCTGAGCAAAGATCCTGGCTGTCAAAAGTACAATGAAATCAGACATTGTTTTTTCACTGTTTTGCAATATTGAAAACCCTTTTTTGCTTTGGGATAACCCAGCAATATGCAGGACAAATCATCTGTTTATATTTGGCTACTTTTTTGCACCTGCAAGACTGCATTAATACCTCAGACATGTAGAATTTGTGAAAATCATTAGAAATGCGTGTAGCTGCTTTGCCGCAGGTTGAAAATTAGCCTCAGGACATTTTTTTGTTTTGAAATGATCAACCATTTTTTGTTTGCAAATTCAGAAATTAAACAGTTTGCTAACAAGGTAAATTTTGATATTTCAAATTACTTTGTCAAACATGGAAACAGCCACTATATGTTTTGTTATTTAGTGCAATTATATATACAGCATGAAACTATTTTTAACATTTAATAGTTGCTCACTCTACTGACGCTAGAAGTAGTCGACGTCGTTGGATTAATGATTTAACTGATCCACATTCAAATTATATATTTATTTCCTTTTATAACCAAAAGCAAGTTATCAATAGAAGAATGATAGAAATTAATTCAATTTTATCTTACAAATTCACTACTCCTGAAGCACTGAATATATACATTCATTGCAATTTGTTTAAAAACTTTGAGAGAGAGAAAGAGAGAGAGAAAGAGAGAGTAGAGAAAAACAGAGGTGCCAAGAAAAGGAGCTGAATAGGGCACTGTGGGTACGTACCAGGGAAACCAGGGGTGGTCTGCCCAAGGGGAGTAAAGGGGGTATGCTGCATAGCCAACTGATGAAGCTTGGTCAACTGCTGGGGGGTAGGAGGGGAAATTAGAACTAACTGATTACTGTACAATAAACACAAACACTACTCTTAAAAACAAAAAAAAATAGAGGCAGTAAACAATGAACCATGCAGCAACATGGCGAACACTTAATTTGATGGAAAATAAGATACTTTTTTTGTAGATTTTCTATGCCCCACACTTTCTTTATGCCCCACCCTTTCTTATTGGCTCTCAACATCAAAAGAATCTGATCAGGAAGACTGGTACAAGTAACTGGGAATTTCTCCTGGCAGACAAGAGGAAGCAAAGGCTCACCCTCAGCTCTGTGAAAAGGCCAGAAATTTGCTGAGGTCTTTCTGAAAGTGGATGCCAGCAAGCCAGGCTTCATCTCGTGCCTATCTGAGAGCTACCGATACCTGCGTGACAAGAGACAGGAGAGAGTCAGCCTCTGTTGGGACTCAAACATACCCCAAGTTCCTGATTCTTCATTACAGTTTTTTATTTCCATTTTTCCTCTCAAGGACTCTGGTCTCCATGCAGGTTCCTTCAGCTGGGAGGATGGGTGAGTAAGCTGCGGACTTCTCCACAAGGTCGATGCCAGCGCTGCTTTATACTCAGCCGACACGAGGCACGCATCCTGTGGAGCAAGATGGCCAGTGTCAGAGTTGCGATGCTCCAATAACATAAGACATATTGCCTTGCTGTCTGATTGAGAACTGAAGGAACTCACTGCAAGTGTGGTCGGAAGATTATCCGAATTTACAGGCATCGAAGAAATTCATCACACGTATAGCTGCAGGATTTGGGTTTTCGGCAGCACTGCGACTCATACTCACGATACAAGGAGAGTTTTAACCACTCAAATAAGGACAGATTGTTTATTTTACCATGCCACACTAACATTTTAGCACCTCACTGCATGGTTGTAAGTGTTTTAAGAACACCCATCAACAAGCACAGCACAGTAACATTTTATGTTACCAAGAGAAAGGAATCAAATGGATACAGAAGTGAGTTTCCCATCCTTCCAAAACTAAGGTGACAAAATATTTTAATAGGTTTAAAATGTGATATCAAGAGCATCAAATGTTTGAAATCTCACTTAGTATGCGTAATTGTGAAGATATTCAATATGTTTGGGAGTGCGAGGTAGAGACACAAATTACAAGCCATATTCCAATTAAACATGATCAAAAGTGGTATGACACACTGACTCATTTCACCACTAGTTTCATATATATACATTTCCAAGGCCATTTGTAGAATTTCAGATGTATCACCAGTTTATACCAGAAGATATATAAATTCACAATAATTCATTAAGAGCCATCAGTAGAAGTAGCAAGTAAGAGAATATCTTGATGCAAATATCAGGTGCAAATATCAGGTAGTGATTTTGTAGGGAGTTACAGGCAATAAAGATGCACAATTAAAGAGGGGCTTGTGAATATTTAAAAGACGAGGACATTCAGTTTTTTTCACATTCTACAGAGGTGGGTGCTTCTTTACTTTGAAACTACATGACGAAAAATTCAAACTAACAGGCTGAAATACCTGACAAAAGATTGGAAAATCATGAAGATATTAAAAGTTACTTAGAAAATTACTGACAGGGAGTGCTTCACATATTCTATTTAACATGGGAGTGCGTTATTTTGGCATCCTTTCTACAAAGGGCATTTTGTTGTTTGAGATGATGCAGCATTTCTTCACTCAGCTGGAATCGCAGAGAATTAAGCCTATTCTTCAGTGTCTGTCACTGAGCCACATCTGGCAGGAACTGCAAGTGGATGAGAAAGAGTAGAAATTCTACCCAGCAATTTGCAGAATAATCCTCTCGGTAATCCTCACTGGGCAGCATAAAAGCTCACCTTATGTCTGAAGTATTTTTAAAATGGCAAGCTATATGTAGCATTGAATAGTGCAGATTAACAAATCACACTTAAGAATTCTCTGGTATCACATTATCTGGTAGGTGCGTTTTACTTGCAGTGTAGAATCAGAGGATTCCTTTTGATGGCACACGTGCCCCTGTAACAGTCACAGCTCTCATCGCTACCACCAGGCGCTTTGCATAGCCCTTTGGTGTAGTGCATAAGCTGATTAGAGAGAATCAAAATAGGTTTGTAAAGGTTCTTTTGAACAAAAATGATTTTAAGTAACTGATATTAAGGAGCAGAATATCTATGGATGTTAATATGGAGTTCTAGAAAGCATTTAACAAGGTTCCACATCAGGGACTGTTAATCATGGAACTGAATGCAAATTATTGACCAGGTTAGGTGGTGGTAGAAGGTAGAAAGCAGGAATAATGGGTATCCACTGGAGTCGGAAAGAAATGACTGGTGGTGTCTCAAAAGAATCTGTGCTCAGGCCTCAACTATTCACTATATTTATTAATGACTTCTGAGAACTCACCAGAGAACCAAATAGCAAAGTTTGCTGATGATAAGTATTGATAAATTGTGTACTCAGGAACATGAGACACAGATAGATTAAGTAGGAAAAACCATGGCAGATAGATTTCAACAGGAACTTCAGTAAAATGAGATGTCATCCATTCTGGGCCAAGCAAAGATGAACCAGAGTAATGGTGAAAAGCTGAGTACACTGCAGTCCAAAGGGATCCATGTCAGAGACAGGCATAAAAAAAGTCAAAAAGGCAATGGGAATGTTAGCCTTTATAATGAGAGGACTATAATAGGAGGGGGGGGTAGGGTTTTACTACAGCTCCACATCTGGCTAGACTACATCAGCAGTACTATGTACACTTTTAAAAAGAATACATTGACTGAGGAAGGACTGCGATGCATATTCACCAGAGTGCTAACAAGAGTTAGATTTTGAGAATAGATCATATAAACTAGTGTGGCAAACTCTGGAATATAGAAGGTTTCGGAGTGATTGGATTGAGATTTATACCATTTTGTCAAGAATCGATATGAAAGATAGAAACTCTTTTTGCTGGTGGAAGAGTCTTCAGAGACAGGAGATCGGAAACCTTAAAACCAGAGCCAATCATTCAGAGGAAAGGCAGGAAACAATTCTTAATCCAGGGTTTACAAGGGAAATTAGAGATAGTATTCGACCCAAGGAAGAAGCATACGAAGTGGCCAAGAAAATAAACAGGTCTGAGGATTGGGAGCAGTTTAGAATTCAATAAAGAAGGACCAAGGGATTGATTAAGAAGGGGCGAAGAGCATGAGAGTAAGTTTGCAAGGAACATAAAAAATGACTGTAAAAGTTTCTAAAGGTACCCGAATAGAAAAAGATTGGTGAAGATAAATGTCGGTCCCTCACAGTCACAAACAGTATAGTAGGGGGATGAAGAAATGGCTCAGCAACTAAATACATACTTTGGTTCGGTCTTCACAAATGAGGACACAAATTAGATACCAGACATGTTGGGGAACGCAGGGATCAATCTTAGTCGAGCAACTGATGGGACTGAAGGCGGATAAATCCCCCGGGCCTGATAATCTACATCCCAGAGTACTCAAGGAACTGGCTCCAGAAATAGTGATGCATTGGTGGTCATCTTCCAGGATTCCATAGATTCTGGAACAGATCCTGCAGATTGGAGGGTAGCTAATGTAACTCCACTACTTAAAAAGGGAGGCAGAGAGAAAACAGGGAGGTAGAGATAAAACAGGGAATTATAGGTCAGTAAGAATGATGTTGATAGTAGGGAAACTTCTAGAATCCGTTATCAAAGATGTATAGCTTAGTGACAGGATCGGACAGAGTCAGCATGGATTTATGAAGGAGAAATCATGCTCGACAAATCTACTGGAATTCTTCGAGGATGTAACGAGTAGAGTTGATGAGGGGAAGCCAGTGGAGGTAGTATATTTGGACTTTCAGAAGGCTTTTGATGAAGTCCCGCACAAGAGGTTAGTGTGTAAAAGTAAATTGCATGGGATTAGGGATAGTGTATTGAGATGGATAGAAAACTGGTTGACAGACAAGAAAGAGTAGGAATTAACGGGCCTTTTTCAAATTGGCAGGCAGTGGCTATTGGGGTAGCGCAGGGATCGCTGCTAGGACCCAGCTATTCATAATATATATTCATGATTTAGATGAGGGAACAAAATGCAATATCTCCAAATTTGCAGTTGACAAGTTGGGTGGGAGGGTGAGCTGCATGGAGGATGCAGAGATCCTTCAGTGTGATTTGGACAAGTTGAGTGAGTGGGCAAACATGGCAGATGCAGTATAATTCAGATAAATGCAAGGCTATCCACTTTGGGAGTAAAAATGAGATGGCAGACTATCAACTGAGTGGCCATAGATTAGGAGAGGGGAATGTGCAATGAGATCTGGGTGTCTACGCATACCAGTCACTGAAGGTAGCAAAGGCGACAAATGGTATGCTGGCCTTCATTGCGAGGATTTGAGTACAGGCGCAGAGATGTCTTGCTGCAATTATACAGGGCCTTGGTGAGGCCACACCTGGAATAGTGTGTGCAGTTTTGGCCTCTTTATTCAAAGAAGGAAGTTCTTGCTCTAGAGAGTGCAGCGAAGGTTTACCAGACTGATTCCTGGGATGGCGGGACTGACATACGAGGAGATATTGAGTCGGTTAGGATTTTATTCGCTGGAGTTCAGAAGAATGAATGGGGAAGGATCTCATAGAAACCTATAAAACTCTAATAGGACTAGGGTAGATGTTGGAAGGATGCTCCGAATGTTTAAAAACATTTTTAGAGTACCCAATTAATTTTTTCCCAATCAAGTGACCAATCCACCTAACCTGCACATCTTTGGATTGTGGGGGGTGAGACCCACGCAGCCACGGAGAAAATGTGCGGGATCAAACCTGTGTCCTCAGCACCGTAGGCAACAGTGCTAACCACTGCAACAACATGCCGCCTTGGATGTTCCCAATGGTAGGTGTGACCAGAACTAGGCGTCACAGTCTGAGAATACGGGGTAGACCACTTAGGACAGAGATGAGGAGAAATCTCGTCACCCAGAGAGTGGCGAACTAGGGAATTCGATTTCACAGGAAGTAGTAGAGGCCAAAATATTGTACGTTTTCAAGAAGCAGTTAGGGCGAAGGTGATCAAAGGATAGGGGTGTGGGGGAAGAGGCATTATTAGGCAATTGAGTTGGATGATCAACCATATTATAATGGGTGACTCCAAATCCAGTGGTGGCAATATTTGGAGTGTCAGTAGTTCCAGGAGCCCAGTTGGGGGGTGAAGAGAGGTTGACGTTATGGCCTTTGCCTCCCTGTTGGCGCGGAGACGGATTTTGCTGGGATGGAGGGACTCGGAACCTCCAAAGCCGGGGGTGTGGGTCAGTGACATGGAAGAGTTTCTTAAGCTAGAGAAGATTAAGTTTGCCTTAAGGGGTTCATTATAGGGGTTCGCTCGGAAGTGGCAGCCGCTCATCGACTTCTTTATGGAAAATTGACCGTCAGCAGGAGGAGGAGGAAGGGGGGGGGGAGAGAAGAGAATGGGGAGGCATGGAAGTGAAGAATAAGGGCAGGGAATGTAATATATGGGTAGCTAGGAGTTAGGGCGGGGAGAAGTTGGTTATGTTATTGTGGGGTTTTTCTGTGTGTCAGACAGTTCTGTTATTTAGAATGTTAAAATTATAAATGTCTCAATAAAATATTTTCTCAAAAAAAAACCATGATCATAATGATTGGCGGAGCAGCCTCAAAAGGGCCAAATGACCGTCTCCTGCTTTTCTATGTTTATGCAAAGTGTGGTAGAAATTTGGAACTCTCACAAAAAGTAGAAGATGCTAGCTCCATTAATAATTTTAAAGTGGAGAAATAGATTTTTCTTGTCAAAGGTACAAATGAATACGGGACCAAGTAAGTAGAATTAAAAAAAAATTAATTTACAAGATATGGGCGCAGCTGGATAGGCCAGCGTTTATTGCCATCTCTAGTTACCCTTCAGAAGGTGGTGGTGAGTTGCTTTCTTGAATTGCTGCAGTCCCCGAGGTGTAGGTACACCCACAGTGCTGTTAGGGAGAGTCTGGGATTTTGCCCCAGAGACCGTGAAGGAACGGCGACATATTTCCAAGTCAGAATGGTGAGTGACTTGGAGGGGAACCTCCAGGTGGTGGGGTTCTCGGGTATCTGCTGCTCTTATCCTTTTAGATGGTAATGGTCATGGATTTGGAAGGTGCTGTCTAAGGAACCGTGGCAAGTTACTGCAATGCATCTTGTAGATGGTACACAAGATTGCCACTGTTCTGATCCTCTCTTTTGGGAGATGGTCATTGCCTGGCACTCGAGTGGCACGAATATAATTTACCACCTGTCAGCCCATGCCTGGATTGTCCAGGTCATGCACATTTGAACATGGGCTACATTATATGAGTCGTGAATGATGCTGAACATTGTGCAGTCATTCACAAACATCCCCACTTCTGACCTTATGATGGAAGGGAGGTCATTGATGAAACATCTGGAGCTCAAATCATAACATCCATAATCAAACTAAATGATGAAAAGGGTTCAATGGGCTGAATTGCCTTCTCTTGTTGCTATGCTTTTAATCATTTCAATACGCAAGTTATGCGTGTATATTAAAATTTGGCCACAAATTTAATTATTTGTCCTGAAAAATAAATACTTCAAGATTTGACATTTGAACCCCACTTCCACTTTGAAACTGAGCAGTTGACCAGTATTTGGATATACAATAGTGTTCATTGGGGTACAAGCCTTAATAATGCCAGGGTATTACAGCTTTATATGGTTCATGCCATCTATTGTTGTTCTAATGAAGATTTCTTTTACTTTTTGTCATTGGCAACAATAATTTCAGTGTTCTATAAGGAGGCACTATTCTGATGAGTCGATGGCTGGGCTAAAAGCAATATTGGTATTTATTTTCCTGACGGATGCAGAGTAACGTAGCTTTAAATGGAATTTGTTCTAATGGAAAATGGCTACACAACTCTGTTCAGAAACATTTATCCCCAAGGGTGTGGAACAATAACCAGAGCATAAGGAGTCACTTCAAGAAAGTGAGACACTTATTTTCCATCAAATACTCTTGTAAACATTACTACAATATAACAAGGTGGTCAGTTAAAAAGTTACTAGAGATCACAAATACAAAAGCAACTAGTGAAATCTTGATATATCATTTCATTATTAATATTCATTAATAGTAATGTAATAATCATGCATTTTATTTTTTTCATTTGAAGTCATGATTAGGGTAGAAAGGGGACAAAACTCACATCTGGGTGTGGAATGGCATACTGTCCCTGAATTGCATAGGCCTGTAGGAGTAAAATGAAAAAAAGAAACATCTTCTTCAGAAGTTCCATGTTTGAGAAATCATCCACAGTTAGCACCACTGCAAGCACCTGAGCTTTGTCTAAATCCCCTACTCTGAAATGCAGGATGTCTCAGCAAAGGTTTTGGCCAATAAATTTAAAGGAGAAAAGCATGAAATTCCACTGTATTTCTATTGGTGGGAATTTTGAGCTGGCAAGACACAGGATTAGCAGTTATTTATGCAGTTCCCATTTCAATTTAGAAAGTGGCAACATTTTCTCAGCTAAACCACGGATCATGAGTGAACTATTTCAAGGCATTAGCCAGCTGGATATTAGTGCTTGCCATCAGTATGAAATAGTGGTTGCAGTTAAAATGATAACCCAAAGCACTTCAAATTACTGAGCTATGTTTTGTAAACATCCAATCATCCCAGAGGAAGGACTTCCCAGTTAGTTTTCACCACCAATTTTCTCAAAGCTTGTTTTGCACTACATATACACATAGACATTCTAAAGGCTGTCCATGTCACTGAGACTATGCACTTGTTCCATTTGTATTAATTTTAGTGCATTGAAGAACGTATGGGGGCAGGGTGTGGCTGGTCACAGTAAAGGTTTTGCAGTAATATGACCAGCAGTGCAATCATGTCATCACACTTTTAAAAAAATCTTTATTATTGTCACAAGTAGGCTTACATCAACACTGCAATGTCGTTACTGTGAAATCTCCTAGTTGCCACACTCCGGCGCCTGTTCAGGTACAGAGGGAGAATTCAGAATGTCCAATTCACCTCACAAGCACGTCTTTTGGGACTTGTGGGAGGAATCCTGAACACCCGGAGGAAACCCACGCAGACACAGGGAGAACGTGCAGACTCCGCACAGACAGTGACCCAAGCCGGGAATCGATCCCAGGTCCCTGGCGCTGTGAAGCAACAGTGCCACCCCTATTACTATTTCATTATTAAAACAAAGGCAAATATATGAAACTAAAACTGTACAGACAGTTGTGTAATAGGAAACCAAACAGCAACTCTAGTACAACATTGCTACAACAACCATGTGCTGCAGAACTTTCAGGGAACGTTTGCTCCAAGAATCAGATTCTGGGCTAAAACAGCAGTTAGGTGACAATTTATTGGCACTAAAACACGACCCTGTAAATCTTGGAAAAGTGTGCAGTGAATGACAAAAAAAACCTCTGGATGCTCACTGGGCGTAATATGGAAGTTGGTACACTTATTCAAAAATAGTACAGGAACAAAAACTTTTTTAAAACTACTTTCTTAAGCCAGTGACCAGGATAGCTATGTACTGTATGTAGGACAACACTGCTGTAGGGTTGTAAATAGTTCCTGCACAATGCATGAATACTGAAAGCAGCCCAGTTTGTGCGTAGGAAATATTTGCACATTTCAGCATATGCAGCTGCTTTTGAGCTAGTCTGAGATTTTGAATAGTTTTTGCATTATGTAGGTGGAAGTGTCTGTACCATTACACCTCAATATTGGCCCTGACACAGCACCATTGCCTTTTCTCACTTGCAACATTTTGTATTAACTTGCACATAACATTTCAGAAAAATTAAACATCGCGTCTGTCACATAAACAATCTCTTACACTTATCTTGTGCATAGGTTGCTTTGACTGCCATCTTAGTGGAGCAGGGACTTTTCACCATGAGGTCTAAAGCTGACTAAAGTCTACTACAATTCAGCTGGGAAGTCCCAGTTCAAACTGTCCATGCTCTCTCTCACACCCCTTGATCACTATTTGTTAACTAACGATCCAGCTCATTTAATTAGCTGAGGCTGCTAATTTTGCCGTTCTGTTTTGTCGAAATTGCCTGTACAACGTGGCTCTTCTGAAGAGTCTGTGCTCTGGTTGTAGATCTTGTGCCTATGTTAGTGCAGAGTTTATTTATAATCATTAAATCTAAAGATCTGTGCATGTATACTAGATGACAGAAGTAAAAATAGGAGAAAGTGAAAAATAGTTCAGATTGAAATTATACAAAGAAGTGATTACAAAAGCAGAGCAAGTTCTGATGTAGACAACCTTGTATTAAAATTACCTTATTGAACAGCGATCTTCAATTTAGCTACAATTACTTCTGCCGGGTTAACATACAAATATGCTATTATAAACTATATCTGCAATAATAGGGTGTTATCATAACCTGTCTTTCAGTAGTGTGTCTGACCATCACTTTCCAAAATCTCTTTTACCACACATCCCTGGGATCTTCTCTTGTATTACACATCCTTGGGATCTTTTCTTGCTACACACATCTACATTGGCAGTATATGCCTTGGCAACTGCCAACGGAACTTTACAGTAAGCCCCATTGGTAAACTCCTGTCAAAAGTACAGCACCAATGTGAATCGTGCTTCCTGCACACAACAGCATTTCAAAGAATTATCTATTGTTTATTGCTGCCTTTAATATAGCTGGCTGTTATCCCTTTTCACTAAAAATCTTCTCCATCTCCCTTTTTCCAGGACATATCAGTTTCCCCCCATCTATAACAGCAGATTGCAGGGCTACTTTGGTGGAGCATAAACGCCAATATGGTTGGGCTGAATGGCCTACTTTAGTGGACAGCACTGTAGCATTGTTTCTTCACAGCTCCAGGTTTCCCATGTTCGATTTCCAGCTTGGGTCACTGTCTGTGCGGAGTCTGCACGTTCTCCCCATGTCTGCGTGGGTTTCCTCTGGGTGCTCCGGTTTCCTCCCACAAGTCCCGAAAGACATGCTGTTAGGTAATTTGGACATTCTGAATTCTCCGTGTACCTGAACAGGCGCCGGAATGTGGTGACTAAGGGCGTTTCACAATAACTTCATTGCAATGTAAGCCTACTTGCGACAATAAAGATTATTATTATTATTAGTGCCATAAATTCTATGCACTCCTATCTCGGTCTCTTCATTAGCAGTGGATAGAAGCACAAAATTAGCTGTTCATATTTCCATGGTGAGTTATCAGACTTCCACATAATACTATGTATGATAAAATGGCAAAAGTAGCAACCACTGGAAAACTGTAGCTACAATCCAAAAACTCTTTATGGTACAGCACACGTCAAGAATGTGAGGCACTGCAGTCAACATCATCAGGCTTTTCATAAGTATCAGAGAAGCCTGCATACTCAACTTGGTGCAATGGAGGCACATATGTCACCATGTACAATTTAAATAGGATAATTGGTTAGCATAATGGCCTCTAGATGGTATCCAATCTCAAAACGTTTCAACCGACTACTATGCAAACACTGCTATAGTTAAGTCATATATTTTCCCAAATTCCCTTTTGGTTGGAGAGCAAAGCACTGTAGTCAGAAAATCCTATGGTTCTTAGCACTGACATATATTTAATTAAAACATCTCAATAAATGTTTATTACTCCAAATTAGCTGGAAGTTCTAACTGGAGCATGGACCATTCCAACTACGAGCCAGTTAATTGGCGAGAAAGCATTAGTAATATCTTCCAATCCTGAATCAGCAGTTGCATCCATTGCTGAATGTCAGTAAGAGAATTTTAAAATAGCTTGAAAGGTTTCTGGTTTCAAAAGATGCGATAATTGCTCAACATACAGACAATATCTTTGCTGAGACAAGCTACACATTTGGGATGTTCTGAAACTATTCAACAATTGTGTTGCATGCACACGTAAATATTCAAGTGGGAGCATGGATAGACACGCGGACACAAAACCCCAGGCCACTCCCCCCCCCCCCCCCTTACACACACACCACTCCCTCCCTCCCCCCACACACATACACCACTCCCTCCCTCCCCCACACACATACACCACTCCCTCCCTCCCCCCACACACATACACCACTCCCTCCCTCCCCCCACACACATACACCACTCCCTCCCTCCCCCTCCCCACACCACTCCCTCCCTCCCCCGCACACACCACTCCCTCCCTCCCCCGCACACACCACTCCCTCCCTCCCCCGCACACACCACTCCCTCCCTCCCCCGCACACGCCACTCCCTCCCTCCCCGCACACGCCACTCCCTCCCTCCCCTGCACACGCCACTCCCTCCCCCGCACACGCCACTCCCTCCCCCGCACACGCCACTCCCTCCCCTGCACACACCACTCCCTCACCCCCACACACTACTCCCTCCCCCCCACACACTACTCCCTCCCCCCCACACACTACTCCCTCCCCCCACACACACCACTCCCTCCCCCCACACACACCACTCCCTCCCCCACACACACCACTCCCTCCCCCACACACACCACTCCCTCCCCCACACACACCACTCCCTCCCCCACACACACCACACCCTTCGCCCCCCCACAGACACCACTCCCTCCCCCCCCCCACACGCACACCACACCGCCCCCCCCCCACACACACCCACACACCACTTACCCCACCTCCTCCCTCCACACATACACCACCCCCCCCCCCCACCTCGTCCCGGCCACCCACACACACACCCGCCCCCTCCCCCTTGCCCCCCACGCACCCGCCCCCCTCACCCTCCACACACCTGCTCCACTCACCCCCCCACACCTGCCCCCTTCCCCTTGCTCCCCCACCCACCCACACCAGCCCCTCCCCCATGCTTCCCCACCCACCCACCCCATCCCTCCCCCTTGCCCCCCCCCCCCCACCCACACCACCGCCTCGCCCCCACCCACACGACTCCCTCCCTTCTTGCCCCACACATACACAGAGGCGCCCCCTTGCCACACAACACACCCAACCCCCCATGCCACACACCATAGTCAACACCCCCCCCCCCCCCCCCCCCGCCTGGGCTCTTTCTCTCCTCCCCCTACCACCACCCCGACATACACCACCACACACAGTCTTCTAAGCAATTTCTGCCACGGTTCAGTGGCCATTAGGATACAACATGCAAGTGAAGATGAGAAACCTGAATGCACTAACAGGCAGTGGCTGGTGCTGCAGTAAGAGGCTGAGGTTGGCTGCGGAGGCAGAGAGGGGATCTGCTCTTACCTGGCCACCTGCAAAAATGACGGGGGCAGAGGCGGGCTTTGGGCGGTAGGGAATGGTGGCACCTTTCGGTGGGGACTAGGAGGGACAGGGAAAGCATGTTAGAAACAGCATTAGAACAGGTTCATTTCTGGAAAAAAAAGGTAAATTTAATCACAAATCAGAAAATACGTAATAATTGCAAACACTTAATTGCAATTCGCCTAGAATTCAGATAAATGTAATCACAAGGTTAGAGTTATAATTTTTTTTAAACCCTGAAACATAGAATCTGTCAGTCATACAGAATAAATTATTCAATGCTGTTCAATGCTCTGTTTTGTCCACATGTAAACAAAACGTCATTCGAAAACACCAACCATAATTTGCCTCTATCTCTTCACTGCCCTCCGTCACCACCCCACCCCTCCCCGCTCCCACCTCAACTCCCTCCCCACGAATAAAAACAATTTGGACAAAGCTATAATGCTCCTCCTATTTCTATCTCGCTCTGAAAATATATTTCAAAAGCAAAGGAGTAACAAACAGGGATTGGTGGTACCACGTGATATCAATCCAAGAACCTAGGAACAAAGATGTATTTGGGATGTTGCAGGAATGGAAACTCACTGCAGCTTCAATTGTTTTCTCTACAAATCCACCTTGATCAATGTAAAGTTCCTGCACAAAACAGGGTAGGGAATAATTTCAAACTGCAACTGCAAGCTCAAAGTGGCTGTAAAGATAGGTAAACAAAGTTGGTAGGGTGGTAAAGGTATTCTGCGGAGGTTGAAACAGAGAAGAGGCAGCTGTACTCTGGACCCAACCTATTATATGTTTGTTATATAATTGTTTGCGGTCGCTGCATGCCTCAACTTGCCAGCATGCACCTCACCTTTCAATAGATCAAGTTTACCAATATGTTTATTTGAACGGATTGCAACAACTATACCTGCAGGCGAGAGATTGGGAATTTTTGTAAATTCATTCCAAGAGCAATCAAGCGGAGGCTTTGCCAACCTTATTTTACACAGTATCTTTACATTTTTCAAGATTTTCTAAATAAAAATGTGAAACTACAATCAGCTTCTATTTCAAGATTAGAGAAATTGAACATTTGTCTGTGCCAAGCGACACCCATCAAGCACTCTCTGGCAGCTACCATTGATCAGATGCAATGCAGAATTCTGACATTTTCTGATCACTTTTACATATAGTTGCTGTCTGCTGGGTGTCAATGATGCTGAAGAATCATGGATTAGGGTGGATTTTCTTTTTGCCAATGATTAAACAAAATTTACATCATTAGGTACAGTTGGTCAACCTGGATAAATTACACTCTTAATAATCCCTGTGACGATTCACAGTTTAATAAAGTAACTGAAGATTTCAGGAAAATATCCTCTAAAATATTGTGGCTGGGTATGGAAATAAGATTGCTCACATTTGAGGTGGTGTAAAATTGTGAAATACTGAATCTAATCCCCAATTTACAACAAATTGCCCCTTACCTCACCAGTCTCCTTTAGCAATTGCATTTTGCACTATTTGCTGTTTTTCACTTCAATCACAGTGGAATTGTGGCAAAAGTATTTCAATATACTTTGAAGTTTAATGGAAATAAATGCTCCGCCATACAGTACTCTATTTTCAGACTAGAATGCAACTTAGTCAGTGTCAGCAATTTATGATTACTGCTAATACTGCTTATTATTGGTGGAAGATTGTTGCTTAGAATGGGAGAAACAGATTCACAAAATGCAAATATAACAAGTATTAGTTCCATCCTCAAGAGACACCTCAATATCACTAACCTTCACACAGGGTGCTGAGAATGGGAAAGGTAAGAAGATGAAGTGAACGGTCCTCCATCCTGCAATCAATCTGGCTTATAACCTTTTTAATCCCAGGAAGATTCCTCGTGTCCCACTGGTCTCAGAACCAGAATAAGCTGACTTGACATGATTGGTGATTGCAGTGTGAAATTTATTTCACTTTTACATTCACACCTAGCCGCAGAACTGGCAAGTCTGATGAAAGTTTATTATGTAAGACCCATACTTGTAGTTTCCTGGGTCATATTCAAAGTACCTCCCCCACCTATCATTTGTCTAATGTGAAATCATCTATCTCGAATACTAGCATGCTGTGATAACTAACTTTGCCATAATTAAAACAGAAACGTAGGAAAGATTGTGCTTGTAGTTTTGGAAAGAGCCCAGATTGGAGAATCGCTCTTTGGAACAATTATTTTCCAGGGCACAAAGCTATGCTTGCATTTCTGAAGTACAAATGAAGGAACGGAAGTAACACCATTTCTCTTTGAATTTGGCAGAGTTGAGGGAATGATGCTCCTTGCAGATTACCTCAAAATAAAAGAACAGGAAATGTTCCCCAAGGTTGTAGGTTTGTACATTATCTTCGGCAGATTTCTTAATAAATGCATGTAATGAGGATAGCATGGCGGCGTAGTGGTTAGCACTACTGCCTCATGGCACCAAGGACCCGGGTTCGATTCCTGCCCTGGGTCACTGTACGTGGGGAGTTTGCGTGGGTCTCACCCCAAACACAGAAATATGTTCAGGGTAGGAGAATTGGCCATGTTAAATTGCCCCTTAATTGGGTACTCTAAAGTTATATAAAAAAATAAATGCATGTAGTATGCGTATGGTTTACAGTAGCAGCTTTATGCCAGTTCAGCTTTGATAGGGGTTTCATCTTAGCATGAAGATAGGAGTTTCATCTGAGCATGAAGATAGTGAGACTATAGACGGATATCAGAACCACTAGTTTGGCCGCCAGCGATACTACATTTAAAATAACAAAATGTGATTTCCAGAAAAACTTTTCTTAACTCAGTTTATAATATAATTTGAACATTTCTGGTGAAGAATAAAAGTCCATCAATCAATTCTACATCATCATACTACAATGAATATTCTTTCGAATGCAACTCCTCTGACAGCAAGCAACTCATTCACGGAGTAATTAGTTGGTGAATATGGTTTGTACATAAGAATGATCAAAAACAAATGCTTTTAAGTGGTGGGATAATCAGATTATTGAAGTGTCATGGGAATGTCACTTTAATAAATGTTTGTCTTCTCAAGTGGCTGCAGTGATGTCAGTGTGTGGGTAGAGCTGGGTTCGAGCTCTGCTTTTTACTTTCGCTTTGAGCTGGAAGCTGTTTTGTCACTGAGTTTTAGTTTTGTTTTCAGTTGGAGAGTTGCATTCAAACCAAGGTGGTGTATTTTGGGTCTCTCTCTCTCTGCAGGCTAAAGAATGTCTCCAGATCACTTGATGATTTCAAAGTAATCCCCGTTTCTGTAAGGATTGCAAACCTACTGTCTTTGTAAAAAAGGATTTTTGACTTATGGATGTTGTTAGGAAAGTTATGAAAGGTTACCTGTAGAGTATTGTATCTTGGGGGGAGGGGGTATCAGTGTTGGTAGTTGATAAGATGTTTACTGTGTGTTTATAAAATGATAACTGGATTCATAGAATAAACATTGTTTGTGTTTAAAAATACTTTATATCTCTGTTGCATCACACCTGTAAAGTGGGCCCTTGTACTCCCCATAACCAAAATCTATTCAAAGTTGTAGGTCAGGTTAACTCCAAGATATACTTTGGTGTTCTCTAAACCCTGGCCCATAATAGAAGATTAAATGGAAATATGGCCATTCCATAACCTTTTGATTCTGACAGTATAGTATTCTACGAGTTAATAACACCCCCCTCCCTCATGTATGTATTTTGTGGATTCTGGAAATGTTCAAGAGGAAAGTATGCCCGCCTGCGTTTGCTCATGTTAACCAGAAGCTAACTCAAACCAATTTTATGGTTAACCATGAAACTAGTAACATTTTGTTTATTCTAAATAATACTTTCCTTTATCGCCATTTCATAATTAATTTATTTTTCCTCCATATTAAAGCATAATCTTGCATATGTTTAATATGGCCACTGACGAAAGATGCTGCCAATCACCGCAGTCACAAAACATTGCTGCAGGAATTCCCGAGGGTGGTGTCCTATGCCCAACCATGTTCAACTGCTTCACCTTGACCGTGCCTCCATCATAAGGACGGAAGTGGCTGAAGAGCACCACTCTCAATTCCTCAAACACTGAAGCAATCTCTGCCTTTTTGCAGCAAGACTTGGACAACATTCAGGTTTGGGTTGATAAATGGCAGGTACATTCACACCACACAAGTGGCAGGCAATGACCATCCCCAACAGGAGAGAATCTAACCATCTCCCCATGACATTCAGCGGCAATATCATCACTGAATTCCCCACCATCATCCTGGGGGCTACCATTGACCAGAAACCGAACTGGATCAGCAAAATAAATGCTGTGGCAGGTAACAGGTTGGGGTCAGAAATTCATCTCACTCCTCAAAGCCTCTCCACCATGGCACAAAGGCACAAGTCAGGAATGCAATTAAGTATGTTCCACGTGGCTAGATGAAAGCAGCTCCAACACCATGGAATCGTTGGCCTGGTCAGCAAGGCTCAAAAGCCATGGTTGAATAAAAGAGTGTTATTTATATATTTAAAAATGTGACTGGTGCTTCGAGTTATTTATGCTTCATGCCTAAGTACTCTATAGCTGTTATTCTACAGTGAAAATTCTCCAACCTAGGCTCTTATCCCCACCCACAACTGTAATAAAACAAATGTCAAGTAAATGGTTCTAAATATCGCTCCTAATCTTTATGAGACGCGGAAATGACGGGCTAGCCATTGAGAGTACTCATACCTACTGGAGTAATAATCCTCTTGATAGTTCAGTGGACTAATGATTGAGGGGCTAACTTGGAAGGTTCATTATGAATATACCAGTAGAATTCCTACTCAAGTATCCATATGTGGACTTTAAAGGGCAAAAAGTAGAATGGAGAAACTAGAATAAAAATTAATGGAAGAAATAACCTAGATTGCATCTGTGTATCGTGAACTATCTAAAAAAAAGACAAGGGAGAAAAAATAGAACAGACTTTGTTTGGGGAACAGTAAGACTGATGGCAGGATATCAAACTTTCATCGGATCTATTTGCACTTCATGACTCCTTTGTGTTACAAAATAATTAAACTAGACATCCTTAGGCACGTTGATCTCCGTTGCTGTAATACAAAGTAGTACCATCCCAAAAGATTGCCATTACTTCCTCCTTAAAACTTGCTGATTCTGATGCTCGCCTTATACTCTACCTCCAGCATCACCACACATATTTGCTTCACACACTGAATGATAGCATCTGGCATCCCAGAGATTGTCACAGCACGCTCAGTGGAATTAGGCAGCATGTCCCCTGCCACCTGGACTTGAGCCCCTGTCGACTGGAAAGAATAGAAAAAGATATATGGGTTAAAGCCACAGATGTGATGCCAGAATCTGGAAAAAATGCTAATCATTCTACAACAATAATTTGCATTAGCAAGTCCTTTGTGCCAGTTTAGTGAAACATGCCTACATTATGCAGATACTGGAAAGAAAATACAGAGAGAACACAGCATCATTTATTTCAAGCCTGATTAAGATCATAACCTATTAACGTAAAATGAATTAACAAATGTTAAAATATATGCAAAGTTTAATATGCTTAGATAATGCAAAATTAAATTCCAATATCACTTCCTTCATCGCAAGATAACATTCATGTTTAAAGGACATAAATTGAGCAAAACAAATTCTAACCAGTTAATAATTTATGGGTAGCAGGTTAGCACAGTGGTTAGCCCAGTTGCTTCACAGCTCCAGGATCCCAGGTTCGATTCCCGGCTTGGGTCACTGTCTGTGTGGAGTCTGCACGTTCTCCCAGTGTGTGCGTGGGTTTCCTCCAGTGCTCCGGTTTCCACCCACAGTCCAAAGATGTGCAGGTTAGGTGGACTGACCATGATAAATTGCCGTAAGTGTCCAAAAATGTTAGGTGGGGTTACTGGAATAGGGTGGAGGGGTGGGCTTAAGTGGGTTGCTCTTTTCAAGGGCCAGTGTAGACTTGATGGGCCGAATGGCCTCCTTCTCCACCGTAAATTCTAAGATACTTCATTGCTGACTTTAACTGTTTACGTACTTTTTTTTATGGTAGTTAATACCATTAAATCACTTTTGTTTATGAACAATCATACTCTTCATTATCATTAAAACAATCTTATCTTGATTTCTTGAAATGAATGAGTTTGCTCTGGAATCAGTCTAGGTTATGGCTTTTTGACCAACGACAATGGAATTTCATAACTGATTTACAAGAAACTTTCCAGCAGCAGATGAAGAAAATGTTGTTGTCGCCTTTGGAGCTGAAATAGTAGTGTTGGTTGGAGCATTGCCTTCCTGTCTGCAATCGTTAAACCACACACTAACATATATTGAATCTGATTTCCCAGGTCATTTATTGACTTACTAGCATGAGTTCTGCAGCTCTAGAGCAGTAGAAATGGCAGCACTGCTTGCCTTTGGTTCCCAGTCACAATCTCTCAAAATTTGGCAGGGGTCCTTAGGAACATTACCTGCAGCAGGAGCTTGGAAGTGAAATGAATGTCTCACAAAAAACTGGTTGAAAAGGACTGTTTTAGTGACATATATAGCAGCAGCAGGGACTTCAGTTATATGGAGACTAGAAAAGCTGGGATTGTTCACCTTGGAGCAGAGAAGATTAAAGGGAGATTTAATAGAGGCGCTCAAAATTATGAAGGGATTTGATAGATGAAATCATTTAATTAAATTAGCAGGAAGGTCAATAAGTAGAAAATACAGATTTAAGGCAATTTCTTTGAGAACTAGAGGGTAGACAAGGAAATTTATTTTGAGAGTTGTGACGCGCCACTTGAACGATTCCATAGTAACTTCCAAAAGGGAATTGGATATACACTTGAAAAAGGAAAACCTTTTAAAAGATATGGAGAAAAAAGGTGAGTGCAACTAACTTGGTTAGATCTTTCAAAGCAGTAACACAGGCACAATGGCTTCCTTCTGTTCGGTATCATTCAATGATACCAAATCGTCTTCTCTGGCTGCAACCAGCCATTATGCCATTGGAAGTGCAACAAAAATGCCACACATGGTTTCTGACCATCTCAAAAACAGAACATCCAGAGCCCAGCTGAAAACTGGCCATTCAATTTCATCATGAACAGGTGAGACCAGATAGCAAGACATCTCGGATTGTAAACAATGACCATCTGTCTCAGAGTTGGTACTACACTGGCTGCGATGACACTACAATGTGCCATGTTATAACTTAACAGGGAGCATTACACCTGAAATAAAACATTCCACTAAGGTCAAACGTGATTAAATGGGGGACTGAGTTATTTTGGAGAGAAAAGCTGACCTCGCGAATTTCTTTTATCTTGGAGCCTCCTTTTCCAATCAGTGATCCGCACTGACTGGCTGGTACAACAAGTCGCAGGGTCACAGGTGGTTTACTTGTGGCTGTACTGTTCGACATTGAATTGTCAATATCCTGAAATTGCAAACAGAATAGTTTTGGTTTAATATGTTGTGCTATCGTTCTAAAATAATCAGCTCAAATATTAATTACTGGTATCAAATCTGTGCTATGACATTTAGAAGCTTGCAGCATTTAAGTATAACTTGCTCTTACTGTGTGACTCCTCAAAAACTCATTATGGTATGATACAGATCATTGAAATGCATTGTTTAATTTAGCCATCAGAAATTAGTTTATACTTTTCCATTGACCATAAAACTACCATGAAGAGAACTCATAAAACAGTTCCCTTTTTACTGCATTTAATAGTGCTGGTTTTGGGCAGCATGGTAGTTAGCATTGCTGCCTCACACCACGGAGGACCCGGGTTCGATCCTGGCCCCGGGTCACTGTGGAGTTTGCACATTCTCAGTGTTTGCATGGGTCTCACTCCCACAACCCAAAGATGTGCGGGCTAGGTGGATTGGCCATGCTAAGTTGCCCCTTAATTGGAAAAAAAAAAGAATTGGGTACTGTAAATTTTTTCTTTTTTTTAAAATAGTGCTCGTTTTAGTTTTGAGCTCCACAGCTCAAACTCCAGATTTCTCATAAAAATGCAGCAGAATAATTCACAAAAGAGAAGAAATTTACACAAACGACATCTGTTTCTTTCAACTATTTCCTACCTTCTGAAGAATGGTCCCAATTTCACTATTAAAATTTCACGCAAATAGTCTCTTACCTCCTCAAACTTAAAAGCGATCATTGCAAATGCTTTGAATATTGCATCAGTTGGGCCTGTGATGGTTACAATTCTCTCGGGACAATTTCCTTCAGAGATATTAATGCGCGCACCACTCTGAAACAGTCACAAGATGTCCAAGTTACTGCAGGAAAGCCAATCAAATTACCTCGCAGAAGCATGGAAACTCAAATAAAGATCACCTAGCAACAGTTCACTTACCTCCTCACGCATCTTTTTTACAGTCTCACCTTTCTGAAAGAGATAATATACAAATCATGTGTGTCCATATATGTTTACATGGGACTGGTTTAGCACAGTGGGCTAAACAGCTGGCTTGTAATGCAGAACAAGGCCAGCAGCGTGGGTTCACTTCCCGTAGCGGCCTCCCCGAACAGGCGCCGGACTGTGGCGACTAGGGGCTTTTCACAGTAACTCAACAGCCTACTTGTGGCAATAAGCGATTATTATTATTACATGCTAATCTAGCAACATGATAACACTACAGCACATAATATCTGTGGATAAGTGTTTAAAATAGCATTGTACAGCACCTTGTCCATGGAAATAATTTATTGCTTGCAGACTTACATCCAAATGACAGGAATTCATTAGTGTGTAGCAATTGTAATGGGTACAAACAACAATCATCACTTGTATCGGCTAGAACTAAAAAGGTATCGTTATTCAAGCCATACAAAAGAGTTGGAAAAGTTTCTCCTTGAGCAAGGACAGTAGGTATGAAAAATTCCTTTTAAAGAAACTAGACGTTAGCTGCAGATGCATGAAATATTTATGCATTCACTATGAGATTGCATCTATTTGATCAGTTTTACCAATAAACACAAAGTAAAATATTATCATTACAAACCTTTCCGATGATGCTTCCAACTTCCTGCAAGATAGAGAAAAATTATTAATGCTTATCTGTAGACCAATTTCACAAAATTTCTTGTGAAACATTAAGTTGTTTTCAACAAATGTCTCAACCATTGCTTTAAAATATTGCAGAAACCAAATACATTCAATACTAACCAGTTTGATACCCAAGAATCTAAGCCTCCAAGATTCTGAATTTGACCGCTACTCGATTTTATAAAGAAAATGTAATAGTTCAGTGGGTTTGTGAAAGAAACAAATCCCATTGAACTAAATTCAGTCAAAAGAGTCAGAAGAAACATAATACAGTTCCATGCTTTCTAGGAAATAGCAAGGGCAAGGGTGATGCAGAGAGATGGAAAGGGAAGGAGATGCACGAAGACGAGGAGTGAAGATAGACAGTAAGATCGACAGAAGGAAAAGCATGTGTCAGAGAGCAGTGGCAATAGAACATACAGTGCAGAAGCTGGCCATTTCGCCCATCGAGTCTGCGCCAACCCTTGGAATGAACACCCCACACCTCCACCCTATCCCCGTAACTCCCCACTTATCCTTTTTGGATTCCAAGGGCAATTTAGCATGGCCAATCCACCTAACCTGCACATCTTTGGACTGTGGGAGAAAACCGGAGCACCCGGAGGAAACCCACGCAGACATGGGGAGAACGTGCAGACTCCGCACAGACAGTGGCCCAAGCCGGGAATCGAAACTGGGACCCTTGAGCTGTGAAGCAATTGTGCTAAGCAGTGTACCACCGTGCTGCAATGTGTGAATCAGTGCAAATGAGGGTAGAGGTGGAGGGGAAAACAGAGCATGAAGAGTCTGGTGGGTGGAGGAGCCAAAGCAATGGGATGAGGCCATGTACCAATGAGAGAATTTGTTACCTTCAAAATAATGAGGAACAAGTGCCAGAAATGAAGTGGTGCCAAGGCAGTGTGCACCAGAATGAAGTTGTAAACAGAGGAATAAAGGGAGAGCGGTGCAGTGATATAACCAGAAGCATTCAGCTGGGGAGAAAGACAGAGATAGTTAGTCTAAAGTCACTGCTGCTTTTGTTCACGTATGAGGCCCAAGTTGAGGACTAACAAAAGTCTCTGAAGTTTTTCTTTCCTGCTTGTGCTCTCAGTTGGAGGTATGTAATATCACAGCATCGTGAAAGGGCAAAATTCTTTAGATTCAGCTGATTACCAACCAACTGACATACAGCACAGCAGGTAACACTGTTAATCTGTGCTTGGAGGGGAAAGCAATGATGCAACATGGCAGCCTTATCTCTTATTTGGAAACTTCAGGCTGAATCAACTTCAAACATGAGCCAAATAGGATAGGAAGTAATTTTCCTCCTTCACTTGCTGTCAGGAAGAACTGAAGTCCATACGAGGTCTAGGGTGAGAGCTCCTTAATTCAAAGAAGTGCACCATATTCAGTAATCCTTGCGTTCGACTGACAAACGTGCAATGTCAAAATGGGAAATACGTACTAGTCTCACTGAAGATTGAATAAGGTTGAAGATGTAATTGTTTAAAAAGTTGTGTTTTTTTAATAGAACTGTACAGGACTTGCATAAGAATTGAGCGACTTCCCTACTTCACTTTCATCAGATTGGTACAGCATGGAAAAAATTGAAATGGTGACATTTCACTACCGCTTTATTGAATTTGTTTCTTTTCAAACGCTTGGTTTCTTCTGAATTGAATTTGAAAGGAATTAGATTTCTTGTCACATGTACAGAGGTACAGTGAAAAGTATTGTTCTGCGTACTGTCCAGACATATCGTTCCATGCATGAAAAAACATAGGACATACATCAATACACTATGTAAACACACAGACAGGCATCAGATAAAACATGCGGAGTGTAGTACTCAGTAGAGAAGATGTGTGAAGAGATCAGTCCAGTCGATAAGAGGGTCATTCAGGAGTCTAGTAACAGCGGGGAAGCTGTTTTTGAATCTGTTTGTGTGTGTTCTCAGACTTTGTATCTCCTGCCCGATAGAAGAGGTTCAAAGAGAGATTAACCCAGGTGGGAGGGTCTTTGATTATTCTGCCCGCTTTCCAAAGGCAGCGGGAGGTGTAGACAGTCAATGTATGGAAGGTGATTTGGCGTGAATGTTCACGACTCTGTAGTTTCTTACGGTCTTGTGCTGAGCAGTTGCCATACCAGGCTGTGATGCAGCCAGATAGGATGCTTTCTATGGTACAATGTGGACATATAGAATTTATTTTGTGGGAAAAAAAATTTCCTTCTCCTTTTTCACATTTTCATCCAAATTTACACCCACCAACAATCAACGTTAACAAATACAATGATAATCCCCCGGCCAAGAATCCCTTCCTCCCACCAACCCCCAAACAATCCTCACATTTTAAATCCAAACGAAAAAGAATCAGGAATCTACCATCCACCCATATATAGTCACCAACAACATACAGTCCAACCCTCCCCCACCCCCCCCCAATGTTCGATGTCATCGAATTCTTGAAAGTGCATAATAAACAGAGCCCATGAATTGTAGAACCCTCCATACCTTCCCTCAACTCAAACTTCACCTTCGAATGTTAAAAACTCCAGCAGGTCCCCCCCGCCACGCCAGGGCACAGGGTGGAGAAACTGACCACCACCCCAACAGGATCTGCCTTTGGCCGATCAGCGAGACGAAGGCTAAAACATCTGCCTCCACACCAGATTCCAACCCCAGCTGATCCGATACCCCGGATATGACCGCTGAATATGGCCTCCAGAGGACCCGGCTCAAGCCTCACATGTACCACCTTTGAAATTACCCGGAATACCTCCCTCCAATACCCTTCCAGCTTTGGACAGGACCAAAATATATGAACATGGTTTGCCCCCCCCCCACCATCCACAAACATCCTCTACCCCCTCAAACAGTTGGCTCATCCTCGCCCTTGTGAGATGCACCCTGTACACCACCTTCAGCTGTATCAGCCCCAACCTCGTGCACAAAATTGAGGCATTCACCCTCCAGAGCACCTGACGCCACTACCCCTCCTCCATGCTCTCTCCCAACTCTTCCTCCCACTTGGCCTTAAATCTCCTCCAGTGGTGCCTTCTCTTCTCCCAGAATCGCCCCATAAGTCGCTGACACCACCCCCTTCTCCAGTCCCCCTGTCGTCATCACCTCCTCCCAACAGTGTCGAGGCCGGCGCCACCGGAAAACTCTATCTCCTTCTTAGCGAAACTCGGACCTGCATATGCCTAAACATTTCCCCCTGCCCCAACCCATATTTCGCCCCCAGCTCCTTCAGTATCACAAACAGGCCCCTTAAAAGGAAATCCTTTAACCCACTGACGCCCTTCTCCCATCCCAAAAGCTCCCATCCCACTTCCCTGGCTCAAATCTGTGGTTCCCCTGAATCGGCATTTCCCTTGACCCCGCCCCCAGCCTAAAGTGCTGGCACAACTGCCTCCAGATTTAACATAGCTACTACGACCGGACTCCATGAGTATTTCCCCAGGGCCAATGGGATTGGATTTTGTTTATTGTCACGTGCACCGAGGGACAGTGAAAAGTATTTTTCTGCGAGCAGCTCAATAGATCATTAAGTACATGAAAAACTTCCGGTTGCAGTGATGCGGAGCTACGCCGCACGATTCGGCAGCTCCCGCTATTACGGACTTTCGGGCTCTTTAGAGGAGCCCCAACGGGATTTTTTTTTGAAGACGATCCATGGGGAAAGGAAGAGTGAGGTCCCCCTTCACCTTTTATGGACTGGACCAGAAGTGAAACGGCCAAAAAAGCGGCATTGGAGCAGCGGCAGAAGCGAGGGAAGAAAAACAAAATGGCCGGGGACAAAGCGGAATGCGGGCCGGAGCTGCAGGAGTTCATCAAGCGTTGCTTCGAGGAGCTGCGGAAGGAGATGCTGGCGCCTATGCTGTCAGCGATTGAGGGACGAGGGATGACCCAGAAGGCCCACAAGGTAAAGATCCAGGAGGTGCAGAAAAAAGTAAATGAGAATGAGGACGAGATCTTGGGCCTGGCGGTGAGAGTGGAGCAGCACGAGGCGCTGCACAAGAGGTGGGCGGGAAGATTCGAAGGCCTGGAGAACAGGTCGAGGAGAAAGAATCTGCGGCTCCTGGGTCTCCCAGAAGGAGTGGAGGGGGCTGATGCCGGGGCATATGCGAGCACGATGCTCGGGTCGATGGGCGCGGAGGACCCTTCGAGGCCTCTGGAGCTGGATGGGGCACACTGGGTGCTGGCGAAGAGGCCCAATGCTAACGAGCCGCCAAGGGCGATTGTGGTGAGGTTTCACCGTTTCACGGACAGAGAGAGGGTCTTGAAATGGGCCAAGAAAGAGCAGAGCAGCAGGTGGGACAATGCGGAGATCCGAATATACCCGGACTGGAGCACGGAGGTTGCAAAGCGGAGAGCGGGTTTCAACCGGGCCAAGGCGGTGTTGCACCGGAAAGGAGCGAGATTCGGAATGCTGCAGCCAGCGCGATTGTGGGTCACATACAAGGATCAGCACCATTATTTCGAAACGCCTGAAGAGGCGTGGACCTTTATTCAAACCGAAAAGTTGGACTCAAACTGAGGGTTTGTGAGGGTGGGGGGGGGGATGTTTGATGGTTGTTATATATAGGGTGTTAATCACGCGCAGGAAATGTTACATGGGCTGGGGGAGAGAGGTGGATGGCGATGGGGGAAAAGAGATAAGGCCGCGACAGGAGCTGCGCGAGAGGGGGCGGGGAAGGCTTAGAAAAGCGCGGGGTTTTTTCCCGTGCTAGGGAAGAAAGGCGGGAGGGGGAATGGAGGAACGCACACTGATTGGGAGATTCCCACACGGGGAGGTCAATGGGACGGCGGGGGAAGCCGGGGTCAGCAGGTGTCAGCTGACTTACGGGAGTGATGTGGGAGGAGCAAAAAAGCTAGACACGGGTCTAGCGGGGCGGGGGGGGGGGGGGGCGGGGGGAGGAGGAGAAGGGTTGCTGCTGCACAGGCTGAAGGGGAATGGGACACAGAAGAGGTGGTCGGGGCGGGGGTCTCCCGGCTGGGGGACTGGAGGATAAGGGCGGCGCGGACACGGGACTGGCCTAGAAAAGGAGATGGCTAGTCGGCGGGAGGAGGAGGAAGGGAGGGGGTGGGGCCCAATCCAGCTGATAACGTGGAATGTGAGGGGCCTGAATGGGCCGGTAAAGAGGGCCCGAGTGTTTGCGCACTTAAAGGGACTGAAGGCAGGCGTGGTCATGCTCCAAGAGACACATTTGAAGGTGGCAGATCAGGTCAGGTTAAGAAAGGGGTGGGTAGGACAGGTATTCCATTCGGGGCTAGACGCGAAGAGCAGAGGGGTGGCAATATTGGTGGGGAAGCGGGTGTCGTTTGAGGGCAAGAATATCGTAGTGGACAACGGAGGGCGATATGTGATGGTGAGCGGTAAGCTGCAGGGGACGTGGGTGGTATTGGTAAATGTATACGCCCCGAACTGGGATGATGCCGGATTCATGAAGCGCATGCTGGGGCGCATTCCGGACCTGGAGGTAGGAAGCCTAATAATGGGTGGGGATTTCAATACGGTGTTGGACCCCGCACTGGATCGCTCCAGATCTAGGACCGGAAAGAGGCCGGCGGTGGCCAAGGTGCTTAGGGGGTTTATGGATCAGATGGGGGGAGTGGGCCCGTGGAGGTTTGCCAGGCCGCAGGCCAGGGAATTTTTATTTTTCTCCCACATGCACAAAGCCTACTCACGGATAGTTTTTTTTGTTCTGGGCAGGGCGCTGATCCCGAAAGTGGAGGGAACGGAATATTCGGCCATAGCCGTTTCAGATCACGCCCCGCACTGGGTGGAACTGGAGTTGGGAGAGGAGAGGGACCATTGCCCGCTGTGGTAGTTGGATGTGGGAATGCTGGCAGATGAGGCAGTGTGTGGGAGGGTGAGGGGGTGCATCGAAAGGTACCTGGAGGTCAACGACAACGGGGGAGGTGCGGGTGGGGGTGGTATGGGAGGCGCTGAAGGCGGTGATCAGGGGAGAACTAATCTCCATTAGGGCTCAGAGGGAGAAGATAGAGGGCATGGAAAGGGAGAGGTTAGTGGGGGAGATTTTAAGAGTGGATAGGAGATACGCAGAGGCCCCCCGAGGAGGGATTACTTGGGGAAAGGCGACGTCTCCAGACAAAGTTTGATCTGTTGACCACAGGGAAGGCAGAGGCACAGTGGAGGAAGGCGCAGGGGGTGATCTACGAGTATGGGGAAAAGGCGAGTCGGATGCTGGCACACCAGCTCCGTAAGAGGATGGCAGCGAGGGAAATAGGTGGAGTCAAGGGTGGAAGGGGAGCCACGGTGCGGAGTGCGATGAAAATAAACGAGGCATTCAAGGCCTTCTATGAGGAGCTGTACAGATCCCAGCCCCAGCGGGGGAAGGGGGGGGGGGATGAGACGATTCCTAGACCAATTGAGATTCCCGAGGGTGGAGGAGCCAGACGTGGCTGGTTTGGGGGCACCAATTGGGTTGGAGGAGCTGAGCAAGGGTTTGGGGAGTATGCAGGCAGGGATGGCCCAGGGACCGGACGGGTTCCCGGTGGAGTTCTACAGGAAGTACGTAGACCTGTTGGCCCCGCTACTAGTGAGGACCTTTAATGAGGGGGCTGGTTTAGCACACTGGGCTAAATCGCTGGCTTTTAAAGCAGACCAAGGCAGGCCAGCAGCATGGTTCAATTCCCGTACCAGCCTCCCCGAACAGGTGCCGGAATGTGGCGACTAGGGGCTTTTCACAGTAACTTCATTGAAGCTTACTTGTGCCAATAAGCGATTTTCATTTCATTTCATGAGGCAAGGGAGGAAGGGACCCTGCCCCCGACAATGTCTTTGATCATAAAGCGGGACAAGGACCCACTGCAATGTGGATCGTACAGGCCGATCTCGTTCCTCAACGTGGATGCTAAGTTGCTGACAAAAGTGCTGGCTACGAGGATTGAGGACTGTGTCCCGGGGGTGATTCACGAGGACCAGACGGGATTTGTAAAGGGCAGGCAACTAAACACCAATGTGCGGCGGCTCCTAAACGTGATAATGATGCCATCGGTGGAGGGAGAGGCGGAGATAGTGGCAGCTATGGACGCGGAGAAGGCCTTTGACCGAGTAGAGTGGGAGTACCTCTGGGAAGTGCTGCGTAGGTTTGGGTTCGGGGGAGGGTTTATTAGCTGGGTTAAGCTCCTTTACAGGGCCCCGGTGGCGAGTGTGGTCACGAATCGGCAAAGGTCGGAGTATTTTCGACTGTACCGTGGGACAAGGCAGTGGTGCACCCTGTTGTTTGCATTGGCAAGTGAACCCTTGGCCATATCATTGAGGGAGTCTAGGAAATGGAGGGGGGTGGTCCGAGAGGGTGAAGAGCATCGAGTGTCGCTTTATGCTGATGACCTGTTGCTGTATGTGGCTGCCGAACCTAGGGAGCTACTACTGGGCAGCAAATGTGGCGATGATCCGTAAGTGGGGGAATGTCTTGTGAGGGGGGGGGGGGAGGAGGAGAGAAGAAGGGGGGTCTGCCTAGGGGGTATTTGAGCAAGAGAACACATGAAAGATCTGGAAAACTGGCATGAATGGGAGGGAGCCAGTGTACAAAGCTATGTAACATATTGTTTTACCATGTATATATCTTGCTATGTGCATTTTCTTTCTATTTTGTTACGGGGGGGGGGTTTATTGTTTGTAAGGGTGAAAAATTGTTAAAAAACTTTAATAAATATATTTTAAAAAAGAAAGAAAAGAAAAGAAAAGGACATAATAGGGCAACACAAGGTACATAATGTAACTACATAAACACAGGCATCGGGTGAAGCATACACGGGTTTAGTGTTAACGAGGTCTGTCCGTAAGAGGGTCGTTTAGGAGTCTGGTAACAACGACGAAGAAGCTGTTTTTGAGTCTGTTCGTGCTTGTTCTCAGACTTTTGTATCGCCTGTCCGATGGAAGAAGTTGGAAGAGTGAGTAAGCCGGGTGGGAGGGGTCTTGGATTATGCTGTCCGCTTTCCCCAGGCAGCGGGAGGTGTAGATGGAGTCAATGGATGGGAGGCAGGTTTGTGTGATGGACTGGGTTGTGTTTACGGCTCTCTGAAGTTTCTTGCGGTCTTGGGCTGAGCAGTTGCCATACCAGGCTGTGGTCCAGACAGATAAGATGCTTTCCATCTTATGCATCTCTAAAAGGTGGTAAGAGTTAATGTGGACACGCCGGATTTCCATTAGTTTCCTGAGGAAGTATAGGCACTGTTGTGCTTTCTTGGTGGTAGCATCAACGTGTGTGGACCAGGACAGATGATTTTTGGAGATGTGTACCCCTAGGAATTTGAAACTGCTGACCATCTCCACCTTGGCCCCATTGATGATGACAGGGGCGTGTACAGCACTTTGCTTCCTGAAGTCAATGACCAGCTCTTTAGTTTTGCTGGCATTGAGGGATAGATTATTGTCGTTGCACTACTCCACTAGGTTCTCTATCTCCCTCCTGTATTGTGACTCGTTGTTATTCGAGATCCGGCCCACTATGGTCATTTCGTCAGCAAACCTGTAGATGGAGTTAGAACCAAATTTTGCCACGCAGTCGTGTGTACAGGGAGCGCCGTTGTTGCCAATGCCCTCAGCCCCGACTCCCTGCAGACTCTCCTCCTTCCTGAACCACTGGGAGTTCCCCCCCCTCCAACCCAGCTCCTCACCTTCTCTGCGTTCACCGCCCAGTAATAATATAGTCAACTCCGAAGACCTAACCCTCCCGACTGCTGTCCTCTCTACAATAACACCTTGCTGATCCTAGCCATCTTCCCACCTCCGCCATATAAACGAGGTAATCATCTTTTCAACCTCCTTGAAAAATGTCTTTGGCAGGAAGAGCAGCAGACACTGAAAAATGAACAAGAATCGCGGCAATACGTTCATTTTAATTGCCCGTACCCGACCTGCCAGCGACAGAGGGAGAACATCCCACCTTGTCAGATTCGCTTTCACCCTCCCCACCAGACTAGCAATGTTATACCTACGGAGCTCCCCCCAATCCCATGCCACCTGCACCCCCAGATATCTAAAGTGAGCCCCCCCCCCCCCCCAACCGAGACACCACAAAATATTCACTTTTATCTAAATTTAGTTTATATTCCGAAAAAGACCCAAACACGTGAAGCAGCTCCAATATGCCCCCCCATCTACACACTAGATTCCGATACATACAACAGCAAGTTGTCCGCATACAAAGATACCCTGTGCTCAATAACCCCCCCACCCCGGTCAACACGATGGCCAACGGCTCAATCGCAAGCACGAACAACACGGGGGGCATAGAACATCCCTGCCTGGTCTCACTGTGCAGTGAAATAAACCCCAAAATTCATGTTATTCGTGCAGACACGCGCTCTCGGTTCCCTGTACAGCAGCCTTAAGCAATGTACAAATCGTGGCCCAATCCGAAACTGCTCCAGAACCACCATCAAACACCCCCACTCTACTAAGTCAAACACCTTGCTGACGTCCAATGCCATAACCACCTGTCTCCTCCCCTCCGCCAGCACCATAACCACATTCAATATGCTCCTAATGTTCGAAAAGAGCTGCTTCCCCTTCACAAACACAGTCTGATCTTCCCCTATCACCTCTGGGAGGCACTCCTCCAACCTACCCGCTAATACCTTCGCCAAACACCTTTGCGTCCACATTCAAAGTGATATGGGCCTACACGACCCACATTCTGTCGGCTCCTTATCCTTCTTGAGCAAAAGGGAGATCAATACCTGTCCGAAAGTCTGTGGCAACATCCCCTTCCCTATTGCCTCCTCAAACATTCCCACCATCAGAGGCGCCAACTTATCTTTAAATTTCTTGTAATACTCCACCGGAAATCCATCTGGCCCTGCTACCTTTCCTGACTGCATCCTCCCAATCGCATCTTTTATATCCTGCTCCGCTATCGACCCCTCCAATATGGGCCTGTCCCCCTCCCCCAACCTCGGGTATTCCAAACCATCCAGGAATTCCTGCATCTCCCGATCCTTCCCAGTTGGTTCCAATCTATACAATCTCTCGGAAAACTCCTCAAACACTATTAATCTGACCTGGAGCCAATACCAACTTCCCTGCCAAATCCCGCATCGAAACAATTTCCCTCACCGCTGCCTCCCTCCGAAGCTGACCTGCCAGCATGCGTCCCGCTTTCTCACCATACTCGTAGACTGGTCCCCCCGCCCGCCTCAGTTGGCGCACCGCCTTCCTTGTGGACAGTCGATCAAAGCTCGCCTGCAACTCATTCCTCTTTTCCAGCAATGTTGGATCCACATTCTCTGCATACCTCCTATCCACTTCCAACATCTCATGTATTAACCTTTGCCATTCCACCCTCTCCTCCTTATCCACCTTTGCCTTAAACAATATCACCGCCACCCCTCCCCCCCACTGCCTTCAAAGCTTCCCAGACCACCGCCTGCAAGACCTCATCCGTACAAATAAACTTCACACATTCCTCAATCACTTTTCCAATCTTATCACAAAACCTTCAGAGCCCCAACAGCTCCACATCCAATCTCCACCCCCGCCTCTGCACTATTCCTTTCTCCAAAACCGTACCAACCCAGAGTGGCGCATGGCCCAATATCGCAATTGCCGAATATTCCAACCCCTTGACCCCGGCCAACAGCGACTTCCCCATCACAAAAAATGTATCCGCGAATAGGCCTTATGAACTGAAGAAAGAATACTCCCACTCCTCCAGGTGCAAAAACCTCCATGGGTCCACTCCTCCCATTTCCACCATTAGCCCAGCCAACTCCTTCGCTCCCCGACCGGGTAAAGCGGTAATGACCTGTCCAATTTTGGCTCCTGCACCATATTCCAGTCTCCACCGCACTATCAATTTATGTGACTCCAAACCAGGGATGGCCCCACACACCTTCTTTGCAAAGCCTGCATCATCCCAGTTGGGACCAATGCCAATGCCACCAATCTCCCTTCCAATGCCCGTCATTAATACATACCTACCTTCCTGATCTGCCACATCTTTCTCCATTTGGAACCGCTCTCATTTTATTCACCAGAAAGGCAACACCCTGCGCCCTAACAAAACCAGAGTGAAATACCTGGCTAACCCAGCCCTTTCAAAGCCTCCCCTGATTCTTCACCCTGAAGTGAGTCTCCCGCTACATTGCCACATCTGCTTTCAAACTTTTCAAATGCGCAAGAACCCTCAACCTCTTCACTGGGCCTCCCAACCCCCTCACGTTCCACGTAACTATCCTAACAGGGGATCTCTCCCCTTCTCTTCTTCCCCCCACCCCTCTGCCCTGCTTATGCACCATCATCATAATTTCAGACCCTGAGCCTGACCCGTCCCTACCCTTGTTGACATTGAACCCCACCTCCACCCTGCCCAGAATACCCCCTTACACTTCCTCTCGGAGAAACCCCATCCAGTGTCGATCCCCTCCCTTTTCTCACCTCCTACACCATTGAAACCTGCTCACCAGACTCCAATGTCCGCAGCCCCTCCCCCCACAACCTGACTTCAGTTAGCTAGTGCAGGGGCCCCTGCTCAGGCCTTTCCTCCCCTCCCGCCCAATCCCAGGGAAAAAAAATCAAATACGTACTTTTCATAAAACAAAAGAAACAACGCTACAAAGAACAGCAACAAAAATCTTTAACCTCTATAACAGTATGAAGTAGTCACATTATTCAGAGTTACATATATACATTTTCGCATTCTTTACTTCCGTCCCAAGCCTTCTGCCTTCATAAATGCCTCCACCGCCTCTAAATAAAGGTCATCCGTAACTTTGCTGGATACACCACTCCAAACCGCACTCCACTGTCATACAATGCCGCCTTCACCCAGCCAAAAGCCACTCGCTGCTTTGCCAGTTCCACCGTCAAGTCCTGATAGATACGAACCTTGGCACCAGCCCATTGCACCTCCCGCTCCTTCTTTGCCCAGTTCAATACCTTCTTCTTCATGTGATATACGTGAACACAGATAATCACTGCCCTTGGCAGCTTGTTTAACTTAGGCCTCAGCGACCGATGAGCTCGGTCCAATTCATAATGCGAGGGTTCCTCTCCCTCCTCCATCAGTTCTGCCAACATCTTGGCAAAGTACTCTGTCGGCCTTGGGCCCTCCGCCCCCTCGGGCAGGCCCACAATCCTTACATTTTGTTGTCTTGAGCGGTTCTCCATACCCACCAGCTTTGTTCGCAGCCCGAGAGGAGTTGATCATTGTGCCGCGACATGGCCTCCTCCACTCCCTTCATCTTCTCACTCTGTTCCCTCATCTCAGCCGCACCTTTACACCAGCTATATTCACCAGGGCAATTGCCTCCTCTACCAACGCCTACCTACTATCACCTCCATATGCTTTGCAAACTGCTTTTCGAGCTCTAGACACCACCTCAGCCATCTTCTCTGCTGTAAACAGTGAGGCTCCACCCAGCGGCCCGGCCTCCGCCTTCTTGTCAGCCCCTGGGCTGGTCCTCACGCTTGACGGCGAGCTCTCATTCTCACCCTTCCTCGCTGCTGTCTTTCTCTGATTTTTGGACATCTTTTGCCTTTTTGTTGGTTCTTAGTCCTTTGTGAATTGCCCCCAGGACCAGGCAGTAAAAATTCCCATAAAGAAGAAAAAACATAGACGCCTCAAGCAGAAGCCACCGAACGCGTGATGACCCCTCCACATGCTGACTTTGGCTGCCTCATGTTCTGGGCCCTGGCCCGCTGCTCCACACTTTGCCTTCAGTCCTGCTGCTCCACACTTTGCCTTCAGTCCTGCTGCTCCAAACTTTGCCTTCAGCCCTGCTGCTCCAGCTGCCTCACCTTCTGCCACCGTTCCGTCTGCCTAGCTCCATACATAATTTCTTTAGTTTCCTGAGGAAGGATAGGTGTTGTTTCTAGGTCATAGCTTCGACATGGGTGGACCAGGACAGAATGATATGCACGCCTAGGAATTTGAAGCTGTCAACCATCTCCACCATTGATACTTCGCTTCCTGAAGTCAATGACCAGTTCCTTAGTTTTGCTGATGTTGAAGGAGAGATTGTTGTTGTTACACCAACCACTAGATTCTCTATCTCCCTCCTGTATCCTGACAGCGTTGGTCGAGATCCGACCCACTACAGTTGTGTCATCAGCAAACTCTTCTACTCTCCCCGTTACAGTAGTTTCTTCTACTCTCCCCTCTGCAGTAGTTTCTTCTACTCTCCCCGTTACAGTAGTTTCTTCCACTCTCCCTGTTACAGTAGTTTCTTCTACTCTCCCATTACAGTAGTTTCTTCTACCACTATACAAGCTACTGGTCTGGACCATACCATCAGCATTGTGCCTTTACCAGCAAAAGACACAACTAAAGTAAGGAGAGCTAAACTAAACACAGATGGTCTCTACTGCTGCCATCACAGTAAAATTTGTTCTGATTATACAATTACAGAATAGCTCTAACAAACACAAATGTTACCAGAGGAAGATGGATTTGTGCCGAGTAGTTCTAAAATACAAATGCTCCATATTCTGGTTTACAGTTGAGCTGTTTCCAAGATTAATGTTAGTTTTTAAAATAAATTTTAATTTCAAGTATATTCCTGTTTAGGAAAACAGCCAGTGAATCCATCTTGACAATTCCGTCACAGCAATTATTGGTAATATGCAAGTTAGAAACTCAACATCATCCCCTCTTACTATCACCCCATTATGACATTTGTTCCTCTCCCTGATGATCAACCCGAATTCTACATAGTCACATTCTAAATGGTCCAAGTCAAATTAACTCAAACTTAAGTCATCAAGGGTGAGCCTGCCACCAGCAATGCAAGCATAGTTGAATTCCTCCTCGTTATACTCAAGCTGAATATTTACCTTCCCATGCATCAGCAGTCGGATGGTAAGGGTAACATTCAGCCCGCCTTCGGTAACTTTAGGGTCCATGGTGTTGCTGGTTGGCTACCAAGGATTTCTCACAAACAGTGTATTCGGGCAGTGACACACCTGTATGATAGACACAGAGAACAGTTAGTATTTACAAAGTTACGCCGGCATCGCCACATCATGGTATTTACAAAAACATTTACCAGTAGCATAAGACATAACATCTGTACATACACAGACCTTCAGGGAACGTACACCAATTATAACTCTAGTCCAGCAGCCGGACATTGTGCTTGGCATATTCGACTTGGGGATCTTTCTAATTAACAGCTCAAAATCAACCCTCTTTCGGATCATGGTACATAATTCCTAATTGTTCTTTACCATGTTTCAAGACATGAAACATTCAAATGGGACAAATGCAGCACTAATACCAGGCTCTTTTATAATAATAATAATCATCATCGTTATTGTTACAAGTAGGCTTACATTAACACTGCAATGACGTTACTGTGAAAATCCCCTAGCCACCACATTCCAGCGCTTATTCTGGTACACAGAGGGAGAATTCAGAATGTTCAAATTACCTAACAGCACGTTTTTCGGGACTTATGGGAGGAAACCGGAACACTCAGAGGAAACCCACAGGGAGAACATGCAGACGCCGCATAGACAGTACCAGGAATTAAAACTTTAAACACATATTTTACTGTCCTTGCTTTCAGTCTCTTACCATACAATTCAAATGATGGCAAGAATACACAGTGGATACATAGAACGCCTATAATGGAGGCCGCCATTCAGCCCACCGAGTCTGTACCGACCCTTTGAACGATCACGCCGCTCAAGCCCAATCCCCCACACCCTAAAGACCAATTTAGTGTAGCCAATCCATCTAATCTGCACATCTTTGGACTGTGGGAGGAAACCAGAGCACCCAGAGGAAACCCACGCAGACAGTGAAAGTGAAAACTTCACACAGACAGTTACTAGAGTTCGGAATCGAACCCGGGACCTTGGCGGTGAGGCAGCAGTGCTAACCACTGTGCCGCCCATATGCAACTATTAAATAAATTATATTAGTGGATTGCTTCTCGTGGATACTCTGAGGTCCAGAGCAAGGTGCATGAACTGAACTCAGAAAAATAAGCAAAAAACTGGTCCAAGTATTTCTTTGGGTGTTGAATGCATTTTAGTAATCATTGCCATGTTATCTTTCAGCAAAATGTCTCCTTATTATAAATATCAGCCAATGGATTGGATTGGATTTGTTTATTGTCACGTGTACCGAGGTACAGTGAAAAGTATTTTTCTGCGAGCAGCTCAACAGATCATTAAGTACATGAGAAGAAAAGGGAATAAAAGAAAATACATAATAGGGCAACACAACATATACAATGTAACTACATAAGCACCGGTATCAGATGAAGCATACAGGGTACAGTGTTAATGAAATCAGTCCATAAGAGGGTCATTTAGGAGTCTGGTAACAGCGGGGAAGAATCTGTTTGTGAGTCTGTTCGTGAGTGTTCTCAGACTTTTGTATCTCCTGCCCGATGGAAGAAGTTGGAAGCGTGAGTAAGCCGGGTGGGAGGAATCTTTGATTATACTGCCCGCTTTCCCCAGGCAGCGGGAGGTGTAGATGGAGTCAATGGATGGGAGGCAGGTTCGTGTGATGGACTGTGCGGTGTTCACGACTCTCTGAAGTTTCTTGCGGTCCTGGGCCGAGCAGTTGCCATACCAGGCTGTGATGCAGCCTGATAGGATGCTTTATATGGTGCATCTGTAAACGTTGGTAAGATTCAATGTGGACATGCCGAATTTCCTTAGTTTCCCGAGGAAGCATAGGTGCTGTTGTGCTTTCTTGGTGGTAGCGTCGACGTGGGTGGACCAGGACAGATTTTTGGAGATGTGCACCCCTAGGAATTTGAAACTGCTAACCATCTCCACCTCAGCCCCGTTGATGCTGACAGGGGTGTGTACAGTACTTTGCTTCCTGAAGTCAATTACCAGCTCTTTAGTTTTGCTGGCAGTGAGGGAGAGATTGTTGTCGCTACACCACTCCACTAGACATACCTACAACATATGCACAAGCTGTATTCTTTCCCAAAAACATTTTTCAAAACACAGTTCTTTTTCATAAGCTAGCAGCTCCACTCTTAGTCAACATTCCAAAGATTCATGGTGTAAAGCGCACACAAGGTCTTTGGGTGAGCATGGTATCATGTTAGCGTTACGTCATTGTCAGCAAATAAGACTGCTGATACAATGGTTAGTCTCATCATCGTAGAATAGCCATCTGGAACACTGCATCAGCAGGCTGCCAGTAGCCAGCAATAATCAGCGCTTTCAGGAGAGGAAAGGGAAACAATCAAAGAAGTCTACAGCTATATTTACCTTGCAGGTCAATTCTAGTCTGTAGAACACCACAACAGATTGTCAGCGAATGGAATATGATAATCCATTAAGTCACAGATTTTTATTGCAATTATTTATTTATTTAAATTCATTGAAGAGATGTGGGAGTCGCTGGTTTGGCCAGTATTTATTGCCTATCACTGGTTGCCCTTCAGGAGGTGTTGGTGAGTTGCCTTCTTGAATCGCTACAGTCCTTGCAGTGTAGGTACACCCACAGTGCTGAAAGGGAGGGAGTTCCAAGATTTTGCTCCAGCAAGTGAAGGAACAGCGATATATTTCCAAGTCAGGATAGTAAGTGACTTGGAGGAGAATCTCCAGGTGGGGTGTTCCCAGGTATCTGCTGCTCTTATCCGTCTAGATGGTAGTGGTCGTGGGTTTGGAAGGTGATGTCTAAGAAACCTTGGCGGGTTCCTGCAGTGCATCTTGTGGATGGTACACATGACTGCCTTAGTTAGTCAGTGGTGGCAAGTTTGAATGTTTGTGGAAGGTGGTGAAATCAAGTGGGTTTTGTCCTGGATGGTGTTGTGCTTCTTGTAACTTGTTACAACAAATGCAGAACGTGTGTAGATCTGTGTATACAAGTTAACGTGACATGAACCTAACACAGCCACTTAAAACACCTAAAGATTGGTGTGCGTACTTGAACATTAGTACACATTGCAGCCCATTGGATGCCGCAGGTTGTCAACTCATACTAAAGTTGTTACAAGTCCACTAACTCATCCGATGTAGATGGAGACATGGAAAATAATAAATCTGAAAATTTGTGCGCTTCAGGGAGATGGTGGTGCAGTGTTATTGTCACTGGACTAATGATCCAGAGATCCAGGATAATACTGGGAGGGCATGGGTTAAAATCTCACCATGGCTACTGATGGAATTTGAATTCAGTTAATAAAATATGGAATATATAACTAGTCTCAGTGGTGACCATGAAATTATCAATTGTCATATAAAAAGAAACCACCTAGTTCACAAACATTCTTCAGGGGAAGAAATTTGCCATCCTTACCTGGTCGAGCCTACATGCGACTCAGGATGCATAGAAATGCGGTTGACTCTTTTAAAAAAAAATGTTTATTAAGAATTTTTAAACAAAATTTTCAACCATACAAACAAACCCCCATCTCTCCCCCATAACAAAAAAGAAAGAAAGCTCGCATAGCAAGACATGAACATGGCAAGTCAATATGGTACAGAACTTTGTACGTTGGATTCCTCCCGTACATGTCAGTTTTCAGGATTATTCATGTGTTTTCTTGCTCAAAAGCCCCCCAGAAACCCCCCCCCCACACACACACACAAAAGATATCCCCCCCCTCCCCCCCGGGTTGCTGTTGCTGCTGCCCGACCTTCATCTAACGCTCCGCGAGATAGTCTAGGAACGGTTGCCACCGCCTGTAGAACCCCTGCGCAGACCCTCTCAAGGCAAACTTAATCCTCTCCAGCTTTATGAACCCAGCCATGTTGTTTATCCAGGCCTCCACGCTGGGGGGCTTCGCCTCCTTCCACATTAGCAAGATCCTTCGCCAGGCTACTAGGGACGCAAAGGCCAGAATGCCGGCCTCTTTCACCTCGTGCACTCCCAGCTCGTCCACTACTCCAAATAGTGCTAGCCCCCAGCTTGGCTTGACCCGGACTTTCACCACCTTAGATACTGTTCTCGCAACTCCCCTCCAGAACCCCTCCAGTGCCGGGCATGACCAAAACATATGGACATGGCTCGCCGGACTTCCTGAGCTCTTCCCACATCTGTCCTCCATCCCAAAGAACCTACTCAGCCTTGCCCCCGTCATATGCGCTCTGTGAACTACCTTAAACTGTATCTGGCTAAGCCTGGCACACAAGGAAGAGGAATTAACCCGACTTAGGGCATCAGTCCACAGCCACTCCTCAATCTCCTCCCCCAGCTCCTCTTCCCATTTACCTTTCAGCTCCTCCACCAAAGCCTGCCCCTCTTCTTTCATCTCCTGGTATATCGCATACACCTTGCCCTCCCCGACCCATACGCCCGAAATCACCCTGTCTTGAATCCCGTGACGGGAGCAGCGGGAATTCCCTCACCTGCCGCCTCACAAACGCCCTCACTTGCATGTACCGGAAGGCATTTCCCAGGGGTAGTCCAAATTTCTCCTCCAGCACCCCTAAGCTTGCAAACGTCCCATCGATGAACATGTCCCCCATTCTTCTAATCCCTGCCCGATGCCAGCTCTGAAACCCCCCGTCCATCCTTCCTGGGACAAACCGATGGTTATCCCTGATCGGGGACCACACCGAGGCTCCCATCGCTCCCCTATGTCGTCTCCACTGCCCCCAGATCTTTACCGTTGCCGCCACCACCGGGCTCGTGGTGTACCTTGTCGACGAGAGCGGCAGCGGTGCCGCCACCAGCGCCCCCAGGCTCGTTCCTTTGCAGGACGCCATCTCCAACCTCTTCCACGCCGCCTCCTCTCCCTCCATCACCCACTTACGGATCATCGCCACGTTGGCTGCCTAGTAGTAAACACCCAAATTCGGCAACACCAACCCTCTTCTATCTCTGCTACGCTCCAGGAACCCCCTCCTTACCCTCGGGGTCTTGCTCGTCCACACAAATCCCATAATGCTCCTGCTCACCCTCTTAAAGAAGGCCTTGGTAATCACAATTGGGAGGCATTGGAATACAAAAAGAAACCTCGGGAGGACCACCATTTTAATCGACTGTACCCTGCCCGCCAGCGAGAGTGGCAACATGTCCCACCTTTAAAAATCCTCCTCCATCTGTTCCACCAGCCACGTCAAATTAAGTTTGTGCAGTGCCCCCAGCTCCTAGCTACCTGAATCCCCAAGTATCGAAAGCTCCTTTCCGCCCTCCTCAACGGTAGGTCGTCTATCCCTCTTCCCTGATCCACCACAAGAGCTCACTCTTTCCCACATTGAGCTTATAGCCCGAGAAGTCTCCAAACTCCCTTAGGATCTGCATGACTTCAACCATCCCCTCCACTGGATCCGCCACATACAGCAACAGGTCGTCTGCGTACAGCGACACTCGATGTCGCTCTCCCCCTTAGCGCCATGGCCAAAGGTTCAATTGCTAATGCAAACAGCAGAGGAGACAGGTGGCACCCCTGCCTCGTCCCTCGATACAGCCGGAAATACTCCGACCTCCGCCGGTTCGTGACCACACTCGCCACCGGGGCTCTATACAGGAGCTTAACCCAACTAATAAACCCTCCCCCGAACCCAAACCTCCTCAACACTTCCCAGAGAGACTCCCACTCTACCCGGTCAAAGGCCTTCTCCGTGTCCATGGCTGCCACTATCTCCGCCTCTCCATCCACCGATGGCATCATTATCACATTTAGGAGCCGCCGCACATTGGTGTTTCGCTGCCTACTCTTTACGAATCCCGTCTGGTCCTCGTGAAGCACCCCCGGGACACAGTCCTCAATCCTCGGAGCCAACATTGTCAGCAGCTTAGCATCTACGTTGAGGAGTGAGATCGGTCTATACGACCCGCATTGCAGTGGGTCCTTATCCCGCTTCAAGATCAAAGAGATTGTCACCTCCGACATTGTCGGGGGCAGGGTCCCCCCCCCCCCCTCCCCCCCCTCCCTTGCTTCATTGAAGGTCCTTACCAGCAATGGGGCTAACCGGTCTACATACTTCCTATAAAACTCCACCGGGAACCCATCTGGCCCCGGGGCCTTCCCTGCCTGCATGCTCCCAGTCCTTTAACCAGCTCCTCCACCCAAATTGGCGCCCCCAAACCAGACACCTCCTGCTCCTCCACCCTCGGGAACCTCAGTTGGTCCAAGAATCGTCGCATCCCCTCTTTTCCCCCTGGGGGCTGGGACATATACAGCTCCTCGTAAGAGGCCTTGAATGCCTCATTCACTTTCACCGCACTCCGCACCGTAGTTCCCCTGCCATCCTAAACTCCTTCTATTTCCCTCGCTGCCATCCTCTTACGGAGCTGATGTGCCAGCATCCGACTCGCCTTCTCCCCATATTCATATATCGACCCTGTGCCTTCCTCCACTGTGCCTCTGCCTTCCCGTTGGTCAACAGGTCGAACTCCGTCTGGAGATGTCGCCTTTCCCTAAGTAGTCTCTCTTCAGGGGCCTCTGCGCATCTCCTGTCCACTCTTAAAATCTCCCCCACTACCCTCTCCCTTTCCATGCCCTCTATCGTCTCCCTATGAGCCCTGATGGAGATTAGCTCTCCCCTGACCACCGCCTTCAGCGCCTCCCATCTGCACCTCCCTGTTGTCGTTGGCCTCCAGGTACCTTTCGATACACCCCTGCACCCTCCCACGTCTGCCAGCAGTCCCACATCCAACCGCCACAACGGGCGTTGGTCCCTCTCATCCCCCAGCTCCAGCTCCACCCAATGCGGGGCATGGTCTGAAATGGCTATGGCCGAATACTCCGTTCCTTCCACTTTCGGGATCAATGCCCTGCCCAGAACAAAAGACCTACTCACGGATAGATTTTATGTACGTGGGAGAAAAAAGAAAATTCTCTGGCCAAAGGCCTGGCAAATCTCCACGGATCTACTCCCCCCCATCTGATCCATAAACCCCGAGCACCTTGGCCGCAGCCGGCCTCTTCCCCGTCCTAGATCTGGAATGATCTAATGCTGGGTCCAACACAGTGTTAAAATCCCCACCCATTATCAAGCTCCCTACCTCCAAGTCTGGACAACGCCCCAACATCTGTTTCATGAATCCAGCATCGTCCCAGTTCGGGGCGTATACATTCACCAATACCACCTCCGTCCCCTGCAACCTACCGCTCACCGTCACCTATCGGCCTCCATTGTCCACTACTATGTTCTTGGCCTCAAATGACACCCGCTTCCCCACCAGTATTGCCACCCCTCTATTCTTTGCATCCAGCCCCGAGTGGAATACCTGTCCTACCCATCCCTTCCTTAATCTGACCTGATCTGCCACCTTCAGATGTGTCTCCTGAAGCATGACCACGTCTGCCTTCAGTCCCTTTAGGTGCGCGAACACTCGGGCCCTCTTAACCGGCCCATTTAGGCCTCTCACATTACACGTGATCAGCCGGATTGGGGGGGGGAGCATCGTACTCACATACGCCCCGGCATCAGCTCCCTCCACTCCTTCGGGGAGACCCAGAATCCGGAGATTCTTCCTCCTCGACCTGTTCTCCAGGACCTCGAGTCTCTCGGCCCACCTCCTGTGCACTGCCTCGTGCGCCTCCATCTTTACCGCCAGGCCCAGGATCTATTCCTCGCTCTCATTCGTTTTATCCTTCACCTCGCGAAGCTCCACCGCCTGGGCCTTCTGGGTCTCCTTCAGCCCCTCGATTGCCAACAGCATTGGCGCCAGCACCTCCTTTTTAAGTTCCTCCACACAGCGCTCGAGAAACTCCTGCTGGTCTGGCTCCCATGCTGCTCGATCTCCGCCCTCCGCCATCTTGTTTTTTCCCCCTCGTTTTTACCGCTGCTCCAGAGCCTCTTTCTCCGACGCTCCACCGCTAATCTCCGCCATACAACGTGAGGGGGGACCTTACTTCACCTTCCCACACGGGATTTAATCAACAAATTTCCGTTGAGGCTCCTCTGGAGAGCCCAAAAGTCTGTTATAGCAGGAGCTGCCGAAATGCGCGGCGTAGCTCCGCATCGCCGCAACCGGAAGTCCAAATGCGGTTGACTCTTAACTGTCCTCTGAAATGGTCCATCAAGTCACTCAGTTCAAGGAAAATTAGGGATGGGTGACAAATCTTGTCTTGTCAGTGACACCCACATCCCATGAAAGAAGGAGAGGAAAAAAATCTTGGGACAGATGATTTGATTCATCAACACCACACTCAAACTCCCACTTCTGATCAAGAAAAACATTTCAGCAAATTAACGTATTTTCAAGTCCAGGGTTTGACCCAAATTTGAAAACAATAAGTTGGTGCTGAAAACTGCTTTTTCACCTTTGAAGATGAAAATAGGGATTGATCCTAGAAGTTAGAAATTGAAACTTAAAAATTATGCACTCGGCCATTTCAGATGTTTCTTGACTGGAAGTGAGACCTAGGTCGAGTGTTGCAAGAATGCACAGCTAATTAACCATGCATGGGAAATAATTTATTTTAAGAATCAAACATACCTTTATTATCTGAACAAATTCTAACCCTTTCTTCACACAGTCATTATTGTGCAACACATCTGGGATGAAAATGCATTTATACTGTCTATTTAAATTGTGTGTGTTAATGGCTGGAATTTTCTGGCCGTTGGGATTCGCTGTTCCCGTCAGCAGTGCACCCCTGCCCGTGGTAAATCCCATTGACAACGGCAGGACGAGAATCTTGCCCAGCAAGCGGGGCGTTGCTGAGAAACACACTGCTAGGGGAACTGGAGAACCAGCCCAATATCTTCATTAAAAACAAGGAAAAAGAGGAATATGAAGTGAACATGTTTGCCTGTTAACCATTCCATATTTAATTTCATATCACTGTTTTCACGGTGTGTCATCCTGCCTTTCTGAAGATGTAATAACTTTTTTTTCAAATTATGGCCATTTGAAACAATCACTGCCTTACATTCGGTCTGTAACACTGGAGAAATTTGGATTTTTCACTAGTCAAACTAACAAGAATTATTCTGCTTTGTATAGAAAGTGCATTAACATGTATAGAATTTTCATTCCAAGGCAGAGCAAAGAATTGTAGGGTTAAGGAGCTGCCCAACAAAATTTAACCCTGCTCTATTCTGATTTAGCACAGGGCTAAATCGCTGGCTTTTAAAGCAGACCAAGGCAGGCCAGCAGCACGGTTCAATTCCCGTACCAGCCTCCCCGAACAGGCGCCGGAATGTGGCGACTAGGAGCTTTTCACAGTAACTTCATTTGAAGCCTACTTGTGACAATAAGCGATTTTCATTTAATTTCATTTTCATAATATACAACAATTCCAAGGAAAGGATTATGAGCTTTGGTTAATCCCTGGATTTGCATTTTCAAGATAATTCCTTTCAGCTTTTCCAGCTCTCAATGAGTAGCAACATTTATTGAGTTTAATTGTGAAAATATTTCCTGACTGCTGACCTGTTTTCCAGACTGTGGCAGCACACATCCAGCTCTATTCTCAAGAGGATAGCAGAGTGGCAGATACACTTGCATGGGTGTTCCATTACAAGCTGTATATAATCAATATCAACGTTTCCTTCCTCATTCCTTCCAACATGAAATTTGTACATATAGCAAGTTGCATAAGAAATGATAAAACTGACTTATTTCAGCTAAAGAGAGCATGAATTATTTTCAATTCAGTATTTTTGGTATTGAGCCAAGGATTTTTCTGCCCTCACTAAGTGTTCTCCTTCAAGGGTATAACAATGATACACATTGACACATGATATTTAAGGTTGGAGAGGTGAGGGCAGGGACAGATGAGACGGAGATATAAATAGCAGACTCCATGGTTGGTTCTGGTATTATGGGTTTCAAAGCAGTCGCATTTGTGATGGAAGATCTTATCTAAATTTCAAATGGAGACTTGTAACATGATCGATACATAAGACACTACAAACTTAAACCTCATCTGGAAATAGGATAAAGGAACTTAGAAAGCTACCAAAAGCGGAAACCCTCAAAAGCAGCTGAGACATTACCTGGTTATCCTGTCTCACCAGATCGGAAGATGTCAAATTATATTGCAAATATACACAATTATGCCAATTGCCATCCTTTTTGTGTCATACTGAGAATATACGTTGCTATTACTTTTGCACTGTACATTGCTAGATATTTGCCAGATTTCCAGTTTCAATTTTTATTTGTAATGTTTGGGTGCTTGAAAGAGTTTTAAAAATAAAAATAACACTGACAACTCAAAGGCATATCCCTGGGCACAGGTGTGCACAGAAAGTGCTGTGGGGCAGGGATTTCCCACTTCAGCTGTAGACATAACCAATACTCATTAAGACAAGGAAGTGACTATTGTAGGAACTTTTCATTATTGCAGAGAAATTAGAAATACAGTAGTTAACTTATTAAATCTGATGAATGTATTTAAAATAGTGCAGTTTATCAGTGACAGTCTTGTATTTTTTCATGCACTGGGTCAAGCTAGAGCCTTCTCCAGTTCATGCAGGCAGCCTTCACTCTCACCCAGCCCTGAAGTAATGCTGTTTGCTGCTTCAGGAGTTGGAACTCTGATATAGGTGGGATTCCTGATCAACATTCCCTTGAGCAACAGAAGCAGGTAGGATAAAAGCAAATTACTATGGATGCTAGAATCTGAAACAAAAACAGAAAATACTGGAAAATCTTAGCAGGTCTGTGGAGAGAGAAGGGAGCTAATTTTTTGGATAACCCTTTATCAATTCTAGGAAAAACTGCTTCTGCCTGCAGAATGGTAATTCACTGAGGGAAGGAATTGAGCTAGCAACATGGATTTTCATTGTTAACATGGACATTGTTAATAAGTTCAAGGAATATGCCTGACCTTTAAAGTTTTAGTGTTTTAAAAAGGATTAATTACAGCGAATGCTGCATATTAGAAGCCATGATGTGGAAATGCCTGCATTGGACTGGGGTGAGCACAATAAGAAGTCTTACAACACTAGGTTAAAGTCCAACAAGTTTGTTTCGAATCACTGGCTTCTGGAGCACTGCTCCTTCCTCAGGTGAACCATCTGAGGAAGGAGCAGTGCTCCGAAAGCTGGTGATTCGAAACAAACCTGTTGAACTTTAACCTGGTGTTGTAAGATTTCTTGCTGTATATTGGAAGGTACAATCTGTGAAGGTACAATTGGACGACACAATCTCTATGAAGGCATTTCTGCTTGAAATGATCTGCTGCTTTGAGCATTGTACACATGAGCTATAAAGATCCACCTTCAATTTTACAGATCCCAACAGGCTGATTAATATTACTCTGAAGCATGATTAATCACATCAACTCTGAAGATTTAGCTCTTTTCCCTTGGCATTCCAACTAATTTATATTTGGGCACATGTACAGTATTATCTGTTTGAAATCACATCTGTTTCATTATTCCATGTAAACAATAATCTTGCACATCGACTTGGATAGAGAAGCAAATACACAATAATGGATTTCTTTTATAAAGATTCTTTACTCATGCCTCACATTTCTGCAGTAGCAAATCATACTGGAGCATTTGTACCTTGTTCACCCAACTGACTTTTTCATGTGTTACACAACATAAATTGTCCAGCTATTCAATTGAAATCCACTAGCATGCCTTTTCAACAAGAGTCCAGAAATCACACGTCAACATGATTGTTTCCTCCTTTTCCAACAAATTGACTGTCTGGCACTCAGCATCACTGCAATCGAGGACCGCCAACTTAGCACAGATCAGTGATTAAAAACCTGGGACAATGATGGTTTAATTTGTCTGATTTAACAACATTAATCACACTGCTCAAGTGCTCTGCTATTGTTAGAGCTACTCCTATAAGTATCAAAGGTGGGATGAACTACATATTTACATGAGATTCTTTACAGGTTTTGCATCTATTGCAGCACAGGGTGAAGCCATCTAACAAACAGCTCCAGATAGAAGAAGAGGCTGCCATTTCAGGGCATCGTATCTTGGCAGAGCATCGTCAATTTCATACTGCAGCTGCATATGGTACTCTCTTATTCCAGTACGTTCTTTGTGGCATTTAATCACTTTCTTTCTCTTAAAAGTTGATCAAAATAGATTTCACTGTCACCTTTGGTAAACATTCCATCGCCCAAATCCGAAGAATCTTTCGTTTAAATATAAATTTAAAGTACTCAGTTATTTTTTTCCTCAATAAAAGGGCAATTTAGTGTGGCCAATCCACCTAGCCTGCACCTCTTTGGGTTGTGGGGGTGAGACCCACTCAAACACGGGGAGAATGTGCAAACTCCATACGGACAGTGACCTGGGCCAGGATCAAACCCAGGTCCTCAGCGTGTTGAGACAATCCCAAGAATCTTTCTATCATATTACATCTAAATTCCCCCTCGTTTCCAGTACTAACCCTAAACTTATGCCCTCTTTTTATCAATTAATTGGCCACCTAATACAATCGTTCACTATTTACCCTCTGAAATCCTTTCAGTTTTGAACATAATTAGGTCGCTCCTTGATCTTCTTTGGTCCGGTGAATAGAGCTCCACATTTTCAAGTCTTTCATCATAAGTATATACTCTCATCCCACACATTATCCTAATGAATTAACTTTTTCTACTGCTTCAAAATCCCTTCCGTGCACATGACGCAACTGTGCATAACCAATATGATTGCCTCCTTAATAAAAGCAAAATACTGCGGATGCTGGAAATTGGAAATAAAAACAGAAAACACGGGATAAACTCTGCAGCTATGGTGGAAACAGTTAATGTTTCGAGTCCAAATGACCCTTCTACAGAACTGAAAAGTAGAAATGTAATGAATTATATAGTAGGAGAGGTGGGTGGTGGAAGTGGAGCAGAATAGATCAGGGCAAAGGAGAGATTTAAAGGGGTATCACAGACATAAGGGGGGGGGGGACTGTTAATGGTGCCATCCTCATCTCCTTGCTTTTGTCTTCAGTTTACCCTGCAAATAGAATCCAGAATCCCATCTATACCTTGTGGTTCCCCCCTGCCCCCCAACCTGCACTCCTACCAGTCCATCAGCACCTCAATCTGGGTTTCTTCATTCAAGAGAACTGCCCGGTGCTTCCTAGAAACTGACTGAAGGCTAACACCCAAAAGGGTAAAGTAGGTACTTAGACAATGGAATGACTAAAGATAGAAGGCACAGAATAGGACATATTTCCATCTCCCAATTCATAAAATGCACCCTCATGGCACAGAGGACCTGGATCAAATCCCAGATCCGGGTCACTGTCGGTGTGGGGTTTGCACATTCGCCCAGTGTCTGCGTGGGTCTCACCCCCACAACCCAAAGATATGCAGGGTAAGTGAATTGGCTATGCTTAAATGCCCCTTAATTGGAGAAAATAATTGGGTAATCTAAATTTATGAAACTATCATTTTTTTTTCACAAAATGCACTTCATAGTCATCTTCATTAAATCAATATCTGCCCAGTACTCTAGCCTGTCTCAATCCTCCGAGGACCAATTAAATTCTTCCTGAATTTGTCACGCACCTTAGTATAAAAAAAATTATTGATCTTTTTAAAAATTAATTTACGGGATGTGGGCGTCGCTGGTTAGACCACCATTTATTGCCCATACCTAGTTGCCCTTCAGAAGGTGGTGGTGAGTTGCCTTCTTGAACTGCAGTCCATGCAGTGTAGATACACCCACAATGGTGTTAGGGAGGGAGTGCCAGGATTTTGCCCCAGTGACATTGAAGAAATGGTACTATATTTCCAAGTCAGGGTGGTGAGTGACTTGGAGGAGAACCTCCAGGTGGTGGGGTTCCCAGGTATCGCTGCTCTTGTCCTTCTAGATGGTAGCGGTGGTGAGTTTGGAAGGTGCTGCCGAAGGACCTTGGAGAGTTACTAAAGTGCATCTTGTAGATGGTACACGTGGCTGCCATTGTTCATCAGTGGTGGAGGGTTTGAATGTTTGTTGAAGGGGAAGCAATAAGCGAGCTTTGTTCTGGATGGTGTCAAGCGTCTTGTATTGTTGGAGCTGCACTCATCCAGATAAGTGCAGAGTATTCCATTACACTCCTGACTTGTGCTTTATAGATGGTGGACAGGCTTTGGGACGTCAGGAGAGGTACGCGCCATAGCTTTAACTTGCTGTGATAGCTACAGTATTAATGTGGCTAGTCCAGTTCAGTTTCTGATCAATGGTAACCCCCAGGGTGTTGACTGTGGGGGATTCAGTGGTGGTAATGCCATTGAATGTCAAGGGGTGACGGTTAGATTCTCTCTTATAGGAGATGGCCATTGCCTGGCACTTGTGCGATGCAAATGTAACTTGCCACTTGTCAGCCCAAGCCTGAATATTGCCCAGGTCAAGCTGCATTTGGACACAGATTGCTTTATTATCTTTCTCTCAATGCAAGCCCAAATAATTTTTGAACAAGATGTCCCAAGATAGATCCTAGAGACATGGCACCACTTGGGCGGCATGGTGGCACAGTGGTTAGCACTGCTGCCTACGGCACTGAGGACCCGGATTCGATCCCGGCTCGGGTCACTGCCTGTGTGGAGTTTTCACATTCTCCCTGTGCCTGCGTGGGTTTCACCCCCACAAGCCAAAGATGTGGTTAGGTGGATTGGCCATGCTAAATTGCCCCTTAATTGGAAAAAGAAAAACAAGTAACTGGGTACTTTAAATATAAAGGAAAAAAAGAGAGATGCCACCAGCTTTGCCTTGATCATTCAACAAAGATCCATTTATTCCTACTGTGCACTTTTTATCCTCGCCATTTCATTATCCAGAGTAACCACTTGACCTTCAAGTGGATGGAAGAATGATTACATTAATAAAGTAGTCGACAGATAGTGTAGTGCTGTTGGAAGAAATATGCAAACAAATAAGGCATACGAGTAAGAAACAATAACAACGAGATTTCAAGTACCCCAAAATTAATTGGCCACAAGGGATAGATAAAGAGGAAAGTGTTCTGACAATATGTATAGGACTTCTTTCCAACCCAGTATTTAAAAAACCAAAGGGAGGGTTTGCTATTGGATCGACCATTGGGAGATGAACCAGAGTAGACAATAGAAGTGAAAATTGTTGCGACCCCAGTTGATGCTATAACTGGACGGGAAGATTTTGGAATTGAACTCTGGCTCAAAAGATCATAAAATGAAAATCTTTAAATAAAAGTTATGACAGATTCATCACATACATACTATACAATTGTAACTGGCCAGAAAAAAAGGAAAGGATGCAACACAGGAGTAATAATAGCAAAAACATATATAATAATCTTTAAAATAATCTTTGTCATAAGTAGGTTTACATTAACACTGCAATGACGGTACTGTGAAAATCCCCTAGTGGCCACATTCTGGCGCCTGTTCGGATACACGGAGGGAGAATTCAGAATGTCCAAATTACCCAACAGCATGTCTTTCGGGACTTGTGGGAGGAAACCGGAGCACCCAGAGGAAACCCACGCAGACACGGAGAACGTGCAGACTCCACACAGCTAGTGACCCAAGCGGGAATCGAATCTGGGACCCTGGTGCTGTGAAGCAACAGTGCTAACCATTGTGCTACCGTGCCACCCACATAACACAGCAATAGCCACGGTAACAGAAATACATATTTTACATCTTTCAACTCGTTCTGGACACTATGAAGTTAAAGTACATACTTCTGCTGTATATTTTGCAGTTGTGGTCTACATTAGTGGATATTGCCCGTCATGGTAACTTTATGGCTTGCGGTAATGAAAGTGAACCATGGAAATATTCGCCGCCCAGTAGTAATGCATCATGTGCGGCAACGCCAGGCCCCCCAGCTCCAGGAAAGCCCTCCTAACCTGCGGGGTCTTCCCCGCCCACACATCTTTATCCTTTTATACTATTAGGGAGGTGGAAGCCTGTGACAATGTAGTGGGGAGTTCTCCCCTCTCCCTGGCTTCATTATACATCCTCACCAGCAGTGGCCTAAGGTCGGCCCCAAACCTCTTATAAAACTCTACCGGGAACCCGTCTGGCCCGGGGCTTTCCCTGCCTGCATTGCCCAGACTATCCATCACCACCCTCAGCCCAATTGGAGCCCCAGTCCCTGAACCAGCTCCTCCTCTACTGTGGGAAACTCCAGCCCATCCAAAAAACGCGGCATCCCCCTCCCACCCATGGGCTCAGACTCGTATAGTCTTTGATAAAATCCTCAAACATGCCATTCACCCCCTCCGGGTCCATCACCACCTTACCCTCATCATCCCTCACTCTGCCCATCTCCCTTACCGCCTCTTTCTTCCTCAACTGATGGGCCAACATTCTACATGCTTTCTCCCCATACTCAAATACTGCCCCACCACCTTCCCTGCAGAAACCAGCCCGAACTCCATCTGGAGCCTCTGCCTCTCCTTCAACAGCCCTGCCTCCAGTGCCTCAAGGGTATCTCCTATCTACCCTCAAAATCTCAGCCACCAATCTTGCCATATCCGTCCGTTCTGCTTTCTCCCGAATTGCAGTAAAATTCCCCTTACCCACTGCCTTGAGCATTGCCCATCACCCCCTGAACACAATCTTCGATTCCCGCCCCCCCCCCCCCCCCCCCCCCCCCCCCCCCACCAAAGCCACGTGCAAATCCACCCAGTGCGGCGGGTAGTGTGCAACGCCAATCAGCACATACTCCCGAGTCGACCACCCCGCCGACAACGTTTTATCTAGCATGAAGAAATCAATCTGTGAGGTTACCCGGTGCACATGGGCCTCCAGTGTCCACCCTCCCATTCATTCTGCAACTCATCAACTTCATTCTGGATCACAACGTCTTCACCTTTGACAGCAAGTTCTTCATCCAGACACACTGAACAGCCATGGGGACCAAATTTGCACCTCAATACGCCAACATCTTCATGCACACGTTTGAACAATACCTCCTCACCGCACAGGACCATCAACCGACATTATACACCAGTTACATCGATGACATTTTTTTCCTTTGGATCCATGGCAAAGAGTCACTGAAACGACTACATGATGACATCAATAAGTTCCATCCCACCATCAGACTTACCATGGACTACTCTCCAGAATCGGTTGCATTCTTGGACACACTCATCTCCATCAAGGATGGTCACCTCAGCACTTTGCTTTACCGCAAGCCCACGGATAACCTCACGGTGCTCCACTTCTCCAGCTTCCACCCTAAACACATTAAAGAAGCCATCCCCTATGGACAAGCCCTCCGTATACACAGGGTCTGCTCAGACCAGGAGGAGCGTAACAGACATCTACAGAGGCTGAAAGATGCCCTCTTACGAATGGGATATGGCCCTCGACTCATCAATCAACAGTTCCAACGCGCCACAGCAAAACATCGCCCCGATCGCCTCAGAAGACAAACACGGGACACAACCGACAGAGTACCCTTCGTCGTCCAATACTTCCCCGGAGCGGAGAAACTACGACATCTTCTTCGCAGCCTTCAACATGTCATCGATGAAGACGAACACCGTGCCAAGGTCATCCCCACACCCCCACTATTTGCCTTCAATCTACCGTGCAACCTCAAACAAATCATTGTTTGCAGCAAACTACCTAGCCTTCAGAAAGCGACCACGACAACACACAACCCTGCCATGGCAATTTCTGCAAGATGTGCCAGATCAACGACATGGGTACCATGTTACGCGGTACATACTCGTGCGACTCGGCCAACGTTGTCTACCTCATACGCTGCAGGAAAGGTTGTCCCGAAGCGTGGTACATTGGTGAGACCATGCAGATGCTGCAACAACCGATGAACGGACAACGCGCAACAATCGCCAGGCAGGAATGTTCCCTTCCAGACGGGGAACACTTCAGCAGTCAAGGGCTTCAGCCTCTGATCTTCGGGTAAGCGTTCTCCGAGGCAACCTTCAGGACGCGTGACAACGCAGAATCGCCGAGCAGTAACTTGTAGCCAAGTTCCACACACGAGTACGGCCTCAACTGGAACCTTGCATTACATTCGCCCTCTACCATCTGGCCTGGACTTGTGAAATCCTACCAACTGTCCTGGCTCGAGACAATTCACACCTCTTTAACCTGGGGTTACCCCTCTCTCTGGATCTGTAAAGACTTACCTGCAAATGCTCGTATTCAAAACATCGTCTTGCATCTTTGACTTTGTCTATATAGATGTTTCTGGAACCTACCTCTTCATTCACCTGAGGAATGAGCAGTGCTCCGAAAGCTAGTGCTTTGAAACAAATCTGTTGGACTTTAACCTGGCGTTGTAAGGCTTCTTACTGTGCTCGCCCCAGTCCAACGCCGGCATCTCCACATCAAAGAAGAACCAGGCAACATGCCTCAATGACTACCGTCCGGTGGCCCGGACTTCAATCGTAATGAAGTAATGCTTCGAGCGGTTGGTCATGAATCGCATCAACTCAATACTCCCAGAACGCCTTGATTCACTGCAATTCGCATACCGCCGCAACCAGTCCACAGCAGACACCACCCCCCTGGCCATACACTCATCCCTAGAGCATCTCGACAACAAGGACTACTATTTATTGACTACAGCTCCGCCTTCAACACCGTAATTCCAGCCAAGCTCATATCAAAGCTCCAAAACCTAGGACTTGGCTCTTCACTCTGCAACTGGATCCTCGACTTTCTGACCCACAGACCACAATCAGTAAGAATAAACAACAACACCTCCTCCACAATAGTCGGCAATACAGCGGCCCAGCAAGGCTGCGTACTTAGCCCCTACTATACTCCCTGTACACACACGACTGCGTGGTAAAACCTGGTTCCAACTCCATCTACAAGTTTGCTGACAGTACGACCATAGTGGGCCGGATCCCGAATAACGACGAGTCAGAATATAGGAAGGAGATAGAGAACCTAGTGGAGTGGTGCAGCGACAACAATCTCTCCCTCAATGCCAGCAAAATTAAAGAGCTGGTCATTGACTTCAGGAAGCAAAGTACTGCACACACCCCTGTCAGCATCAACAGGGCCGAGGTGGAGATGGTTAGCAGCTTCAAAATCCATGGGGTACACATCACCAAAGTTAGGTGGATTGGCCATGCTACAATTGCCCTTAGTGTCCAAAATTGCCCTTAGTGTTGGGTGGGGTTACTGGGTTATGGGGATAGGGTGGGGGTGTGGGCTTGGGTAGGGTGCTCTTTCCAAGAGCCGGTGCAGACTCGATGGGCTGAATGGCCTCCTTCTGCACTGTAAATTCTATCTATTCTATCTGTCCTGGTACACCCACGCCGACGTTAGCACCAAGAAAGCACAACAGCGCCTATACTTCCTCAGGAAACTAAGGAAATTTGGCATGTCCACATTAACTCTTACCAACTTTTACAGATGCACCATAGAAAGCATACTATCTGGCTGCATCACAACATGGTATGGCAACTGCTCGGCCCAAGATCGTAAGAAACTTCAGAGAGTCGTGAACACAGTCATGTCCATCACACAAACCTGCCCCCCCCATCCATTGACTCCACCTACACCTCCCGCTGCCTGGAGAAAGCGGGCAGCATAATCAAAGACCCCTCCCACCCAACTTACTCACTCTTCCAACATCTTCAATTGGGCAGGAGATACAAAAGTCTGAGAACAAGCACGAACAGACTCAAAAACAGCTTCTTCCCCTCTGTTACAAGACTCCTAAACGACCCTCTTATGGACTGACCTGATTAACACTACACCCTTGTATGCTTCACCCGATGCCGGTGTTTATGTAGTTACATTGTGTACCTTGTGTTGCCCTATTATATATTTTCTTTCTTTTCATGTACTTAATGATCTGTTGAGTTGCCCGCAGAAAAATACTTTTCACTGTACCTCGGTACACATGACAATAAACCAATTCAACCCAATCATCTCCTGATTCCAAAGCCTGCCCACCATCTCTACAAGCACAAGTTAGGAGTGTGAGGGAATACTCTCCCCTTGTCTGAATGAGTGCAGCTCCAATAATAATCCAGCAGCTCCTTAGGGAAGGGCATTAAACGATGGCCTAGCCAGCAAGACCCACATTTCCATGAAAGTACAGGTTTTTTTAAATCCCATATGTCGATTTAAGGTGAATAAAACATGCATTTCTGAGGTGAAAAATTGAGGGCGATTCCGAATGCAAATATAGCATTTTAGAACAAAAAAACTTGCACACTGAATTATGGGCCTAAACCGGATCTGTTGCACCGGAAAAATGGGATTACCTTACATGCTGAGTAAATTTATACACGGATATCTATGGTATTGGCTCTGGAAGGAGTGCAGCACAGATTTACGAGAATGTTAAGTGTCCCAAGGATTAGATGATGAAGGGTGATTACTTAGACAAACTAAGCTTGTAATCCCTGGAATATAGATGGTGATTTGATTGAGATTTTTGGCAATTTGAATGGAATTGACAGGGTAGATAAAGAAACCCTTTTCTGTTTGTGTAGACGCTTATAGCAAAAGAGTGGAATAACCTTAAAATCAGAACTAGGCATTCTGGCGAGAAGTAAAGAAACACTTCATGCAAAGGATGGTAGTGAGAGATTCTCTTGTAGAGAAAGTGGATGCTAGCTTAATTAATAATTAACCCTGTAATAGATTGTAAAAACATTTTAGCTGCTCTGGCTCCAATTGCTGGAGAGGAAATTTCTGAGGTGAGGATGAAGAAATAAAATGAGAAAAATTGTAAACACGATAGAATACTATCCTCTCATACTTAAAAGTAACGCAAACTCTGAAAAAAAATACACATTTAAAAGTAAGCAAGAATTTAATTCTCTTTGAGGTGAAATGGACTCCACAACTTACAAGATTACTTTATCAAGACCAAAAGATTGTCCAGCAGTAATTAAATAGAAACATACATAGAAAATAGGAGGAGACCATTCGGCCCTTCAAGCTTGCTCCACCATTCATCATCATGGCTGAACTTAATACCCTGGACCCCTCCCCATAATCCTCGATTCCTTTAGCCCCAAGAGCTAGATCTGATTCCTTCTTGAAATTGCACAATGTTTTCACCTCAATGTAGTGAATTCCAGATTCACCACTGAGTGAAGAAATTTCTCTTCACCTCAGGTTTCCCCTTATCCTCAAACTATGACCCCTAGTCCTGTACTCCTCCACCATCAGGAACATTCTTCCTGAATCTACTTTGTCTAATCCTTTTAGAATTTTATAGTTTTTATGAGATCCCTCGCACTTCTAAACTCCAATGAATATAATCATAACTGATTTAGTCTCTCCTCATGTGTCAGTCCCGCCATCCCCGAAATCAGGCTGGTAACCTTTTGCTGCACTCAACATCCTTCCTCAGATAAGGACACCAAAACTTCAGGTGTGACCTCAAAAACACCCTATACAATTTCAGTAAAATATCCCTATTACTAAACTAAAATCCTCTCACTATGAAGGCCAACATACCATTTGCCTTCCTTACTGCCTGCTGTACCTGCGCATTTACTTTCAGTGACTGATGCATGAGGACACCAAGGTCTCATTGAGTATCCACCTCTCTCAACTTACACCTAAATAATAATCTGCCTGCCTATTTTTGCTACTGAAGCGGATAAACTCACATTTATCCACATTATACTGCATCTGTCATGCATGTGCCCACTCACTCCACCTGTCCAAATCCCGCTTAAGCATCTCTGCATCTTTCTCACAGCTCACCCTCCCAACCAACTTTGTATCATCTGCAAATTTGGAGATAATACATTTAGTTCCCTCGTCCAAATCATTAATATATAATGTGAACAATTGGGGTCCTAGCACAGATCCCTGCAGTATCCCACTAGTCACTGCTTGTCAATCGGAAAATGATCCACTTATTCCAACTTTTTGCTTCCTGTCTGCTAACCAGTTTTCTATCCATCTCAAGACACTACCCGCAATCCCATGCTTTACATAACAATCTGCTATGTGAGACCTTGTCGAAAACCTTCTGAAAGTCTAAATGGACTACATTCTCTGGCTCGCCCTGGTCAACTCTATTCGTACGTCTTGAAAGAATTCTAGCAGATGTCAAACATGATTTCCCTTTCGTAAATCCACGCTGACTTTGTCTGATTATACCACTGCTTTCTGAATGCTGTGCTGTGAAATCCTTGATAATGGACTCTAGCAACTTCCCTACTACTGACATTAGGCTCACTGGGGTTTAGTTCCCCATTTTTCTCTCTACCTTCCTTTTTGAATGGCGGGTTATATTAGCTACCCTCCAATCTGCAGGAATTATTCCAGAGTTCAAAGAATTTTGGAAAATAACCACAAATGGATCTAAAGGTTCTAGGGTCACTGCCTTAAATACTCTGGGATGAAGATTAGCAGGCCCAGGAGGTTTATCTGCCTTCAATGCCATTAATTTGCCCAAGACCATTTCTCTAATTTCCTTCAGCTCCTCACTGAAACTTGTGTTTCTCAGAACTTCTGGTATATTGCTTCGGTCTTCACAAAGGAAGATATGAGTAAAGTACAAATTTAGTCCTCAGCTATTTCTTTGTTCCCCGTTATGAATTCCTCTGTTTTCAGACTTAACATGCCATGAAACTCATTCACTTCTGATTGATACTGAATGGATAAGGTCTAAAGTCTTACACAGGGTTTAAAGTGACAATAGGGGGTAAAACGTTCAACTTGACACCTTAATGGGGATCTATCGTAAAGACTGCCATCAAGCACCCGTTGAAGCAGTAGGATATCTTTGAAAGCAACATCCAGATTTCTGCATTTATATCTGCAGACCCCAGAAATTACTGCCCGTTTTACCCAGCGGGTGCTGAATGCTGTTATTACTGCAAATTCAGGATCAATATCTTAAATGGTACATTTAAACACGTCACAATCCATCCTTCCCAGCTTCAAGACTCTATTCAGTCTTTATATCAAGGTTTTGAAGTTCCAATTATCATTATCTGTGACATTAGTGGGAGGAAGGGAAATTAAATACAGTTGGGTCACCATGTGACTGAATTCACCATTAAGGAAAACATTTTCTGAAGCCCCAAACTAGAAGAAAAGCTCCAATTGTACACTCCTAATTTGAACAAAGCAAGCAGTGCAGTGTTAAAACAAATCTTCATGGTTCCATGAGCTATGCGATTAAATTAAATACGCTTCATGCTCTGCTGACCCTCACCACTATCGCACATTAAAAAAAAAATACTAAAATATTTTGGATATTTTTTATTCATACAAGATGAGAATCATGATGACCATCTCCACAAGTGGGTGCAGCATGAATTACCAACATAACTCATTTAAGCAGCGAGCATAACAAAGGGAAAGACCATGACTTAGTGTATTAATTATATCTGTACTAATAATTAAGAATTCTAGCCAATATAAATAAGACTTACTGCACTGTACTTCAATAGGTACAGTTCCACATTAAGACAAATTGAACCTCAACCAAACTGCAACTTCATATTTTCTTGAGTCACCATAAAAATATCTAAAAGTTTAAAGAATTGAGATTCTCCGCCGTATCCAGATATTAGAAAGGCATTTCATGCTTCTATTGCATCTGCTGTAATATTTCAAACAGATCATCCAAGTATTTAGGTCTAGATATGGGCTACCCATTTTCTAATCTACTACCAATCCTCTGACCTAATGGCAGAACTATTGCAACCCAAATCTTGGTACCTTGGCTAGGTTCAAGAGAATTGACCCCAGTAGCTTCATTTGGGAATTTAAAAATAAACTAAAAATAAACTCATCATCCCTCTGATTTTAATAGCCAGTCAAGATCAATTTATTTACATGTAAAGCAACAAAAGAGACCAACTCTATGGTATTTTGACTGAGCCAGTCACAACCCTCTTTTTTCAGCTTCCACTCTATCCAGTGTCTTTACTAGTGATGAAGTTGGCATTGTTACGGAGGTGGAAATAGTGGTGTTAGTGATAGCAAGAATGTGGTTGGAAGCTCAACATGGAGTCAAATATGACAAAGATTTCAAAGAGACTGGTTTAGTTTCAGACTATTGCCAGGGAGAGGGATGGAGACAGTAGCTAGGAAATGCAGCTTGGAGCGGGGACTAAAAGCAATGGCATCAATCTTTCCAATAAATAATTGTATTTGTAAAGCAGATAGCATGAACAGGAGAGAACTAAGACATAGAAACAAACATATATTTGTTACCAGTTTTTTGCTGTAATTTAGATCAGTTTTGCAGCATCTTCAAGATTGCAAAGTTTTTTGCAGTGTTATTCTTTTCTCATGGAACTATTGTTCAGCATTTCTCTCATCTCATCACAGATAAGCATATTCTCATACCATTATTTTGCAGGCTTCACAACATTCACTGCTCCTCTGGCCCAAGGCTACATCAGATCAGCATAGCACATCAAATTCTTTGTGGTTACCAGACCTCCCAGTTCCTGTCAAAGCCCTAGACATAATCCTGGATAAAAGTGTTTAATCTGACTGAATCTCCTGCCCTTCTTAAATCCTCTCATCTTGACCAAGCATCTGACCACACTGAATTAACAGTATGACTTAACTGAACTGCATAGCTATTAAGTAAAATAGCAATCTTCAGAAAGGGTCAATATTTTCCTCAGTTTTGTCATTTTAACAAGCATTTTGCTACTGGCACCAGACTAGATCCCAACAGTGGCTAAGTTAGTGGACCAGAACTAAAATGTTTTATTGTATTATTAAGACTGTGAGGAAAGGTCGATTCACTCCAGGAGTGATTGCATGAGAAATAAGACTTGATTATTTGTACAAACAAAACTTAACTGTAACAAAAGAAAAATAATATTTAAACTTTTAGACTTCGAACCCAACAAGAGCAGCTCACATGCATATCTTAACCCGAACACACGATTTCCCATTAACCATGTAAAATGTCCACACAGCTCTCAATTCCACTTACACATGCAGGCAAAAATTATATTTGCATTACAGAACATATTCCTGCTGTTTGTCAAGCTACTTCAGACTCTGGCCGAAAGGTTGTCTCGATGGCAGTCTTTTCATGGCTTCTCTCGATTGGTCTCCAAATTCTTCTGCTTCCCACCAGTTCAAACAGAATTTTCTTTTCCTCTTAAGCTCCGCCAGCCCCTCTAGTTCTGCCCAGATGTGTCCAGATTTGAACTCATCATCGCTACCTGGACTTTTAATTGCCCACTCCCATTTACACAAAAGAACAGGGCCATGCTATGAAAATTCAGCTAAGATCCAATTTACGGATAAATGAGGCCATCAGACTCTGCAATGGGCGAAAGGATGGTCAGACAAGAGTGTCCCGGAGAACATTGGATCTTGAGTAAATCACCCCAGCTGAAAAGGGATATCGGTTTATTACCATTAACAAGTTTAAAGTCTGAATGGGACAATGTAACTCAGGCCAGGTATGGGCGTATACCACTTTTTTAAAAAATATATTTTTATTAAGGCATTTATTTAAACATTAAACATGAACCATCAAAAGAGCAAGAACAAACAGAAATCTCATACAAACTAAATGATGACTAGCCGAACGGCCCGAACTCCTGGCAGGGGTTTGTGGACATAATGTCAGAGGTGCTGAAAGTGAAGGTGGCCCAGAGTCCAAACGTGGCGATATTTGATGTGTCGTAATACCCAGGAGTCCAGGGGGCAAGAGAGGCCGACGTTTTGGCCTTTGCCTCCCCGGTAGCCTGGAGATGGATTTTGCTCGAGTGGAGGGACTCGGAGCCACCGAAGCGTTGGGGGGGGACACCCATTGCCCTCCTCCCGATCTGCCTTCCCCATTTTAACCTCATTTACCCCCGCCCCTGCTGACACCTCAATTTTCCTTCAAAAAGCCAATGAACGGCTTCAATCTCCAGGAAAACCCATCAACTGACTCCCTTACGGCGAACTTGATTTTCACCAACTTTAGAAATCCCGCCAGGTCGCTCATCTCTGGACTACCAGGAAGGCAAAGGCCAAACCGTCAGCCTCTCTCACACACCTGGACTCCCGACACATCAAATATCGCCACTTCTGGACTTGGGCCACCTTCACCTTCAGCACCTCGGACATTACGTCCGCAAACCCCTGCCAGTACCCCTTCAGCTTGGGCATGCCCAAAACATGTGGACATGGTTTGCAGGGATACCCGTGCACCACCCACATCTGTCCTCCACCTCCTCAAAGAACCCATTCATCCTGGCGGCCGTCATTTGTGCTCTGTGAACGCCTTGTGCACGACTAAGATGCATTCACCCTCCTCAGAGCCTCATCCCACAATCCAGTCTCCATTCCCCCCTCCCCCAACTCCTCCTCCCATTTCCTCTTGGCCCTCTATCGGGGCTCCCTCCCAGTCCATTAACTCCTTGCCCTCCCCCACACTTTTGTTTGACACCAGCTTGTCCTGTAGTCCCGGGGGTGGCAGATCGGGAAAAGACGCCATTGCTTCCTCAGTCTCGTACCTGTAAATAACGGAACCCGTTTCCACCGGGAAGCTCATATTCCTCCTCCAATACCTCTAAACTAGAAAAGCTGCACCCGACAAACAGGTCTCCAAACCGCTCGATCCCTGCCCGTTGCCACCCCCGAAACCCTGCACCAAGCCCCCACGGTGCAAACCTGTAATTGCTGCAAATTGGTACCCACACTGAGGCACCTTCCAACCTCAAATGCTGCTGCCCCCGTTCTCCCACACGCAGGGCCATCACCACCACCGGGCTTGTGGAGTACCTGGCCGGCGAGAAATGCAGAGGCGCTGTCAACAATGCCCCCAGATCCGCACCCCTGCAACAGGCTGTTTCCATCCGCCCCTATCCCCACTATCTTACCATAGTGATGTTCACTGACCAATAATAATGTTTGCAAGACAGGCCCCACCCCCCCGCCCCAACAGGACCTTCTTAACCCGTGGGGTATCCCTGCCCACACAAACCCAGAGATCATTGTAACATAGAAAATAGGTTCAGTAGACCATTTGGCCCTTCAAGCCTGCACCACCATTCAATATGATCATGGCTGATCATGCAAATTCAGTATCCCACTCCCGCTTTCTCTCCATACCCATTGATCCCTTTAGCTGCAAGGGCCACATCCAGCTCACTCGTGAATATATCCAACGAACTGGCCCCAACAGTTTTCTGTGGTAGAGAATTCCATAAGTTCACAACTCTCAGAGAAGAAGTTCTTCCTCATCTCAGTCCTGAATGGTTTACCCCTTACTCTTGGGCTGTGACCCCTAGTTCTGGATGTCCTCGACATCAGGAACATTCTTCCTGCATCTAGTGTTATGGGCCAGGGTTTAGAGAACCCCGAAGTGTATCATGGAGTTCACCTGACCCACAACTTTTAATATGTGGTATGGGGAGCACACGGCCCACTCTACAGGTGTGGTACAGCAGAAATGGCAAAGTATTTTTAAAAGCAAAACAATGTTTATTCTATGAACTCAAGTTAACCTTTTTAAAACAGTGAACATCTTAGCAACCATCAATTCAAATACAACCCCCAAAAACTACAACACTAAGCAATCCTTTAAGCTTTCCTTTTAACATCCGTACGACTTAAAAACAAAATCTTGAACAGAAGCACATCAGGTTAAAGTCACTACTGAAAACATTTAAAATTCTGAATTCACCAAATGATCAAGAGATAGTCTTTTGATGGCAGAGAGAGCAGCTGTACACCTGTTTGGTCTGGCTTCAGCTCCAATACTGAAAACAAAACTAAAACACACCCTGCAGCAAACAGCCTAAAACGAAAGTAAAAAGCGGACAGATAGCCCAGATCCACCCATTGACATCACTGCAGTAATAAACAACCATATCTTAAAAGGTACTCACTACAGATATTTATATACACCCCCCCATTTATAAACCATTTCTTAAAGGTACTCTCACATGACACCTCCCCGCCAAGAAACCCCCCCCCCCCCACAAACTTCAAAATGGTTTCATTTTTCACCTTTTCACTATCCTTTAAGAAATGCACACAGTAAATATACTCTTTTGTTTAAAAAAAAAACAACACAAGAAAACAGGTACAATCATATAGTCCATTTTTTTCTCCATTCGTCTTCCTCCAACTGAAAACCGTCTCTTTGAACAAGAAGGTCTCTGCACGATCCGTCCATTTCCCTACGCCTCGGCATTTCACTTTAAAGTCAGATACTTCCGTTCAATCTGATCATAGTCACTTGTAATTCTCCAACACAGGAGCATTGGTTATCATAGTTTTCAGACAGTCAAATGCTTGTTGAAAGTCCGCTGTCCACTGAAATTTTCAACGTGTCTTTAGCAAGTCCATCAGTGGAGCAACTACGCCACAAAAACGTTTCACAAAGTTTCGATCAAATCCACTCATGCCAAGAAATCTCATTATTTCCCTTCGTCTTGAGGGTATCGGAAACTCCTCAAGGAAAGTGACTTGGGCTTTTCCAAATTCACTTTTGGCTAGGTTTATTACCAAATCCACCTCCTGAAGTCGATCGAATAACTCCATCAAATGTTTTTTCCATGTCTGGCTGAAAATTACCAGATCGTCGATGTATACCGCACAATTGGGTAATCCTGAAACAACTGTATTAGTTAACAGTTGAAATGTGGCTGGGGCGTTTTTCATGCCAAATGGCATAAGTTTGAATTGTATATACCATCTGGAGTCACAAAAGCTGAAATCTCCTTCACCCTTTTGGATAAAGGTACCTGCCAGTAACCTTTAAGTAAATCCAATTTGGAAATAAAAGCTGATTGTCCCACTTTCTCAATGCAATCCTCCAAACATGGGATAGGACAAGAGTCCGTTCCGGAAACTGCATTAACCTTTGTATAGTCCACACACAACTGTTGGGTACCGTCTGGTTTAGGTACCATCACTATGGGTGAGTTCCACTGGCTGCAACCCACTTCAATTATGCCATTTTTAAGCATACTCTCAATCTCTTTGTTAACCTGTGCCAATTTTAAAGGGTTAAGTCTATATGGATGTTGTTTGATTGGAACAGCATTTCCCACATCTACATCATGTATAGCCATTTTAGTACTTCCCAATTCATCTCCACAAACATGCCCATGTGATATCAATAACTCTTTAGGTCAGTTTGTTTTTCCTCTGGAAGGTAACTCACCAATTTATCCCAAGTTTCAAGAACACCCTCATTTTCCAATTTAATTTGAGGTATGTCAAATTCACAGTCATCTGGATTTGGTTCGTCACTTTGAGTTAGAATCATTAAAACCTCCTCCTTTTCCTCTCCTTCCCTTTCAAAGTACCTTTTAAGCATATTCACATGACACACTCGGTGAGTCTTCCTTCTATCTGGTGATTTTACCACATAATTCACCTCACTTAATTTCCTTTCAATCTGATAAGGGCCACAAAACCTTGCTTTTAAAGGTTCACCTACCACTGGTAACAATACTAAGCTTTATCTCCACAGGCAAAACTACAACTTTGGGTTTCTTGTCAGCTGCCCGTTTCATCAAATTTTGTGCAACTTTCAAATGTTGTCTGGCTATTTCACCTGCTCTATTTAATCGTTCCCTAAAATTTGACACATAATCCAATAATGTAAGTTCTGATTTCTCACTCACCAATTTTCCCTTAATCAATTTAAGTGGTCCTCTTACCTCATGACCAAAAATTAGTTCAAAAGGACTGAATTTGATTGACTCATTAGGTGCATCCCCAATTGCAAACAGCATGAATGGAATTCCTTTATCCCAATCTTCTGGATAATCTTGACAATAAGCCCTCAACATTGTCTTAAATGTCTGATGCCACCTTTCTAACATTCCCTGCGATTCTGGATGGTACGCAGTTGATTTAAATTGTTTTATTCCTAAGCTATCCATAACTTCTTTGAATAACCTAGAGGTAAAATTTGATCCATGATCCGATTGTATTTCTGTGGGTAGTCCATATCTAGTAAAGAATTTAAGTAACACCTCCACAATCTTTTTAGCTGTAATATTACATACTGTAATGGCCTCTGGAAACCTAGTAGACACATCCATTATAGTCAAAAGATATTGATTCCCACTTTTGTTTTAGGAAGCTCTCCTACGCAATCAATTAGGACCCTTGTAAAAGTTTCCTCAAATGCTGGAATGGGTATTAAGCGCGCTGGTTTTATCACTGCTTGAGGTTTCCCTTTCACTTGACATGTGTGACATGATTGACAAAATTTAACTACATCTTTATGTAGTTCAGGCCAATAAAACTGTTTTTGGATTTTAGCTTGAGTTTTCCTTATTCCCAAATGACCTCCCACTTGCACCTCATGTGCAACTCGCAACACCTCCTTTCTATACCCTAGAGGCAATACTACTTGATGAACTTCTGCCCACTTTTCATCCGCCTGCATATGTACAGGTCTCCATTTTCTCATCAAGACATCACTTTTACAGTAATAACACTCTGGTATACACGCAGATTCCTCTTCCGTGTATGTTTTCTGATATATCCAGTTTATTTCTACATCTTTTTGTTGTAACTCCGCCAATTTTCCTGAACTATAAATATCCGCCTCATCCTCCACCTGTTCTTGTTCTTTTTCAACCATCTGATAAAAATAGTTTCTGATAATTCAACTTCAACATCATCTTCACTCTTTGATTTCTCCTGTCTTAACCTGTGACTTAGCGACCTTGTTACTACACAATCCGGAAAAATCCCAGGATATTTGTCCTTCAACACTTCAATTGTCTGATTTTCCACTGGCTTATCAACCACACAGTAGGCATCACTCCCACGTGCAATCCAGCTATATCATTACCCAAGATAAACTGTATTCCTGGACAAGATAGTTTCTCTATTACTCCTACTACCACTTCACCACTCTTCACTGGACTTTCCAACCTTGCCTTATGTAATTGAACACTACTCCTCTCACCCTGAATTCCACATATTACCACCTTTTCTGGCAACATTCTTCCCAAACTACATAGCTCCTCATCTCTTACCGTTAAGGATTGACTAGCTCCCGTATCTCTTAAAATTGTGACTTATTTGCCTGCTCCTCCTGACACACGAGTAAACTTTACCCACACAAGGAAATTCTTTAAAGATATCTGGCACCTTCTTATCAATCACCTCTTGATCAGGCTGTACCATATTTTGCAGCTCCTTCGCTTCACTTGGGCCTTCCTTTATCACTTTAACAAACCGCACTGTCTTATCCTGTTTCACCACATCAGCCTTCCCAATGCTTTTCTTCAGCCACCAACACGGTGACTTTACATGGCCTAGTTTATTACAGTGAAAACATTTGAAACTTTTCATATCTTTTCCACCCTCCTGGATTTCTTTTTTAATCTGAGGTACACTCTCCTTATTATCTCCCATCAGATCACCTTTACCTTTACCACTTAAGTATTTCTCATGTCCCCAGTTTCTATCCCTCACAGGCTGAAACTGATGTTGGAAACCAAACTTTGATTTATGAACTAATTCATAATCATCTGCCATTTCCGCTGCTAATCTCGCAGTTTTAACCTTCTGCTCTTCCACACGAGTTCTCACTACATCTGGAATTGAATTTTTAAACTCCTCCAAAAGTCTAATTTCTCGGAGAGCTTCATACGTTTGGTCTATTTTCAAAGCCCTTATCCACCTATCAAAATTACTCTGTTTGATCCTTTCAAACTTCATGTATGTTTGACTAAATTCTTTCCTTAAATTTCTAAACCTTTGTCTGTCGGCTTCAGGCACCTAAGATGGATTTTTTCACCTCCTCATACGACTCAGATACCTCCTCTGATAGCGATGCAAACACTTCACTAGCCCTACCTAACAGCTTGGTTTGAATCAGTAATACCCACATGTCCTGTGGCCATTTCATTTGTTTAGCTACCTTCTCAAATGAAATGAAAAAGGCTTCCACTTGCTTCTCGTCAAACCTTGGCAATGCTTGGACATATTTAAATCGATCCTCACCAAGCCTTTGACTATGACGCTCTTTCTCACTATCCTCATCACTATCAACCAACTGTACATTTCCCTTTACGTCTGCCAATTTTAGCTGTCATGTTTCATGACCATTTTCTGAAGTTCAAACTCTCTCTCTATCTTTTTCCCTGGTCTATATCTTCCTTTCTCTTTTTTTCCTCTCTACCTCTTTCGTATTCAAGCTGCTTTAATTCTCTCATGTTCCATTTGTTTAAGTTGTAACTTAATTTTTTGCCATTTCCCATGAGTCAAACTGTACCTCAGGCAACTTTAAATGCTTAGCCACTGCCACAATTACCTCACCTTTTCGCATTTTGTCAGGTAATGTTAACTGCAATGTTTCTGCCAAATCAACAGTCTGCTTTTAGTCTCTGTCCGTAAGGTACTGCGTGTGACCGTCACCACCCCTAAAAACTTCAGAGCCTCTGAAAGAGCCAGTGTCCACAACACACTCCCTAATTAAACTAAAATACCACACCGGAAAAGCAACCACAATATGCTCACCCCTCACTGTCTTTAAGCCAATCCAATAGATAAGACTTTTATCCCCCTCGAGCCCCCAATTTGTAATGGGCCAGGGTTTAGAGAACCCCAAAGCTGATCATGGAGTTCACCCGACCCACAACTTTTAATAAATTGTGGTATGGGGAGCACACGGCCCACTCTACAGGTGTGGTACAGCAGAAATGGAAACATTTTTTAAAAGCAAAACAATGTTTATTCTATGAACTCAAGTTAACCTTTTTAAAACAGTGAACATCTTAGCAACCATCAATTCAAATACAACCCCCAAAGACTACAACACTAAGTAATCCTTTAAGCTTTCCTTTCAACATCCGTACAACTTAAAAACAAAACCTTTAACAGAAGCACATCAGGTTAAAGTCACTACTGAAAACATTTATAATTCTGAATTCACCAAATGATCAAGAGATAGTCTTTTGATAGGAGAGAACAGCAATACACCTGCTTAGTCTGGCTTCAGCTCCAACACGGAAAACGAAACTAAAACACACCCTGCAGCAAACAGCCTAAAACGAAAGTAAAAAGCTAACAGACAGCCCAGCTCCACCCACTCTGACATCACTGCAGTAATAAACACCCATTTCTTAAAGGTACTCTCACATGACATTAGCCTGTCCAGTCCCATCAGGATTTTATATGTTTCTATGAGATTCCCTCTCATTCTTCTAAATTCCATTGAGTACACGCCCAGTCGATCCAGTTTTTCTTCATACGTCAGTCCTGCCATCCCAGGAATTACCTTCGTTGGACACTCTCATAGCAAGAATGTCCTTCCTCAAACTCGGAGACCAAAACTGCCCACAATACTCAAGGTGTGGCCTCACCAATGCCCTGTATAACTGCAGCCAGACATCCCTACTCCTATCCTCTCGCTATGAAGGCCAGCATGCCATTTGCTTTCCTCACTGCCTGCTGTACCTGCATGTCAACTTCAGCGACTGTTCCACCATGACACTCGGGTTCCGTTGCACTTCCTCTTTTCCTAAATTGCCACCATTCATAGAATAATTTGCCTTCCTGTCATTGCCACCAAAGTGGATGACATCACATTTGCCCATATTATATTGCATTTGCCAAGTATTTGCCCACTCAGCCAGCCTGTCCAAGTCACCCTGCAGCCTCTTTTCATCCTCCTCACAGCACGCAGCCACCCAGCTTAGTGTCGTCTTCAAATTTTGAGATATTGCATGCAATTCTTTCATCCAAATCATTAATGGATATTGTGAACAGCTAGAGTCCCAGCACTGAACCCTGTGGCACCCCACTAGTCACTGCCTGCCACTCTGAAAAGGACCCGTTTATTCCCACTGTCTGATTCCTGTCTGCCAACCAGTTCCCGATCTACGTTGATACATTGCCCCCAATACCAAGAGCTTTAACTTTGCTCATTAATCCCTTGTGTAGGACTGTGTCAAAAGCCCCTTGAAAGTCTAGGCACACAACATCCACTGGTTCACCCTTGTCCACTCTACTGGTCACATATGCAAAAAATTCCAAATTTGTCAAGCATGATTTCCCTTCAGTGAATCCATGCTGACTTGGACTGATCCTATCCCTGCTTTCCAAATGCTCAGTTATTTCATAATTATTAATGGATTCCAGCATTTTCCCCACCGATGTCAGGCTAACCGGTCTATAATTCCCCATTTTCTTTCTCTCTCCTTTGTTAAAAAGTGGGGTTACATTAGCTACCCTCCAATCCAAACTCTTCCAGAGTCTATAGAATGCTGGAAAATGATCACCAATGCATCCACATATTTTTAGGGCCACTTTCTTAAGTATTCTGGGATGCAGAGCATCAGGCCCTGAGGACCTAAAACAGGTTCAAATCCCATCAATTTCTCCAAAACAATTTCCTGACTAATAAGGATTTCCTTCAGTTGCTCCTTCATGCTCGATCCTCTGTCCCGAAGGTTATTTGTGCCCTCCTTAGTGAAGACAGATCCAAAGCAATTGTTCAACTGATCTGCTGATTCTAATTGTCTTTTTCTCTTCACATATTTATAGAAGCTTTTGCAGTCAGTTTGTGTTTTCTGCAAGTTTACTCTCTTATTCTATGTTCCCCCTCCGAATTAATCCTCTGCAGAATTTAAATTCTCCTAGACCTCAGGCTTGCAGCTTTTTCTGGCCAATTTATATGCCTTCTTTTTGGCTTTAACAATATCCTTGATTTCGCTGGTTAACCATAGTTGAGCCACCTTCCCCGTCTTACTCTTGCACCACACAGGGATGTGCAATTGTTGAAGTTCATCCATGTGTTTTTTAAATGTCTGCCATTGATTAACGAATTAACTTTCCTGAAGAATGATTTTGGGACGAAGATCAGAGGTTCTGAAAAACAATAAAAGCCTCGAGAGCACTGTCATTTTCACGGTCTGCACCCGCCCACGACAGCGGCAGCACATCCTACCTCTTGAAATCCCCCCCTCATCTGTTCCACCAACCACACCAGATTCAATTTGTGCAGTTGCTCCCATCCCTGCACCATCTGGGATGCTTAAATATCTGAAGCTCACCCCCACCACCTTGAACGGCAACTCGCCCAACCTCCTCTCCTGCCTCCTGGCCTCGATTGGGGAAATCTCACTCTCCCACATGTTTAGCTTTTCTCTGGAAAACTTACCAAACTCTCTCTAAAATACCCATAATTCTCCAGATGCCTCCCAATGGGTCCGAAATATAAAGTAAAACGGGTCATCTGCATATAACGAGACCCTGTGCTCAACCGCTCCCCCACCCCCCTCACAACCCTTTCCAACTCCTTGACACTCGAAGCACCAGTGCAACGGGGAGGGGGCCCCACTGCCTTGTCTCACTGTGTAGCCTGAAGTACCCCGAGCTCACCCAGTTCGTCCATACACTCGCTACCGGCGCCTTATACAACAATCAGTCCCAGTCCACAAACCACTGCCCGAACCCAAACTGTCTTACCACTTCCCAGAGATACTCCCACTCAACCCGATAAAACACCTTCTCCGCGTCCATAGCAACTGCCACCTCCACATCCTGTCCTTCCGGGGACATCCATATCATGTTCAGTAATCTCCTGACATTCGCCGATTGTTGTCTCCTCATTAGTAACCCCGTCTGGTCTTCCCCGATCACCCTCGGCACAAGGTCCTCAATCTGCGAGGCCAAGATCTTTGCCAACAATATGGCTTCCACATTTAAGAACAAATCAGGCAGCAGTTCCCACACTGCTCTGTATCTTTATCTTTCTTTAATATTAGGGAAATGGATGCCTGCGATAATGATGGGGGGAGCTCCCTCATTATCTGCCCTCACCAGCAGGGGCCTCAGGTCCTCCCCAAACGTCTTATAAAATTCTATTGGGAACCCGTCTAAGCCCAGGGCCTTCCCTGCCTGCATCGCCCCCATGACCTCCAGCACCTCAACCAGTCCTCTTCCACCCTGGAGTACTCCAACCCGTCCAGGAACCACCACATTCCCTCTCCCCCAGCCAGAAGCTCTAATTCGTAGAGCCTCCTATAAAACTCCTCAAAAACTCCATTCAACCCCACTGGGTCCAGCACCACTCTTCCTCATCCATCCTTTACCCTTCTGATCTCCCGCACCGCCACCTGCTTTCTAGGTTGGTGGGCCAGCATCCTGCTCGCCTTCTACCAGTACTCATACGCTGCCCCTCTGGCCCTCCACAACTGCCCTTCTGCCTTACCCATGGACACCAACCCAAACTCCACCTGGAGCTTCTGCCTCTCCACCAATCCTGCATCCGGGGTCTCTGAATACATCCTAACCACCCGCAAGATCTTGTCCACTGGCCTTGCCATCTCGGCTTACTCCGTGCGCCCGATCGCTATAAACCCCGCCCAAACAATGCCTTGAGCGTCCCCCATAGCATGGCAGCCGAAACCTCACCTGTATCGTTCAGTTCTACAAACCCCCGAATGGCGGCCCTCACCTCCGTGCACACCTCATTCTCCAACAGCCCTACATCCAGTCTCCACTGCAGGCGCTGGCTACCGACCTCCCCCGATCCACATGCAAGTCCACCCAGTGCGGCAGGTAGTCTGAAACCACGATCGCCGAGAACCCAGAATAGACAATCCCTGCCAGCAGCACCCTGTCCACCACAAAATAATCAAAAACGAAGAATCGCCTTGTGCAGATGGGAGAAAAAAAGAACTCATTCGCCCTTGGCCTCCCAAACCTCCACGGATCTACCCCACCCTCTCCCTCCCCCATGCACTCTTTGAACACTTCAGCACCTTTGCCATCACCGATACCCTCCCCGACCTCAACCGGTCCGCCAACCCTGGCTCAATGACAGTGTTAAAATCCCCTCCCATGATCAATTGATGAGAGTCCAGGTCCAGGATCATCCTTGGCACTTGCCTCATGAACTCCACAAGTCCCAGTTTGGGGCACAGACATTTACCAAGACCAATGGTATCCCCTCCAGCTTCCCACTCTCCAACACTAACCTCCCTCCTGAACCTGCCACGATATTCCACACCTCAAATGCCACTGGTTTGTTTATCAGTCCCGCCACCCCCCGCGTCTTCATATCTAATCCCAAATGAAAGACTTCCCTAATCTTCAAGTGAGTTTCTTGCAAAATGGCCACGTTCGCCTTCAAGCTCCTCAAATGCGTGAACACAAGTGACCGTTTGACTGGTCTATTCAGCTCTCTCACATTCCATGTGACCAACCTGGTCGGGGGCACCCTGCACCCCACCCCTGCCGATCAACCATATCCGTTCTTGGGCCAGCCCCCAGCCCGTGTCACGCGACCCTCCAGTAACACCCTCGGATGCCCATCGCCACCTCCCTTCTTGCTGCGCCACCGCAACCACATCAGTCAGCAGCCCTTCGCTCCCCTAAGCAAAACAACAATGCCACCCCCCTCTGCTAAACTAGCCACCCGTTAACCCCACTGCGCACCCATTAACTAGCCCACCCATGGCACCAAACCTCCTGCCCCCCGATTCCCCTCTCCCCCCACCCCCCGCACACCTCCATATCAAAAATGAAAAATAAAAAAGGTGCACTCACCCTTCCATGTTTCCCAAATACCCGCCACAGAACCCAACAAGACCTCTCAAGGAGAGAGGTTTCCCCATAACCAACAACAACATGTGGAGATGCCGGCGTTGGACTGGGGGGTGGGGGCACAGTAAGAAGTCTTACAACACCAGGTTAAAGTCCAACAGGTTTGTTTCGAATCACTAGCTTTCGGAGACAGCTCCTTCCTCAAATGAGCCAGGTACAGCATCCCAAACTTCACACCCTTCTTAAAGAGGGCAGCCTTCACTCGATTAAACTAGGCTCTCTTCGCCAGTTCCGCGCCCAGGTCCTGGTACACTCGGGGCTCATTACCTTCCCGGATGCACCTCCTCGTCTGCCTTTCCCATCACAAAATCTTCTCCTTGTTGAGGAATTGGTGGAGCCGCACCATCGCCCTCGGCAGCTAGTCCGCCTGCGGCTTCCTCATCGGAGCCCTGTCGACCTCCAGGAGCCAGTCAAAGGCCCCCTCCCCCATCAGCTTATCCAACACCTTGGCTACATACAAGCCAGCATCGGCTCCCTTGATGCCCTCGGGCATCCCCACGATTCTTAGGTTTTGCCTCCGGGAGCAGTTCGTCAGATCCTCCACCCTATCCTTCAGATGCTTCTGGGTATCCCGCATCATTCCGATCTCAGCCGTCAACGAGGTAAGCTGCTCCTCATGCTGCCCCACCGCCTCCTTCATCTTCCGAATAGCATGGCCCAGCCTCTCTTCCACCTGATCAATGACCATTAGAGCGTGATAGTGAGATTGTCCATCCGGCTAACTCCCGGGACAGAATTATATGGCTCCCCGCACTGGCAGGATTTTCTGTTCCTACTGAAGTGGATTTTTGAACAGTTAGTAATATTTTCTGGCCTGCCACCATCCTCCATCAGTCTTAAAGAGCTTATTCTCTCACCTGCTCCAAGAGTGTGCATTATTGCGCGAGGGTGAATGGGAACCCCAAAATTGGGAGTGAGAGCCCCTCTCCAATCCTCTCTTTTTCCCTCTACATACTCTCAGCCTGTGTTCACTGTTCCTCCAATCACAGCCTGATCTCCTCCCACATTGGCCGAGAGAAACCGGTTCTGATTGCAGCAGCTGTCACTCACCAAAATCTTCAACTTCACAGTCACTTGGTCAAAATGCTGGAACTCTCCCAACGGTATTATGAATGTATCTACACCAGATGAACTACAGGAGTTGAATCCTTACTTATGACAATAATCAAGATTATTATTAATTTCTCATGAATCTTACTTGCCACTTATCAGCCCAAGCCTGAATGTTGGCCATGTCTTTCTGCATATATAACTATAATAATATAGTTATTAAAAATGGGTGAAGAGATTTGCAATGCCAACACTGTAGTCTTGCAACAATTATTGGATTTGCAGTGCCAACTGAGAATTCTTACTGGATTCACAAACAGTATCTGGTTAGAAGGCAAAAAGGAAGTGATTACTTGGAAAAGCAAAAGTCAGCTAGGTTTTGTGAAAGGCAGTTTGTTTCCGACTAACTTATTTTGACAGTCACAATTTACACTCCTACATCTATGGAATTTGGGTTTCATACAAAGTTTGAAGTCCATGGAATGTGAGGCAATCTTGTGGAATGAGCAGGATATGGATTGGAAGATAGGCAGAGATTTGGGATAAAAAGAACTGTTATTTATTGGCTGGCAGTGAAAAATGTTCACCAGGATCAGTACTGGAACAAATTAGGGACAAAAAGATTGATGTATAAAATGGCCATCTTAAAGCAGCCAACATCTGTTGCGTTGTGTCATGCAAGAACCCAGAATGCAATTTACACCCAGGCAGATTTCACCTGATCCATTAAATCCCATGGCAAATGACCAGCTACATGCCTCCAACATGCTTCTCCAAACTCTTGTTCCCCTGAACTGGGATAATTAAACTCAAAATCTAACTTTAAGGACAGTAAGCTAAAACTGTACAAGGAGTCAAAATTTTAGATGAAGGAAATCTGAAATATAAACAGAAAATACTCAGATCAGGCAGCATTTATGGAGAGAAATAGCGTTTAAGTTTCAGATATGCGACCGTGCATCCATATTTCCAGTTTTAAAGTACAGAGGCAAGGAAAGAGGGAAAGTGAAAACAAAAGGAAAAAGTTATCAACAGGGTAGAAAGGAGAAATTAAATGACGAATGATATGATCAGAAACGTCAAAGGGACATAATGGGACAACAATCAAAAGATGGATTTAGAGGAGCTATAATTAGCATAGCAGAATCATTGCCAAAATTATTTTTAAACAAATTAAAAAATGGAAGCAGTGCTACAGTCTAAAATTGTTGAACTTAATGCAAGAAGGTTGTAAAGCACCTCATTCAATGAGGTGCTGTGCTTCAGACTTCCGTTTAGCTGTATTGGAAGCAGGGGCTAAGGACAGAGGTCAGAATAGGTTTAGAAACACAGAAAATAGGAGGCCAAATAGTCCTTTGAGCCTGCTCCACCTTTCAACATGATCACAGCTGATCCTCTCCAAAGTCATACTCCGGCACACTTCCCATACCCCTGGATATCTAGAAATCAATTTCCTTCTTAAATATATTGGCTGAGAATGAGACCATGTTGTGTGTGCAGACTGAGCAACCACCACATTTGGTCTCCCCAGTATGGATGAGGCTGCATCGTGAGCAGTAGTTGGGAGGCCGTAAAGGTGGGAAAAGAGGCGAAAGAGTTGGGAAAGTCCCATGAGGAAGAAGCGCAGGTGTTCAAGATAATGGAAGAGACGACGGAAGATTTGCAGAGCAAACAGATCCTGCAGAATACAGAAAATGTTGTGACGACACTGGAGGTATCAGAAATAGCCGAGTTTGATCCATTCAATGTGGGGACTTCTCAAGTGGAAGGGGAAGGTAAGGAGAATTCAATCATGGTTCTGGAAGGGGAATGCGATTGAGAGAAGTTTGGGAAATGGGACAGATAGTCAGGGATTCTATGGTAGAGGGAAATCCGCAATGAAGGAAAAAGGAAGAAAACAAATAAGTAGGTGATTTCAATCAGCAAAAGCACATCCTTGTCTTATCATGTTGAACCAGCATCTCCATTGATTTGTTTTTGCCAACCACATTAAGGAATAGGATCAAACGGTAGAGTAAAGCCAGTATTTGTCCGAGGAGAGATTGTCTAGACCTATACCAATTGCTTTATCCCGATAGCACAATTGCTTCACAGCTCCAGGGTACCAGGTTAGATTCCGGCTTGGGTCACTGTCTGTACGGAGTCTGCACATCCTCCCCGTGTGGGCATGGGTTTCCTCCGGGTGCTCCGATTACCTCCCACAGTCCAAAGATGTGCAGGTTAGGTGGATTGGCCATGATAAATTGCCCTTAGTGTCCAACATTGCCCTTAGTGTTGGGTGGGGTTGCTGGGTTATGGGGATAGGGTGCAAGTGTTGACCGTGGGAAGGGTCCCTTGTCTAAGTGCCGGTGCAGACTCGATGGGCTGAATGGCCTCCTTCTGCACTGTAAAGTCTATGATAATCTATGATATCCTGAGTTAAGAATAAGGGCAGATCTCATTGACACTTGGGAGTTTTGAACAGGGTAGATGTTGGGGAATGTGCTCCTTGGCTAGAGTCTAAAACTAGGGGTTGGACTCAGATGACGAGGTCAGTCATTTAGGATTGACGAGAAATGTCTTCACTCAAATCAGTTGGCATCTTTGGAATTCTCTCCCCAAGGACCTGTGGATTCTCTCTGAATATATCCATGACAATGATGGATACTATGGAAAGGAAGAGATATGGGATAGTGCAGGAAGATGGAGTTGAAGTAAATCAGTTGTGATCTTATTGATTGGCAGGGCGAGCTTGAAGGGTTTAATAATTTACTCCTGTTGCTATTTATGATGTATTCAAGTTTGGTTAATGAATATACCCTCAAAATCCAAAAGGATATTTGCACTCAACCATGAGTGCAGCCAGGTGGATCCTGGGTCGGAATGTGATTTACCACCAAACAGAAATTTAACTAAAATCCAAGAGTTGTCCAAGGTGCACCTTAGAAAGGGAATTATGGGGTGACACAAGGCACAGTGGTTAGCACTGCTGTCTATGGCGCTGAGAACCCGGATTTGAATCCCGGCCCTGGGTCACTGTCCATGTGGAGTTTGCAAATTCTCCCTGTGTCGGTGTGGGTTTCATCCCCACAACCCAAAGATGTGCAGGTTAGGTGGATTGGCCACGCTAAATTGCCCCTTAATTGGAAAAAAAATAATTGGGTACTCTAATTTAAAAAAAAACATTTTTAAAAAAGGGAATTATTCATATCACCCCCTCAACAACGCCCTTTTTTTTCCTAGCGTTTTCAGATTTGGCAATTATCGCCAGGCATTTAGTTGTTGTACGAGTGTTGGATGCTAAATACAACCGCATGAGCGATTTTCTTCCGAGGAAATTGAAAATGTGAAGCGACATCACCAAATCTTGTTTTTGGCTCAAAGTTTTACATAAAGTAAAGATAAAACAAATTAAATTTACTAATTACGTATATAATTTTTGAAGCCATTAAGATCAAGAGAAAGGCTGGAGATCTACTTACATTTTAAGAAAGTGGAAAGGAAGGTATAATAAAGTGCCATGTCGCTATAGGGTTTGGTGAGAATTTGATTAATATTTCCAAGGAATCTAACAAGTCCTCAATCCTGTTTGAATATCACTCTTCTGTGGTCAATTCAAAAAGAAAGTACAACATTAATTATGGTAAGAACCATGGGGAGGGGACAGGAGATGTAAATGTAAAAATGACATACATAGAAAACAATAAAAACCAGCTTTAGCAGCTTATTCCTACCAACCACCACTAAAATGCTCATAGCTCAATGAATGCTACTTTGAAGTGCACTCAACGTAAAAATTCCTTAGATTTATAGTATTGAAAATAATCGATTGTTAAAGGTGCAACTAAAGGGGAGTGGATTGGAAAAATCCCTCCAAAGCATCGAGCTTTCAGAAAACTCTACATCTGACTAAAATCATCCAAAACATTTTAACAGAAGAGTTTTCTTGATTTACTGCTCTGATTTTTCTGTCAGTGTGGCACATTTAGGATAAACCCAAGGAGATTATGCAAACCCCTAGCCTGAATATACACATTTTTGGAGCGTGCTTTGTATGGCAGTGACAGCTGGCTCCAGAGCTGTCACTTCTAATCAGTCGTCTTCAGCATCTTGGAGGGCGAGCTGGACAAAGCTGCCATCACCTCTGGTCTCAAATTCCTCTTTCCACTCAATCACAATATTCTTGTTAAAGCAAATCCAGGGGTATATTTCCTTTCTGCACCCACCCTCACCCCCAAATTTGCACCTGAAATTTAAATTAACATTGTTTACTATTATCTCGAAAGAATGAGACGTTTAATTTTCAAGCTAGTTGTCACTGTAGTGGAACTAAATGTAACCCTTTTAACACTGCATAGTTATCACTGCCATTTAATATGCCACATAATGCTAAAAAATATCAATGGCAAAGAAAAGAGAGGTTTCACATTCATTTTTAATTTGTAATTTAAAAGATTGTTTTAAGAAAATTATGCTTTCAGCTGAAGAAATTACTTGACATAGGTTTTATGACAGTTAGAAGAACTAAGGTTCTTATCAATTTAAACAAATCTCTATTTTCAGATTGATACATTTCTTCCACTCCAGCTTAATATGCTTTAATAGGGGACGATGATGAGTCAGCGGTGAAAAAAAAAAATCTAATTTTCTGAAATGAAATACAACTCAAAAATTACTCATTAGAACACTGTCATTATTCGAAATCCAGTACAAATTCAAAAAGAGAAACATTGATGACTTTTTCCAATTGCAGTTGACAAACTGGATAAGGACAATCGTTTCCAACTCAAGATTATCTTTTTCCAATAAGGATGTGGTATGACAACATGAATGTAGGGTGTATTCCATTGTATTCTCTCACTTTCTAGCTAAGGAGGCAGCACGGTCAACCATTAAGTTCAAAAATTACATCACCAATTGTAAATGTTCAAAACAGGATGTCCAAAAGTACAACCAAGTCGAACCAATATGTGGTCACCATTGTACCATAAAATGTATACTCATGACTCTATAATTGCCTCGTAAGATCATTGTGCGTGTGTAGAGGTCTACAGCACAGAAAAGGCCCTTCGGTCCATCATATCTGCGCTGGTAAATGTTACATGGGTGATATCAGGTTAAATTCACTTCAATGGGATACATTTTGGAATATGAAAATTAAAGGCCTTGCTGTAATAGTCATTTAAGATTAGAACAAAAACTACGCAACAATCAAGCAATTATCGTCAATGAACAGCATGTGATACATACTGAAATAGTTTGGGCTAGTTCCATTTTTAGATTGTGATCTTATTACAAATTGCAAGTCCAAATTCCTGAAGTTTCCAAATTTCATGACTCCCAGTGTGCACAAAGTTAAATTGATGAGTAACTGAGCAGGTTTGGCAGGTTCATTTAACATCTCCTTAACCCTCTGTGGCTCCTGAGGATATCGATCTTTTTACATGCTTTTCTGGACATTTGAAGGTTACCATTTTTTTTTTTGCAGAACAGTACCTGCACTATTTCTGAAATAAGTGCATTAGTGAAGGGTCTGATACAACAGAAATTTTAAAAGGGCACTGCTGTACAGTTGATGTTCATGGCAATCTTCATTGGAACACATTATCCGGATTTTGCTCATATCCAGAATTTGGATTCTTTGCATTCATGCTGAAAGTACCTGTTTTAGAAGAAAGGAATTTTGTGATATTACTGGCATACCAGATGCATACACAATATCTTGGATTATGTGCTTCATTGAGGCAAGCCAGGTGTATTGATGAGATTAGCAAGTTTATTTTTTATGGGAAAAATAAAAGTTAATGTTTGATCCCCACCTGAGCCACATTAATTGATAAATGCAGAATAGTGGGATGGTACAAGTTACTTCAGCATCACAATTTAAGAGAAAAATGGTTTGGATTCCATTAAGCTTCAAGTGCAATATGTGGACATGGGATGAAGAAAAGATTGCTATGCTGTTCAGCCAGTTAACAATCAGAGACTCGAATAACGGCTGAAATATTAACAATAGCAGGAGAGAAAAGAGAGCATGGCAAGACTAACTGTAATTAAACAAAATAATACCAAACTATGTCAGCACAAAAACTGCCAAACAATAATTTCAGGAGAAATGTATTTATTTTTAGGGTTGATGAGATCACCTCATTGGCTTCAGTCGCACATGGGGTTTCACCATATTTTGTGGAGGCCGAGTAATTTTTCTGTAAGCAGCAGAAAATGGCACTTTACGTGCTGAGTCTTGACAGCTTACTGTTTTCCATTTGTATACCACCATTTTGTTCAAAGGCAGCAGTTATGGAAGCGCAATTTAATCAAATTCTACAGTGCCAATTTGGATTGGTGCTTATACGAGAGGCAAACTTTACATTTTGCAGGATAGCAGTGCTACATTTGTAAACATGTTCGCTTTACATCAAGACAAATTTTAGAATTATTTACCAATATATTGTTCGACTTGATATTGGGAAATATACACAGCAGCAAATACTTTGCCCAATGGTGAAGAACCAGGGGTGGCACGGTGGTACAGTGGTTAGCACTGCTGCCTCACAGCTCCAGGATCCTGGGTTCAATTCCGGCCTCGGATGACTGTCTGTGTGGAGTTTGCACTTTTTCTCCCTGTGGTCTGCAGGGTTTCCTCCGGGTTTTTCTGTTTCCTCCCACAGTCCAAAGATGTGCAGCTTATGGTGGATTGGCCATGTCAAATTGCTCCTTAGTGTCCAAAAGTTTAGGTGGGGTTACTGGGTTACGGGGATAGGGTGGAGACGTGGGCTTACGTAGTGTGCAATTTCCAAGGGCCGGTGCAGACTCAAAGGGGCCAATGGCCTCGTTCTGCACTGTAAATTCTACAATTCTATATCCATAGCAGATATTAAATCAACTTCACATTTTTAACCAATATTTCTTTACTGGAACAGATGCTTAAGACTGGATCAATTCAACAGGAATGAACATAGCCTTTGCAGAGGAAAGAATTGAGGTTTCAATAAAGGTACTGGAAATGTACACAAATATGAATAACTTGAAATGTTTACAATTTAGTACAGATTAAAACAAATTATGTATTTAAAAAAAATAAATTTAGAGTGCCCAATTCATTTTTTTCCAATTAAGGGGCAATTTAGCTTGGACAATCCACCTAGCCTGCACATCTTTGGGTTTTGGGGGCGAAACCCATGCAAACACCGGGAAAATGTGCAAACTCCACACGGACAGTGACCCAGATCAGAGATCGAACCTGGGGCTTCGGCGCCCTAAGGCAGCAGGGCTAACCCACTGCGCCACCGTGTTGCCTCAATCAAATTATATTTCTAACTTTGTGTATTACTCTGATCACAGGATCCTGCAAGTTGTGCAAAGAACAAACTTGCTTATGTATCATTTACCTTCCACAGCTCAGGACTTTGCAGCCAATGAAGTGCTTTTTTAGTTGTGATTATAATACAGGGAACACAGCAGCCTATTTGCACAAAGCATTGTCCCATAAACAGCAATTATATACATGATCTGATTCAGGTGTTGACTGAAGAATAAATGTTTTGCGTAACACCTGGAGAAATCTCCTGCTCTTTAATTAGTGCTGTGGGATATTTTGTGAGAAAGCAGTTGAAAGATGGTATCTAGTGCAGCTACCCCTCACTGAAGGGGTCAGCCTAGATATTGTGCTCAAGCCTTGGAAGTGAGTCTCAAATTTCCTAATTCTATCTCAGACAAGACTACTGAGCCATGGTTGACACCTTGTGCTACATCACAGATGCAGTTAAAATTGTGTACTAAGTACTATTGCAGAAATTAGTAGAAACCCAATTACTTTTCTTCAGCGAATGCCCAAGATGATTAGTGGTACAGGAAGAGAAACAAAGTTGAGCATTGGAGATTATGGTGCTTGGTCACTTTGAGAAATGGCCGCTGTATTTTGCTAACAGGGTTGTTTCACAAAAATATCAACAAAATGGAAGAGCACAAAATTCCAACAAGCACTTATGGTTGAATGTTCAGCATTACATACTCTGTAGATACAATTTATTTGCAAAGATGGCTGCAATATAATGGTGAACGTTTCCGCACATAAAAACTTGGGAAATACATTCAATGAGTTTCCCAGGTGTCATGAAACCTTTGCTGCCAATACGCTAATACTCAGTCTAAACCAGATTATATTAGAATTAGCTAATTGAAATGGAGATTAATTCTCAATATTCTGATACAGTAATGTTCACGTTTGATGCATATTTTGAAAAACCCTAAATTAATCATACGCTTTGGTAAAAGGAAAAGTGGAAACCACCTTGATAAAGCCAAGAACCTGCAATGTTATTACTTTCTTTTTCCTGCATCGGTATCTTTCACTGATGATTAATTATTCTTTTATTTGGTTTCTTCAATAGAAACAATTTTGTGCAGGACTGAATTACTGAAAAGTAATGCTATTCAATCCAATAAACAGGTAAATATTAATTTAATTGCACATCCAACCCAAAGTTCGCCAGCATTGCAGTTAATCTAAGAGTACACAATCAGATTACAATAAACATGGCATCTGATTACTCCATAAAGCAAACATCTAGCATAATGACATCCTATCAACTGTGATCGGAAATCTGTTCCAATTTATTAGTGTGGAGGCAAATCTTACATGCAATTGTTGCATTCTGAAATGGAGTAATAAATTAAGATTTGTTACACAACTCAGCCTGAATTGGATAAACTATACTTGCATTTCTCAAATTATTTGAGCATTTCTAAATAGTTCTAGCCAACCTCAATACCACAAGTCTAATTTCAGACCAATGTTAACTAAAATCAGGACCAGGTTTATAATAGATAATCCTATGCAAAATAATATTCAACAATGTCTCCCACTCTTACCCACTCCCACAATATAAGCCCTTGTTAAAATTTAAAAATATTTGAACAAAATGCTTTTACTATACATCTTACTATTCCACTTCAAACTCGAACAAGGTCACAAATATACAGAGTACTAAAATATATTCCTCATTTTGAAAAAGCCAGTGAGCGATCTCTGGCGTTAGACTAACACAAAAATGCAGTAAATTGTGTCACATATTGCTCTGCCCGACCATATGGTTTCGATAGAGGGAGTGGACAAATTACCGTTGTGCATTTGAATCACAGCAATGTCCAATTACGGTGTAAAATTACAATATAAAGTTAGCACCTTTGACTGAAAAGCTAAACATACAATGAAAAAAAGAATTAAATTCTTGTCAATTTCAAGGTTCTTCTGTGACATTAAAAAATTATTTTACCAAGCTCTTAAATCAAACCAACTGAGAAATAAAACTGACCGATACTGCACTACACAAGGAGAATGGCACCTGGCCATCCCGACAATTTGTACAATTACAAAAATGGGACATTTTAGTTGTCTGTGTTAATTACAGGGCAAATCCTTCAAAATCATCTTACCCCCAAAAAGCAGCTTTGTTTTTGCCCCAATTCTTTTGCGCGATGTGGATCTGAACAGATGGCCCGACACAATGCTCAACGATTGAAGGAAAAGAAATAATGTAGAGGCAAAATAGCGATTTTATCTGTCCTATCCAAAATGAGCAGAATGCCCTGATTGGACAAAATGGAATCATATGAGCCAGTGTCCCAGCCACGTGACTAAATCGTTTCCCAAATCCTCCTCTTTGGTCTTCTGACTACCTTACGTTAAAACGTCTCATCATTCCAATGGCACGATCAAAAAGACCACTTCCCCGTCCAGAGAGCTGCAGGCTACCATACTGCGCCAGTATTACCACAGCTCAAAACAGCTCCCCGAAATCTACGTCAGCTTACTGGGACCGTAGTTAATCTTACAGTTTAGAAATCGGTACATTTCACTGGACTCCAGCCTTCTGGTGAACACAACCTAACGTAGAACCGCTTTTCATTGAAGATATTTACTGATGTTTTGTGTAGAACAGGGAAGTGGATGCAGGGAATGAGCAAAATGCTCAGCGACCTCATAACCAGCCACCCAGTGTCTCCCTTCAAGCCAAATGTGTCCACAGCACTGTTTTCTGAATTTTGTGTCAGATTCAGGAAACGCTTCACTGCATTTGTTATATCCACATTTTAAACATAAATATGTAGCCTGTTATGCATTTTATCTTTAAACAAAATAATTAAATGCAAACTGCATTATGAAGCATGTGTTTTGTTCTTTACTTTACAAATTACTTATTTGTATTTTTGTTTTAGTTTAAAGCAGTTTTCTTTTCAATTTGTATATTTAAAAAAATATTTTTAAACACTATTTCTTGGATGTGCTAATTTTATAACAAAGCATGGATTTGGGTAAATGACAGGGAACACTGTAAATCACTATATAATAAGTTACAGAATCTATGCAAACCAAGATATTACAGATCAAAAACCTGAGCTGCCAATGATTCACACCTCAGTTTATTCAGATAGCCAATCCTAAAGTTTAGAGCAAAGTTTAAAATACCAGTGACATGTAAATGATGCAGAGCTGCTGGTTCAACACACAAAACATGCACTCAAGCAATTATGAGAATATAAACCTTTAAAGTCCAATTTTATCATGTGCCTTTGCTTCATTTGGCAAACAAAGAGAATACAACAGACCATTGTAGAGAGTATAGTAACCCATTTTGTGTGGATAATTAACAATTTCTAATTATGGAAATACAACCAGTAAATAATAATAATCTTTATTATTGTCACAAGTAGGCTTACAATAACGCTGCAATGAGGTTACTGTGCAAAGTTTCGAGTTGCCACATTCCGACACCTTTTTGGGTACAGAGGGAGGATTCAGAATGTCCAAATTACCTAACTGCATGTCTTTTGGGACTTGCAGGAGGAAACCGGAGAACCTATAGAAAACCCAAGCAGACACAGGGAGAATGTGCAGACTCCGCACAGACAGTGATCCAAGCCAGGATCAAACCTAGGACCCTGGTGTTGTGAAGCAACAGTGCTATCCACCGTGCTACCTTGCAGTAACAATCAGTGAGACAATCTTAATTTATAAAGAAAGTGGTTCCGGGGATTCAGTTCCTTATTTTTGACAATATAATTTGCTCACAATTTAGTGCAAATCTGAAATGTGTTCAGCAGAATAGGCTCCAGAATGTGGTGACTAGGGGCTTTTCACAGTAACTTCATTTGAAGCATACTTGCGACAATAAGCGATTTTCATTTTCATTTCATTTCCTTTTTTCATTTCAGAATCCAAATAACTTCAGTAAAAAGAAAATTCTATGGCCCACATTTGATGGCAAAATAACAACCAAGTGTAATGTGCACACCTTTATTGGCTAAATACCCCAGTGACATGATGAGGAACAGATATCTGGTGTGTTGAGCTGCCACAAACTGCTGTACACTTGTACAACACTGCCATTAGCATTATGCCAATTGCAGCTCAGTTTCAACCTGTCAGGTTCAAGAATGTATTTATGCATTAGTAGCCACTTAAACTCAGTATGGAATTAGGGCTGGTACTTAAAATTATTAATCCGATAACAAGATGTTCTGGCCCAGAAAAGGAACCATTGAAATGGTGCAATCTGATTTCTGTAGGTCATAAATTGTTGTCAAAGATTTTTTACAATTTAAAATGCTTTAACTTTCTTTTCTACCTTTCTCCTATGGGCAGCACGGTAGCACAGTGGTTAGCATTGTTCCTTCACAGCGCCAAGGTCAATTCCCTGTCACTGTCTATGCGGAGTCTGCATGTTCTCCGTGTCTGCGTGAGTTTTCTCCGGGTGCTCCGGTGTCCTCCCACAAGTCCTGAAAGATGTGCTGTTAGATCATTTGGACATTCTAAATTCTCCCTCTGTGTACCTGAACAGGTGCCGGAATGTGGCGACTAGGGGCTTTTCATAATAACTTCATTGCCGTGTTAAATGTAAGCCTCGTGACAATAAAGATTATTATTACTCTGTTATTCTCATCTTTCTTGTCCTCACTATTTCTCGATCGTTGCCTGATTTGACTCTTTTTTTTTTTTTAAACGTATTTTATTACAAACTTGTATCAAAGCAGGTTACAGCAAGTAAATACCCCGGGAAACATAGTTACCAACAATCAACTATGCAGGTCGCACAGATTTTTCCCCATTTTCACCCCCCCTCCCCATCACACCCCCTGCGACGAATAACTCCTCAAACACGGTCACACACATCCCCCACCTTTTCTCAAACTCCCCCGCTGAGGCCCTTAACTCATACTTTATCTTCTCCAACTCATACTTTACCTTCTCTAACCATAGGAAGTCATACAGGTCACCCAATCATGCTGCTACCCCCGGTGGTGATGCCAACCGCCACTCCATCAAAATTTGCCGCCATGCAATCAGAGAGGCGAAGGCCACGACATCAGCCTTGCTCCTCGCCATGAGCTCCAGCTTCTCTGAAACCCTAAATATTGTCACCAAAGGGTCCGGGGTCCACCTCCTCCTCCACTATCCTGGCTAAGACCGCAAACACTCCTGCCCAGAATCTTCCCAATTTTACGCAACCCCAAAACATGTGCACGTGATTCACTGGCCCCCGCCCACACTAATCTGCTACCCCCTGAAAGAACCCACTCATTCTCGCCCGAGTCATATGCACCACGTGCAACCTGATTTGACTCTTAATTCATCCCATTTCGTCCTCCATCATTCTGGTTTTCTTCTAAATTATTTCATCTCATTGGTCAACGATGTCGACAGTGGTCCTCTTGTTCTCCATAGTTTCAGATTCTCCATTGTCTGTTCCACTTATATTTCCAGAATAAAACTATGTTAAACTGAATGGATGGGGAAAATAACACCACATGCTTTGACATGGATAGTCAAGGCCAATAGACGTACTCATCTGGGATTGGAATCAAGGTGTATTGGTGGAATAGTGCAGAAATATATTAAATCCAGACTATTAACTTTGAATGGAGCATGCAACATGCACCTTAAATCACTCTTGGAACGGTTTCCATTCCTCAGCACCATAAAAAACAAATTTGCATATCAACGTTATTTGCTAAATCCCACATTTGTCTCATGAGTCAATAAGACAATCCTTAAAAATAGTGCAGGATAACCAAAGCTCAAATTAATGCATGTTCAATTCAGTTTTGTTTCTGTACTTGCTAAAAGTGATGCACACAGTGCCTAGTTATACAGCCACCACAGCATTTTTACAGGTGTTGCATTTTTTTCATTACACGTATGGCTGAACTGAAACAACAAAGTAATCTAGTCTTTTAAAGTGATTATTGAACCTGTAGTCTTCTGGGAGTATGTGGGGATTGCGGTTGGTGATATAGGGTGAACAGATTAAAATATATAATCAAATTCCTAAAATGCACTGAAAGACGAGGAATTGTAAAAATCCATCCACCTCACACAATTACCTTCATTTCAAGACCAGTTTTTCCAGTTATAACCTTGCAAATACCCAAAGCAGAAACTTATATCACTGAAATGTACAACACAAAATCTGGGTTAGTGCACTGCAACTTTACCTATGTGGATAAGTCCTGAAATGGAACTTTGCATTTTATAATGCAATAGTTGTGCACACTATTGATGTTCAACAATAACATTTTTGGGTTTAGGTTTTTTAAAATCACAAAGAAATGAATGCACTCAATTACTAATGTATGCATGCCCTACAATGCATTCATTGACAGATTAAATAGTTTTAATACAAAACTGGATTTGAATGCGAGGGAAGTCCGATTCTCAGTAAGATCCATTGTAATAATACAGATACAAGGTTAGATAGAGGTCATTGTCGAATGAGGATTAGCATTGTGTTTCAAAATCATACTGCTCCGCCTCCTAGGACCAAAGTCAATACTGCAGCTCTTCAAGAGAGCTCCCATTACTCTATGAATAAGTATCAGTGTGGCATGGCAAATTCTTCTCAGCACCCAATGTGTGCAACTGTATATAGAATTCAGGACAATCTGATCCTAGCAGCTTGCTCGAAGAAAAAAACCTTGCATTTATTTAGCATCTTTTACAATCCCAGAATAGCCCGAACTACTCTTCTAGCCAATTTAAAAACTGAGGGTTAGTCACCATTGCAATATAGGAAAATGTGGCTGCCACTTTGCACAGTGAGTTCCTACAAGCAGTAGTGAAATGACCAGATAAAGGACTATTTTTCAGTAAATGGCAAAGGAAATGTGCTCACGTTTCACATTGATAGATGCCTACAGATTTTATTTTGCAAGCTTCTGAGCGAAGACTTGCTTTCACTGGGTTTCTAATAGAGTGATACCCTCAACAGGGGAGCTGCGACATGTGAGTAGGGCAAGAAACAGCAAGATTCGTTAACCAAATTGAAGAAGCCCATTGAGACACGCAGAGCCTAAACCAGGATGCACAAATTAGATTTGAATGAGGTGCAAAAATCAAAACACAAACTGAGAAAGAAAGCTGTTAGAGATAGCAGAGAAAGAAAAAGTTACTTTGCCTCATTTTTAAAAATCTCCAATAATTAAAATCTAAACAAATGAAATTGCACATTTAAAAAAGTTAATTTTCAGTTGCTTGGCAGTAATTATCATAGCATACTCCAAATGCACCAGTTCCATTTCTTCTGACCAGTGTTATGGGCGAAGCGTTTTCAGAACCCCGAAATGTATCATGGAGTTCAATCAACCTCTCCCTTTAATGGATTTGTTGCTTTTCTTAGCATACGGCTTTTTTCCTAGGTGTGGGATTACAATTATGGACACGTGGGTTTTTAAACACAAAACGCTCTTTATTCCATGAACTCAACTTAACATCTTAAATAAACATTGAATCTCTTAACACCCCTTACTTCAAAGATAACTCAGAAAATATTGCAACACTAAATAATTCCTTAAAATGTTCCTTCAAACTTCCAAGAGACTTAACACCCTTAAATAAAATCACATCAGGTTAAAGGCTTCACTATTATAAGTTTAAATCACCCAAATGACCCAGAGGTAGTCTTTCATGGCAGAGATCCAGCTCACTGCAAAACACACACACACCCAGGTCTTTTCAAAACTTGGCAGCTCTCTGGAAACACACAGACACACACAAGCTGCTTTTTAAACTGAAACTAAAAACCTGCAAAATGGCTGACCTAAAGCCCAGCTCCACCCACTCTCTGAGATCACTGTTCTCTTAAAAGGTACATTGCTTAAATATCCATGTCTTAAAGGTGCTCTCACATGACACCAGTTTGATCGGTAACAAGTGGGTGATAGAGCAAGTTCACACCGTTACAACAATTTTAGTGCAGCGGGCTGGGACAATGTTGCCTGTGGAAGAGCGGGGGCCACTGTGACAGCAACATGTGGATTTCTGCATTTAAGTGTGTATGCATGAATGCTAGAAACTGCTGTCCCATTTACTCCACAATAAATGACCAACATTAGTTTCACCGTTATTATCAACACAAAATCCAGATTAATCTGATTTTAGTGGTGCTTGTTAGGGGATAAATATTGGCTTTGCATCCAACCAGAAGAACAGAATATCTCACCTGAAAAACTGTCCCTCTGATATTGCAGCACCCCCTCAGTACTACATTGGTTATGTCAGCCTAAGTCTCCAGAGTAGGATTGAGCCCACAACCTCCTGGCTCAGAGGAATGAGACGACTGAAGCATGGCTAACACCTTAGGAGGTCACAACACTGATGTTCAAAGCAACGGATGACTTATAAACTCCACCCTGGCGACAGTCCAAGGAACACAAAATACTCTATGTAGCTCTTCTTGGGACTAAACATAATAAATAACATTAATCTTTGGGCCAGCAGCACTGCTAATCATCCAGATAACACCTGAATTTACAAACTGGGCCAAGTGAGCCAGCAATGTCCAGGAGAACTACAGTGCCCCAAAGGATACCTTTTATAGCATGTACATTATCAAAAATATAATCACTCTTGCGGGAGAGTTACTGCATTTTGTTAAACTAAAGGATCCAAGTAACAGACCACCTGTTAAAGAATCATAAAATGATAAAACAGCTTCCATTCAGCCCATCGTGTCTGTGACAGCTTTTTTCGAAGATCTGTCCAATTAGTCCCACTTCCCTGATCTTCCCGCATTGCTCTAACTTTCTCTCCCTTCAGGAATTCATCCAATTTCCTTTCAAAAGTTAGTATTGAGTGAAAGTCCTCCTGAAGTCAGTTGCTAACCTCTTACCCTTGGCTACATTTCCAATTTTCTTGTCAACTGTTTAATGTATGAGCCACATACCCAAGCCATGGTCATTATCATATTGAAGGTCTAAAACCTATCACTGGGGAACATCACTGTATACTTTCTTCCAGTCTGAAAATTTCATACATGGGCTTTAAAGAGTGTGGACCACAGAGCAGATTACCATGCTCACCAAGAGGTGTGAAGATTCTACATTGCAAGGTCAGGTAACAAACAGATACTGTGTATTCTACTGAAAACATAAAATTTTCATAATTTACACAAAACTCTCTTATAAACTATGGGTGATAATTCCTCTTTTGTGCTTCCCAAGTGCACATCAGAACACCACCAAGCGCATAATCATACATTCTAATGGACAAAACATCAAGAGCCATGAGTTGCATAATTTCCTGGTCCATTTCTGGCCATGTTCCAGGAGTATAACTGAATTTGTTGAATGTTCTTTCCACAAGCCCCTAAATTAGGAGCAACTGTTCAGCTACTTATCACAGACCAAATCAAATTTAAAAAAACATCAGCCAGAACCGTAATCCAAAGGATAATTGAGGGCAACCTAAGAAATTATTATACCTATTGTAACAGCCGCCTATCACACATCTGTAACTGCATCAGACATTCGGAGAAGAAATGAAACCTGGCAAGTACATTTAATGAGGAAATATGAGAGCACTCATTTTACTATATCTTTTTAATGAAGTGCTGTTAGATTTTAGTATAGTCACAGGCTCAGGGTCATTCTTCCTCAATGTGCCAAAATGTTACATTTTTCAGTTCAACTTCTTCCTACGAAAGCAGTTTCTAACACCTCGCCATTACATTTTTGTTTTTCATTCATTCATCTTGAAATTCTTGGTTCAAAAACAAACTGAAATCAGCTTCCGTGTAGATTTAACAAAACATGCATTGGATTCCAATGACGTTAAGGGATGGTTTTCAATGGGAGTCAGCCTGGTCTGATTTGTACAAACATAGCCAAACCTTCAGAAAGCTCCATGCTTTTTACATGAATGCTAATATTAGGGGTTGCTTAGTGGAGAGCATTATTCTTTGCATTAATATGGGAAAAAAGTCAATGTTAAATTTATTGTCAGCTGGTAAATAAGTTGTATCGTACAATACAAGGTTAGGGAGGTTCTTCTACAAAGATGGAAAAATAAATAAGCAGATTCAGAAGAACAGTGCTCCCAGCCCTCTCATATATGTAGACTTGCATGTTGCCCCTAGCAAGGGCACAACATTCACCTCGGGGCCTACACTACATGGCCATAATAATCCCTATGACTAATTATTCTAGAAGGGCGTGAAAATGCATTATACTCAGTCCAGGGTCCTAGGATGGGAAATGAACAAATGGCAAGAGTTGTAGCCCCTCAGGACACATACGGTTAATCAATACCATTAAATTTGTTCATTCACCTTCATCTTCCAAATGAGCAAAAGGGTCAAAAAATACAAATTGTACTATAGAGGAATATAAAGTAGTTTTTCACAAAGTTCACTACATTGAAAGCTCTAAATTAGAGCTAGAATTTATAACCAGTTGGGTGGTTGCAATGCACGATATAGAAGGTTTGGTTTGTACCCACAGTCCCACATCAGATGGATATGCGAACCAGAAATTTGAATCGCATTATAACAAATTGCATCGCTTCAACTCCAAAATAAAGGAATATTACCGCAGCATTCAACACCAGCGGAAGTGTCAAGATTAAGATTTTTCATCAGCAAGAATGGCACCGATTGCAGACCCTTTCAATTTATGGACCTTTGCTTATTTTGTCAATTAACAAGCTTCAAAATAGGTCTCACATTGAAGACACTTAGCAGGAATGGACATACTTTTGTAACTGTACTTTTAAAATGTGAAAAATCCCATAAAAATGGAATCATAAATGGTTGGATATGGTCAATTGTTACAAATTTTAATCTGCTAGATTCCTTTTGGATTCAAAGGAGTCAGTCACTGCCTTAAATTATCTAATCTTAATCCTATAGTTGACTCCCCTGCACATATTTACAACATTTGAACAAAAGTTGCCTTTCACACATTTAATCTTTCAGTGTTTCCAAGACTGACCAAGTTAACTTGGTTAGGTGTAGCTGGATACAAATCATTGCACAGCCTTTTTTTATTGAACATACAAAGCCAAATCATAAACAGATGCAAATTTATTCAATCAGTAGTTTTTCATGCAATGATGTAAAATAAGCACACAGTACTGCCTCACAATCTGATGTTTGTTAATTGTTTTTTCAGCATTTCACCAAGTCTGCCTACTTGATTGCTCTCAGCCTTCCCTTCCCCTTTGTTGACTATCTGAAAAGAAATGATTTTCCAATACAATAAGATGGTGTTCTTCAATTAGCTTCACAATTTACCAGGTTTGTTCTTGGTGGAGAATCAATTAGCATAATCACTAACATTTCTCTAGGTACCTTGTTCACAAAACAGCCATTAAAAACCCAACAATGACAGTAACTTCTTTCCAATTCCTTTCTGTCGGAAAGGAAAATGGTAAAAAATACTTATTTAAAAAATGACAGTCATAATGAACAGGCAGAGCATAAGAGTTTTTTGTATCTTTTCCACATGCCCAAAAATCAACCAAGCAGTCGAATTCAGAAAAGACTTGGTTGCTGGACCACTTTTTAAAAAAATTACTTGAAAAAAAAATTAGAATACCCAATTAAGGGGCAATTTAGAGTGGTCAATCCACTTACCATGCACATCTTTGGGTTGTGGGGACGAAACCCATGCAAACACAGGGAGAATGTGCAAATTCCACACGGACAATGACCCAGAGCCAGGATTGAACCTGGGACCTCGGCGCCGTGAGGCTGGAGTGCTAACCACTGCACTTGCCCTCGCCACAGGACCATTCTAGATGTCAATTCATTGTCTTCTCTACCTGATCATGGACCTCACGGCTCACAAGACTTGATAAAGTCTCTGGAAAGGAGCTTGAACCCACAACCTCCTGATCTAAAAGAAGTGCGATCGTTGAGCCAAGAATATCAGACAAATATCATACATTGAGAAAAGTAAAAGCCAATCTCATTCTAGAATTCAAGGCAGGAATTCTGGTATCCCATGTGTTCTTTATAAACATAAGTGAATTAACACCCTCGTTAGCAGCATGGCTTACACAACGAATGACATTTTTAAAAAAGGAAAATTGCAGATTCAAACAGCAAATCTTGGTAAAGCAAATATCAACTTATTTCAAGTATCTGCTTTTTAATTGTTTAATTTACAAAGTTGTACATTTCAAGTTGTTAGTTCCACTTACCTTGGATTGTTTTTTTTTAAATGGGAAGAGATGCAGTAGCTGTTTTCTGTCACCAGTTGATATTACAGTGTTTCCTAATGTTGCCTGCAACAGATAGGACATCAGAAAATATTACAGAATTCTGGCAAGATTGGGAAAGTGAAAAGATTTAATTCAGCTAGTGATTAAATCAGGAAGCTGCTTAAGGCAGCCAAGAGAATTTCAAAGAGGGGAGAAAAATGGAAATAAGGATCTCAATTGGAATGTCTTGGCATATTACTGGCAGAAATAAGCCATGGTCTCTCTGCTGCACTTTTCTTCTGATCCCAAAGGTAAATATTCTAATGCCTGAAACGAGGTGCAACACCAGGCAAACACCTGGTCCAATTATTTGTAAACTGCATTCAATTGTAAGCGTGGATCCCTTACCCCAAATGCCATGAATTCATATGGTTAGGATTCTGCCCCAAAAAGGGTAAGTTAATTTCAGGGCTTTTGCAAGATTTCATCTTTCACCGTAAGTGAACGGACATGTACTAAACCACAATCATGGCATTCGATTCTCGATTAGAGTTCAAGATAAAGTGGAGCTATCAAAATTCATGACTGCATAATTAAAAAGGAATGCCTTCATGCAAGATTCAAAATTAAATCCAACTGCAATGAACACAGAAATTTAACAGATTCTCAAATAATCAGGATATAATTCAATCAGATAGGAGATGTTGCACGGTATTGCTATTTCACATGATTTCCTTTGGAAGAAAGTTTGCAGGGAGTTTGAATTTTTGGAAAAAATTAGTCAAGTACAAGATTAAGATTGCAGTGGTTTACACTGGAGTGACTTGACTTCCAAAATCCACACAATAGAACAAGTTATAAAGCTCAAACAATTAGAGGAGCTCATATGGTTAAGTAATGATGTGGAGATGCCGGCGTTGGGCTGGGGTGAGCACAGTAAGAAGTCTTACAACACATGGTTAAAGTCCAACAGGTTTGTTTCAAACACTAGCTTTCGGAACTTTCGAACCCTAGCGTAGACCATCTTAAGGCAAACTTTATTTTCTCGAGGCTGAGAAACCCAGCCATGTCGTTGACCCAAGTCTCTCCACTCGGGGGCTTTGAGTCCCTCCACGTTAATAAGATCCGTCTCCAGGCTACCAGGGAGGCAAACGCCAAGACGTCGGCCTCTTTTGCCCCCTGAACTCTCAGGTCTTCTGACACTCCAAAGATCGCTATCTCAGGACTCGGCACCACCCGTGTGTTAAGCACCTTGGACATTGCCCTCGCGAACCCCTGCCAGAACTCTCTAAGCTCCAGGCATGCCCAAAACATGTGGACATGGTTTACTGGGCTGCCCTTGCACCTCGTACACCGGTCTTCCACCCAAAAAACTTGGCTCATTCTCGCTGCCGTCATGTGTGCCCGGTGGACCACCTTAAATTGAATTAGACTGAGCCAGGCACATGATGAGGAGGAATTAACCCTGCCCAGGACCTCTGCCCAAAGACCCACTTCCAATTCCTCACCTAGCTCCTCCTCCCATTTGCCCTCGAGCTTCTCCACCGGGGTTTCCTCCGCCGCCTGTAGTTCCTGGTAGATATCCAACACCTTCCCCTCCCCCACCCAAGGTGCCGGAGATCACCCTGTCCTGTATCCTCAGTGGCGGCAGGCTCGTACTTGCAGATATTTAAAGGCATTTCCTGGCGGCAGATTAAATTTGGCCTCTAGCACCTTCAAACTGGGAAAACCGTCTATGAACAGATCCCCCATCCTTCTGATGCCTGCCCTCTGCCAGCTCTGGAACCCACCATCCATCTTACCCGGGACAAACCTGTGGTTGTTACATATTGGGGTCCAGACCGACGCTCCCTCCACCTTCTTGTACCTCCTCCACTGCCCCCAGATCCTCAGCGTCACCACCACCACCGGACTTGTGGAGTAGCAGGTCAGCGAGAACGGCAAAGGAGCAGTTATCAAAGTTCCCAGACTAGTACCTTTACATGACACTGCCTCCAGCTGCTCCCACACCAACCCCCCCCCCCCCCCCCCCCCCATTGCCCACTTCCTAATCATGGCTATATTGGCCACCCAGTAGTAGTTGCGAAAGTTCGGCAGTTTCACCCAGCCAATAAAGTCCTCACCAAACACGAACCTCCCCAGCATTTCCCACAGGTACTCCCACTCCACCCGGTATCGCTGTTACCACCTCCGCCTCCCCTCCTTCTGAAGGCATCATAATAATATTCAAAAGTCTCCGAACATTGGTACTATGTTGCCTGCCTTTAACAAACCCAGTCTGGTCTTCCTCTATCACCCCTGGGACGCAATCCTCAATTCTTGTGGCCAGAATCTTAGCTAGCAATTTGGCATCCACGTTTAAGAGCGAAATAGGCCTGTATGACCCGCATTGTTCCGGGTCCTTCTCCCGTTTAAGAATGAGTGAGATCAAGGCCTGTGACATTGATGGGGGGAGGATTCCTTTCTCTGTAGCCTCATTGATGGTCCTCATCAGGAGTGGGCTCAGTATTTCCGAAAATTTCTTATAAAAAGGTAATCCTGGATGTTCCTGTTAATCCGCCCGCAGCCCCACAACCAGTTTCCAGAGCGGGCGCTGCCCTCTCTCCTCACTAAGCTGCCGGTCCACCCAGTGCGCGGCATGGTCCGAGACTGTGATTGCGTCCCCGCCACCATTGGGATTAACACCCTGCTCAAGACGAAGAAATCTATGCGGGAGTAAACCTTATGAACGTGGAGAAAAAAAAGAGAACTGCTTCGCTCTCAGCCATGCGAACCTCCAGGGATCCCTAGACCCCCCCCCCCCCCCCCCATCTGCTCCATAAATCCCTCCAGTTCCTTAGCCGCTGCCGGTCGCTTCCTTGTCCTGGACTTCGCCCGGTCCAGTTCGGGGTCAATGACTGTGGTAAAGTCTCCCCCCATGATCAGGTTGTGTGACTCTAAGTCCGGGATTTTGCCTAGCATACTTCTCAAATTCCACATCATCCCAATTCGGGGCGTAGACGTTCACAAACACCACCCGGACCCCCTCCAGCTTCCCACTCACCATTATAAACCTGCCCCCCTTATCTGCCAGAATTCTCTCAGCCTCAAATGCCACACCCTTTCTGATCAGGATTGCTACCCCCTTGGTCTTTGAATCCAGCCCGGAATGAAACACCTGGCCTACCCATCCCTTTCTCAATCTAGTGTGATCTGCGAGCTTTAAATGTGTCACCTGAAGCATTGCTACGTCTGCCTTTAACCCCTTTAAATGCGCGAACACGCGCGCTCTTTTGACCGGCCCATTTAAACCCTTCACATTCCACGTGATCAGCCTGGACGGGGGGGCTAAACCCCCCCCCAGCCTTCACCCTTTTTTGGCCAACCTCAAGCCCGCGCCCCTCGCTTCCTCGACCGCCCCCGACCCTCAATTAGTTCCCTGAAATTGGTACCTACTGTCAGCAAAGCAGCATCCCCCACTCCCCTGCCTGCCTCTTCCCCCCCCCCCCCCCCCCACCACCCACCAAACAGTCCCGCGACCCAAAATCCCCCAGTCAAGCACCAGCTAAGCACTTGCTCACCCCCCACTATGCTCCCGAGAGTCAGCTGACCCATGCTGACCCTGGTAGCTTCCGCCCTGGCGCCGATCAGACTTTCGCCTCATTGTCCGGACCCCTCTCCCCACATGAATAAACCAATTTAGCTATCTCTCCAGCCCCAGTGAGTAAATAGTAATACGAAAAGAAAAACAAACAAAAGACACCAACATAGCCCCGTGAGGAGACACTTACTGAATCAAGGATCGAACTTGCCGAAAAATCACACTATGTACAGGGCCCCCTCCCCCCTCCGTATCTCAACTTTGCCGAAAACACAGCACCCTCCATCCACCGCCACAGCCCTAACACGCACCCAACATTGTGTACAATCTTATGTTAAAACGGTACCGTGTTACCCAGCCCCACCACCGCATTCCACCAAAGCTTAGCTGTCCTTTAATTCGAGTCCAGCTTTTCTTGTTTGACAAATGTCCACACCTTGTCCGGCAACTCAAAAGAGTGATGCCGTTCCTTGTATGTGTCCCATAGCCTCCTGGGTGTAGCTTCCCAAATTTCACCCCCTTGCTGAAGAGTGTCGCCTTCACCCGGTTGAATCCAGCATGTCTCTTGGCCAGTTCCGCACCCAGGTCCTGGTAGATGCGTATCACGCTGTTCTCCCACCTGCTGCTCATTTCTTTTTCAGCCCACCGCAAGACAAGTTCCTTGTCCGAGAAGCAATGAAATCTCACCAGCATGGCCCTCGGCGGTTCATTCGCCTTGGGCTTCCTTGCGAGGGCTCTGTGCGCCCCGGCCAGTTCCAGGGGTCGAGGGAATACCTCTGTCCCCATCAGCGTCTCCAGCATTTTGGACACAAATGCTCCCGCATCCGACCCCTCCACACCTTCGGGGAGGCCCACAACTCTTATGTTCTGCCTCCTGGACCTGTTTTCTGGGTCCTCCAGCCTCCCCTGCCACTTCTTGTGGAGGTCATCCTGCGCCTCCACCTTACGGGCCAGTGCGACCAATTCGTCCTCATGGTCGGATAGCTTTTTCTCCATCTCCTTTATCGCTTTCCCTCGTGTTGCCTGAGTTGCGATCATTTGGACTATTGATGCCTTCATCGGGGCCAGCATGTCCTTTTTAAGATCAGCAAAGCAGCCCCTAAGGAACTCCTGTTGCTCCTGTGACCACTGCGCCCACGCTCCCTGGTCTATACCGGCCGCCATGCTGTGCCTCGCCGCCCGCTCCGCACGCTTGTGTCTGTCGGGACTTAAAACGCTTCACCCGGCCACTCCTGGTCCAGCTATCCAGACAACAGAGAGGGAATCCTTTTTGGCAATGTTCGTTTCACCAATCTGTCCCAAAAAGTCCGTGAAAACTCCTGGAGAAAGGTCCGAAAGTCCGTTCCAGGCAGGAGCTACCGAATGCGCGACCTACTCCTCCATGGCCGCCACCGGAAGTCCTTTGTACTACACTAATGGTACTACTGTTATTCTTGGTATAATTGGCATCCTCGTGCACAAATTAAGACATAATTAATCTAATTCAAGTCATATTCCCCTGCCACCGTCACACACTAGTTCAATTTAGAGTCAATGACATCATGCTACAAGAATTGGAATTCCAGATGTTATAGTAATGTTGGCAAAATGTTACTGTAACCCACAAATAATTCAAGAATAAACTTAATTTGAGAGAAAACAAATTCTTGAGTTATTCCCATGATGCGTTGCTCATGGTACAAAGACCATGACTATTTAACTACTAATTGGGTTTAAAGCACAAAAGTCCTTCCTATTTCCGGTGTACCCATTTTCTTTTTAAAAGATTTTTGGTCCATGGATCCATAATCGGAATGTGCCTTTAAGCAGCAGACTCAAGCAGAAGCAGCCTGATGGTCAGGACATTGTGTTCCTAGGTTTTCTAAGTTGGAGAGGATAAACAAGCACGTCGGCGCCATGTGAATCTTGGGAACCAGCTTTGAGGAAGTCCGTTAGATTGGCTGCCTGGCAACTTGTGGGTTGGCCAGGGACAGTGTTCTGCCTGAAAATAGTCAGTGATTGGTTCCCATGTGATGCTTTTTGAGAGTTGGGCATCAGTGTTTCGACCTTCGATGTGAAAGAGACAGTCTCTCTCTCTCTTGGCTGCTGAAGAAAAGAACTGCTTTATAATTCTAAAACCAGTGAATGTCTGGCACATCTTTGCTGTAAATCTGAAATAATCCTGAATCTACAGAGAAAGTAGACAACCTTGCGAAAGAAAACTCTCTCAAACCTAGAAGTACCGAAACGAAAGCTTGAACTCCAGAAGACATTAACCGGAAGCCATCCAAATGCAAAGATTCTTTATCCTTTTAATATTTTCTTTACCTCTCAATCACCCTTTCTCCTCTGTTGTTCGCGCGCTTGCGAGCGTGGAGAGTGGTGGGGGAGTTTGGGAAGGAAGTGTTCGATAGTCAGTTACATTTTTCTGTCAGTTTAATTATAATACTGTATATAATAAAAGGTACTGGTGTTAAAATTACAAACCTGGTGTCTGCAGTTTATTGGGCTCAGTCAAGGACCTCAGGATATTTTAAAATAACATCTAATTTCACTTGTGTCATGACTCTGGATCAAGTAACACTGGAATTGACCCACCACTGGCCAAGGGAGTCATCGCAAAAGAAAGGATAAGGTGATCATGGCCTTGAAGGGCTATAAGTATGTTTTTTTCCTGTTCCAATCTGCTCATGCAAATTCAACAGCAAGTGCAAAGTCAACTTTAAACTAGCCAAGTCTCTCATTTGTAAGAAGCTTTCTTGAAGATCTTGCTTGTGATGATTCAGCTTTTTAAAAATTAATTTACAGATGTGGGTGTCGCTGGTTATACCAGCATTTATTGCCCATCCCTAGTTGCCCTTGAGAAGGTGGTGGTGAGTTAGCTTCTTGAACCACTGCAGTCCTTCAGGTGTAGGTACACCCAATGTGCTGTTAGGCAGGGAGTTCCAGGATTTGGCCCCAGTGACAACGAAGGAACGCCGATATAGTTCCAAGTCGGGGTGGTGAGTAAGCAGATCTCTGCTGCTTTTGTCCTTCTAGGTGGTAGTGGTGGTGGGTTTGTAAGGTGCTGTGGAAGGAACCTTGGTGAGTTATTGCAGTGCATTTTGTAGATGGTACTCAAGGGTTGCAACTGTTCGCCGGTGGTGGAGGGTTTGAATGTTTATTGAAGGGGGAGCAATCGAGCAGGCTGCTTTGTCCTGGATGGTGTTGAGCTTCTTCAGTGTTATTGGAGCTGCACTCATCCAGGCAAATGGAGAGTATTCCATTACACTCCTGGCTTGTGCCTTTTAGATGGTTGACAGCTTTTGGGAGGGGGGGGGGGTCAGGAGGTGAGTTACTCGCCGTAGGATTCCTAGCCTTTGACCTGCCCTCGTAGCCACAGTATTAATGTGGCTAGTCCAGTTCAGTTTCTGGTCAATGGTAACCCCCAGAATGTTGGATTGTGGGGGATTCAGCGATAGTAATGCTATTGAATGTCAAGAGGCGATGGTTAGGTCCCCTCTTGTAGGAGGTGGTCATTGCCTTACACTGTGTGGCACGAATGTAACTTGCCACTGGTCAGCTCAAGCCTGGATATTGTCCAGGTCTTGCTGCATTTGGACACGGACCGCTTCATTATCTGAGGAGTTGCGAATGGTGCTGAACATTCATCCGCAAACATCCCCACTTCTAACCTTACAATTGAACGCAGGTTAGTGTAAAGATTGGCATTCATTACAGACATTCATTGGCGACAGATGTTCCCTCTGTTGTTCTTTTAAAAGGAAAAACAGAACGTTGCTAAAATCATGTATTATAATGCTTCAGTATTGTGGCTGCAGTGTTCTTGTTGGATGGTCTGATTTATATTACAACAACACCTGTAGCTAAAGCTATAAACTATTTATTAACATTAACTGTGGGTCAACTACATGCAAACAGATGAATAACAGTATGAACATGCACAAGCAACCTCTCTCCCAGCTCCCTAATCAGTCTGGGGGAGGGGGTCACCTGACTGACATTCACATATATACTAATGAACTCCTAGTGGTCAGTCGGTGAATTACAACACAACCATGATATCACTACAGTGGCCAGACATCACAAATGGGGGGGGGGGGGGGGAAAACTTACCCACCCAATGCACAACTATTTTAGTTGTTAGTGACACAACAGCAGCAATATCTGCAGACCACTAAGTGAGACATAAAATTCCATGGTGCAAGTCAGAAGTATACCAAGATTATGGTTTAACATTTCTGATACAGGTGAAATGGCATCTCCTCCAATCTTTTGCACCATACATTAAATATATTGTGATTCATCATCTAACACAGATAAATATGCTTCTGTCCTGTAGATGAGGAGAACTAATGGAAAATTCTGCCTTGTGCTGTATTAAGTGACCAGCTCATTCTAATACTTGTGCTGTGGCCTTCTAGCTAAAACCAATATTCAACAAAAGCAAACAGCTCAATAAGTTAATAATGGCCATCTTCCCCCACCCCCAAAAACTGTCTCTATCAGCTTGTGTGTGCACTATAATCTGCTGTTGCCATCAGCAAAATATTATGGAATATTTCCAGTGCCTAGAATACTAGACAAAGGAAACAAAGAGTTTAATATATTTTGGAATGTGAAGCACATTAACAATCTCCGGACTATTTCAGCGACCGACAAAAAATAGACAACAGCATGTAATTTAGTTACCGAAAAATGAACTATTAATTTCAATGATGGGGTTTAAGGCATTCTGTGACATTTGTGGAGTTGACATTGCAAGGATATTTTTGTGGGAAGGGAGACATAGAATCCCTACAGTGCAAAAGGAGACCATTCGGCCCATAAAGTCTGCACTGACCCTCCGAAAGAGCACCCTACCTAGGCCCTGTACCCCATCTAACCTTGGCACTAAGGGCAATTCAGCATGGTCAATCCACCTAACCTGCACATTTTTAGACTGTGGGAGGAAACCAGAGCACTCGGAGGACACCCACGCAGACACGGGGTGAACGTGCAGACTCTGCACAGTGACCCAAGACGGGAATCAAACCTGGGACCCTGGAGCTGTGAAGCAACTGTACTACCGTGCCGCTCATTTAAAGACTATTAGAACCAAGAGAGTTCTGACCTGAGATGCCGGTGTTGAACAGGGGGTTTGCAAACAAAGCATGGTTGGATTTGAAGGGACAAACTTGCCAGAAATAAACGGAAGGCCCAGATATCTCACCCCTTATACAAATCTGCAAGGCAGTACCCCAACTAATTATTATTTTTGGTAAGTATCGAGTTTTGGGGTGCAAGCCTAATGTGCTTGACTGATTATATCACATTGATTGATGTACTTATCCTTTACAAAACCTGGGTTGTGTGTCACTTGGGTTTTCCAAAAAAATATTCATTTGTTCAAAAAAAAAATTGGACATATCTGCATGGGTCTTGCCCCCACAACCCACAAAGTGGATTGGACTTGCCAAATTGCTCCTGCATTGGAAAAATTAATAAATAAATTAGACATAACTAAAATGCAGTGAGTGCTGTAGCATTGAATTCAATGTGCAAAAGGGAAGGACCTGCGTACAACAGAGTTGCATCAGCTGCTCCTTTTATACAATCATTGTTTCCCCATAAAAACGTCAGGATGAATCTTAGCTAATTTACTAACCAGCTTATACTTTGTCCTTCAAAGATGGTGCTATTATTGGGAACCAGGCTGACAATCTGAATAAATTAATTCAAATAATTTAACCACAACACTTTCCCAATTCGACTTGGCACCCTCATCGATTTAAGGAACTCAAACAAGCTTAGAATTTGTATATTGCATGTAAAAGATGTACTATATAGATGCTCAGGGGTATATAGGTGCTCAGAGGTATATGGTGAGTGTGTTTAACCTTGGGACCAACAAATAGAAATATTACTTGATGCCTATTTTGTTTGGATGCTAAACACAACTAGTACGCGCTTATCGAGAAAGTAACTTCAAAGAAAACACAATTTTTTTATTTTTTATTTTATTTTTTTTTAAATGGGACTTTAGAAATTGCTTTGGTGCTGGTGAAAAGTAAGGATTAACGTTAAGCTTTTGGGTTATGCATCAAGTAGTTCCATGATAACTGGCTGTGTGAGACCTAATGCTTAACCCACAGGATAGCCAAACACATTCCCAAACACATTCCTAGTCAGGAAAAAGTCTGTCAAAATAGGTAGATTTGATTGTGTGTCCAGTAAAATACCTGAACGTTTCCATCTACCTTGCTACTCTGCATCTCACCCTATTCACCCCCCCCCCCCCCCCCCCCCCCCCCAATGACAATACCCAACTTCTTTTTTGTATCTGATTTTAGGTTTGTTAATATCTCTTTTAAAGTGAAGTGAAATTGTCAACTGTTTCTATTTTGTAACATGGAATTTAATCCATCCTACTAATACCGAAACAAAAGCACAACAAACTACTGCAGGTGCTGCAAGCTAAAACAAGTACATGGGATACTGGAAAACCTCAGCAGGTCTGGCACCATCTGTAAGGAGAGAAAGTGTTAACTTTGCTTTCTCTCTTTACGGATGCTGCCAAGCCGGTTGTGTTTTTCCAACATATTCTGTCCTTGATCCATTCATGTCATCCATGTACTTTGTTTCTAAACAGAAGAAAGCCTCACTGGGATTTGTAGCTTCCCTTTGCAGTTTACTGTTAATATGGGGCAGTTTCTTGGTTTGGATGGATTCTTACCTGGCACTATTGCTGATCGGGAGGGAGGCAGACAACAATTTCCTGCAGAATTGAAGTATCAGCCAAACCTTGAAAAAGAAAGAATATTTTGAAATCCAGTATCAAGTGAAATGCCACAAATTGTACATTTAAACTCATCCATTTGGCAATGTGCCACCTTAACGCTAATATAAATCATTTGATCACCATTCTAAGTAGTTAGCATGCCTACTACTTTGTGCAAATGTAAGGTGTAATCTATTAAGCTTATTTATATGGTGTTATTGCCAGATTTCCAACACACTATGGTGGTGCCAATTACTACTACTCCCATATGCACTGATGAACAGAGATGTCAAATTTGAAATTCTTCAGCCAATTGGCAGCCTCCTAGTATGGGGCAGCGAGAGCACCACTGAAGCACAGGTCAAGCCACTTGTTGATTATATGCACTATGGTTTGCAGTTCGCCACAGTTGCACAAGGGTGACTCACTGTGTCCCCAACAAAGAGGTTGTTGTGGCAGGGTCAGACTCTCGTGCAAATCCTGTTCAGTTTAACCCATTTGCCGCTTGGGAGCTCGAAGTCTGGGATTTCTGACATGGGACTAAGTGCTGATTCTGAGCTGTGTTGGTGGTGTTATGCCACAGGCCCTTCTGCAAATCAGAACTGCCGAGCTCGAGCCAGTTGGTCCAGATTGGCTGCCTCGAGATGAGGCATTTGCTGGGTGTGTAATGGCAGATCTGATTTTGTGCACTCTTTCTAGCAATCGTACTGTGCTAGCTGCACAAAACATATTTGTGGTGGCAGTGTTGCAGAGCACAGGTAGCTAATTTGTATTTGTTGACCAGATTACTCCTCGGAAATGTGCTTAGCACTGTTGCTTCACAGCACCAGGGTCTCAGGTTAGATTCCCGGCTTGGGTCAGTGTCTGTGTGGAGTCTGCACGTTCTTCCTGTTGTAGCCACCTGGGTTGGCCAACTCCCGACGTAAAATGGAGAACAGCAAAGGCTGAAGGGAAATTCAGCCAACACAGGCAGAAACTAGCAGGTGCAAGTTTACTGTGTATTAAAGTCTGCAAAAGCCCAGACAGCATCGATACAAGCAGCCATCTGCATAATAATGTAGCAGCCATCTACATGCTAATGAGCGATCCCCGGGAACAATCGAAACATTTGGGGTAAACAAGGCCAAGCCAGGCTCCTCGGCACCAGCAGGAGCCAACACAAAAGAGGTTAACGGACACCTCAAGACCGCCCATCGATCAGGGAACCACTCCAGCATTGGAGAAATCGAACCAAGCGATTGGAACAAAGTCCTATCACTTGGAACCAGGTACAGGGTCCGCCCCGAAAGGTGGGAAGCCCTTGGGGACTATAAAGTTAAGCCCCCAAGTTCAAATAGTTCTTCTTGACAGGGTCACTCAGCAACGCGAACCAACCCTTGACCGTGACCTGTTCAGCTGCCGCCAAAAGACCGTAAGTCTCAAGTCAACGCTCGCTACGAGATAGCTACCAGTCCATACCAGCTTTTGAATCCAGCAGACTCAGAACCCGAACGAAAGGCCATTTGTTCCCCTGACCTGGTGGGCCAGTCCGAAGCTAAGTATAGGCCTGTTAGTTATAGAAGTAGCTTAGAAGTAGAATTTATACATGAGTAGCGATTTACTGTGTATAATAAATATGCTTTGATTTGAATCGTACTAATTGGTGTATTGAGTTATTGATCATTACTTGAACTTGAACCTCGTGGCGGTATCATAAAGATACCTGGCGACTCGAGAGCAAAGGTTATAAGACAGAGCCAATTGAACCAACCAAAAGTTAGCAACACTGTGTCTGCATGGGTTTCCTCCCACAAGTCCCAAAAGACGTGCTGTTAAGTGAATTGGACATTCTGAATTCTCCCTGTGTACCTGAACAGGCGCCAGGGCAGCACGGTAGCATTGTGGATAACGCAATTGCTTCACAGCTCCAGGGTCCCAGGTTCGATTCCAGCTTGGGCCACTGTCTGTGCCGAGTCTGCACATCTTCCCAGTGTGTGCGTGGGTTTCCTCCGGGTGCTCCAGTTTCCTCCCACGGTCCAAAGATGTGCAGGTTAGGTGGATTGGCCATGATAAATTGCCCTTAGTGCCAAAATTGCCCTTAGTGTTGGGTGGGGTTACTGGGTTATGGGGATAGGGTGGAGGTGTTGACCTTGGGTAGGGTGCTCTTTCCAAGAGCCAGTTCAGACTCAATGGGCCGAATGGCCTCCTTCTGCACTGTAAATTCTATGAGTATGTGGCGACTAGGATTTTCACAGTAACTTCATTGCAGTGTTAATGTAAGCCTACTTGTGACAATAAAGATTATAAAAATACTTTTTTAAAAATGTGGGATTACATTTGTACTGTCTTTCCAACTCAGCCTCCATTTTGTAGGGTTTATCATTTCTTTTCCAATCGTTTCAGTTTGAGTCACATTCACCAGCAGCCTTTTTCCTTTCAAAGTCCCCCAGACATGGGTACGGCACACTTCTACAAACCCCCTCTCACTCGGGCCACGACAGTCCTGATGGCACAGAATCTCAAGACTTTAAATAGTTTCTGGGTTCTGTCACCCGACAACAACAATGGGTCTTGTCCAATCCATCGCCAATCCAGTCTTCCACCCTCTTCTTTCCAACTATATAACATGGTCTCTGCTCTATTCTCACATATGAATTCTATATCCATTTAGTTACTATTTGTTTGATCCATAGGCTACAAGTCCTGGATTTATTCAAAACCGTACATGTAGAGCCTTTCACAGCCAATGAACATCTCAAAGCACTTTACAGCCAATGAAGTACTCCTGAAGCGTGGTCACTGTTATATTGTTGGAAACACTGCAGCCAGCAGCCAATTTGTACACAGCAAGCTCCCACAGGCAGCCATATGATCATGACCAGATCATTAATTGTGATTTTGACAGAGGGATATATATTGGGCAGGACCTTGGGGATAACTCCCCTGCCCTCCAAAATAATGCCACGGTTTATGTCCACATGCAAAAGCAGAGTGAGCCTCAAGTTTCATGTCTCATCCAGAAGATAGCTCCTCCAACAGTGCAACATTTCCTCAGTACCGCAATTCTTTTTGTGCTCAGTCCTGGATTAGGACTTGAGTCTCCATGTTCTGACAGAGGAAAGAGTGTTATCAACAGCCACGACTGACACATAAGAGCTATTATATGGTACATAGAAAGCATGGGCAAAGAATCTCATTCAAGTACAATTGATTTAGCAGAGAACAGAAATATGGAATAGAGTGGTTTATTTAAAGTGTAATTAAAAGATTATCTTTGAAAAAATCTGGGCTTCAAAGACAGTCTGTAACCATGCCAGTCTGTAACCAGTCCCGTAACAGCCTCCCCGAACAGGCGCCGGAATGTGGCGACTAGGGGCTTTTCACAGTAACTTCATTGAAGCCTACTTGTGACAATAAGCGATTTTCATCTCATTGCATTTCATGGAATGGTTGAATGACTGCCACTGCCAGAAACAATTTCTTTAAAAGCTAACCTAGCAAAAACTCAATGATCATAAAAAGGAGGATACATAAGAAAAATTAAGTTCCAAAGAAATTGAAAGGGTAATGATGAAGATTTAATTTCTTTATAGAAGAAATGAGATAAAACCAAATATAACTAGATAACCATGGAAATGCATAACAGATGTTGCATGACCACGGAGAGCATAGAGAGTGGATATAGGAGGTGGTATTCCAAAAAACAGAGGAATGCCACAGCTGAAAGCGCTGAAGCTTCTGGTGTAATGACATAGAACATGACTGAACATTTTTTCTGATGGAGCTCCATAGACCAGATTGTCCCCCACACTGTGCAAGGTGAGTGGGGGAAGATTTGGAGAATTCAAAGCATTCTGAAAAGGTACATATTATTTTACACGCTCACTCAGCAAATGGAATTTACCCAAGGGGAGAAAAACTTGGGTTAATAACGGATTACGCTGGCCAGGTGTTCTCTTCACTATTCGGTGCATCTCTCAGCAATGTGTTTCCCATAGTTCCCCATGTAGATGCACCATTTATTCAGTTATTAAACATGTCGGTTTAGTATAGTCTTAAACAATAGAGCAGCAATGACACATACGAATAGTGAATGTGCAATGAAGCAATCCATGCGAATGTTAATGCTGCCTGAAGGCAGTTTGTTCAAAGCATTCTAAAAAGGGTTAACCCATCAATGTTCAACAAAATGGGGGTGGGGGGGGGGGGGGGGGGGGGGTGTGCAACTTCTTCAGATATCTATGCTCACATTAAACAAGCACTGGTCTATTTTTGAAGTCTGCAGCTTTACTAGGGATGATGTTATTGCACACAGCACAGCCAGCCCCACAGGCAGAGCACTATATGAATTAATCTCTAGCCTTATGGAACAAAAAAAATTCTAGAGGGCATATCGTGCTTTTAAAATCAAGGAATATTGTGCTTTTAAAAAGCAATGTACAAATCATTATTGGTAGATTTCCTATTCATTTCTACTTAAAGATCTCTGGCAGAAAATATTTGGTTTGACACTAATGGGTTTCCCCAAATTACTCATGGGTCTAATTAAAATATATACATTAAGGAAAAATGTTTTCGGTTGCACTGCTGCTGTAGCCAAAACCAGCCTGAAATGAATAGAATTAAACAGCAAGCCTCATTTCTATTTAAATTTGTACATATGTAATGTTTGCAGCACCTGTGTAATCTATAGAACTGCTTTTTGCACTGTGGCTCAAACATTGAAGAAGCCCAAAGTAGAATTAGTATGCCCTTACTGGAACACCAGATTTACCTAGTAATTAAAATCTTTGTTTGTAACATGCATGTGGTCTTTCTTTGCACATGTAATCGTAAATTCCGTTCAGCTTGCATGTGCTACGTACATTGTTAATATGTCATGTGTGCTTGGTTCACCTTGCATGATATTTCTACCAATATTTGTAAGAACATTAATCCAGCTGTAGCACAGCAGGCCTATTGGCCTACCAAGGACTACATTTACAATGTACAAATTGCTTGTCTCATGGATCAACCACATTCTCGATAAAAATCTGGAGGACTAATGGCATAACTCAGGTTGAGGTTTGGCACTGGAAGATGAGCGGTTTGCAACTTCTGGAAACTTTCATCCCATTTTTAAAAATATGAAAAACATTAGATCCAATGTCTGCAGATCCCATTTTCCAAGTGTCGCAAGAAGGCACAGAATTGGGATGTCAGGGACCTGCATGATCTATTGAGATCAATCAAAAGCTCCTCAAGCTTGGCACGGTGACATGAATTACCTAGCTAAAACACTTAACAGCAGCAGCCTTTGTTGCAGGGAACATGGTATATTTAATGGCATTGGACACCTACAGAATAGAGTGTTGTGCATTGAGTGCAGAACCACCTAGCTCCCTGGCTGATGTTGGACTGCCTGGTTAGAAGAAAGAGAACAGTAAGCCATTCCTTCTGATGAGGCCACTGCAGACTACAGCACGGTCTTCACGGTCTACAGCACTCTTGCATTGGAAGGCAATTATAACTTGTGTATTGTAAATAATAAATCATGGGTATGCCCAGTAGATGGTGTTTTTGCTATCTTATGGTTTGGAAATAGGTGGGAGGAGGCTAGTCCCAAAAATGAATGTTGAAACTAGCAATTGATTGCAAAAACATTAGACCCAAAAGGGTTCTCTCACTCTACACAGATGCTGCCAGACAAGAGGGGTATTTCCAGCATTTTCTATTTTTATTCAGAAGTGCAGAGATTAGACTCCATAACTTCAATGGTCTCTTTGTTGATCGCCCAGTGTCAGGTAAAGGCCATAAATCATGTCAATATGGAGTCTCTTACAGTCTAAGTGACAGCAAATTGTCAACTGCTGTTTACTGTTAAGACAAGGGTATTGGTGGAGCAGCGCAAACACCCATTTCCTTGAACTTTTACAGGGGACCACATCGATGTAAGTTTTCAGCAACACACAACCACCATTTCCACACCTGTTCATCACTTTATTTAAAAATGGACTTTCTTTAATGTCTTTAACTGGAAATACCCATTGGACATTAATCTTCCAGCATTTTTGTAAATGCCCCAAAATGTTTTGTAGTTTACTAATATGCAGCCTATTCTGATGTTTAAGTGATTGTCCATCCCACATGGTTGCTATCAGCGTGTTTTTACATTTGAGCAATATTTCTATAATTTGTGTCTCAGACCATTCTCACAAGTGAACCATCATTCATCCAAAAGGGAGACCTGATATGCAAAACATCTGATACTGTAGCATGACTCAGGGATTGAATAGCATTATAGTGATTAAGTTCATAGTGCCATACAGTACAGAAAAGGGCTTTCAGCTCAAATGCTCTATCCCAGGCAACATTTGGATTGGATTGGATTTGTTTATTGTCACGTGTACCAAGGTACAGTGAAAAGTATTTTTCTGCGAGCAACTCAACAGATCATTAAGTACACGGGAAGAAAATAAAATACATAATAGGGCAACACAACATATACAATGTAACTACATAAGCACCGGCATCAGATGAAGCATACAGGGTGTAGTGATAATGAAATCAGTCCATAAGAGGGTCATTTAGGAGTCTGGTAACAGTGGGGAAGAAGCTGTTTTTGAGTTTGTTTGTGCGTGTTCTCAGACTTCTGTATCTCCTGCCCGATGGAAGAAGTTGGAAGAGCGAGTAAGCTGGGTGGGAGGGGTCTTTGATTATGCTGCCCGCTTTCCCCAGGCTGCGGGAGGTGTCGATGGAGTCAATGGATGGGAGGCAGGTTCGTGTGATGGACTGGGCGGTGTTCACGACTCTCTGAAGTTCCTTGCGGTCTTGGGCCGAGAAGTTGGCATACCAGGTTGTGATGCAGCCAGATAGGATGCTTTCTATGGTGCGTCTGTAAAAGTTGGTGCGGGTTAATGCGGACATGCCGAATTTACTTAGTTTTCTCAGGAAGTATAGGTGCTGTTGTGCTTTCTTGGTGGTAGCGTCGACATGGGTGGACCAGGACAGATTTTGGGAGATGTGCACCCCTAGGAATTTGAAACTGCTAACCATCTCCACCTCGGCCCCATTGATGCTGACAGGGGTGTGTACAGTACTTTGCTTCCTGAAGTGAATGACCAGCTCTTTAGTGTTGCTGGCATTGAGGGAGATTGTTGTCACTGCACCACTCCACTAGGTTCTCTATCTCCCTCCTGTATTCTGGCTCGTCGTTATTCGAGATCTGGCCCACTATGGTCCTATCGTCAGCAAACTTGTAGATGGAGTTGGAACCAAATTTTGCCAAGCAGTCGTGTGTGTACAGGGAGTAGAGTAGGGGGCTAAGTACGCAGCCTTGCGGGGCCCCGGTATTGAGGACTATTGTGGAGGAGGCGTTGTTGTTCATTCTTACTGATAGTGGTCTGTTGGTCAGAAAATTTGATCTTTGTGGTATGCCATTGGACACCGGCCTCCAGTCACACAAACAGTCTATCACTACCTTCTGTCGCTTACCATTAAGCCAGTTTACGATCCAACTTGCCACGTCAAGCTGCATCCCATGTGCTTTTACCTTTTTTACCGGTCTCCCATGTGGAGCCTTGTCGAAGGTTTTACTGAAACCCATATCAACTACATCAAATGCACTACCCTCATGTGCACACCGGATCACCTCCTTGGAAAATTCAATCAGATTTGTTAGACATGACCTCCCTCTCTGACAAAGCCATGCTGATGATCCATGATCAAACCTTGCCTCTCCAAGTGAAGATTGATTCTGTCCTTCAGAGTTTTCTACAATAGTTCTCTACGACCAATGAGATTCACTGATCTGTAATCCCCTGGTTTATCTTTACCACCCTTCTTGAAAAGTGGAATTGGAAGCTACGCTGTCCTCCAACCCTCTGGCACCTCCCCTGTGGTCAGAGAAGTGTTAAAAATTTGGGTCAGAGCCCCTGTAATTTCATAGATCACCGAAGTTTCATTGCAGATGGAGGCCATTTAGCCCATCGAATCTACACCGGACCTTCAAAGAGCACCCTACTTAAGCCCACAATTCCACCCTATTCCCATAACCCCACCTAACCTTTGGACACTTAAGGAGCAATCTAGCATGCCCAATCCACCCAACCTGCACATCTTTGGACTGTGGGAGGAAATTGGAGCACCCAGAGGAAATCCATGTAGACATGGGGAGAAAGTGCAAAATTCACAGAGTCACCCGAGGCCAGAATTGAACCTGGGTCCCTGGAGCTGTGAGGCAGCAGTGCTAACCACTGTGCCACCCTACAGCAGCCTGAGATACAACTCAATCAGACCTGGGAATTTGTCCATTAAGCCCGCCAAAACCTCCAATACCTCCTCACCATGTCAAATTGTTCAAGAACATCAGTCCCTCTCCCTGAATTTTGTACCTACATCCTCCTCCCGAGTGAAGACAGATTTCAAGTGCTTGTTTAACACCCTACCAATGTCCTTCACCGCCACACACAGATTTCCCCCTTGACCCCGAATGTGACCTCTTTGCCAGGTTAACCTCTTCCCCTTAATATACTTCTAGAATATCATTGGGATTCTCCCTAATTTTACCCACCCGTGCTTTTTCATGCCCCCTCTGTGCTCTAATTGCTTTCTAAAGTCCTCCCTGCCGCACCGCCCTCTGCATTTTCAATACTCCACTAAGGCCTCCACTGATTTGCTCCCTTTGGACTTGCTAAAAGTCTCTTTTCTTTCTTATTCAGTCTTCAATATTTCTAGACATTCAGGGTTCTCTGGGTTGGTTGCTCCTACATTTCACTCTGAAGGGACACACGTAGGGTCTGTACTCTCACAATTTCCTTTGAGCACAAAAGGAGACCCCCCCTGCCTCTTTTACTGTCTTTTCCCCAATCCAAAACACTTCTTTTCCAAAACAAACTTAAATCATACTGCGGTCACTAAAATGTTCCCCACTACCTCTTCAACCAGCTGTCCATAATATGACCAGTGCATGAGATTTCTTTTTTTTTTTAAATTCATTCATGGGATTTGGGCTGGCAGCTTTCCTTCCTAAGGACATTAGTGAATCAGATGTTTTTTTACAACAATGGTGTGATGGTAATCATTAGATTTTTAATTCTAGATTTTTATTGAATTCAAATTTCGCCATTTGCAGTGGCAGGATTCAAACCCAGGTCCTCAGAGCATTACCCTGGTTTCTGATTTACTAATCCAGTGACAGTACCACTACACCACCATCTCCCACCTTCTTCAAAGAATCTTCAGACTTCATTTTGATGGATTCTAAACCGAAGGACTGGGCCATGTGTCTTGGAAGTTCAACTTGGTTTACAGGGAATCAAAAGACGACTTCCACACTGGAAGAACGTCATTCAATTTACATGCTGATGCCCTGACATGCACCTCGATGCCGACCACAAATCTATTGAAAAACAATCAAGTTTTTTAAGCTCAGTGATTATTTTTCTATGGTTAGGGGATTTGCAAACAAATTTTTTATTTTTTTTTTTGCATACAAAAGTTCAATATCTCCAGTTTCTCTCTTACTAATTTCTAGGAATGTGGTTTCTATGTCTATTAGAAGCTAAACACACTGAAATAAAAATTTTAATCTAATAAAAATTCAATGGTTTATCATTTGAAATGCAGATCAGCCTATCCATCACAGTGCCATGCCTTTAGGTCTTAGTCTATTCCGGAGGTTTCCGGTTACATTAAAATCCCAAAGTAGGGGTAGCACGGCTGTGCAGTGGTTAGCACTTCTGTCTCACGGCTCCAAGTCTGGTTAGATCCCAACCCCGGATCACTGTCAGTGTAGAGTTTGCACATACTCCCGGTTTCTGCATGGATCTCACCTCCACAACCCAAAGTTGTGCAGGATAGGTGGATTGGACACGCTAATTTTGCCCCTTAATTGGGGAAAAAAATAATTGGGTACTCTGAATTTATTTTTAAAAATCCCCACGTAATATTTGAGGAACAAAGAATCCCTGGTCAATAATTTCCCCCCCCCTCAATTGCCACCAAAAGAGTCAAGCTGAAAGATCTGGTTGTGCACAGGATGTTTTATCATATTCCAGAGTTGTTTCTTGATGACAAGCAATGATATTCTAGAATAATGGACTACTTGCACTCAGCTTATATTCACAAATTTTCAGAATTCAACTGCATCGTCAAGTTCTAGTTCTGTGTTTCTAAAAAAACAGATACCTTAACATGCCAGAGTAACTCCTTAAAAATACTTCAATACAACTTGTTTCAATTAGCGACCCATTAATTTAATGATCAGAGAAATTATCCAACCAGAAGACCAGTTTTAGTTCCATGTCCAAGAATTTAACGCACTTCACAATTGGAGAAGCTTGTTGCAATAGGCAAGTGATAATTCATAGATTATCATAGAATTTACAGTGCAGAAGGAGGCCATTCGGCCCATCGAGTCTGCACCGGCTCTTGGAAAGGGCACCCTACCCAAGGTCAACACCGCCACCCTATCCCCATAACCCCACCCAACACTAAGGGCAATTTTGGACACTAAGGGCAATTTATCATGGCCAATCCACCTAACCTGCACATCTTTGGACTGTGGGAGGAAACCGGAGCACCCGGAGGAAACCCACGCACACACAGGGAGGATGTGCAGACTCCGCACAGACAGTGACCCAAGCCGGAATCGAAGCTGGGACCCTGGAGCTGTGAAGCAATTGTGCTAGCCACAAGGCTACCGTGCTGCCCTAAACTCTACACAAAAAAATAAAATCACCAAATCACTTAAAGCCAAGGGATTCACAACTTCCTGAAACAACTTTCCTAAACCACAAGAGGGCACAATTATTTCTCAATCTGAACAGGCTACATATATTTTTCAAATATATAAAAAGGGAAAGCAAAACATTTATTCAATTCTAGCAACACACGGGTTATGTGGAATTCCATATCTTGAAGATGAACGAAAGGCAAGCTGTAGGCCCACAAACCAGACAAATTTATGGGAAAGGACACCCTACAGTTGTGGCTGACTGCTCAGGATATAATTTGTCTTGCATTCCAAAAAAGCAGAGATATAGCAGAGAAATGTACATCTTCACTCTTATCTGTGTAAACAGTACAAAACTCAGGTTCAATAAGGGTAGGAAATGACAAATTTTGCCAGTGGTGTATAACTTTTTTGATATTATACAGGGTTCCACTATAGCATTTTAATCTAAACTGAACTGTTGCAGCCAACTTTGCGTTTATTTTTAAATAATTAAAATAACATGGGCATACCAAAGTGGAAGTCACAAAAATTAAGAAACAATTGTGTACCAGCACCACCCAAAGCAATGAAAGAATGTTTTCATAAAATCTTCTGAACATTGGCCAGGATTTTGTGGTCGGCAGCAGGATTTTGTGATCGGCAGTGAACAGACAGCACCAACTGGTTATTACGTATACACAAGTTTCTATAGGACGTGAGCTAAGCAGTCATATGAAAGGTTGTTCTCTCTTGGGAACGTCTTACCAGGCCGTTTTAACTTGTCAAATAGATACAAAACTGCAACAAAATCCACCCAGCCTTACCCCCAACTAACAGCCAACCGAAATGCCACAAACCAGCCGTGGAGCCGAAAAACAGTAAAAGTCGAGAAAAGGAAGACCCCAACCTCTGAACGAGGGGATATGCGGGATGAAACAGAGCAGAGCATGGTGGACAAAGCAGGGTCGCCAACACAAACCTGCCCGTCAATGAAGCAGATGGAGCTTCTCTCAATTGAACTCCAGAAACACAGGGACTCAATAAAACAGGATCTTATGTTGGCCTTAAGGTCAGCAATAGAAACTGCACTTGCCCCCATAAAGGCAGTGATAGAACAGAGCGGAAACTGAGATCCAGAAAGCAATTGTGTGGGACCTGGCGAAAGTGGCCACCAACCAGGGTGAGCGGATCGCCTCGCTTGAAGCTAAGGTGGTACGGTTGGTAACAACCCAGAAAGCGCTCAAGGGGAAAGTTGACGATCAGAACAGGTCCAGTCAACAGATCCTGAGAATTGTCGTCCTGCTACAGGGCGCAGAAGGCAGGACCTAACAGAATATGTCACAAAGGTGCTCGGGAAACTGGTCAGAGGAAGGCTTCGCCAAATTTACAGAGGTGGACTGGGCCCACTGGTCGCTCCGGCAAAAGCCTAAATCAGGAGAACCACCACTGGCGATAATTGCAAAACTGCATATGTTTCAAGACAAAGATCGGGTGCTTAACTGGGCGAGGAGCATACGGTCCTGAAGGTGGGAAGGAAACACAATCCGCGTCTATCAAGATATTGGAGCCAACCTGGCCAAGCGCCGGGCGGTGTTTAACGGGGCCAAAGCGACATTATTTAAAAGGAAAGAACAGTTTGGCATGTTGCACATGGCGAGACTATACGTTCAGCAGCAAAGAGCATAATTTTAACACACTGGAGGAAGCAAACGAGTTCACCCGAAAGAATTTACTTGGAACGCAACAATAAGAGACAACCAGGATCTCTTAAGCTTGGCTTTTTTTTGTTCTTTAAAACCTACAAGGGCGAGGGGGGTCACCAAACCTAGAAGCGAGAAGAGGGAAGGAGGGAGAAACTAATGGGCCAAGTACAAAAAGAGCTGTACCACACTGGCAAGCTCATCATTGGAGGGGGGGGGGGGGGAGAATTGCTCCTGCTCTCCCTGATGGCAAGGGTGCAGGCAATAAAATGAGCATGCTGCAAAGATTCTGGTTTAGCACAGTAGGCTAGACAGCTGGCTTGTAATGCAGAACAAGGCAGCAGCGCGGGTTCAATTCCCGTACCAGCCTCTCCGAACAGGCGCCGGAATGTGGCGACTAGGAGCTTTTCACAGTAACTTCATTGAAGCCTACTTGTGACAATAAGCGATTACTATTAAGATTCCTCTTTCTATTCAGATCCCTCCCAATATTCAGCCCCAAGGATTTCTTCGCCAAGGTAAATTAATTAATTATGTTGTTTGTGTGAGCGGAATAAAACCCCAGGATCATTAAAAACATCTTGCAAAGGAGGCAGAATATAGGGGCCCTGGCTCTGTCGAATCTCCTATTCTACCACTGGGCGGCTAACACGGAAAGGGTATGCAAGTGGGTGAAAAGAGCCAGAGGCAGAATGGGTGCGAATGGAGGAGACCTTCTGTATGGGGACATCCCTCCCAGCACTGGCCACGGCCCCAATCCTATTTCCCCAGCCAAGTACTCGAGAAAGCTGGTGGTGGTGACCACGTTAAGGACTAGGAGTCAGCTCAGGCACCATTTTAATCTTGGTGCAAGGTCCTCTATGGCTCCCATTTCAAAAACCATAAATTCACCCAGCAACAATAGGCACCTCCTTTAAAACATGGCGATAGGACGAAGGGGTATTGACAGTAAGGCACCTGTAGATATGTGGTAGAGAAGCGACCCTGGGGGAACTAACAAAAAAGCTCCAGCTCCAGAAAGGGAATGAGCTTCGATACCTGCAACTGAGAGAGCAACCAAAGAGAAAATGCTGGAAAATCTCGGCAGGTCTGGCAGTATCTGAAAGAGCTAACGTTTCGAGTTCAGATGACCCTTTGTCAAAACTAAAAGACAGAGAAAGTGGGAAATATTTATACTGTGGAGTGAGAGAATAAAGATGAGTCATAGCCACAGAAACCAAGGGAACAGGATGCTAATAGCCACAGAAACCAAAGGAAACAATGCTAATGGCAGTCCCCAGAGAGAACAAAAAGGTATGAAAAGCCAAACAGCAAAGAAGCTAACATCAGAGGGTAAACTGTGACAGATGTACATGTGGAGGGGGGGGGGGGGGGAAAGAGAGAGGGGGGGGAAGCAAAGAGTAGAAAAGTTAAGGAAAGGAGGATAAGATGGGGGGGGGGGTTAAATTAATATAAAGAAAAACAAGAAAGAAAGAAATGGTAAAAGACCGTTAAAATGAAATGGGATGAAAACAAAGGGGTTGAGGTGGGGTAGAGCTAATCATCTGAAGTTGTTGAATCCGATGTTGAGACCGGAAGGCTGTAGCATGCCTAACCGGAAGATGAGATGTTATTCCTCCAGTTTGCGTGGAGCTTCACTGGAACATTGCAGCCTGCCAAGGACAGACATGTGGGCATGGGAGCAGGATCTTGTGTTGAAATGGCAAGCAACAGGAAGGTCAGGGTCCTGAATGCGCACAGACCTAAGGTGCTCAGCAAAGTGATCACCCAGTCTGTGTTTGCTCTCTCCGATATAGAGGAGACCACATTGTGAGCAGCGAATGCAATAGACCAAATTGAAATTTAAAGAGAGCAATACCCCCAGATACCGGACACACCCTACTGGACAGCTGCTAGCATCGGGCAGTTCAGGGAAAGTAACTGCGTCAACATGTACGGACGACAGCTAGAGGTAAGGGCCTAGCTGGAGAAGACACGGGAAGGTGGGTGGATGAGCTGGGCATGGAGATAGGGAGAGGAGTGTGGATCGAAGTACTGCATAGGGTGAACTCCACCTCATGTGCAGGGCTGAGCCTAATGCCACGAAACGTAGTGCACAGGGCGAACTTGACCAGAACATGCATGAGTGGGCTCTTCCTGGGAGGTGGAAGACAAATGTGAACGGTGCCAAGGAGCAACACCAAGTTGCAGAGAAGTAAATGCAGAGGGATCAAAGGGTACTGGGGAGAAAAAAACCACCGATGCTGCCACGATAACGAATAGCCTCCGCCTTTGTGGCTTCAAACACACCCCTGGTATGTTTTAATACCATGGGATAGCATGTATATAGTTAATAATATGGTTGTTATAACCAATCACTTGGGAGTTTACTGTTAATGTGCCTCCAGTTTCTGCATATGTTTCCTGTCTGTTCTTACCTTTTTTTGTTGCAAATACAAATGAAAAGAATAAAAATACTTCCTTAAAACAGTGTCTGTGTGAGTTTTCGCTGACTCTTAGAAAATTAGAAATGTCAGCTACAGGGGATCTGGGGTAAGTGATATCATTTTATCCAATCAGAGTGAAGAAACTTTACTGAGGCACAGATTCTGGACCAGGAAGTGTCAGTTAAAGTAGTTAACTCAAGTGCAAAATGATGTACTGAAAGCAAAGGGGGAAAGAATGATGAGATTAAGAGAGATAAAAGACAAAGCAATAATTCAAATCAGACATATGCCTCAAAGTTAATTTTCAGTGCCTGAGAGGTTGGTTGTCTGGCAGAAATTATTTGAAAATTCCTTATGGGGGGGGCATGCACAAGCCCCAACGTTCTGGCAATTTTAGTGGATTAATCACACAATTACAGCAACTGAATGCCATGTGTTTCAATTTAGAATTGCTCAGCAAGATACCAGTATAGTGCAGTTTCAAGAAGAGCAGAACGATTCCCCATTTAACTAAAGATGTGTCGTTGCCAGAAAGTTGCTGTTCAATTTGTATTTTAACAACATTGAACATTGTTTATACTGCAAAATCCAGACCATTATTCGGTTTAAATTCCAGCTATTTTCCTTACTGTATGTTGCCTCATTCAAATTCCTTACAATGAGCATGCAGTCGAGCTATGCAAGTTAGGTTACGGAAATTGCTCTTCGTCCTACAAAACACAGCTTGTGAATTCAGAGAAAACAATCAGCAGTGATCATTTGCAATTGGGTAACCCCTCATCATTACATCCAACATCTGAAATCTCAAAATATCTGATTAGGATTACCTTCCCCAGAGTGGAGTCAGTTGGCACAGTTACAAATAGTGCAGATTATGGACATTGAATTGCTTTTGACCCTAATCTTTTCTTTCACTCGAATGTTACTCAACCAGCTGAGCGTAATATCAGGCTATAAGACAACAAAGAGATTCAGACAAATGGTGGAAGTACTGAGGTATAACTTTAATAGTTGGTGCAGTATTAAGAAATGGAAGACTGAATTATTATAGGCTATGCCTGTTCCCACCTGCTAACATAGATGAAAATTGTACAATTTCCTTGATTTCAACCTACTGATTTTCTATCCATCACTGCATTCTCAGTAAAACTGAGACAAGACCAGTGGCGATCTTTCTATATTTTGAGATTGTTTGATAGGAATCAATAATGACAGTTATATGGTTGGTCACGGTCTATACATGACAATATTATTCAGCTATGTTACCCTGGTTGCCTTAACTTTCAAATCATACCACAAAGGAATAATCACACACAAGCACTATGGAGTATGCAACTGTTTCCCAAACTAATGTACTGTATGCGGTAAATTTATATTCTATACGAGTGATCTTTACTGTAGAATCCATGTTGTAAATTATCTAATAATACTGGAATCTGGTTGTCTGCATCTTTCAAATTCACTTCAGCTAGCCATAGAGAAAATTTGCAACTCAGCATATTGCCGTATCATTTCTAAGCCTTTGTACTCCAAAACTAAATCAGTTTGAAACAACGGTCCTCACCACAGTCGTTTTTGACACTAACATGTAGCTTTGGCAAAAATAGAATAGTTGACAATGGTTTCAGGTATACCATTTATCAAACTACTTTGTGGAGGGGTGTGCACTGAGCAGCTTTTCACAGCAATCTACTATACAGCTGAGTGATAAGCTGTTTATTAATTATCTGTTTTTTTCTTATTTAACTCCTCCAGTCAGGCCAGATTCTGATTATGAGCTACTGGATAGTTTCAATCACATGAATACTGTGACTGCATTTGGCCATGTTACGCTTTTTCATAAATGGCAAATTGAAATATAATAAACTAATTTAATAAATGTTCTTTAATCTAGGTTATATTTTGGTCAGATGTTCCATGAAAAGCAGATAAAAATCTCCACCAAGTCTCATCATTGACCATTAATTGAACTATTCGGCCTAAATACAGAAGTGAAGGAAAAGTGCAGAGAAGGGTACTTTACACTCCTTTTTGAACAGTAAATTTAATCTCATTAGTTATTGCTACAAATGAACAAGGAAGCAATTTTAGCACTGACCTGGATAGCCTTAAGTACAGTCTGTCACTTTAGAATGTTGTGATATCAACTGTAAACAGTATCCCAAAGCAGCTCAACTCTTGTGTAGTAAGGGGTCATGATGTGGAGATGCCGGCATTGGACTGGAGTGAGCACAGTACGAAGTCTTACAACACCAGGTTAAAGTCCAACAGGTTTGTTTCGATGTCACTAGCTTTCGGAGCGCTGCTCCTTCCTCAGGTGAATGAAGAGGTCTGTTCCAGAAACACATATATAGACAAATTCAAAGATGCCAAACAATGCTTGGAATGCGAGCATTAGCAGGTGATTAAATCTTTACAGATCCAGAGATGGGGTAACCCCAGGTTAAAGAGGTGTGAATTGTATCAAGCCAGGACAGTTGGTAGGATTTCGCAGGCCTCAACCGGGACCTGGGATTCATGTCACATTACATTCATCCCCCACCATCTGGCCTGCGAAATCCTACCAACTGTCCTGGCTTGATACAATTCACACCTCTTTAACCTGAGGTTACCCCATCTCTGGATCTGTAAAGATTTAATCACCTGCTAATGCTCGCATTCCAAGCATTGTTTGGCATCTTTGAATTTGTCTATATATGTGTTTCTGGAACAGACCTCTTCATTCACCTGAGGAAGGAGCAGCGCTCCGAAAGCTAGTGACATCGAAACAAACCTGTTGGACTTTAACCTGGTGTTGTAAGACTTCGTACTGTAGTAAGGGGTGTTACTACTTCAGAGTAAACCTGGGGGTTTACTGACCACTAGCTTCCACATGACAGACCGGGAATGCAGATTTCCACCCCTTAACCAGCCTTTCCAGGTCGGATAGCTTTATAGTGGCCCTGAGGCCAGTCTGAACTCATCTTCCCCCAGAGTTTTCAATGGAACTGTTGAAACATGCAGGCTAATCTCCCATAATTGACACTTAAGCAGCCTAGGAGGTAAGTAAACCATACTAGTTTTCTAGGTCATCTGTTCAAATTAAGATTTTTTTTGAAAAGCAAGTTTAATTATTTTTCCAAAAGCTAAAAATGTATTCCCCGCACACTTGTGTTCCGCTTTAACTAAAGCACATTTTACACAAGGGATTAGACTTCAGCACTTTTTAAGATGCGGCCTTTGAAGCTCAACATGGGGTTAGCTAAGTTTAGTGTGTTGAGCACTCACATCATTTGAAAGCACTTCAGGTTGAAATCAGAAATTGAACAATGAATAAATGGGAAGTGATTTACACTTGAATTACAAATATAATGGGTTTCTAGATTTGACTGTTCAGCTCCTGTAGCCATAAAGACCTGTCTGCAGCAAAATGTCCACTATGCCTTTTTGGAAGTATTTGGAAAAAAACTGCACAATTACTAGGTGGATTTGGATGCAATTAGTACCCATGGGTAAACACTGCCTTAGGTACACACTAAATACCAGTCAAATGTATTGGAATATATTAAACACAATTTGCCAATTGCTCACATTGTTTTATTGTTCAATAAATGGTTAACATGGAAGCATTTCTAATCAATGTAAAGCAGCCCCCATTACCCTTAAATCATCATATTGCAATGTTGAGTGAGCATGCTCCATAAATTTAATTCTTCTCATCAGGCAGCATATTTTCTGTACACGTCCAGTAGGGGGAGATCATCCTGAAATAAAAGCAATTTAAGCGCCATGCAATGCTGATTTACACTGCAGCTGCCAGTTAGCATTCCCACATGCATAGCAAGCCAAAAACATACCATTGTGGCTTCTACAAAGGTATTCTTGTGGGTTTTTTTCTACAATGAAAATGCTCATTAAATGCTGCTAGCACATTGGTATCTGACACTGCAGGTGGCTTTCATTGAAAATTATGTTGATCTGTTTCAATGGTTATGTTTATTAAGCACTGAAAATAATCTCAACTAACCATTTCTACACTAAAATATTACATCTTAATCCTTCTGACAAAATTATTCTATTTTCTGGCCACATCCAATTGAATGGAGTGGTCTATATTCTTCATTAGTAAACTACCGTAAAACTATTTACTCAATAGGTATACCTATATTTACACATGCAAGGAATGGATCAACTGGTATTAAATACCAATACCACAGCATTACAGGTTCCTGCTCAGCAGTTGGTTAGAATCATAGAACGGTTATAGAACACTAAGCAGGCATTTGTACCACCATGTCTGTACCAGCTTTGATAGAGCAATTTACCTCGTGCCATTCCACTGCCTTTTTCTGCAGCCTTTGCAAATATTTCCTTTTCAGATAACAATCAAATTCCCTTTTGAAAGCCATGATTGACCCTACATCCACTATACTGACAGTGCATTCCAGATCCTTCCTATCTGGCTGCACCACAGTTTGGTAGGAATTGAATAGAATTTGATTTGTCACATGTATCGAGGTAGTGAAAAGTATTGTTCTGCGTACAGTTCAGACAGATCATTCCATACATGGATAAACATAGGACATGCATAAATACACAATGTAAATATGTAAGCACAGGTATCGTGTGAGCTTACGGAGTGTAGTATTTCACAGTAGAGGAGATGTCTGAAGAGATAAGTTCAGTCCATAAGAGGGTCATTCAGGAGACTGGTGATAGCGGGGAAGAAACTGTTTTTGAATCTGTTTGTGTGTGTTCTCAGACTTTTGTATCTCCTGCCTGATGGAAGAGGTTGGAAGAGTGAATAAGCCGGGTGGGAGGGGGTCTTTGATTATGCTGCCCGCTTTCCCAAGGCAATGGGAGGTGGGTTCATGTGATGAACTGGGCTGTGTTCGCTGTAGTTTCGTACAGTCTTGGGCCGAACAGTTGCCATACCAGGCGGTGATACAATCAGATAGGATACTTTCTACAAAAACCTGTAAAAATTGTTAAGAGTCAATGTGGACATGTTGAATTTCCATAGCTCCTGAGGAAGTATAGGCACTGTGTGCTTTTTTTGGTTGTAGCATGGGTGGACCAGGAGATTGTTGGTGACATTCACACTGTGGGCATCTAAAATGGCCACCTGCAAAGGAGAATGGGAATTATGGTCAGGTTGGGACACACACAGACGGTACACAACCCCGGTGTATTGTGCAGAGGGAAACCAGACCTAACTGAAACTCACACCTGCTAAAGGTGAATCACTGATTTTCCCAGGACAATGGGACACAGATCGAAATGTAACAACAGTAGCAGACTCTGGGGCACCTATTTACCTTATATGGGAGTGCATATATGCCTTGGACAATAGCAGCTAGGACCTGCCCCGAATTGGCCAGAATCGATTAGGGTGATCGAAACCTTATCTATCCATTGGATCCAGAGTTGGGACCGCCCAAAAGAGCGCAAAAGATCAGGGGATAAGAACAACTGCGCAACCAGCATTCAGTCTCTTTTGGGACCAGCCTCTGCTCCAACCAACTGCAGCATATCGACCAGCCAAGTTCAAGGACCCGCGATCGTTCCCTGAAGGACGAGCCGCAGCCGAGACGAACCTGAAGACTTCCAGCCGACACACGTGAGGATCCAGATAAAGGCCTTATCTAACCAGCACAGAGCCGGTCACTTGAAAGTTAAGTACAGGTCATTTTAGTTGTTCGGTGTAGTTTAATAAGTAGCCGCGTGTAGATTATTACGCATAGAACCACGCATGTGTTTAACAATAAACAATCATTGAACTAACATACTGGTTGTGTGGTCATTAGTCCAATACAAGGAACGTACTTGCGTCTTTTGGTTCTGATAAAAGAGCAACAACACCTTGGAATTCGAAGCTGTCAACCAACTCCGCCTCGGCACCATTGGTGCAGACAGGGGTGTGCACTACTCTTGCTTCCTGAAGTCTAAGACCAGCTCTTCAGCTTGAGGGAGAGATTGTTGTCATTACACATCGCCATTAGGTTCTCTTTCTTCCTCCTCTACTGACTCATCATTGTTCGAGATCCGACCCACTAAGGTGGCGTCATCAGCAAACTTGCAGATGGAGTTTGAGCCAAATTTTGCCACACAGTCGTGGGTGTACAGGGAGTCTAGTATGGCAACTGCTCGGCTCAAGAACGTAAGAAACTACAGAGTCGTGAACCCGCCTCCCATCCATTGACTATCTACAACTCCCACCTTGGGAAAGCGGGCAGCGTCATAGATCATAGAATTTACAGTGCAGAAGGAGGCCATTCGGCCCATCAAGTCTGCACCGGCTCTTGGAAAGAGCACCCTACCCAAAGTCAACACCTCCACCCTATCCCCATAACCCAGTAACCCCACCCAACAGTAAGGGAAATTTTGGACACTAAGGGCAATTTATCGTGGCCAATCCACCTAACCTGCACATCTTTGGACTGTGGGAGGGAACCGGAGCACCTGGAGGAAACCCACGCACACACAGGGAGGATGTGCAGACTCCGCACAGACAATGACCCAAGCTGGAATCGAACCTGGGACCCTGAAGCTGTGAAGCAATTGTGCTATTCACAATGCTCCCTTGCTGAATCAAAGACCCCTCCCACCTGGGTTATTCTCTCTTCCCACCTCTTCCATCAGGCAGAAGGTACAAAAGTCTGAGCGCAAGTCTGAAAACACGCACTAACAGGCTCAAAAACAGCTTCTTCCCCACTGTTACCTGACTCCTGAATGGAGACTCCTCTTCACTACACATTTACTCCACTGTTGTAACACTATACTCCATATGTTTCACCTGATATCTAATGTCTATGTATTTATCGGATGTCCTGTATTTTTTATGATGTGGAGATGCCAGCGTTGGACTGGGGTGAGCACAGTAAGAAATCTTACAGCACCAGGTTAAAGTCCAACAGGTTTGTTTCAAATCACTAGCTTTCGGAGCACTGCTCCTTCCTCAGGTGAATGAAGAGGTGGGTTCCAGAAAAAAATATATATAGACAAAGTCAAAGATGCAATACGATACTTTGAATGCGAGTCTTTGCAAGTAATTAAGTCGAGAGGTCCAGACGGAGCAACTGGAGAGAGGGATAATCATAGGTTACGGTGTGAATTGTCTCAAGCCAGGACAGTTGGTAGGATTTCGCAAGCTCAGGCTAGATGGTGGGGGGGTGAATGTAATGCAACATGAATCCAAGGTCCCGGTTGAGGCCGTACTCATGTGTGCAGAAAAGGTTCTGCTCGGCGATTCTGCATTGTCGCGTGTCCTGAAGGCCGCCTTAGAGAACGCTTACCCGAAGATTAGAGGATGAATGCCCTTGACTGCTGAAGTGTTCCCCGACTGGAAGGGAACATTCCTGCCTGGCGATTGTTGCGCGATGTCCGTTCATCCATTGTCGCAGCGTTTGCATGGTCTCGCCAATGTACCACGCTTCGGGACATCTTTTCCTGCAGCTTATGAGGTAGACAACATTGGCCGGGTTGCACGAGTATGTACCAAGTACCTGGTGGGTGGCGTTCTCACATGTAATTGTGGTACTCAGCGTCTGTAGATGTTTGTTACGCTCCTCTTGGTCTGAGCAGACCCTGTGTATACGGAGCACTTATCCATAGGGGATGGCTTCTTTAATGTGTTTAGGGTGGAAGCTGGAGAAGTGGAGCATCGCGAGGTTATCCGTGGGCTTGCGGTAAAGCGAAGTGTTGAGGTGACCATCCTTGATGGAGATGAGTGTGTCCAAGAATGCGACCAATTCTTGAGTTTCACACAGACAAACATCTTCCTGTGTCAAGCCTCGCATTCAAAGTATCGTATTGCATCTTTAACTTTGTCTATATATATGTTTCTGGAACCCTCTTCATTCACCGGAGGAAGGAGCAATGCTCCAAAAGCTAGTGATTCTAAACAAACCTGTTGGACTTTAATCTGATGTTGTAAGACTTCTTACTGTGCTCACCCCAGTCCAACGGCAGCATCTCCACATCATGGCTACCATCGACACTGCAAACTGCCGGCTCAAAGTGGAGAAGATCTCCAAGACGATTGCGCATAGAGAAACATTAAGTTTCTACAAAGATGCAAGAAAGTAGACAAGATCCCGAAAGGGCTACAGATCACAAACCCACTCAAGTTGACCTACAGCAGACTATGCAGGACTTCCGGGTGCGGCGATGACCAGCTGAGTCGCACGTTTCGGCAGCTCCCGGTGGAACGGACTTTTGGGCTCTTAATAGGAGCCCCATCGGCAATTTTAACGGCAAATAACACTGTGCGGTAATCCAGAAGGGAATCCCCCCTGGACACGGATGGAAAAAAGAGAGGAAAGTAGCCGGATTGCGGTGGATCCTCTAGAGCAGCGGCCAGGAAGGCAGGCACAAAGAAAGATGGCGTCGGAAGGAGGCAGTTTAATATGGGGCCCTGACCAACAAGAGTTCCTGCGGCGTTGCGTAGATGAACTCAAAAAGGAGATGAAGAAGGAGCTGTTGGCCCCGATATTACAAGCGATTGAGGGGCTAAAGGAGGAGCAAAAGACCCAGGAACAGGAGCTTCGGGTCGTGAAGGCAAAGGCTGCTGAGAATGAGGACGACATACAGGGCCTGGTGGTGAAAACGGAGATCCACGAGGCACAACACAAAAGATGTGTGGAAAGGCTGGAGGTGCTGGAGAATAATGCGAGGAGGAAGAACCTAAGGATTCTTGGTCTTCCCGAAGGTGCAGAAGGGGCGGACGTCGGGGCATATGTGAGCACGATGCTGCACTCGTTAATGGGATCGGAGGCCCCGACGGGTCCGCTGGAGGTGGAGGGAGCCTATCGAGTTATGGCGCGAAGACCGAGGGCTGGAGAAATTCCTCGAGCAATAGTGGTGAGATTTCTCCGATATAAGGACAGAGAGATGGTCCTCAGATGGGCAAAGAAAACTCGGAGCAGTATGTGGGAGAATGCGGTGATCCGCGTATATCAAGATTGGAGTGCGGAGGTGGCGAGAAGGAAGGCAAGCTTTAATCGGGCCAAGGCGGTGTTGCATAAAAGGAAGGTCAAATTCGGAATGCTGCAACCGGCAAGACTGTGGGTCACACATCTAGGGAAACACCACTACTTCGAAACGGCAGATGAGGCGTGGACATTTATTGTCGAGAAGAAGCTGGAGTGAGCGGGCCAGAAAAAGAAGGTTTGGGACAAAAGTGGGGGGGTGAATTTGTGGGATGAAGGGGGGAAAAGGGGGAAAGAGAGGACTTCCCAAGTTGTTAAACCTGCGACCCTGTAACTTCTCTCTCTTCCCCATGTCGTGGGGGAGGGGGTGAGGGAGGATGAGGAGCTGAGGGCGCCGGCCATTGGGGGCGGGGCCAAAAGGGCTTTGTTCCCGCACTATGGTAATCATGGCGGGAACAGGGAAGCAGGAAGGAGGGGGCATCGCACAGTGTGAGCCGAGGTCACGGGGGGAAGCCGAGGTCGGCCAGAGTTTGCTGACTTCTGGGAGCAACATGGGGGGTGCAATTACGCTAGCTTGGGATCTAGCGGGGAGGGGGGGGGTTAACTGGGTTGCTGCTGCTGGGGAGAAGGGGGCGCCGCCTGGGGGGGGATACAGCTACGTGGGAACCGGGTAAGGAGCTGGATTTAAAAAGGAAATGGCTAGTCGTCAAGGGGGGATGGGGTGAAGAGCCCCCCAACCCGGTTGATCACGTGGAATGTGAGAGGGCTGAACGGGCCGATTAAGAGGGCACGGGTACTTGCACACCTAAAGAAACTTAAGGCAGATGTGGTTATGCTTCAGGAGACGCATCTGAAGCTGATAGACCAGGTTAGACTTCGCAAAGGTTGGGTGGGGCAGGTGTTTCATTCGGGCCTAGATGCAAAAAACAGGGGGGGGGGGGGGTGGCCATACTAGTGGGGAAGCGGGTAATGTTTGAGGCAAAGACTATAGTGGCGGATAGTGGGGGCAGATACGTGATGGTGAGTGGCAAACTGCAAGGGGAGGCGGTGGTATTAGTGAACGTGTATGCCCCGTACTGGGATGATGCCAATTTTATGAGGCGTATGTTAGGACGAATCCCGGACCTAGAAGTGGGGAAGTTGGTAATGGGTGGAGACTTTAATACGGTGCTGTACCCAGGGCTGGACAGATCGAGGTCCAGGACCGGAAGGAGGCCGGCTGCAGCTAGGGTGCTTAAGGATTTTATGGAGCAGATGGGAGGAGTAGATCCCTGGAGATTTAGTAGACCTAGGAGTAAGGAGTTTTCGTTTTTCTCCTATGTACACAAAGTATTTTCACGAATAGATTTTTTTGTTTTGGGAAGGGCACTGATCCCAAAGATGACTGGGACGGAGTACACGGCTATAGCCATCTTGGATCATGCTCCACACTGGGTGGACCTGGAGAGAGGGGAAGAAAAACAACAGCTTCCACCCTGGAGAATGGACATGGGATTATTGGCAGATGAGGGGGTGTGTTTAAGGGTGAGGGGGTGTATTGAAAGGTACTTGGAACTTAATGATAATGGGGAGGTACAGGTGGGAGTGGTCTGGGAGGCACTGAAGGCAGTGGTTAGAGGAGAGCTGATATCTATGAGGGCACATAAAGGAAAGCAGGAGGGTAGGGAAAGGGAGCGGTTGTTGAAAGAACTTCTGAGGGTGGACAGACAATACGCGGAGGCACCGGAGGAGGGACTGTACAGGGAAAGGCAAAGGCTACATGTAGAATTTGACTTGTTGACTACGGGTAATGCAGAGGCACAATGGAGGAAGGCACAGGGTGTACAGTACGAATATGGGGAGAAGGCGAGTAGGTTGTTGGCCCACCAATTGAGGAAAAGGGGAGCAGCGAGGGAGATAGGGGGGGGGGGGGGGGGGGGGGGGTGAGAGATGAGGAGGGAGAGATGGAGCGGGGAGCGGAGAGTGTGAATGGAGTGTTCAAGGCATTTTATGAAAGATTATATGAAGCGCAGCCCCCGGGCGGGAAGGAGAGAATGATGTGCTTTCTGGATCAGCTGGAATTTCCTAAGGTGGAGGAGCAGGAGAGAGTGGGGCTGGGAGCACAGATTGAGACGGAGGAAGTAGTGAAAGGGATTGGGAGCATGCAGGCGGGGAAGGCCCCGGGACCAGACGGATTCCCAGTTGAATTCTATAAGAAATATTTGGACTTGCTGGCCCCGCTACTGATGAGAACCTTTAATGAGGCGAGGGAAAGGGGGCAGCTGCCCCCGACTATGTCAGAGGCAACGATATTGCTCCTCCTAAAGAAGGAAAAAGACCCGCTGCAATGCGGGTCATACAGGCCCATTTCCCTCCTCAATGTGGATGCTAAGATTCTGGCCACGGTAATGGCAATGAGGATAGAGGATTGTGTCCCGGGGGTGGTCCATGAGGACCAAACTGGGTTTGTGAAGGGGAGACAGCTAAATACAAATATACGGAGGCTGCTAGGGGTAATGATGATGCCCCCACCAGAGGGGGAAGCGGGGATAGTGGTGGCGATGGATGCCGAGAAAGCATTTGATAGAGTGGAGTGGGATTATTTGTGGGAGGTGTTAAGGAGATTTGGTTTTGGGGACGGGTATATCAGGTGGGTACAGTTGCTGTATAGGGCCCCGATGGCGAGCGTGGTCACGAATGGACGGGGGTCTGACTATTTTCGGCTCCATAGAGGGACGAGGCAGGGATGTCCCCTGTCCCCGTTATTGTTTGCATTGGCGATTGAACCCCTGGCCATAGCACTGAGGGGTTCCAGGAAGTGGAGGGGAGTAATTTGGGGGGGGGGGGGGGAGAAGAACACCGGGTATCTCTGTATGCGGATGATTTGTTGCTATATGTGGCGGACCCGGCGGAGGGGATGCCAGAGATAATGCGGATACTTGGGGAGTTTGGGGATTTTTCAGGGTATAAACTGAACATGGGGAAAAGTGAGTTATTTGTGGTGCATCCGGGGGAGCAGAGCAGAGAGATAGAGGATTTACCGTTGAGGAAGGTAACAAGGGACTTCCGATACCTGGGGATCCAGATAGCCAAGAATTGGGGTACATTACATAGGCTTAATTTAACACGGTTGGTGGAACAGATGGAGGAGGATTTCAAGAGATGGGACATGGTGTCCCTGTCATTGGCAGGTAGGGAGCAGGCGGTTAAAATGGTGGGCCTCCCGAGATTCCTTTTTGTGTTCCAGTGCCTCCCGGTGGTGATCACGAAGGCTTTTTTCAAAAGATTTGAGAAGAGCATTATGAGTTTTGTGAGCTGGGAAGACCCCGAGAGTGAGGCGGGGATTCTTGCAGCGTAGTAGGGACAGGGGGGGGCTGGCACTACCGAGCCTAAGTGAGTACTACTGGGCCGCCAATGTTTCAATGGTGTGTAAGTGGATGGGAGAAGGGGATGGAGCGGCGTGGAAGAGATTGGAGAGGGCGTCCTGCAGGGGGACTAGCCTGCAAGCAATGGTGACGGCGCCGTTGCCGTCCTCACCAAAGAAATACACCACAAGCCCGGTGGTGGTGGCTACATTGAAAATTTGGGGGCAGTGGACACGGCATGGGGGAGGGACGGGAGCTTCGGTGCGGTCCCCGATAAGAAACAATCATAGGTTCCTTCCGGGGAGAATGGATGGGGGATTTGGAGCATGGCAAAGAGCTGGGGTAGTACAACTAAGAGATCTATTTGTAGATCGGACGTTTGCAAGTCTGGGAGCGCTGACGGAGAAATATGGGTTGCACCAAGGGAATGCATTTCGGTATATGCAATGGAGGGCTTTTGCGAGGCAAGAGGTGAGGGAATTCCCGCAGCTTCCGACGCAGGAAATGCAGGATAGAGTGATCTCAGAGACATGGGTGGGGGACGGTAAGGTGGCGGACATATACAGGGAGATGAGGGACGAGGGGGAGATCATGGTAGATGAGCTGAAAGGGAAATGGGAAGAAGAACTGGGGGAGGAGATTGAGGAGGGGCTGTGGGCTGATGCCCTACGTAGGGTAAACTCATCGTCCTCGTGCGCCAGGCTAAGCCTGATACAATTTAAGGTGCTACACAGGGCGCAGATGACTGGAGCACGGCTTAGTAAATTTTTGGGGGTAGAGGATAGGTGTCCGAGATGCTCGAGAGGCCCAGCGAATCACACCCACATGTTCTGGTCATGCCCGGCACTGCAGGGGTTCTGGGTGGGGGTGGCAAAGGTGCTTTCGAAGATGGTGGGGGTCCGGGTCGAACCAAGCTGGGGGTTGGCTATATTTGGGGTTGCAGAAGAGCCGGGAGTGCAGGAGGCGAGAGAGGCTGGCGTGTTGGCCTTTGCGTCCCTTGTAGCCCGGCGCAGGATATTGTTAATGTGGAAGGAAGCCAAACCCCCGGGTGTGGGGACCTGGATAAACGATATGGCAGGGTTTATAAAGTTAGAACGGATTAAGTTCGTGTTAAGCCGTCGCACCTATCTCACACTCCTCAACCACCTCGTACACCAGCTCTACAGCCGTCGCCGAAAACTGGAAGCCAAGATAGAGTTCATATTCTCAACTTGCGCTCAGGACGCAGATCAGCTGCGGAACACAGCAGAACAGATGAGGCAACAGTACTACGCCACCTATAGGCACACCAAGAACAGGAAGCTTGAGAAACTCAGCATCACCACTAGCATCAACCACACCTCCCACGGTACCACAGTAGAAAACAATACAGGGAAATCTATTGTCAACTTGTCGGGCTACAACCTTCAACCGGACGAAATTGAAGTCCTCAGCAGAGGGTTCAATTTCTGCACCACCACAAAAATGGACCCCATCAGTCTCGCGGCAGACACGGAGGAATTCATCAGACAAATGAGGCTCCGGGGGTTCTTCCACAGACCCCAAGAGGCCGACAGCGAACCCAAGGAGACTACTACTGAATCGGAACAGCAGACCGAGAAATCTGCAGTGCGGCAACCGAAGAGAAAAGAGTCGAATTGGTTCCCTCCGGAAGGCCGCTGCCCGAGACTTGACATGTATGCTCAAGCCGTCAGGAGTCGAGTCAATGCCAGATTCATCAGTCGCATTCACAAGACAGCCCCGAACGTCACCCAAGCACAACACAACGCCATCCGCCTCTCAAGACCAACCGCATCATCATCATCAAACCAGCAGACAAAGGAGGGGCCACCGTCTTACTGAACAGAACAGACTACCGCAAAGAAGTGTACCGACAACTCAACAACCAGGAACACTACAGACGGTTACCCGCAGATCCGACCAAGGAACACACCCGCCAACTCAACAGACTGATCAAGATCTTGGATCCAGACCTTCAGAGCACCCTACGTGCTTTCATCCCGCGTACTCCCCACGTTGGAGATTTCTATGCCTCCCGAAAACACACCAGGCCGTCCTATTGTATCAGGCAATGGGACACTGTGTGAGAACCTCTTTGGCTACAAAGAGGGCATTTTTAAACCCATCGTACAAGGATCGCCCAGCTTCTGTCACGAGACCACGGACTTCTTACAGAAACTCAGCACCCATGGACCAGTTGAACCAGGAACATTCTTAGTCACAATGGACGTCTCAGCACTCTACACCAGCATTCCCCATGACGACGTCATTGCTGCAACTGCCTCAGTACTCAACACCGACAACTGGCAATCTCCAGGCGCAATTCTGCAACTGATCAACTTCATTCTGGCTCACAACGTCTTCACCTTCGACAACAAGTTCTTCATCCAGACACACGGAACAGCCATGAGGACTAAATTCGCACCTCAATGTGCCAACATCTTCATACACAAGTTTGAACAAGACCTCCTCACCACACAGGATCTTCAACCGACGTTATACACCAAATAACCGAAGACATTTTTTTCCTTTGGACCCATGGTGAAGAATCACTAAAACGACTACACGATGACATCACTAAGTTCCATCCCACCATCAGACTCACCATGGACTCCTCTCCAGAAGCATTCTTGGACACACTCATCTCCATCAAGGACGGTCACCCCAGCACTTAGCTTTACTGCAAGCCCACAGATAACCTCACGATGCTCCATTTCTCCAGCTTCCACCCTAAACACATTAAAGAAGCCACCCCCCATGGAAAAGCCCTCCGTATCCCCAGGATCTTCTCAAACCAGCAGGAGCACAACAGACATCTACAGATGCTGAAAGGTGCTCTTGTACAAACGGGATATGGTGCTCGACTCATCGATCGACAGTTCCAACTAGTCATAGTAAAAAACCGCACCGACCTCCTCAGAAGACAAACACGGGACACAACCGACAGAGTACTCTTTGTCGTCCAGTCGTTCCCCAGAGCAGAAAAACTACGCTATCTTCTTCGCTGCCTTCAACACTTCATCGATGAAGACGAACATCTTGCCGCGGTCATCCCCACACCTTGCCTTCAAACAACCGCGCAATCTCAAACAAACCAGTGTTTGCAGCAAACTACCCAGCCTTCAAAACACGGCCACGACACCACACAACCCTGCCATGGCAATCTCTGCAAGACGTGCCAGATCATCAACATGGGTCCCACCATTACACATGAGAACACCACCCACCAGGTACTTGGCACATACTCGTGCGACTCGGCCAATGTTGTCTACCTCATACGCTGCAGGAAAGGATGTCCTGAAGCGTGGTACATTTGAGAGACCTTGCAGACGCTGCGACAACGGATGAACGGACATTGCGTGACAATCAGCAGGAAGGAACGTTCCCTTCCAGTCGGGGAACACTTCGGCAGTCATGGGCATTCATCCTCTGATCTTCGGGTATGCGCTCTCTAAGGCGGCCTTTAGGATGCACAACAATGCAGAATCGCCGAGCAGGAACTTACAGCCAAGTTCCGCACGCATGAGTACAGCCTCAACCGGGACCTTGGATTCATGTTGCATTACATTCACCCCCCACCATCTGGCCTGGGCTTGCGATATCCTACCAACTGTCCTGGTTTGAGACAATTCACACCTCCTTAACCTGTGATTATCCCTCTCTCCAGTTGCTCCGCCTGGACCTGTAGACGTAATTACCTGCAAAGACTCTCATTCAAAGTATCGTATTGCATCTTTGACTTTGTCAATATATATGTTTCCGGAGCCCACCTCTTCATTCATCGGAGGAAGGAGCAGTGCTCCAAAAACTAGTGATTCGAAACAAACCTGGTGGACTTTAACCTGGTGCTCTAAGACTTCTTACTATGTTTTTATGTATGGAATGATCTGCCTGGATTGTACACAGAACAATACTTTTCATTGTACCTTAATACATGTGACAATAAATCTAAATCTAATTGTGTACTGCAGTAAATTTTTCCTTTTGTAGCTGTAGCTTTTTTTGCCAATCACCTTGTGTCCTCCAATTCCTGATATTTCCACACGTTTCTCTGTCAACTCTGTCCAGACCCATCATAATTTTTAATATCGCTAACAAATCTCTTCTGAATCTTCTTGTCCACGGAAAATAGCCTCAGCTTCTCCAATCCACCAACGTAACTGAAGCTGGAAACATTGTGAAACCTTCCTGCACCTTAAATGTGCTGCTCAGGACTATAACACAATACTTCAATTGAGACCAAACCAGCAATTTATACATGTTCAGTATAACTTCCTTGTTTTTACACACATTCTTAATTAGTCTCTTCATCTCTCCTGGGGCCTTCAATCATTTATGCACATATACCCTGGCTCCCTCTGCTCCTGCATCCCCTTTTGTATTTATACCCTTGACTTTATATTGTCATTCTATTATTCATATTTTAATTTTAAAAAATAAATTTAGAGTACCCAATTAATTTTTTCCAATTAAGCGGCAACTTAGTGTGGCCAATCCACCTATCCTGCACATCTTTTGGGTTGTGGGGGTAAAACCCACGCAAACACAGGGAGAATGTGCAAACTCCACACGGAGAGTGACCCAGAGCCGAGATCGAACCTGGGACCTCGGCGCTGTGAGGCAGCCATGCTAACCACTGCGCTGCCCTTCATGCAATTAAGACAAAATAAGTCAATTGACACTTGTTTGCATTTAAGTTCATAGTCATTTTCACATCAATTCCACCAACCTACATCTTTTTGAACTTTAGTATTATCCTCCTCACAGTTCATAATACTTCTAAGTTTTGAATCATCCTCAAATTTTGAAATCATGCCCTGTACACTGAAATTTAAGTCACAAATGTAAATAAGAGAAAGGGTCCTTACACCAACTTCTGGGGAACCCCACTACAAATCTTCCTCAACACAGAGAAACAACTTTTCACCACTGCTCTTTGTCCCGTCATTCAACCAATTAAGGAGAGATATTTTTGCAGAGAAGCTTCACTGAGTGATTCCTGGGATGAAGAGGTTTGGCTTATGAGGGAAGGTTGAGCAGGCTCGGCCTATACTCATTGGAGTTTAGAAGAATGAGAGGTGATCGTATTGAAACGATTCTGAAGAGCAGACATGAAGAGGATGTTTCTAGAACTAGGGGTGTTATGATCCCAGCTAGGAGAATACTGGACAAGATTGATACTTGGGATGAGCTGGCTTGATAGACCATAGTCATTAAAATAATCTTATGTGTGGAAGAATTATGGATAAGGAAACAAGTAGCAGGACTCCAAGATTACATTAACACACCAAAATTAAATTCCCATGCAAACTTGATGGGAAACAATAATGGCGAAATAGGGACATTATTTGAGATTCTACCGTAAATTCAATCCAAAAGATTTAGCCCAATTTAACATTTTTACTGAGGCTATCACATGCATAGGCCTTTAAACATACTCACTCTGGAAGGCAGCTCCTTTTCAGTATCTGGCTGCACAGGTCACAGCTCAAGTCTATATATAGCTATCCCTACCAATATGACTACTGGTCCAAGTATAGGCGTCGCTGACGGTCATACACCAGGACTCACCAGACACAGACATTCCCTTGGCATCCATTTCATAGCTGGATTTTGCTCTTTACAGAGCTGCTTAGGCCTCTCAGCTGTGTTAAAAGTTCAAGCATGATATATTTTAAAATAAATTTAGAGTACCCAATTTTTCTTTCCAATTAAGTAACAATATAGTGTAACCAATTCACCTACCCGGCACATCTTTTTGGGTTGTCGGGGTGAGACCCACACAGATACGGGGAGCTCCACTCGGACATTAGCGCCGGGATCAAATCTGGGTCCTCGGTGCCATGAGGCAGCAATGCTAACCACTATGCTGCCCCCTTCAAGCATGATTTAGAAACACACAAGCATACTAAACCGAACCACGAGTGCACAATCCCCAACGCACCTCAAAAATGGAAAACAAAATCTACACCCTTTAATATAACCTACAGTCAAGACAGTGAGAACAGGGGCACACATAAGGGGTCTCTCACATTTAAGATGGAGGAAGAATTTCCTATCTGAGGGTCATTTGAATTCTCTACTCCAGAGAGCAGTGGAAGCTCCAGGTTGGCAAGACAGGTTTCTGATCTACAAATCAGGGATTATGGGGTCAGACAGGAAAGTGGAGTTAAGGCCACAATCAGATCAGCCATGCGTGGTGGTGCAGTCTCAGAGGGCAAATAGCCTCACACTATTATGACCTTATGGCAAGAGTCCATTCCAAATATAATATAGTCAATACCAGGAAAGTAATTTATTCCATAACATGGGACATTAAGCGGTATTAGTTACCACAACATTGAAAAATCTTCAGGACAACAATACTGCAATAAATACCAGCTGAGTATTACAAGTTAGACCATTTTAGAATTAGGTTTTCTGGAAACAATCAATTTGCATGGATTAGGATCACAAACCCAGTAACCCAAGGAGAATGACTCATTCCCAAAAAGGAATTGTAGCAATAATGGATCGTCAACTTGAATGTACCGTACAAACTCCTCTTTTTAGGCTAAGTCACAATAGCTAGACTCTTCTTACATAAATATTTCTATGGCAACAACTGTTATTTATATTGCATATTTTATGTAGTAAACCTTACTGGACACTTAACAGGTGAATTAAAATTTTGACACCAATCCATACAAAGGGGGGATCAAAGTGGTAGGATTTAATGAGTGTCTCAAAAGGAAGAAGGAGGTAGAGATAAGATAGGCACTTAGGAATGAAATTTTAGAGCTCAGGGTCTGGGCAGCTGAAGGTACAACACCAATGGTGAAGTAATTAAAATTGGAAGTGCTCAAGAGGCCAGAATTGGAGGAGTGCAGATAGCTAGTGCTCAGGGAGATTAGAAATAGGGATGGGCAGGACAGTGGAGGAGTTTGCTGAATTTTTAAAAAGCTGTCAGGTGAGCCAATAAACAACGAGTCTCATGACACAGAACTCATAGCAGCAATGTTATGCTCCAATTCTCAGGCTCCTCTATGCCGCTGTTCAAGGATTGAACAAATAATCTTGGTTTACATTTGAGTGCTGTGCTGAGGAAGTGTGCCATTATCCTCTGCCTTCTGCCACTCAGCCAATTTTGGATCTAATTTGCTAAATTGCCCTGAATCTCAGTCACCTCCCCCGAAAAATTCCGTCAAATTTGAGACATGATCTCCCCCTGACAAAGCCATGCTGACTATCGATATTAACCTTTGGCTTTCTGAGTGGAGATTCTGCCCCTCAGAATGTCTTCCAATAATTTCCCTACCACTGATGTTAGACTCACTGGCCTGTAATTACCGGTTTTTTCCCTACTTCCCTTCTTGAATAATGGTATCACATTAGCTGTCCCCCAATCCTGTGGTACCTCTCCTGTGGCCAGACAGATTTGAAAATTAGCAGCAAAGCCCCTGCAATTTCTTCCCTTGCCTCACACAGCAGCTGAAAATACATCTCATCTGGGCCTCAGGTTTTATCCACTTTTAAACCCACTAAAACGGTTAACACCTCTTCCCACTTAATGCTAATCTGTTCAACTATATCAGTCTCCATTTCTGCATTCTATACCTTCATCATCCTTTTCCAAAGTGAACACCGAAGCAAAGTACTCATTAAATACCTTACCTACATCTTTCAGATCCACACACAAAGATTGCTACTTTAGTCCCTAATGGCCCTCCTCTTTTTAAAAAAAAAAAGTTTATTGGAGGTATATCAAATATGTACAGAGACAAAAAACAAAGAGCTATAACAAACTGTGATGTAATAACATATATAACATAACATGGTAAACCCAACGTGTATACAATCCTACCCATCTTTCCTCCCGCAAACCCCCAAAAACATTTTTAAAACCAATATGTCCCTCAACTCTCCCCTTCCCCAAAGGAAAATAAAAAGACACTGCACTGCATGCTTTGGTCGTCTACTCTCGTCAAGCATCGGCTCATCTACACCACGAGCCCGGTGGTGGCGGCAACACTAAAGATCTGGGGGCAGTGGAGACGACACAGGGGAGCGATGGGAGCCTCGGTGTGGTCCCCGATCAGGGATAACCATAGGTTTGTCCCAGGAAGGATGGACGGGGGGGTTTCAGAGCTGGCATCGGGCAGGGATTAGAAGAATGGGGGACCTGCTCATCGATGGAGACGTTTGCAAGCTTAGGGGCGCTGGAGGAGAAATTTGGACTACCCCCGGGAAATGTCTTCAGGTACATGCAAGTGACGGCGGTTGTGAGGTGACAGGTGAGGGAATTCCCGCTGCTCCCGGCACAGGGGATTCAAGAGAGGGTGATTTCGGGCGTATGGGTCGGAGAGGGCAAGGTGTCGGCGATATACCAGGAGATGAAAGAAGAGGGGGAGGCTTTGGTAGAGGAGCTGAAAGGTAAATGGGACGAGGAGCTGGGGGAGGAGATTGAGGAGGGGCTGTAGGCTGATGCCCTAAGTAGGGTTAATTCCTCTTCCTCGTGTGCCAGGCTTAGCCTGATACAGTTTAAGGTAGCTCACAGAGCACATATGACGGGGGCGAGGCAGAGTAGGTTCTTTGGGATGGAGGACAGATGTGGGAGGTGCTCAGGGAGTCCAGCGAACCATGTCCATATGTTTTGGTCATGCCCGGCACTGGAGGGGTTCTGCAGGGGAGTTGCGGGAACAGTATCTAAGGTGGTGAAAGTCAGGGTCAAGCCAAGCTGGGGGCTAGCACTATTTGGAGTAGTGGACGAGCCGGGAGTGCAGAAGGCGAAATAGGCCGGCATTCTGGCCTTTGCGTCCCTAGTAGCCCGGCGAAGGATCTTGTTAATGTGGAAAGAGGCGAAGCCCCCCAGCGTGGAGGCCTGGATAAATGATATGGCAGGATAAATGATATGGCAGGGTTTATCAAGTTGGAGAGGATAAAGTTTGCCTTGAGAGGGTCTGCGCAGGGGTTCTACAGGCGGTGGCAACCGTTCCTAGACTATCTCGCGGAGCGTTAGATGAAGGTCGGACAACAGCAACAGCAACCCGGGGCGGGGGGGCATTTGAGCAAGAAAACACATGAACGGTCCGGAAAACTGACATGTATGGGAGGAATCCAATGTACAACGTTCTGTACCATATTGACTTGCCATGTTCATGTCTTGCAATAAAGATGGGAAGCGCAACATCAAAAAAAAAAGAATCGGCTCATCGTGGCCGTCATCATATACACTCTTGTGCGTCACTTTGAATTCAATCAGACTTAGTCATGATGAGGAAGCATTAATCCTAACACAGTGCCTCCTCCAAAATCACCCCTCGCATTTCCTTCCCCCCCCACCCCCGGGCCCTGCGCCCCCCGCCACCTCCTCCCAATTTAGCCAAATAGCCTCCATTGATGCTTCCTCCTTTTTGGTCAGCTCTGCATAGATAGAGATCTTGCCTTTCCCAATCTCGTACTCCCAGAAGAGTCTCTATCCTTTAGACCCAGGGGCAGCAACTATGGGAACAAACCCACTTCCTTTCTCAAAGGCCCTAATCTGAAGGTATCTGAACCCATTTCTGTTAGGTAACTGATAAACCTCCGCCAGCTCAGTCAAATCCGCAAATTTCCTTCCCATGAACAGGTCCTCAAAGCATTTAATCCCATGAAATCATAAGATATGAGCAGAATTATGCCATTCGGCCCATCGAGTCTGCTCCAACATTCAATTATGGCTGATATGTTTCTCATCCCCATTCTCCTACCTTCTCCCCATAACCCCTGATCTCTTTATTAATCAAGAACCTATCTTTCTCTATCTTAAAGACACTCAGTGATTTGACCGCCGCAGCCATCTGCGGCAGAGTTCCACAGATTCACCACCCTCTGGCTGAAGAAATTCCTCCTCATCTCAGTCTGAGGTTGTGGCCTTGGATTCTAGTTTTTCCTACCAGTGGAAACATCCTCTCCATGTCCACTCTACCTCGGCCTCAAGTTTCAGTTAAAATCTCCCCTCATCTTTCCAAACTCCAATGAGTACAGACCCAGAGTCCTCACCTGCTCCTCATATGACAAGCTCTTCATTCCAAGAATCATTCTTGTGATTATTCCCCAGCAGGTCCCACTCCCTAAACCTAGCATCTAGTCTTTCGGGACAAATCTATGGTTATCGCAAATTGGTTTCTTCATATACATGCCCTCCAACCCAAAGTGCTGCCGGCACAGATTCCACCCATTCGAGTGGAGAGATTGCCACCGGATTCGATGAATATCTATTTGGTGAGAACGCCAGAGACACTGAAACCAGTGCCCTCCAGGTAGTCCCCTTACATGAGGCTTCTTCTGCACTTCCCCATACCAACCCATGGTCCTCCATCCACTTCCGGACCATGACAATGTTTGCAGCCCAGTAATAATTTTGTAAGTTACGGAGCACCAAGCAACCCCGAGGTCTATCTCTCCAGGAAAGCTCTCAAACAATTTGGGCAGGCAAATTGGGAGACTCTAATACAAACAAGAATTGGAATACAAACAAGAATTTCGGCAGAACCACCATTTTTATTGTCTGAACACTCCAACAGTGGCAACACATCCTATCTCTTGAAGCCCTCTCTCATCCCCTCCACAATTCAGCTTATGGAGTTGGGCCAATCTTGTGCCACATCTATCCCCAGATATCGGAAACTCGACCTCACCAATTGGAAGGTAAGCTTCCTCAAACTACCCACCTGCACTAATCGGGAATATCTTAGTTTTTAATCATGTTCAGCTTATATCCTGAGAAGGTGCCAAACTGTTTCAGAATCGCCATTATCCTACTGAGACACTGTTGGCCAAAACCTTTGCCAGAGATTTTGCGTCAACGTTCAATAGGGTGATCCGCCGGTAAGACCCACATTGTTTTCAGGATCTTTGTCCTTTAGAATAAAATAGATGCCTGCGACAGCGTTGGGAGGATGGGGAGCTCGCCCTCTCCCATTTCTTCACTATACATCTGCACCAACAAGGGACCCAGCAGTGACCCAGATTGTTTATAGAATTCAGCAGGAAATCCATCTGGGTCCAGGGCTTTCCCGGACTGCATCGACCCCACACACACACCTTCACTTCCCCCAGTCCTACTTGAGCCCCCAGCTCTTGCCTGTTCTACCCTCGGAAACTCCAACTTATCCAGAAAGCATCTTCTCCCCTCGTCCCCCAGTCGAGGTTCTGACCAGTATAGTCTCTGATAGAAAGTCCAAAAGATTCCATTAATCCCCTCCGGATCTTTTACCTTTGCCCCCCTCACCCTATCTCCCTTGCCGCAGCCTGTTTCCTCAATTGGCGAGCAAGCTGGCCTTATCCCCATATTCATACACCACCCCTCTAGCTTTACCCAGTTGCTTCACTACCTTTGACAGAAATCAGGTTAAACGTCATTTGGAGCTTCTGGCGCTCAAGTTGTGCCTCTTAGAGCGATTCAGAGTATTCAATCAATTGCCAAAACTGCCTCGACTGTTCAGCCTATGCATACGGAGTGAGATGAGCTTTCCCCTAATCACAGCTTTTAGTGTCTGCTGCAACATGTTGGTGGAAACCTCACCCGTGTCGTTCTGGTCCACATAATTACAAATAGCCCTCTTTGTCCTCTCTCAAATCCCTTTATCTGAAAGAAGCCCTACGTCCATCCTCCACTGGGGCCTTTTGAGCGGGGGGGGGGGAAAGAGAGAGAGAGAAACACAACACCTCTCTGCCCGTATATCCACAGTAAGGTGCATGATCAGACACAATGATTGATGAGTATTCCGCCCTAGTCACTTGCGTCATCAATGTCTTGTCCACAACAAAATAGTCTATTCAGGAATAGCCCTTATGGACATGAGAGAAAAAGGAGATCTCCCTTACCCTAGGACCCACCAAGAATCAATCTGTGTACACAAATCCGGGATCATCGCCAGAACCCACCTCATGAATTCCACATCGTTCAAGTTTGGGGCATAGATTTTGCCCAGCACCACCGGGGAACCTTCCACTCACCAACACAAATCTACCACACAGATCGGTCATGATCTTTCTCATTGTGAAAGCCGCCTTCGTGCTGATCAACAGTCAACCCTCTCACCTTCGCCAAGCCCTGACCTACCCAGCCTTCCTCAAACTAGCCTGATCCGTCACTTTCAAATGGGTTTCCTGTAGGAATATTAAGTCCGCCTTTAGATTCAAAAACACACGCAACGTCTGAACACGTACATTTAGTCCCCGAACGTTCCAAGTCACCAATTGGGTAAGGAGGCGCCCACCCTCTCCTCCCCCTTAAATCAGCCATATTTCTGTCTTAGCCAGCTTTCCCAGGTCGTCGTTTTGCACCCTGCGATGCCACCTTAAGATGCCCACAGCCATCGACTTATGTACATCTGCACCCGAATGGCCCACTCAACGTCAACCCTCCCACACTACCCCCTCCACCTTCTTTTCTCTCCCCCCCCCACCCCCACCAATCTAAGCCAAAGAAAGAAAATAACAAACCCTAACCCCCTCTCGCCATCTCCATTTTGTTCCTCATGTCTCTTCCATTTACTAGCTTTCCCGCCAGTACGGTGACTCCAACACAAGGCCCTCACCGCCCCGGTCCCACCTCAACACCCCCACACTTGACACATCATCAACTCTGTCCCACCCTCCACATCTCCCCCCATATGCACCCAATCGTAGGACAAACTCCCAACATTAGAAAAAACAGGGAGAATAACTAATGTTTCTTCTTCCAAAAGGCTCACAGAGAGCATTCTGTAATTAGTAGTCTGAAGGAATGGGACAGTTCAGTGTCCAACACTTTTACGAATCAGCAAAACTTTTTATGCCAGATTGTATGACATGGAGCACAGCCTACCAGTCCTTCCTCCCTTCAATCATGGGAGATCGTAGTACATGGGTAAAGTTTGGACAAATGATCATCACTGGCCGAGCTGACTAAAGCTCTCAAGTCATACGAGATGAGTAAAACTCCCAGATGCGATGGCTTACTGGCTAAAGTTGGCAATTCACCCATACCAGACCTGCGCTGTACCCAGCAGGAAGATCAAACAGCCTTGCACTACTCAGGGGTACGAGTGCCTCTGTGCAGGGCACGCGGGAGGACACCTGCATCAGCCTGGACCAGCATGGGGAAGAAATTTGCGATTGGATTCAATTTCTCTACAGAAACCTCATTAATGCATTTTCAATCAATGAATGAGAATTCAAAAGCTTTCCAATTAAATCTGGAGTCAGGCAGGGCTGTCCTCTTTCCCCTGTCCTGTTCGTGTGTTGCATGGAACCCTTTGCTCAGTCCATCAGGAAGGATACAGGCTTAAGATGTGTGACAACCCTCAGACAAAGGAGGCGCTCAGGTCAAAGTCGCCCTGAACAACGATTAGCCATGGGAAACAAATTTGGTTGCATGGGAGCAATGTTACCTCTCAATTATAGAGAAGACCTGGTCATCAGGTGTAGGCACTCTTGGGTGTTATTGTAAATAGTGCAGATCTGGCCCATTCCTCACTCCTGTGCTGTGGCAATCATCTCTAATCTACTCAAGATATCACAATCTCGGTGGTGTAACATAGGAACACAGGATTTAGGAGCAGGAGTATGTCATTCAGCCCTTCGAGCCTGCTCAGACATTCAGTAGGATCACACCTATAAGACCATAAGACGTCGGAGCAGAATTAGGCCACTTGGCCCATCAAGTCTGCTCCGCCATTCAATCATGGCTGATATTTTCTCATCCCCATTCTCCTGCCTTCTCCCCATAACCCCTGATCCCCTTATTAATCATAAACCTTTCCATCTCTGTCTTAAAGACACTCAGTGAATTGGCCTCCACAGCCTTCTGCGGCAAAGAGCTCCATAGATTCACCACCCTCTGGCTGAAAAAAAATCCTCCTCATCTCTGTTTTAAAGGATCGTCCCTTTAATCTGAGATGGTGTCCCCTGGTTCTAGTTTTTCCTACAAGTGGAAACATCCTCTCCACGTCCACTCTATCCAGGCCTCGCAGTATCTTGAACGTTTCAATAAGATCCCCTTTCATCCTTCTAAACTCCGACGAGTACAGACCCAGAGTCCTCAACCGTTCCTCATATAACAAGTTCTTCATTCCAGGGATCATTCTTGTGAACCTCCTCTGGACCCTTTCCAAGGCCAGCACATCCTTCCTTAGATATGGGCCCAAAACTGCTCACAACTCCAAATGGGGTATCACAAGCCTTATTTAGCCTCAGAAGTACATCCCTGGTCTTGTATTCTAGCCCTCGACATGAATGCTAACATTGCATTTGCCTTCTTTTTTATTAATAAACAATTTTATTGAGGTATTTTTTATAAAACAATGATATTGTATAGTACTGTACAAAAAAGAAAAGCAAATAACACATAGCACAAACTGCAACTCCATTCTCGCAAAGACCTGCCTAAACCACCCCCTACTCTACTCTAGCGCCCGTGCGCCCCCCCCCCCCCCCCCCCCCACCCCCCACCCCCGATAGTGAACCTCTCGAGGCGAACTTAACTTTTCCTAGACTGAGAAATCTCGCCATATCCGATAGCCATACTTCGGTCTTCGGGGGCCCTGAGTCCCTCCATGCCAACAGTGTTCGTCGCTGGCCTACCAGGGAAGCAAAGGCCAAGACGTCGGCCACCTTTTTCTCCTGGACTCGCGGGTCCACCGGCACCCCAAAGATTGCCACCTCAGGACTCATTACCACCTCAGTTTTCAAAACGCGGGACATGATGTCCGCGAATCCCTGCCAGTTCCCCGAGTTTAGGGCATGACCAGAACATGTGTACGTGATTAGCCAGCCCACCAGTGCATCTGGCACACTTGTCCTCCAGCCCGAAGAATTTACTCATCCGGGCCACAATCATGTGGGTACGGTGCACGACCTTCAAATGGATCAGACTGAGCCTGGCGCATGTTGCGATCGTGTTTACTCTGCTCGGAGCTTCTGCCCAAATACCGTTCCCCCCCCCCCCCCCCCCCCCCCGTAACCAGGGCTGCCGTAACCAGAGGCACCGTAACCAGGGCTGCCAAACTGGTGCTCCTGCACGAAGCGGCCGCCATCTGCTCCCAAACCGACCCCGTACCCATCATCGCTATGTTGGCCGCCCAGTAGTAGTTGCTGAAGTTCGACATCGCCAGCCCCCCTTCCCCTCTGTTCCTTTTGAGCATCGCCTTCCTCACCCGCGGGGACTTCCCCGCCCAGACAAATCCCAGGATAATTTTATTCAGCCTCTTAAAGGACCTCGGGACGAAAACGGGGAGACACTGAAATATGAACACGAATCTCGAGAGAATCATCGTCTTAACAGTCTGCACCCTCCCCTCTAGTGACAGCGGGAGCGCATCCCTACTCCGAACCTCCTCCCTCACTCGTTCCACCAGTCGGGACAGGTTGAGCTTATGCAACTTGCCCCAGTCCCGTGCCACCTGTATCCCAAGTATCTGAAGCTTTCTCCTACCAGCCTGAACGGCAACCCCTTCAGCCTACTCTCCTGCCGCCTCGCCTGAATTACGAACAACTCGCTCTTAGCCACATTCAGTTTATATCCTAAAAACCAGCCAATTTCCCTCAGGGTTTCCATGATACTGTCCATCCCTGCCATTGGGTCCGATACGTATAACAGCAGGTCATCCGCGTATAACGAGACTTTATGTCCGTCCGTCCCGGACCAGCCCTTTCTACTCCCTTGAAGCTCTCAGACCAATTGCCAGGGGCTCGATGGCCAGCGCGAAAGGCAGTGGGGTGAGAGGGCAACACTGTCTTGTCCCGCGGTGCAGTCTGAAATAATCTGATGTTGTCCTGTTCGTCCTTACACTAGCCTCTAGGGTCTGATATAATAGCCTAACCCAGTCAATGAACCCCTCCCCGAACCCAAATCGTCCCAGCACCTCCCACAGATAGTCCCACTCGACCCGGTCAAAAGCCTTTTCCACATCCATAGCTACCACTATCTCTGCCTCCATGCTCTCCTGGGGCATCATAATCACATTAAGCAGCCTTCTTAGATTGGCCACCAGTTGCCTACCCTTTATTAATCCGATTTGGTCCTCCGCAATTACATCCGGTACACAGTCCTCAATTCTAGTCGCCAAGATCTTGGCCAGCAATTTAGCATCTAGGTTGAATAAAGAGATCGGCCTGCAAGACCCACAAGCCTCCGGGTCTTTATTCCGTTTCAGAATAAGCAAAATATTGGTCTGAGTCATCGTCGGGGGTGCATTTGCCTTAACTGCCGACTGAACATGCACATTATCCTGAAGAGAATCGTGAAGAAGGACTCCCAAGTCACTTGGTGCTTCTGCTTTCCGAAGCGTTTCCCCATTTAGAAAATAGTCTATGCCTAGATTCCTCCTGCCAAAGTACATAACCTCACACTTTTCCACATTGTATTTCATTTGCCACTTCATTGCTCACTCTCCTAGCTTGTCCAAGTCCTTCTGCAGCTTCCTTGCTTCCTCAATACTACCTGTCCCTCTACAGATCTTTGTATCATCTGCAAACTTAGCAACAGTGCCTTCAGTACCTTCTTCCAGATGATTAATGTATATTGTAAAAAGTTGTGGTCACAGCACCGACCCCCGAGGCACACCACTAGTCACCGGCTGCCATCCTGAAAAAGACCCCTTTATTCTATGATTACCACTCTCTGCCTTCTGCCAGTCAGCCGATCCTCGATCCATGCCAGGATCTTACCCTTAACACCATGGGCTCTTAACTTATTCAATAGTCTCCTATGCGGCACCTTGTCAAAGGCCTTCTGGAAATCTAAATAAAGCACGTCCACTGATTCTCCTTTGTCTAACTTGCTTGTTACCTCCTCAAAGAAGTCTAACAGATTTGTTAGACACGATCTCTCTTTGACGTGCTGACTCGGTCCAATTTTACCATGCACTTCCAAGTGCTTTGCGATCTCATCTTTAATAACAGACTCTAAAATCTTACCAATGACCGAAGTCAGGCTAACCGGTGTATAATTTCCCGTCTTCTGCCTCCCTCCCTTCTTAAACAGTGGTGTTACATTAGTCATATTCCAGTTCTCTGGGACCCTTCCTGCTTCCAGTGATTCCTAAAAGATCATCACTAATGCCTCCACAATTTCCTCAGCTATCTCTTTTAGGACCCTGGGGTGTAGTCCATCCTGTCCAGGTGACTTATCCACCTTCAGACCTTTCAGTTTCCCCAGAACCTTCTCCTTAGTAATGGTCACCTCTGCCGCCTGGTTCTCTTGGAGCTCTGGCATCCCACTGGTGTCTTGCACCGTGAAGACTGATGCAAAGTAACTATGCAGTTCGTCTGCCATTTCTTTGTTTCCTATTATTACTTCTCCAGCCACATTTTCTAGTGGTCCAATGTCTATTTTTGCCTCTCTCGTCTTTTAGATATTGAAAAAATCTCATCTTCCTTTATATTACTAGCTAGCTTGCACTCGTACTTCATCTTCTCCCCCCTTATTGTTTTTTTAGTTGTCCTTTGCTCGCTTTTAAAGGCTTCCCAATCCTCTGGTTTCCCACTAATCCTCTATAAACTGATAATTACAACAGGTCAAAGGCTAATGGAAAAACGTCCCCTACTGAAACTTTTCACAGCAATGTGGTTTGACTTGGCTCAAGTAGTCATTGCTTTATCATCGCTATTGTTTCTCTTTACAATATTAGTTTTACATAATTTCTTCTCTCCTCCGACAGCAGAGCTGGCAGCACTCTCGCCTCAAGTTAGCAAGTTGACATTTAAAACTTCACTGCAGAACCCAAACGCAAAAATCTATGCTGGCACACCAGTGCAGCACTGATCAAGTGCTGCAATGTTTCAAGTGCAATCTTTCTGATGAGATGTTAACATGAGGCCTTGTCTGCCCTCAGGTGGATGTAAAGAGAACATATTCTATCAATATCCTGGCAGTTACCATCGACTAGAAACTGAACTAGAGCTAGGAACTCTGCAGTGAGTAACTCACCTCCTGACTCCCCAAAGCCTGTCTAATATCTACATGACACAAGTCAGGAGTGTGATGGAATATTCCCACTTGTCTGCACGAGTGCAGCTCCAACAACACAAAAGATGCTCACCCGCATCCAGAACAAAACAGCCCGCTTGACTGGCACCCCATACACTACCTTCAACATTCACTCCCTCCACCACTGACTCAACAGCAGTGTACCATTTTGAATATGGACTGCAGAAACTCACCAATGCTCCTTCAACAGCACCTTCCAAACCCATGATTGCTACCACCTAGAAAGACAAGGGCAGCAGATACATGGGAATACCACCACATGCAAGTTCTCCTCCAAGCCACACACAGTCGTGACTTGGAAATATTTTGCCGTTCCTTCACTGTCACTACAATGCTCTTCTGCGTAGTGTGACTGCAGCAGTTCGGAAGGCAGCTGACCACCAACTTCTTGAGGGTAAATGGGGATGGGCAATAAAAATGCTAGCCTAACCGGTGACGCCCACATAAAACCCCATGAAACTATTTGGAAGAAAATGAATGGCGTGTTCTCTGGTGTACTGATCAATATTTAACCACAATCAGCAGCACAAAAAAATTAATTATCTAGCAATTACCACATTGCTATTTGTGGGCCTTGCCAAGAACAAATTGGTTGCTGTGTTTCCCACATTACAACAGTGATTACACTTCAAAAAGTTCTTAACTGGCTATAAAGGACATTAGGACATCCTGTGAATGCAAATGCAAGTCTTTTTCTTCTCTTCAGCAATTTCATCTTATGTGGGCATTAAATGAATATGTTTTGAACATATCTCAGGAAAACAATACAGCTGTCCTGGAGTAATCTAAATGCCAATTAAAGGTAAAATATGACACCCACACTGGGGCATCTTGATCACTTGTGACAGGCAATGATAGAATTCACTGCGGTCAGTTAATACCCAGCAGACTTCCCCTTTCCCACTTAATTTCCAATAAATTTTACTGTAAACAGATGATCAAAACAGGATACCCAGGAGCTGTAGGAATAGTGCAAGCAACTGTTACCTCCTTAGCGAACCAACTGGAAGGATTGCTCATATACAGTTCATTCTGAACCGGAAAGCACAAGTTAGAATAATTAATTCAATGACAAAGTAGGTACAGACAGAGAAACAGAGGAAGCAAAAAGTTAGATAAAGGGAAAGGGAAAAAAAGCCAGAAAGTGTTTTTTAAAAAGATTTTCAACTATTAAAACAATCTGAAGCATCACGGCTCCATATTTCTGAGGATTAAATCTTAAGCAAGGAGCCCATTCATTCAGCTGCTTTGATGGCTAGCGTATTGTTCAGATTAATGCCCCATTCCAGCCGAGGCAAACGGAGGTAATCTGCCTATCTTCACTCCATCCATAGTTTTTTTTTTTAAATCACATTTAAGTGCAAGTCACAAGTACATGAATTTCACACAAATGCGTTTTAACTGGCTACCAGGCAGTGACTAAACATTTTCAGACAGCTTGTTGCACATCTCGGACAGCAAGTACCAGATTTCTGCATTTAACTGCAAGTGCCCTTGCCTGAAGTTGCTGTCCGATTTGCAAGTGAATAACACTGAGCACCATGTTTCAGCTTTTTTACAAAAACAAAGTCTGGGCAGATAAATTAGAAATCAGGGGGTCAAGTGTTTAGCCAGGCAGCTTTGAATATTCTGTCTGATTTATGTAGCACCTTTGTTAGTGACACCATGATGCTGATAATAACCAAAACACACCACAGTATGATGCTGCTGACAAGTGACTGTCCTTTGTTTAGACTAACTTATTGTACCTGAATGACAGTTAAAGGAAAAGGGCATAGCCTTCAAGCTACAGCAGTCAGAACAAAATATCTGATTCGCGTGGGTGGGCCGTTTTCGGTTCCTCAAGCATCATGGTAATGCACGGCTGGGACAATATCCTCATCTACCGAAGACCATAGCCTTCAAAAGCATGAGTTGCAGATGTACTTAAATGTTTGTGTTTTAATTAGCACAATTATGAATATAATCCAGCATTGTCTTGAAGCTCATCACAAATAAAAAAATCCAAATAATTTATCCCATTCATGACAATGCATCACTAATTTTAATTCAACTACAACAATGTCCCTTCCAAATTAAAACCATTAGCATGATTACAAGTACATGTATTTTACCTTGGTATTCCAGAGACCCATAATATTCTAAACCAACCATGCCTCCTTCATAAAGTATCTTAAATAAGTCTGGGCTACTGCGTAAGGTAAACGCGGCCTCCTCATGTGCAAGGATGAGCCTGATACAGTTTAAGGTGGTGCACAGGGTGCATATAACTCAGACGAGAATGAGTGGGTTCTTTCAGGGGGTAGCAGATGAGTGTGTGAGGTGTGGGCGTGGAACAGCGAATCACACGTACATGTTTTGGGGGTGCGAAAAATTGGGAAGATTCTGGGCGGAGTGTTCACGGTCTTAGCCTGGATAGTGGAGAAGGTGGATCCGGACCCTTTGGTGGTGATATTTGGAGCTCATGGAGATGAGGTCTCGGCCTTCGCCTCTGATTCCACGATGGCGCATTTTGCTGGAGTGGCGGTCGGCATCGCCACCGGGGGTAGCGACTTGGTTGAGTGACCTGTACGACTTCCTGCGATTAGAGAAGATAAAGTATGAGTTAAGGGGCTCTTCAGGGGGGTTTAAGGGAAGGTGCGGGATGTTTGTGACCACGAGGGGCTGTTCGTCGCGGGGGAGTGAAAAAGAAAAATCTGTACAGACTGTATGGTTGATTGTAGGGAAGCATGTTTCCCGGGGTGTTTGTTCGCTGTAACCTATTTTGATACATGTTTGTAATAAAATATATTTTATTTTTAATATGTTTGGGCTAGCAAAGATATTAAAGAATGTATTCTGTCACACGTTTCACCAACTTGATACAAATTGTTAACCCTCTCTTTTATTTCAGGTTTATCAAAGTAAAGTTTGTGATTTTCAGTTATGATGATGGTGGTGGTAGGAGAGAGGAATCGGCCCTGCTGCCTGGGCCGTATTTTGCTGTCATAATAAGTGGGATTAATGTCAGTTATTTATGGACAAATTACAGCATCTTCAAGCAAGGGGCATGTGAAGTTTAGGTTCTGCCCAGGCTGTGCTGCTCTGGCTATCAGCTTTATGAAAATGGCATCTTGTTTTCTGCTTCATTATTGAAATCACTGAATGGCATGTGGTTGCTGCATTTACATGACTGTTACAAATTTAACTCTCAGAAAATTAGGTAGTTCTTGTCTTTGTCTTAGTACCCTTTTAACAATGTGATAACCATTAATTGCTGCATGTCAACAACTTTGGCACTGAAAATTAACAATGCCAAGTGTGGATGGAGGCTTGCATATTTAATTGTTGTTGGGAGATTATTTCTTTATTTTATTAAATTGAAATAATTTTTTCACTCCTTCCTCGCAATCCAATTTTTTTCCCCTGTGGAATTTCACTGGGACAAGATGTACTCAAGGAAAGAAAACCAGCACTTCAACTGAAGATAGAGTTTGTCAATTAAGTAAGGAGTTGATGAGGGTAATGCAGGGGATGTGGCATATACAAACTTCTAAAAAGTGTTTAATTAAATGCCATATAACAGTCATGTATGCAAAATTTAAGAACATGGAATAAAAAGGAGTGTCCGGCTGCACGGATACAAAGTGACAAGAAACAGTGGTGGTAAACATTTTTTTGGACTGGAGGTAGATCTACACTAAAGTTCCTCAGGGGTTAGTATTGGGATCATTGCTTTTTTGTTCTTTATAATGGACCCGTTTCTCTCGATATATATTAATTATCTAGACTGGGGTGAGTATGGCACAATTCCAAAGTTTAGGAATGACACTAAACTTGGAAGTGTCGTGAACTGTGAGGAAGATAGTGACAGACGTCAAGAGGACAAACAGGCTGTTAGTAGTACAAAAATAAGAAAGTTACAGTCAACCTTTAAATAAAAACTGGTTTCCCCTCAACTGAAGTGGTCTGTCCAATTGTGGCTCCACATCTTAGGATGGATGGAGAAAAGATTCATACAGAAACTTCCAGGGCTCAGAGACTTCAGTTACATGGATAGATTGGTGAAACTGGAACCCTCTTCCTTCGTGAAGATTGAGGGGTATTTCTGGAGGTACTCAAACTTAAGGAGTCTGGGCAGCAGGCAGGTATAAACTCTTGCCATTGAAGGAAGGCACGCAAACCCAGAGAATACCAATTTAATGCGACTGACAAAAGAACCAGAGGCAACGCAAAAAAATATATTTTTATGCAGCGGCTGGTTAGGATCTGGAATACACTTCGAATATGTGGTAGTGGCGATGATGGCACATTCAAGTGTGGTTTTCAAAAAAGAATTGGATCATTATCAGGTGCGATAATTTGCTACAAAGAAAGGCTGTGAAATGGGACTAGCTAAACTGTTACAGACAGCCAATAATGACACAACAGGCGAAACGGCTTCCTTCCATTCTCATCATAGAATCCCTACAGTGCAGCCGAAAGCCATTTGGTCCACCATGTCTGCACCAACCACCTGATTGAGCACCCTACCTAGGCCCATTCCCCGCCCCATGAAACCTGCACATCTTTGGACACTAAAGGGCAATTTTAGCATGGCCAATACACCTAACCTCCACATCTTTGGACAGGGGGAGGAACCCGGAGCACCTCGAGGGAACCCAAGCAGACACTAGGAGAATGTGCAAACTCCACACGCAGTCACCCGAAGTCGGAATTGAACCCTTGGATCCCAGGTTCGATTCCCCGCTGGGTCACTATGTGCAGCGTCTGCATGTTTTCCCCGTGTCTGCGTGGGTTTCCTCCGGGTGCTCTGGTTTTCTTCCACAGTCCAAAGATGTGCAGGTTAGGTGGATTGCCCATGCTAAATTGCCCTCAGCGTCCAAAAAGGTTAGATGGGGTTATTGGGTTACGGGGATAGGGTGGAAGTGAGGGCTTAAGTGGGTCGGTGCAGACTCGATGGGCCAAATGGCGTCCTTCTGCACAGTATGTTCTATGTTCTAACCCAGGTCCCTGGCATGGTGAGGCAGCAGTGCTAACCAATGCACCACCCTGCTGCTCATGCTGCAACTATTCTACAATTTCTCTTTCTGAATTCAATTTGAAATTGAATTCACCCACTCCAATTTACACTTCTTTGAGTTTATTGCGCAATCCTTCAATTTGATTGGTCACGATACACTGGTACTTGTCATGTTCACTGAGGTCCCCGATGCAACATGCAATGTAAAAAACTAAATATGCAAGGGCAAAGCTAACCAATGACAGATGGCATTTACATGCCGTGCCACACAAACTAGGGCCCAATATTTATCACCATTCATAAGAAACACACAGACAAGCAATTCAGAGTCTTGTGTTCGATGCAGTTTGACATTTTGAACAAAGTGAGTCCTCAGCTATACAACTTGAGAAAGTTCTTAGAATCATAAAATTTACAGTGCAAAAGGAGGCCATTCGGCCTATCGAGTCCACACTGGCTCTTGGAAACAGCACCCCACTCAAGTCCACACCTCCATCCTATCCCCACAACCCAGTAACCCAAAATAACCTTTTGGACACTAAGGGGCAATTTAGCATGGCAAATCCACCTAACCTGTACATCTTTGGACTGTGGGAGGAAACCCACGCAGACATGGGGAGAAATGCAAACTCCACACAGTCACCCGGGGCCGGAATTGAGCCTGGGACCCTGGAGCTGTGGGGCAGCAGTGCTAACCACTGTGCCACCCTGCCGCCTCTCGGCTTCTTCTACCTAGGATTTGTCCAATGTTTTAGAGTTTCAGCATTTATTAACTGGTCCACTTGGAATGCTATTTCCTGTAATTTCTCACTTCAGTATTAAAGTAATTTGAATCCATCAGCTGTCCTGAAGTGTCAATTTGATCCAATTTCCTTTTTGATTCTTTGACAGCACAACATTCATACAGGCATCAATACTTTTTCTTCCATTTTGTTATCAGCTAGGAAAAAATTGTGTTGTGCTTGCAGAGGTTGTTGTAAAAACTGCCATTGCAATTGCCCAAAAGCTTCATCTTATCCGTCAACAGCAGACCTGCTCTCAGCAGCTGAATGCTGATCTGAGAACTTCCCTTTGCAACGCTAATCACAGTTTCAGGAGTTTAGCTATCTAACTGAACTACCTGTTGAAAACCCTGCAGCTTTGAAGATTAAATTAATAATCATCAAATTTTAGTAGTCAATATTCCTACAAATGCAGCCTTGTTATAAATTTTAAAAAACACTCTCGCCATGTGGACAAACTACCACTGGAAAAACTTTTATTCCAATTTTAACTAATTTCTCCCCAACACGTGCCTTTTTTCAAGCCTTTTACCATTTATGATTCACAATCAAAATTTGCAGCACAAAAATATCTCACCTGTGCTGGCTTTTCCAGCTAGTTTTATTCCCCATATATTTTAAATACTTATCCAATTCCTTTTTAAAAGCGGTCACAACCCATCGCTATAGCTACTTCTGACAAAATATTTCATACACTAACTGCCCTCTGGAAAAAGTTTCACCTGAATTGTTCCTCATCCTTAGAGTACTCAATTCATTTTTTCCAATTAAGGGGCAATTTAGCGTGGCCAATCCACCTACCCTGCACATCGTTGGGTTGTGTGGACGAAATCCACGCAAAGAGAATGTGCAAACTCCACATGGACAGTGATCCTGAGCCGGGACCGAACCTGGGAACACGGTGCCGTGAGGCAGCAGTGCAACCCACTGCGCCACCGTGCTGCCATCCTTAATTATTCTAGCAATTAGTTTATTCTCACTAAGAGTACTCAATCATTTTTTTCCCAATTGCTGGCTTTGAAAGCAGACCAAGGCAGGCCAGCAGCACGGTTCAATTCCCGTACCAGCCTCCCCGAACAGGCGCCGGAATGTGGCGACTAGGGGCTTTTCACAGTAACTTCATTTGAAGCCTACTTGTGACAATAAGCGATTTTCATTTCATTTAGCGTGGCCAATCCACCTATTCTGCACTTCTCTGGTTTGTGGGGGTGAGACCCACGCAGACATGGGGATAATGTGCAAACTCCATTTGGACAATGACCTGGGGCCGGGATCGAACCCGGGTCCTCGGCGCTGTGCCACCTTCACAAATACTTCATTAACACCGCAGCAACCTCACTGGCGGGTCGGGTACAGGCGGTTAAAATGAACGTGTTGCCGCGATTTTCCAATGCCTGCCGATTTTCCTGTCAATGGCATTTTTTAGAGAGCTTGAAGGGATGATTACCTCGTTCATATGGGGAGGGAAGGTGACCAGAATTAGAAAGGTGCTACTAGAGAAGAAGGCAGGCAAGGGGTTTGGATCTTCCTAACCGGATGTATTATTACTGGACAGGGAATGTGGAGACGGTACGGAGCTGGGTCAGAGGGGTTGACTCCCAGTGGGTCAGAATGGAGGTGAGTTCGTATAGGTGGTCGGAATTGAAGGCACTAGCAACAGCACCGCTCTCGACAGCCCCAGGGAAATACTCGGAGTCCGTTAGTAATAGCTTCGTTGCGAATTTGGAGGCAGTTTCGCCAGCACTTTGGGCTGGGGCAGGATTAAGGGAAATGCCGATTCGGGGGAACCATAGATTTGAGCCAGGGAAATGGGATGGAAATGTTCACAGATGGAAGGAGAAAGGAATTAGGACACTAAAAGATTTGTTTCTCGGGGGGGGGGGGCAGTTTGCAGGATTGAAGGAGCTGGGAGCGAAGTATGAGCTGGAGCAGGGGGAAATATTTAGATACATGCAGGTCCAAGACTTTGCTGGAAAGGAGATAGAGCTTCCCGGTAGAGCTGGCTTCCACATTGTTGGAGGAGGTGCTAACAAAAGGGGGACTGGAGAAGGGGGAGTGTCGGCGGTTTATGGGGCTATTTTGGATGAGAAGGCGGCACCGTTGGAAAGGATCAAGGCAAAGTGGGAGGAAGAGTTGGGAGAGGGTATGGAGGAGGGGTTTTGGTGTGAGGTGATCCAGAGGGCGAACGCCTCCACCTCGTGCGCGAGGTTGGGCCTGATACAGCTGAAGGTGGTATATAGAGTACACCTCACAAGGGCGAGGCTGAGCCAGCTCTTTGAGGGGATAGATGATGTGCCTGAACGTTGCAAAGCACGTTCATATGTTTTGGTCCTTTCCAAAGCTGGAGGATTACTGGAAGGAGTTTTTTTTGGGTAATCTCTAAAGTGGTGCACGTGAAACTGGATTCAGGCTCTCGGGAGCCATATTCAGAGTGTCGGACCAGCCGGGCTTGGAAATGGGTGCGGAGGCAGATGTTAGCCTTCGCCTCATTGATTGCCCGAAGGCGGATCCTGTTGGGATGGAGATCAACCTCTCCACCCTGTGCCCTGTTGGGTGTCGTTGTTGGGTGTTCCGCTATACAGATGAACCAACACGGTTGTAGATGGTACAACTCTGTTTTATTACTCTTGATAACAACATTTGTAAACTTAGGACTGTGGTTCGTAATTTACCCGTTAACCTGTGGACCTAGCCCTAACACTATCTTAGAGAGGCACTCAGCACATGGTGTATGTCTGAGTGGCACGCTGGGAGCTCTGTGCCCCGAGCTGTCTCCTGCTGGAATGAGCGGGAACTGTGGTGTTCCCCGTTTTATAGTGCATGTGCTCTCACTGGTGATTGGCTGTGATGTTGCGTGTGTGTTGATTGGTCCGTTGATCTGTCCATCAGTGTGTGTGTGTGTGTTTGCACCACGATATGTTTATCTGAATATCATGACAGCGGGGGGAGCTGCTGGAATTAGTGACTCTTGAGAAGGTCAAATTTGAACTGAGGGGAAGGAGGGAGGGGTTCTACAATTCATGGGCGTTATTCATTATGCACTTTCGAGAATTGGATTACATCGAACATTGGCGGGGGGTTGGGGGAAGGGATTCCAGATTCCTTTTTGTTATTTGTTTATGTTAACATGCGGGCTAATGATTGGGGGTTTGATGGGAGGATGGGATTGTTGTTATTGATATGGGGATTGACATTGCATTCGTTACTAATTATTGTTGGATGTAAATTTGGGAGAAAATGTGAAAAAGGAGAATAAAAATATTTTTTTTAAAACACCGCAGAAATCTGGTTACTCAAAACCTTTCCATTTCAAAAATTGTGAGAGCCTTAACATGCTACAATTTTATGATTAAAAAATTTTTTTTTAGAGTACCCAATTCATATTTTCCAATTAAGGGGCAATTTAGAGTGGCCAATTCACCTACCCTGCACATCTTTGGGTTGTGGGGGCAAAACCCACGCAAACACAGGGAGAATGTACAAACTCCACACGGACAGTGACCCAGAGCTGGGATCGAACCTGGGACCTCGGCGCCATGAGGCAACAGGGATAATCCACTGCGCCAGTGCTGCCCATTTTTATGAATCTTTGCCATCCTTCCCACAACTGGATATCCTCAACTACACACAATGTGCAAAATGTGGTTAACCAATACCTCTACAAATCCAACACTTGCGAGATTTAATATTCAAGTATTCCATGTTTAGCGCAGTATCACCTTCGCCTCTTTCTAATACCAGTTCTATGCATTTCCTAGCTCCCCTACTTAAATGACTTGCTGTTGACCTTTATATTCCTTTCCCTCTAGAACACATTGCTTCATTGAGCTGCATCTCTACAGATCTGCCTGCCCTTTCTACATTTGAAGTGTACTGTAATGTCACAACATTGGCTTAGGTGTGCGATCAGAGGTAGCAGCGCTTGCCATTAACCTAAAGTTGCCCACAAAGATTTAACCATCTCTCTGGTGTACATTTCACCTTTCTCAACATTAATTTCATTTCAGCATCAGCTGTTGGAATCCAATGATATCACTAAGAAGTCCATCACATTGAAGCATTCACATGAACAGCAAATGAGGAACCAATAATCAAAACAATAAGATGAAAGGTAATCAGAGCAAAGTGATGATTGGCTCACACACAACTCACACAAAAGCAGAATTAAAAACTTGCTCACACATGCCAAAAAATAAAAGTAGAATTAAAAACTTTTGAAAATTTAGATTAAGAGATTTGACATTCTACACATAAAATTATTGCTGCATAAGACACCGCCAAAGCTTTTTGTCTCACCTCATCAGGACAATCGTGTAAGAATGCCAATATGAGGGGAAACAACAACTTTATACTGTATGAGAAGATTGTGCTGATTGGTTGGCAAGTGGACTCAGATTGGTCGAGGCGTCACCATGGAGAATACTCCAGTTAATGGTGACTTGCTAATTACCAAGCATTGTTTGAGAATCAGTCAAGATACCTGGTTTAAATTTTCAAACCGTCATTTATAAACATACAGTATAAAGTTGTTGTTCTTGGCATTGGTATTCATGCAATTGTCCTGATGAGTGCAAGGCAGAAAGCTTTGTCAACATGTCTTTTTTCAGCAATGCTCAAGTTCTGTACTACTAAACAATCATTAATATTAGTTTAGTTTTTCAGGTAAAGAAAAGTTGTTCACAGTATTATGACATGGTACATAGTTCAACAAGCAACGTTTTTGCTTTTTAAGTGCCATGCCCCAGTATACCAACTTCCAGACAATAGTTTAAAATTTGGGAGTCAATTAAAATGGCCACTGCAAATCAAATGACATTTGGCATTTTGGCTCCAGTCTATCCTGAGTCTCAAGCAGGAGCGGATCTCCTATGAAACTAATGAAGCTTAAGCTTCAGAGCCCCTAATCCCGGAGGGGCCCCAGAAGCGACTTTTGTCCACATTGCTTAAAATTTTTGAGTCTACTGTATGAGAAGAGGTTTTTTAAAAAAAAATTAATAATAATAGTGTAATTCAACACAAAATAATAGTTAAAATAAAAATTAAACAGTTATTAAAGTATCATGTAGGCTAGCCATAAACGAAAAAAAACATTCAAATTAAGGATGTTTCATTCTAAATATATTTCATATAAAATTATAAATAATTTAAAACACTTAACATTTATGACAGAAATACAAACAGTAGATGACGTGTCATAACAGAAAAGGGGGCCTTTGAAAAGGCAATCACAATGCTAACGTGAATTTTCAACGTGATAGCACGTGAAAAATGGCCAGACTGTGATGAGATCCTGGTTAGTTTACTCAGAGCAAAGGCTATATATACTGTTTTGTTTGCAAACTCTTTTCTAAATGCCAAACATCACTTACAACAGGTGGGTTTTCTGACTGGATGAATGTACTCAGAACTCTGGAGAATCATGAAGACAGCATGGAGGGTGATGTTGTGTTGGATAACAAGAAAGTCAAATAAAATTACTGGATCAGCAACTTGAATAACAGATGAGAAAAACCATACAGTACTATTTTGAAGTACTGAAAAGGGTTGTAGCTGTTATAAAGTTTTTAAGTGAAAGAGGTTTGGCATTTAGAGGTCATGAGGAGAAGTGGGGCTCACCAAGTAATGGAAACTTCATGGGGGCCATTGAACTTATTGCAGAGTCCGACCCATTTTTACATGAACATCGAGAAATGTAAAAATGAAAAAGTAAATGCTACTTACCTATCCAAACCAGTGTATGAAGAATTGATAGAAATCATGGGGAAACATGGGCAAGATGAAATTGTGCATCAAAATCAACAACCTAGACACCAAATACTACTTTATTATTGCTGACTCTACGCCTGACCTGACACATGTTGACCAGCTGGTAATTGTGGTTCGATACTGCTATAATGGAAAACCCGGTGAGAGATTTTTAACATTTTTACCGACAGAAAACCATTCATCCATGACTTTGTTCAACAAAATACAACAAGTCCTGGGTGAACATAATCTTTCACTTGAAAATATCCGTGGTCAGTTCTACGATAATGCATCTAACATGAAGGGCTCGGAGAAAGGGCTGCAAGCACTCTTTAAAAACATTAACAGGTGCGCAGACTATGTACCATGTGCAGCCCATTCACTTAACCTTGTTGGAGAAAAGGCAGTGTCTACTGTACCTGAAGTTGTTGACTATTTTGGCATTTTGCAGGAGCTGCATGTTTTCTTTTCTGGATCTCCACCAAGATGGGGGATTTTAAACACACAGGGCAATCTACATTTTTCTCTAAAGAGCTTAAGTGTAACTAGATTGTCTGCACACTATGAAGCAGTCCGGGCAATTAAAAATGGATATATGGGTATTTTACAAACTCTCAAACATATTTTTGAAGACTCAGAAGAGAAGCCTGAATGTAAATGAGATGCAAAGAATTTATACCACAAGTTGGTAAAGCTGGAATATGCTATTTTAACAGTCGTTTGGGAAGAAGTGCTGGAGCGTTTCAACAAAACAAGTAAGAAACTCCAAACCCCTGGTTTTGATGTATTTGAAGGTTATCTTCTGCTAATATCTTTACTTTTGTTTGTTAAAGAAATCAGAGAAAATTCAGCCAATAGGATTGCACACTATGAATCAGAAGCAAAAGGTTTGTGTGAAGATATCACCTCAAATTATTCTGATGCTTCCAAATGCATTGTTACAAGGACATTTTCAGATGGAACAAGTGGTATTGCTTCTTTGAGAGGAGCTGACAAATTTAGGATAGACGTTCTATATCAACTCTATGACTGCTTGATAATCCAGTTACACAAGAGGATTGACCCATATGAGCAGATTGCGAAAAGGTTCAAGTTCCCCTCAGAATTGGTGAACAATTCTGAAATTGATGAGGCCAGTATTAAACTTATAATACCGTATTACAAAGATGATATTGACCACAAATTAGTAAACGAGTGTGATCAGTTCAAAGAATATTTGCACCCTAGGAAATCCCAGAACACAGAAGAAAGCATGCCATCTAAAATGCAATGCGCAGAAGTGCTTCAGCTTATTTGTGAGCAACACCTAATTGAAGTGTTCCCCAATATTACTACTGCGCTTAAGCTGTACTTGACAATGCCTATCACGAGCTGTGAAGCAGAAAGGAATTTTTCAAAGCTATCCTTTATAAAGAACAAATTTCGGTCTACCGTGACTGAAGAGCGCTTAAATTCTTTATGCATATTGTCTCTAGAAAATGACATTGCAAGGAAGCTCTCATATGACAAAACTGTACGCGAATATGTTGCTAGAAAAAACAGAAAAGAGTATTTTGTAAAATGTGCAACATGTAGTATGTATTCTCATAGGTGTCTAAAATAAAAGATTATATTGACTGTGGTCTTTTCTAGGTTTTATTTCATCATTCTATGATACATCATGCATGTATATAACATTTCCCCAATTTTCATCCCCCCATAACTCAAAAGGCATAGGAAATTTTTATTCACACCAGTGAATTTGACACGTGAGATAATCCAGTACAGCAATCTTAATCAAAATCGGAGATGTAGTGGTTACATTTTAAAAAAATTTGTGGTGATCTGTCGTGGAACAACCCCATTGAAGATGATAAGTGGTTACCCAGACCTCGTTGCTGGTTGCGATGGGGCCCCCATAACAGTTCAAGCTTCAGGGCCCCAAAAATGTAGGTCCGCCACTGGTCTCAAGCAAATATCCAAGTTAAATACAGCTTCAGCCAGGAAACTCATATCTCCATTTAAAAATGGAACTGTCAACAAAGAAGAACTTGGTTTCACCATAGACAAATGAAACATTGACACTCAACGTGTTAGACAAATGTCAAATGGATCCCATCAACCTTTCATTTAATTATGATGCATCAGAATTACATTGGGTGACTTCCGGTTGCGGCGATGACCAGCTAAGCCGCACGTTTCGGCGGCTCCAGCTCCAACGGACCTTCGGGCTCTTTTAAGAGCCCCAACGGGAACTTTTCGCGCGACGAAACCCGGTGTGGGGTGAGCTAATAGGGAGTCCCCCCCAACGAAAGAGGAAAATATCGGCGGCGGCGGCTGCAGCGCGAGGAATCCTCGAAGATAGGGACAGAAAGGAAAAAGAAACAAGATGGCGGCGGAGAAAGCCCAGGCGACATGGGGGCCCGATCAAGACGAATTTTTAAGACGGTGTGTGGAGCTACTAAAGAAGGAGGTGCTGACCCCGATGCTACAGGCAATTGAGGGGCTCAAGGAGGCACAAAGGACCCAGGAGACTGAGCTCCGCGTGGTGGAGCAGAAGGTGACGGATAACGAGGATGAGATCCTGGGCCTGGCGGTCAAAACACAGACGCATGAGGCGCTCCACAAAAAGTGCATTGAAAGGATTGAGGCCCTAGAAAACAGAGCAAGAAGGAAGAACCTTTGGATTCTGGGTCTCCCTGAGGGAGTGGAAGGAGCGGACTGCGGGGCTTACGTGAGCACGATGCTAAGCTCGCTGATGGGAGCTGAGGCCCCTTCGGGCCCCTTAGAAGTGGAGGGGGCTCATCGGGTCCCGGCGAGGAGACCAAAAGCGGGAGAACCACCTAGGGCGACAATCGTGCGATTTCACCGCTTTAATGATAGAGAAGTGGTTCGGAGATGGGCCAAAAAGGTACGGAGTAGTAGATGGGAGAATGCAGTGGTACGGGTGTACCAGGATTGGAGTGCGGAGGTGGCGAGAAGGAGGGCGAGTTTTAATCGAGCCAAGGAGGTGTTACACAAGAAGGTGAAGTTCGGGATGCTGCAGCCGGCACGACTATGGGTCACGTACCAGGAGAGACATCACTACTTCGAAACGGCGGAAGAAGCATGGACCTTTATTAAAGATGAGAAATTGGATCGGAACTGAGGGACTGATATTACAGGGAAATGTTACTGTCGATGTATATAGAGAAGTAAATGGGGAAGGGGGGAGACACTAAGAAATGTGGGCGCCGGTGGGGGGGGGGAAAGAAGGGACATAGGCGGATGATGAGGAATGGGAGTGGGGTGGGAAAGGGAGCTGCGCCACAAGAGGTGGGTCAGCTACAGAGATGTTCCCGCCCCAGTAAGATAATGGCGGGAAAATAGGCGCAAGGTAGATGGGAGTTCCCCACACGGGGGGGTCAAGGAGTGAGCAGGAGAAGCTGGGGTCAGTTGAAGTCAGCTGACTTGCGGAAGTAATATGGGGGGAGCAATCACGCTAGAGGGGGATCTAGCGGGGGGGGGGATAACTGGGTTGCTGCTGCAGAAATCAAAGAGGAACTGACTAAAGAAAGGGTGGTCGGGGCTGGAATGCGACACCTGGGGAACGAGTGGGAGCGCGGAATCGGGACGTGGGACTGGCCTAGAGAAGGTGATGGCTAGTCGACACGGGAAGGGGGCAGGTAGCCCCCTAGTGAGACTGATCACGTGGAACGTGAGAGGCCTAAATGGACCGATTAAAAGGGACCGAGTGCTTGCGCACTTGAAAGGACTGAGGGCAGACGTGGCTATGCTCCAGGAGACGCACCTGAAGGTGGCGGACCAAGTTAGGTTAAGGAAAGGATGGGTGGGACAGGTGTTCCATTCAGGGCTAGATGCAAAGAATAGAGGGGTGGCCATACTGGTGGGGAAACGGGTAGCATTCGAAGCAAGGAGCATTGTAGCAGATAGTGGAGGCAGATATGTAATGGTGAGTGGCAGGCTGGAGGGAATGGAGGTTGTGTTGGTTAACGTATATGCCCCCAATTGGGACGATGCGGGATTTATGAGGCGGATGCTGGGACGTATACCGGACCTGGAGGTAGGAAACTTGATATTGGGAGGCGACTTCAACACCGTGCTGGACCCAGGGTTAGATAGATCCAGATCTAAGACCGGAAGAAGGCCGGCAGCGGCCAAGGTGCTTAAGGACCAAATGGGGGGTGGGGGGGGGTGGATCCATGGCGATTTCTTAGACCGAGGGCCAGAGAGTTCTCCTTCTTCTCCCATGTTCATAAAGTGTACTCCCGGATAGATTTTTTTGTTTTGGGAAGGTCGTTGATCTCAAGGGTATAAGAAGCTGAGTATTCAGCCATAGCTATTTCGGATCATGCCCCACATTGGGTGGACCTGGAACTAGGAGAGGAGAGGGAGCAGCGAGCACTCTGGCGATTAGATGTGGGTTGTTGGCGGATGAGGGAGTCTGTGGAAGAGTGCGGGGATGTATCGAGAGGTACCTGGAGGCCAATGACGACGGGGAGGTCCGAATGGAAGTGGTATGGGAAGGACTAAAGGCGGTGGTCAGAGGAGAGCTGATCTCCATCAGGGCCCACAAAGGGAAAACAGAGGCCAAGGAAAGGGAAAGACTACTAGGGGAGATCTTAAGGGTGGTCAGGGAATTTGCGGAGACCCCGGAGGAGGGACGAGACGACTCCAGACGGAGTTCGACCTTCTGACCACCAGGAGGGTGGAGGTGCTGTGGGGGAAGGCACAGGGGGTGAGGTATGAGTATGGGGAAAAGGCTAGTCGCCTGTTGGCCCATCAGCTGCGAAAGAGGACAGCGGCGAGGGAGATAGGGGGAATTAGAGACAAAAAGGGAGCTACGGTGCGGAGAGCAGGGAAGATAAACGGGGTGTTTAAGACCTTTTACGAAAGACTTTATAGGTCCCAACCCCCGGAGGAAAAAGAGGAGATGCGGTAATTCCTGGACCAATTAAGGTTCCCGAGGGTGGAGGAGCAGGAGGCGGAAGGCCTGGGGGCACCAATTGGGGTGGACGAGGTTATCAAGGGGCTGGGGAATATGCAGGCAGGGAAGGCTCCGGGACCAGATGGGTTCCCGGTGGAATTTTATAGAAAATATGTGGACCTGCTGGCCCCGCTGTTGGTGAGGACTCTACCCCAGACAATGTCGGAGGCGACGATATCGCTAATTTTGAAGCGGGATAAAGATCCGCTGCAGTGCGGGTCCTATAGGCCTATTTCACTATTAAATGTGGACGCCAAATTGCTAGCAAAGGTGCTGGCATCGAGGATAGAGGACTGTCCCGGGGGTGGTGCACGAAGACCAGACAGGGTTCGTAAAGGGGAGACAACTAAATGTCAACGTGCGACGGCTATTAGGGGTGATAATGATGCCCCCAGTAGAGGGGGAGGCAGAGATAGTGGCGGCAATGGATGCAGAGAAGGCATTTGACAGGGTGGAGTGGGAGTACCTATGGGAGGTGCTAAGGAGGTTTGGGTTCGGGAACGGGTTTATTAGCTGGGTCAAACTCCTTCATGGGGCCCCAACGGCAAGTGTGGTCACAGGTCGGCAAAGATCGGAGTATTTCCGACTATACAGGGGAACAAGACAGGGATGCCCGCTATCTCCATTGCTGTTCGCGTTGGCAATTGAACCACTGGCCATGGCGCTGAGAGACTCCAGGAAATGGAGAGGGGTGATTAGAGGGGGAGAAGAACACCGAGTGTCGCTCTGCGCGGATGACCTACTGTTGTATGTGACGGACCCAGTGGGGGGGGATGAGAGGTCATGCAGATATTGAGGGAGTTCGGAGATTTCTCGGGATATAGGCTAAACATGGGGAAGAGTGAACTTTTCGTGATACACCCTGGGGACCAGAGTAGAGGGATAGAAGGCCTGCCTCTAAGGAAAGTGGAAAGAAACTTCCGATACCTGGGGATTCAGATCGCCAGGAGCTGGGGAACCTTGCACAGACTTAATCTGACACGATTGGTTGAACAAATGGAAGAGGACTTCAAGAGGTGGGACATACAGCCACTGTCATTGGCGGGCAGAGTGCAGGCAATTAAGATGATGGTCCTCCCGAGGTTCCTATTTGTATTCCAATGTCTCCCTATACAAATTACTACGGCCTTCTTTAAAAAAATAGAGAGGAGCATCACGAGCTTCGTGTGGGCAGGGAAAGTCCCGAGGGTAAGGAGGGGGTTCTTACAACGTAGCAGAGACAGAGGAGGACTGGCGCTGCCGAATTTGGGCGACTACTATTGGGCCGCCAATGTGGCGATGATCAATGGATGATGGAGGGAGAGGGAGCGGCGTGGAAAAGACTGGAGAGAAAGTCCTGTAAAGGGACGAGTCTAGAGGCGCTGGTGACGGCGCCGCTACCGCTCTCACCAAAAAAATTTACTACGAACCCAGTTGTGGCGGCAACATTAAATATCTGGGGACAATGGAGGCGACAGAGAGGTGTGCTGGGAGCCCTGGTGGTGTCCCCAATCAGGAACAACCGTAGGTTTGCCCCAGGGAGGATGGATGGATGATTCCAGAGCTGGCACCAGTTGGGAATTAGGAGGGTGGGAGATTTATTTATAGACGGGACGTTTGCGAGCTTGGGAGCGTTGGAGGAAAAGTATAAGCTGCCCCGGGGAAACTTTTTTAGGTATATGCAGGTGAGGGCATTCACAAGACAACAGGTGAGGGAATTTCCATTGCTCCCGACACAGGGGATCCAGGATAGAATGCTCTCGGGGGTGTGGGTCGGGGAGGGCAACGTGTCAGAGATATACCGAGAGATGAGAGAAGAGGGGGAGGAGCTGGTGGACGAACTAAAAGGAAAGTGGGAAGAAGAGCTCGGGGAGGGGATAGAGGAGGGTATGTGGGCTGATGCCCTAAGCAGGGTAAATTCCTCTTCCTCGTGCGCCAGGCTTAGCCTGATTCAATTTAAGGTGCTACATAGAGCACACATAACGGGAGAAAGGTTGAGCAGGTTCTTCGGAGTGGAGGACAAGTGTGGGAGGTGCGGCGGAAGCCCGGCAAACCACACACATATGTTTTGGTCGTGCCCGGCACTGGAGGGGTATTGGAGGGGAGTGACGGGAGTGATTTCGAAGGTGGTGAAGGTCCGGGTCAAACCAGGCTGGGGGTTAGCTTTATTTGGAGTTGCGGATGAGCCGGGAGTGCAGGAGGCGAAAGAGGCCGATGTTGTGGCCTTTGCGTCCCTAGTAGCCCGGCGTAGGATTTTACTCATGTGGATAAACGATATGGCGGGGTTCATAAAACTGGAGCAGATGAAGTTTGCGCTGAGGGGATCGGTCCAAGGGTTCACCAGGCGGTGGCAGCCATTCCTCGACTACCTTGGGGAACGTTAGAGGGAAGATAGATGACCAGCAGCAGCAACCTGGGGGGGGGGGGGGGGGAGAAAAGTTTTATTTTATGTTAATTGATTAGTTTACCATGTTGGTTAGTTACTTGTTATTAGATTGTGGTTATTATGTTACATGTACTGTTAAATTTTCTTTTTTCTTATGTTTGATGTGTAAGGGAAAAAATTGTGATTGAAAAATATATTTCGAAAAAAAGAAATTACATTGGGTGGAGTATACTAGGAACATGAAAAATGTTATAATAATGCATGTTATTTCCAATTTTTCTTGTACCAAGCCCTTTCAGCTAAACTTCTTAAACTCCATCCCCTCCCTTTTCTCCACCAACAGCAGCAACACACACAGTCCACAGGATCGACTTGCTGGAATGTTCACCCCAACATCTTGTTGCCTCTTTCTCCTACTGTAATAGCCTGTTCAAAAAATACATCCATGATTGACCTTTTGGTTAGGTTTCCTAATCTGGCTCCTAAACTGCCTTTCCCTTGCACCTCATTAAAAAAGATCTACATAAATGCAAGCTGTGGCTCTCTTGACTTCCTCATCTACATTCAGATGGCCTGTCATTTTCGCAATTTAGAATATGACAACAAATCGATTAATTTCACCCTAAAAATTGAACTGTGCCCACAACCGGGGAAAACCTAATTTGCACATGACATTCATCACGTTTACGTTCAACTTCTATTAGTCAGAACCCCGATCTTTTTATAAGTCTAGAAAAGCATTGTGCATTACTTATTCAAAATAAAAATGTTTCACACAAAGAAGTTCCTGTTAAAATCTAATTTGCTTTCTTTTGCAGACCACAAAATGAGTCAGCCGGGATCTGATGTATATCTGCAAGACTCATGGGGACAGTCATTGTTCCTATCTCATAGGTCGCGTGGGGGTTATACATTCGGCCCCCACAAAGTCCGAAGACTCTTCTGATGACTGCGGAGTGGGAGGGCGCCAGTTTGCGCCTGGCTGTGCTTCTTCCAGTCGTGGTGCTGGATCTGCCAGTGCATATCTGGCCAGCGAACACTGCTTCCGATCGGAATGTCATGATGGATGCACCGAGGCGGCTGCACTGCTTGCTCCCTGGAGACCTCAGACACCTGGGTTTCCATCTCAGAATCCATGTCTATGCCGTCTCTCATTTCAGCGTCCTGTGCACTAGCCTCTTCAGGTATCAGATTTGGTTCGATTGTAGCTTTCCTCTCCAGAGGAATTTTGCATGGAACTGATCATCTGGACCATACATGATCGAGGAGCTTTCTCATGACACGACCTTGTACCTGGACTTGATAAGATACTGGCCATGTCTGGCAGATGATTGCCACCGAGATCCACTGGGCACCGTCTGCAAATAGACTGCGTCATCTGGTAGATCGTCTGGACGTTTTTCATCAAACAGGGAGACACCCTTGCAGCTCCTGGCCATGGCTGACTTTCCCACCTATATCAGGGAAAACCATACTAAGGTGGGTTTGAAGTCTCTGACCCATTGACAATTCAGCCAGAACCACCCTGGGTGCGGCATGCGGAGTGGTCAGATAGCAAAAAGCTGGCCAGTCTAGTGTCCATTGATCCCAAAGTCTGCTTTTTTAGCCCACATTTGAATGTTGAGACTGCCCTTTCTGCCAGCCCGTTTGATGCCAGGTGATACGGGGCCATCGGGATGAGTTGCACTTCGTTAGCCTTCAAGAATCCAGAGAACTCTGCACTTGTAAAAAGGTGTTCCATTATCGGTAACCAACATCTATGAGAAATCATATACTGAAGGACACGCACAGTTTTTCAACCGTCGCTCCAGAAGTGGTCGCCAACATCCTATGGACTTGCAACCACTTAAGAGTGGGCATCTCAGAAATGACAGAGCACCTCGGCAAATTACTTCAATGTTCCTGTTCAGTTTCCCCAGTGACCGACACGGCATCCAGATATACTGCCAGACACGTCAAACCACATAGTATGTTTTCCATCACCCTCTGGAATGTGGCACAGGTCGACGAGATTCCAAAGGATAGTCTGGTGCATTCATTGAGGCCTCTATGGGCGTTTATTGTGACATACGTTCAGGAGACAGCATCCAATTCTAACTGCGAATACGCATGTTCATGTTGAGTTTGGTTAAACGAGTACCCACCGGCCAATTTTGCGTATACATCCTCTATGCGGAGCATCAGGTAATGATCCAACCGGGAGACCCTGTTGATTGTTAACTTAAAGTGCCCACACACTCTGACCAACCGCCTTTTCAGGTTTGAGCACCGGGACCACCGGCGACGTCCAATCGGCAAAATACACCAACCTGATGATCCAAAGTTCTAAATTGCCCCTTGGCATCCAAATGTTAGGTGGGGTTACGGGGATAGGGTGGGGTGGTGAGCCTAGGTAGGGTGCTCTTTCCAAGGGTCGGTGCAGACTCGATGGGTCAAATGGCATCCTTCTGCACTGTAGGGATTTGATGAAATTAGTCTGAACCAAGTTAGTAAAAATAAACTTTGTCCATTGCAAGCAACTATATTTACAATGTACATCAGACCCCAGCTGGGTCTCCTCTGTCGGTTCCATACCTGGCCGACTTCATACAGATCTTAACCATGAATGATCATGGGCTCCCCGCTCCCTTAGTGGGGGAGCTCGTATTCAGCAAGACTCACAGGGAGACTGATTGCTCCACTCCCATAGTATCATGTAGGTAAAACAGTTCCTTACTCCATGTGACATGATTGGTCTTTGTGATAAGCATCATCAAAATAGTCATGGCCAAAATTACATCCATGTCCAGATTCATTCATTTTTATATCTTGGTTTACTTCCCCACCCCAAAAAACGGTAAAATATCAAATTTGAAAAGGCTTGAAAAATAACAAGGACGATGGAGGGAAGTTATGGATTGAACCACAAGAAGTGGGTGAAATTCTTAATGAGTACTTTGTATCGGTATTCACCAGGGAGAAAGACATGACAGATGTTGAGGTCAGGGATAGGTATGTGAACGATCTTGTGAACATCAATATATCAAAGGTGGGAGTGTAGAGTATCCTAAAATTGCATTAAAGTAGACAAGTCCCCAGGGCCAGATGGATGTATCCCAGGTTACTGCGGGAGGCAAGGGGAGAAGTAGTTGGGGCCTTAATAGATATCTTCACATCCTTTTTGACCACATGCGAGGTTCCAGAGGACTGGAGAATAGCCAATGCTATTCCCTTCTTTAAGGAAACAGGGATAATCCAGCAAATTATAGGCCGATGAGCCTGACATCAGTGGTGGGGAAGCTTTTGGAAAAGATACTGAGGGACAGTATATATGCACATTTGGAGAAAAATGGACTAGTTAGTGACAGGTTTTGTACAGGAAAGGTCATGTCTCACCAACTTGATTGAGTTTTTTGAAGAGGTGACAAAGAAAATTGATGAGGGAAGGGCTGTGGATACAGTTTATATGGAATTTACTCAGGCACTTGACGGTCCCAGCATGGCAGACTGGTACAAAAACTAAAATCACATGGGCTGGCTAGATTGATACAGAACTGGCTTGGTTATAGAAGACAGAGCAGCGGTGGAAGGGTGTTTTTCAGAATGGAGACCTGTAGCTAGTGGTGTTCCGCAGGGATCAGTGCTGGGACCTCTGTTGCTTGTAGTATACATAAATTATCTAGAGGAAAAGCTGGGTGGTCTGATTAGCAATTTTGCGGATGACACAAAGAGTGGCGGAGTTGATGAAAGTGCCGAGGATTGTTAGAGGATACAACAGAATATAAATAATTGGAGACTTGGGCACAGAAATGGCATGTGGGGTTTAATCCAGACAAATGACAGGTGATGCATTTTGGAGGATCAAATCTTGGTTTGAATTATACTATAAATGGCAGAACCCTTAGGAACATAACAGGGGGATCTGGGTGTGCAGATCCACAGTTCCCTAAATGTGGCGACACAGGTGGCCATGGTGATTAAGGCGGCATATGGCATGCTTGACTTCACCAGCCGAGGCACTGAGTACACGAGTTGGGAAATCATGTTGCAGCTATATAAAACCTTGATTCGGTCACATTTGGAGTATTGCATGCAGTTCTGGTCACCACATTATCAGAAGGACTTGGAAGCTTTGGAGAGAGTGCAAAGAAAGTTCACCAGGATGTTGCCTGGTCTCAAGGGTGTTGGCTATGAAATGAAATGAAAATCGCTTATTGTCACAAGTAGGCTTCAATGAAGTTACTGTGAAAAGCCCCTAGAATAAACTAGGATCATTTTCATTGGAAAGATGGAGGCTGAGGGGAGATCTGATAGAGGTCTACAAAATTATGAGGGGCATAAACAGGGTGGATAGCCAAGAGGCATTTTCCAAGGGCTGAAGTGTCAATTACAAGGGGGCACAGGTTCAAGGTGAGAGGAGGAATGTTTAAGGGAGATGTGCGGGGTAATAGAACATAGAACGATACAGCGCAGTACAGGCCCTTCGGCCCACGATGTTGCACCGCAACAAAAGCCATCTAACCTACACTATGCCATTATCATCCATATGTTTATCCAATAAACTTTTAAATGCCCTCAATGTTGGCGAGTTCACTACTGTAGCAGGTAGGGCATTCCACGGCCTCACAACTCTTTGCGTAAAGAACCTACCTCTGACCTCTGTCCTATATCGATTACCCCTCAGTTTAATGCTATGTCCCCTCGTGCCAGCCATTTCTATCCGCGGGAGAAGGCTCTCACTGTCCACCCTTTCTAACCCCCTGATCATTTTGTATGCCTCTATTAAGTCTCCTCTTAACCTTCTTCTCTCCAACGAAAACAACCTCAAGTCCATCAGCCTTTCCTCATAAGATTTTCCCTCCATACCAGGCAACATCCTGGTAAATCTCCTCTGCACCCGCTCCAAAGCCTCCACGTCCTTCCTATAATGCGGCGACCAGAACTGTACGCAATAGTCCAAATGCGGCCGTACCAGAGTTTTGTACAGCTGCAACATGACTTCCTGACTCCGGAACTCAATCCCTCTACCAATAAAGGCCAACACTCCATAGGCCTTCTTCACAACCCTATCAACCTGGGTGGCAACTTTCAGGGATCTATGTACATGGACACCTAGATCCCTCTGCTCATCCACACTTCCAAGAACTTTACCATTAGCCAAACATTCCGCATTCCTGTTATTCCTTCCAAAGTGAATCACCTCACACTTCTCTACATTAAACTCCATTTGCCACCTCTCAGCCCAGCTCTGCAGCTTATCTATATCCCTCTGTAACCTGCTACATCCTTCCACACTGTCAACTACACCACCGACTTTAGTGTCGTCTGCAAATTTACTCACCCACCCTTCTGCGCCTTCCTCTAGGTCATTGATAAAAATGACAAACAGCAACGGCCCCAGAAGAGATCATTGTGGTACGCCACTTGTAACTGAACTCCATTCTGAACATTTCCCATCAACCACCACCCTCTGTCTTCTTTCAGCTAGCCAATTTCTGATCCACATCTCTAAATCACCCTCAATCCCCAGCCTCCGTATTTTCTGCAATAGCCTACCGTGGGGAACCTTATCAAACGCTTTACTGAAATCCATATACACCACATCAACTGCTCTACCCTCGTCTACCTGTTCAGTCACCTTCTCAAAGAACTCGATAAGGTTTGTGAGGCATGACCTACCCTTCACAAAGCCATGCTGACTATCCCTGATCATATTATTCCTATCTAGATGATTATAAATCTTGTCTCTTATAATCCCTCCAAGACTTTACCCACTACAGGGTAAACCTGTGAGGCTCACCGGTCTATAGTTGCCGGGGTTGTCTCTGCTCCCCTTTTTGAACAAAGGGACCACATTTGCTATCCTCCAGTCCTCTGGCACTATTCATGTAGCCAATGATGACATAAAAATCAAAGCCAAAGGTCCAGCAATCTCTTCCCTGGCTTCCCAGAGAATCCTAGGATAAATCCCATCAGGCCCCGGGGACTTATCTATTTTCAGCCTGTCCAGAATTGCCAACACCTCTTCCTTACGTACCTCAATGCCATCTATTCTAATAGCCTGGGTCTCAGCATTCTCCTCCACAACATTATCTTTTTCCTGAGTGAATACTGACGAAAAATATTCATTTAGTATCTCGCCTATCTCTTCAGACTCCACACACAACTTCCCATCCCTGTCCTTGACTGGTCCTACTCTTTCCCTAGTCATTCGCTTATTCCTGACATACCTATAGAAAGCATTTGGGTTTTCCTTGATCCTACCTGCCAAATACTTCTCATGTCCCCTCCTTGCTCGTCTTAGCTCTCTCTTTAGATCCTTCCTCGCTACCTTGTAACTATCCATCGCCCCAACTGAAACTTCACACCTCATCTTCACATAGGCCTCCTTCTTCCTCTTAACAAGAGATTCCACTTCTTTGGTAAACCACGGTTCCCTCGCTCTACGCCTTCCTCCCTGCCTGACCGGTACATACTTATCAAGAACACGCAGTAGCTGATCCTTGACAAGCTCCACTTATCCAGTGCGCCCAACACTTGCAGCCGACTTCTCCACCCTACACCCCCCCCCCCCCCCCCCCAAGTCACGTCTAATGGCATCATAATTGCCCTTCCCCCAGCTATAACTCTTGCCCTGCGGTGTATACTTATCCCTTTCCATCATTAACGTAAACGTCACCGAATTGTGGTCACTGTCCCCAAAGTGCTCTCCTACCTCCAAATCCAACACCTGGCCTGGTTCATTACCCAAAACCAAATCCAACGTGGCCTCGCCTCTTGTTGGCCTGTCAACATATTGTGTCAGGAAACCCTCCTGCACACACTGTACAAAAAACGACCCATCTAATGTACTCAAACTATATCTTTTCCAGTCAATATTTGGAAAGTTAAACTCTCCCATAATAACTACCCTGTTACTTTCGCTCTTCTCCAGGATCATCCTCGCCATCCTTTCCTCTACATCCCTAGAACTATTTGGAGGCCTATAGAAAACTCCCAACAGGGTGACCTCTCCTTTCCTGTTTCTAACCTCAGCCCATACTACCTCGGAAGATGAGTCCCCATCTAGCATCCTCTCCGCCACCGTAATACTGTTGACTAGCAGCGCCACACCTCCCCCTCTTTGTCCTCCTTCTCTGAGCTTACTGTAACACCTAAACCCCGGAACCTGCAACATCCATTCCTGTCCTTGCTCTATCCATGTCTCCGAAATGGCCACAACATCGAAGTCCCAGGTACCAACCCATGCTGCCAGTTCCCCTACCTTATTTCGTATACTCCTGGCATTGAAGTAGACACACTTCAAACCACCTACCTGAACACTGGCCCCCTCCTGCGACGTCAAATCTGTGCTCCTGACCTCTATACTCTCATTCTCCCTTACCCTAAAACTACAATCCAGGTTCCCATGCCCCTGCTGCATTAGCAGGAAGTTTTTCCAGAGTGGTGGGTGCCTGGAATGTGCCGTCAAGAGGATGTGGTGGAAGCAGGCACATTAGCAACATTTAGGAGGCATCTTGATGGGTATATGAATATGGCGGAAATAGAGGGATACAGACCACGGTTTTGTTTTTAGTTAGGGCAGCATGATCGGCACAGACTTGGAGGGCTGAAGGGGCCTGTTCCTGTGCTGTACTTTTCTTTGTTCTTTGTATATGACAGTTTAGTGAGGTATTTTGTGAAACAGTGGTTTAACAGCTCAAGAAAGTATCCTCCTTCAATTTTGCCAGCCTATCAAAGATTCAATTTATTTAGTCTGTCAACCATTAATTCTAACTCACCGAGAAAACTAGATCAGCTCAGTCAGGATAAACTGCAAAGCCAACAGCCTTGAAGCCCTGCACCATGGCTGAAGAAGCAAAAATCAACATTCAAAAGTGGCACTGATAAAGCAACAGACTTTGCGCATTTCAGCCCCACCTATTTTTAAAAAAATTTTTTTATAAACAGCCTTTAAAAAAGCAGCCTTGAAGTGAAGCAGCCTTGAATTCCAGCATAATACTGAAAAGTTGAGGTAGAGGAACCTTCCTAAACTGACAATCGCGCATGCCAATTGAAGTCGACAAGTCAGAAGAACCTTCCATATTTCATCTCATTTCGTGCACTCTGAGCAGCACTGTCTTTGACCGAATAACAGAAACTACTGGACAATCTCAGCAGATTTGACAGCATCGGTGGAGAGAAAAAGGAGTTGACGTAGTCTGGTTGACACTTTGTCAAAGCTAGAGAGAACTGGAAATGGGCCAGAATTATACTGGTAGTGGGGTGGCATGGAGCAGTGGAACTGGATAGATGGGCCAGTGATAGATGGAGATAGACAAATATGTTAAGGACAGAAGATGAAAGGACTGTAAATGGAGGTGCTTAAGGCTAAGAAGGGTGCTGATAGTGGCACATAGAGATTAGAATGTGTGACTGGCGGAACAAAGTTGAGCAGTGCATTAAAAGGCAACTAGAAACAGTTGGCCCAAGTGGAGTGGGTGGGGGGAAACAATGGAGAGGGAAAAACTGCTCAATGGAAGAAATTAAAATGAAATAAATTGATAGAAACAGAAATGGGGTGGGGGAGAAGAAGAGAATTCAGTCTGAAGTTGTTGAACTCAATGTTAATGTTAGTAACGTGCCTAATCGGTTCCCCTGTCCCCCATCAACATTGCACCAGATAACGAGGCATGGGTGCCCTATGGCCCCCTTCGGTTTGCATTGGCTACAGAGCCCTTGGCCATTGCGCTGAGCTCAGGGTTGTGGAAGGGGATAGTAAAGGGGGGAGAACATCATGGGCTTGCTTCAGAGATTTGGGTTTTTGCTTGGGTTTAAATCAAATACTTTGTGGTTTCCTCTCCAGAGGTGGGAGCCGAGGTTGGGGGGGGGGGGGGGGGGGGGGGGGGTGCTCTGAGAGTGTAGGTGGCCATTGGGCTGGTCTCCGGAAGTTCAATTTTTAGTTGGTGAGGGCTGGTTTGTTGAGGTGGGACAATCTTCTTCCGTCGTTGGCGGGCTAGGTACAGGCAGTGAAGATGAATACTTTGCCGCAATTCTTGTTTTTGATGTATTATTAGGCAGCAAATGCCGAGAAGATTCAGGGATGGAATAGGGAGATGGGAGCTTTGTGGGAGAAAATGGAGGCAGGTTCATACAGGGGTCAGGATTGCAGTCACTGGCAACAGCTCTGCTCCTGATGGCCCCAGAGAAGTATTCGTCAAGTCTAGTGGTGGCAGCTACGATGAATATTTGGAGACAGTGTTGGCAGCATTTTAGGTTGCGAGCGGGGTCAGGGGGTTGATGCCGATCAGGGGGAATCACTGCTTTGAGCCAGGGAAGATGGATGCGAGTTCCGGGGATGGGAAGAGAAGGGGATTAGGAAGATGAAGGGTCTGTTTCTGGGAGGGCGGATTGCAAGCTTGGAGGAGCTGAATGAGAAGTTTGGTTTGGCGCGGGGTGAGAGTTTCCTGTAAATGCAGGTTCGAGGTTTTGTGAGTAAGATCTTCCCAAGCATCCCAAAAGTGCCCACCTCCTCGCTGTTGGAGGTGGTGCTGCCAGCAGGGTGGTTGGAACGGGGTGGGGGGTCGTCTCACCGATTTACAGGAGGACTTTGGAGGATAAGGTGTCCATGTAGGGAGCCATGGGGATGTGGGAGTTGGGGACAGCGCTGGACGAGGATTTGTGATGTGATCGGGATTGTTCATTTTGCATTTTGGACAGTTGGTTACTGTTGACTGCTGAGGGAAGGGTTGGAGTTTAATCTGATATAAATTATAAAAATGTTGAACATTTGGAATAAAAATACTTTTTTTTTAAAAGATTGAAAGGGTTTCCTGGATTAAATAAGTGGAAGAGTAAAGCATGCAAAGTCAAGTTTTCACTTGGTAAAATGAACTTTGATAGAGTAGATGGTGCGATCTTGGCTGGAAATCTGAGATTTTGCTTTGATCAGGGATCAAGGATGTCTAACAAATGAATGCTTCCAGGTAGGGGTGTCAAGCTGGGCATTTACAATAATTACCCAGAGTTAGAAGCTTTTAGTTCTTCTAATTTTTCCGGAGTACCGAGTGGTATAACCCAAGAGGAGCCATCCAAAGCTATTGATTGAAATCTAATTTTTGGATGGTTCCCAGCGCAGGGCAATTGTTCAGAGAAAGTTAGCAGTCCTGGGCAATTGCCGTGCAAACCCTTACCTGCGAAAGGTCCAAAAGAGATGCCCCAGCATCTTTAGAGTACCCCCAAATCCATGCTGGGGTGCTCAGAAGTTACAGTCCAATAATTTGCCTACAAGGATCTGAACAGTGTTTCATATTTCATACATTGGTCAGTTAGTTGTTCACATACAGACTTTTATATTTGGGTAATTTTCCCAAGTTATCTCAGAGAGAGTTTGATTAGCAGTTATCTACAATATCCTAGGATACTAAGCTCAACAGTTAACTACAATATCCTGCTTGGTGATATGATGACAAGCCAATTTCTCATTCCCTACTTCAATTTTTAAAGGAATTTGCATATTTCAAAGAGATTTGCCAATTGAGCCAAGCGTACACAAGAGAACTAGCACAAGAGTAAGACAGAAGAATGGTCAATGACCATTTTCAGATCCAGTTTTGCTGAAAATATTGGGACTTTAACTTTGGTCATTATCTATATTGAGATCAAATAGCTAGATTGTGTAAATTATTGTAAATCTAATTGTATTTGCACCTATTTACTCAAGTATAGTTAGATATGGTTTGCAGTTTAGAAACTAAGGTACATTACTGCTTTCTGAAACCAATCACACCATGTATGGTGGTAGGTTGGATCCTGGTCACAACTACAACTGGACATCTGAAGAGTCATTCTGTATCGCTCGCCACAGGTGCTGCCAGACCTGCTCAGTCTTTCGAGCACTATTTTTATCTCAGATCTCTAGCATCGGCAATATTTTGCTATTATCACGTAGAAAAAGATACTTCTCAGGTCACCACAACCGATTTGGAAGAAGTTAATGAACAAATGTTCAAGTCTCAGGAGTCAAATTTATTCTCTCCAACATAAGTTTCAAGTTTCTCATACTACATTAATTGCCGATCAGAATATATTAAAAAGCCAGACTTCCGGAGAGGCAGAGGCAGGAGGCTCAGGGTCTGACGGTGGAGGCGTTGGTGGGGGAGCCTGAAGAGTGGCTCACCCGCTGGAGGTAGAACTGCAAACAGCCAGAAGAGGCTAAGAGAAAAATTGGAGGACCTCGAGAACCACTCAGGAGCCAGAATTATTGGAATGCTTGAGGACATTAAGGGAGCAGAGGCCATGTATGTGGCAAGCATGCAGGAGATGTTTTTTTAAAAAAAAACATATTTAGAGTCCCCAATTCACTTTTCCAATTAAGGGGCAATTTAGCGTGACCAATCCACCTACCCTGCACATCTTTGGATTGTGGGGGGTGAAACCCACGCAAACACAGGGAGAATGTGCAACCTCCACACTGACAGTGACCCAGAGCCGGGATCGAACCTGGGACCTCAGCGCCGTGAGGCTGCAGTGCTACCACTGCTCCACCGTGCTGCCCCTGCATGCTGGAAATGTTGACGGGGGATGGGGCCTTTGACCAGCCCCTCAAGGTAGATTGGGCGCACAGGGCCCCGAGCAGGCGGGAGAGCCATTGAGGGTGCATCGATTTTTGGGCAATGAAAAATTTCTGAGGTGGGCGAGGCAGACCAAGAAATGCACCTGGAAGGGAGTGAGCTGTGGATTTACCAGGACCTGGGTGTGGAGCTGGCGAAGTGGAGGGTTGGGTTACAATAGGATAACGGTGGCCCTCTTTAAGAGGATGAAGTTCAGGGTTTTGTACCCTGCCTGCTTGGAAGCAGGAATTTTATCTTGGCTCACCAGAGGAGGCGATAGACTTTATGAAGGACCATGGACTGAAAGGACATTGACCTTTGAAGAGGAGCATTGTGTTCATTGCAAGGTACTTGGGGTGGGCAATGTGGGGTGGGTTGATGGGGGAGCGGCGATGGTGAGTATGCCTTTTGTTTCTCCTTGTTTGGTGGTGGTTGGAAGGATGGGGGGAGGGGACTGGACTTGAGGAGAAGTCAGAGTCTTTGGGCGGGGCCACCGTGGTAGATGGGCAGGTTAGTTAATGGGAGTGAAGTGAGGGGTTGCAGGGAGGAAGGCATGGGGGGGGGGGGGGGGGGGGGGGGCTGCTGCTGACATGGGTGTAGTTGGTGTGGAGCAGTTGGGATGGGAGATGATGGCAGTCGGAGGGCAGGCATGATGTGGGCCAGAGGCTGGCTGAAAAAGGGGTGTGATCAACGGGAGGGGAGTGGGGAGCCCCCCCGACCAGGCTGGTCACGTGGAATGACAGAGGACTGAATAGACCGGTTAAATGGTCGCGTGTGTTCACATATTTGAGGAGTCTGAAGGCAGACATTGTATTTTTGCAGGAAATACACCTGAAGCTGGGTGATCAGACGAGGCTAAGAAGGGAATGGGTGGGTAGGTGTTCCACTCGGGGCTGGATATGAAGACGAGGGAGGCGGCAGTGTTGGTTAATAAGAAAGTGGCTTTCGAGGTAGGGAGCATTGTGGCCGATCCGGGGGGCAGTTATGTGATGGTCAGTGGGAAGCTGGAGAGAATACTGATAGTCCTGGTAAATGCATATGCTCCAAATTCGGGCAACGTGAACTTTATTAGGCGGTTGTTCGGGAAGATCCTGGACCTGGACACACATCTGTTTATGGGGGTAATTTCAATACTGCCCTGGACCCAAATCTGGACTGGTCGGGTCCTAAGTCATCAAGGATGTCGGTAGCGGCGAGAGAGTCGAGGGGTTCATGGAGTGCATGGAGGGGAGACCCGTGGAGGTTTGTGAGGCCGAGGGTGAAGCAGCTTTCATACTTCTCCCATTTGCACCGGGTGTACTCGCGGATCGATTTTGTGGTGATGGAAAAATGCTGCTGGTGGGGGTGGTCGGCTCAGTACTCGGCAGTTGCGGTTTCTGACCATGCACCGTATTGAGTGGATTTGCGGGTGGTTCAGGGGAGGCCCAACAGCCGAAGTTAGATGTGGGTCTGCTGGCAGATGAGGGATATGCGAGCAGAGAAGAACCGACATTCGGTGTTATGTGGAGTTGAATGACACAGGAGATCACAGCCGCCACGCTGTGGAGGCACTCAAGGCGGTAGTCAGGGGGAATTTATTTTGATTCGAGCACATAGGGAGGGTGGAGCGAGAGGAGGACAAGGTTAGTAGAACAGATTGTGAGGGTGGATCGGAGGTACTTGTTGGCACCGGAGGGGGGGTTAGAGGAGAGACAGAGGGTCCAGATCGAGTTTGGATTAGTGTCCATGGAAAGGCGGTGGGACAGTTGCAGAGGGCCAGAGTATGAATATGGGAAAAAGGCGAGTAGGATGCTGGCCCACCAGTTGAGGAAGCAGGCAGCCGTGAAGGAGATTGGTTGGGTGAGGGAGAGGGGTAAAGTGGTGACTGACCCGGAAGGGGTGAATAGAGCATTTGTGGCTTTCTATAGGAAGCTGTAGGAGTCGGAACCCCAAATAGAGGAAATGGGGATATGGCAGTTCCTGGATGGGTTGGAGTTACTTAAGGTGGAGGGGGAAGAGGGTGCAGGGCCTGGGGTCCCCGATTGGGCTGAGGGAGGTGATGAATGGTATCGGTGTGATGCAGGCAGGGAAGGCCCCAGTGCCGGACGGGTTCCCATTAGAGTCTTTCAAAGTTTGATGTGGAGCAAACTTGCCACCCCTGTATTCTGTATACACCTCTCGCTGCCTCAGGAAGGCAGACAGCATTATCAGAGACCCCTCCCACCCAGGCATTGCCTTCTTCCAGACCCTTCCATCAGGAAGAAGGTACAGAAGTCCGAAGACTCACATATCCAGACATAGGAACAGCTTCTTCCCCACATCTACAAGTCTCCTCAACGACTCTCCCTCAGACTGATCTGTTCCCTGTAAGAACACTATTCATGATGCCCTATGCTGCTCTTGCTCATGTATTTGCTTTGCTTGGCCCCTTGTTCCGCACTGTAACCAATCACTGTTTTGTCGATATACTATTTGTCAATGTTCTCAGTTGATTATTCTTGCATCCACCATGTACGTACTGTGTACATTCCTCAGCCGCAGAAAAATACTTTTCACTGTACTTCGGTACGCGACAATAACTGAAATCAAATCGAAACTGGTACTCAAAATTCAAGACCACCTGCCCACTCTCAATTACATTCACTGACTCAAATCTCTCCCTTTTCAAGAGTCTCCACCCACCCTGAAAGTTTCTCCAATTCCCTGGAAAAGCCCAAATTATACCGCGCCACAAGGCATCCACCTTTTCTCTTCATTCTAAACCAAGTCCAGCAAACTCACTATCATGAACAGTCTACTAAATTATCATAGGGCACTTGCAACCACTTTTCCACTTCTCCCTTGGTGAGACCTTACAATATGGCTTATGCTCTACTCCGTATCATAGGTGCACTGGTCAAAATCACAAGATGATTATTCATGTGCTTACCGTATTATCCTCCTCCGCCCTGGAGACCAAGTACACCGTCCTCCAAAATTTCACACTTTAATCTAGCTCCTTGGCTCTAGTCTGTGTTTCATGTGCAACTGCTGCAAATAAACAAACGGCACAATCATTTGATCTCCCCAGTCCTGCACAATCACCTGGCTTAAAGAGAGTTCCACCTCTGCTTGCTCTCCCCCCCCCCCCCCAAAAAAATATATTTATTTTTCAAAATTTAGAGTACCCAATTAATTTTTTCCAATTAAGGGGCAATTTAGCATGGCCAATCCACCTACCTTGCACATCTTTGGGTTGTGGGGGCGAAACCCACGCAAACACGGGGAGAAAGTGCAAACTTCACACGGGCAGTGACCCACAGCCGGGATGGAACCTGGGACCTCAGCACTGTAGCCACCTAAAATGGCTGATTCCCGATTAATTTGGCCAAACCCCGATGTAAAATGGCGAACTGAAAAGGCTGATGGGAAAATCAGCCAACATGGCACAAACGGACAGCTGCAGACAGAACAGTGTATTCGGCTCTGGGGAAGTTGGCCCAGACCGATACCTGCAACCATGAACCCAGCCATCTGCAGTTTAATCGGATATCCCCAGGAACAATTGCTACAAATTAGCAATTGAAAGCCGATCCAGACCTCTCGGCGCCAGCAGTGGCCGAGACAAAGAAAGGTGAACGACCAACCCCCGATCAAGGAATCGCCCCATTATTGGAGCATATCGAACCCAGTGATTGGGACCAAGTCCAATCACTTGGGACCAGGGTCAAGGTCCGCCCCGAGAGGCGGGAAACCCCTGGGAACTATAAAAATAGGGGCCAAGTTCAGATCGACCCCCCTTCTCCTACTCGCAACCTTCAAGACCCTTCGACGAAAGAACAAGCAAGTCTTACTCCAGCGATCGCTACCTGATGGGTGTTCCAGACTATCGACCCGTACCAGCCTTTTTGAATCCCGCAGACCAGACCCAATTCGATAAGCCATTTGTTTCCCTGACCTGGTGGGCCATCACCAAAGTTAAGTATTGGCCTTTAGTGGGGTAATAGTCTAGAGGTAGTATTATTGTGTGCGAAAATCACACCGTTCCTCCCCACTTCAGACCCACACCATTTCATTGCCACCGTCAAACATCAGGCGACCATGTACGGCCTGGATGAGAGAGAACACGTAAAGCTCATGGTTCTAAGTTTAGACCCATCGGTAGCAGCAGCCCTTCCCGACCCACAGAACGTAGGAGGAGGCACCCTTGCAGAAATGCATACCGCGATCCTGGATGCGATCGGGTATAACTGGGGTGACTCCGTAGATGGCCTAAATAAGTGCAGGCAGAAGAAGTCTGAACACCCCACAGCGTTCGCAGGATGCTTGTGGATTCACTTTGAAGCCGTTTTCAGAAACATAGACCGTGCCCATTTGTCCCCAGACAACATGGCCAAATGGACCCGCACCCTTATCTCCCATGCCACAGAAGCAGGACAGAATGCCTGTAGTAATTATGATCCCTCGGAGGAGGCTCATAATGAGAAGTGGGTGGTTAAAAGATTGTCCCGCGTTTGGGAGCAGTCTGTTCACAATCGACCCGCCGCTAAAACCACGGAGGAAAAGCAAGCCGCCGCAGACATGCAGGCAGTAAAAGCCACACCCCACAACCTCGCCTGGGTAAATGAGGGAAAGAACAGCCCCCCAACAAAACCGCAAGAATGCTACAATTGCGGACAGTTGGGACATTTTGCCAAAGAATGCAATGCCCCTAAAAAGCCACCGAGCGCCCAACAGACAGGCACTCTCACCAAGAAAAAGGCAGAGCCCATACATAGCGTTAGCGCCCGTTCGGATCAGACGGACTTGACCGGAACGGACTGTGTACAGGCTCCCCCAGTTGGGTCTGCGATACCCTTTGGGATGGGTCAGGACGACCCGTAGTTGCAGCGAAAATTCGGGGACAGCCTATCGAGTTTCTTTGGGACACAGGAGGGTCCCGCACCACCTTAAATTCCTCCACCCTTTGTCAGGACACGTGGCCCACTACAGCCACTATCACCCTCAGTGGCTTTACAGGCCACTCTCAGCAGGGGCAGATCACAGCCCCTGTACCCATCCAAATAGGAAACATTACCACAAAACACCCCGTAGTTTTAGTCGACCTGCCCCACACAGCAGAACAGAGTCTGGGAATCGACTTTATGAATTCCCACCACCTATCTTTCGATCCAGTCAACCAGTGTGTCTGGAAGATGGCGAAATCCGCTAGAGCCCCCGCAACGCTCAACATAGGGGACGACATAATCAGCGCAGTAGGCGAGTTTTGGTTCAACCCCACCACACTCAGCACGGACCGACAGGTTAGGGCAGTCCTGCAAAAAAAACAGGGCAGCATTCGCAACCCACAAGCACGACTGTGGACGGATGACTGGCTCCGTACAAATAACAGGACCGGATCCTAGACCCCCAAAACAGTACGGATTCCCCCTAGAAGCAGAGGGAGAAATCCTCAAGGTTATAGAGAGCTTATTAGAGCAGGGCGTACTAAGATCGGTAGCCTCAACTAATAATGCCCCGATTTGCCCAGTGAGAAAGCCCGACGGATCATGGCGCTTGACCATTGATTATCGGGAACTCAATAAAGTCACCCCCGCAGCAGCCCCCACCGGAGCAACAAGTCCCGAGACCATGCTCAAACAGGGACTCAATTCCCGATATTTCACGGTTTTGGACGTCAGTAATGGATTCTGGTCCATTCCATTGGCAAAGGCGTGCCAGTATAAATTTGCCTTCACTTTCAGAGTGCAGCAGTACACGTGGACATGCCTGCCACAAGGCTTCCACAACTCCCCCTCCATTTTCCACCGACAGCTGGCAAATGGACGAGCGAAATTTTCTCGCCCCGAATGCCTGGTACAGTATGTAGATGATCTACTACTGCAGACAGACACTAAGGAAGAGCACATTGAGCTTCTGTCCGAACTCCTGGAATTGTTAGTCAATTGGATGTAAAGTAAACCCCAAAAAGGCCCAGATATTGGAAGAAAAAGTGGTATTATCACACACAGCAAACGCGAGATCGAGCACAAAAGGATTGACTCGATCGCTAAATTGGCCCTTCCCCAGAACGTTTCAGCCCTCCGGTCGTTTTTAGGACTGGTTGGCTACTGCCGAAACCACATCGACGGTTTCGCCAGCAAGGCAGCGCCCCTCTCAGACCTCCTAAAGAAAGGAGCCCCCTGGGAGTGGCTTCCGCAGCATACGGATGCTGTGGAATCATTAAAACAGGCGCTCATAGCCGCCCCCGCACTACAAGTTCCAGACCCGCTTTCCCCTTATGCCATAGAGGTGGTGACCACAGGCCTCACCCTTTCAGCCGTGCTCCTACAGGAATGGCACGACCAGCTAAGACCCGTGGCTTATGCCTCTCGGATTTTAGATGCTGTGGAGCAGGGATTTTCAACCTGTGAGAGGCACCTGCTCGCAGTTTTCTGGGCAGTCCAGTACTTTTCATACATTACCGGACTGAACCCCATCACCATTTTGACAGAGCACACCCCCACCCAACTTTTACTGGACGGACGACTTAAAGACGGTACCGTCAGCCAAATACGCGCTGCTAGGTGGACCCTTCTCTTGCAAGGACGGGACATCACAGTCAAACGGACAAAGACCCACACCTACTTAGCGGACAATTTACAGTACCCCGGAACCCCCCATGAATGTGAAATCATCTCTCCCCACCACAACACAGGCCCCTTTATAGTTAAAACACCCCCCAGAAAATTAGCCAATCCATCCCAGAACCCCCCTCACCCGGACACGTGTGACCCCATTAAGATTTATGTGGATGGATCTTCCACAGTCTTAGATGGGCAACGCATAACCGGTTGTGGGATTAATGTTGAGGACGCACAGGGACGTGCCCTCGAGGAAAGAGCATTAAAACTCCCCGACACTAAGGCGCGCAGGCAGCAGAGCTTGCGGCCATCGCGTACATTGTAGAGCACCCAGATTCCTTCCCCAGCCCAGCAGACATATATTCAGACAGCCTATACGTCTGCAACAGCCTCACAGAATTTCTGCCCCTCTGGGAAACAAGAGGATTTGTTTCCGCGGATGGAAAACCCCTCCCCTCAGCCCCATTACTCCGCCATATTTTGCAAAAATCCAAGAACAGGACTTTTGGCATTATAAAAGTCCGCAGCCACCATCGTTCCTCCCCCCTGGAAATGTAAAAGCCGACGCACTGGCTAAGGCAGGATCCAGACATGGGTATTTTTGGAAACCCCCCGAAAGCGCGCCAGTGAGTGCAGATCAGGTCACGCAGACTAGGATCGAAGATCTAGTAGAGGCCCAGAAGCAGGACAGCGCTCTCACTGAGATTGTGAAAGGGAAGTTTCCAGCCTCTTACGAGAGTTTCAGAAATACACTGACCACACAGGACGGTGTGGTGTTAAAGGACACCCTTTATGTAGTTCCTGAGCAGGATAGGAACCAATTAATCTGTTTGTTCCATGATGGTCATGGACACCAGGGAATCGATCTCACCTCAGCCCATCTCAAACAGCTTTGTTGGTGGCCAAATCTCAAGGAAGATGTAAGCCATTACATTGAGAATTGCCTTATCTGTGCGCAGAACAACACCGATAGATATGCAAAAAAGGCCCAACTCAGCCACACCCGACCTGTTAACGGCCCCTGGACTAACCTCCAGATCGATTTTATAGGTCCATTGCCCCCTTGCAGGAATGGCTATAAATATGTTCTGGTGGTCATAGATACTTTTACAAAGTGGGTGGAAGCATTTCCAGCCCGCACCAACACCGCGAAAACCACAGCCAAGATCCTAACCCACCACATCTTTACAAGATGGGGACTCCCCCGCAGTATTGAATCGGACCAAGGCTCTCACTTTACGGGACGGGTCATGCAGAACGTCCTCACGATATTTGGCATAACCCAAAAATTCCACATTGCGTACCACCCACAGTCGAGTGGTATAGTGGAGCGCATGAATCGGACCCTAAAAACCACCCTCCGAAAAATGGTCCAGCAGAACACCACTTGGGACGCAGTCCTCCCGTTTGCGCTGATGTTTTTGCGTAACACTGTTTCCACCTCCACATGTTACACCCCACACACATGACCGGACGCCCCATGAAAGGGACAGAATACTTGTTAGGTTTAGACCTGACCAGCCCTGAAGTTACGGCCCTCACCCACGAGAAAGCCGTTGAGCAATTAGTTGCGAATGTAAAAACGGCTCAGTTAGCAGCCGCAGTTAAATTGGGCACCAAAAGGAAACAGAGCAAGGCCTGTTTTGATAAGGCAGTGCATGCAACGGAGTATGATATAGGACAACAAGTGATGTTGTCTGTATATAACCCCAGCACATTCCTGTCTCCGAAATACTCGGGTCCGTACTCCATTACGGACAAAGTAAGCCCATCGGTATATAAAATCAAATACCCAAATGGTAAGACTGCTTGGTTTCATATAAACCAGTTAAAGGCTTATGGAGCACAGTCAAACCACGCCCACCACGTCATGCTTGACGCAGCAAACCACACCCCGCCCACAGCCAATGTAACCAGACCAACCCCCACCACATCCAGCCCAGCCACGGACTCGCCCTCGACTCCACCCCCAAAATCTACACTCCGCCCCGGAACGCCCACAGACTGCCGCAGCAGCGACAGCGACTGTGACTCAGACGATAGCCACAGCACGCCTCCCTACTATCCCCATACAACCTGACCCACACCCAGCGACTCTGACTTCGACTCCAGTGATCCCTTCATGATCACTTTTCTAAACAAATCCCACCACCGACCACCGAACCACACGGACGACCCCGACTTTGTCTCGACACACCTCATTGGCACCGCAACAACTCCTATAGACTCGTCCGCAACGACGAAAGCAACCCCAACTCACACCACGCAGCCCTTTCAGCCTTAATTCACTCCAGGGTTTGGTACCCGGGAGAAGGGGACGACCTCGAGTCGGACTCCCAAGACTCCAACCCCTTTGCGACCCTGTTCGCAACAGAGAACTGAGGTGTCCTCATGATGTTTAAAGGAAACGCTTGGAGAAGTGTTGTCCTTCTTGATGGAACCTGCAGGATGTTTTATGTTGTTCGTACGTTTGTTTTATGTTGTTCGTCCTACAGTAAATTTTTCCAGCCGCTTGTTCAGCGGTACCAACTTGTCTACAGATACCTGGTCAACAGATCAGACGCTTGTTCAGCGGAACTAGCTTTTCAGCAGACACCTGCTCACCAGACGTCCGATCATAGCTGCTCTTGTGATTAGAGGTTAGAATCACTGTAGCAACCGCACCACGATGACTACATTTTTGCCCGTTCTTGTCGGTTGCTCAGGCAGTGGAGAAACGGCGTGAGACCCGCCCTGCCTGGGGACCCCCCCCCCCCCCCACGGCATTGGTAGCCGTCCTACCCGGGGACTCCATCCAACTCTTACCCGCCGCAGCCCATACGCACCTCAGGGGATGTCCCGGAGGACTGGAGAATAGCCAATGTTGTTCCTCTGTTTAAGAAGGGTAGCAAGGATAATCCAGGGAACTACAGGCCAGTGAGCCTTACTTCGGTGGTAGGGAAATTACTGGAGAGAATTCTTCGAGACAGGATCTACTCCCATTTGGAAGCAAATGGACGTATTAGTGAGAGGCAGCATGGTTTTGTGAAGGGGAGGTCGTGTCTCACTAACTTGATAGAGTTTTTCGAGGAGGTCACTAAGATGATTGATGCAGGTAGGGCAGTGGATGTTGTCTATATGGACTTCAGTAAGGCCTTTGACAAGGTCCCTCATGGTAGACTAGTACAAAAGGTGAAGTCACACGGGATCAGGGGTGAGCTGGCAAGGTGGATACAGAACTGGCTAGGTCATAGAAGGTAGAGAGTAGCAATGGAAGGATGCTTTTCTAATTGGAGGGCTGTGACCAGTGGTGTTCCACAGGGATCAGTGCTGGGACCTTTGCTGTTTGTAGTATATATAAATGATTTGGAGGAAAATGTAATTGGTCTGATTAGTAAGTTTGCAGACGACACAAAGGTTGGTGGAATTGTGGATAGCGATGAGGACTGTCAGAGGATACAGCAGGATTTAGATTGTTTGGAGACTTGGGCGGAGAGATGGCAGATGGAGTTTAATCCGGACAAATGTGAGGTAATGCATTTTGGAAGGTCTAATGCAAGTAGGGAATATACAGTGAATGGTAGAACCCTCAAGAGTATTGAAAGTCAAAGAGATCTATGAGTACAGGTCCACAGGTCATTGAAAGGGGCAACACAGGTGGAGAAGGTAGTCAAGAAGGCATACGGCATGCTTGCCTTCATTGGCCGGGGCATTGAGTATAAGAATTGGCAAGTCATGTTGCAGCTGTATAGAACCTTAGTTAGGCCACACTTGGAGTATAGTGTTCAATTCTGGTCGCCACACTACCAGAAGGATGTGGAGGCTTTAGAGAGGGTGCAGAAGAGATTCACCAGAATGTTGCCTGGTATGGAGGGCATTAGCTATGAGGAGCGATTGAATAAACTCGGTTTGTTCTCACTGGAACGAAGGAGGTTGAGGGGAGACCTGATAGAGGTATATAAAATTATGAGGGGCATAGACAGAGTGGATAGTCAGAGGCTTTTCCCCAGGGTAGAGGGGTCAATTACTAGGGGGCATAGGTTTAAGGTGAGAGGGGCAAGGTTTAGAGTAGATGTACGAGGCAAGTTTTTTACGCAGAGGGTAGTGGGTGCCTGGAACTCGCTACCGGAGGAGGTGGTGGAAGCAGGGACGATAGTGACATTTAAGGGGCATCTTGACAAATACTTGAATAGGATGGGAATAGAGGGATACGGACCCAGGAAGTGTAGAAGATTGTAGTTTAGTCGGGCAGCATGGTCGGCACGGGCTTGGAGGGCCGAAGGGCCTGTTCCTGTGCTGTACATTTCTTTGTTTTGTTCTTTGTTTGTTCTCATTTGACATTTTCATTTCAAAAAGTTTTATTTTGTTTAGGCGACCTTTAAGTTGCTGCCATATGCTATTTACATCCTGGAACATTCGGATGGTAAATCAGCACTGGTCTGTCATTGGGAAGTGTGCCGTGTCCTAAAATTTGTTTTGAAAAAAAAAAAAATGAGGGAGTCACACATAATGACCAATTATAAGGGTATAATTGGACCCAAAAAGGCAGACACACTAACACACCGGATATTAAACCAAGGTAGTTACAGATACTATGCTTGATTTTCACAGAACTCCAGAGGCTCCAGGACCGGAGAAAACAAAAGAACACAAGGAAAAGGAACAAGGACAGCCATGAGGACTTCTTTCATCGTGTTCAACATCTTTTTTACGAACATTTGGTTGCGCAGGAACGCGGACCCCATTACTCCAAACCTCCCTGCCATTAATGTTTCACTGCCCCGTAGTACCCAAAGCCCAGTCACCAGCGACACTGCATCTTCCTGGTGTGCCAGGTTCATAACCTGGTACTCCCCGTTCTATGTAATTAAAGCACTGTTAGCGTTGGCGATACTCTGCTGTGTAGTGCAGACGATGCGCCTCCGCAAATGGAGAAGAAGAGCGTACCGCGCTCGAACCCCGGTATATCGGATCCGATCCCCTATATTCGGTTATGACCAGACCCCCGCAACCTATAACACAATAATAAAGAACATGCACTTGCGTTATTCTGTAAATAAAAGATGTACAAAACTTGTCAAGAACAAAAAAATGTATGATCCTGAGCTTGACTGCCAAGCCAGGAAAGAGTATATTAAAATGTTGTGATTGTTGTTGTATGTTTTAGGAAGATAGGATAATGCAATGTTTAGTGAGTGTTAGTGAGCATAGTGTATTTAGGTAAAATTAGAGGTTCCAAGTTTTTTATTTTGTAAATGCATGCCCCTGTCTGACATAGCGCCCTTAGAATTGTTTAGGTAAAACATTTTTGTGCATACCTAGGGTCAGAGTAGCGGCCATGTAGGAGGTGTCCCCCCTCCCGGTCAGGGAACGGAAAGAACAAATGTGAGATCCTTCACGCTTCGCGTTAGGATCACAAGGAGGGAATGTAGCCACCTAAAATGGCCGATTCCCGATTAATTTGGCCAAACCCCGATGTAAAATGGCGAACTAAAAAGGCTGATGGGAAAATCAGCCAACAGGGCACAAACGGACAGCTGCAGACAGAACAGTGCATTCGGCTCTGGGGAAGTCGGCCCAGATCGGTACCTGCAACCATTAGCAGCACATCAACCCAGCCATCTGCAGTTTAATCGGCTATCCCCGGGAACAATTGCTACAAATTAGCAATTGAAAGCCGATCCAGACCTCTCGGCGCCAGCAGTGGCCGAGACAAAGAAAGGTGAACGACCACCCCCCGATCAAGGAATCGCCCCATTATTGGAGCATATCGAACCCAGTGATTGGGACCAAGTCCAATCACTTGGGACCAGGGTCAAGGTCCGCCCCGAGAGGCGGGAAGCCCCTGGGAACTATAAAAATAGGGGCCAAGTTCAGATCGACCCTTCTTCTCCTACTCGCAACCTTCGAGACCCTTCGACGAAAGAACAAGTAAGTCTTACTCCAGCGATCGCTACCTTACTCCAGACTATCGACCCGTACCAGCCTTTCTGAATCCCGCAGGCCAGACCCAATTAGATAAGCCATTTGTTTCCCTGACCTGGTGGGCCATCACCAAAGTTATGTATTGGCCTTTAGTGGTAGGTAATAGTCTAGAGGTAGTATTGTGTAAGTATTTATTGCTGTATATAATAAATGATCGTTGATTTAACATTTACTAAGCGGTGTGCTGTATTATTAATCATTACTTGAGCTTGGACCACGTGGCGGTATCAGAAAGATACCTGGCGACTCGTGAGCAAAGGTGGCAGAATTAGAGCTAATAAAACTAAGGCTAATAAGAGCAACAGCACCTTGAGGCAGCTGTGCTAACCACTGTGCCACCATGCTGTCCTGTCTTCTGACTGATTGATTTATTGATAGATTGGGTCAGTGGCCAGGGTCTTCTGACTTACTGATTGGGTCAGTGTCCCCAGCAGGATGGTGTGACTGCCAGATGAGTCAAGTCAGGAGACCCCAAAGGGCTGGATGTTGAGTTTCTACAATTGTGTAATAAATTTGAGGTGCAAGTTGGATTGATTGATTTGATTTATTGTCACCTGTACTGAAGTACAGTGAAAAGTATTTTTCTGCAGCCAAGGTAACATACACACGTACATAGTCGACAAAAGAATAATCAACAGAGAACATTGACAAATGGTACATCGACAAAGTGATTGGTTACAGTGCGGAACAAGGAGCCAAACAAAGCAAATACATGAGCAAGAGCTCAGTGTTCTTACAGGGAACAGATCAGTCCGAGGAGGAGTCATTGAGGAGTCTTGTAGCTGTGGGGAAGAAGCTGTTCCTATGTCTGGAAGAAGGCAATGCCTGGGTGGGAGGGGTCAGATAGCATTATCAGAGGTGGATGAGAAAGCTTACCATGGCACCAGTAAAAAGCCATTCGGGGGTGGTGGGGGGTGGGGGGAGGAGAAAGAGAAAGAGAGACAGAGAGAGAGAGAGAGAGAGAGAGAGAGAGACAGACAGAGAGGGAATGTAAAAACAGTCTAGGAAGGAGGACTGACAGTTCTCTGTAGCAATGAGCAAGTCCAGACGGTTGCTGTCTGATGGCATGGTTCAGGACATCTGCTCAGGGCTGGAGAGGAACTTGCAGTGGGAGGGGGATTATTACCAGTGCCGCATGCAAATTGGCATAGGGTACAAAGGCTGGTGTAGAAGCACTGGCACCACTATGGAGCAAATGGCAGCACTGGCAACCACTATGGAGCAAATGGCAGCACAGTAGCACAATGGTTAGCACTATTGTTTCACAGCGCCAGGGACCAGGGTTAGACTCCTGGTTTGGGTCACTGCCTGTGCGGTCTGCACGTTCGCCCCGTGTCTCCGTGGGTTTCCTCCGGGTGCTCCGGTTTCCTCCCACAAAAGACGTACTTATTAGGTGAATTGGACATTCTCAATTCTCCCGGTGTACCCCGAGCAGGCGCCCGAGTATGGCGACTAGGGGTTTTTCACAGTAACCTCATTGCAGTGTTAATATAAGCCTACTTTAATAAAGATTATTATTATTTCTGGCCTATATTGAATAATGATGTGCATTAGATGGCTGGAGAGTGCCGAACATAGTATCTTGTTTGTAAAATTGAGATACAGAGCAAATTATCTGCCATTAGCTCCGCATCCGTCGTAAAGATGATTAAGATTTTTTAAAGATAAAATTACCACATATCTAGATTGGAGTAGAAGTAGCCAGTGTGGATATCAAAAGCAATCATGTTCAATTATGTGAGGTAACAGAGTTGGAGTGGGCAAAATGCGGTGAACTTTCGGAAAGTCTTTTATAAGATCTTTTATAAGATACGAGAGATTACTCGGGGAGATTCAGGTAAGATAGATAACTGGAAAACTCGGCAACTGGTTAGAAGGGAAAAACATTAGGTGTTAAAGGTGTTTTTTGAGGTGTGGAATGGAATTTGTGTTTAAATCAATGATTTGGATATCGGCCTGGAGAGAGTAATGCTAGAATTTGTATACGTTAGCAAAATACGTGGTATGGTAAATTCTTCACAAGACTAAAGTAAACCTCTAGCTATGTACCATGAGTCAAATAGCAAAACCTGGGAGGCTCCATGAGAAATGGGATAGAAATGAATTATTTATATAGAACCCACTGGCTGGACGTCATAATTTTATTGAACATGGGGCAGCAAAGTGGCGCAGTGGGTTAGCCCTGCTGCCTTACGGCGCCGAGGTCCCAGGTTCAATCCCGGCTCTGGGTCATTGTCTTTGTGGAGTTGCACATTCTCCCCGTGTTTGCATGGGTTTCACCCCCACAACCCAAAGATGTGCAGGCTAGGTGGATTGGCCACTTTAAATGGGGCAGCACTGTAGCATTGTGGATAGCACAATTGCTTCACAGATCCAGGGTCCCAGGTTCGATTCTGGCTTGGGTCACTGTCTGTGCGGAGTCTGCACATCCTCCCCGTGTGTGCGTGGGTTTCCTCCGGGTGCTCCGGTTTCCTCCCACAGTCCAAAGATGTGCAGGTTAGGTGGATTGGCCATGATAAATTGCCCTTAGTGTCCAAAATTGCCCTTGGTGTTGGGTGGGGTTGCTGGGTTGTGGGGATAGGGTGGAGGTGTGGACCTTGGGTGGGGTGTTCTTTCCAAGAGCCGGTGCAGATTCGATGGGCCGAATGGCCTCCTTCTGCACTGTAAATTCTGTGAAATTGCTCCTGAATTGGAAAAAAATGAATGGGTACACTAAATTTATTTTTTAAATAAAAAAATAATTTTATTGAACATTTGTTGAAGTTTTCTTTAATTTGACCAGCAATCAACATGGCACAGAGTAACAAACAGCTGCTTCCCTGATCACATCATGCAAATTTATTACATCATGAATTGCAGAGTTTGTGGCATTTCATCTCACTGCATGGCACTTTCCAGCAGGATTCTTCACCATTAGGGGGAAATAGGATGTTCTTTTGAAGTAGGAAACTAAACAAGAGAAAATATGCTAAACGCTGCATCTCTATGTCATTAAGCCATTAATTTTAATTAATAGTTGTAAAGTTAACAAAGGAGGTGAGATGCATGCAGTATTCCTCTTTATATATTTGCAACTTAGCAGCTGCTTCTACCAATCATAGATCTGCCAAACAGCAGTACAGTAAATTAGTGTGGGTCAATGAGATTTTAAAAGAATTAGCCAGACTTCAGCGTTTTGTTTCAAAGAAATCTGCATCAGAGCGGTTTGAGTAGCAGCCGCCAAGTGTTTTTTAGACACATTGTCCTGAGCAAAAATGTCATGAGTCTGACAAAACGGCTGCATTTGCTACCAATGCCATTCATGCAGTGTACTGTTTCATTGTGAGCAATGTAGTGGCCAGGAACAAGAATGCTTATTAAAGACTGATTTTAAAAACCTCACCTTTTAAGTAGGTGGGGCAGAGGGGAGGAATGGAGTGAGGGACCAGGATGGGGAAGAGAAGGGAGCCTTCTGTGGTGAAGGTTGCATTCTAAAATCAGTCTTATTTGGACCCTGAAGCCATTTATCCAATTGATGCAGCTTCTCCAGAGTTTCTGGATCTCCAGCTTGAGAGCCTCTCCCACTTATCCCAGGCCTGTCACTAGGAAAAAGCCCTTGGGCTGACAATGCAGGAAATGAAGTTTATAATCCAGAATTGTGGCCACCGTAGGGCCCAGAACCGGATAAAATCCAACCCGCACTGTGTTTCCTTCAAATTATGTAATTGGTTTTCTGTGCACATTCGGACAAGCACACACATGCAGATGGGTATCAGCTGTCATCTTGCATTGGCTGGAGACACTGTGACAAAGCAGCCCACAAAGCACTGATGATACAATGCATTTCCTACTTGCTGGCTTGTCCTGTTCGAGTGGTGTGGAAATGGTAGTGTTTAGCGCCTTTTCTTCAATGGAGAAATTACTCCTCGCAAAGGGTTGTGAATTTGTGCAACTCGCTGCCCCTTAGTGCGGTGGAATTGGAGTCATTAAATGGTTTCAAGGAGGAGACGGATATATTTCTGATTTAAAAAATCGGTTAGAGGGATATGGGGAACAGGTGGGAGGTGGATTTGAGAGCAGGAAGAGATCAGCCATGATCTGAATGAATGGCAGGGCAGACTCGAAGGTCTGAGTTACCTACTTCTGCTCCTAATTCTTTTATTCCTATTAGTCAGATCCAAATAGTGAGGCATATAAATTCATGGGAGCCCAAAAGAATTTAAATTATACACAGGACTTGAGGTTCCATGTGACCTAAGCAAACCACACAGAACTTGGACACTTCATAGAGTCATCGTGCTTTACAGCATAGAACGAGGCCTCTTGGCCCATCATGTCTGTGCCAGCCACCAAGGACCTAACTATTATAATTCCATTTATAAGCACTTGGGCCGTAGCCTTGTACGCTATGTTGTTACAACTGCTCATCTAAATGCTCCTTAAATTTGTGGGTTCCTGCCTCTACCACTCTTTCAGGCAGAGAGTTCCAGATTCCCACACCACCCTCTGGGTGAAAATGGTTTTCCTCAAATCCACTCTAGATTTCCTGCCCATTAGTTTAAATCTATGTCCCTTGATTATTGACTGCTCTATAAAGGAGGAAGTTTTCTTCCCATCTCCGCTATCCATACAGCACGGTAGCACAGCGGTTAGCACTGTTGCTTCACTACGAAAGGGTCCCAGGTTCAATTCTTGCTTGGGTCACTGTGCGGAGTCTGCATATTCTCCCCGTGGCTGCGTGGGTTTCCTCTGGGTGCTCCAGTTTCCTCTCAAGACCCAAAAGATGTGCATGTTAGGCGAACTGGACATTCTCAATTCTCTGTGTCCCCCAAACAGGCGCCGGAGTGTGGCGACTAGGGGATTTTCACTAACTTCATTGCAGGTTAACGTAAGCCTACTTGTGACAATAATAAAGATTATCCCTCAATTTTATAAACCACAATGAGATGATCCAAGGAAAACAGCCCCAGCCTATCCAGCCTCATTTCATAGTTGAAATGCTCCAGCCCTGGGAAACATCCTGGTGAATTTCCTCTGCACCCTTTCTTTTTTTAAAAACATATTTTATTCAAGATTTTTTGGCCAAACATAACAGTACACAGTTTTTCTTTTTAACAACAATTAAACAATATAAACAACAGTGGCCAGTTTTAAACAAATAAATAAATAATATATAAACAAAAACTAAATGGCAACTGCCTTATCAAAAATAGTTACTCTCCAAAAGTACAATCTAACAGTCCAATATACATTACCTAAAACAAATGCCTATACATATACAATGACATCCCTGAGAGCCCGCCCGGGTCTCCCCCCCCTCCCCCCTGGGTTGCTGCTGTTGCCTTCTTTCTTTTCCATTCCCTCTATCGTTCTGTGAGGTAGTTGACGAACGGTTGCCACCGCCTGGTGAACCCCTGAGCCGAACCCCTAATACGAACTTGATCCGTTTTAGCTTTATAATCCCTGCCATGTCATTTATCCAGGTCTCCACGCCCGGGGGTTTGGCTTCCTTCCACATAAGCAATATCCTGCGCCGGGCTACTCGGGACGCAAAGGCCAAAACATCAGCCTCTCTCGCCTCCTGTACTCTCGGCTCTTCTGCAACCCCGAATATAGCCAACCCCCAGCTTGCCTCGACCCGGACCCCCACCACCTTCGAAAGCACCTTCGCCACCCCCACCCAGAACCCCCGTAGTGCCGGACATGACCAGAACATGAGGGTGTGATTCGCTGGGCTTCTCGAGCATCTCCCACACCTATCCTCTACCCCGAAAAATTTACTGAGCCGTGCTCCAGTCATATGCGCCCTGTGTAAAACCTTAAATTGTATCAGGCTTAGCCTGGCACACGAGGACGACGAGTTTACCCCATGTAGGGCATCAGCCCATAGCCCCTCTTCGATCTCTTCCCCCAACTCTTCCTCCCATTTCCCTTTCAGCTCATCTATCATGATCTCCCCCTCGTCCCTCATTTCCCTATATATATCCGACACCCTACCATCCCCCACCCATGTCTCTGAGATCACTATCTTGCACCTCCTGCGTTGGAAGCTGAGGGAATTCCCTCACCTGTTGCCTCGCAAACGCCCTCAGTTGCATTTACCTAAACGCATTCCATTGGGGCAACCCATACTTTTCCGTCAGCGCTCCCATACTTGCAAACGTCCCATCCAGGAACAGATCTCTCAGTTGTACTACCCCAGCTCTTTGCCATACTCCAAACCCCCATCCATTCTCCCCGGAACAAACTTATGGTTATTTCTTATCGGGGACCGCACCAAGGCTCCCGTCCTTCCCCTATGCCGTCTCCACTGCCCCCAAATTTTTAGTGTTGCCACCACCACTGGGCTTGTGGTGTATTTCTTCGGTGAGAACGGCAACGGTGCCGTCACCATTGCTTGTAGGCTGGTCCCCTTGCAGGACGCCCTCTCCATTCTCTTCCACGCCGCTCCCTCCCCTTCTCCCATCCACTTACACACTATTGAAACATTGGCGGCCCAGTACTCACTTGGGCTCGGTAGTGCCAGCCCCCCCCCCCCTATCTCTACTACGCTGCAAGAACCCCCTCCTCGCTCTCGGGGTCTTCCCGGCCCACACACAACTCATAACACTTTTCTCAATTCTCTTAAAAAAAGCCTTTGTGACCATCACCGGGAGGCACTGAAACACAGAGGAATCTCAGGAGAACCACCATTTTAACCGCCTGCACCCTACCTGCCAGTGACAGGGACACCATGTCCCATCTCTTGAAATCCTCCTCCATCTGTTCCACCAATCGTGTTAAATTAAGCCGGTGTAAGGTTCCCCAATTCTTGGCTATCTGAATCCCTAAGTATTGGAAATCTCTTGTTACCTTCCTCAGCGGTAAATCCTCTATTTCCCTGCTCTGCTCCCCCGGATGCACCACAAACTCACTTTTCCCCATGTTCAATTTGTACCCCGAAAAATCCCCAAACTCCCCAAGTATCCGCATTATCTCTGGCATCCCCTCCACCGGGTCCGCAACATACAACAACAAATCATCCGCATACAAAGATACCCGGTGTTCTTCTCCTCCCCTAAACACTCCCCTCCACTTCCTGGAACCCCTCAGTGCTATGGCCAGGGGCTCAATCGCCAATGCAAACAATAACGGAGACAGGGGACACCCCTGCCTCGTCCCTCTGTGAAGCCGATCAGACCTCCGTCCATTCGTGACCACATTCGCCATTGGGGCCCTATACAGCAACTGTACCCATCCGATATACCCATCTCCAAAGCCAAATCTCCTCAGCACCTCCCACAGATAATCCCACTCCACTCTGTCAAATGCTTTCTCGGCATCCATCGCCACCACTATCTCCGCTTCCCCCTCTGGCGGGGGCATCATCTTTACCCCGAGCAACCTCCGTATGTTTGTGTTCAGCTGTCTCCCCTTCACAAACCCGGTTTGGTCCTCATGGACCACCCCCGGGACACAGTCCTCTATCCTCGTCGCCATCACCGTGGCCAGAATCTTAGCATCCACGTTTAAAAGGGAAATGGGCCTATAGGACCCGCATTGCAGCGGGTCTTTTTCCTTCTTTAAGAGGAGCGATATCGTTGCCTCTGACATAGTCGGGGGCAGCTGCCCCCTTTCCCTAGCCTCATTAAAGGTTCTCGTCAAAAGCGGGGCCAGCAAGTCCATATACTTCCTATAAAATTCCACCGGGAATCCGTCTGGTCCCGGGGCCTTCCCCGCCTGCATGCTCCCAATCCCTTTCACTACCTCCTCCATCTCAATCTGTGCTCCCAGTCCCGCCCTCTCCTGTTCCTCCACCTTAGGGAATTCCAGCTGATCCAGAAAGCACATCATTCTCTCCTTCCCGTCCGGGGGCTGAGCTTTATATAATCTTTCGTACAATGCCTTGAACACCCCATTCACTCTCTCCGCTCCCCGCTCCATCTCTCCCTCCTCATCTCTCACCCCCCCTATCTCCCTCGCTGCTCCCCTCTTCCTCAGTTGATGGGCCAGCAACCGGCTTGCCTTCTCTCCATATTCGTACTGTACACCCTGTGCCCTCCTCCATTGTGCCTCTGCATTACCCGTAGTCAACAAGTCAAATTCTACATGTAGCCTTTGTCTTTCCCTGTACAGTCCCTCCTCCGGTGCCTCCGCATATTGTCTGTCCACCCTCAGAAGTTCTTTCAACAACCGCTCCCTTTCCCTACCCGCCTGCTTTCCTTTATGTGCCCTGATAGATATCAGCTCCCCTCTAACCACTGCCTTCAACGCCTCCCAGACCACTCCCACCTGAACCTCCCCATTGTCATTAAGCTCCAAGTACCTTTCAATACACCCCCTCACCCTTAAACATACCCCCTCATCCGCCAATAATCCCATGTCCATTCTCCAGGGTGGGTGCTGTTCTCTTTCCTCTCCTATCTCCAGGTCCACCCAATGTGGGGCGTGGTCCAAGATAGCTATGGCCGTGTACTCCGTCCTTGTCACCTTCAGGATCAATGCCCTTCCCAAAACAAGAAAGTCTATCTGTGAATATACTTTATGAACATAGGAGAAAAACGAGAACTCCTTACTCCTAGGCCTGCTAAATCTCCAGGGATCTACTCCTCCCATCTGCTTCATGAAGTCCTTGAGCACCCTAGCTGCAGGCGGCCTCCTCCCGGTCCTGGACCTCGATCTGTCCAGCCCTGGGTCCAGCACCGTATTGAAGTCTCCACCCATTACCAACTTTCCCGCCTCTAGGTCCGGGATACGTCCCAACATACGCCTCATGAAATTTGTATCATCCCAGTTCGGGGCATATACGTTCACTAGAACCACCACCTCCCCTTGCAATCTACCACTCACCATCACGTATCTACCCCCACTATGGTCTTTGCCTAAAACAGTACCCGTTTCCCCACTAATATAGCCACCCCCCTGTTCTTTGCATCAAACCCCGAATGAAACACCTGCCCCACCCATCCTTTGCGTAGTCTGACCTGGTCTATCAGTTTCAAATGAGTCTCCTGCAGCATAACCACATCTGCCTTTAATTTCTTTAGGTGTGCGAGTACCCGTGCCCTGTTAATTGGCCCTTTCACATTCCACGTGATCAGCCGGGTTGGGGGGCTCTTTACTGCCCCCCCCCCCTTGTCGACTAGCCATCCCCTTTTTTAATCCAGCTCCTCACCCGGTTCCCACGTACCCGTATATCCCCCCTACGGCGCCCTCCCACCTCGACCACCCCACCACGTACCAGCTCCCCCTTCTCCCCAGCAGCAGAAACCCAGTTAACCCCCCCACCCCCGTTAGATCCCTTTCTAGCGTAGTTGCACCCCCATGTTACTCCCAGAAGTCAGCAAACTCTGGCTGACCTCAGCCCCCACTGTGCAATGCCCCCTCCTTCCTGCATCCCCGTTCCCGCCATGATTACCATAGCGCGGGAACAAAGCCCGCGTTTCCCACTTGGCCCCGGCCCTAATGACCGGCGCCCACAGTTCCTCATCCTCCCTCCCCCCCCCCTCCCCCACAACATGGGGAAGAGAGAAAAGTTACAGGGTCGCAAGATTAACAACTTGAAAAATCATCCCCTCCCCCTTTTTCCCCCCTTCACCCCACGTAATCACCCCACCACTTTGTCCCAAACATTCTTTTTTTTGCCCGCCTATTCCAGCTTCTTGTCCACAATAAATGTCCACGCCTCTTCTGCAGTCTCAAAGTAGTGGTGCTTCCCTTGGTGTGTGACCCACAATCTTGCCGGCTGCAACATTCCGAATTTGACCTTCCTTTTGTGAAGCACCGCCTTAGCCCGATTAAAACTTGCCCTCCTTCGCGCCACCTCCGCACTCCAATCTTGATATACGCGGATCACCGCGTTCTCCCACCTACTGCTCCGAGTTTTCTTCGCCCATCTGAGGACCATCTCTCTGTCATTATAGCGGAGAAATCTCACCACTATGGCTCGAGGTATTTCTCCAGCCCTCTGTCTTCGCGCCATAACTCGATAAGCTCCCTCCACCTCCAACGGGCCCGTCGGGGCCTCCGATCCCATTAACGAGTGAAGCATCGTGCTCACATGTGCCCCGACGTCCGCCCCTTCTGTGCCTTCGGGAAGACCAAGAATCCTTAAATTCTTCCTCCTCGCATTATTCTCCAGCACCTCCAGCCTTTCCACACACCTTTTGTGTTGTGCCTCGTGCATCTCTGTCTTCACCACCAGGCCCTGTATTTCGTCTTCATTTTCAGCGGCCTTTGCCTTCACGACCCGAAGCTCCTGCTCCTGGGTCTTTTGCTCCTCCTTTAGCCCTTCAATCGCCTGTAATATCGGGGCCAGCAGCTCCTTCTTCATCTCTTTTTTGAGTTCATCTACGCAACGCCGCAGGAACTCTTGTTGGTCAGGGCCCCATACTAAACGACCACCTTCCGACACCATCTTGCTTTGTGCTTGCCTTTCTGGCCGCTGCTCTAGAGGATCCTCCGCAATCCGGCCGCTTTCCTCTCCTTTTTCCATCCGTATCCAGGGGGGATTCCCTTCTGGTTTACCACACTGTTTTTAGCCGTTAAAATTGCCGTTGGGGCTCCTATCAAGAGCCCAAAGGTCCGTTCCAACGGGAGCTGCCGAAACTTGCAACTTAGCTGGTCATCGCCGCACCCGGAAGTCCCTCTGCACCCTTTCGAATGCAATCACATCCTTCCTACAGAGTGGCAACCAGGGCTGCACACAGTATACAAGCTGTGGCCTAACATGCATTTTATACAGCTCCATCACAACCTTCCTGCTCTTATATTCTATGCCCCAGCTAATAAAGGCAACTGCACCATATTCTTTAGCAAACTATCCTGTCTTCAGGGACCTTTGGACATCCACCCAAAGGTCCCCCTGGTTCTCTGTACTTCCTCACATTCTCCCATTCATTGTGTATTCCCTTGCCTTGATAGTTCTCATAAAATGCCTCACCTCTCACTTTTCAGGGTTAAATTCTATTTGCCACTGTTCTGCCCACCTGACTAGCTAATCGATATTAACCTGTAATCTAATGCTTTTCCACTCACTGTTTACCACATCACCAATTTTCATCTAATCTGCAAACTTACTGATCATACCCCCCCGCCCCTCACATTAGATAATTAATGCGCACTACAAACAGCAAGGGACCCAACACCAATCCTTGTGGTACACCACTGGACACAGGCTTTGTGTCGCAAAAATAGCCTTCGACCATTACCGTCTGCCTTCTACCACTAAGCCAATCTTGAATCTAATTTGCCCCGGGTCCCACAGGCGCTTCCTCCTTGAGCAGTATCCTGTGCAGTGCTTTTTCATGCTCCCTCTTTGCTCTCCTACTTTCTTCAAATACCCCCATGCACTTTCTATACTCCTCGAGGGCAGCCACTGTTTTGAGCCTCCTGTAACTGCCAGAAGCCTCCCCTTTTACATTATCCAATCCTGTATATCCCTCAACATCCAGGGAACTCTGACTTGTTGGTCTCACCCTTTACCTTTATGGGAACATGTTGGCATTCTATTTTCTCTGTCCCCTTTTGAATAATTCCCACTGCTCTGATGTGAATCTTCCTACAAGTAGCTCCACCCAGTCCACTTTGGCCAGATCCTGTTTTTTCCCATTAAAAATCGGTCCGAACCCTCGTTTCCGATCCACCTTTGCCCTTTTCCACAACTACTTTAATTCTTACCGAGTCATGGCCACCATCACTGAAATGCTCCCCACTGACACCTCTACCACCTGCCCGGCTTAATGTCCCAAATTAGATCATGTACCATCCCCTCTCTTATAGGACTTTCCACATGCTGGCACAAAAAGCTCTCTTGGGTGCACTTTAGAATTCCTCTCCCTCTAATCCTTTCACACCTTTCCTATCCCAATTAATATTGGGAAAATTGAGGGCGGCACAGTGGTTAGCGCTGCTGCCTCATGGCACTGTGGACCCGGGTTATATCCCGGCCCTGGGTCACTGTCAGTGTAGAGTTTGCAAATTCTCCGTGTCCACGTGGGTCTCACCCCACAACCCAAAGATGTGCAGGGTAGGCGGATTAGCCACACTAAATTGCCCCTTAAATGGAAAAAAAGAATTGGTCACTTTAAAGGAAAAATATTGGGGAAATTGAAATCCATTACTATTTTAGAGACATTTATATTTGTCTACATATCTGCTCTTCTGTCTCACCCTGACTGTTTGGGAGCCTATCGTGCACCCCCAGCTAGGTGATTACCCCCTTGCTGTCTTTAAGTTCCACCCATATGGTCTCAATTGAGGAGCCCAAGATATCTCCCTCCTCACTGCAGTAATCGACTCCTTGATCAATATTGCAACTCCACCTCCTCGTTTACATCCGCACCATCTCGCCTGAAGATTGTATACCCCGGAATATTGAGCTGTGTTATGAATGCCTAATCAGCCCTCAACTCAAGGTACTGAACCAGATGCGTAACATTTTTTGTTTAAGACTGTGCAGAAAGATCGATTCATTCTGGGAATAAGTCTTGGTTATTTTATAAACTTTATTAAAACAAAATAAAACAATATTTAAACTTTTATTTCACAGTTCTAACACTAACGGATTACATGCAGTTTCTCAACTTCAACACTAGTTTTGGATGAAAATACAGCTCTCGTTCCACTTACACATCCAGGCAAAGGCAACACTTGCAGTTAACATAGTGCAGAAGGAGGCCATTCAGCCCGTCGAGTCTGCCCAACCCACTTAAGCCCACACTTCCACCCTTAACCTGTAACCCAATAACCCCGCCTAACCTTTTTGGTCACTAAGGGCAATTCATTATGGCCAATCCACCTCACCTGCACATCTTTGGACTGTGGGAGGAAACCGGAGCACCCGGAGGAAACCCACGCAGATACAGGGAGAATCTGCAGACTCCGCACAGACAATGACCCAGCGGGGAATCAAACTTGGGAACCTGGCGCTGTGAAGCCACAGTGCTATCCACTTGTGCTACCGTGCTAAGAAGCAATCTTTCTTCTGTTCAGGACATATGTTCAGAACCCTCTTCTAAAGCCTTCTCTGTGGCTTTTTTCATGATCTCTTCAATGGCTGTTTACATCTTTTCTTTCTCTGTTCCAAATTGATTCCCTCTCTCGAAGCTCCACCCAGCCCTTCAAACAAAATGTCCTCCTCTGGAATGACAAGACTGGAACTTAACTGTAATTGGGATGCTTGATTATCCACTCTGATTTACACAAAAGACCAGAGTTGTGCCATTCATGTGCACCTACCTTCAAATCGGTCAGACATGACTGGTCATGAATGTCCCGAAAGACAATAGATCTTAAGGAATTCATAAGGTGATTGACTCAACTAGTTGAAGTCTGAATGGGACCATGTGACTCAGCCAGGTGTGGGTGGATCCCTTCGAGTCCAGGCTAACAGTATTTTCCTTTCAATCTGTTTAACCCTTAAATTGCCTGCAACACCTTGACCCCCATTTCTGGACTCAAATTCCTAATATCTCCAACATCTTGACAGCTGTCAGTTCTGCCTCTCCCCATGATAGATTTTCTGTCCTGTGGTCCTAAGCCCCTACCAATTGAAATGATCTTTTGCTTATATATAACCTGCAAATACAATATATAAACTTAATTGGAAACAAAGTGGTGACGATGGAGGAAAGAACATTAATTAGTTGGTGAGGGAAACTGTGGGAGGGAAAAAGGAATTTGATACACCCAGTCAAAGGCAGGTACAAAAAATATCAAAAATGCTGGTGGAATATTAGCCTTCATCTCAAGAGGATTGCAGTACAACGGGGGTTGTGTTCAGTTCTGATGAGCCGTGGTCAGGCCCCACCTTATGCACTGTATCTGCATATCAGAAAGAATATACTGGCCCTAGTTGGCAGTACAGTGTACATTTACTAAAATGACAGTCCTGAAAGTATTAAATATCAATCCAGGTTTGTATAAACAGGGGTTACATTGCCTGGAGTTTAGATGGCTCATAGAATCCCTACAGTGCAGGAGGCCATTCAGCCCATCGTGCTGCACCAACCCTCCAAAAGAACATCCGACCTAGGAATGTGCACGGTCTCACCTTAATCCCAACTAAGGATTTTATTCTCTCTCTTAAAAAGCAGTAATTTATGGGTCAACTGAAATGTTCAAGTTTGAAATTGACAGATTTTTAAGGGTACTCAGGCTATGAATGAAAAGTAGGTAAATGGGGTTGAGAAACATATCAGTTTAAGATCTTAATTGAATGACACAAACTGGAGGGGCTGAATGCCTATACCACAAACTACCAAGGTTTAAATAGGAGAATGAGTTAAATTAAGAGGTGGATATTACATGATACTTTTAGGTTCAAAGCTTGAAGATAGTCACAAGGTAGATTGATGAATGATAACCATTGCAGCTGTGATTCTGGTTCAGAGTTAAATTAGCTAAAAATAGCAAACATAGAGAAGGATTAAAAGTTAAGAAGGTAGAAAGCAGTTTTCCACATGGATCTGTGCTGGGACCACTGTAATACATATGTTACGTTAATAATCAACAATTGCAGATGACAGCAAACTGGGGGCCTAGCCAACACAGAGAAAGAATAACAGTTCAAAATGACACAAGAAAACTTTCAGACTGGGCAAGTGTCAAATTAACTTTAAGTAGATAAATCAAAGCAAATACTGCAGATGCAGCAATCGAACAACATTGGGATAAAAAATGTTTTGATATTTTCAAAAAACGTGTGAAGATAGAGAAGAAAGGTCAGAATCTAAAGTTGTTGAAACTCAATATGGAGTCCCGAGGGCTGTAATGTGCTTGCATTAGACTTCACTGGAGCATTGCGGCAGACCAAGGACAGACATGTGAGCATGAGAGCAAGATGCAGAGTTGAAATGGCAAAAAGGTTGCAGTCATGCTAGGTAAACCCAAGTGACGGATTTTCAATGGAAAAATAGAAACATCACCTACACCCCACAGGATTTTCTTCCTCAGGTGAATAAGTTTTTTTTTTAAAATATATATTTTATTAAAGTTTTCAAACAAAATTTTTCCACTTTACAAATCAACATAAAAGTAGCACAATAACTGATAAATAACATTTAAATAAAATAGTGAACTAACAAAGTAACAACAAAAAAAAAAAAGTGCTCCCCCCGCCCCCCGGGCTGCTGCCTTAACGTTCCGCGAGATAGCCAAGGAACGGTTGCCACCGCCTGGAGAACCCGAGCCGATCCTCAGCGCAAATTTCATTCGTTCTAGTTTTATGAACCCTGCCATATAGTTTATCCAGGCCTCCACGCCGGGGGGTTGCGCTTCCTTCCACATGAGTAAGATCCTTCGCCGGGCTATCAGGGACGCAAAGGCCAGAATATCAGCGTCTTTCGCCTCCTGCACTCCCAGCTCTTCCGCTACCCCAAATATAGCTAACCCCCAGCCTGGCTTGACCCAGACCTTCACCACCTTTGAGATCACCTTTGCCACTCCCCTCCAGTACTCATCCAGTGCCGGACACGACCAGAACATGTGTGTGTGGTTCGCCGGACTTCCCAAGCACCTCCCGCACCTCCACTCCGAAGAACCTGCTCAGTCTTGCTCCCGTCATACGTGCTCTGTGTAGAACCTTAAATTGTATCAGGCTAAGCCTGGAACTCGAGGACGAGGAATTTACCCTACTTAGGGCATCAGCCCACAGCCCCTCCTCAATCTCCTCCCCCAGCTCTTCTTCCCATTTTCCCTTCAGCTCCTCTACCAGCGCCTCCCCCTCGTCTCTCATCCCCTGATATATTTCGGACACTTTGCGCTCCCCGACCCATACCCCCGAAATCACTCTACCCTGGATCCCCTGTTTCGGGAGCAGCAGAAATTCCCTCACCTGTTGCCTCGTAAACGCCCTCACTTGCATGTATCTAAAATAATTCCCTGGGGGCAGCTCATACTTTTCCTCCAGCGCTCCCAGGCTCGCGAACGTCCTGTCAATAAACAAATCTCTCAAATCTCCTAATTCCTGCCCGATGCCAGCTCTGGAACCCTCCGTCCATCCTTCCTGGGACAAACCTATGGTTGTTCCAGATCGGGGACCACACCGAGGCACCCATCACCCCCGTGTCGCCTCCACTGCCCCCAGATCCTTAAGGTTGCCACCACCACTGGGTTTGTGGTATACCTTTTCGGGGAGAGCGGCAGCGGCGCCGTCACCAGCGCCTTTAGGCTCGTTCCCTTACAGGCCGCCCCCTCTCCCTCCCTCATCCACTTACAAACCATCGCCACATTGGCGGCCCAGTAGTAGTCGTCCAGGTTCGGCAACGCCAGTCCCCCTCTGTCCCTGCTATGCTGCAGGAACCCCCTCCTTACCCTCGGGGTCTTCCCTGCACACACGAAACTCATAACGCTCCTGTCTATTTTCTTGAAAAAGGCCTTCGCGACCAGAATGGGGAGACATTGAAACACAAAAAGAAACCTTGGGAGAACCATCATTTTTACCGCCTGCACTCTGCCCGCCAGTGAGAGCGGCAGCATATCCCACCTCTTGGAATCCTCCTCCATCTGCTCCACCAGCCGTGTCAGATTGAGTTTGTGTAGAGTTCCCCAGCTCCTGGCTACCTGAATCCCCAAATATCGGAAGCTCCTTTCCACTCTCCTTAACGGCAGGGCGTCTATTCCTCTTCCCTGGTCCCCAGGGTGTATTACGAAAAGCTCACTCTTCCCCATATTTAGCCTATATCCCGAAAAATCTCCAAACTCCCTCAATATCTGCATAACCTCGGTCATCCCCTCTACAGGATCCGCCACATATAGCAATAGGTCATCTGCGTAGAGTGACACTCGGTGTTCCTCTCCCCCTCTAACCACCCCCTCCATTTCCTAGAGTCTCTCAACGCTATGGCCAGTGGTTCAATTGCCAGTGCGAACAGTAATGGGGACAAGGGGGCACCCCTGCCTTGTTCCCCTATGTAACCGAAAATACTCCGATCTTTGCCGATTTGTGACTACACTTGCCACTGGGGCCCCATATAGGAGTCTGACCCAAGTGACAAACCCCTCCCCGAACCTCCTCAACACCTCCTATAGATATGGAAGGTGCTCGGGAAGCCCGGCGAGCCACACTCACATGTTCTGGTCGTGTCCGACACTGCATGAGTTCTGGGAGGGTGTGGCAAGAGTGATTTCAAAGGTGGTGGGGGTCCGGGTCAAATCAGGCTGGGGGTTAGCTATATTTGGGGTTGCAGAAGAACCGGGAGTGCACGAGGCGAAATAGGCCGACGTCTTGGCCTTTGCGTCCCTAGTAGCCCGGCGAAGGATTCTACTTATGTGGAAGGAAGCGAAGCCCCCGGGCGTGGAGGCCTGGATAAACGACATGGCAGGGTTCATAAGACTGGAACAAATAAAATAGGCGCAAGAGGATCGGCTCAGGGGTTCACCAGGCGGTGGCAACCGTTCCTTGACTATCCCGCGGAACGATACTGGAAAAACAGAAAAGATAGCAGCAGCAACCCGGGGCCGGCGGGGGGGGGGGGGGGGGGGGGGTAATTATCCCGTGTTTATGTTTTTTGCCAGTTGTTGATATTTGCTTTATCGCTTTTTTCATTTGTTGTTAGTTTAATATATTATTTAATTAACGTTTAATGTATATTCCTTTATTAAGTTGTAAAAAGGGAAAATTTCTGTTTGAAAAAGTTCAATAAAATATATTTCAAAAAAAATAAAAACACCTCCTATAGATACTCCCACTCTACCCTATCGAATGCCTTCTCTGCATCAATCACCACCACCATCTCTGCCTCCCCCTCAGCTGGGGGGCATCATTATCACCCCCAACAGCCGTCGCACGTTGACATTCAATTGTCTCCCCTTTACAAACCCTGTCTGGTCTTCATGCACCACCCCCGGGACACAATCCTCGATGCCAGCACTTTTGCCAGCAGCTTGGCGTCTACATTCAGGAGTGAGATAGGCCTATATGACCCGCATTGCAGCGGATCGTTATCCCGCTTCAGGATTAGTGATATCGTCGCCTCCGACATTGTCGGGGTAGAGTCCCCCCTTCTCTGGCCTCGTTGAAGGTTCTCGCCAGCAGCGGGGCCAACAAGTCCGCATATTTCCTGTAAAATTCCACCGGGAACCCATCTGGTCCCGGGGCCTTCCCTGCCTGCATGTCTCAGGTGAATAAGTTAAAAGTAGCACTGCAGAACATACGACCAAAACAGCTTTCTGATTTATTTTATTTCTTCAGACAGACAATTCAAAACTCGTGGTGAAGTTATGTTAAGTTTGTAAAGTACCCTGATCAAACCATACCCTACAGTATGGTGCATGGTTCTGGTCTCCAAACCATGAAAAGGAGGTGGAGTACTGGAGAAAGTGAAACACAAGTTTAATAATAATCGTATTATTGTCACAAGTAGGCTTACATTGTCACAAGTAAGCTTACATTGACACTGCAATTAAGTTACTGTGAAAATCCCCTAGGAGCCTGTTCGGGTATATCAGGTTCGAGGGGCTGGTATAGCACAGTGGGCTACACAGCTGGCTTGTAATACACAACAATGCCAGCAGTTCAATTCCCGTACCAGCATCCCCGAACAGGCGCCGGAATGAGGCGACTAGGGGCTTTTCACAGTAACTTCACCGAAGCCTACTTGTGACAATAAGCAATTATTATACTGCGGGAGAATTCAAAATGTCCAATTCACCGAACTAACACGTTTTTCCAGACTTGTGGGAATAAACTGGAGCACCAGGACGAAACCTACGCAGACACAGGAAGAACGTGCAGGCACCGCACAGACGGTGACCCAAGCAGGAATCAAACCTGGGATGCTGGTGAAGCAACAGTTCTAACCACTGCATTAGAAGAATACTATCAGAACAGAGAGATCATAGCTGTCTGGAATGCTTGAACAGGGTAGGGGGAGGGAAAGGAAAGGGAAACAGATTTGAAGAACTGAAAGAAATCATGTTTTTATATGTCCATGAAAATATAGTGATTTAGTACAGCCCAAGTGTTTGTGTGTGTGTGTGGGGGGGGGGGGGGGGTGCATTTGTTTCAGATTCCAGTATCTGCAGTAATTTGCTTTTATGTTAGAAAGGCTATCTTAATTGTTAAGGTACCAGGGCCAGGTGAGATGTATCAATGATATGGAGGGCGGAGAGTGGAAATTTCAGATGCACTGGATAATCTTCGTCTTCTTTTGAAATAGGAGAGTTTTAGAGGGCAGGAGAATTGCAAACATTACACCCTTGTTCACAAAGGGGCACACGGAGAATGCCAGCAACTATAGACTTACTTCAGTAATAGGGAAACTTCAGAAACTTAGTTCAGGACAAAATCAATAGACAGGTGCAGGGTAATTAAAGAAGTCCGGTATGGGATTCACTATGGGAAAATCATGTGAAACTGAAGAATTTTTTTGGCATGTGACTCGTGAACAAAATTCTAACTCATGGAATAAAAAGGAAAGTAAGCACTTGGATACAAAATTGGCTCAGTAACAAGAGAAAGTCGTGATAAATAGTTGTTTTTCAGAATGGAGGAAGTTTTGTAGTGTAGTTCCCCAGCGGTCAGTGTTGGGGTCTTTGCTCTTCCTGATATAGATTGTGATGTGCAGGGCATTAAAACTTGCCAATAAATATTGGAAGTGATGTTAACTGTGATGAGAATAGTCTTGAACTTTAGAAGGAAATATACATATTTCTGGATTGGACAGATGATGCTCAATGCAGAGACATGCAAGCTGACTCATTTTGGTAGGAAGTAGGTGGAGAGAGAGAGAGCATAAAATAAAATGGAAAACTCTAAAGGAACAAAAGGACTTGATGTAGTCGTTGAAGATGACAGGCCATGTTGGGAGAGTAGTTAATAAAGCATATGATAGACTAGGTTTTATTAATAGGGGCATTGCATACAATAGATTTCACAGTGCAGAAGGAGGCCATTCGGCCCATCAAGCCTGCACCGGCTCTTGAAAAGAGCACCCTACCCAAGCCCACACCGCCACCCTATCTCCATAACCCAGTGACCCCACCCAACACACGGGCAATTTTGGACACGAAGGACAATTTAGCATGGCCAATCCACCTAACCTGCACATCTTTGGACTGTGGGAGGAAACCTGAGCACCCAGAGGAAACCCACGCACACACAGGGAGAACATGCAGACTCCGCACAGATAGTGACCCAAGCCGGGAATCGAACCTGGGACCCTGGAGCTGTGAAGCAATTGTGCTAACCACTGTGCTACCATGCTGCCCACAGGGCATTGAGTACAAGATTCAGGAAGTCATGTTGCACTTGCATAAGACACTATTTCGGCCTCGGCGTGCAGTTCTGGGTGCCACACTGGAGGACAGCCATGAAGCAGTGGAGAGAGTACAGAGGAGATTCACGGGACAAACAACTGTAGCTAACGAGGATAGATCAGAGTGGTTCGGTCGGTTTTCTTTGGAGAAAATACCGAGATGATATTTGATGAAGATACTGAGGGGTGTGGGTGGGGTAAATAGTGAGAAACCTCTCTTTCAAGAGTACATCAGGAGCTAGAGGGCACAGATTCAAAATAATGGGCAAAAAGGAGAAGAAGAGATGAGGAAAATAGATTTCATTCAGAGGATGATTGGAGTCTAGAATAAACTTCCTGAGGGGATGGTGGAGGCAGGTTTGATCGACTGATTCAAAAGGAAATTTGTTTGCTATCTGAAAAGAAATAATATGCAAGGTTACAGGGATACGGCAGGGAGTGGGATTAGGCAGAATGCTTTTCAAAGAGCCAGTGAAAACCAGATGGGCTGAATGGCTTCTTTATGCTCTGTAAAAATGGAGATTCTGAGAGCACCGAGGGCATGCAATCTAATGGAAGCTGGTGATTAATAGTGATCCGCGATTTAGAAATGAATAGAGCTCCAGCGAACCTTGAGATAATGTGTTAGACAAAAACCCATGAGTTTCAGTACGAGACAAAAGTGAAAATCATTGACATTTCTTTGGTAGCAAATAGACCAAAGATAAAGGAAGGCTGATATGCATGCTAACATTCAAATGTTCAAGCATCAAATCAGAAAAGAAACAAAGTTGGTATTGATGTGATCACTTAAATCATCATGCTACAACTACATTCAGGCTATTTAACAAAGTTTGAGAGTATATGGTTAGGTAAGTTGAACAAAGGTTACAGATATATTTGGCAACAGGAAGCCAATGGTCATTCAGCAATGTTTCTAACGACTCTTTGTATTGAGTCAGAAGAAAAAACATAGAATAGCTAAAGATGGAAATATAAAAACTGTGTGCTACTTAATTTTAAAAAAAGAACGCCTTCATGTACCACAGGGATTTTGTTGATCTTTCTAAAAAGTGGCCCTCGTTCCTTGAAATACCCTGCTACAATCTAAACACATTTTCATGATTATTGCATTTGGAGAGGTATTTTTTTTAAGTGAGGGGGGGTGCAGGGGAAAGAGGTAGATTGCTACCTCTATGATATTACCATGTGATATTGTTCAATAAAATGCATTTCTTTTAAACACTAATATGTGGACACAAATAATGCATCTGCTTTTTGGAATGCATCACTTTTACCTTTTAATGCACCTATACATTTGGAATAGAAAATCTAACTGAGAATTACATAAAAGTGGAAAATGGCATACTGTATCTAAATAGTTCAACAAAACACTAGCTCCATTAAAAAACAACTTTGCTTATGTAATCAGCCACACTAGGGAACTAAACATTTTTTAATATACTGAACAAGACAACGCTGTAGTACAGGGTTCAGTGCTTTCATTTAAGGAATTAACGGCATTGCTGGAAATGTTTCCATTTTCATAAACCCAGGATATTACTGTTGTCTCTTTGGTGGAGAAACACATGCTCACTAGGAACACCAAAAACTCCTCATCTTGAATATCTTTTGCTACGTTGTAATTCAACCCACCTATCAATCACCTGATATTGCCAACCATTAAATTAGACGGTCTAATTTCCACGGACTTTTAAAACTCAAAAGAAAGTAAATGGGAATGTAATAAATAGTTCAATTTAGTCTTCTTTACTTACTTTAATTTTGGTAGTCCAACACTATTAGCCTTATTTAAAAGCAACTTATTTCACATGCAGGGTGGAAAGCTGAACAGGGCAATTTACCACAAAACTCCATCATCTTCTGCCTGTCACTGCCAAAGAAACTACAATATACTTGCATTTATATAGTGACTTACAAACAATACAAAAGATATCTTGAGCAACATTCCTTCAACGTTGCAGTAACACATTACCCCAAATTATGAATTCAGATTTTGAATTTAGAAACCAGGGGCTGGTTTAGCACAGGGCTAAAGAGCTGGCTTTTAAAGCAGACCAACAGCACGGTTCAATTCCCTTACCAGCCTCCCCGAACAGGCACCAGAATGTAGCGACTAGGGGCTTGTCACAGTAACTTCATTTAAGCCTGCTTGTGACAATAAGCGATTTATTTCATTTCATTTAGCGTTTATTTCCTAATCTAAACAGCAACAATGTTCCTTAGATTACTAAGTATTTCAAAGCACGAGCTATGGTAGGGGTTGCCAGTTTTGATTTAAAAGAACTCCTGAAACTCTGAAAATGTAATGAGACACAAAGGCTACATTTAAAAATAAAGGACAATTTTCTTGCGCACTTCTGTCGACCATAATACGAAGTGACCAATTTTCCCAATCAGCAACAAACCAAATACTAGAACCCAATCCATAATCCCACTTTCTGTTCGGTCTTTATCCCAAATCCATTTTTTAAAACAAATGGCAACCAATTCAAAGACAGAAGCATAGAATGGTAACCAAATGGAGCACTTCCAGTCAAGAGTCAGAGGCCTGGGGAGAAGCCCCTTAGATCTCCTCTCCATTTATGGTCGCTGTAGCCCCAGAAATCCATACCCAGCAGAGCCCTTCCAGCCCATGACAGGGTCCTTCCAATCTGAAGTCTCTTTTTGACAGATTTGGTGCTTCAGGAACCCCATCGAATTGGGTGGGAAACCTGGAAGCACGATGCCAATGTTGTGGCACAGCCAGAGAGCCATGACAGCCTGCTGCAGAGTTCAACAAGTTCCTAATCGGTCACAGGTTCCACTACAGCCAGCACCACCAGTTGAAAAGAATGCCAGCTCACCAAGTAAAATCCTAGCATAATCACAACAAGCGAGAAGTTTAAAATCATAAACTCTGTAGGTGAAGGATAGTTATACAGGGCAGCATTCCACATTCCAAAAGTCAGAAACTTATTTACTGGCAGCCTCAAAAAGTAGTCTCTCCACTGATTACAAAGTGATCTCTGTAAACAGCACTCAATGCCTTTTAGCATTGCAGAAAGTAAGTGATGCATCCATTAACACTGGAAAAAATGATAAGCAGCTTTTCTCCCAAAAAGCACCAGATAATTACATATAAAACAAAAATAACCCTCCTGAACTTTGCTGCTGTCCTTTCGCAACAAAATTGCTGTTCACATGTCATATAAGGGGACTTTTAAGTAGATGGAGGAGAGTTGATGGTGGTAGCTGCCTGGGGGCAGGCCAGGTGAGGTGCGGGATATGGGCCAAGGACTGGCTTAGGAGAGGTTATGGCTGACCGGCAGGTGAGGGGGGTGGGGTGCCTCCCGACTAGGCTGGTCACATGGAATGTTCGCTGGCTAAATTGGCCCGTCAAAAGGACCCGTGTGTTCGCACACTTGAGGCAACTGAAGGCGGATGTGGCCATGTTGCAGATGTCAGGTGGATGTACCTTTAAGAAATGGGTGTTTATCAAATAGCTGCAGTGATGTCAGTGTGTGGGTGGAGCTGGGCTGTTTGTCTGTCTCTTACTTTCGTTTTGAGCTGTAAAGCTTTGTGGCTGTTTTTGGTTTTGTTTTCAGAGTTGGAGAGCTGTATTCAAAGCAAGCAGATGTGTAATGATCTCTTTCTCGACAAGCTAAAGAATGTCTTCAACTCACTTGATGATTTCAAAGTAATACCTGTTTCTGCAGAGAATTTAAACCTGCTGTCTTTGTTAAAAAAGGGTTTAACTTATGGATGTTGCTAGGAAAGGTATTAAGGGTTACCTACAGGGTATTGTATCTGTGGGGTTACGCGTGTTGGTAGTTGATAGTGTATTTAGAAAATGTTCACTGGATTCATAGAATAAACATTGTTTGGTTTTTAAAATACTTACGGTCTCTGTTGCATAACATCTGGAGAGAGGACCCTTATGCTCCCCATAACCAAAATCTATTAAAAGTTGTGGGTCAGGTGAACTCGGTGATATACTTTGGAATTTCCTAAACCCTGGCTCATAACACAGGAGGCACACTTGAAGGTGGAGGATCAGGTTAGGTTGAGGAAAGGATGGATCGGACAGGTGTTCGACTTTAAAACGAGGGGAGTGACAATCCTGGTCAATAAAAGGGTGGCATTTGAGGTGGGGCGGTTAGAGGCGGACCCGGGGGTAGATTCATCATTGTTTCATAGATTATCATAGAATTTACAGTGCAGAAGGAGGCCATTCGGCCCATTGAGTCTGCACCGGCTCTTGGAAAGAGCACCCTACCCAAGGTCAACACCGCCACCCTATCCCCATAACCCAGTAAGCCCACCCAACACTAAGGGCAATTTATCATGGCCAATCCACCTAACCTGCACATCTTTGGACTGTGGGAGGAAACCGGAGCACCCGGAGGAAACCCACGCACACACGGGGAGGACGTGCAGACTCCGCACAGACAGTGACCCAAGCTGGAATCGAACCTGGGACCCTGGAGCTGTGAAGCAATTGTGCTATCCACAAGGCTACCGTGCTGCCCACGTTAGTGGGAAGCTGGAGGGAATGGCGGCGGTATTGGTGAATATATATGCCCCAAACTGGGATGATGTTGATTTCGTTAGGAGGGTGCACTAGGGAAAATCCCAGACCTGGTTTCACATTGACTGATTATGTTTTTGGGGGGGGGGTACTTTAACATCGTCCTGGATCCGAGACTGGACCGGTCGAGTCCCAGGTCCGGAAAGGTGTCAGCTATGGCAAAAGAGCTATGGGGGTTTAATCGAGCGCATGGGAGGGGTGGACCCGCAGAGATTTGGGAGGCCAAGGAATAAGGAGCTTTCATTCTACTCCCATGTGCATAAGGTGTACTATTGGATAGATTTCTTGGTGTTGAACAAAACGCTGCTGGCTGAGGTGGTGGATACTGAATATTCAGCAATTATGGTGTCAGACCACACCCCACACTGGTTAGACCTGCAAGTGAGCAAAGGAAAGGCCCACCGGCCGCAATAGAGGTTAGATGTAGGGCTGCTAGCGGAGGACGAGGAGTGTGAGCGGGTGAGGGAGGCCATTCGGGAATACATAAGGATCAATGATGCAGGTGAGATCTCAGCAGTGATGGTGTGGGAGGCACTGAAGGCGGTTATCGGGGGGGGGGGGGGACAACTCATTTTGATTCAGGCCCATAAGGAGAAGGCTGAACGGGCGGAGTTGGACAGGTTGGTAGGCAAACTTTTACAGGTGGACAGGAGGTATGCAGAGTCTCCGGATGAAGGGCTGCTGAAGGAGCGGCAGAGACTGTAAATGGAATATGAGGCGGAGGGGCAGCTGAGGAGGGTGATGGGGGCGGTGAATGAACATGGGGATAAAGCCAGCAGGATGTTGGCGCACCTGCTGAGGAAGCAGGAGGCGGCGAGAGAGGAGGGGGGGGGGGTGAATGCTGTGTTTCAGACATTTTATAGTAGGCTATACAAATCGGAACCCCCAGCCAGGGAGGAGGGCATGAAGTGATTTGTGGGGGGCTGGAGTTCCCGAGGATAGATGAGGAGTTGGTGAAAGGCGAGGGAGGCCCAATTGGGCTTGGGGAGATTATAGACGGATTGGGGGCGATGCAATCGGGCAAGGCTCCGGACCTGTCCCAGACAAGTTCTACAAAAAGTTTACTGGGCTGCTGGGGCCGCTCCTGGTAAAGGTTTTCAATGAGTCCAAGGAGCTGGGAGTGCTGCCCCAACGTTATCACAGGCATCAATTTGTGAAAGGACGTCATCTGACGTCCAACATTAGACGACTCTTAAATGTGATAATGATGCCAGCAGTGGTGCGAGAGGTCGAAGTACCCATGGATGCAGAAAAGGCCTTTGATCGGGTAGAGTGGAAGTACCTGTGGGATATCCTGGGAAGGTTTGGGTTCAGGCAGGGATTCGTTGACTGGGTCTGGCTGTTATATCAGGCACCGGTGGCGAATGCAAGGACCAACTGGGTCTGGTCAGAATATTTAAGTTTGTGTAGGAGGACAAGACAGGGGTGTCCACTCTCCCCACTACTGTTTTCCCTGGCCATGGAGCTCTTGCAATGGCACTTAGGTCATCGAACATCTGGCGGGGGATAGTGAGAGGGCGGGTGGAGCACAGGGTTTCACTCTACGCGGACGACTTGCTCCTCTACATAACAGACCTTTTTTTGTGGGGGGGGGGGGGGGGGGGGAATTGTTGGGATCATGGAGATATTGGAGGAATTTGGTTGGTTCTTGGGCTACAAATTAAACATGGGTAAGAGTGAGGTGTTCGCAATCGAGGCACGGGGGCAGGAGAGGAGACGGAGTGCGTTACCGGAGTGGTGGGAAGGAGTTTTAGGCGCCTGGAGATTCAGGTGGCAAGGGACTGGGGTAAGCTCCATAAGTTAAATTTGGGCAGGGCGGTTGAGCAGATGAAAGGGGACTTCCGCAGGTGGGACATGCTCCCGCTGTCATTGGCGGGGAGGGCACAGACTGTGAAAATGACAGTCCTCCCAAGATTGCTATTTGTGTTTTAATGTCTTCCAATTTTTATCCCTATGGCATTTTTCAGGAAGATTAATGCGGTGATCTCGGGATTTGTATGGGCTGGGAAGGCCTCGAAGGTGAAGAAGGTCCTTTTGGAATGGGGGCATGGGATGGGGGGCTTGGCCCTTCCGGATTTTATTGATTATGGCTGGGCGGTGAAAATATCGATGGTTAGGAAGTGGGTAGTGGGAGAGGGGTCGGTGTGGGAGCGAGTGGAGTCAGCATCCTGCAAGGGTACGGGTTTGGAGGCTTTGTTAACTGCACCTCTGCCGTTCTCGCCGGCTCGGTACTCCACAAGCCCAGTGGTAGTGGCAGCCTGAGGGTGTGGGGGCAATGGAGGAAGCAATGAGGCTGGAGGGGGCGCAGTGTGGTCACCAATCTGTGACAACCACCGTTTTGATCCAGGGGGGCTGGACGGGGCCTTTAGGAGGTGGCAGCGGGCAGGGATTGAGAGATTTGGTGATCTCTGCATTGAAGAGGGTTTTCCGAGCCTGGAGAGATTAGAGGAGGAGTTTGAGTTACTGGGTGGGAACAGATTTTGGTACCTGCAGGTACAGGACTTTGTCCGGAGGCAGGTTCCAAGCTTTCCTCGCCTCCCTCTAAGGGGACTGCAGGATAAGGTGACGACAAAAACAGGAGTTTGGATGGGGAAGGTCTCGGAAGTATATAAGGAATTGATGGAGTGGGAAGGGGCCCCAGTGGGGGAGTGAAGAGGAAGGGTTGCCCCAGGTGGGGAGAGTTAGGATTGAGAGTTGTGGTGGGTTGGGGGGGGGGGGGAGAGAGAGAGAGAGAGAGAGAGAGAGAGAGAGAGAGAGAGAGAGAGAGAGAGAGAGAGAGAGAGAGAGAGAGAGAGAGAGAGAGAGAGAGATGGAAGGGTTGCGTCCTGATCAAGTTCAAGGTGCTCCATAGGGCTCATATTACTGTGGCCTGGATGAGTAGGCTTTTTGAGGAGGTGGAGGACAGGTGTGGGGGAAGCCCAGCGAATCATGGACACATGTTTTGGGCGTGTCCGGAGCAGAGGGGAATCTGGCATGGATTTGCGGACATCATGTCAGAGGTACTGGAAGGGAGGGTTACTCAAGAGTCCAGAGATAGCAATATTTGGGGTGTCGGAGGATCCAGAGGCCTAGGAAGGAAGAGAGGCTGACGTTTTGGCCTTTGCCTTCTTGGTGGCCCGGAGATGGATTTTGCTGGGATGGAGGGGCTCGGAGCCTCCAAAGTCAGGAGTGTGGGTCAGTGACATGGCAGGGTTTCTCAGGCTGAAGAAGATCAAGTTCGCCATAAGGGCTTCAATTCAGGGGTTCATTCAAAGATGGCAGCCGTTCATCGACTTCTTTAAGGAAAACTGACCGTCAGCAGAACCGGGGGTGGGGGGGGGGGCATTGTAGAATAAGGATAGGGAATCTAATATACGGGCAGTCAGCAGGTAGGGGGGGGGGAGAAGTAGGGTATGTTATTGTGATGTTGTTGCTTGTGTCGGACCGCTCTGTTGTTTGGAATGCTTAAATGTTAAAATTATAAAGGCTTCAATGAAACGTTTTCTAAAAACAAGTCATATAAATATACTCCATCTTCAACTTTGTAAAATCAAAAATGTGATCCAGACATAGACATAGAATTTACAGTGCAGAAGGAGGCCATTCGACCCATCAAGCCTGCACCGACCCAGCCTCCCTCATCTCCTTCCTCATTGTCTCCAAATATTTTGTAAACTGCCTTTCGAATTCCGCAGCCATCACCTTAGTTATTTCTTCAGCCGTAAGCAATGCGGCCTCCCCGGTGCTCCAGCCTCCATTTTCCTTGGTGACCCCACGGTGACCTTTCCACTTCCCAACGGACCTTCAGCTGTTTTTTTTACGCCCGTATTTTTGCTCACCCTTGACATTTTCTTTACTGTGCCCCCTCTGTGCCTTCTCCCTGCTTTTGCCACCTCCGTGGACCCTGGAACCAGGCTTAAAGCCCCGAAAATGCCGTTCCCGAACGGGAGCCCTCCATTGTGCGGCTTTTGCCTCCCACCCGCCGTCACCAGAAGCAGCCCAAAGAAACCTTCTTATTGCACCTAAAAGCATCCTCCTGCAGTATTACACCAGCTTGAGCAATATTTACACTGCTGACAGCTAAACAAGCTGTGAAAGGCACAGCTGCCAATCAGGGCCTGTGGCAGGTGGATGGAAAATCATCCAGGGAAGAACCTACTTTACCTCACCCTCATTAATCTACCTGTTACAGGTGCATCTACCCATGGCAACATTGGTAGGCCACTGTAGCGTTCCTGAAGTTCTCTTTTCACAAAGAACATGCCACACCCACACTCTCCAGGTTATGCAACATTACCAGTGCTAAATTAATTGGATACAGAACAGATCTAGCAGCTCAGAATTGCACATCTATGAAGCATCCAGATATCCAGGTTTATATTTAGTCACACTCAGTAACATCAAAAGCCTGACATATCAGTCACACAGCCAGGAAATCAGCCCTGATTGTTTAAGTATAAAAGAAAATGATAGGAGCAGCACCAGGCATAGCGTAAAATGAGGTACCAATCTGAAAGTGCAACTCAGGACTCGGGGGGTTGGTTAGCTCAGTTTGCTGGTTAGCTCAGTTTGCAGAATGACACCAACAGCATTCAGTTCAATTCTCGCACTGGCTGAGGTTACCATGAAGGCCCAGCCTCCTCAACATTGTCCCTTGCCTGATGTGTGCTGCCGCTCAGGATAATTCGGCACCAGTCAGGTCTCCCGTTCAAAGGGAAGAGCAGCAATAATTCTCTCCCCTCTCCCCCCCCCCCACCCATCCCCTCGCCCCTCCCGGCAATAATAGTTTAAGCAGCAATTTTCAAATCAGGGACATTAACAAGTGCCAATCAGTTTTAGCCTCCCATCGTTTAGGAAAAAAGGATGTTACAAAGCAGAATGCTTTTGACAGTGATTGTGAAACTGTTGGGATTGCTCTAAAAGTCCAACAGGTTCACTAATGGTCTTTCGAGAAAGAAACTTGCTGTCCTTGTACAGTCCAGTCTATACATGTGCAAAATATCACGTCTGTAGGAAAATCTGAAATAAAAACAAAAAAAAAAATGCTGGAAAAGCTCAGCAGGTCCGACAGCATCTGTGCAGGGCTCTGAAGCACAGGTGCTGCCAGACCCAAGTTTGTCCAGCATTTTGTTTTTATTATAGCCTATAAATGAATTCTGTGCCACACCAAAACAGTTGACTAACAATCCCCTGCTAAAAACAATAAAAACAGACAAACCATTTGGGTGTGATAAAGGCAATTAAACTGGTCTATAATAATCACATCTCACATTTACAGTTATTGCGTAACCTTGCCACTGTGCTTATGTTTAACGTTTCTCAAGCAATGTCCCAGTTTTAAAAATCAGTTGAACTATGAACTATAAAAAACAGCTAAATACTGTTCCTTTAACTCCTATTGAAACTTTTAATTCACAGGCATTAATACACATTAGTTCACAAAAATTGCAGGAACAAAAATGCACCAAATGGCCAATTGGCTTTCCATCTTGCTAACAATGTGCACCCAAGCAAATTAAGTGGACATTCAACATCATTCACCACAACATTCCTCACCACAACATTCCTCCTCATATTAGATGAAAACAGTCAAAACCTAATTTCTGAAAAGAAAAATCATGCTTAAAACAAAGCCTACGAATACGGAGAATCATTCACCACCTTAACAAAGGCTGTTAAACTCTGATTAAAACAGATTATTTTGAACATGTCTCAGTGTTGTGCCATGTGGTGAATTTACCGCAGGTCACGAAGGAACATGCAGGCAATAAAAAATGTATTACCCATTTATAAACATGAATCATCTCATGAAAATGTTTGATGAAATTTTAATCCTTAAAAGCAACAGTTAGTCAAGAAAATAGATGATTCTACGTTTCTAACAATGTCTAGTTTATCAGAACATTACATAATGATGTCAAGAAAAATATTTACGAAGAAACAGAAAAAGTAATGAGGGAAGATGCAATAAAAATCTGAATTAATGCTCCCTATCAATACAGGAGAATGCTAAATGACAGGTGCAATAGCATGAGACTAAGAGGAATAATAAAAAAAAACTGGGTCTGCATTTGTGTGAATGCTTCAGGAACTGGGGACAAACCAAGTCAACCTCAATGTGCCTCATGAATGTTTAATATCGGTTTCCGGGTGCGGCGATGACCAGCTGAGTCGCACGTTTCGGCAGCTCCCTGTGAAACGGACTTTTGGGCTCTTGATAGGAGCCCCAACGGCAATTTTAACGGCTGAAAACACCGTGCGGTAAACCAGAAGGGTGTTCCCCCTGGACACGGATGGAAAAAGGAGAGGAAAGTGGCCGGATTGCAGCGGATCCTTTGGAACAACGGCAAGGAAGGCAAGCAGAAACCAAGATGGCGTCGGAAGGTGGCAGTTTCACATGGGGCCCTGAACAACAAGAGTTCTTGAAATGCTGTGTGGAAGAGCTCAAAAAGGAAATGAAGAAAGAGTTGTTGGCCCCGATATTACAGGCAATTGAAGGGCTGAAAGAGGAACAAAAGACCCAGGAGCAGGAGCTTCGGGTCGTGAAGGCGAAAGCAGCAGAGAATGAAAACGACATACAGGGCCTGGTGGTGAAGTCGGAGATACAGGAGGCACACCAGAAACGATCTGTGGAGAGGTTGGAGGCACTGGAAAATAACGCAAGGAGGAACAACTTGAGGATTCTTGGCCTTCCTGAAGGTGTGGAGGGGGCGGACGTCGGGGCATATGTGAGCACGATGCTGCACTCGTTAATGGGAGTGGAGGCCCCGACGGGTCCGTTGGAGGTGGAGGGAGCATACCGAGTTATGGTGCGAGGACCGAGAGCAGGAGAAGCTCCCAGAGCCATAGTGGTGAGATTTCTCCGTTTTAAGGATAGAGAAATGGTCCTTAGATGGGCGAAGAAAACTCGGTGTAGTAAATGGGAGAACGCGGTGATCCGCGTCTATCAAGATTGGAGTGCGGAGGTGGCGAGAAGGAGGGCGAGCTTTAATCGGGCCAAAGCGGTACTTCACAAAAAAAAGATAAAGTTTGGAATGCTGCAACCGGCAAGACTGTGGGTCACATATCAAGGGAGGCACCACTACTTTGAGACGGCGGATGAAGCGTGGACTTTTATTGTAGAAGAAAAATTGGAATGATTGGACTACGAAAATGAACGTTTGGACAAAGTGGTGGGACGAGTGGGGGGGGGGGGGGGCGAAGAGGGATTGTATGATTAATCCTGCGGTATGGTAAATTTTCTTTCTCCCACAGGTGGTGATGGGGGAGGTGGGGAGGGAGAGGAGATGGGGCGTTGGCCATGGGAGGCGGGGCCGAGGGAGAGGCGCGGGCTTGGTTCCCGCGCTATGATAATTATGGCGGGAATAGAGAAGCAGGAAGGAGGGGGCGCCGCACGGGGCGAGCCGTGATCACGGGGGGGAAGCCGAGGTCAGCCAGAGTTTGCTGACTTCTGGGAGCAACATGGGGGGAGTAATTACGCTAGCGGGGGGGGGGGGGGGGGGAATTACTGGGTTGCTGCTGCTGGGGAAAGGGGGGAGTGGGTGCGGGAAAGGATGGGCGGGGGGGGCACCGTCTGGGAGAAATACAGCCGCGTGGGAACTGGGCGAGAAGCTGGAAAAAGATGATGGCTAACCGGCAAGGGGGGGGGGGGGGGGGGGGGGGGGGGTGGGAAGCCCCCCAACTCGGCTGATCACGTGGAACGTGAGGGGGCTTAACGGGCCGATAAAGAGGGCACGAGTACTCGCACACCTTAAGAAACTTAAAGCAGATGTGGTCATGTTACAGGAAACGCACCTGAAACTGATAGATCAGGTTAGGTTGCGCAAAGGATGGGTAGGGCAGGTGTTCCATTCGGGGCTGGATGCGAAAAACAGGGGGGTGGCTATATTAGTGGGGAAGCGGGTAAGGTTCGAGGCAAAGACTATAGTGGCGGATAACAGGGGCAGATACGTGATGGTGAGTGGCAAATTACAGGGAGAGATGGTGGTGTTGGTAAACGTGTATGCCCCGAATTGGGACGATGCCAATTTTATGAGGCGAATGCTAGGACGCATCCCAGACCTAGAGACCGGAAAGCTGATAATGGGGGGAGACTTTAACACGGTGTTGGAACCAAGGCTGGATAGGTCGAAGTCCAGGACTGGTAGGAGGCCGGCAGCAGCCAAGGTGCTTAAGGATTTTATGGAGCAGATGGGAGGGGTGGACCCGTGGAGATTCAGTAGACCTAGGAGTAAGGAGTTCTCGTTTTTCTCCTATGTCCATAAAGTCTATTCACGCATAGACTTTTTTGTGTTGGGTAGGGTGAGGGTGAGGGGAACGGAATATACGGCTATAGCCATTTCGGATCATGCCCCACACTGGGTAGACTTGGAGATAGGGGAGGAAACAAGAGGGCGTCCACCCTGGAGAATGGATATGGGACTAATGGCGGATGAGGGGGTGTGCTTAAGGGTGAGGGGATGCATTGAAAAGTACTTGGAACTCAATGACAATGGGGAGGTTCAGGTGGGAGTGGTCTGGGAGGCGTTGAAGGCGGTGGTTAGGGGGGAGCTGATATCAATAAGGGCACATAAAGGGAAGCAGGAGAGTAAGGAACGGGAGCGGTTGTTGCAAGAACTTTTGAGGGTGGACAGACAGTATGCGGAAGCACCGGAGGAGGGACTGTATAGGGAAAGGCAAAGGCTGCATGTGGAATTTGACTTGCTGACCACAGGCACTGCAGAGGCACAATGGAGGAAGGCGCAGGGTGTACAGTATGAATATGGAGAGAAGGCGAGCAGATTGCTGGCACACCAATTGAGGAAAAGGGGAGCAGCGAGGGAAATAGGGGGGGTGAGAGACGAAGATGGAGAGACGGAGCGGGGAGCGGAGAGAGTGAATGAAGTGTTTAAGACATTTTATAAAAAATTGTATGAAGCTCAACCCCCGGATGGGAGGGAGAGAATGATGGAGTTTTTGGATCGGCTGGAAATTCCCAAGGTGGAAGAGCAGGAAAGGATGGGACTGGGAGCACAGATCACGGTAGAAGAAGTGGTGAAAGGAATTAGGAACATGCAGACGGGAAAGGCCCCGGGACCGGACGGATTCCCAGTTGAATTTTACAGAAAATATTTGGACTTGCTCGCCCCGCTACTGACGAGGACCTTCAACGAGGCAAAGGAAAGGGGACAACTGCCCCCGACTATGTCAGAAGCAACGATATCGCTTCTTTTAAAGAAGGAAAAGGATCCGCTACAATGCGGGTCCTACAGACCAATCTCCCTCCTCAATGTAGATGCCAAGGTCTTGGCCAAGGTAATGGCAATGAGAATAGAGGAATGTGTCCCGGGGGTGGTTCATGAGGACCAAACTGGGTTTGTGAAGGGGAGACAGCTGAACACGAACATACGGAGGTTGTTAGGGGTAATGATGATGGCCCCACCAGAGGGTGAAACGGAGATAGTAGTGGCGATGGATGCCGAGAAAGCATTTGATAGAGTGGAGTGGGATTATCTGTGGGAGGTGTTGAGGAGATTTGGGTTCGGAGAGGGGTATGTTAGATGGGTGCAGCTGTTGTATAGGGCCCCAGTGGCGAGTGTGGTCACGAATGGACGGGGATCGGCATATTTTCGGCTCCATAGAGGGACAAGGCAGGGATGTCCTCTGTCCCCATTACTGTTTGCACTGGCGATTGAGCCCCTGGCGATAGCGCTGAGAGGTTCCAAGAGATGGAGGGGAATACTTAGGGGAGGAGAAGAACACCGGGTATCTTTATATGCGGATGATCTGCTACTATATGTGGCGGATCCAGCGGAGGGGATGCCAGAAATAATGCGGATACTTGGGGAGTTTGGGGATTTTTCAGGGTATAAATTGAACATGGGAAAGAGTGAGCTGTTTGTGGTGCATCCAGGGGAGCAGAGTAGAGAAATAGAAGACCTACCGTTGAGGAAGGTAACAAGAGACTTTCGTTACCTGGGCATCCAGATAGCTAAGAATTGGGGCACATTGCACAGGCTAAATTTGACACGGTTGGTGGAACAGATGGAGGAAGATTTCAAGAGATGGGATATGGTAGCATTGTCAATGGCAGGGAGGGTGCAGGCAGTTAAGATGGTGGTCCTCCCGAGATTCCTTTTTGTGTTTCAGTGTCTCCCGGTGGTGATCACGAAGGCTTTTTTCAAAAGGATAGAAAAGAGTATCATGGGTTTTGTTTGGGCCGGGAAGACTCCGAGAGTGAGGAAGGGATTCTTACAGCGTAGTAGGGATGGGGGGGGGCTGGCACTACCGAGCCTAAGTGAGTATTATTGGGCCGCTAATATTTCAATGGTGAGTAAGTGGATGGGAGAGGAGGAAGGAGCGGCGTGGAAGAGATTAGAGAGGGCGTCCTGTAGGGGGACCAGCCTGCAGGCTATGGTGACAGCCCCATTGCCGTTCTCACCAAGGAACTATACCACGAGTCCGGTGGTGGTAGCTACACTGAAGATTTGGGGACAGTGGAGACGACATAGGGGAAAGACCGGAGCACTGGGGGGGTCCCCGATAAGAAACAACCATAGGTTTGCCCCGGGGGGAATGGATGGGGGATATGGAATGTGGCAAAGAGCAGGTATAACGCAATTGAAAGATCTATTTGTGGATGGGAAGTTTGCGAGTCTGGGAGCGCTGACCGAGAAATATGGGTTGCCCCAAGGGAATGCATTCAGGTACATGCAATTGAGGGCTTTTGCGAGGCAGCAGGTGAGGGAATTCCCGCAGCTCCCGACACAAGAGGTGCAGGACAGAGTCATCTCAAAGAAATGGGTGGGGGACGGTAAGGTGTCGGATATATATAGGGAAATGAGAGACGAAGGGGAGACTATGATGGACGAACTAAAAGGGAAATGGGAAGAAGAGCTAGAGGAGGAGATTGAGGAGGGGATGTGGGCAGATGCCCTAAACAGGGTAAACTCGTCGTCCTCGTGCGCCAGGCTAAGCCTGATTCAGTTTAAGGTATTACACAGGGCACATATGACTGGAACACGGCTCAGTAAATTTTTTGGGGTGGAGGATAGGTGTGCGAGGTGCTCGAGAAGCCCAGCGAATCATACCCATATGTTTTGGTCATGCCCGGCACTACAGGGGTTTTGGATGGGGGTGACAAAGGTCCTTTCGAAAATAGTAGGAGTCCGGGTCGAACCAAGCTGGGGGTTGGCTATATTTGGGGTTGCACAAGAGCCGGGAGTGCAGGAGGCGAAAGAGGCCGATGTTTTGGCCTTTGCGTCCCTAGTAGCCCGGCGCAGAACATTGCTAATGTGGAAAGAAGCCAAGCCCCCGGGGGTGGAGACCTGGATAAATGATATGGCGGGGTTCATAAAGTTAGAGCGGATTAAGTTCGTCCTAAGGGGGTCGGCTCAAGGGTTTACTAGGCGGTGGCAACCGTTCGTCGAATATCTTGCGGAAAGATAGATAGGGGAGAACAAAGAAGGCAGCAGCAGCGGCCCAGGACTTTGGGGGGGGGGGGGGGGGGGGGGTGGCCTGAGACAAGGCAGTTGCCAATTAGGGCTAGTTTTTATTTTTTGTTATTTAATATTTATTTATTTGTTGTTGTTGTTGTTTAAATTTTAAAAAGGTCATTATTATCTGTATTGTTACAATGTTGTGTAAAGGATGCACAATGTACTGTGTTGGTTGACCAAAAATTTTCAATAAAATATTATTTAAAAAAAAAAAAATGAATGTTTAATATCTTTGATGTTTCACATTGTGCTTCAAATGTTAATGCCACTTGTCATTTAACCATCTCCTCCTGCTTTTCACTTGACTGGTAGTTGCGCAACTTCCCCCTTAAATCTGCACGTTAAAATCTTGTTCATCTGCAAGCTCCTCCGGCTTTGAAGTGTTCACATCTGAAGCATCAACTTAATAGTTCTCATTACAGACGATATGGATTTAAAAATGTGTTGCCAACAACACCATTCTTGGTACAAATCAGGTATTGCAGCTGAAAACTGATTCCATAACTGCTGCTCATACAGTGCAAGTGCAGCTGAACACTGCAAGCAATCTTCTACTTTCCTCAAATGATCATTCCATGTAAAGCAAATTCTAAGAACACAAGAAACACAAGTAGACTTTCTTTTTTTAAAAATATATTTATTAAAGTTTTTTAACACAATTTTTCTCCCTTACAAACAATAACCCCCCCCCCCCCCCGTAACAAAAAAAAATGAGAAATCGCGCAGAGCAAGATATATACATGGCAAAATGATACATTTACACAGCTTTGTACACTGGCCCTCACCCGTACGTGCCAGTTTCCCCAAACCTTCATGTTATCTCTTGCACATCCACCCTCCCGTCAAGTGCGCTCTGTGGACCACCTTAAATTACATCCGGCTGAGCCTGGCACACGAGGAACAAGTAGACTTTCTAACAGCTCGAGCTGGTTTGCCATCTATTCACTCGAGGGATAATCCTTTGCCTCAGCTCCAGCTTCATAAATGTTCCCCCATCTTGTTTGAGATCAAATATCTTCTGATCAGCCTTGAAGATACTCAACAATTAAGTATCCACAACCCTCTAAAGTAAATAATTTCCAATATTTAAACCCTCAGTGAAGTTATTTCTATTCATTTTAGTCCTAAATGAGCAACCTTTACTCCGAGGCTGTGCCCATGTTCTAGATTCTTCAGTCATGGGAAACAACCTCAGGGTCTACCAGCCCCTTTCAAAATCTTGTTTCAGTGAGGTCACCTTATTTTTCTAAACTCAAGGGACAATCGGCTCAATTTAATCATTCTCTCATCACCAGACAACCGTTAAAACACAGGGAGTAATCTAGTGCAACTTCACTTTACAACCTCGAAGTATATACTTTCTCAGATCTTGCCGAGCAAGGCCAACAGCGCAGGTTCAATTCCTGCACCAGCTGAGGTTATTCATGAGGGGCCCGCCTTCTCAACCTTGCCCTTCGTCTGAGGTGTGGTGATCCTCAGGTTAAATCACCACCAGTCAGCTCTCTCCTTCAAAGGGGAAAGCAACCTATGGTCATCTGGAACTATAGCAACTTTACTTTTACTTTACCTTCCTTTGATGTGATGACCAAACTGCGCATAATACTTCAGCTGTGCTATCATGATGACAATTAGTTTTGCGATGCAATCCAACTTGAGATAAAAAGGAAGATAAAAGCACATCTCAATCCTAAATCAGAGCTTGCAGAAAGGAAGCAGGCAAGCATTTAAAAAGTACTAAATTAAAACAGCTACATTGATTTGTACTCAGATTTCCTGATTGCTCAATGTGCAGGCTACAGTCCAATTTATATACTGCAAGAGACAGATGCACTTCTTTGAAGCTCCAATGGTATAAATAGAGATCTGACACAATCTCCACTGAGCAACCACACATTTCTGTCAACTTTGGGACCTAAACAAGATCATGGAGGGGAAATACCAAAGGATATTTTGAGCTTCTAAACAGCACCACACAGTAATACATTTAACTTTTGAGGTATTCATATTGGAAAAAGAAGCTAGAAAGAAAAATACTTCAGGAATCAAAAATAAGCAATTTCACTAAATAAAATTACCTCTTTCCAAATCCTGAATGCACATCACCTCCTGAATGCACATCACCCTTCCAGGATCCTTCAGAACAGCATAATGCCCAATGAGGAATGCCATTAGGATTAATTAGCTTCTATTGAAACATTTAAACTCTTAATTCTTCCAAAGACATCCAATATTTGAAAGAAAGCAACGTGCATTTATATAGCATCCAATCACAACCCCGAAGTCAATACAAAATTTATTGATCAAAGTACGAGTCGCTCTTCAAGTTAACATGGTAGTTAAATTGTGGAGTATGAATGAGCTGAATGGCCTGCGGACCTTTTGACGATTGTGGATAGAATATTGGCCAGAACACCCAAAAGTGCTATGGGATGTCTATATTTAAGATTTCATCAAATCAGCTAGAAAATTTTAAATAATTAAAGTAATTGGCAAAAGAAACAGAAGAGAGGAGGTTTATTAAAAGCAAACGTAGTGTTGATGATGCAATGCACTTCCCGAAAGGGTGATGAAAGCAGGTGCAATAGTAACTTTCAAAAGCAACTTGGAGATAGTCAAAAAGGTTATGGGGAAAGAACAGTGAAGTGGGACTTACTAGAGAACTCTTTCAAAGAGTGGGAAAAGGCAGACTGAAAGAATAGTTTCTCTATGTTGTGTCTTTCTATGAATAGAGCAGAAGCAGCACTGAGAATTGAGATCATATTTTGTGACTAAGGGGTTATTTATGAGATGCATTCTGGTGCAGTGTTTCTTGTATTTATCTTTAATAAAATGATCTCCAATGTGGAGTTATAAAAACCTTGGTAGTGGCTTGTGTTGCATGTCCTGCTGCATTAGCACTACAGGTATTGGATAAATGGTACTCGCTTGTAAACCAGTGAAAGCCAATATTAATGAGGTATAGCTTTAGCTCTTAATTACTGTCACCCAGGGAAAATAGAGATCTCAGAATTCTTCAATGCATTGAGTTGTTTAATTAGCATCCGAATGCATGGAAATTCCTTCCTACTGGGTGTTGTGGAGTGCTTCAAAATATGCAGTTTAACAATTGCATTAGTATGCAACTGAAACAGTGCACCTACATGTGCTTCCCTTGACATTATAGGATGCATTTTTAAAATATTAATTTTTAGTCAAAGCAAAAGAAAATGGTTATAACAACTCACATTATATGATGCCTTTCACAAAGTATCCCAAGGCACTTACTTGTCAGAAATGATCACAAAAAATTTGGCACCGTATCTTTTACATTTGCACTTACTTAAAAAGACAGAAATTCAACCTATTGCAAAATTGTTCCCATTAACCTAATTGACTTATCAATGATGTGTGACAAGGTGTCACTATGCAGACTGTGAACTGGAAACCTCCTCCAATGGAGCTGTCTGGATATAATGTCATTGATAAGGAATACTAGTCCTTAAAAATCAAAGAACTAGTTCTAAAATCACTTTACTAACATAGAAATTAAGATAATGATTAGTAGGATGGACTGGGCAGATGTACATTTAAAACAGAAAAGAGTACGATTTATTTTCCACTTCCTTCCCCAAAATATATTCTCTTCCAACTAGATTTTTTATGTTTAATTTTTTTTTAAACCCCATGGCAGAGCAGACTCGGGCCAAGTGGCCTAATTCTGCTTCTATGTCTTATGGTCTTCCATCAACCTAGGTACTAAAAAATTCACAAACCTCTTCCTCCAGAGTCTGACGAAACTAAAAAACCTCAACTAATTGTAGAGAGAAAAGTAATTGTATTCGAAACACTCAGGCAAACAGAAGCCATGATTTTTGCAAAAGCAAAATACTTTGGATGTTTGAAACAGGAAATAAAAACAAAAAATGTTGCAAAGACTCTACAGATGCTGCCCGACCTGCGGAAAAAACGTAGGTCATGTTTCATATCTGTGACCTTATCAGAATTTGATTTTGGCTATTTCAATTAGTCTTTTCTTCCCATGTACATCACTTATATCTGTATATATAAAATAACTGCCAATGGCCTAGAACATTTATACTTTTATAATTCAATTTTTTTTAAAATAAATAGTTTGGCTGGTTCATCATTTAAATGCCCCAGCTAGTTTGGTGTTACCTTCAAATTTAACTACTTTATTCAGAGCTTCAGCATCTAAGTTAGTTGTGGAAATCAAAGGAGTCTTTGCAGACTGCTGACACAGTCCATACCAGCCTGAATCATTTCACCAAGCATGTTATTCTTCAGCCGATTTGTGATCCCTTTCAAGTTTTATCTGAATCCCTGCTTCAAGCTCAAATAGCAGGCTTCCGTGTGGAACCTTTTTCAACGACTCTGGAAACTGAGCTAAATCCCATTATAGGATTGTCCAGTTATTTGATACATCATATCCTCCCTTCTGAATCAGTGATAATCAATCTGACTACCAGTTTTATTTCCCTGAAACTGCATGAGTTCTATGATAGAGGCTTTATTTTCAGTATTATATTTTGCTTTTAGTTACAGGATTCATGACAGGCTCCCAAAAGCACCTCAGCATTGCACTCAGTTTTCAATTGTCTACCAGGAACTATAGTAGGACATTGCAAAGATCAACACCTGGGTGATTGGTTATTAAAGGCTGATGGACCAAATCAAGATGCTCGTTATGATGCTGGTTTTCAAAAACTATTTGGACTGTGGCAATATTTACTGCTGTAAAAGCCAATCTCTCAATTGCTCAACTTTCAATGAAGTAAGCCAGTATAACGTGCCATTATGATTTCAGGGCTTAACCAAATATTTCTCAAACGTAACAATACCTTGTATCTATTCCTCTTAAGCACACATGATCAGTATTGCTTTATAAAACAATTATGGACAGTTATACACTTAACTCAAGCGCAAATGTATTTGCTCAGTGTTTCAGCTTTTCTCAGTGTAAACTTGTGAAAATCATTAATCCGTATAATTTGATCAAAACTGAAATACGCAGTATAAGTGGACTTAAGGCACAATGATATTCCTATCAAATTGCACTAATTAATCTGCCAAACGGTTTGTGGTCACTCAATACAAAATCAAAAAATTGGACACAAATCAAAATGCTGGAAGGTTACTATCTCCAATGCAACCAACCCTACTTCAGCACAAGTCTGCAAGAATATTATGAAAAGTCTAAATTTGCACAGAACATATCATTTTACACTTAAGAATGCAAAGTTCAGGGCGTCACATTGCCCTTCCCAATATCCAGCAGAATGATCCAACTATCAGGAATTCTAATTCCCACTGCAAATAGTGATCCTGAGCCAGTAACCTTTAGCAAGAGTATGAAGATTACAATTAAAGCCTTTATTATTATTCAGGTAGTCTGAACATATCCAACTGAGTCAGCTCTTAGCATAATTGTTTGAATTAGAAGTTTACATACTCACAATAGGAGTAAACAAGTTTAGCCAATGGGAAGGTGGCAGTTCACCCTTCTGATGAGAAGACATTCCGTCTGCGTGCGATAAACTACAAATCTTTCTTCATAACTTGAACTATTTTTATGAATTGCTTGCCCAGTTTATATATTTATTACATTTGTGCATGATCATCCCAGTTCTCTATTCATTGCCAATATCCTAAGAATTATATTTTAAAAAGTTCCCTAATCAGTGTACTGCATGTACAATTAAAGCACATGGGATAATAATCTTTATTAGTGCCACAAGTAGGCTTACATTAACACTGCAATGAAGTTACTGTGAAAATCCCCTAGTCTCCACACTCCAGCGCCTATTCAAGCACACGGAGAGAAAAATTCTCTTTTGGAGAGGGCGATCTGTGGTTTTGGATACATCTTTGTTTTGGCGGGGGCCAGTGGGGTCCACAGGCAGCCGTTTGCACATAGAGGGGGGGGGGGGGGGGGGGGGGGGGGGGGGAAAGTAGGGGAAGGGGTGGGCCAGGTGTGGGGGAGGGGGGTCTGCGACGTGGCAGTGTTGGCGATTGAGCGTCATCATGGGCGGAGAAGGGGGCCATCTTGGCTAGGCCCAGTTCAGGGCGAAATTGAAAGAGGTAGAATTGGAAAGGGGTGGAATTGGAATGGGGTGATGGCAGGCGGTAGAGGGGAGTGGAGATGAAAGCCCAAGATTTGCAAGATGGAATGTCCAGGCACTGAACAGGCCGGTTAAGAGATCTCGGATCTTCGCGCACCTGAGGGGTTTGAAGGTGGGGGTGGTCTTCCTGCAGGAGACACACCTCCGTGCGATATATCAGGTCAAGTTGAGGAAAGAATAAGTGGGATAGGTATTTCACTCGGGATTTGATTCAAAGTCGTGGGAGGTTGGCTATCTTGATGAGCAAAAGGACTTTTGCTGACCACCCAATAGAACTCTCTGGATTGCTGGTCGTCAGCACTTGTCCAGTCACTTCCCTCCAAATCAGACAGCTAACCATTTCAGTGCACATTTGGTAGCCATACACGGTTTCCACCTCGCAGCAAGCTGGACTCCACAGTGACTACACATTTGAATCATCAGCTGTGGCTCAACTGGTAGTACTCATCACTTTGCAATAGAAGATTGTTGGTTCAAGTTCCATTGAGTATAAAAAGCAGCAAATCTTTCAATCCCTTGCTCCCTCATGTTCTTACGTAGCTTCACCTTTGATTCTACATGTAGAGGACTCAAATATGCCAACTAAATGTCCAAATCGAGCAACACCTGGGAGATATGGAGGCTTGCTCTGACAAGTGGCAAGTAGCATTTGTGTCACAGATGTTCCAGGCAATGAGCATCTTCGACAAGAGAGAATCAAGTCATCACCATTGACTTTCAATGGCTCTACCATCACAATATCCCACTATCATCCTGGGGGTATCATTGGCCAGACATATAAATATTGCGTGCGGCTACAAGAGCAGGTCAGAGGCTTGGAATTTTGCAGCGAGTAACTCACCTCCCAACTCCCCAAAACCCGTCCGCCATCTACAAGGCACAAGTCAGGAGTGCGATGGAATACACTTGCCTGAGTGCAGCTCCAACAGTACTCAAAAGAAGCCTGAAACCATGCAGGGCAAAGCGGTCCACCTGAGGAGTACCCCATCCACAAACAAAACATTCACCAATGTCATAGTAGCAGTATGTACCATCTACTGCAGGAACTCACAAAGCAAGGCTCCTTCAACAGATTCTTCCAAACCCACGACTGCTGCCATCTAGAAGGACAAAGGGAGCAGACACATAGGAACACTACCACCTGGAATTTCCCCTCTAATCCACACAGTGTACCTTTACCACATAGACTGTAGCAGTTCAAGGAGGCAGCGCACCACCACTTTCTCAAGGGAAATTAGGGAAGGGCAATAAACATTGGCCTAGCCAGTGATACAAAATCCGATCATTGGTTTTAAATTTCAGATTGCAACACATTCCACAAGCATAACTGTGTCAGCTTTGGCCTAGACAGTTAAATCAACCTTCTAACGGAGACAAACAGCAAATCCCACTCTGGAAACTCTGCACAAAATCTAAGCTGGCACAGAGAGTGCCTTACTGCCAAAGGTGCCATCTTTCAGACGTGACAATAAATGGCCCTGTGTGCAGAGGGACATAAAAGATCCCATGGCAAATGCAAAGGACAGGGGAGCTGACCCCAGTGCTGCACCAATATTTTTCCTATTTCAACATTACTAAAGAAAACGTAAATCATTTGCTATTTGTGGGACCTTAAAATGTGCCTGCAGTATCTCCTACATCAACACAGTGATTACAAAAGTAATACATTGGCTGTAGAGTGCTTGAGGACATTGTGGTTGAGAAAGGTGCTATATAAACACAAGTTCTTTTAAAACTACTCAATTATTTTGCAGATACCAGTTTGCGAAAGGATTGGGAGCCAATTACTCACGGACCAGTATGTTACATGGCTTTTGCACTCAAAATGTTCTCATTCCTCCTACCATTGCAGCAACCCCTTTTCTCTTCATTCCTTGGTTCCACAAATCTACATTTATTTACTGGCCAATTTTTCCTAAAAGATTGAAAGTGGTTAGCATGCTTCATTATTTTGCTCCTTCATTTTCACTTTTTTTGTGGTTGCAAGTACCGTCTTTCAGATATGACATTAAACTGAGGCAGCGTGCTCGCTCTGGTGGATGCAAAACACCCTGCGACGTTATTTCTAAGAGCAGGAGAGTTATTCCGAGTCCTGGCCAATATTTATCCCTAAATTATCATTAAAAAATTATCTAGTCATTATCACTTTGCTGCTGTGAGAGTTGGTTGTTGAAATTACAACAGTAACTGCACTTCAAAAGTACTTCAGTGACTGCTAAACACAGACATCATGCAAGTTCTTGCCTGAGAATCACAGAAGCTGCATCTATCTTTCCCTGTCCATTATTACTGAGCACAGTAAGAAGTCTCAGAAGAAGCTGCACTCCGAAAGCTAGTGATTCGAAACAAACCTGTTGGACTTTAACCTGTTGTAAGACTTCTTACTGTGCCCGCCCCAGTCCAACACCGGCATCTCCATATCATTATTACTGAAATAGATTTCATATGCTCCAAGCGAGTTAACTTTGTCTTCCTCTTCTGTCCTGAAGTGTCTGCCATTTCTTCCTAAGTGCTTCCATCCTGGATCCCTTAACATTCTTTTATATAATGACTTCTAAAGAAAATAATTAGTCTCAATATAAATAATATTTATCACCTGCCAAACCTCAAGTGTTCCTCCTGAAATGAATATACGAAAAATAGTTTTAACTGTGACTAAACACTATTCTTTTAAGTTTGTCTGAATTTAGTTCTTTAACATTTCTTGAGCAACAGCTTCAAATCCACAACCTCCAACACACAGGAGGGGAGTAGGAAGGAGGGAACAGTACAATCTCCAAGTGCCAGACACAAACCATCCTGATTTGGTATTATGTTACTGTCCTTCATCCTCGCCGTCAAAATTCTGGAATACTCTGTGATGTTCTTTGCTTTCTGAATGAGGATGGCTTTGAAGTGTGGTATCTCACAAATAATATCAAGCTAAGTTTTGAATAAAGCTCATTTATTTACACAACTAAATAGATTCGACTTGCTTGCTAAGATATAAAAGATTACAGATTCACTAAAAATATGATTCTAATTACAGAGCTCCTGATAGCACAACTATTCTCTATTTCACCTGACAAACTTCGCCCCAAATCAAGAGTATCATGTGATCCACTTGATCGCCATCTAGTGGTTGGACGCAGTTACAGTAAATTGTTCACCCTACATTATTCTTACAAGATACATTGTGTCACACTCCTGAGTTCAAGGCAGCTCCTTTCCATGCCCATCTAAAGGATGGGCAGTAAATGCGGACCCTGCCAATGACACCTTCATGGCATGAATAAAAAAAAATACACAATCCTTTCCACTTTTACTGAAGATGAAAAATATCCAGTCTGCTAGGTGCACGGCAAGTACAACAGTTTAAAAGCAATATATTAAAACAATAAAGTGATATGGAAATTCTTTGAAAACCAAAATTTATAACAATGCAGGCTGGAGTTGTGTTAGTCCCTTCCTTCTCACAAGAATTGGCAAAACAATTTGGTTGCTAATCCACCTAAAATACTTTAAAAAATATTTCGGTTTTATTTATTTTTTTATAAATTGTTTTATTAACCTGTTTATTTTTGACGTCTTCATTGCTAATTTTGGAGAACCGGATTTGTAACTTCGAGCAGTAGATTATGCTCCCCCGTGCGGTGCATTTGGAGGTGGGAAGGGCGTTTGATTGGGCAAGTGGGTGGGGACCTCTCAGACAGTGTGCCTTGCCCAGGGCGAGGGTACTCCACCTTCTCAATATTTCGGTTTTATAATTAGAAATCCTCAAAACAGCATTCAGTTGTTGACATTTCTGCACGAAAGCAAGTACCATACAGTATGTTTCAACTAAATTGTCCCCAATACTCAAGGGAAATCTGAAATTACACTCAAGCCTTTGGGGGGGGGGGGGGGTGCCCACAGACACTGTACTGTAATTTCAAAAAGCTAACTGAATTATAATTTTCACACAATTTTCTGTGAGCACGCCATTCCTTTTAACATCATGACTGTCCATATTGAGCTGGTTTGCGAGTGCAGAATAATTGGAATACTGTATGAAACTAAACTCATTAAGATTTCTCCATTTGTAGAGGACAAAAATATTCAACTTGACATGTTGGGCGAATGGCAGAGGGGGAAGAGGATTTAATTACATTCTTGTAATTTTAAATGAGTTACACTTTATGTTGGTTGGACATCATGATGCAGGGAGAACACTGGAGCTGGCAAACGCATGGGATGAATCTTTCAGCAGCAGTGATAGGTTTGGGGTGTAAGTTTAAAATAGACACTTTCAGTTGTGTCTATATATTGCACCTCAAAAGTACACATTCAACCCATCATAAAGACGTAATCAGAGGCTAGGGTACAAAGTTTTTGCATCATAATGATTTCTTATCCACAACTTGATGGCAAACAAGCAGGCAGAGCATAATGTCCACAGTGGGTTAAAGGAGGGTTACCAAATAGGACATTGTCAGCATATATCTAAAAGTTAACAAGCCAGACACCACTATTACCATTGCGAAGTATGTCCTGTTTCACCAGCAGGACAGATCCAGCAGAAGTGATGGCACAGTAAAATACACTGGGGGTTGCCCTGGGAATCCTCAGCATCGACTCTGGATCCCATGAAGTCCTCATAGCTTCAGGTTAAACATGGGCAAGGAAACCTCCCGATTACCACGTACCGGCCACCATCAGCCGATTAATCAGTACTCCTCCATGTTGAACATCACTTGGAGGAAGTGGAGAGTGGCAAGAGCGCAGAATATGCGCTGGGTGGTGGAATTCAAAGTCCATCACCAAGAGTGGTTCAGTAGTACCACCACAGACCAAGCTGGCCAGGTCCTAAAGGAGACAGCCGCTAGATTGGGACTGCAGCAAGTGGTGAGGGAACCATGAGGGAAAATCATTGATCTCATCCTCACCAATCTACCTGCTGCTGATGCATCTGTCCATGACATCGGTAGAAGTGAACACCATACCACCACAGCCCTTGTAGAGACAAAGTCCCGTCTTCACATTGAGGATACCCTCCATCGTGTGGTGTGGCATTATCCCAATCTAAATGAAGAGACTTCAAACCGATCTTGCAACTCAAGGCTTAACATCAATGAGGCACTGTGAGCCATAAGCAGAATTGTATTCAACCACAATCTGCAATCTCATGGCCCGGCATATCCCCTAGTCTACCATTATCACCAAGCCAGGGGATCAATCCTGGTTCAATTAAGAGGGCAGGAGAGCATGACAGGAGCACCGTCAGGCATACCGAAAAATTAGGTGTCAACCTGGGGAGGCTACAACACAGGACTACAAGTGTGCCAAACAGCATAAGCAACAAGTAATAGAAGAGCTAAGTGGTTCCACAACAAATGCATCAGATCCAAGCTCTGCAGTCCCGCCACAACTAGCCGTGAATGGTGGTGGACTATTAAACAGCTCACTAGAGGTGGCTCCACAAATACCCCCATCCTCAATGGAGGAGGAGCCCAGCACATATGTACAAAAGACAACGCTGAGGCATGCGCAACAATCTGCAGTCAGAAATGCCAAGTGGATAGGGAACTGGTTGGCAGACAAGAAGCAGACGGTGGGAATAAATGGGTCCTTTCCAGAGTGGCAGGCAGTGACTAGTGAGAGGTGCTCCACCCAGCGGTCGACGGAGCAGTTGATGCAGTTCATACAATAGGGCTTCGCCAAGCAGAAACAGGAATGCTTGGACCCGATTAGGGAATCGATTGCTCGGCTGGAACACAGACTGGATGCTCAATATCGGGTGACCCAGAAAGTGGAGAAGACACTGACTGAGCAGTAGGAACACCAAACAGCAATGGAGGTGGAGGTGGGGATGCGGAGACACCAGCAGAAAAGGCTCCAGTGAAGGTGGAGGATCTAGAGAATAGGTCCCGCCAGCAGAACTTGAGGATCACTGGCCTCCCGGAGAGGTCCGAAGGAGCGATTGCAGGGGTATATATAGCAGGCATGTTTGAGAAGCTAATGGGGGACGGGACATTCACCCGACCCTTGATGGTGGGCAGGGCTCAGAGAGCCCGAGGGCGATGGTGGTGAGATTCCACGGGTACCTGGACAAGGAGCATATTTTACAGTGGGCCAGGCAGACACAGAGCTGTAAGTGTGGGGAAACAGTATCCTGAGTATCTACCAAGACCTCAACGCGGACATAGCCAGGAGGAGAGCAGGATTCAACCAAATAAAGTCGACCCTTTTCAATAAGAAGGTGAAGTTTGGACTGCTGTATCCGACCCGTCTTTGGGTCACTTATGAGGAGCAACATTTCTACTTTGAGTCGCCAGAGGAAGCGATCGACTTCGCCAGAAGAACGGGTTAGCAGCGGACTGAGGTAATTGAACTTTGCTGCAGCGTTCACGGTACAAATGTTTTTGGACTATATCTGTAATGCCTTCTGTATTGAGCCTGGGGCTGCGCACATATTTGTGCAAGTTAAAGTTTGCATTTGTTCTGGTGGGAGATGGAGGTGTGAATTTTTGATTGTTTCCTTTTGCATGTATGTGTCCGAGCGGGGAAGGGGTGGGGAACAATAGGTGGGAAAATGTCTGGCGCCATGGGCGGGGGCTACCAAACTAGCTGGGCGGGCTGGCTCACGGAAGCGCAGTGGGGAGTGAGCAGTTGTTATGCTTGTTGAAGGGGGATATTTGTATAGTGCTGTTATTGGGGGTGGGGACTACTCTGCTGACCGGGGAGGAACTTTTGCTGGGGGACAAAAGGGAGGTCAGGGACGGAGGCTGCCTGGGGGCAGGCCTGCGGATGTGCAGGCTGGCCCAAGAAAGGTGATGGTTGATCGGCGGAGGTGGGGGGGCAGGGGCGAGAAGCCCCTAACCAGGCTGATCACATGGAACGCAAGAGGGCTAAATGGGCCGGTTAAAGAGGGCATGCATTGGAGGGGATTGAAGGCGGACGTGGCAATGTTACAGGAGACGCATCTTAGGGTAACCAATTAGATTAGATTAAGGAAGGGATGGGTCAGACAGATATTTGACTCGGGGCTGGACTCTAAGACTAAAGGGGTTGCGATCCTGATTAATGAGCGAGTGTCATTCGAGGCGGAAAGAGTAGTTGAGGATGTGGGAGGCCATTACATCATAGTTAGTGGTAAGCTGGAAGGGCTGCCGGTGATACTCGTGAATGTGTACGCACCAAATTGGGATAATGTGGCGTTCATAACGAGGATGTTGGGGAAGATCCCCGATCTGGATTCACATAAGTTGGTCATGGGGGGGGGGGGGGGGGGGGCGGCGGGGGGGGGGGGGACCTTCAACATAGTCATTGACCCAAGGCTAGACTGGTCAAGCTCAAGGACAGGCAGAGTGCCAGCAATGGCAAAGGAGCTGAAGGGGATTATGGAGCAGATGGGGAGTGTGGACCCACGGAGGTTTGGGCGGCCGAGAGTGAAGGAGTTTTCCTTTTACTCACACGTGCATAGAGTGTACTCTCAGATCGACTTTTTCATCTTGAACAGAGCTTTACCGACAGGGGTAGTGGACACCGAGTATTCAACATTCACGGTCTCGGATCATGCCCCCCATTGGGTGGACCTACAGGTGAGCAAGGAGGGTGGCCAATGACCGCATTTGAGATTGGATGTCGGACTGTTAGCGGTTGAGGTGGTGTGCGGGCGGGCGAGGAAATGTATCCAGAACTATCTGGAAGTTAATGATACGGGGGAAGTCTCAGCTGCAATGGTCTGTGAGGCGCTGAAGGCGGTGGTCAGATGGGAGCTGATCTTGATATGGGTCCACAGGGAGAAGATAGACAGAGCAGAGACAGACCGACTGATAAGGGAAATACTTCAGGGGAACAGGAGATATGCAGAGACCCCAGAGGCAGGGCTTTTAAGGGAACGACGGAGGCTACAGGCGGAGTTTGGTTTGTTAACTAAAGGGAAGGCGGTGGAGCAGCTGAGGAAGGCGATATATGAATACGGAGAGAAGGCCAGCAGAATGCTTGCGCAGCAGCTCAGAAGGAGGGAGGCGGGCAGCACAGTGGTTAGCATTGCTGCCTCATGGCACAGAGGTCCCAGGTTCGATCCCGGCTCAGGGTCACTGCCCCTGTGGAGTTTGTACATTCTCCCCGTGTTTGCGTGGGTTTCGCCCCCACAACCCAAAGATGTGCAGTGTGAATTGGCCATGCTAAATTGCCCCTTAATTGGAAGAAATGAATTGGGTATTTTAAATTTATCAAAATCAAAAAAGAAAAGAGGGAGTCAGCCAGGGAGATTGGGAAAGTAAGGGACAGAGAGGGGACCCTGGTCGGAGATTCAGCGGGGGTTAATAGGGCGTTCAAGGAGTTTTACAGCAGGCTGCATGAGCCGGAACCCCAGCTCGGCCAGAGGGGATGAGGCAATTCTTAGGCGGGCTGAGGTTCCCGAAGGTGGACGAAGGGTTGGTAGAAGGGCTGGGGGCCCTGATCGGGATGAAAGAAATAGCAGAAAGGCTGAAGGCCTTGCAGTTGGGTAAAGCCCCAGGTCCGGACGGGTACCCAGTGGAGTTTTATAAAAGTTCTCTGGGATGCTGAGGTCGCTGCTGATGAGGACATTTAATGAGGCAAGAGAGCGAGGGGCGCTTCCCCCGATGATGTCACAGGCCACGATCTCACCGATCTCCTAATTAAATGTAGACGCCAAATTGTTGGCCAAAATCTTGTCCTCTAGGATCGAAGACTGCGTTCTGGACATGATTGAGGAGGACCAGACGGGATGTGTTAAGGGCAGGCAGTTGGCGGCCAACGTTAGAAGGCTGCTGAATGTGATCATGATGCCCCCAGAGAGTAGGGACATAGAGGTAGTGGTCACAATGGACGCAGAGAAGGCATTTGATCGGGGCAGGCTGGCGCTGCCGAACTTTAGTAATTATTACTGGGCGGCAAATATAGCCATGATTAGGAAGTGGATGGTGGTTGGGGGAGGGGGGTGGGGTGGATGGAGGAAACTGTGGGAGCAGAGGGAGCATCGGTCAGGTCTACAATCTGTAATAATCATCAGGTTGCCCCGGAGAGGCTGGATGGAGGGTTTCAGAGATGGCAAAGAGCAGGGACTGAGAGGATGGGAGATCTGTTTATAGAGGGGAGCTTTCTCAGCCTGAGGGATTTGGAGGAGGAATTTGAATTGACGGGTGGGAATGAGTTGAGGTACCTGCAGGCGCGAGATTTCCTACGCAGGAAGGTCTCACCCTTCCCACTCTTACCATCGAGGGGATACAGGACAGGATAGTTTCCAGAATATGGGTGGCAGGAGGGAGGGTTTCGGACATTTATAAAGAACTCATGGGGTCAGAGGAAACGCAGGCCGAGGAGCTGAAACACAAATGGGAAGAGGAGTTAGGAGGAGAGATAGAGGATGGTCTTTGGGCGGATGCATTTAGAGTCAACACGTCCACAACATGTGCCAGGCTCAGTCTGATACAGTTTAAAGTTGTGCACCGGGCTCACATGCCAGTGGCCCAGATGAGCAGGTTCTGTGGGGTAGAAGACAAGTGCGCAAGGTGCGGGAGGACCAGCGAACCATGCTCATATGTTCTGAGCATGCCCGAAGCTTAGGAGATTCTGGCAGGGGTTTGCTGATATCATGCGCAAGGTGTTAAAAACAAGGATGGCACCGAGTCCAGAGGTGGCGATTTTCAGAGTGTCAGAAGATCCAGGAATCCAGGAGGAGAGGCAGACGTTCTGGCCTTTGCCTCCCTGGTAGCCCGGAGACGGATACTATTAGCTTGGAGGGACTCAAAAGCCCCCGAAGTCAGAGACCTGGCTAGCTTTCTCTGTCTGGAGAAAATCAAGTTCGCCCTGAGGGGATCAAAGTCAGGGTTCGTCCAGAGGTGGCAGCCGTTCGACGACTTCTTTGGGGAAAATTAACCGTTAGCAGAGGGGGAGGGGGGGTTAGTTTAGTGTTTAAAAAAGGTGGGACCTGTGAGGGCGGAAGACGGCCTTTGCACTATATTTATATTTGTAATGTGGAGATGCCGCCGTTGGACTGGGGTGAGCACAGTACGAAGTCTTACAACACCAGGTTAAAGTCCAACAGGTTTGTTTCGATGTCACTAGCTTTCGGAGCGCGGCTCCTTCCTCATTTGTATGCACACTGTTTCTTCTGTTATTATTATAAAATCATAAATACCTCAATAAAATGTTTATTTTTTAAAAACTGCCTCGTACATCTCCTCTGAACTTTGCCCCACAGACCTTAAATCTATGCCCCCTGGTGACTGACCCTTCCACGCTGGGAAAGTGTGTCTGCCCATCCACTCTATCCATGCCCCTCATAATCTTGTAGACCTCTAACAGGTCACACCTCACCCTCCATCGTTCTAATGAAAACAGTCCAAGTCTATTCAGCCTTGCCGCATAGCTAACACCCTCCAGACCAGACAACATCCTGGTAAACGTCCTCTGCATCCTCTCTAAAGCCTCTACATCCTTCTGGTACTGTGGCAACTAGAATTGTGCACAAAATTCCAAGTGCGGCCTCACCAAGGTCTATACAACTGTAGCATGACTCGCAAGTTTTTATACTCAATGCTCCATGAATGATTTGGATGAAGGAATTGCATGCAATATCTCCAAATTTGCAGATGACACTAAGCTGGGTGGCAGTATGTGCTGTGAGGAGAATGCAAAGAGGATACAGGGTGACTTGGAGAGGCTGGCTGAGTCGGCAAATGCAATATAATGTGGGTAATGTGAGGTTATCCACTTGTGGCAAAAACAAAATTTAGGAACAGGGAAGTGCAACGAGACCTGGGTGTCATGGTGGAATACTCACTGAAGGTTGGCATACGGGTACAGCAGGCAGTGAGGAAAGTTAATGGCTTGCTGGCCTTCATAGTGAGAAGATTTGAGTATAGGAGTAGGAATGTCTTGCTGAAGTTATACAGGGTCTTGGTGAGGCCACACCTTGAGTATTGTGCGCAGTTTTGGTCTCCTAGTTTGAGGAAAGATATTATTCCTTTGGAGGGTGTCCAGCGAAGGCTCACCAGACCAACTCTCAGGATGGCAGGACTGACATATTAAGAAAGACTGGATAAACAGGGCTTGCACTCACTGGTGTTTAGAAAAATGAGAGGGGATGTACATATAAGAAACATCTAAAATCCTGATGGGACTTGACAGGCTAGAAGTGGAAGAATGTTCCTGATGTTGGGGGATGTCCAGAACTAGGGGGTCACAGTCTAAGAAGGGGTAAGCTGTTCAGGACTGAGATGAAGAACTTCTTCTGAGTTGTGAACTTGTGGAATTCTTTACCACAGAAAGCTGTTGGGGCCAGTTCATTTAATATATTCAAGAGGGAGCTGGATGTGACCCTTGCGGACAAGGGGTATGGAGAGAAAGGAGTGGGATACTGAATTTGCATGGATCAGCTATGATCATATTGAATGATGGTGCAGGCTCGAAGGGCCAAAAGTCCTGCTCCTGCACCTATTTTCTATGTTAATTTTATCAAAAGGAATGCTCGTGATAAGACTAATTATTAATTTAGGATGCGACGATTAATTTGAATATAAGTTGCAGATTTTAGTTGCAAAAATATTCTTAAGTTTACACAGTAAACTCAATCGGTAAACTAAAAAAAAACCAATCCCATCTGCACAATCCCCCACGCTCAAAACAGCCCCCCCCCCCCCCCCCCCCCCATCAGCCAAGTGACCAATTCCGTGAAATACAATATAAATGGTTGCCATCTCCTGTAGAACCCTTCAATTGACCCCCTCACATAAGAACATAAGAACTAGGAGCAGGAGTAGGCCATCTGGCCCCTCGAGCCTGCTCCACCATTCAATGAGATCATGGCTGATCTTTTGTGGACTCAGCTCCACTTTCCGGCCCGAACACCATAACCCTTAATCCCTTTATTCTTCAAAAAACTATCTTTATCTTAAAAACTCACAGTATTTGACCTTCTTGGTGTGTGAAAATTCCATCAATTCCCCTAGCCACTCCGAGGCACTAGGTGGCATCGTCTGCCTCCAACTCAACAGGACTTGCCTCCGGGCAACCAGAGGCGAAGGCAAGGACATCTGCCCCACACCTGTCCCAGCAAGTCCAAAACCCCAAATATAGCCACTAAAGGACAGGGCTCCAGCTCAAATGTTCAGGATCACCAACATGGTGCAAGGCCCAAAGCCCCACAAGCTTGGGACAGGACCAGAGCATGTACGCACGATTAGCTGGCCTCCTTGAACAGCACTAGCACCCATCAGCAACCCCCCACAAATAAATAACTCATTCTGGATTTAGTAAGGTGCACCCTAAACACTACCTCGAGCTGGATCAGGCTCGGCCTCGCTCAAGATGACGTGGCATTCACCCTGCAAAGGACTTCACTATACACCAGCGCCTCCAAAATAGGCCCAGCTCCTACTCCCATTTGGCCTTCACCAACACCAGATCCTCCCTCCAAAGTCCATCCATATATACCAGACGTACTACCCACCAACACAGAACAGGAAAGAATCATTGCTAGCAAGGATGACAGGACCACCGGGCATGTCAGAAACATCCACCTAACAAAATTGCATACCTGGAGGTAACTAAACTAGTCCAAAATTGTCCTTCAATTCTTCCAGGCTGGTAAACCAACCCCGACGCACTAGGCTGGTATAATTCAATTTACGGAGCCATGCCCGATCACGAGCCACCTGAATCACCAGATACCTAAAGTTCACCCCAGCCAGGCAGAAAGATAGTCACGCACCCCACCCAAGTGTTGACCAAAAAAATACTCGCTCTTCTCTAAATTTTGCTTGTATCCAGAGAAAGAGCCAAAGCTCTTCAGCACACTCTGTTTCCCATAACTGGCCCCGGGTCCCTCAAATATAGCAGATCACCCGCATTCAAGGAAACAGTGTTCCACACCATCCTTAACTCTCCCTCTCTACTTGTTTGAGGCTCTCAGGACAATAGTCAGTGGCTCAATCGTTAACGCAAACAGAAGGGGAGACTATCAGACACCCCTGCCTCGCGCCCCCCCCCCCCCAAAATCGGGCTTTTTCAAACTGTGGTTCGTAACCCACAGACCGGTCGCAGACCAGTGCCCCAGAGCGATCAGTCGCAGTGCTTCCGATCATGGGAGATGCGACCAACGGCCCCCACCGGCTTCAAGAACGCTGGCCATGGCTTCCACTATTCAGAGCAGCATGGCTCTGAATAGTGGGGGTGAGGAGTTTACATGGACACCCCCAACCACGCCCCCCGAGCCAGCCCCTCCCCTTCCTAGGGCAACACGGCCAGAATTTTATAAGGCTGGTCACACTGCTGTATTTTTGGAAAATGGATTCTGGCGTAGAGGTCAACCTCAATCAATCCATTTATATAGGTGACTAATGCCACAGAAACAGGAAATGCCCTCTTCCGGTGGCCTGTTAAATAGAGTTATTTAAACATATAGGGCAACACAAAATGGGCACTGCCAACAGGATTCGCTGGAGAGTGAAGAGCTTGAACCAACTGACTTTCCACTCTATTCAAAAGTTTAGGTAAATTTTAACATTCATATTGCTCCTTCAGATGGAAATAGCTTATTCAACTCAGATGAAGGTCAAGTTTGGGACCTTCCAGGTCTGTATGACTAATTCTTCCCATATCTTGAGCCAGCTGAGCCATTAAAGAGATGGAATTCCGACTTGGAGGTATTATTTTTCAGTCATCCACATCGCCTACCTAACCTTTTTAAGATTTGAAAGCAGCTGACAATGGTCTTTGACTGAGAATACTCAAATGCTATTTTGAAAGAAAGATTTGTAGGCCACGTATGGCTACATTTCCTGACTTAATCAGAGGATAACACCATTCCAGTACTGCATATATTTCCTTGTAAAATTTCACTCACTGCTCATATTTAGATGGGTAGAGTAGTGTCACTGCTAAAAATAGCAATTTCTGGAAAAATTCATCAATTGAAGGGGCATGAATAGAGCTGAGCACTCACTTTTGAGGTAGCTCTATCTACATTTTACAGTAGAACTCCCAACTATTATGACTTGGCATTTGAATTCAAGGAATACTAATACAATTTAATCTACCAGGTGCACAAGAAGCAGGATTACCAGCTACCTCACCAACCACACACTGGCTAGTTCAAACCAGTGCGAGAGCCAAATTGAGCCTCAGATGACGTAAAACTTGGTCAAAGAGGTAGCTTTTAAGAAATACCTTAAACGGAGGAGTGTATGGTACTGAAGAGGAGAGAGAGAGAATTCAAGAGCTTAGAGCTAATAAGTCAATGGTGGAACAATTTGCTTAAAATGCCAGAACTGGAAGTTTGCAAAGATCTCTCAATTGTGGGGCTCGAAGAGATTACAGATAGAGGGATGAAGTCAGAAGGATTTGAAAACTAGGATAAAAATGTTAAAATTACGACATTTTCAGACTGAGCCAGTGTAGGTCAGCAAGCACAATGATGGTGGGTGAACAAGTCTTGGCACAAGGTGAGACAGCCACCATGGCTGAGCACGAGTTTACGTAGAGTGAAAGATGAGCGGCTGGCAAGAGAGCATTGGAATAGCTAGTTGGGTGGGAGCCAGGCAATGTTATGGAGATTGCAGTAGATAGTCCAAGGTATTTGATACATGGTCAGAAACTCAACTCAGGGTCAAGCACCAACCCGGGGTGTGTGAAAAACAACCCTTCTGACATGGGGGGGGGGTTGGAATTATGGGCACAAAGGTGTGTGTGGGGGGGCAATCGCTGAACATACTGAACAAATACTTTGTACCTGTCTTTATAAAGCAATATAGTGCCACAGTCGTAGTGAAAGCAAAGGTATCTGAGGCACTGAATGGGTCCTAAAATGACTAAAAGCAGGCAATGTGGGTGGACCTAAAAGTTAAAAATTAGATGTATTCAAAACTACTGAGGGTGAAAATTTCAGCCACAATTTTACAAACCTCCTGAGATATGAGCCAGGGTCGATTCCAGGCTTAGGTCACTCTCTGTGTGCAGTCTGCACCTTCTCACTGTGTCTGTATGGGTTTCCTCCCACAAGTCCCAAATGACGCGGTTAGGTGAATTGGACATTCTGAATTCTCAGTGTACCCGAACAGGGGCCAGAATGTGGGGACTGGGGGCTTTTCACAGTAACTTCTTTGCAGTGTTAATGTAGGCCTACTTGTTATTATAATAAAGGATGTTTACTGAGGAATAGAAGTACTAATGTTACACCCTTGTGCAAAAAAGGGTGCAAGCAGCCCAGCCCAGTTTAAACCGTCACTGTTGGTAAAGTATTTAGAAAGAATAATTAGGAATAAAATGAATGGCCACAGGTTAATGTAAATTAAGGAAAGCCAGGTGTGGGAGGCAAATCGTGATTATCGAACTTGATTGACATTTTTTGATGAGGTAGCAAAGAGGGTTTAAATGGTAAGACCGTTGTGGTGCAAAACGCATTTAATAAAGTGTAGCACAACAGACTTGACAGCAAAGTTAGAGTTCTTGGAATAATGGGGACAAAAGCAACATTGTTACAAAATTGGCTCAGCAACAGGCAACAGTAACTGGTAGTTTTTCAGACAGGGGGGGGGGTTATAATGGGGTTGATGTTAGGACATCTGCTCTTCTAACCTAGATTTTGGAATACATGGCACAATCTCAATTTTCAGATGACAAAATTATTTGTACTCAAAACATTGAAAGTCATAGGGCAGGTTGAGAGAGCAGTCAATAAGGTCTACTGATCCTGGAATTCAAAAATAGATGTCAAATACAAAAGGAAGCTATGGTAAGCTTTAGATAGGCCTCAACTGTATTAGGGCCAATTCCAGGCTCCAAATTTCAGGAAGAATGAGAAATGTTACGAACCCCAGACGTAATAAATTGCATTTGTGTTCGGAATAAGGTCTTGCTCCAAGTTTAATTTACATACTTCGTAGGTTAAAAGGGAGAAACCTGGATCTAGTTTCAATTTAGAGTGGAGACAGGTCTGGATCTGTTGGTATACCTGCATTTTGAATGAGGTTTTACGACCCCTGAAGGGAAGTTAAAAGAAACACAAGGCAGAAAAAACTGCTGTCTAGAATGGTACAGTAGGAAAAAAGTGAGGTAACAGACAGGGCATGAAAAGGGAAAAAGAGCTAGTACCAAACTAAAGAAGGTTACAGGGAGGGTCAGGTAAGCCAAGGTGACAACTTGGTCAAGGAACAAGGGATCGGGAGCAGATCCTGCTCAATGAATCTTAAACCTAGGACAAAGGGCAGCAGACACATGGGTGGTTCTCCTCCAAGCCACTCACCATGCTGTCTCGGAAATATATCATCATTCCTTCATTGTCACGGAGTCAAAATTCTGGGACTCCTTCCCCAACAACGCTATGGGTGTACCCACCACAGACTACAAAGGTTCAAGAATGGACATCACCACCACCTTCTCAAGGTGAGAATGGGTAATAAATGCTGGCCTAGCCAGAAAAGCCCAAGTCCCTTGACTAACTAAAAAAATAGTTCCAGGGATGAAGAACTTCAAACTATGGACAGTTTGGAGAAGCTGAGGCTGTTCTCACTGGAACGAGTTGGAGATTTGAGGTATTCAAAATATTGAAGGATCTGGAAAGTCGATAATGTGAAAAAGAAAATTCCCATTAACGCTCAAGAAGCAACCAGAGGTTGCCAATTTAAGGTGATAAACAGAAGAACCAACGGCAACATGTAGAAAATCTCTTATGCGGCCAGTGGTAAGGGTCTGGAATGCACTGCCTGAGAGCCAGCACAGTCATGACAGCCAAATGGCCGCCTTCTATGCTGGTAACCATCCCATGAATTCTAGCCTCCTTGCATGCATAATTTCCGATGGCCACCATCCTTCTGACTAGATGTTGAGCCCTAGAATTCCCCAACTAGAGAATATGTTTGACAAGGTGTCACATCAAGTGTTACTAAACAGAATAGGAGCTCATGGTGTAGGGAGAAACAGATTGCTCATGGACAGGGATCAGCACTCGACCTCTTCTTGACAATTGATATAAATTGATGATGGGGCCGAACGAATGATTGCTAAATTTCATGGCGAGACAAATATATGTAGGAAGGTAAATTGAGAGGCGGACATAGAGTCTACAAAGGGATTTTGACAAGAGTGGGTAAAGAATTTGCAGATGGAATTTGTGGGAAAATGTGAACTCATCAATTTTGGCAGGAAGAACAGAAAAGCAGCATATTCTTTAAATGAAGATTGCAAGGGGGCAGGGGAGATCTGAATTTCCCATTCCAGGAATCACAAAGCCAGTAAAGCAAATGATTCGGAAGGGAAATGGAATGTTGTCAGTTATTGCAAGGGGAATGGAGTGTAAAAGTAGGAAAGTTACACTGCAATTGTATAAGGCATTGATTAGTGAGACCACGCCTGGACAGTTTTGATCTCCTTATTTGAAAAAGGGCATAATAGCATTAACAGTTCGTAAAAGGTTCACAACTGATTCCTGTGACAAAAGGGTTTATCTTGGTGGACAGGTTGGGTTGGCATCCATTAGAATTTAGAAAAATGAGATGTAATCTTATTGAAACATAAGCTTATCAGGGAACTGAGGAATTGTCCCCTTGTGGGAGGATGAGAACTAGAGCACAGTTTAAAACTAAGGGACCCCCCCCCCCCCCCCAATTCAAGACTAGATTTTTTTCTCCCTCAATAAGTTCATTAGTCCACCCCTGGCTTACTGTCTATGTGGAGTTTGCACATTTCCCCCGTGTTTCACCCCACAACCCAAAGATGCGCAGGATAGGTGGATTGGCCACTCTTTTGAGGTCCACCAACAAAATAGAAGGAAACAAACCTCAGGACAAAGCACAAAAGGGCTGCTCCTGTTAAAGGCACTGCCCGAACATAACAAAGATCAATGGCAACATAAAAAACATCAAATAAGAGTGCAATTAAGAGAGTCAATAAAGCACCCCAACCCGTGCGGTACTACACTACATTGTGCCTTAACTGGTAAAAATTATAATTGGGTACTCTTAAAAAAAAAAAAATCTTAAAAATAAGTTCATTAGTCCGTGGTATTCTCACCAGAGAAGGTAGAGTCATTGAATATTTTTAATGCTGAGATAGGCACGGTTCTTAATTGACAAGTTAAAGGGTTTATGGGGAAGAGAGGAAAGTGGGCTGAAGGCCATAATCAGATCAGCCATGACCTTACAAAATGGCAAGTAGGCTCAAAGGCCTAAACCCCTACTCTTAAATTGTACTCTTAACTTGTGACCAAAACTCGCTCAAACTGTCCTGTGCAGCTGAATGTCAAATTTTCTTTGATAATGCTCCCTTGAGGGACTTTGGGAGACTTTTTAAAAGGTCAAGGGTCCATAAAACTGCAAGTTGTTGTTATAATAAGACACTACACTCAGCAGTGCTAACATCAACTATTTTCAGTTTAGCATGTAACTTCAAAATTTTTATAATTATTTATTTATTAATTAATATGGTGCCACAGGCATACAGATTACATTAGAGACTCTTCAGAGTTCATGTTGATTTCTCACTGTTTAGTAGGTAAACATACACAGACCATGAATGTATCAAGTTCAGTCCCTACCCTCGGATTTAACGAAACACAGGTAAGATGGCCATATTACAATTGGCCTCAACACCTCTGGATAGTGGAGGGGGGAAATAAATCCTGGACATGAAAATACCAGGCAAAGAAATCAACAAACTCAGTTGCATATGCTGATGATTTCAAAATCTAAAACTGCACAGGATCATGTGAAGAATGTTGCTATTTTGTGCAGAATCATACCTCCCCATAAAACACCGCATTTATTTTCTCCCATGTCAGCTTTCCTTACCATTAAGCTGATCTCCTGAAGTTGTCATGAGAAACACTGCATTCTGGAATGTATTGAATTGTATTGACTGCAATAGGGACATTGCTTCATATCCTCCTGCAAGCCAATTCAATCATCCAATGGTCAGAAGACATGACAATGCCATTGTGTACTGCCCTCATGCACATGCGATCAGTGGTGCTGCTGGTCATGTACAGGACTCCTGATTAAGCCTCCACTCAGGTTAAAGACACAAGATCGTATGTTTGTTCTCAATACAAGGACACACTGAGAACTGATTTTCCTTCTACAGGAAAAACAAATATTTCAGAAATGAATGCTATTTGATAAATACAAACGGCTGCAAGACCTCATTAAAAAAGGGCTCTTGCATTACATGACAGAAATTAACAGTTAAAACAGCTTGCATAAGCTCCCACAGCCAACAAACATAGGTAGTACGGACACTGATGACATAAACAAATCTTCAAAAAAACAAGAAGGGAGTTAAACTAATTGCGTTGTTAAACATGTGTTCCACTAATGGATCTCTTTTGTTGAAGATGATTGCTTTTGTGTCATTTCAAGATTTTTGCCTGATCAAATGGTCAATGAAGATTCAAACAGTAGACAGGAATGACAAATAAAAGGTTACCACAGAAAGCTTATGGTTCCTTAACAAAAACACAACATATTCCACATGGTGTTTGTATGCAAAATGTACTCGGGAATTTAGTACAGAAAATGTAAACTACTTCAAATGGGCAATAATACTGCCAGGACTTCTTCAACAATTCAGGGCATATTGTTGAAACACCAGCTCAGTTGACACTACTAAACAGCAACCAGTAACACAAAAATAACAGTCAGTTGCTGACTGTAATTTTCAGTAAATATTTAATAACTGCATAAATAGCTGTTGCAATATTAGTTTGTTCTTTACTTTAAAAAAACCTCATAAGTACAAGTAGCATGGTTGAAGTTTGTCACTTACACATGGAATCACATTTAAAATACACAAATGGTTTTGTGATTCCTGCTATTAGGTCGCTGACATTTGCCCCGAACACAAGTGAACTTGCTCTTAACTATAAATCAAATGCATAGATACTGCACCATTCTCCTGACACACATGCCAACAAGACACAGGACATTCATACACCCATGGGTCAGAGGGCACTCAAGATCAGCACAAAATTGGAGTGCAACTGCACACATCCAATAAAACCCCATATAGCAAATGGCAGCATTCACAATAACGTGGCTCAGTGGATACAGCTTCACACACAGCCAATGCCATAAAAGCACACTCCCCTCCGCGAGAACACCTGACCCCCCCCCCCCCTCCTCCTCCCAAACAAACTGAGTTGGGGAGATTTCCCCCTCCTCCCCCACCAGGGACACACCACCCCCCCACACCAGGGGTGCACCCTCCCCCACCAGGGGTATAGCAATCCCCCCCTCGCCCACCAGGGGCACGACCCCCTCGCCCACCAGGTAACCACTACCCCCCCTCGCCCACCAGGTAACCACTACCCCCCCCCCTCGCCCACCAGGGGCACACCCCCCTCGCCCACCAGGGGCACCCCCCTCGCCCACCAGGGGCACCCCCCTCGCCCACCAGGGGCACCCCCCCTCGCCCACCAGGGGCACCCCCCCTCGCCCACCAGGGGCACCCCCCCCTCGCCCACCAGGGGCACCCCCCCTCGCCCACCAGGGGCACCCCCCCCCCTCGCCCACCAGGGGCACCCCCCCTCGCCCACCAGGGGCACCCCCCCTCGCCCACCAGGGGCACCCCCCCTCGCCCACCAGGGGCACCCCCCCCTCGCCCACCAGGGGCACCCCCCCTCGCCCACCAGGGGCACCCCCCCTCGCCCACCAGGGGCACCCCCCCTCGCCCACCAGGGGCACCCCCCCTCGCCCACCAGGTAACCACCACCACCCCTCGCCCACCAGGGGCACCACCCCTCGCCCACCAGGTAACCACTACTCCCCTCGCCCAGCAGGTAACCCCCCCCCCCCACGCCCACCAGGTAACCACCACCCCCTCGCCCACCAGGGGCACACCACCACCTCTTTCCCCGAAGACTAATTTTTAAAACGCCAACCACCTGCAACACATCTTTCTCTCTTCTCCCCTATCATCATTAATCACCCATGTCCGCAACTCACCAGGTCCGGGAGTCCAAGGCAGGCCCGAGGTCGTCAGGAACACCGGAGGGGCGGGAAACAGGTGAAGAAGCAGAAAGAACCTCCAATCCCGGGTACCGAGGATTGTAGGTGTAGGTTGGGGTGGGCAGGTGAAGAAATGGGGCGGGGGGGAAGGAGTGGAGTCGGTCGGCGGGAACAATAGTCGGCGTCCCGTCGGGTCAACGCGGGCCCAACCGAGGGAGACCTGAGGAGAGGGGTGGGTGGGAAGGGAGGGAGGGGAAGGGAGGGAGGAGGGGAAGGGGGAGGGAGGGAAGGGGGGGGGTTGAGGGTGAATAGGAAAGGTTTAGTGAGGGGGGAGGGGGAAAGCCGTTACCCGACTGCCCACCAGCTGCTACTGCTGCTGTCGCCTCTCAGACTGAGCGCCAGACGCACTACCCGCCGCACAGTACTGGCAGCGCGAGACCAACCGCCGCCGCCGCCCCGCCCTCGACCAATCAGCGGCGTCCGAGCCGCACCCGTCCCCACCAATCAGCGCCACTGTGCCCCGCCCGCCACCAATCGCCGCCGCCATGGTTGCCTTCCTCCAATCAACAGCCGCGGTGCCACCTCACTACCCCGCCAAGCAGCACCCACCACAGTCCAAACAGCGGCCGCCCTCTCCTAGCCACCACCAATCAACGCCGCCTTCCCATTTTCAGCCAATCGACGGCGGGCGAGCCGTTCTGGATTGACCAATCAACGCCGCCGTTTCCCGTGTCCGCCATTCAGCGTCGCCGCCGCTCGTCCTCAGCCAACCGGCTGCAAAGCACAACCTGCCAATCACAGGTGCGAGTCAGCGGCAACCATGCGCACACCGTCCTCGACCACGCCAATGAAGGCCGCCGGCGTCACACGCACATGATCGCCACATCGGCAGCCAACCAGCCGCGAGCGCAACCACGCGCATCCGCAGGAATGCGGGCAAAGGTAGCAACACAGGGCGTCTGTGAGGGCGGGGACGAGGGCAGTCCACTCGTGGGCGCTGTGAAGTCGGCCCCATGGGCTGAAACCGCAGCTCCCATTGGACAAAGGCGCATCACGGGATCGGGGATCTGCAACAATCGTCTCCCGCCTGGCCATTCTCATCCAATCACGGGACAGGGCTGCCAGGGTCACTGAGTTCACAGAGGGCCAATCACAAAGCGAGGTCACGATGGTGCAATGGTCAGCATTGAGGATTCCTGAGACACATTCTCCAAAAACGACTTTGTTGCTGCTCAATGGCAAAGCAGAGAGGATGCAGAAGAATATAAAGCCCAGGCCCCAGTTTATTGTTTTATTTATTAATGATGAAAGTCGCGTTTTTAAAAACACACTGGGCAACCCGTAATAGGATCTGACAACGACTCAGCTGGTCTGGCAACCTCTATGGAGAAAGAAACAGTTAATGTTTCAGTTATGCCCTCCACTCATTGTTTCCTGGACGGCCACTTACCTCACCACCTTTGGTGATCTTCCCTCCACAGCCTCCCATAGCCTGCAACACATCTCCCCCAACCTCGCACAGTCCGCTTTTGGTTTGATTTGATATATTGTCACATGTACCGAAGTACAGTGAAAAGTAGTTTTTTGTGGCCGAGGGAACGTACACCGTAGACAAAAAAAATAATCAACAGAGAACATTGACAAATGGTACAAATGCTTCTACCTCCTCCCCCAAAATCCACAAACAGGCTGCCCTGGTAGACCTATGGTATCAGCCTGCTCCTACCCCACAGAACTAATTTCTTCCTATCTTGACTCCATCTTCTCTCCCCTTGTCCAGTATCTTCTCACCTACATTCATGATTCATCCGATGATCTACGTCAAACCAACAATTTCCAATTCCCTGGCCCTAACCACCTTCTCTTCACTTTTGATGACTAATCCCTCCATCTTCACCCACGAGGATGGTCTGAGGATTTTCCACTTCCTTGAGCAGAGGCCTGAACATTTCTCGTCCGCCACCACTCTCCTCCGCCTGATGATAGACTGGCCACCTATGTCCCTTATAAGCCCACCGATTCTCACAGCTATCTCGATTACAGCTCCGTTAGGACTCCATACCACTCTCCTAGTTTCTCCATTGCATCTGCTATGATGCCACCTTCAAAAATGGTGCTGCTGACAAGACTGCTTTTTTTCCTTATCAAGGTTTCCCTCCCAGTGTGGTTAACGGGCACTCAACTGGGTTCGATCTATTTCTTGCACCTCTGCCCTCAGCCCTTCCCGTCCCTCCCAGAACCATGAAAGAAGTCCCACTTGTCCTCACTTTTCACTCCACCAGCTTCCGCATTCAAAGGTTCATCCTCCGTCATTTCCTCCAGTTCCCAACATGAAGCAAACACTAATAGATTCTTACCCTCACCACCCATCCGTCAGCATTCCGCAAGGACTTCTCCCTCCCAGACAGCCTGGTCCATCATGCCAAACTCACCACGGCACTTTTCCTTGCAATCGCAGATGGTGTAACACCTGCCCCTTTCCCTCCTCCCTCCTCAACGTTCAAGGTTCTAAACCCACCTTTCATGTTAAATAGTGTTTCACTTGCACTTCCTTCAAAGTGGTCTGTTGTATTCGCTACTTCTAATGCAGTCTCCTCTACACTGGGGAGACGAAAGAGAGACTGGGTGATTACTTTGCAGAACCCCTTCACTCAGTTCACAAGCATGACTTCAACTTTCCTTTCGTTTGCTATTTTAACTCAGCACCTACTCTCATGCCCACATGTCCGTCCTTGGCCTGCTGCAATGCTCAAGTGAAGCCCAGCACAAACTGAGGAGCAACATCTCATTTCCAGTTCGGCATGTTGCAGCCCTCGGGACTCAACTTTGAATTGTTTACATAGAACATACAGTGCAGAAGGAGGCCATTCGGCCCATCGAATCTGCACCGACCCACTTAAGCACTCACTCCCCCCCCCCCCCCCCCCCCCCATCCCAGTAACCCCTCCTAACCTTTTTTGGTCACTAAGGGCAATTTATCATGGCCAATCCACCTAACCCGCACGTCTTTGGACTGTGGGAGGAAACCGGAGCACCCGGAGGAAACCCATGCAGACATGGGGAGAATGTGCAGACTCCGCACAGACAGTGACCCAGCAGGGAATCGGAACCTGGGACCCTGGCGCTGTGAACCCACAGTGCTAATCACTTCTGCTACCGTGCTGCCCAATTGGGCAACTTTAAATTTTAACCTTTCTCCTCCATCTTAAACCCCCCCCCCCTTTCTTCCCATGTCTTTTTTTAAATATTCCACACATATATTGTCACAATGTAAAACACCCCCTCACACCAGGCCATCTGTCTTTTGTTCTTAAAGTTGCTACTTTTTGTTGCAGTTTCTTTTGCTCTAATATTCTCCCTCCTTTAATTTCTGATGAAGGGTCTCTGACTCACAAATGTTGGGCTGGATTCTTCGCCCCGCTGCGCCACATTTCTGCCCCGACCCACTGGCGGCATTCTCCGTTACACCGGCCGGTCAATGGGGTTTCCCATTGTGGGGCAGCCCCACGTCATCGGGAAACCCCGGCGCCGGCAAAACGGAGAATCACGTCGATGGAGAATCCCGCCCGTTCACTCTGTTTCTCTCAGGGTGACTCAGTGGTCAGCACTGCTGCCTCACAGCGCCGAGGACCTGGGTTCGATCTGGCCCCAGGTCACTGTCCTTGTGGAGTTTGCTCCTTGTGGAGTTTCTCCCTATGTCTGCGTGGGTCTCACCCCCACAACCCAAAGATGTGCAGGGTAGGTGGATTAGCCACGCTAAATTGCCCCTTAATTGAAATTTTATTTTTGAAACTCTGTTTCTCTCCTGATTGATGCTGGCAGGTCTGCTATATTTTTCCAGCCAGGTCTGCTATGTTTTTCCAGCATCCTTTGTTTTTTTCAGATTCATGCATCCGCAATAATTTGCTTATTTTAATATTTCAATTGACTGGATGAATGCAGGTCAGAGGCTGGGAATGCTGCGGTGAGTACCTCACCTGCTGATTTGATTTTGATTTGATTTCTTGTCACATGTGCCAAAGTACAGTGAAAAGTATTGTTCTGTGGCCAAGGGAATGTACACAGTACGTACATAGTAGACAAAAAAAGAATAATCGACAAAGAACATTGACAAATGGTACATCGACAAACAGTGATTGTTTACAGTGCGGACGAAGGGGCCCAAAAATGCAAATACATGAGCAAGAGCAGCATAGGGCGTTGTGAATAGTGTTCTTACAGGGAACAGATCAGTGCAAGGGAGAGTTGTTGAGGAGTCCAGTAACTGTGGGGCAGAAGCTGTTCCTATGTCTGGATGTGCGGGTCTTCAGACTTCTGTATCTTCTGCCTGATGGAAGGGGCTGGAAGAAGGCAAAGCCTGGGTGGGATGGGTGTCTGATAATACTGACTCCCCAAAGGCTCTCCATCATCTACAAGACACAAGTCAGGAGTGTGATGGAATATTCTCCATTTGCTCAAACAACACTCAAGATGTTTAAAACAGCAGATCCTTGGGAAAGCTGGCAGTTGCAAGTTTCCCTCCAAACCGCACATGATCCTGATTTGGTAATATATTGCCATTCCTTTACTGCTGCTCAGTCAAAAGCTTGGAACAGCACTGTGTGTGTTCCTACGCCACATGGACTGCAACAACTCAAGTAGGTGACTCATCACCACATTTTCAAGGGCAATTAAGGTTGACCCATTCTTAAGCCTTCGGTATAACTGAAGGATCGCTACATACTTCAATAAATGACTGAGACTTTGCGTGGAATTTTACGACAAAACCTGAAGAAAGACTAGCAAACATGACGAAGAGTCATTCAGACTCGAAACATTAGCTCTGCCCTCCACACATGCTGTCAGACCTGCTGAGATTGTCTGGTATTTTCTGTTTTTGTTTACAAACATGAGGATTCCTTTGTGGGTCAGAGAATCCAGAGAAAGGGCAATCATATTCTTTAGCAATATAAATAATCAGAATCAAAGGGGGGTTTCGAAGCAAGTTGTAAACAGGGAAGGTTGTAAAATCCATTTACTCCAGATCACAAACAAATTATTAAGTTGGAGATAATTAACCTCAAGGTCTGTTTGAGGACATTCCAGAACTCGTCACGTAGCCATGGACATAAGCTGTAGGAATGGGGGGTTCTATTGTTTAATTCATCAGGGCGTTTGCTTCATAGGCAGTTTCCTTGCAGTTTCCTCTCTAGTTTTCTGCAGATTGCTAAGAAAAGGAAATCAAAGCCAATGGGTGTTGGTCGGGTCGGCAGCTAAGTTGAGAAAATATGAGTGCAGATGGAGGCTTAATCTCAGTTTGGATTTCATGAGGAAAAAGCTGCTAGAAGATTAACTCAACTCGCAGCTAGTAGAGGAAATCTAGAGTGGTCCTCACAGAGTCTTGTCACAAAAACAGCAATTAGCTGAATGAGCTGGGAAACATTGAGAAGGCAACCAGAACAAAGGAGTGAGGCATCCACAGTGATGAGGTATTAGGCATCCATTGTCAAGCAGAATCGACCTTGGAGAGTAGCTGGAACTGAGGAGAAATGAAGAAAATTCCAGAGGACTGTGGCATACATTTGAATGGCCCCAACAGAAGTTAATAGACAGAAGATATTATAAAGTAGAAGAGAGTTCTTGGGGAAAGCCATTAAAATGAGTGCATAACAAATGTAGTTATAAACCATAATGTGGAGTTATTAGTGCTTGTTTCATTTAAGTCTTTCATATACAGTTTATTTTTGTTTAAAACACAAAGTCTTGGTGTTGTTCTATGAGTTAAAATTATTTCTCTTTAAGGGTAGCACGGTGGAGCAGTGGGTCAGCCCTGCTGCCTCACGGCACCGAGGTCCCAGGTTCGATCCCGGCTCTGGGTCACTGTCCGTGTGGAGTTTGCACATTCTCCCCGTGTTTGCGTGGGTTTCGTCCCCACAACTCAAAGATGTGCAGGGTAGGTGGATTGGCCACGCTAAATTACCTCTTAATTGGAAAAAATTAATTGGATACTCTAAATTTAATTTTTTTAAATTATTTCTCTTTAAATGTTTCATTCCCTAACAGGGACATAACAAAAGCCATCGTGCCTTCCCCATGTTAATACTCACTGTTTCCTCGTGTCACAGTTGCTTCCTTTGCGAAACATCTTAAATCTGTGCCCTTTGGTTTTCGATCCTTCCAACAATGGGAACAGTTTCTCCCTATCTACGCTGTTCATACCTCTCATAATTTTGACCATCTCTACCAATCGCCTTTCAACCTTCTCTACTCTAAACAGAGCAGCCTAACCTTCATTTGCTCACCTCTCTCCTCACTGATGTCTCTCATCCCTGAAACCATTCTCTTTTTTTGTTATAAAGTTAGAGTACCCAATTATTTTTTTGCAATTAAGGGGCACTTTAGTGTGGCCAATCCATCTAACCTGCACATCTTTTGGATATGGATGTGAAATCCATGCAGACACAGGGAGAATGTGCAAACTCCACACAACAGTGACCTGGAGCCGGGATCCAACCCGGATCTTCAGTACCATAGGCAGCATCACCGTGCCATCCCCCTCAAACCATTCTCGTACACCTTTTCTGCACCCTCTCCAATGGGCTCACACCTTTCCTAAAATGTAGGTAGCATTCTGGGAGGAATTAGCCACAATACTCCAGTTGAGACTGGACTGGTGTTTCATGAAGCTTCACCAGTACTTCCTTGCTTTTGTACTCTATGCTTCTATTTATAAAGCCCAGAAACCTGTAAGTCTTATTATCCGCTTTCTCAACCTGCCCTACCACATTCAGTAATTTGTGCATAGACACCCCCACTCTTGCTGCACCCTCTTTAAAATTGCACCTCATGCACCATCCCTCCTCATTCTTTCTATCAAAATGTATGACCAGGACTTTTCTGCCCTGCTGTGGTGGGACCTGCACAGAGGATGCAGTAGGCCAGCTAAAAGTCCATTGACCGTCGGTGGGATCGGAATATCTTGGTGGAGGGCAGGGAAGGAAAATTCAGCCCTTAGTTGGTCATAGCCAAAAAGGGGCATGTGGAGCAGTGGGATTGGTTTTGACTTGTTTATGTCCCCAGCAGATGTTATATGAAGAGCAAGGCAGATCCCAGGGGGAAACCTGTCTTACTGATCAAAACTTTTTTTGTATTTTGAAAATGAGAAGAAAACCTACTGATCCCAGAAGCATAGAACTCCAGTAACCCCAACAGAATTTTTAACATTGAAATCTTTGTAATTAAGAATACAAAACTTAATCACATAAGATTAAAGTTACACAGTTACAACAGTCTGACAAGGGGACAGCACAGTGGCACAGTAGTTAGCACTGCTGCCTCATGGCGCCGAGGACCTGGGTTCGATCCCAGCACTGAGTCACTGTCCGTGTGGAGTTTGCACATTCTCTCTGGGTCTGCATCGATTGTACCCCCACAACCCAAAGATGTGCAGGATCGGTGAATTGGCCACCAAATTGCCCCTTAAATTGGAAAAAGAATTGGGTGCTCAAAATGTTAAAAAAAAGTCGAACACAAACCCACTTGGTGAGTAATTTCAATAATGAGCTTTGGTCTATATATAATATATATTTATATCTGCAGTATATTTGGAAAGCTTAAAGGGCATAAATATCTCACAAATTAAAAATCTTAGAATAGTAGATGAAGGCAATTAGAATAGCTCCTCAATAAGGGCTACCCTCTTGGTAACAACGACCATATAGATTTTTTAAACTATCGTGATGTATGTAAGAAATTGTCATATTTGATATTTGTTTGTAGTAATGTTATTAAAACCTGGGTTAAGATGCATACAGACAGTATGTTTCCTAAAGCTGTGATTAAGGGGTCATAAAAGTGAGATTATAATTTATTTTGCAGGGCAAGTGTTCTTTTTTTTAAATAAACTTAGAGCGCCCAATTATTTTTTTCCAATTAAGGCACAATTTAGTGTGGCCAATCCACCTAACCTGCACATCTTTGGGTTGTGGGGGCAGAATCCATGCAGGCACAGGGAGAATTTCGAAACTCCACATGGACAGTGACCCGGAGCTGGGATCGAACCTGGGTCCTCAGTGCCATGGACAGCAGTGCTAACCACAGTGGAGCCCAAAGTGTTCTGATAATTGAATATTGTTTCGGTTTAAAGTCAACTGGGATGTAGATAATTTATGGGGGATATTGTGTTTGGTCCTGGCTAAACAGATCATGGGACATCTTGTGGGAGGAGACAGAAGAATGCCTTATGCTTTGGGTACAGGTGAAGAGCCAGGTCTGTCTGAAAAGTTCGTTCTTCGTAGGATTTTAATCTGAACAGAGGTGTTTCAGTTTTGGTCCTGAAAGGTTCTCACTCAAATGATTCTGCACAGAGAAAAGAAACCTGGTTAACTTTATTCATGAGTGGTATTGGATTACAGAGGCAGATTTAGAAGACAAGTTGAAGTTTCTCCTTTTACTGAATAACTGTTGCAACTAAAGCTATTTGTCTGTTGTAAATTTGGTTAATTCTTGGTTTAAATTAAGTTTGTTTTAACGTAAAGGATACCTAACCGTGTTATCACTTCTGTGGTGCAGTGAGAAATTGCAAATATTTGGGGTTTTGTCCAGGGCGACACTATAACATTATTAAAAAATCTAGTAATATTACCCAAGGCAGGGCGGCACGGTGACACAGGTTAGCACTGCTGCCTCACAGCACCGAGGACCTGAGTTCGATCCCGGCCCCGGGTCACTGTCCATGTGGGGTTTGCACATTCTCCTTGTGTCTGCATGGGTCTCACTCCCACAACCCAGAGATATGCAGGGTAGGTAGATTGGCCACGCTAAATTGCCTCTTAATTGGAAAAAAAAAGATGTGTACTCAAATTTATTTTTAAAAAATTAATCCTTTTTTTAAAAAAAAAGTACCCAAGGCAAAACTGTTGTCACATTGGTAAAAGCATACCATACAACACCTAAAAGCTTCCTAGCTTCTGTGGAAATCCAAGAAGGTTCAGAAATAAACTGATTTCTGAAACAGAGGATGGAATTGTAACTTTGGGTGGGTAAAATGGTGCAAAAATGGCCCCATCGCAATCTTCCTACACTTAGTCATTTTTTGGAGCCGGGGATGAAACCTGCCGAAAAGGTAATGTGTGGGACCCAAAGACACTGTCAAGTCCGGCTTCACAGAGATCGGGGTGCCATTTTTAAAGGACATCCCAATCTCAAAATGAAAGTACAGGGCCTCCTCCCCCCCCCCCCCCCCCCCCAAACTGCAAGGTTCTAAGCTTCACTGGTACCTTCCCCCACCACCAGAATCCTCGCAGCATCAACCCCCTCATACCCCAGCCCCAGTCCACCAAGGACTTCTGACAGTTGGTCCCTCCCATTCAACACAATCCTTGCCGGCAACAACCCATTTCTAACTCCCCACCAAGGATCGCTGGCTTTGGGGCCCTCGCAAAGGGTCTCCCTTCAGGCCCTGCCCCCTTCTAGCTGGCATCAAGTCTCCCCATCTCCATTCAATCATCGTTACCAGCTGACCACCCCTCCCGCAAGTGACACCTTGTTATGGGGCCACCAAATACCTCCCCTTCCCTTTATGTCCCTGCCCTTTCATGACCCTGCCATTTTCAGGCACTGGCAGCCCGGCAATGCGACTCCCAGCACTCCAGCATGGTCACCGCATCTGGTCTCCAGTAGTGGAGAACAGTAGTGATTCCCACCAACCTGACACTGCGCCAACAAGGATGTGCAGTGGAGGGAGGTGGTGGGTGAAATACTGGGAGAATCCAGCTCTCAACTGACCAAGCATAATTAAATTATTACGTCAGCTGCAGCGGACTGGGAACATCGACTGTTCGGTGCTGAGCACAAACCCGGTTCGGGGCTCTCCCACTATTCTCCCAGCACAAAGCTGGCCTCAGGATGTCTACTCCGCACAGCCTGACAATTTTCTTAAATATGCTTTCCCCTTTCACCTCTGAATCCATTGCCTTCAAGCATCGCTTTGAACTCAATTTTTCCAAAATATAAAAATCATTCATATTTCCTATTGCTTCCACTTATGCATCAATAAAATGTCACAACCTTTTCCCGTTTAATTATGAATCCTTTATAAGTTGTAAAAATTCCTTGTCACTTCTAAACTCCCTTTCACATTTAATGGCTGAAAAGCCAGGTCTCTACCTATCTCCTGATGCTAATTTAAAATCCAACTGATTGTAAATCCACCCTGACCATTGTCTCTCATTACAAATGCATGCACCTAGCGATTTACCCTTTGATCTCTCAGGTCTCACAGACAAGCTGTCTCAATTAACCTTTCCCAGTTTACTTAATTATTTGACACACACAAACACACAGCATTCTTTACTGAATACCACCATATTTCCAAAAATATTTTTTAAAAAACAACATCCACGTCACACTCAAGAGGTACTGCATCTTTATATTTATATAGCACCTTCCAAAACCTCACGGCGTCCAGAGGTATTGGGTGGTCACTGCAGTACTTTTAAAGTGTGATTGCTGTTAAACTGTTGAGGAACAATTTGCCCACGGCAAGCTATCTCATAGAATAACGAGATAAATGACATGATTTGTTTATCAAATGATGGTGATTAATTATTGACCACAACATCAAGAGAAGTCCCTTCTCTCCAAATACCGACAGTATTGTTTACATCTACGTGAAAGGGTTATGGGGCCTTGGTTTAACATCTCAATTGAAAGAAAGCAATCCCCGCATGCAGTACTCTTTCAGCATTGCACTGGCAAGGCAGCATGGTGGTGCAGTGGTTAGCACTGCTGCCTCACGGCACCGAGGTCCCAGGTTCGGTCCTGGCTCTGGGTCACTGTCTGTGTGGAGTTTGCACATTCTCCCCGTGTTTGCGTGGGTTTCGCCCCCACAACCCAAAGATGGGCAGTCTAGGTGGATTGGCCACGCTAAATTGCCCCTTAATTGGAAAAAATGAATTGGGTACTCTAAATTTATTTTTAAAAAAGCATTGCACTGGCCTGCCATTCTTGTGCTCAGCTGTCTGGTGTGGGATTTGACAAGGTTGCCAACCCTCCAGGATTGTCTCGGAGTATCCAAGAATTAAGGATGAATCTTATGGACATGACTGAGAGAAAACCAAGAGCATAAATCAGTGGGGCATCCAGAAATTTTCAAATGTTCTTTGATCATTCATTAGTGGAGTTTGTGGGGAGCTGGGAGAAAGATTGAGTGACTTAGTGGAGCAATTGGTGGCAGAAGGTCTTCCTATGCAATATGCAGAAATGCATCCAATCAGATTTGGCAGTCTTGGACTTGATTGCCCCCCACCCCACCCCACTGTCCGAAGATTACTAGACTCTGAGGTAAGATCATTGCCACTGAGGTAAGGCCATCAATACCGGCTGCCCCGCAGCCATTTAATGCTCAGTGTGGCATTAATTGGCTACAGGCAAGATGTCCACCTGAGGAAGAAGGCCTGCCTTAGATTTCATAGAATCCCTACAGTGCAGAAAGAGGACATTCAGCCCATCAAGCCTGTACTGACTCTCCGAAAGAGTACCCTTTCTAGGCCCACTCCCCCACCCTATCTCCGTAACTGCACCTAACCTGCACATTTTTGAACACTGTGGCACAATTTAGCACTGTCTTAAATGGCCATAGGTGCTATAGTGAGAGCAGCTCCAGGTTCTCACGATGGCCACTGCTGGGACTACAGCTAGTCCTCAAAGAAGAGGAGCAGGTGGAGCTGAACTCACAGTAAGTCAGAGGTATAGGCTGAGGCTAGTAAGGGGGCTGGGTTGGAAGAGGCTGGAGGGGTGTATGACCTTGTGCATGGGGGATGGGGTGTTTGCAGGTGGGAAGGGGGTAGATGGCCAAACGAGGTAGCTCCTCCTTGTCCAAAGCCAGACTGCGCAGTTAAGGCTGGTCATGGACCTCCTCCTGCCGTATGTAAAATAGTGACGGGAGTTGCATTAGGTATTTAAGTACCCATTAATTATCTAAGTGGGTAGGTGGCAGGCAGGCAACTGCGTTTTACAAGCCTTCCCCCTGCTTTCAAACCTGCCTGTAAAATTCCACCCATAGATACAGAAAACCCAAAGTATGAGGTCCGAAGAGTTCAGGAGAGGATATAGGATTTTAAATGCTAAAATTAAATGAAAGGATGAATACCATAAACAAAACTGAAACTAAAACAACATTGTTAATCGCAACACAGTTAATCACATCCAACTGCAAAGGAAACCTTGTCAAATCTATCTCTCAGTGCACTGATATGGAAATGGTAACTCCTGAAGAGTCATTCATCAAAACGTATAGCTTTCAAGACCCTCTCACTTACTTTCCAAAACTAAATGAAGTGGAAAAATAGTGATTTTGCTAAATAATTAATACTATTTACTATACAATTAGTTTTGACAGCTTGTGTAATAAAGATCCTCCTAACTTGTATGAATTTTATGTCCAGTGTCTTTTGAGCTGCATTTTAAGTGCTCATGAATAATAATGCTTCAGTCTTCAATTATGTATAAAGAGAAGAAAGGATACATGAATAATCTGAGTGCTTATAGCTGAGAGATGATTGACTTGAACCGTTGGTAGTGAAGAGGGTTAAGGGGATGGGTTTCCTCTGAAGAGTGCATTTTTGGTGGAGAGCGGGATGGTGATGGGCTGTTGTTGCCTGTATATGCAGAACCCATGTGGTGTCCTGGAGCCCTGACTGATGCATGTGTTATACCCACTGCTCAGCTAAGTAAATAGAAACACTTTGATTGGCGATTGCTAATTTGAAACACTGGCGCACACACTGATGATATTTTTTTCAATTCCAATCTGCACTTTCTTTGAAGTTGTTCACCCCATTAAGATTGAAGAGGCAACAGCACCTGTTTCTGGCTTTCCAAATGCAATCTGTTAACAAAAATCAACAGCTTTATAAAGCTTCCATTTAATGGATAAATATATTGCTTGCGACTGTTTTACCTTCATTATTTATGGTTAATTGTCTCATGCTCTGCACATCTTTAAGGGCATTTATCAAAAGAAACAAGTGATTTGTACAAGAAGCACACCTTTGAAAGTAACTGTATATTAGACTTATCTGCACACATAATTGATTATTAGTTCATTACTATTCATGAACACCCAAAATGAGCTCCAAAGGCATTGGGACTTAAAATGACATTTCTTGAAATGTATTCTACTGGGCAAAGGCTTAAAATAAACTGTGTCCATGAGATGATCTGTTCATTGTACGCAGCTGGTGGTCATTAACTGGGCATTATTTGGGCTCCTGGGGTCTGAACCTGTAGTAGTTGGGTTAGGAGCTGCGTTTTTGTAACATGTACCTTTGTAAATAAATGGCGATAAAAAGTGTCTAATGGTTGGCTCCAGTGCTATTCTTCGCTGAGTGGCTTTTTCTAATGTAACATGATGTGGCGATGCCGGCGTTGAACTCGGATGGGCACAGTAAGAAGTCTTACAACACCAGGTTAAAGTCCAACAGGTTTATTTGGAACCACTAGCTTTCGGAGCACAGCTCCTTCATCGGGTGAGTGAAGAGGTAGGTTACACAAACACAGCATATAAAGACAAAGCCAAAGATGCAAGATGATACTTTGAATAATGTAACATGGTTATCAGAGAATGGTTGCATAAAGCTGAAGATTGGAATCTAAGGAGCATTTCTCAGACCAAAACAAAAACTGATCTTGGTGTTCCCATTGTAGAAGAAGGCAAAAAATAGGTGTAATTTCTCAGGGCATCAATACCCTCTATTGTCTGAACCACATGACCAGTGGAAGGATGCAGTGGACATGTGAATACGGGTTACAACCCTCCAGCATCGTTGCTGTTAGGCAGCTATCTGAAAGATAATACTTGTCAGACAGTAATTTTTTTATTATTCATTTTTTTGGGATGTGGTTTCGCTGGCTGGGCCAGCATTGTTGCCTGTGATTGTAATACTGGGTAAACAGTAGTTTCCTTCATCCTTCATGAAATAAATTAGACCTTCTGCAGTGACACAAAAAATAGAAGACTCAATGATTGCCAGATTTGAAAGGTGGTCTGAATACAGGATACTGGCATTAACCCAGTGAAAGGACTAAAGGCAGGCAAAATGAGGGTGAAAGCACCTTTCACAGTTCTGGCTATTGCAACAGGGGACAAAATTAGAACATTAATAATGAGTGAATGAATCTTTGTGAACAGTTAATAGTGCAAATCCCAATCATTATGTAGCGAGCTGCCCATAATGAAGAGCCAGAACACTCAAAATGATACACAAGAAAGATAATTCTGAGGAACAGGATGAAGATAATAAGCGAGATTCTCCGGAAAAAATGACGAAGTGTCATTTTGAGCAAGTTTGGCAGGTTATTTCCCGCTGGCGTTTTGGGTAAGATCCAGATCTGGATTCACCCACACTTAGTCATTTTCTGGGGCCTTCCAGAGTTTCTCCCCGGTCTAGCTCACAATGCGAAATCTTTTCATCAGCGGGGAGCTGAACTCGCTGACAACACCAGCTCCTCAGAGATTGGGGTGCCATAGGCATTCCCCGCCCCCCCCCTCCCCGCAAGTGAGTACACCCCCAATGAGACCTTTCACATTCCCCCACCTCTCCTTTCAGGACTTCCTCCCTTCACCTTCCAACCTCTATGAAGCCCTTTCACGCACCCCGTCACCCTCCTTTCAAGGGCATAGTCCCCCTCAGGCCCTGACCCTTGGCACTGCCAAACTGACACCCTGGCATTGCCAGCCTGCCTCTGGGCAGTGCCCTGGCACCCTGTTAGTGACAACCGGGCACCCTGGTAATGCCATGCTGACACTGGCAGGTTGTCCAGCAGTGCCAGGGAACTGCACTGCCCTGTCCCCAACCACCTGAGAGCTCCAATGACCTCCAAGACCCTCATAGTGGTCAATACACCTGGGTTCCGCTTGTGAAGACCAGTACTAATTGGCGCCTGGGGTAGGCCTCACCAGTGTGGCTGCTGCATCCCATGCACCAGGAAAATGCGGCCTCAAATTGACCACGTATATTTAAATGAGTCTAATAGATCATTTAAATACCATTACCTGTATCAAGTCCAGCGAGGGGCACCACAGGTTGGGTGACTCGCACACGGTTTTGCGCCCAGTGCAAAGCCTGATTTGGGCCTCGTTGTGATGCTTCCGACATGCCCGGATCAGCGCTGTGTGCAATACCGTTAGAAAATCAATGCTCAATGAATCTAGGCAAATTATATTGGTCACAAGGAGTTTCACTCCTGTGATATGCTTGTTAGTTGTGGACTTCTTTAACTGTGCATACAAAATTATGCTTGTATTCAACAATATGCGGGACAAACTGGTTAAAATGTATCTTGATTAACTCAGCAGTGAGGATTGATGCAAATCTAAAGAATATAGAAGTGCTATTTGCTTTAGGTTTGACGACAACAGTATGTTGAGGTAACTAAATAAGACCATAAAACAGGAGCAGAATTAGGCCATTCGGCCCATCGATCCTGCTCCGACATTCAATCATGGTTGTTGATATGTTTCTCATCCACATTCTCCTCCATTCTCCCTATAACCCCGATCCCCTTATTATTCAAGAATCTATCCCTTTCTTAAAGACACTCGGTGATTTGCTCTCCACAACCTACTGCGGCAAAGAGTTCCACAGATTCACCACCCTCTGGCTGAAGAAATTCCTCCTCATCTCTGTTTTAAAGGATCGTCCCTTCAATCTGAGGCTGTGCCCTCGGGTTCTAGTTGTTCCTACAAGTGGAAACATCCTCTCCACGTCCACTCTATCCAGGCCTCTCAGTATCCTGTAAGTTTCAATAATCATCCTTCATCACCCCCTCATCCTTCGAAACTCCAGGTAATGCCTCCAGTGTCGCACAGCTTCTAATATGGCCTGGGCCTCCTTTTCGACTGAGGAATGGCGAATTTCGGAAACATGGAGAGTACAGGATAAGAAAGCCACAGGTCTGCCCGCTTGATTGAGGATGGCCGCCAGAGCTACGTCGGACGCGTCGCTCTCGACCTGGAAGGGGAGGGACTTGTCGGTGGCGCGCATCGTGGCTTTTGCAATGTCTGCTTTGATGCGGCTGAAGGCCTGGCGGGCCTCCGTCGACAGGGGGAAGGTTGTGGACTGGATCAGGGGCCAGGCTTTGTCTGCGTAGTTGGGGACCCAGTGTGCATAATAGCTGAAGAAACGAGGCAGCGCTTCAGGGCCTTGGGGCAGTGAGGGAGGGGGAACTCCATAAGGGGGCGCATGCGTTCAGGGTCGGGGCCTATAACTCCACTTCGCACTACGTAGCCTAGAATGGCTAGACGGTCAGTGCTAAACAATCATTTATCCTTATTGTATGTCAGATTAAGGATTTTCGCGGTCTGGAGAAATTTGCGGAAGTTGGTGTCGTGGTCCTGCTGGTCATGGCCGCAGATGGTGACGTTATCCAGATACGGGAACGTTGCGTGTAAGCCATACCGGTCAACCATTCGGTCCATCTCTCGTTGGAAGAACGAGACCCCGTTCGTGACACCGAAGGGAACCCTTAAAAAGTGATAGAGCCGCCCGTCTGCTTCAAAGGCAGTGTACTGGCGGTCACCATTACGGAGTGGTAGCTGGTGGTAGGCAGATTTGAGATCCACCGTGGAGGAAACCTTGTATTGCGCGATCCTGTTCACCAGGTCAGCTATACGGGGGAGAGGGTACGCATCCAGCTGCGTAAACCTGTTGATGGTCTGGCTGTAGTCAATGACCATCCTATGTTTCTCCCCGGTCTTTACCACCACTACTTGAGCTCTCCAGGGACTGTTGCTCACTTCGATGACCCCTTCCCTCAGCTGCCTCTGGACCTCCGACCTCATAAAGGTCTGGTCCTGGGCACTGTACCGTCTGCTCCTGGTGGCGAAGGGTTTGCAATCCGGGGTGAGGTTCGCAAACAGAAGGCCGGTCGACCTTAAGGGTCGCGAGGCCACAGACAGTAAGGTGGGGTATAGGGCTGCCGAATTTAAAAGTCAGGAAATCCAGCCCAACGAGGGTGGCTGCGCAGAGGTGTGGCAGGACGTACAGGTGGAAATTGTGGAATTCCCTGCCTTGGACAGTGAGGTTCGCTAGGCAGAACCCCTTTATCTCCACCGCGTGTGACCCGGAGGCCAGGGAGATCCTTTGATTTACGGGATGGGTGACAAGAGAACAGCGCCTTACCGTGTCAGGGTGAACAGAGCTTTCCATGCTCCCAGAGTCGATCAGGCACGGCGTCTCGTGGCCGTTGACGGAGATCGTCGTTGTAGCTTTCGCCAACGCCCGGGGCCGACTCTGGTCCAGAGTCACCGAGGCCAGCTGCAGTAATGGAGAGTTCTGGTCAGGCAGAATGCAGTCGGCTGTGCTGGGGGCTTGGGGCCCCATCCAAGATGGCGTCACCCATGGGTCGCACATGGTGTCCGGGGATGAAGAAGATGGCGGCGGCGAGGGACAAAATGGCGGCGCCCACGCGTCCGAAAAAATGGCCACGCTGGGCGGTTGGGGCCTGAAAGGGGGGGTTGCCAATAGTCGCTGGAGACCGCGGCCACGGTGCGGGCCTGGCAGACCCCCACATAGTGGCCCTTCTTCCCGCACCCTTTGCAGGTGACGGTGCAGGCCGGGCAACGCGGCGGGGGTGATTCACCAGCCCGCAGAAGAAACAGCCGTGTCTGGCGGCGTTAGCGGGCCGTCTCGCCGCGCAGGCTTGCGAGGTCAGGGGAAAGGTCTGAGGGGCTGCCGCTACGGGGTGCCACGCAGCCCAGGGGGCCGCCGCGCGATCGGGAGCAAAGGACAGCGCATTTTAATATGCAACGTCCATGGACCCCGCCAGGGCCCGTGCCTCTGCAAGTCCCAGAGTGTCCATTTCTAGGAGCCTTCAGCGGATATCGGGGGAGGTCATACGTGCCACGAAAGCATCCCTGATCAAAAGTTCCGTGTGCTCGTTCCCCGAAACTGGCGGGCAGCCACAGTTTCGGCTCAGCACCAGCAGCGCCCGGTAGAAGTCTTCCAACATTTCCTCGGGGATTTGCCTCCTAGTCGCCAGCAGGTGACGAGCGTAGACCTGGTTCACACGGCGGATATAATGTCCTTCTAGCAGCTCGATCGTGGCAGCATAATTCGCCGCCTCCTCGATAAGAGGGTAGATCCCAGGGCTGACTTGTGAGCGTAGGAGATGCATCTTTTGTCCTTCCGTGGGGGTGTCGGCGGCCGTGTCGAGGTAGCCCTTAAAGCACGCCAGCCAATGTTTGAAAATAGCAGCAGAGTTGTCCGCGTGGGGGCTGAGCTGAAGGCACTCTGGTTTGATACGGAGATCCATCCTTTCAACTGAAGTTGTAGCAGATTAAATTGATGCGCAATCAATTACTCTCAAGACAAGGTGAGTCATAACTAATAGGCTTTAATCTGCTAGAACTCTTCCCCAGCAGGTTTGATACAGAAAGTGAAGGCTGCTGGGATGGCATCAGTTCTTATACTCCGCCTCTCAGGGCGGAGCTATGTGCAACAGCCAATGGTAGACTCCTGGGTCTAACCAATGGTCATCCACCTCTCAGGTACCGCAATACCTGGTATTACCACAGAGGGAAACAGACTCATTGGTGCCGAGTGAATCTTAGGACACAGCTTTGGAGGAAGTTGGTTCGATTGGTTGGCTGGCAGCCAGTGGGTTGGGCAGGGACAGTATTCTGCCTGACAACAGTCAATGATTATGTAATGTTCTTGATGGATGGCCTGATTTATATTACAAGACACTTGTAGCTAAAGCTATAAATCATTTATTAATATTCACTGTGGGTCAACTATATACAAACAACAGAAGAATAACAGTATGTTTCCTCCGGGTGCTCCGGTTTCCTCCCACAGTCCAAAGATCTGTGGGTTAGGTAGATTGGCCATGCTAAATTACCCTTAAGTGTCCAAAAAGGTTAAGTAGGGTTACTGGGTTGCGGGGATAGGGTGGAGGTGTGGGCTTGAGTAGGGTGCCCTTTCCAAGAGTCGGTGCAGACTCGATGGGCCGAATGGCTTCCTTTTGCACTGTAAATTCTACGAATAGTATGAACATGCACAAGCAATCTCTCTCCCAGCTCCCGAGTCAGTCTGAGGTCACCTGACTTTAACATTCACTTATATACTAATGAGACTGCTAGTGGTCAGGCGGTGAATTACAACACAACCATGATATCACGACATCCCCTTTCCTTTGAAGGAATAAATTAATACATTATTATCAGTATATTTACATGTGATACCATTAACCTGTGAGTCTAACAGTATTAATTGTTTTCTTTAAAATTTTAAAAACTGGTTTAACAAATATATATGTATATACACAAGAACAGCAAGCATAGTCTGTACAAATAGTCCAAATCTACAAATTGAGTCGATCAGGTTTTCTTCAGACTCTGGTTGATCTTCTCAAAGTTTGACGATGCTGCTCAGAACTTGTAGATTCAATGTTCTCCCTGACATTCTCATGCTCAGGAACTGCTGAACTATCTGACACTGCAGCTTGTGTTGATTCTGACGTAGATTCGCCATCCAGCACGTTGTTGTGAAAGTCTTCTCTGGTTTTCCAGAGTGCGCGACGATTTCTTCTTAAAACCGACCCATCCTCTGTCTGTACATTGAAGGAACGAGGTGCTAATTCTTCAAGTACAATGGCTTTTCTCGACCAACTACCTGAATCTTCTATTCTCACAATGTCATCGCTATTAAGAGGTGATAAAGTTCTACACACTCTATCATAGAACTGTCTTTGTTTTGCTTCAATGTTTAGCATTTCCTGCAGCACCATTGCATTCTCCTCCTTCTTTGCCAAGTATGGAAATGTGGTATGCAATCTTCTGTTCATTTAAAAAAAATTTAAAAATAAATTTAGAGTACCCAATTCATTTTTTCCAATTAAGGGTCAATTTAGCATGGTCAATCTGCCTATCCTGCTCATCTTTGGGTTGTGGGGGTGAAACCCACGCAAACACGGGGATTTCCTCATGCTTTGGTATTTGGTAATGTTCTCTTTTGATATTCTCGTTAATATCTTTGGGATCCATACACATGTGAATATCGCCATTCTTTTTCTTTACATACCATGGAATTTACCCAATCGGTAGGTTCTTCTATCTTTCTGATTACTATTAATTTTGTCACTGTGTCAAGCTCCTTTTTGAGGCCATCCTGAAGAGGTGCAGGTACTCTTCTTGATGCATGTATCACAGGTTTTGCATCCTCTTTGAGTTGTATCTTTTTTTTTCTTTTATAAATTTAAAGCACCCAATTATTTTTTTCCAATTAAGGGGCAATTTAGCGTGGCCAATCCACCTACACTGCACATTTTTGGGTTGTGGGGGTGGGACCGATGCAGATATGGAGAGAATGTGCAAACTCCACAAGGACAGTGACCCAGGGCTGGGATCGAACACGGGTCCTCGGTGCCATGAGGCAGCAGTGCTAACCACTGCATCACCATGCTGCCCCATCTAAGACTTGTAACTTGGACGTGAATCGTAGTGCACCAAAACCTGTGAACACATCACTGAAATTGTAGACAATTTGCTCAAAATTGTTGGAGTACTGCTCCAAACCTGTGTGGATGCTGTATACCAATGTCACTTGACCTAATTCTGCACAGGACTAATAATGAATCCCAGCCCTCGGAAACAGTACAGAATGGGACAGAATAAACTGCATTCTTCACCACCACTTTCAGGTCACAAGCACCATAACATTCGTTGTTGAACCATTATAATCTCTTAGAGCTATGGGGCTGGATTCTCCACCCCGCCACGCCACATTTCTGTTTCACCCCACCGGCGGGACGCTCCATAACACCGGCTGGTCAATGGGGTTTCCCACTGTGGGACATCCCCACGCCGTCGGGAAACCCCAAGTCAGCCGGCAAAATGGAGCATCCCTCCGGTGAAGAACCCAGCCCATCTTGTGATTTTTTTTTTTTTTTCTCAATGGCTAAATTTTTAGATTTTTAAAAATCAGTCATGCTGATTAAATTGGCTTTGGCACTGGTATCTAACTTCTGTTGGACCACTGTACTGTTCACTTCAAGTGGGTAGCAACCATGTGTCCTCATCAACTGCATTCATTTTAAATGGAGCATCAGTTTGCATTTTATTAAGTGCTGGAGAAAATTTTGATGTCTCCAAAAATGATTCTTCTCTGTTATTACTCCAACAAACAATGATGTTTCATCACTGGAGACGGTGTCTTCCACTGTGCTGACTGATCTGGGGTTGAGCTTCAAGGGCCAATTCTGAGCAAAATGATTTTTTCCTTTGCATCTGGAACAAAACTTGACAAACGTTGGACACTGCCTTTGCCCACAGAAATAGCTTGACATGATCTTTATCCTGTGTGTTGGTGTGTGAGGAGCTGCAGGAACTATCCCGCCTTTTTTTGGAAGTTTCCTATCTTTTGGAAAAAGGGCAGCAACCAGAGTGCTTTCCTCCAAGAAGACATCACCGTTATTGAGAAACATTTTAGAATGCTCTGCTGCTAGCTCGTGAGCCTGACAAATCTTAATTTTTATTCGAAGGACAGCTCCGATTCCCTCAGCAACCGTTCCCTCGGCTTATTTTCATTCACACCAAAAGCAATCTGGTCCCGAATCATGGAAGCTTCCACCGCAGAAAAATGACAAGTTTTAGCTTTTAACTTTAAATCATAAATGATCTATGGATTCTTCTGTCTTCTGTAAAGGTGATCTAAACACATAACGTTCATAAAGTTAATTCTTTCTGGGAGTGCAATGTTCATCAAATCTTTGAATGACTTTGCTAAAATGTTTACTATCTTCATTGTTTGCAAATTTAAACGTATTAAACACAGCAATTGCTTCGGGCCTTGCCTCTGTTAGATGCATCGCTACAATACGCAAATCTGATTGATCTCTTAAATTTACTACAGTAGGAAACAGATTACATTGTTGTTTAAACAAATGCCAGTTGCTGTCCACATTACCATGAAACCTGAGACTCATTGGTGACTTCAACGACTCCATGTAGTTCAGGGGCAGCACGGTAGCATTGTGGATAGCACAATTGCTTCACAGCTCCAAGGTCCCAGGTTCGATTCCGGCTTGGGTCACTGTCTGTGCGGAGTCTGCACATCCTCCCCGTGTTTGTGTGGGTTTCCTCCGGGTGCTCCGGTTTCCTCCCACAGTCCAAAGATGTGCAGGTTAGGTGGATTGGCCATGATAAATTGCCCTTAGTGTCCAAAATTGCCCTTAGTGTTGGGTGAGGTTACTGGGTTATGGGGACTGGGTGGAGGTGTTGACCTTGGGTAGGGTGCTCTTTCCAAGAGCCGGTGCAGACTCGATGGGCCGAATGGCCTCCTTCTGCACTGTAAATTCTATGATAATCTATGATTCTTGCAGTTTGCAAAGTTTTCAAATCTCTGTGGACCTCGTGGCAGGCTTCATTCGATAATGTGATAGTTTTTTCTCAGTGTTTAATACCATCCAGCCCTGGTACCATGTAATGTTCTTGTTGGATGGCGTGATTTATATTACAAGAACACTTGTACCTAAAGCTTTATTAAGATGAACTGTAGGTCAACTATATACAAACAACAGATGAATAACAATATGAACGTGCACAAGCAACCTCTCTCCCAGATCCCGAGTCCGTCTGAGATCACCTGACTCTAACATTCACTTATATACTAATGAGACTCCTAGTGGTCAGTCGGTGAATTACAACACAACCATGATATCACAACAGATTGGTACCTGCATGATGTTTTCTGAGGGAGCTTGGTTGAAGTATTGAGAGTTTGGAAGTGCCAGTCTCTTTTCGCTGCAGAGGCAAAGAATTGCTTTCTTGTTCTAAAACCAGTGAGTGCCTGGCATATCTTTGCTGTGAACTTGAACTAATCCTGAATCTACAGGGAAAGTAGACAACTTTCCCAGAAAAAAAATCTCAATCCTAGAAGGAAGAAGTACCGAAATGAAGGTTTAAAGTCCAGAAAGACATATACTGGAAGCCATCATATTGCAAAAAAGATCTTTTAACCTTTTATTTTTCTTAATATTTTATTTAACTCTCAAAAACCTTTTCCCCTCTGTGTTGTTTATTTGTGTGTGTGTGAAGAGTGGGAGTAGTTAGAAAGGGGAGTGTTGGGAAAGGGGCATTAGAGAGTCAGTTACATTTTTCTGCCAGCTTAATTATTACACTGTCCATAATAAAAGGTTATTTGTGTTAAAGTTACAAACCTGGTGACTGCAGTTTATTGGCCTCAACCAAGGACTTCAGGAATTTTAATATAACATCTAATTTCACTCGTGTTGCGACTCTGGGTCAAGTGGGGCTGGACTTGACCAGAATGTCATGTTACCACCAGTGATTGGGCGATACCATTCATTCCTCTGTTAAAGTGGGATGGTTTGGTAAGAATATGTGGTGATTTTAAAACTATAGTCAGCTGAGTATTGTGTGCCAACCATTGTCCTCTACCACTTCTTCAAGATCTATTCATTGGACCCTCAGCAAAACAGACCTTTCTCAAACATATCTGCAGTTGAACATGGCTGCTGAGTCACACTTGTTACTTACCAGAGTGACACAGAAGGGCCTTGGTTAACTTTGGTACCTGCTCTTTTTCAAAGATCCATGATCCACTGATCAAATCCTGAGTGGGCTATTATAGGTTTGAATGATGAAGAATATGTAAGGAATTTGGAAGTTACTCTTGCACATTTGCAGAATCACAATCTTAGAGTCAAGAAAGAAAAGTGTGAATTTTTAAAGTCTTCTATCAACTATCTGGCTCATATCACTGACAAAGATGGTTTACATAAAGAACCAAATAAGATGGTTGAGAATCACGTCCGCAAAATGTGATGGAACTGAAGTCATTTTCAGGATTGCTCAATCATTACGTCAAATTCATTCCAAACCTAGCAACAAGGTGGAAGCCATTACATACTTTGTTTTGTGTCAAACAAGGTTGGCACTGGACCAAAGAATGTGAAAATGCTTATCAAAATGTCACCGAAATTTTAAAGAAGTTGGAATTATTTGTCCATTACAATCCCAAGCTGAGGTTACAGCTTGCTTGCGACACATCACCCTATGGGGCGGGGGCAGTTGTCTCGCACATAATACCCTCAGGAAAGGAATAACCAATAGCATTTGCCTCTAGAAGATTAACTGACCAAGACAGGTCCAATATCTCACATGGTTCAAATAGATGATGAATGATTTTGGCGACCAGTTATTATCTTCACAAAATGAATGTATAGAGTCTGCACCAGCGATATTCACATCTGAGTGTATGGACAGTGACATGACAGAACTGAGATCTACTACTGCAGAAATTACAGAGTGTATCACTACAGAATCATCAAACCGACACAGACAGATCATGGGCAGGATTCTCCGTTTCTGAGAATCTGCCGACACAGAATTTATGAACTTTCACGACAACAAAACTTTCTTTTAAATTTAGAGTACCCAATTATTTTTCTTTTCCAATTAAGGGGCAATTTAGCGTGGCCAATCCAACTAACCAGCACATCTTTCGGTGGGTGGGGGTGAAACCCACACAGACACGGGGAGAATGTGCAAACTCCACACGGACAGTGACCCAGAGCTGGTATTCGAACCCGGGTCCTCTGCGCCGCAGTCCCAGTGCTAACCATTGCACCATGTGTCGCCCACACGACAGTAAAACTGGCGCTGCACCTGGACTAATTCCACTACTGTTAAGGGGCTAGCACCGGCGTGGCGTGGAACACAATCGATTCTAATGAGAAACGGTGCCGGATTTGCCAGGTCCACGATTGACACTCAGGAAGCTGACAAGCTGCAGCCACATATATACACTTCACTCCCCACACACACCATCCCAGCCAACAAGATGGCAGCAAGCAGAGCAGCCCTGCGGATTACCGATGCTGAACTGGAGACCCTCCTGGACACAGTGGAGGGGAGGAGGATAAACCTGTACCCTGGCCCGGGAAGGAGGCTGCCAGACGCCACTGTTTGCCGTGCATGGGCGCAGGTGGCAGAGGCCATCAGCGCAGTGGGCATCACCGTCCGGACCGGCGAGCAGTGCCGAAAAAAAATAAAATAACCTGCTCGGGATGGCCAGGGTGAGTAGACAGCACTGTGCCCCTGGCACTAACCCCGTAACCCGACCACCTCTCCCACCCGGAGGGTGACCGAACCCCCATCCTGCACCACATGCCAGCACCCATACCAGCTGCCATGGCCGGGTGCCCTGGTCACTGAGGCCACCAGCTACCCACCCCCTGGGCTGCATATGTCGGACTGCACTGTTGCTTTCCATTTGCCCCCTCCCCCCACCCCCTCCCCCCCAGCCAGCAGGAGACCATGCACACCCACCGGGAACGGGAGAAGACAGGAGGGGGACCGTCAGACCTGCAGCCCCTAACCATGGCCGAGAAGTCGTGGTCGGCGGGCCGGAGGAAAGGGAGGTCGCCGAGGTGGAGTTCGTTCACGGGCGAGGAAGTGAGAGCCCGCTTAGTTCCGGTTCCCCATAATGCGTGTGTCAAGACCCCCCCCCCCCACCCAACACCACCCCCACAACACCCTCACCCTACACCACCCCCCCCCCCACTCAAATGTCCACCCCATCTTCCCCCCGGCTGCGGACTAATCATGTGTCTTACAGGACCTGCTAGTGATGGAGCATCCCCCGCCCCAGTCAGTGCCACAGCCGGAGCTCTCCCGCCGCCCCCCCCCCCCCCCCCCGCCCCCCCGTGAGCCAAGAAACGACAAGGATAGCAGCTCGGACACCATCCCTCCGCCCGAGTTGCAGGAGCTCGTGTCGGAGGCCGACAGTGATTTCCCGTCCTAGCTGTCTCCAACACCCTCCACCATCCCAGAGACACTCCCCTCGTTTGGGCACTTTAGTGAAGAGACTCTTGGGACACTCTCTGGTGTGCACCACACAGCTGCTCCGGTACAGCAGGCGGAGGTAGGAACACCCAAGGGGGCATACGGTCAGAGGGCGGGCCAAGTCCAGCTTCTGCCCAGATTGTGGAGATGCAGAGACCGAGGGTTTGTCGGAGAGCATCCAGCACCTGCAAGTGCAGGTGGAGGAGTCCAACCGCGTACAGCAGCAGGAGGTGGTGCTGACAATGCGTGCCACCCTGGCCAATAGCTTCCGCGGTGCAGAATTGGGCTTGACGGTTTTGGCTATGGATTTAAAAATAAATAAATTTAGAATACCCAATTCATTTTTTCCAATTAAGGGGCAATTTAGTGTGGCCAATCCACTTACCCTGCACATCTTTGGGTTGTGGGGGTGAAACCCACGCAAACACGGGGAGAATGTGCAAACTTCACACGGATAGTGATCCACAGCCAGGATCGAACCTGGGGCCTCGGTGCCATGAGGTAGCTGTGCTAACCACTGCACCATCGCGCTGCGCTGCCCATTTTGGCTATGAATCAGCATGTCCAAGGCCTGGGGCATTCTGCGTAGGTTCTGGCGAAGACCCAGGGCAGGGTTGCCAACTCACAGACAACCATGTGCCAGAGCTATCTGGACATCGCAGCGGCACTCCTGAGCGTGGCCCAATAACCGCAGGCCATGTGTGGGAACGTTGGTGGCATTGCCCAGGCGCTGGCCGAAGTGGCGCAGACACAGGGAGAGGGCACAGTCCCAGAAGGTGGTGGCACAGTCGCAGAGTGATATGGTGCAATCCAGATGGAGATGGTCCACTCCCTGTGCTCCATGGCCATGAGCATGCAGACTCTGGTCGAGACCAGAGCGGGACTCCAGGACTGGCAGCGCCAGGTGTCGGGGGAGCCTGACCACCCTCATCCCATGGAGTAGCCTGGGGGCCATTGGGCACTGCGAGGGGGAGGAAGTGATGGGACCCGTGCCGGTGACTCCCGCAGGGGAGGTGCCAAAACACCACAGCACCTCAGATTCCCCCACTCCTGTCCCTGGTGCATCTGGTGGGCAGCGGGCTGAATGGGGCAGCACCACGCCACCAGGGACACCCGAGCAGCAGCCAGGCCCATCCTGGTCCGGTTGTCCCAGAAGACGCCCGCCAACAGGGACCCACGTTGCAGAGCTGGAATCACAGCAGGCCACCTTCACTCCTGCTGTACCATCTGGGAAACGACCTAGGCATAGCGTTCGGGCCCTTCAGGTCAGAAAAGTTGGACACCAGTTAAGTTGGCACAGGTGCAAGTCACAGTTTAGTTATAGGGGCTAAGGCATGTCTCAGTATATATTTGTGCGCGTTAAACACATATTACCACTGTTACAACCTGCCTTGGTGCTCTGTCAGATTGATGTCCATTCCCCTGGCCTGCCCCCCCACTCCCCACCCAGGCCAAACCCCGCCCCACCCCCCCCAACCAGTCAGTGAACCTGGAGGCGATCAGAGTTTCCCGTGCATGTTGGCCTTGGTGCACACGTCATGCGGGCTTCCTTGCCTGCCTGGGTTCCATGTCCTTCCCATTCTCCCCTCCCCCGCGTCCTCATCGGACAAGGACTGACGTTTGTCCTCCCCCAGCATGTCGCCCCTCTGTGCGTGATGTTTTTCAGGGAGCAGCAGGCCGTCACGATGCGGGCAACCCTTTCAGAATCATACTGGAGGGCCCCTCCAGAGTGGTCCAGGCACCTGAACCATATCTTTAGGAGGCCGCATGATCACACTCCTGGTTGCTTTATGGAAGTCGTTGTAGCGGGTCTCCATGTCTGTCTGCGGCCTCCAGATAGGCATCATCAGCCACGAACACAGTGGATAACCCCTATCACCCAGGAGCCAACCCCCCAGTTGGGTGGGGCACCTTGAACATGTCAGGAATCGTCGAGTGTGCCAGGATAAAGGCATCGTGCACACTGCCCGGGTATCGGGCGCAAACATGAATGATGCGTATTTGATGGTCACATATCAGCTTCACGTTCATCGAGTGGTACCCCTATCGGTTCATGTAAAGCAGCCTGTTATCTGCAGGTGCTCCTAGAGGGACATGCATCCCATCAATCACCCCCTGGAGCAGGGGCATGTCGGCGATGGCAGTGAACCCTGCCGCCCAGGCAGCCTGATGGGCTTGGTCCACATTGAAATGGGTGCATTGAGCTGCCTGGGCCTATAGGGCCTTTGTGACAGCGCGGATGCACCTGTTCACCAAAGTCTACATGGTGGCCCTGGTTGGCACTGCGGGCTCCACCCCTGCATATTCCACCCCCCCCCCCCACACCCGCGCACCTCTGGCCCCTTTGTTGGCCAGCATCGGGGGGCCTCTGGTACTGTCCCTGATGCCAGGGATACCGTTGGCATGCCGCTGCCTTTGCCAGTGATACACTCAACGGCCCCTGTCCAACAGCCGGTAGGGGCTACTGTTGGCGTTGCCCTGGGTGAGCCGCCTGATACCCCATCGGCGGGTGGCGGCCGGTTGGTTGGGGAGGTACGGCGAAGGGTGTGGTGCGGAGGTGGGAGTTGGGTCACCCATGCGACCGGTGTCACTCTGCGGAACCAGGGACCAAGATGTGTGGTCAGTGGGGTGCGCAATAAGATGTCTGCTTTGCAGGCTGCGGCAATGGCCCCAGGTACACACTGCCCCAGTCCCGTGGGGTCACCCCGGACACATGGCCCGTTCCCCCGTCACTCCCCCCTCCCCCGGCCCTGGCAGGGCTCCCACCCCCCCACCACCCTAACCAGAAGCAGCATTTGGGGTTGGAGGGTGTCTCAATGTGGGCACCGATCTGCGATAACCATAGGTTTGTGCCGGCGGGGCTGGATGCGAGGTTTAGGGGGTGGCACCAGGTGGGAATTGAGCGCTTTGGGGACATGTTTGTAGCGGGCAAATTTGCAGGACTGGAGGACTTGCATGAAGTGTATGAGCTGCCCACGTTGAATGGCTTTGGGTACCTGCAGGTTCGGAATTTCGTAAGGAAAGAGTTGCCGTCCTTTCCTGGGTTGCCGCCCCTGGGATTGCAGGACAAGGTGCTGCCGAAGGATGAAATAGGAGAGGGGAAGGTGTTGGATGTTTATAAGGAGTTGATGGACTGGGAGAGAGCCCTGGTGGGGACATTAAGCGGAAATGGATGGAGGAACTGGGAAGGGAGCTGGAGGCCGGGACGTGGATGGAAGCATTGCGGAGGGTGAACACGTCGTCATTGTGTGCAAGGTTAAGCCTGATCCAGTTTAAAGTGGTGCACCGGGCCCACATGACGGTGGTGAGAATGGGTAGGTTCCTCGTGAGGATAGGTGTGGGCAGTGCACGGGGGGGCCCACGAATCACACCACATGTTCTGGGCATGTTCGAGGGGGTTCAGGCAGGGTTTCTTGGATGGATGTCCAAGGTGTTGGGTGTGGGGTCGTTCCTAGTCCAGACGTGGTGATATTTTGAGTGTCGAAAGACCCAGGAGTCCAGGGAGTGAGAGATGCCGATGTTTTGGCCTACGCCTCCCTGGACTCAGAACCACCCTTAGCCTCCCTGATAACTCGGAGCCGGATTTTGCTTGGGTGGCGGGACCCGCAGCCGCTGAAAGCGAGGGTGTGGGTGAGCGGCCTGGCAGAATTCTTGAAGGTGGAGAAGGTCACGTTCACTCTGCGAGTGTTGGTAGGGGGGTTCACCTGGAGGTGTAAACCGTTTAGCGGTTTCTTTAAAGAGGATTGAGGGGCCAGCAAGGAGGGAGGGTTCATGGGGGGAAGGCGGGATGTGGTGGGGTGTTGGTATTGTTTTGTTATGCTCATGACGGAGCATAAGCTGCTTCCTTGATGTGCACTCTGACTTCAGGTTCAGACTTGGAGATAGCTTTAACACATTTATTAAACTGTTAACTATTCTCCTACTTGGATTCAACTCTCCTGTTAATCCTGCTATAGCTACTCAGACTAGCTAACCAGTCTGCTACAATCCACGTGGTGGGTGTGATGTGTTTCAATCAGCCCTGTCTGTACTTACTAAGTGTCTCCACTGGAAAGAGAGAGATCATGTGTGCTGTGACCTTATATATGGGTTGGTGTAATGCGCCCCTTGTGGTAGTGTCACCTCTGTGTGTGTCTTGACTGCCCATTTGTCGTGTCCTATCTTACTGACCTATTGGTTGAATGTCTGTGTGTCATGATGTCTCTGGTGCTCCCTCTAGTGTTTATCTAGTCTTAGTGTATTTGCATTAACCCCTTGTGTATTTACAGTGATGCATATCACCACATCCCCCCTTTTTCCGTGTTACATATTTTCTGTACACGATTAAAGAAAATTGAACAAAATAGATAGATAAATGATGATATGTACAAATCATGACGACAGTGATGACTATACAATAGTATACAAGACCAAATAATAGTTGTGATGGCTTTGAGGATAAGACAATACAAAATAAAAGTTATGAGTCCAAAGTTCATGAATTTATATGGTCTGGTATGGAAGTGTCAATGGCGACATTGTCATTCCCTTGTGAACGCCATCAGTGTCCTGGTGAATGGTCATCAGGAGGTGTTCAAGTGTTCAAATCACTTCATTGACTAATTTGGACTCTTTCTTTCGATGCTTATGGTCGCAATTCTTGATGGCATCTGTCCTGAAAGCCAGGTTGCCTGTTGGTAGTGCAGCAAAAGTGAATTGGTAAGATGCATCATCCTGCCATGGCATGTCATTGTACTGAGCTGAGCAGTAACAGTGTCCCTCATTTGCAGAGTTGTACCATGTTGTACCAGTCGTAGTTCCATTGTTGTTGTTTTTGTCGTGCTTGTTGTCAATGTTGTTGCCTCTGGTATGCTTCTTGTTATTGTCTTTGATATGGTTTTCATAGGTTGTGTTGGTTGGTTTTGTTGTTGTGTTTGCTGCGCTCAAGGACCACACTCTGTGGATAATACGAGTCCTTCACACAGTTACTCGTGTCAGCGTGCTTTGTGGCATCTGCTGTTTCCTTGAACGTGCCGTCACTGAGTTTGCGGCGCTCCCCATCTGGAGTCATGTCCGGCTTACTGGAATCAGCTTTGGCTTGTCGATGCTTCCCGCCTGGAGTCTGGTCTGTTTCACCTGAATCAGCTTTGGTTCCTTGATGCTCCCCGTCCGGAGTCAAAACGTTCAGGAATTCATTTGCTTGTGGAGAGGCTTGAGCGAATGAGGTTTGAATTAATGTGTTGTCACCGGAGTCACCAGTAGTCTCACTGTGATTGTCGAGTGCCTCTGGACATTCTAGCTGAGGTCTGTCACGTTGCACATCTGGTATGGGAAGTGGGATGCTGTCGTCACTTGTCGCACATACAGTGGGTAAAGCCTCAGTGTCTTCTTGCTGGTCAAATGAGCTGGGTAGACTGTCAGAGTCTACCGCTGGTGGCGCAAATGATTCGGGTAGACTGTCATAGTCGTTCTGTTGTTCACGTGAGCGTGGTAGACTGTCATAGTCTTCTTGCTGTGGACTTGAGTGTGGCAGACTTGCATTGTCTGCTGCTGGTTGCTCAGAGGAGGTTGCTAGAGCCTCATGGTCTTGTTCATGCAAGGACTGCGCTCTGGAGTCTTGCATTCCTTCCATTGTGGAGTCCGCCCACGAGCTTGCTGTGGAGACTGTCATCACTTCTTGTTCATGCAAGGACTGCGCTCTGGAGTCTTGCGTTGCTTCAATCGTGGAGGCTGTCCACGAGCTCGCTGTGGAGGCTTGTGTCACTCCCTCTGTGGAGTCTGGCAGCGTTCCCTGTGTGGAATCATGCATTGGTCTCGCTGTGGAGACTGTCATCACTTCTTGTTCATGCAAGGACGGCGTCTGGAGTCTTGCGTTGCTTCTATTGTGGAGGCTGTCCACGAGCTCGCTGTGGAGACTTGTGTCACTGGAGTCACTTTCTGTGTGGAGACGTGCAGTTGTCTCACTGTGGAGTCTTTCATCGCTTTCTGTGTGGAGGCTGGGACCTTTTGTGTTGTGTGGACCACTCTCTGTGTGGAGTCGGGGACTCTTTGCAGTGCGTGGACCACTCTCTGTGTGGCAGCAGGCCGCTCTCTGTGGGCTTGTACAGCTCTCTGTCTCTTGGCGTCAGGCCGCAGCATACGAGTTGGGATGTCATATGTGCTGGGCTGAAGATCCTCAAATTCAAAGAACACATCCGCGTCTGTTTCGGATTCGTCACTGTGCAACACATCTCGTCGCGGTTCGGATTTGGTACTGGGGTCGTCATCTCCAAAGATGAAATCATCGTCTGAGTTGTAGTCTTCTAGGACCATGAAATGAAAAATGAAAATCGCTTATTGTCACAAGTAGGCTTCAAATTAAGTTACTGTGAAAAGCCCCTAGTCGCCACATTCCAGCGCCTGTTCGGGGAGGCTGTTACGGGAATCGAACCGTGCTGCTGGCCTGCCTTGCTCTGCTTTCAAAGCCAGCTATTTAGCCCTGTGCTAAACACCCCCATATCATCATGTTTTATGTTGGAGCTGGCATTGGGCTTGCGATGTCCAAAGAAGAAACCAAGGTCTGAGTCATAGTCTTGAAGGACTGTATCATCTCTTTGGGCGTTGCTAACCGCTTGTTACAGTGTTCTGCGGAGGTTACTTGCAGCTACTGGTCGAAGTTCAGGCATTGTGCTGTCGTTCCAGGTCAAAGAATCTTGTTTTGAGGCTTTAACATTTTTTTTTCTTGTTTTGGGACATTTCCGCTTTAAGTGGGCATGGTGCAGGGCCTCTGACGTCACAAAGCTTGTGATGTAGAGCGTAGGAAGCAATTGCGCATGCGCAGATCGCTGTTCCTTTACTTTGCGCCTTTCTCTCAACTGCGCGTGTGCGGCACCTTTTCCAAGATGGTCACCAATCAAAATTGTCATTCGTTGCTTGCCTCCCTCGGCCTCGTGGTTAGTATTGGCACCTTTTTTACCGTTTTCTGTTGGTTTTTTTGTGTTTTCCTCGCAGTTTGTTCGAACTTGTCCAGGACGGTCTGGAAGTCTCTCTTTTCTTGCCCTCTGGAGTACTTGAAGGTTTTAAAGATTTGTTCTGCATTTACACCCGCAATTGTGAGCAGAAGCTCTGTCTTTTCAGCATCGGCCATGTCTTGTAGGTCGGCTGCTACCAGGAAGATCTCAAACCTTTGCCTGAATGCACGCTAGTTTGCACTGAGATTGCCGTGGCACCTGAGCCGCTGTGGAACCGGAATCTCGATCATCTTGCCTGGGTGCTGTTGCTGGTTGTCACTGTTTGCTGAGTAGAAACTATATGGATTTTAACAGTCACTCTCTGGTACCATGTTTTGTTATGCTCTTGACGTAGCATAAGCTGCTTCCTTGATGTTGGTAGAGGGGTTCACCTGGAGGTGTAAACCGTTTAGCGGTTTCTTTAAAGAGGATTGAGGGGCCAGCAAGGAGGGAGGGTTCATGGGGGGAAGGCGGGATGTGGTGGGGTGTTGGTATTGTTTTGTAATGCTCGTGACGGAGCATAAGCTGCTTCCTTGATGTGCACTCTGACAAAGGAAGGTTCAGACTTGGAGATAACTTTAACACATATATTAAACTATTAACAACCCTCCTACTTGGATTTGACTCTCCTGTTAATCCTGCTAAAGCTACTCAGACTAACTAACCAGTCTGCTACAATCCACGTGGTGGGTGTGATGTGTTTCAATCAACCTTGTCTGTACTCACTAAGTGTCTCCACTGGAAAGAGAGAGAACATGTGTGCTGTGACCTTATGTATGGGTTGGTGTAATGCGCCCCTTGTGGTAGTGTCACCTCTGTGTGTGTCTTGACTGCCCATTGGTTGTGTCCTATCTTACTGACCTATTGGTTGAATGTCTGTGTGTCATGATGTCTCTGGTGCTCCCTCTAGTGTTTATCTAGTCTTAGTGTATTTGCATTAACCCCTTGTGTATTTACAGTGATGCATATCACCAGAGGTATCGGGGGCAGGTGGGTTGTGGTTGTTTGTCAAGTTGGTGTATTGTTCTTGTGATATTTTGTATATATAAGTGAAAATGCCTTGAATAAATTTTTTTTAAAAAGATTCAGAAGGGCCTTAGAGAGAAAATCGACAACCAATAAAATAGGTCTCGCCACCAAAACCTGCGAATCGTGGGGCTGCCGAAGGGGCTGGAGGGGAAAACCCCCACGCTATACGTCTCCAAGATGTTTGGGAAACTGGTCGGTAAAGAGGGCATCGCCAAGCCCCCAGAGGTGGATCGCGGCCATGGGTCGCTTCGACAGCGGTCCAGAGCTGGGTGATGATTGTGAAGTTCCACAAGTATCAAGATAAGGAACAGATTCTGAGATGGGCAAAAAGTGCGAGAGAGTGAAAGGGGAAGGGATATCCCATCTGCATGTACCAGGACATTGAGGGATATGTGGCTAAGCGGCAGGCCAAATTTAACAGTGCTCAGATCCGCCCTCTACAAGAGCAAGGTGCGGTTCGGCATGCTCTACCCTGCTTCGCTATGGGTTGCCTGCCAGGCAAAGGAGTGTTACTTCGACACCCCTGAGAAGGCCAACAAATTCATTCAGGACAACAGCTTAGGCAGACAGCAAGGATGTGCATGGAGAGAAGGTGGAGTACGAAGGCCAAGGGACAGAAGGATAGGAAAGAATGAGGGCAGAGACGAGGAGAGGGCAGAGGATGGGGGTGGGGGAAAGGTAGATAGGGGTTAAACAGGGGAACCAGACCGAGAAGAGAGCCACTACACCAGCAAGTAAACTGGTGTACGGGAGTACGGTGAAGGAAGAGGCCGGGGCATGCCACCAAGAGAGGGGAAGCCTGGCAGGAGGAAGAAGAAACAGGGAAGCTCAGGGGAAACAAAGGGCAAAAGAAGGGGGGTAAGGGTTAAAGAGTGGGGGGTAGAGCCAAGTGGGGGGACTCGGAGGGGGAAACTCAAGGGAAAGGGTTGAGAGGGGGAGCGCCGGAGGGGGTCGGGGGGCAGAGTGTTGGGCATAAATTGCTGCACATGGCAATGGCGAGAAAAGGAAAGAAGTTGATGGCCATCTTGAATGGCCCGAGAACAAGGGCCGGTCCGTTTGGACAGGGCCGGGCCCGCAAGGTGAATATGGCTGGGGCAGCACAGTGGCACAGTGGTTAGCACTGCTGCCTCACGGCACCGAGGACCCAGGTTCGATCCCAGCCCCGGGGTCACTGTCTGTGTGGAGTTTGCACATTCTCTCCGTGTCTGCGTCGGTCTCACCCCCACAACCCAAAGATGTGCAGGGTAGTTGAATTGGACACGCTGGATTGCCCCTTAATTTTCGAAAAAATAATTGGGTACCCTAAATTTATTTAAAGAAAAAGAAAATGACGGTTGAAATCCCGGACTTGGACACCCACAGACTAATCATGGGGGGGGGGTAACTTTAATTGTGTGCAGGACCAGATGTTAGATAGATCCAACCCCAGGACAGGTAACGTGTCAGCCTGGCATGCGAACTGATCATCTTCATGGAGCCGGGGGGGGGGGGGGTGCAGCTCTCCTCACCGATAAGGAATTCAACACTAAAATATCCCAAGCCATCAACGATTATGCATCCTGCAAACAGAATGTGGAGGTCTCACCCTCCAATTCTGGGAGGCACTGAAGGCGGTGATCAGGTGGATATCATCAATTATAGGGCCCTAAGGGTCAGGAAGGAAAGGGAAACCAAGCAGCGGCTGATCGACTCCATATCGGAGGTGGATCGGTAATAATCCACGGCCCCAACCATGGAACTGCTGGTGGAAAGAAAAAGCGGCAGATGGAATTTGACCTGCTCTCCACACGGAAGGCAGACTGCCAGCTCTGCCAGGCACGGGAGGGGGCTTTTTGCAAACATGGAAACAAAGCCAACCACATGCTGGCACAGCAGCTAAGAAAACAGGCTGCCGCGAAAGAGATAGCTCAATTACGGACAGTAACGGTAGGATGGTACGGAGCCTAATGAGCTCAATAAGGCCGCTACAAATTTTTACCAAGCGCTATACACCTCGGAGCTCCCGGGATAGAACAGTTCCTCGATAGGCTGGACATACCGGCAGTCGGGAGAGGACAAGAAGACAGGCGCTGGAAGCACCGCTAGGGCTGGATGAAATTGTGGAGTCCATCAACTCCATGCAGTCAGGGAAACGCTTGGACCAGAGGGGTTCCTGAAAGACTTCCACAAATATTTTCCAGCAGCGCTGACCCGAACCTGCAGGAGATGTTCAATGACTCCCTGTCGAAGGGGGCCCTGCCGCCCACGCTGGCACAGGCCTCCATTTTCATTGGTCCCCAAAAAGGACAAAGACCCTACAGAGTGTTGGTCATACAGACCCATCTCTGCCCTAAACACTGACACAAATATCCTGGCGAAAGCACTGGCAAAGCGACGGTAGGGCTGCCTACCAGATGTGATCGCGGAAGATCAGACCGGGTATGTGAAAGGAAGACACCTAACTGCGAACATCAGATAGCTGCTGAACGTAATAATGACCCCATCCACAGAGAGGACACCAGAAATGATCGTCTCCCTGGACGCTGAGAAAGCCTTTGATCGAGTAGAATGGAGGTACATCATGGAGGTGCTTGAAGGGTTTGGGTTCGGAGAGGGATTCACCACATGGGTGAAGATCCTATACAGCGCTCCTATGGAGCATACGGACAAACACTACAAGCTCCGAATACAGGGGAACGAGGCAAGGGTGCCCACTATCCCCGCTCCTGTTTGCACTCGCAATTGAACCGCTGGCTATCACCTTTAGATCGGCGATTGGTGAACGGGCTCTGAATAGGGAGCAGAGAGCATAGAGTCTTGCTCTATGCGGATAACCTGCTGCTCTATGTGTCAAATCCCCAGGCCAGCATGGGAAAGATAATTGGACTCCTCAGGGAGTTAGTGCCTTCTCAGGTTACAAACTCAACCTGGCTAAGAGCAAAATCTTCCCAGAAACCCCCTGAGAGGGAGGAGCGGAGCTGGAGGAACCACCGTTTAAAGTAACCCAGACCAAGTTCAGGTATTTGGGGATCCAAGTGGCTCACACCTGGAGGAGGCTCCACAAATGGAATGTCTCCAACCTAGTGGAGGAGGTGAAGAGGGACCTACAAAGATGGGACTCACTCCCTCTTTTGCGGGCGGGAAGGGTACAGACGATCAAACGGAAAGTGCTGCCTAGGTTACTTTTCATATTTAGATTGCTCCCAATCTTCATCCCCAAGTCCTTCTTCACCAAGGTTGACAAACTAATCATGCCCTTTGTCTGGGGTGGGGTGAGGGGAAAGAGTGCCTAGAATCCCATTTAACAGCGAGGACGGTACTTGGGGGCCTTGGCCCTATCAAATCATCTGTTCTATCACTAGGCTAGCCAATGTGGATAGGGTGAGGAGGTGGCTAAGGGAGCCAGGGGCAGATTGGATGCGAATGGAGGAGGCCTCCTTCATGGGGATCACTCTCTGTGCGCTGGCCATCACAGCATTCCCGGCGCACGCCCCCCCCCCCCCCCCCCCCCCCCACACACACACACACACACTCATTCCAGGAACCCAGTAGTGGCCACCCTTAGCATGTGGAACTTTAGACGCCATTTTGAACTGAGCAGGGTGTCCATGGGTGCCCCCATCTGCAAAACCCTCGGACCGGCAGGGATGGACGCTACCTATGGGACGTGGGGAGGGGAGGGGGATGGAGGAATGAAGGCTCCAGACAAACGAAGGGGGAGACCTCAAACGTAACAGGATACAGAAGAAGGGGCCCAAGGCTGGCTGTTCAAAGCTATGTTATTGTACAATACTTTGTGTGAAAGCCATTTTTCTTTTCCAGTTTTTGTTTCTTCCTATCCTCTTTTTTTTGTTTACTCTGTAACTGTTATTTGAAATACCAATAAAAATATTTTTTTAAAAACACGAGGTCACGAATTGCTCCTATGGGCTTCCGGTGACGGCGGGCGGGAGGCGGCCGCACAATGGAGGGCTCCCATTCGGGAACGGCATTTTCGGGCCTTTAAGCCCGGTCCCAGGGTCCACGGAGGCGACAGAAGCAGGGAGAAGGCACGGAGGAGGCACAGTGAAGACACAGGAGGGAAAAAAAACCCCAAAGAAAAATGTCGAGGGTGAGCAAAAAAACGGCCGAAAAAAAAACAGCTGAAGGTCCGTCGGAGAGTGGAAAGGTCACCGCGGGGTCACCAAGGAAAATGGAGGCTGGAGCACCAGGGAAGGCCGCACTGCTTACGCCTGAAGAAATAACTAAGGTGATGGCTGCGGAATTTGAAAAGCAGTTGGCGCAGATTGCGAAATGCATGGAGACGGTGAGGAAGGAGATGAGGGAGGTTTTGAGTGCGCTGGTGGAGGAGGCGGTTTCCCCGGTGAGGACGGAGGTGGCGAGCGCAGTGGCGGAAGTGCGAGAGCAAGGGGAGGCGCTGAAGAAAGTGGAGGAGACATTATTGCAGCAAGGTGATCAACTTGCGTCGATGGGGAAGGAGATGCGGAAGGTGATGGACACTAACAAGGATCTGCGAGGAAAAATGGAAGACCTGGAAAACAGATCCAGGCGACAGAATTTGAGGATTGTGGGGCTGCCCGAAGGAGTTGAAGGACCGAAGCCGACTGAGTATTTTGCCGCGATGCTGGCAAAACTATTGGGGAAGGGGGAGGATCCCTCCCGATATGAACTGGATCGGGCTCATCGGTTGTGGAGGCCTGTACCAAAGGCGAGTGAGCCGCCAAGGGCAGTGACTCTGTGCTTCCGTAAGTACAGTGTGAAGGAGAAGCTCCCTGTCATGAACACCAGAGTCGGGTAAGGACAATATGAGCCAGTCAAATAATGTCAAGCAGAGGGACAAACATAATCGGCAATTTACATAAGAGCATCAAAGAAATCCACCTCCAAACAATCAAACAGAGATAATTCAGTCGGATAACAATTTTAAAATAAAATTCATTTATGTATGCAATAACTCAGACAAATGATCTCATTTCATAATTAAGAAAGGCACCAAGGTGCATCCAGGTGGAATTAATGTGTGGTTTCCTCCATTCTTTTCCAGGTGCTGTGGCCTGGTGGTCCCCCTCACTGTCAGCTGTGCTGGAGACAGGCTATTGACCATTAGGCCCATTTGCCTGGAGTTACTTTAGCCATCCTGTGGTTGCCCATAGCCATGAGGGTCCCGGCATGCTGGAAGCCTCCTGCACAATGGCAGGATGTCCATCTGTCACCGCGGCACTGGAAAGAATCTGTGCCAATGGCAAAGGGGTGGAGGAGAAACTGTGTCCATCAGAAGAGCCTTGATCGGTGACTTCTAATGGCACCAGCAATTCCTCGCCTGCTGACATGAGATTCATTTGACCCTCCTTGATTTCCTGAGAGGGACAAGGACCTGGACAGGACACCAGGCTTCTCATTTCCCCCTCTCGCCCTGCTGTGGCCCTGGTAGCTTAGAAACAAGGCATTGGAATGCTGGCTAGAAGCATACCCACTATCATATTACTCGGCCCTTCATGACAGTTGGCAGGCTGTCAATGGAGGAGACTTAATTCTGTAGAATAGCTGATCACAGTATTCATGGCCTGGATGGGCTCCTCCAATGTCTCTGCTAGAACACGCTACCTCTCAGGTGCCTCTGTTACATTTCCACCAACTTTGCACTGGTCGTCCAGCATCTACAGTCTAATGAACAGCTCCTGAGACCCGCCATAAGCCTGGACGTCAGTGTCTGTGTCATCCACAATACTTCAACTCCCAGAGGCTTGCTCCATCTCAGTCTCCAATAGCTGTCTGTGCAATTGTGATGTGCTCTAACCAGTGTCTCTGTCCATTTCAGCCGAACCACGTATGCCCACCAAAGATGCATGAATCTGCGTTGGTGCTAGGTGTGGAGCAAGGAAGTGATGCTGCACCCCCTGAGGTAAAGTCAGTCTCTCAGAGCTTGTGGTGAATGTAAATACATTTAATTCACCAGTTATGTTCTATGTTTGTAAATACAGTTAATTCACCAGTTATGTTCTATGTTTGTAAATACAGTTAATTCACCAGTTATGTTCTATGTTATTAACCCTGTGGGTTTTATCTGTGGGCCATTGTATGGCTTCACCCACAGGGGGAGATGTTGGGGGATGTTGGAGCATGTACGGGCTCAGCCCATGGCTCCGCCCCTTTGAAGGAGTATAAGAGTAGCTGGCCTGTGGGACTGTCCTCAGTATGTACCAGTCGCAGGCAGGCTAAGTTGATAGTTAATTAAAACCACTGTTTTACTCCGACACGAGTCCTTGAGTGAATTGATGGTCGCATCAATTTAATTAACTATCTGAACAAAAACGATTATGGAGTCAGCCCTCAAACCTGACAGACTGGAGCTCGATCCACAGGCCACGGAGGCGAAGGAAATTTTTTCACACTGGCTGCGGTGTTTCAAGGCCTACCTTGTCGCGTCGTCAACGCCATCCGTCACGGACGAACAAAAATTGAGTCTCCTCCATGCATGGGTGAGTCACCACATTTCTTTTTTTTTTCCTTTTCTGAGTTACCAAGCCAGGGCTCAGAGTGTGGGTCAGGGGCGAACCCCTAATCCAGCTCCTCGCCTGCTCCAAAAAACCAATTCAAATTGAATCCAATCCACGGTCCCCACAAGTGAGACATACCAGATCTGAACCAAAGGCTCAATCTACAGACACTTGATATTAGCCAAAAGGCCGAGAAGCGATGAGTCACCACATTTCTGTGCAACTCGAAGAGGCCACCTCATATACCGCCGCTCTCGCAATCTTCGAGCGCATCTACGTGCGGCCTGTGGACGAGGTCTATACGCGACATATTCTCACTACTCGACGCCAGCGCCCCGGGGAGTCACTCGACAACTATCTGCGCGACCTCAAATCCCTCGTGCGCAACTGCAACTATCAGGCCGTTACGGCCACTCAGCACATGGACGTCTACGTTGCGGGGGTCAGATCAAATTACGTGCGGCAGCGACTGCTCGAGAAAGGGGCCCAGGACCTGTCCGAGACGGTGAAACTGGCGACTTCACTGGAGGTCGCCCTTCCAGAGCCTCACTGCATTTCCGGCCGAACACTCGACCCCCTCGTGGGATCCCGACCAGAGACTACCCCAGGCCTGTGCTGCGCGCCCACCCGCTCATCATGGGGGGTTGCCTTGTTATTTTTGCGACCAGCCTCAACACCCTCGACAGCACTGCCTGGCCCGCACGCGCACTGCAACAGTTGCGGCCGAAAAGGGCACTTCGCCAAGGTCTGCCTCGCCAAGCCTAAGCACGCAAACTCTCAGACCGGGACTACCGACTCTCAGGCCCGCAGACCTCGCAATGTAGCAGCGTGCCTGCCGACTCCGACTCCACACAGCACGTGCGACTCACGGGGGCCGCCATTTTGGCCATCCTCCCCCACGCGGCCGGCCACGTGCGATCCATGGGGACTGCCATCTTGGACGCCATCTTCCTCGACGCCCGCCATGCTTGATCAACAGGAGCCGCCATCTTGGATGCCATCTGCTACACCGCTCAACGCGTATGACCTGCTCGGACAGTCACAGTGGGGCTGCCCCAGCACAGCCGGCCATGCCGCCGGTTACCCTCAAGTCAGCGCAGTCACCTTGGACCAGTCGCGACCCAAGCACCTCAAGAGCTCAATGGTGGCCATCCGGGTTAACGGGTACGAGACACCTTGCCTGTTCGACTCCGGGAGCACCGAGAGTTTCATCCACCTGGATCTGGTAAGCCACTGCTCGCTCCCAATATTCCCGGCGCAACAAACAATTTCCCTCGCCTCCGGGTCGCACTCTGTACAAATCCGAGGGTGCACTACGGTAACCTTAGCGGTACAGGGCGCTGAGTACACTGATTTCCAGCTGTACGTGCTCGCAGACCACTGCGCCCCCCTCCTTTTAGGGCTCGATTTTCAATGTAATCTCAAGAGCCTGACGCTTAGCTTTGGCGGACCCCTGCCCCCACTCACTATGTGCAGCCTAGCCACTCTGAAAGTCAACCCTCCTTCCCTCTTCACTAATCTCCCGCTGATTGCAAGCCAGTAGCCACTCGCAGCAGGCGATATAGCATGCAGGACAGAATGTTTATTAGGTCTGAGGTCCTGCGTCTCTTGCAGGAAGGAGTCATAGAGGCCAGCAATAGCCCCTGGAGAGCTCAGGTGGTGGTTGTCAAGGCCGGGGAGAAGCTCCGGATGCTGGTTGATTACAGCCAGACCATTAACCGGTTTACGCAACTCGATGCGTGCCCCCTTCCCCGGATTGCAGACATGGTCAATCAGATCGCTCACTACCGCGTGTTCTCCACGGTGGATCTGAAGTCTGCATACCACCAGCTCCCAATCCATCCGGAGGATCGCCACTACACGGCATTTGAAGCAGACGGCCGCCTTTTTCATTTCCTCCGGGTCCCTTTTGGCGTCACGAACGGGGTTTCGATGTTCCAATGAGCAATGGATCGAATGGTGGACCAGTACGGGCTGCGGGCCACGTTTCCGTACTTGGACAACGTCACCATCTGCGGCCATGATCAGCAGGACAATGACGCCAACCTCCACCGATTTCTCCAAACCGCCCAAAAACGTAATCTCACCTACAACGAGGAGAAATACGTTTCCCGCGCAACCAGGCTAGCCATCCTCGGCTACGTCGTGGAAAACGGGGTCCAAGGGCCCGACCCTGACCGTCTGCGCCCCCTCCTGCAACTCCCTCTCGCTCACTGTCCCAAGGCCCTCAAGAGGTGCCTTGGATGTTTCTCCTATTACGCCCAGTGGGTCTCCCAGCATGCGGACAAAGCCCGCCCACTATTTAAGGCCACCCTTTTCCCTCTGGCAGCCGCGGCCCACCAGGCCGTCAACTGCATCAAGGCGGACATCGCCAAAGCCACGAAGCGTGCGGTGGACGAGTCCGCCCCCTTTCAGGTGGAGAGCGACGCATCAGAGGTCGCTCTCGCCGCCCTCTCAATCAAGCAGGCAGACCGGTTGCGTTTGTTCACGCACCCTCACCGCCTCTGAACTTCGACACTCCTCGGTTGAAAAAGAGGCTCAAGCCATCGTGGAAGCCGTGCGGCACTGGAGGCACTACCTCGCTGGTAGGAGGTTTACCCTCGTCACTGACCAATGATCGGTAGCCTTCATGTTCGACAATACGTAGCGGGACAAAATCAAGAACGATAAAATCTTGAGGTGGAGAATCGAACTCTCCACCTATAATTACGATACAGTATATCGTCCTGGGAAGCTCAACGAGTCCCCAGATGCCCTGTCCCGCAGCACATGCGCCAGTGCGCAAGAGGACCGACGACGGGCTTTCCATGATGACCTCTGCCACCCGGGGTCACCCGGCTCGCCCATTATATCAAGGCCCGCAACCTGCCCTACTCCACCGAGGAGGTCAAAGCTGTAACCAGGGACTGCCAAATCTGTGCGGAGTGTAAACCGCACTTCTATCGACTGGATAAGGCCCACCTGGTAAAGGCGTCCTGTCCCTCCTGCAAGAGACGCAGCGACAGGGGCTCATCATTCATGAGCTACGAACTGCGTCAGTACCTGCTCAGTAAAGCCATTGCCTCGAGCAGGACTACCAGTTACAACCCCTGGAGAAACGGACAGGTGGAGAGGGAGAACGCGACGGTCTGGAAGACCGTCCTACTGACTCTACGGTCTAGGAATCTCCCGGTTTCCCACTGGCAGGAAATCCTCCCCGATGCGTTCCATGCTATTAGGTCCCTCCTTTAACGGCCACAAACCAGACCCCTCATGACCGCTTGTTTATTTTCCCCAGGGGGACTACCTCAGGGGCCTCACTCCCGCCCTGGCTGATGACACCGGGTCTGGTTCTCCTCCAGAAACACGTTCGGACCCATAATGCCGATCCCCTGGTAGAGAGGGTCCAGCTCCTGCACGCATATGTTGAGCACCCCGATGTTGACAGGATACTGTCTCCCTCCGAGACCTTGCGCCCGCAGGCTCCGCCACCACTACATCCACAGTACCACCCGCGCTGTACCCCGCTCTTCCTCCCATGCCCAGCGCCCCCTCGCCCATTTGGCTCCCGCGCTCCCTTCCACCCGGCACACCAGTCCGCAGGAATGAAGCCTCAGGAAGCTCCCTGGGGCTGCACCGGACCTTTCCCAGCCACCTAAAGCGGCTGCAACACCAGTGCTTCGGCGGTCGCAGCGTACGATCCGGGCACCGGACCGGCTGAACTTGTGACCCATCACCCCCGCCGGTCTTTATTTTTTTTACAGGGGGTGAATGTGGTGAATGTAAATACAGTTAATTCACCAGTTATGTTCTATGTTTGTAAATACAGTTAATTCACCAGTTATGTTCTATGTTATTAACCCTGTGGGTTTTATCTGTGGGCCATTGTATGGCTTCACCCACAGGGGGAGATGTTGGAGGATGTTGGAGCATGTACGGGCTCAGCCCATGGCTCTGCCCCTTTGAAGGAGTATAAGAGTAGCTGGCCTGTGGGACTGTCCTCAGTATGTACCAGTCGCAGGCAGGCAAAGTTGATAGTTAATTAAAACCACTGTTTTACTCCGACACGAGTCCTTGAGTGAATTGATGGTCGCATCAGGGCTATTACCTGCAGCAGCTGATGTTGTACCTGTGGGGAAAACAAAATGGAGGACTATTCGGGGCAACTTTGTACATTGAGCTAAGTCCCACACGCTCCCTCATTGTAAATACTGGAATCACTGGGAGATGTGAATCAATGTTTGGAAATTAGACCCTTCAACACAGAAGAACACATTCTCCCCAATATCTGTAAGCCTTCTAAGTCATAAATCACTGATGTTACCTTTCTGCCACTTTCCCAGCTTCAAGCAACCTTCCCTCCCCGGCCACTCCAAAACACTTGCTCAGAATTATGAAAATGTGCCATTGGAATCTCACCATCTGGAACCTTCCCCCTATCTTGCCTCGACGTACCGGCTCTATTTGTTGGCAACCAGCTCTAGGACCACTGCCCCGATGGGTGTTAGAATGGCCAGGTTTGGGACACCACTTTTGGCTCTTTTCTTCTTTCTGGTATTGTGCGCCTCTCCTCCTGCAATGAAAGAGGGAAATTGTAATGATGCTGCTGTGCTACAATCAGGCCTTCAAATCTGTGGCCTTTATGGTTTTTTGTTGGCGGAACACTTTTCTTAATGTTCTTTGCCAACGAACAACTTTTACAGTTTTCACTCCCCCCTGCCCCCCCCCCCCCACCCCCCCACCCTTTCACAACTTCTGTTGCCATGCAGAGTGCATGTTTGTAGCATGCTGCCTTACACACTTGGGCAACACATACAAGAAAATTCCATAATTCAATTCCATAATTCGCCAATGTCGCACCATTCCATATCTGTCAATGGTGGACAACCTGAGGACCGGGGGCCACATGTGACCCACCTGGGTTCTGAGTGCGGCCCACAAGACATTTTGTTGACCGCTGCCCACATGCAGGGCCACCACATTCCACTGATTTTTGTCCATGTAGTTTTTATTCCCATCGGTATGACTGAAGTGATTCGCATGTAAAGCCAGGGAAAGTGAAGTGAAGTACGTGCTGATTGCTCACAACATTGAATGTGAGAGCTGTGCGTTCCCTCTTCTTCCAATGTGTAAATATTTCTTTTGTTTTTCCTCATTTGAAGTTGATGAAAGTTCTATTAATATATAAATGATTCAGAATTTTCTATAACTCGTTATGAAATATCCGACGCATTTTAATCTTATTCATGGGATCATGGTTAGTGAAGAAACCCACATTCCACCTGGCGGCCCACTGAGATGAAGGAGGGTCCCGCATGCGGCCCACTCAATAGCCTAGGTTGCCTATCACTGGTATATGTTCATCTCCAGAATGGAGACACACACACTCACAGATCTCAAAAGCTCATTGAGCATTTTGCCACACTGCAGCCAGATTTGCTGGGTGAACCAAGGCTGATGGCCTCTGCTGTGGCCTCTGTCCAAGATGCATTTGTCTGGCTGGGAGGTCTCTTCTCCCCACCAACGGGCACAGAGACCACCCACCTATCACTTACAGCCTGGAGAGAGCTCACACAGAGTTGCCATCAAACCCTGCACCATCTTTGGTCTGGGGCCCTCCCAGCTCCGTGTCTGCATGAGTTTCCTCCGGGTGCTCCGGTTTCCTCCCACAAGCCCTGAAAGGTGTGCTTGTTAGATGATTTGGACATTCTAAGGGCAGCATAGTGGCGCAGTGGTTAGCACTGCTGCCTCATGGCACCGATGTCCCAGGTTCGATCCCGGCCCCAGGTCACTGTCCGTGTGGAGTTTGCACATTCTCCCCGTGTTTGCGTGGGTTTCACCCCCACAATCCAAAAGATGTGCAGGGTAGGTGAATTGGCCACACTAAATTGCGCTGAACTGGAAAAAATGATTGGGTACTCTAAATTTATAAAAAAAAGAATTGGGCATTCTGAATTCTCACTCAGTGTACTCGAACAGGCGCCGGAATGTGGCAACTGGGGGATTTTCACAGTAACTTCATTGCAGTGTTAATGTAAACCTACTTGTGACACGATTAAAGATTATTATTATCATTATTATTATTATATTCTCTTCTCCATCTGGCGTCTGCCAGAATCCAGTAACTGGAGTGCCTTCAAATAGCTTTAGGGGCAGCACGGCCGCACAGTGGTTAGTACAGTTGCTTCACAATTCAGGGTCCCAGGTTCGATTCCCAGCTTGGGTCGCTGTTGGCTGCCTCTCCGTCGGCCAGCCATTAATTGGCTGTTACCCATATTATGCAGGGATGGGTGTCGGCGATCCACTGACTACCGGAGTGGACTCTCGCCCACCACCGAGGAACATTAAATTCAGCCCAAGGATCCCAATACCGCTAAATGCAGAACAGGTGGGCAACAATCTCCCCTCCCCCCCCCCCCCCCCCCCACCCCCCACCCCACGCCAACCCCCTCCCCACCTCCACCACTTCAACCAATACCACCAAAAACATAAAATGCTGGAAACATCTGTGTTACATAAATCAACCATCGCCTTTTGTGGGAACTGCAAGACACGACAGTGATACAGCTTAGAAATTAGAACAGACTGAGGGAAGGGGCAGGGTGGGGGTGAGGGTGGGGTGGGGGCTGGAAAGCCACCTCGACAAAAATAATGGGAAAAGCTTGAGCTGCAAATTGATTTTTGAATAGGAGATGGTTAAACGACAGAAGTGCTAATGGCACAAGACAGAAGGAGACTCAATGGGAGAAATCAAAGAGATGAATGAGAGTTCTTTGTTTATTCATTTGCCTGATTATAGGATGTTACTGGTGTGGACCAGCTGTTGCATTTGCCTATGTAACAGCATACGTCAAAATGAATGAATTGTTGGTTGTCTGGTATTTTCTCATCAATCATTTACAGACTATGAAATACAAGTTTGTTTTTAACAATTAAGCCACATCAGCTGCAGTAAAAAGAAATATAGTTACCACAGGTCGAAGTCAGACTGATTGATATGATGAAAATCTTAATTATTTTCTTTCTTGGGAAAGAAAACAGAAAAGCAAGTTGACCCAACAAATTGCAACAGTAAAATAAAGGGTTGTAACTTTGAGTTTTAATTTAGCCTGAGATTTTCCTCAAACATATCGGACAATGCAGTCAAAAGCAAAATTAAGATGCATGCTCCAGATTCATAGAATGCGAGTCATTCAACATGTGACCTATAAAGGGCAAGTGCGCCTGTAATGTTTTTCTCTCTCTCTTGACAACTGGAAGCTATTGTATGGAATGAGAGGCAACCTTTGTTAGGGGCATTAAGACAAAAGCAAAAAAACTGCAGACGCTGAAAATCTGAAATAAAAACAAAAATGCTGCAAATACCCAGTGGGTTAGGGACCTTGGGCACAGAGTCATGGAGGATAGAGGTCTACAGCACAGTCTGCGCTGGTCAAAAACAACCACTTAACTCTTCTAATCCCATTTCCGAGCACTTGGCCCACAGCCTTGTTATGCCTTGGCATCACATGTGCACATCTAAATGCTTCTTAAATGTTATAAGGATCTCATCCTCCCACGCTCCTCCATGCAGCGAGTTCCAGACTCCCACCACCCTCTGGATGAAAATGCTTTTCCTCACATTCCCTCTAAACCTCCTGCCCCTTACCTTAAATCTATGCCTCCTGGCCATTGACCCCTCCACCAAGGGGAAAAGTTTACTCCCCAGTCTATCCAATCTCTCTTCATAAACTGGAGGAGGGGGGGGGGGGTCAATTCCATCATCAGACACCTTTTAACATCAGGTGTCTCCCCCTCCTCCAAGAAGATACAGGTTCTCTCCCGTCCCCCACCATACCCCCACCCCAAGTGAGGGGCAGACACCTTTATTTTTTAAAACATTTTATTGAAGGCATTTTCAATATATACAAAACCAAGAAGTATAAAAGCAACTCATTGCAACAGGTAACAACCCCCTTCCTGCACCCCTCTAACAAATACCATCCAATCATGCCCCTGCCATCCCAGCACCCGCCCTCATATTCCAGTTATTCATCCCACCGCCCCACACGAAACAGAAAATAAAATGAAACCCTCCTCACCTCCCCGCTGCCGACTCAATACTCCTTAAAGGAGTCGATGAACAGCTTCCACCTCGAGGCGAACCCTTCCTCCACACCTCGAATGGCGAACTTGATCTTTTCCAAATGCAGGAACTCCACCAAATCGCTCACCTATACCCCTGCCCTCGGCGGCTCTGAGTCTCGCCAGCACCACAAAATCCAGCCCCAGCCTATCAGGGAGGCAAAGGCCAACTCGTCGGCCTCTCTCCTACCTGTACTCCCGGATCCTCCGACACTCTAAATAGCACCACCTCTGGACTCGGGGTTACCTCTACCTCCAAACTCTTTGACATTACGTCTGGAAACCCCTTCCAAACCCCCTCAACCTCAGACACGCCAAAAACACATGCGCATGATTCGCCAGCGTCCCCACACAACGTCCACACCTACTCTCCACCCCTGGAAAGAATCCTGGACATGATCATGTGGGCTGTGCGCACCACCCTAAATTGGATGAGGCCTAGTTGTGCACATATTGAGGACGCATTCACACTTCGCAGAGTTTCACTCCACACTCCGGCCCCCAACGTCTCTCCCAACTCCTCCTCCCACTTACACCTAGCCTCCTCTATGGGAGCACCCTCCCTCTTTATTAACTCCCATACGTGTTCCGCAACTGTGTCCTCCCCTATCTCATCCTTGGACATACGTTTATCCTGCAGCACTGGGGTGGCAGCATCGGAAACAACGGCACCTCCTTCCTCATGAAGTCCCTAATCTGCAGATACCTGAACCCATTCCCCTTTGACTACTGATATGTCCCCTCCAGCTCCTCCAGGCCTGTAAACTTTCCTCCCACAAACACATCCCTAAAATATTCTATCCCCATCTGCTGGAACTTCGCATCCATCCCTGTCATGGCAAGCCTATGATTATCACAAATCTGCGCCCACAGAGACATGTCGTCCAATCTAAAGTGCTGCCGACACTGGTTCCAAACCCTCATTGCTGATACCACCTGCGGACTCATGGAGTACCTGACCGGTGAGAATGGAAGGGGTGTCAACAACATTGCCCTCAAACTGGTTCCCTTACACAAGGCTGCCTCCACCCCCCCCAAAAATCGACCGTTCCTCCACCATCCATTTCTAAACTATTGCAATATTCGCTGCCAGTAGTAGTTAAACAAGTTTGGCAATGCTACACCCCACCACCCCACAACCACCCTCTCCAAAAACACCCTCCTAACCCACGGAGCCTCAAGATCAACCCATCCACCTTCCTAAAAACAGACTTGGGCACATAAAACAGGAGGTTTTGAAACACAAACAAAAACTTCGGCAACACCGTCATCTTTACTGTCTGGACCCGACCTGCCAACGGCAATGGCAACACATCACACTTCTTAAAGTCTGCTTTCATTCTCTCCACTTGCCATGCCAAATTCAACTTATGCAGCTGGGTCTAACACCTGTATCCCAAGGTAGTGATTCCCCCCCACCTCCTCTCCTGTCCCCATGCATTAATTGGGAATTCCTCACTTTTCCCCATATTAAGCTTGTACCCCAAAAGCAGCCGAACGCCTCCAAAATCCTCATGATCCTATCAAATCCCTCGACTGGATCTGAAATATACAACAAGAGATCATCCACATACAAAAAAACTTGGTGCCCCCCCCCCCCAATAAATACCCCTCCACTCCCTCGGGCCCCTAAGTGCCATTACCAACGGCTCAATCACCAGAGCAAAGAGCAGCAGGGAGAGTGGAAACCCCTGCCTTGTCCCCCGGTGTAACCAAAATAATCCAAACTGACTTTGTTCGTCGAAACACTCGCCTTAGGTGCATTTTACAACAACCGCACCCAATCCACAAATCCTTGCCCAAACCCAAACCGCCCCCTTTATCTTGAACAAATACACCCAGTCAACTTGGTCAAACGCCTTCTCTGCATCCATTGCAACAACCACTTCCACTTCTCGGCCGTCTGAGGGCATTATTATAACATTTGACAAACTCCATATGTTAATTGACAATTGTGCTCCTTCACAAACCGCGCCTGGTCCTCACCTATCACCCCCGGCACACAATCCTCTATCCACGTCGTCAGCGCCTTCCCTTACAGCTTTGCAACTACATTCAACAGCGAGATCGGGCAGTAGAAACCTCACTGCTCTGGGGTCCTTGTCCTTCTTTAGATTCACAAGTTGAACTTGATCAAAGCCTGAGACAGCGTTGGTGGGGGGGGGGGGGGGCTCCCCCCTCCCCATCAACTCATTATACATCTCAGCTAGCAGAAGCCCCAGCTCCAACCTCAACTTCTTATAGAACTCGACTGGAAACCGAGTATAAAAACAAAACAAAAAAATAAAATTGCTTATTGTCACAAGTAGGCTTCAAATGAAGTTACTGTGAAAAGCCCCTAGTCGCCACATTCCGGCGCCTGTTCGGGTAGCCCGAATCCTGATAGTTAACAGAACTATATTGTTGAGAGATTTCATGGTAATGAAATCTAGTTGTTTGGAGCATGTGAGCTTGATGTTGATGTAAAAAATAAAATTCACAAGTTGAAATTTTCTGTGGTGCCGGTGGACCACGAATCTTTGATTGGAGTAGAGGCATGTGAGGAGTTGCAGCTAGTCAGGTGAGTATACAGTGCAGACAATGTTGCGACAAGCCCTGATTCCTCAGGAGACTCCATACTAAATGATTTCCCTGAGATTTTCCAAGGTTTTGGTACATTACCATACATGTACAAGATTCAGTTCAAGAAAGATGCGAGGCTTGTGATTCAGTCATGCGCCGAGATGTGTGCCGATGCCATTAAGGGATAAACTAAAGGCAGAGCTAGAGAGAATGACTGCCTTGGGTGTCATTAAGCGCACTGAAGTGCCTACAGACTGGGTTAATTCCATGGTATATGTAAAGAAGCGCAATAAAGAACCTCCACAATGGATGACCTGTATCGATAGTGACAATCTAAGAGAAGAAACCATGAAGGACCCAATGTTGCAAAAGGTGAGAACATATCTTCGTGAAGGATGGCCCAGGGAATCCTGCTCCGGTTTCTACAAAGCAAGAGCAGAGCTGAGTGTTGCAGATGGAGTCTTGCTGAGAAAAAGAGAATAGTAATTCCAAAATCTTTCAGGTCGGTGGTTCTGAACAAACTCCACAAAGGGTACATGGGAAGAAAGAAATGTAAAAAGAGAGCAGAAGACACGATCTATTGGCTGGGCATCCTCAGAGACATCAACACAATTATACAAAACTGCACACGGTGTAGAAGAGTGAACACAATGCAGGAAGCAGACAAAAAGCACACAGTGCAAACTGCTTCAGTTCCAAGCAGAAAGGCAAACACTCTTGTCAAGAAAGGAGGCAAGGGAGAGATTTCAAGCCAAATCCACTAAGATTTGACGATGAGTCCATGAAACGCCTCAAGCCATTGTGATGCAACCACCAGAAGAAGCATGCAACAGCCCTTCAACATCTAAAGAACGTACGGAACAAATGCAACAAGAGGATAATACATAAAGAACATCAAACTCAAGCAATGAACATTAGAGAAGATGAAGTACCTTTGCAAGTTCAGCAGACACTGAGAAGGTCTACAAGGATAGGGCACAAGCCAGAAAGACTGAACTTGTGAAAGACTGTAAAAATTCTAAACATATAAATAGTTATACATATCATGGTGAAATGTAAAAATAATCTAATGTATGTAAATAATTTAATTTTCCAATGGAAAGGGGAATGTGATCATATGCATAAAGCAATTCTGTACATATTATGCACGACCTCCAACCACTTGGTGGAAGTATAAATCAACCACGTGACCCTATGGCTGGGGAGTTGGGAGTAGGTTGTGTTGGAGGATAAGCGTATATTGCACTAGCTCTACAATAGTTTTTTTTTGTTGTAAATTTAGAGTACCCAATTCATTTTTTCCAATTAAGGGGCAATTTAGTGTGTTCAATCCACCTACCTTGCACATCTTTGGGTTGTGGGGGCGAAACCCACGCAAACACAGGGAGAATGTGCAAACTCCACACGGACAGTGACCCAGAGCCGGGATTGAACCTGGGACCTTGGCGCTGTGAGACTGCAGTGCTACCACTGCGCCACCGTGCTGCCCTAGCTCTGCAATAGTTAATTAATATTTGTAGTTTCTTATTTTTTTATCCTAGTTATCTTCATCTTATTGTTTCACAATAAATTATTTAAACTAGATGTTTTGTAGTTCATCATTCATTTTGGCCAGACAGCAGAACATGACGCAGCCCAAACTCCATCTGGAGCCTCTGCCTCTCCTTTAGTAGCGCCTCCTCAGGCACCACTGAATATCTCCGATCCATCCTCAAAATGTCCTCCACCAACCTCAACCTCTCAGCCCGCTCCACCCTCTCCCTGTGCACCTGAATTGATATATATTCCTCCCTGACCACCGCCTTCAGCACCACCCACAATGTGGAGGCGGAAACCTGCCCTGTCTTATTCTGCTCCACATAATTCCTGATGGGCACCTTCACTCTTTCACAAACTCCCTTGTCCTCCAATAATCCCACATCCAACCTCCACTGTGGCCGCTGAACCTCCCCCTTTGCCACCTGCAAATCCACCCAATGTGGCGTGCAGTCAGAAAGCACAATTACCGAATACTCCGATTCAGCCAACCCCGCCCACAGCGCCTAATCTAATTCAAACCCCGAACGTTCCACGTAATCAACCGGGTTGGGTGCCCCCCATTCCCTGCTCCCCTGCTGATCAGCCATAGGCCCTCTTTTACTAGCTTCCCCAAGTCCACGTCTTGCTCCCCTTCAGACCCTCCCCAAGATGTACGCCTCCACCTCCCCTTAACCAATGAGGGGCAGAGGTCTACATGTGCTGGAGCATTGAGTGGCTGGCAATTTGTGGTTACTGTGGGAATACATTCTCTGCTGACTCTTCTGATGACGTGGAGGGAAACCTCGTCATCCTAGGAATCCTGGCCCACCTGTGGAGAGAACAATGGAGCTAACGTTGCAAGTCTATGACCTTTCATTAATGCATGCCATTAATGCATGTTGTTTATTAACAGGATGTGAAGACTTTGGACAGAGTGCAGAAAGAAGTCACAAGAATGGTTCCAGTTATGAAGATAGATTGGAGAAGTTGGGCTGTTTTCCTTGGAGAAGAGAAGGCTGAGAGCTGATTTGATGGAGATAGTCAAGATTACGAGGGGTCTGGAGAGAAGACAGGGAGAAACAGTTCCCAGTTGTGAAAGGATTGGAAATGAGAGGACACAGTTTTAAATTAATTGGCAAAAGAAGCAAAAGCGACACAAGCTTGTCGTATGAGTAACGGTTGGGGACTCCGGGTCTGTACTCGTTGGAGTTTAGAAGGATGAGGGGGGATCTTATTGAAACTTACAGGATGCTGCGAGGCCTGGATAGAGTGGACCTGGCGCGAATGTTTCCACTTGTAGGAAAAACTCGAAGCAGAGGACACAATCTCAGACGAAAGGGACAATCCTCTAAAACAGAGATGAGGAGGAATTTCTTCAGGCAGAGGGTGGTGGATCTGTGGAACACTTTGCCGCAGAAGGCTGTGGAGGCCAAATCCATGAGTGTCTTTAAGACAAAGATAGATAGGTTCTGGGATCAGGGGTTTGGGGAGAAGGCAGGAGAATGGGGATGAGAAAAATATCAGCCATGATTGAATGGCGGAGCAGACTCGATGGGCCAAGTGGCCTAATTCTGCTCCTATGTCTTATGGTCTTAAGAAAAACCTTTTCACACAGCAAGTGGTTAAGTTCTGAAGTGCATCTCAGTGTGGTGGAGGCAGGTTCAATTGAGGCTTTCAAAAGAGAATTAGACTTATATACAGGGGGATAACGTGCAGGGTTATGGGGAGAAGGTGGGGGAATGACATGAGGTAAATTGGTTTTTCGGAGAGTTGGTACTGACACGATGGGTTAACTGTAACAATTTAGTGATTTTCAGTTATATGCTGCTGTTAGTGTAGTAAAAACATCCCAAGAATGTTATCAGACAACATTATTTTTTAAATGCTTTTATTAACAATTTTTTATATTCTCTTTTCTTTTTTTTTTGAAAATTTAGAGTACCCAATTATTTTATTTCCAATTAAGGGGCAATTTAGCATGGCCAATTTACCTACCCTGCACATCTTTTTGGGTTGTGGGGCTGAGACCTATGCAGACACGGATAGAATGGGCACACGCCTCACGGATAGTAACACGGGGCTGGGATTGAAGGATTTTTTATGTTATGCAAAACAAAGGAAATCCTGAACATTCATTGAGAACAACAGAAAAAAAAGAAAAATATACGTACTTCGGTTGCGGTTTTTTGTTTTGCGTTCTCCAGGAGGTGTTTACTTTCAGCCGGGTCCCCAACCTTCTTTTCCCCTTTTCTTCCTGACCCCCTTCCCCTTCTAGTCATCTGGCGCGCCCTCTTCCCTCTTCAGCCGGCAGGACTCTGCTCTTTCCGCTCGGTCCATCCGGGCCAGAGGATCGGCAGCACCGCCGCGTACAGCGGCCCGCGACTGGCGGCGCGTCAAATGCGCCGGCCCGGCGCGGGGCTCGGAGAATCGCTCCCCGTGTATTTTGTTATTTGCTGGGTATGGTTGGGCTCCTGCCACCCCCCCCCCCCCCCTCTTTCATTTGCATTCGTTGTTGTGTTGTGGCTTTCAGCTCTCTGTGGCTTACTGGCTGTAGGCTGCAAACAGGTCTTGGAACAACTCGGTGAATGGCTCCCACATTTTGTGGAACCTTCTTCCGACCCCCAGATGGCGAATAGAATTTTCTCTATCTGGAGAAATTCCGATAGGTTGGACAGCCAGTCTGCAGCTTTGGGTGGTGCTGCTGATCGCCAGCTGAGCAGAATTCTCCGGCAGACGATCAGGGAGGCAAAGGCAAGGGCGTCCGCCTTCCTCCCCATGAAGAGATCTGGCTGTTCTCTTACCCCAAAAACTGCCACTCTCGGGCATGGCTCCACCCTCATCCCCATCACCTTGGACATTGCCTCAAAGAAGGCTGTCCAAAACCCAACAAGTCTGGGGCAAGACCAGAACATGTGGGTGTGGTTGGCCGGGCCTCCTTGGCACTGTTCACATTTATCCTCCATCCCCGGGAATAACCTGCTCACTCGGGTTCTAGTTAAGTGAGCTCTGTGTACCACTTTTAGCTGCATTAGTATTAGCCTGCACAAGTGGAGTGACGCTATGTAGTGCTTCGCTCCAGACTCCCCATCCTATTTCAAACCCTAAGTCCTCCTCCCATTTTTCCCTTATCTTGTCCAGTTATGTGTTCGCCCTTCCCTGTATTCGCCCATACAGGTTGCCACAGTTCCCCTTCCCTAAGATGTCCACGTTTAGTAGGTCTTCTAACAATGATTGTTGCAGTGGTCGTGGGTATGCCCTTGTTTCCCTATGTAAGACATTTCTGACCTACATATATCTTAGCTTGTTTCCCCCTGTCAGCTGGAACTTCTCTGTTAGTTCTGTTGTGTTGGGTGTTCTGGATCACAAACAGGTCACCAACACTGGAAGTGGTGCAACTCTATTTTAGTATAAGGTTAACTATATTAACATACTTGAACTGTGGGTAAATGCAACACCAGCTTTAACTGTTGACCCTTGCCTAGTCCTAACCAGGTGATGCACTCAGCACATGGTGAATGTCTGTGTTGCAGGCTGTGAGCTCTGTGCTCTGAGCTGGCTGCTACTAGAATGAGCAGGAACTCTCCTGTCCCCTGTCTTTATACTGTGTGTGCTCTCACTGGTGATTGGCTGCGGTGTTGTGAATGCTGATTGGTCCCACTGCATGTCCATCAGCGTGTGTGTGTGTCTGCACCATAATATACTGGTGTATATTATGACATCCCCCCTTTTATGTAAAGAACATGTGCCTGCGTGACAATAAATATTGTGTAGTGAATGTACCTGACTATGTGTGTGCGTGTTATTTACATGACTATGTACATGAGGCTAATCTATTTACATGGGAAGGTGCCTGGTGCAGAGAAGTAGGGTGTCACACCAACAACAAAATGAACATTATATACAAACTACTGGAATGATGAAACAGGATAACAGAACAGATCAAAGAGTCCAACATTGTAAAACTCATAAGTCAAGTCTCTGAGGTGGTCGACGAATTCTGGTTGACCGTCAGGTTGGCACACCACTCGTCGTCTGGATCAATGCTGTGTACCGACAGCGGCTGGTGGTTTTGATTCGGGGACAGCCTGTTCTTTGTTATAACAGCGACTCGAAAAGGCTCCCTCGGGTCCTCGGTGTCACTGATCTGCGGGAAGTCGGAATCGGACTCGGTGAACGTGGGTTGAAATGCCCGAACGTTCCTGCGAGGCTGGCTGAAGCGATGCGAATTGGCAGGCTGAGCTGTTCGATAGCAGGCAGCATAGTGGCCAAGTCTGCCACATCGTAGGCATTGTCGCGATTTTGCAGGACATTGCCGCTTTAACTGGGCTATGCCACAGTTGCCGCACGTCGTGACGTCAGTACGCTCATTGCGCCACCGTGCATGCGCGGTGCGGTCCTGCGTGGTGCGCGCCTGTGCATCACGTTCCTCCATGTCACCGTCCCCTCGTTTGGCGCGTACAAGCGCGGGAGGCCACGAAAAGCGCGCGAAATGGCCGCCCTCATCCAGGCTGCAGCCTTGGAGGTGTTCAATTGTTTGGACCCGTTCCGCCTCGTGGGGACCTTGCCGCGCCGTTTCAGCCGCCTGTATGTGGGAGTACCGGCTGGTGGCATTTTCATGCAGGACACAGGTCTCGATGGCAGTCGCTAGGGTGAGTTGCTTAATTTCGAGGAGCTGCTGACGCAGGTGGTCCGACAGAGCACCAAATACGATCTGGTCGCGTATCATGGAGTCGAAGGACTGCGCAAGGATGCGGAGGTGTGTTAAAAAGGATTGGAAAGGCTCGTCCTTACCCTGCAAGCGCTGCTGGAACAGGTATCTTTCGAAGCTTTCATTGACATCTATGCTGAAGTGGGTATCGAATTTGAGGAGAACCGTCTTGTACTTTGTCTTGTCCTCGTCGTCTGCGAATGTGAGGGAGTTGAAGATGTGGATGGCGTGTTGCCCGGCCGTGGAGAGGAGCAGAGCAATCTTCCTGGTGTCCGAGGCGTTCTCCCTGTCTGTGGCTTCGAGGAAGAGCTGGAAGCGCTGTTTAAAAATCTTCCAATTGACCCCGAGGTTGCCGGCGATGCGGAGCGGCGGCGACGGGTTGATGTTCTCCATACTTCAGGATGCCGGAATGCTGATTAGTTGCAGGTGGGTCTCAGAAGTGCTAGTATGCAACCACTCCTTGTACCATGATGTGTTGGGTGTTCTGGATCACAAACAGGTCACCAATACTGGAAGTGGTGCAACTCTATTTTATTATAAGGTTAACTATATTAACATACTTGAACTGTGGGTAAATGCAATACCAGCTTTAACTGTTGACCCTTGCCTAGTCCTAACCAGGTGATGCACTCAGCACATGGTGAATGTCTGTGTTGCAGGCTGTGAGCTCTGTGCTCCTAGCTGGCTGCTACTAGAATGAGCGGGAACTCTCCTGTCCCCTGTCTTTATAGTGCGTGTGCTCTCACTGGTGATTGGTTGCGGTGTTGTGTATGCTGATTGGTCCCACTGCATGTCCATCAGTGTGTGTGTGTGTGTCTGCACCATAATATACTGGTGTATATTATGACAAGTTCCTCAAGTGTTGTCAGTCTGTTGTCAGTGTAGAAGTCCCTAACTGTCAGCATCCCTCCTTCCTGTCTCCATCTTTTGAAGGTGGCATCCATTGGCGCGGGCCTGAACCTGCGGTTATTGCAGATGGTGGCCTTAATGGACATTTTGGTTAGTCCAAAATGTTGTCGCGGTTGGTTCCACGACCGGAGTGTTGCTACCACCACAGGGCTCGTTGAATGTTTTTTCAGTGGCAATGGGAGCGCAGCCATGGCCAGGGCTCGGAGGGAGGTCACCCATGTAGGAGCCCTCCTCCACTCGCACCCACTCGACATCTGGCTCTTTTATCTACCCTTTTACCCTCTCCAAAGTTGCAGGCCAGTGGTAATATTGCAGGTTTGGAAGTGCAACCCCCCCGTGGGTCTTGTTCTCTACAGCATCTTTTTGGGGATCCCCACCCCCACACAAACACCATGATCAGTTTTTCGAATAAGTTGAAAAAGGCTTTGGTGATGTAAATCGGAATGGATCTGAACAGGAAGAAGAAACTGGGCAGTACGTTCATTTTGATCTTTTTAAAAAAACTTTTATTAAAATTTATTTGTTAAGAATTTTAACACAATTTTTCACCCTTACAAACAACCCCCCTCCCCCCATAACAAAATGAAAGAAAGCGCACATAGCAAGACATGAACATGGTAAAACGATATGTTACAGAGCTTTGTACATTGGATTCCTCCCGTACATGTCAGTTTTCCAGATCCTTCATGTATTTTCTTGCTCAAATACCCCCCAGACAGACCCCCCCCCCCCCCACGCAAGACATCCCCCCCCTCCCCCTCCGGGTTGCTGCTGCTGCTGACCGACCTTCATCTAACGCTCCGCGAGATAGTCTAGGAACGGTTGCCACCGCCTGTAGAACCCCTGCGCAGACCCTCTCAAGGCAAACTTTATCCTCTCCAACTTGATAAACCCTGCCATATCATTTATCCAGGCCTCCACGCTGGGGGGCTTCGCCTCTTTCCACATTAGCAAGATCCTTCGCCGGGCTACGAGGGACGCAAAGGCCAGAATGCCGGCCTCTTTCACCTCCTGCACTCCCGGCTCGTCCACTACTCCAAATAGTGCTAGCCCCCAACTTGGCGTTCATCTTGATCATCTACACTCTCGCTGCCAGGGAGAGTGGGAGTGTGACTCACCTCTGCAATCCTTTTTTCCTTCCTCCACCGGACTGGTCAGGTTCCATTTGTGGATCCGTGTCCAGTCATGAGCGATTTGGATCCCCACGTAGTGGAATTAGTGCTGGGCCTGTTTAAATGGCATTCCCTGCAGCTCTGCTCCTTCCCCTCCAGGTTCACCAGGAAGATCTCACTTATGCCCATGTTGCGTTTGTAGCCCGAGAAGCTCCAAACTCTTTCAAGGGCGCCATCATTCCCTCCATGCTGCTTTATGGGTCTGAGATGTAGAGGAGCAGGTCAAATGCATTGAGCGAGACTCTGTGCTCTCTGCCTCCTCTCTGAATCCCCTTCCAATTCTTTGCCGCCCTGAGTGTGATCGCTAATGTTTCGATGGCTAGGGTGAACAGCAGTGGGGACAGCGGGCTTCCCTGCCTTGTGCCTCTGTGCTGCTGGAGGTACTTAGAGTTGATGCTATTTGTCCATACGCTCGCTGTGGGAGCGTTGTACTGGAGCTTCACCCAGGAGGTAAACCCTGTTCCGAGCCTGAACCGCTCCAATACTTTTGTGAGGTACTTCCGTTCGACTCTGTCGAAGGCCTTTTCAGCGTCCAGGGAGACGATCACCTCAGATGTTCTCTCCCCGGATGAGGCCATGATCACATTTAGCAGTCGCCTGATCTTTGATGTTAGCTGTCTACCCTTGACAAAGCCCGTTTCGTCCTCTGCGACCCCCTCTGGTACTCAGACCTCCAGTCTCTTGGTTAGAATGTGCGTATGATTCGCAGGACCTACCCCACAGCGCTCATACCAGTCCTCCACCTCCTCAAAAAGCCTGCTCATCCGGGCCACAGTCATATGAGCCCTGTGGACCACCTTGAACTGGATCAGGCTAAGCTTGTCACACGACGATGATACATTGACTCTCCTCAGGGCGTTCTTCCATAACCCGACTTCCAACTCCCCTCCCAGCTCTTCCTCCCACTTCCTCTTTACCTCCCTAATTGGAACCCCTTCCCACTCCATCAGTTCCTTATATATTTCCGAGACCCTCCCCTCCCAACACCTGTTTTTGACATCACCTTATCCTGTAGCCCCCTTAGTGGGAGGCGAGGGAAGCTCGGGACCTGCCTCCGAACAAAATCCCACACTTGCAAGTACCGGAACCCATTCCCCTCTGGCAACTCAAACTCTTTCTCTATCTCCTCCAGGCTCGGGAAACCCTCCTCAATGAAGAGATCCCCAAATCTCTCAATCCCTGTCGCTGCCACCTCCTAAAACCCCCAACCAGACCACTCAGAACGAACTTGTGATTATCACAGATTGGTGACCACACCAACGTCTCCTCCAGTCTCATATGTTGCCTCCATTGCCCCCACACTCTCAGGGCTGCCACTACCACTGGGCTTGTGGAGTACCGAGCCGGTGAGAATGGCAGAGGTGCCGTTAACAAAGCCTTCAGACTCGTGCCCTTGCAAGATGCTGCCTCCACTCGCTCCCACACCGAACCCTCCCCCACTACCCATTTCCTAACCATCGATATATTAGCCTCCCAGTAGTAATTAATAAAGTTCGGAAGGGCTAAGCCCCCCTCCCCGCTGCCCCGCTCAAGAAGGACTTTCTTCACCCTCGGGGCTCTCCCGGCCGAGATAAAACCCAAGATCGCCGCATTCATCTTCCTAAAAAATGCCTTATATATGAAGATTGGAAGACACTGAAAAATGAACAGCAATCTCGGGAGGACTGACATTTTCACAGTCTGTACCCTCCCCGCCAATGACAGTGGGAGCACGTCCCACATACGGAAGTCCCCTTTCATTTGTTCAATCACCCTGCCCAAATTTAGTTTATGAAGCTGACACCAGCCCCTTGCCACCTGAATCCCCAGGTACCTAAAACTCCTTCCCACTTTGAACGGCATCTCCCTCAGTCTCCTCTCCTGCCCCCTTGCCTGGATCATGAAAACCTCACTCTTACCCATATTCAGTTTGTAACCTGAGAACCGGCCAAATTCCACAGTGTCCCCATATTTCCTGCAATACCCCCCCAACGGGTCTGTTATATAAAGGAGTAAATTGTACGATAGAGCGAGACCCTATGCTCCACCCCCCTTCTCACTATCCCCTGTCAGATGTTCAATGCTCGCAGCGCCATTGCCAAAGGCTCTATGGCCAGAGCAAACAGTAGTGGGGAGAGTGGACACGGCTGTCTTGTCCCCCGACACAGACTAAAATATTCGGATCGAACCCGGTTTGTCCTTACGTTCACCACTGGTGCCTGATATAGCAACTGGACCCAATCTTCAAATCCCTGCCCAAACCCAAACCTTCCCAGGACATCCCACAAATACTTCCATTCCACCTGACCAAAGGCCTTTTCTGCATCCATGGCGACCACCACCTCGACCTCGCACCCCTCTGCAGGCATCACTATTACATTAAGGAGCAGCCTAGTGTTGCACGTCAGGTGCCGTCTCTTAACAAATCCCAGGGGGTGCAAGCATAGTATCTGTTATTATCTTTGGTTAATATCTCGTTTTATTAGTCTTTCTCTCCTTACTCCAATTACCCGTTATGATTGTCACCATGTGATACTCCCTCATTTTTTTTTAATATACCATTTTGGAGAGACAAGAAATGCAAATTTTTAAAGTACAGAGACTCTCACAGTTTGTGGTCGATGCGGGGAGTGGTCAGACAATTTCTTCGACCAGTCTATTCTTTACTCGCAACCAGTGGTGGTTGAGGCTTATCTTAACCAGCCGGATTTCGGGGCGGCCAGTTTTATAGAGTTTCGTCCCAGGGCTCAGAGGTATTTCACGTGTAGCAGCGTGTATTGCAGCAGTGTACAGCAAACAATTGTGTAATACGTGTAAATAGCATGTGGGGAACGACCAGGGGGTCGCGGGAGGTAAATGAAAGAAGGGGTGAGCGTACGGAAAGTGGCAAAATGCATTCTTTATACCACAACCAAAGGGAGAGTAGAGAAGGTGAAACTAAGGCCTGCCAAAGACAACGCAAAGTATAGAGAACCATTCCAGAGCGTATGAAGTGACGGGAGGACATATAGGGGGTCAAAGATATCTAAGTCGTGGTTCCGGGGACTGGGGTGACTGGGGGGCAGAGAGATCGCGCCAGTGTTCAGGGATAGTAATCAAATCCGGGAGGCTCTCGCTCTCGTCAGAGTCAAGTGCAAGGTGAAAGTCTGTACCTATGGGCGGAGAAAAGTTCAGGTCTGTGGCCGTGGACAAGGGATAAATGCCGGTATGGTTGGGGGAGGGTTGGCGTAGGGGTCGGACGAGGTTGACGATGGGCGGGACGTAATTGTCTCCTATTGCCAGAGAGATGTGGTGGGAGTGGCTACATTGTGATCCGTAAACTTTGAGTTGGTTGATGTGGAACCAACCAGTTTTGCCATTGGGGTATGTTATCTTGTACACGGAGGGGCTCACTTTGTCGGAAATGGAGTAGGGTCCTGCAAATTTGGGGGAGAGGAAAGAACTGGGGTTGTAAAGTGAAACCATTACTTGCTGACCGACTGTGTACTCTACGGGTGGACGATTTTGTCAAAGTAGGCTTTACTCTGCTTCTTTCTTTTAAAAAAAAATATATATTTTATTCGAATTTTTCGGCCAAACAAAACAGTACAAAGGTTTTTCCCCTTTTTTACAACAATAAAACAATATAAATAACAGTGACCGTTTTTAATAAATAAATAATATATAAACTAAATGGCAACTGCCATAACAAAAATAATAGCTCTCCCAAATAATAAAATCAAGCAATCCAATATACATAACCAAGTACAAATATCTATACAAAAACACCCCTGAGGACCCACCCGGGCCCTCCCCCCTGGGTTGCTGCTGTTACCTTCCCATTTCCTTTATCGTTCTGCGAGGTAGTTAATGAACGGTCGCCACCACCTGGTGAACCCTTGAGCCGAACCCCTTAGTGCGAACTTTATCCGTTCTAGTTTTATAAACCCTGCCATGTCGTTTATCCAGGTCTCCACGCCCGGGGGTTTGGCTTCCATCCACATAAGCAATATCCTTCGCTGGGCTACTAGAGACACAAAGGCCAAAACATCAGCCTCTCTCGCCTCCTGCACTCCCGGCTCTTCTGCAACCCCAAATATAGCCAACCCCCAGCCTGGCTCGACCTGGACCCCTACCACCTTCGAAAGCACATTCGCCACCCCACCCACAACCCCTGCAGTGCCGGGCATGACCAAAACATGTGGGTGTGGTTTGCTGGGCTCCTCGAGCATCTCCCACACCTATCCTCTACCCCGAAAAATTTACTGAGCCTTGCTCCGGTCATATGCGTCCTGTGCAAAACCTTGAATTGTATCAGGCTAAGCCTGGCGCACGAGGACGAAGAGTTTACCCTACGTAGGGCATCTGCCCACAGCCCCTCTTCAATCTCTTCCCCCAGCTCTTCTTCCCATTTTCCCTTCAGCTCGTCCACCATGATCTCCCCTTCGTCTCTCATTTCCCTGTATATATCCGACACCCTACCATCCCCCACCCATGTCCCTGAGATCACTCTATCCTGAATCTCCTGCGTCGGGAGCTGCGGGAATTCCCTCCCCTGTTGCCTCGCAAAAGCCCTCAGTTGCATGTACCGAAATGCATTCCCTTGGGGCAACCCATATTTTTCCGTCAGCGCTCCCAGACTCGCAAACATCCCGACTAGGAACAGATCCCTCAGTTGCACAATCCCAGCTCTCTGCCATGCTCTAAATCCCCCATCTATTCTCCCTGGGACAAGCCTATGATTATTTCTTATCGGGGACCGCACCGAGGCTCCCGTCATTCCCCTATGCCATCTCCACTGCCCCCAAATTTTCAGTGTTGCCACCACCACTGGACTTGTGGTGTATTTCTTCGGGGAGAACGGCAACGGCGCCGTCACCATTGCTTGTAGGCTGGTTCCCTTGCAGGACGCCATCTCCAATCTCTTCCACGCCGCCCCCTCCCCTTCTCCCATCCACTTACACACCATTGAGATATTAGCGGCCCAATAGTACTCACTTAAGCTCGGTAGTGCCAGTCCCCCCCTATCCCTGCTACGCTGCAAAAACCCCCTCCTCACTCTCGGGGTCTTCCCAGCCCACACAAAACTCATGACACTTTTCTCGATTTTCTTGAAAAAAGCCTTCGTGACCATCACCGGGAGGCACTGAAACACAAAAAGGAATCTCGGGAGGACTACCATTTTGACCGCCTGCACCCTACCCACCAGTGACAGGGGCACCATGTCCCATCTCTTAAAATCCTCCTCCATCTGTTCCACCAATCGTGTTAGATTTAGCCTATGTAAGGTTCCCCAACTCCTGGCTATCTGAATCCCTAAGTACCGGAAATCTCTTGTTACCTTCCTCAGCGGTAAATCATCTATTCCCCTGCTCTGCTCCCCCGGGTGCACCACAAACAACTCACTCTTCCCCATATTCAATTTGTACCCCGAGAATTCCCCAAACTCCCTGAGTGTCTGCATTATCTCAGGCATCCCCTCCACTGGGTCCGCAACATACAGCAATAAATCATCTGCATACAATGATACCCGGTGTTCTTCTCCTCCCCTGAGTACTCCCCTCCACTTCCTGGAGCCCCTCAATGCTATGGCCAGGGGCTCAATTGCCAATGCAAACAGTAACGGAGACAGGGGACACCCCTGCCTCGTCCCTCTATAAAGACGGAAGTAGTCAGACCTCTGCCTGTTCGTGATCACACTTGCCACCGGGGCCCAATATAGCAGCTGTACCCATCCAATAAACCCTTCTCCAAAGCCAAATCTCCTCAACACTTCCCACAGGTAGTCCCACTCCACTCTGTCGAATGCTTTCTCGGCGTCCATCGCTACCACTATCTCCGCCTCCCCCTCTGGTGGGGGCATCATCATCACCCCTAGCAGCCTCCGTATGTTCGTGTTCAGCTGTTTCCCCTTAACGAACCCAGTTTGATCCTCGTGGACCACCCCGGGACACAATCCTCTATCCTCGTCGCCATCACCTTGGCCAGGAGCTTAGCATCTACGTTCAAAAGGGAAATGGGCCTGTAGGACCCACACTGCAGCGGGTCTTTTTCCTTCTTTAAAAGTAACGATATCGTCGCCTCCGACATAGTCGGGGGCAGCTTCCCCCTTTCCCTGGCCTCATTAAAGGTTCTCGTCAAAAGCGGGGCCAGTAGGTCCATATATTTCCTATAAAATTCCACCGGGAACCCATCTGGTCCCGGGGCCTTCCCCGCCTGCATGCTCCCAATCCCCTTTATCACCTCCTCCACCTCAATCTGTGCTCCCAGTCCCGCCCTCTCCTGCTCCTCCACCTTCGGGAATTCCAGCTGATCCAGGAAATGCATCATTCCCTCCTTCCCTTCCGGGGGCTGAGCCTTATACAACCTCTCATAAAATGCCTTGAACACCCCGTTCACTCTCTCCGCTCCCCGTTCCATCTCTCCCTCCTCATCTCTCACCCCACCTATCTCCCTCGCCGCTCCCCTCTTCCTCAATTGTTGGGCCAGTAGCCGGCTCGCCTTCTCTCCATACTCATACTGTACACCCTGTGCCCTCCTCCACTGTGCCTCTGCCTTACCCGTGGTCAGCAGGTCAAATTCCACATGTAACCTTTGTCTTTCCCTGTACAGTCCCTCCTCCGGTGCCTCTGCATATTGCCTGTCCACCCTCAGAAGTTCTCTCAACAATCGCTCCCTTTCTTTACTCTCTTGCTTCCCTTTATGTGCCCTTATGGATATCAGTTCCCCTCTGACCACCGCCTTCAACGCCTCCCAGACCACTCCCACGTGAACCTCTCCGTTGTCATTAAGCTCCAAGTACCTTTCGATACACCCCCTCACCCTTAGACATACCCCCTCATCCGCCAATAAGCCCAAATCCATTCTCCAGAGTGGGTGCTGTTCTTTTTCCTCTCCTACCTCCAGACCTACCCAATGTGGAGCGCGGTCCGAGATGGCTATGGCCGTATACTCCGTCCCTGTCACCTTTGGGATCAGTGCCCTTCCCAGGACAAAAAAGTCTATCCGTGAATATAACTTGTGAACATGGGAGAAAAATGAGAACTCCTTACTCCTCGGCCTAATAAATCTCCAGGGGTCTACTCCTCCCATCTGCTCCATGAAGCCCTTAAGCACCTTGGCCGCTGCCGGCCTCCTCCCGGTCCTGGACCTCGACCGGTCCAGCCCTGGATCAAGCACCGTATTGAAGTCTCCCCCCATTACCAACCTTCCCGCCTCCAGGTCCGGGATACGCCCCAACATACGCCTCATGAAGTTTGCATCATCCCAGTTCGGGGCGTATACGTTCACCAGAACCACTGCCTCCCCTTGCAATCTGCCACTCACCATCACGTATCTACCCCCACTGTCCGCCACTATGGTCTTTGCCTCAAACAGTACCCGTTTCCACACTAAAATAGCCACCCCCCTATGCTTCGTATCTAGACCTGAATGAAACACCTGTCCCACCCATCCTTTACATAGTCTAACCTGGTCTGTCCGTTTCAGGTGCGTCTCCTGCAACATAACCACATCTGCCTTTAATTTCTTTAGGTGTGCGAGTACCCGTGCCCTTTTAATCGGCCCATTCAGCCCTCTCACGTTCCATGTGATCAGCCGGGTTGGGGGGCTCTTTACCCACCCACCTTGTCAACTAGCCATCCCCTTTTTTAACCCAGCTCCTTACCCGGTTCCCATGTACCCGTATATCCCACCGACGGTGCCCTCCCGTCTCGACCACCCCGCCCCATAACAGCTCCCCCTTCCCCTTAGCAGCAGCAACCCAGTTAACTGCCCCCCCCCCGCTAGATCCCCCTCTAGCGTAATTACACCCCCCATGTTACTCCCAGAAGTCAGCGAACTCTGGCTGACCTCGGGTTCCCTGTTTGCCCTCGGCCTCTCACTGTGCGAGGCCCCCACCTTCCTGCGTCCCTGTTCCCGCCATAATTACCCTAGCGCGGGAGCAACTCCCGCGTGTCCCACTTGGCCCCGCCCCTAATGGCGCAGTTCCCTTCTCCTTCCCCTTTTCTTCCCACCGGTGGCCACAGTTCCTCATACTCCCCCCACCCCCAATGAGGGGAAGAGAGAAACGTTACTCTACTTCTTTCTAGCGCCTAATCGGACAGCTGCAGCGAGTTGTGCCGCTTTAGAACAAAGAACAAATAAAAAGTACAGCACAGGAACAGGCCCTTCGGCCCTCCAAGCCTGCGCCGATCCAGATCCTCTATCTAAAACTGTCGCCTATTTTCTAAGGATCTGTATCCCTCTGCTCCCTGCCCATTCATGTATCTGTCTAGCTACATCTTAAATGACGCTATCGTGCCCGTCTCTACCACCTCCGCCGGCAATGCGTTCCAGGCACCCACCACCCTCTGCATAAAGAACTTTCTACACATATCACCCTTAAACTTTTCCCCTCTCACCTTGAACTCGTGACCCCTAATAATTGAGTCCCCCACTCTGGGGAAAAAGCTTCTTGCTATCCACCCTGTCTATACCTCTCATGATTTTGTAGACCACAATGAGGTCCCCCCTCAACCTCCATCTTTCTAATGAAAATAATCCTAATCTACTCAACCTCTCTTCATAGCTAGCACCCTCCATACCAGGCAACATCCTGATGAACCTCCTCTGCACCTTCTCCAAAGCATCCACATCCTTTTGGTAATGTGGCGACCAGAACTGTACGCAGTATTCCAAATGTGGCCGAACCAAAGTCTTATACAACTGTAACATGGCCTGCCAACTTTCGTACTCAATACCCCTTCCGATGAAGGAAAGCATGCCATCTGCCTTCTTGACCACTCTATCGACCTGCGCAGCCACCTTCAGGGTACAATGGACCTGAGCACCCAGATCTCTCTGCACATCAATTTTTCCCAGGGCTTTTTCATTTACCGTATAGTTCGCTCTTGAATTGGATCTTCCAAAATGCATCACCTCGCTTTTGCCCAGATTGAACTCCATCTGCCATTTCTCCTCCCAACTCGCCAATCTATCTATATTCTGCTGTATTCTCTGACAGTCCCCTTCACTATCTGCTACTCCACCAATCTTGGTGTCATCTGCAAAATTGCTAATCAGACAACCTACACCTGTCTCCAGATCATTTATGTATATCACAAACAACAGTGGTCCCAGCACGGATCCCTGTGGAACACCACTGGTCACAGTTCTCCATTTTGAGAAACTCCCTTCCACTACTACTCTCTGTCTCCTGTTGCCCAGCCAGTTCTTATCCATCTAGCTAGTACACCCTGGACCCCATGAGACTTCACTCCCTGCATCAGCCTACCATGGGGAACCTTATCAAATGCCTTACTGAAGTCCATGTATATGACATCTACAGCCTTTCCCTCATCAATCAACTTTGTCACTTCCTCAAAGAATTCTATTAAGTTGGTAAGACATGACCTTCCCTGCACAAAACCATGCTGTCTATCACTGATAAGCCCATTTTCTTCCAAATGGGAATAGATCCTATCCCTCAGTATCTTCTCCAGCAGCTTTAATGTTATCTGTAACCTGTTGGACTGCTTTTTCGTGGGTGAGGGCGGTTACTGTAGGGCTTGCCAGATCGAGGCCAAATAAATATTCAATATCCTTCATGGGCCGTCTGGTCATGAGAGTGTGGGGGGTGAAACCTGTGGAACTGGAAACTGGGTTCCGAATAAACATGAGAGCAAATGGGAGGACGGTGTCCCATGTGATATTATTCTGTTGCACCATCTTCCTAATGGTCGCTTTTAGAGTGCGATTCATACTCTCAACAATGTCACTGGATTGCGGGTGATATGCTATATGGAATTTCTGCCTGATCCCAAAAATTGTTGAAACATTTTGCATGACTCTGCCGGTGAAGTGTGAACCTTGGTCTGCCTCGATGCTGCGGGGAAGACCCCAGCGTGTGAATATCTGTTGGGTCAAAATCTTAGCGATGGCCTTTGCTGTGTTTGTCCGTGAGGGAAATGCTTCTACCCATTTAGTAAAGGTGTCGATTACAACTAGCACGTACTTGAAACCATTTCTGCAAGGGGGGAGGGGGCCAATGTAATAGAGTTGCAAATTTGTCCAAGGGCCATTCACAGGTCGGGTGTGACGTAATTGCCCTTTCTTTGAGTAGCGTTCGGGATTGTTTTGTGCACAGATAAGGCAATTCTCGACATAATGGGTTACATCGTTTTTTAAATCGGGCCACCAACACAAAGTCTTAAATGGGCAATGGTATTGTCTATCCCCTGATGTCCGTGTCCGTCATGAAATTGGTAAATGAGCTGGTTTCTGTCCTGAGTGGGGACCACATAAATTCCGTTTTTTAAAACTATGCCATCCTGTAGTCAGTGCGTCCTTCCATTTATCATCAGAGCTGGGAAGTTGCCGTCTAAAACCTGTTTGAGGGTGTCGGCTGCTTTTTGGGCTTGAGATAGATCCTCAATATTGGTCTGGGAAACCTGGACTGAGTGTATCGGTTCGCTTTCGGGGGGCTGCCAGAAGTGACCATGGCGCGATCCTGCTTTGGCTAAGGCGCCTGCCTTTACATTACCGGGTGGGGAGGAGCGATGATGGCTTCTTACTTTAATGATACCGTATGTGCGATCTGAGCCTGTCTTGAGAATGTGCTTTAACAACGGGGCAGAGGGTAGGGGTTTTCCATCGGCTGAAACAAAACCTTGAGATTCCTACAGGTGCAGGAATTCTGTTAAACTGTTGCACACATACAGGCTGTCCGAGTGTATGTCTGCGGGGGTTGGAAAAGAGTCGGGGTGCTGAATTACATAGGCTATGGCTGCGAGTTCTGCTGCTGCTTGTGAACCTAGGTGGCCGGGCAATTTTAAAGAGATCTCTTCCAGTTGGCGTCCCTGTGCGTCTTCCACGTAAATTCCACAACCAGTAATTCTAACTCCATTTTCGATTGTGGAAGAACTGTCGACATAAATTTTTAAGTACCCCCTGTGGTTTGGGAATTCTGTGACTTACTGCTTGCTCGTGGCTGTAGTGACTTTGGGATAAAGGGTCCTATGTGGTGTTGGGCTGCTATGATCTGGCACTCATGTGGGGTCCCTGCATATTGGAGGTTATCGGCCAGAAATGTGTGGGTCTTGGTGCGTTTTACCGTAATGTCCCTGCTTTGTAATAGTAGTGTCCAGCGAGCTGCTCTGATTTGGCAGACTGAACCGTCCTTTAAACTACCATCTAGTAATAGTTGCGTGGGGGGTGCTCGGTCAAGATCGTTACTGGGTTAAGGCCTGTGACGTACTGTATTGCCCAAAAGACTGCAAGCAAGTGCCGTTCGCAGGCTGAGAATCCTTGCTCTACGGGGTCTAATACTCTTGAGGCATAGGCTACGGGTCCTAAGTGATCATGTCGTTCTTGCAGGAGTACTGCTGATAGGGTTCGGTTGGTGGTTGCTACTTCTATAGCATAGGGCGAGTCTGGGTCTGGGACTTGTAAAGCGGGAGCTGTGCCTAGGGTGCGTTTTAAATCATCCATGGCATCTGTGTGCAACGGAAGCCATTCCCATGGGGCGTTCTTTTTAAGGAGCTCTGAGAATGGGGCTGCTCTGGTGGCAAAACCATCTAGATAATTTCTGCAATATCCTACCAAACCTAGGAATGACCGGAATGCAGTGACATTTTGGGGCAGGGGCAATTTGACGATGGATTCGATCTGTTTTTGCTCAATTTCTCTCTTCCCATGGGTGATGATGGTGCCTAAATAAAGAACCTTTTCCTTTAAAATCTGGGCCTTTTTGGGGTTTACCTTACATCCGATTGATTGCAGTAGGCCTAGTAATTCAGATAAGAGCTCCACGTGTTCCTCTTTTGTGTCCGTTTGCAAGAGCAATATTGTATTAGGCATTCGGGTCGGGAAAATTTAGAAAGTCTGTTGGCCAATTGTCGGTGGAAAATGGAGGGGGAGTTATGGAATCCTTGTGTGAGGCATGTCCACGTGTACTGCTGCCCTTGAAACGTAAATGCGAATTTATACTGGCAAGCCCTGTCTAACAGGATGGACCAAAAGCCAATGATGATGTCCAGCACTGTGAAGTACTTTGCCGTTACTCCCTGTTTGAGCATGGTCGCGGGACACGTGGCAACAGTGGGGGCTGCTAAAGGGGTTACCTTATTTAGTTCTCGGTAGTTGCTCGTTAGTCGCCATGAACCATCGGGCTTTTTTACAGGCCAAATTGGGGCATTATTTGTGGACGCTACGGGTCGAATAACTCTTGGTCTAACAAATTGTTAATAACCTTCGAAATCCCACCCTCGGCTTGCTGTGGGAAACCGTATTGCTTTTGCGGCTCTGGATCGGGACCTGAAATCTTTACTGTACCTGGGATCTCCCCACAATCGTGTTTGTGTTGTGCGAACGAAGCTTTGTGTTTTATGAGGACCTCGGTCTGCACTAATTGTTTGCGGATTAAACCAATAGTCCCCTACCGAGCACATCCTGTTTTCATAATCCCCTACTGTGAACGTAGTGGGAGCCCTAGCTGTTTTAGCCATTCGCCATACACATTTGTTTACTGGGTCAAACTAAAGGTTATGGGAGCTCATGAAGTCAATGCTTAAAATGTGCTCTGCTGTTTGGGGTAAGTCAACTAAAACGACGGGGTGTTAATGTTCCCTATCTGAATGGGTACGGGAGCTGTGCTATATCCTTGTTGCATGTGGCCTGTGAATCCACTCAGGGTGATGGTGTCTGTGGTGGGCCATTTGTCCTGTTGAAACATGGTGGAGGAGTTTAAAGTGGTGCGGGATCCTCCTGCGTCCCAAAGAAAATCGACTGTATATTCCCGGATGTGCCTGTAACTACTGGTCTGCCTGATTTGTCCCAGCGTGTGGCACAGACCCAAGTTGGGGAGTCCGAACACCGTCAATCTGTGGAGTTAAACGTTAAGTCGTCTGAATGGGCGCTAACATTATGCATGGGCCTAACATTGTTCCTAGGTGGGGGATTTGGTTGTTGGTATCGTTGATGGTTCAGGAGATTTGTCGGCAGTCGCGGGCGTAATGTCCTATGTGGCCACAATTGTAACAACCTCGTGGTGCCTGTGCTCTGGGGTGCTGTCCTTCGTGTCTGCCCTCATTTATCCATGCTGGGTCCTGGCTAGTCCTACCTGGGTGCATGTTTGCTTCTATATCGTCCTGATCTATCTATCTGTAGGGTTTGTTCCCATGCTCTAGAAAGTCGTTTAAGTACCCAAACCTAATTGTGTGTGTTGTCATGTGAGAGAACCTTAAGACATGGATGTTTAAGCAATGTACCTTTAAGAAAACAGTGATGTCAGAGAGTGGGTGGAGCTGAGGTCAGGTCAGCCATTTTGCAGTTTAGCTTTGCAGATTGGAGGGAAAGATCAGGGTGTGTGTCTGTGTTTTGCAGTGAGCTGGATCTCTGCCATAAAATACTATTTCTGGATCATTTGGGTGATTTAAACTTATAATAGTAAAGCCTTTAACCTGATGTGATTTTGTTTAAAGGTGTTAAGTCTCTTGGAAGTTTGAAGGAACATTTTAAGGAATTATTTAGTGTTGCAATATTTTCTGAGTTATCTTTGAAGTAAGGGGTGTAAAGAGATCCAATGTTTATTTAAGATGTTAAATTGAGTTCATGAAATAAACAGTGTTTTGGTTTAAAAACCCATGTGTCCATAATTGTAATCCCACACCTAGGGAACAAGCCATGTGCTAGGAAAAGCAACAAATCCATTAAAGGGAGAGGTTGGTTGAACTCCATGATATATTTTGGGGTTCTGAAAACGCCTCGCCCATAACAGTGTGGTCTGCGGTGTCGTAGTTTACACAAGCCTTTTGACCTGCGTCTGTGGCATGTGAGACTAAGGTGCGGGACCATTTAGTGGTGTCCTCCTCATTTAGGTGTGCGCCGTTCAATTGTCTGTAGACTGCCATGAAATGAATCCATAGGCAACCAGCAAACGCGGTTGGGTGTTCTGACCTTACGACTGGCTGAGGCTCATAACTATTAGCTTTACTTCCTTCCTCTCATCTAGGTCGTACATAACGTTTTGTTGGCGCATCTCCTCAAAGAAACTGTGCGGGTCTGCGGTGGGCTGGAATGGACTAATTTTCGTGCAAGCTTCTCTTAATTGGGTTATGGATAGTGGAGTAGTGTAAACAATATCAGGCTCCTCCTGACGTGCGTTGTGTAGTAACCGGATTCAAGGGGGGCGAATTGTGAGGGGGGGGGTGTGTGCAGCCTGTGCAATCGGTGCTGCGGGTGCTTTTCTTTTTGGGGAGTACGGGGTTCGATTTTGATTTCTCGTGTCCTCTACATATCTTTGGCCGTTTTCATTTAACTCTTGCCAATCGGGAGCATCTTCCTTATCTAAATCCTGCCCGAAAGTGTACCTGAAGCCATTCTGTACTGAGAGTAGTGACTGTAACTTTTCTAACTTCTGTCGGCATTTAGCATGGTCAACGATACCCTGCCTCTGTTCCTTAGTGGAGCTGTGGAGCGCTCTCAAAGCGGTTTTTAAATCTGCGAATTTGCTAGTTAGCTGGGCGACCTGTTGTTCTGTTTCCTCTCTCAGCAGGACTGCGCGCTGTGTATCTTGTTAGGCTTTATCGTACTGGCTCTGGAAGCTACTAAGGTGAACTAGAAAAGATTGATGTGCACGTTTTACATCGGCCATTTCCTTGTCCTTAGCTGCTAACTGTTCCCGGAGTTGCTCAATTATCTTCTTGCTTTCGTTACTGTTTCCCTCGTTCTTTTCTTCCTTCTCAATTGTGGTAAACACCACTAGTGTTATATTGTATGTATTACGGCACTGCCCGTATATTGCAGGTACGATGGTAAATCCTTGTCTGCTGGCTCCGCCCAGACGCTGTATAAAAGTGTATGCTCTCCTGCGCTGCTTCCATTCTGGTTCCAGCTGCAGGAGGCACAACATCTAGTGCAAAAAGCCTCGATTGTTTCACCATTCTCGTCTCATGGCAATTGACGGTACATCAATTTATTGCACAAGATTTTACAAGGTGGATTTCCTCATCAAGACTGAATGCCTGCAGCTGAGCCCTCAAGCAGCCAACACCACATCTACCTTCGACCACTGGCTAGCCTGCTTCGAAGGCTACCTCAGAGCAGCCACTGAAGAACCCCCGGACTCGCAGAAACTCCAGGTCCTCTACTCGCGGGTGAGCCCTGAAATCTTCCCCCTCATCCGGGATGCATCCACCATCTCAGAAGCGATGACGCTCCGAAAGGGACATTACGTTAAACCTGTGAATCAAGTGTACGCCTGGCCACGAGACGGCAACTCCCCGGGGAGACTCTGGACGATTTCTTGCGGGCCCTACAGATCCTCGGTAGGAACTGTGACTGCCAGGCAGTTTCAGCAGTCCAACACACCGAACAATTAATTAGAGACGCTTATGTCACGGGCATGAAGTCTACGTACGTCCGCCAGTGACTATTGGAAGGGGGTACGCTCGATCTTGCGGAGACTAGGCAGCTTGCTAATTCACTACAAGTGGCCTCCCATAACCTGGAGTCCTACACCCCCAACTGCGTGGCACCCTCGTGGGCTTTGTGGGCCCCACCAGCTGTCGACTCCAGCTCACCGCTAGCCTGCGCCGCGCGGCAGCCAGCCAACTCTGGGAGGTCCAAGTGCTATTTTTGTGGACAAAGCAAACACCCAAAGCAGAACTGCCCGACGCGGAGCGCAACCTGCAACGGGTGTGGGAAGAAAGGACACTTCTTTTCTATCTGTCAGGCCCGGTCGGTCGCCGCTGTTTCCAGGCCCGGCATTTCTACACCCCCCCCAAGTGCGACCCTGGGGCGCCACAATCTTCCCTACCGCAAGTCACATGCGGCCCGTGGCCACCGGTATCTTTGATGCCGCCCGCCATGTGCACCCCATGGGCGCCGCCATCTTCGGCGCCATTTTGGACTGCGCCTCAGGACCCCTGCTCGTCTGGCCGTTCGCCGCCTACTGCCACCTCCGCCACTGCTGATCAGCCCGGGACCTCCCATCATCTTCTGCAGCTCGCCTCCATCACCCTGGATCAGTCTCGTCCCCGCAACCTCGTGACCGCTACGACGACGGTGAAGATCAACGGGCACGAGACGACCTGCCTCTTTGACTCCGGGAGCACAGAGAGTTTCATCCACCCCACTACGGTAAGGCTCTGCTCCCTCCTGGTACACCCCTTGACCCAGAAAATTTCCCTGGCCTCCGGATCCCATTCCGTTGAAATCCGGGGGTACTGTATCGCGACCCTCACCATCCAGGGCGTAGAGTTCAGCAACTTCCGGCTCCACGTCTTCTCCCACCTCTGCGCTGCCCTGTTGCTCGGCCTGGACTTCCAGTGCCATCTCCAAAGCCTGACTTTGAAATTCGGCGGACCCCTGCCCCCCCTCACCGTCTGCGGCCTCAGGACCCTTAAGGTCGATCCATCTTCACTGTTTGCGAACCTCACCCCGGACTGCAAACCTATCGCCACTAGGAGCAGACGGTATAGTGCCCAGGACAGGACCTTCATCGGGTCAGAGGTCCAACGGCTTCTGCGGGAGGGGATCATTGAGGCCAGCAAAAGCCTCTGGAGAGCTCAAGTATTGGTGGTGAAGACGGGAGAAGCACAGGATGGTCATTGACTACAGTCAGACCATCAACCGGTACACGCAGCTCGACGCGTACCCCCTCCGACGCATATCTGACATGGTCAATCAGATTGCGCAGTATCGAGTCTTCTCCACAGTTGACTTGAAGTCCGCCTACCACCAGCTCCCCATCCGCCCGGAGGACCGCCAATACACTGCGTTCGAAGCAGATGGCCACCTCTATCATTTCCTCAGAGTTCCCCTCGGCGTCACCAATGGGGTCTCGGTCTTCCAGCGAGAGATGGACCGAATGGTTGACCAGTACAGGCTGCGGGCCACCTTCCCGTACCTAGATAACGTCACCAGCTGCGGCCACGATCAGCAGGACCACGACACAAACCTCCAAAAATTGCTCCATACCGCCAAACTCCTTAACCTCACCTACAATAAGGAGAAATGCGTGTTCCGCACCAACCGCTTTGCCATCCTTTGCTACGTAATGGAATCCTAGGGTCCGACCCCGACCGCATGTGCCCCCTCATGGAACTCCCCCTCCCCCACTGCCCCAAGGCCCTGAAACGATGCCTGAGGTTTTTCTCATATTACGCCCAGTGGGTCCCTAATTATGCAGACAGGCCTGCCCACTCATCAAGTCCACAGATTTTCTCCTGACGGCTGAGGCCCGCCGGGCCTTCAACCACATCAAGGTGGACATCGCCAAGGCCACGATGCACACGGTCGACGAGTCCCTCCCCTTTCAGGTGGAGAGCGATGCATCGGACATGGCTCTGGCTGCCACCCTCAACCAGGCGGGCAGACCCGTGGCCTTCTTTTCCCGCACCCTCCATGCCTCCGAGATTCGGCATTCCTCTGTCAAAAAGGAGGCCCAAGCCATTGTGGAAGCTGTGCGGCATTGGAGGCATTACCTGGCAGGCAGGAGATTCACTCTCCTCACTGACCAACGGTCGGTTGCCTTCATGTTTAATAATACACAGCGGGGCAAGATCAAAAATGACAAGATCGCGAGGTGGAGGATCGAGCTCCCCACCTATAATTATGAGATCTTGTATCGCCCGAGGAAGCTCAATGAGCCCCCTGATGCCCTATCCTGCAGTACATGTGTCAGCGCACAAGTGGACCAACTCCGGGCTCTCCACTATGACCTCTGCCACCCGAGGGTCACCCGGTACTTCCATCTTGTCCAGGCCCACAACCTGCCCTACTCCATTGAGGAGGTCAGGACCGTCACCAGAGACTGCCAAGTCTGCGTAGAGTGCAAGCCGCACTTCTACCCACCAGATAGAGCGCATCTGGTGAAGGCCTCCCGCCCTTTGAACGCCTCAGCGTGGGTCTCAAAGAGCCCCTCTCCTCCACCAACCACAACGTGTACTTCCTCAACGTAGTTGATGAGTACTACCGGTTCCCTTTCGCCATCCCATGCCCCGACATGACTTCTGCCACGGTCATTAAAGCCCTCCACAGCATCTTCACTCAGTTTGGTTTCCCCACCTACATCCACAGCGATCGGAGATCCTCTTTCATGAGCGATGAGCTGCGTCAGTTCCTGCTCAGCAAGGGCATCGCCTCGAGCAGGACGACCAACTACAACCCCCGGGGAAACGGGCAGGTGGAGAGGGAGAACGGGACAGTCTGGAAGGCCATCCTGCTGGCCCTGCGGTCTAAAAATCTCACGGTCTCCCGCTGGCAGGAGGTCCTCCCCGACACGCTCCCCTCCATCCGGTCGCTCCTCTGAACCACCACTAATGAGACCCATCACGAACGTGTGTTTGCCTTCCCCAGGAAGTCAACCTCCGGGGTCTCGCTCCCAACATGGCTGACAGTTCCTGGACCCATCCTCCTCCGGAAGCATGTGCGGACCCATAAATCGGACCCCTTGGTCGAGAAAGTCCACCTCCTACATGCAAATCCGCAGTACGCCTACGTGGCACACCCTGACGGGCGCCAGGACACAGTCTCCCTCCGGGACCTGGCACTCGCTGGGTCCCCACCCACGAGCCACGACCTGGCACTGCTCCCACCCCCCGGTTGCCTCATTCACCCCTGCGCCACTCACCCTCCCTCCAGCGAACCTCACCACAGCCCACACCCCAGCGGGATCCGTCCTCCCACTGGATCCAGTTAGGGGTGACAAAGACGTGGACAACATGCTCCCGGAGTCGCAGGTGACCACGTCGTCGCCCACATCACCACCAGGACTGAGGCGGTCGTGGCAGACTTAATTTGTCATGTTTTCGTCACCCCCGCCAGACTCTTTTTTAACAGGGGGTGAATGTGGTAAACACCACTAGTGTTATATTGTATGTATTACGGCACTGCCCGTACATTACAGGTACGACGGTAAATCCCTGCCTGCTGGCTCCGCCCAGCAGGCAGCATATAAAAGTGTATGCTCTCCTGCGCTGCTTCCATTCTGGTTCCAGCTGCAGGAGGCACAACATCGTGTGCAATAAAGCCTCGATTGTTTCACCATTCTCGTCTCGTGGTAATTGACGGTATATCATCAATTAACTGCCTACGGAGCGTCTTCACGACCTCCTCTGTGCCTCGCAACTGTGCCAAACAAACACTATTTCCATCAGCTTTCTGACTTTCCCTAAATTTTTCTTGTGGACCTCGCTTAGGTTCTCCCACCAAGTCTGTCCTATCTTTCCTGGACCTGTCTCATCATTAGCGCAAAAATTCGACCAAAGGGGCTATCCTTTCCCCTTTAAGTATTTCCTTAACTCTTCCTCCCATATGGGGCATTGCTCTGCTCTGTTGTTCGCTGCGACCTCAGGTTCCTGTGGATTCATCAGTCTTTCCATTGCTTTAGTGGCCATTACTTCTCTTATCTCTTTCTCTACTTTTAATTTAGGACAGGGAAATAAGGCGGCGATTTAAACAGCGGGTATGGCTTAAGCTATTTTCCGGCTCTCAATCCTTCGATAGTTGTACACAGTCCTAACAAGTTTACCTTACTCTTCCTGTTAGGTACGCATGCGGGTTAGTACACACTTCCGAAATTTGGTTATTTGGTTGATATGGGACTTGCACTTGTGGTTCTTTCCTTTCTCGCAATTGGATTCAAAGTTTGTGGGTTCTCTCGGAGTGACAAAGTCACTTCTAATTGAGTCCCGTCATTCACCAATAATGTTGCTCTGTTTCGGTCCCAACAGCGTCACCAATACTGTGGGTATTTCTATTTATCTTAGTGAACCACAAGCGTTCCCTTATATCGATCAAATGACCACACAACCAGTTAGTTCGTTCAAAAGATGATTTATTTACAAACACAAGAGTTATCTCAACATGCAAACACAATATCTACTACAAGTTAAACTACACCTATCAGCTACAATAACCCATACTTAACTTCAGGGCGACCGGCACTGTGCAAATGGATAAGGCCTTTATCTGGATTTCACTTGGCTGGTTCGAAGAAAGTGGCTCTGTCTCTGCTGGGCTCATCCGTCAGGTAGCAATCATTGGTCTTGAAAGTAGCTGGCTGTTCCTGCTGCAATTGGGTTGGCACAGGTTGGATCCAAAAGAGCGACAGAACACATGGCTGTGTCCTCTTTTATCCCTCTGGGATTTCGCGCTCTTTGGGGTGGTCCTTAACCTTGGACTCAATAGTTCGACAGGGCTCTGATCACACTCTTCGATTTCGGCCAATAAAGGGGCGGGTGCCTTGGTAGCTGGTCAGGTCCTTAGCGGTCATTGACCTTGGCAGTTGTGCTTTCTGAGTAAGGGGAGTGGCGCCGATCAGTCTGTGGCTGTACTGGTTGCTTGATTGGAGTTCTATTGCCCTGGGAAAATGGGCCATTAGAATGCAAACGAGCGGGGGTTTCGATCAGGTCTGGTTACCTGTGTTTCAGATACACATAGGCTGTGTATCTGTCTGAGTCCTGGGTTGGCCATAATTCCCATGGTCCTTTGCAGGTGACCACCTTAGATGGCTACAGTCCTCAATCAAAGTTCAAGGCCCCCCTTCTCCTGCCAGTCCATTCTCCTTCACGAAGTCTGCTGCCTCCTCTGCAGAGCAAAAGTACAGCTCCTAGCCCCCATAGGACACCCATAGGCGAGCCTGTACAGCAGACCAAACTTAACGTCCTTCTTGTATAGGGCCGACTTGACCTTATTAAAGCTCGCCGTCCTCTTCGCGAGCTCTGCTCCCAGGTCCTGGTACACATGAATCTCGACGCCTTCCCAGGTGCATCACCTCATCTGCCTGGCCTACCTCATGATGCATTCCTTGTCCAGGAACCGGTGTAATCGTACCACCATGCACCCCTGCCAGTTCCTCCAACCTCTGGATCGCCTGTCCCTGGGCTGCCAGTCTCGTCTCCACGCGGTCAACCACCGCCCTGACCGAGTCCACCGACCGGGCCATGTCATCCAAACTTTCCTTCCGCTGTTTGGTGAACTTCTCATTCAGGAAGCTCAGTGACTGGTACATTGACCACTGAGCCGGCAGGGCCGGACCCTGCCCATCTGCCATCTCCGCGTGCGTTATCTGCTTCCCACTCGCCTCAACCAACTGGTTCATTTTTTTCTGGGCATTTCTGGTCCGCAGCTCCATAAATTAGGGGTCACTCTCTTCTGCTCTCACTTCTGCACCTTTTTCCTTCAAAAATCCCTGCTACAAACCGGCGTAAAGGCCACGAAAAGACCACCATGAGCGGGAGCTACCAAATATGCGACCACTCTCTATGGCCACCACCGGAAGTCCCACAATTCACCTAGTCAAGGCACAACATTATTACATAAATAAATAAATAAGTAATCGCTTATTGTCACAAGTAGGCTTCAATGAAGTTACTGTGAAAAGCCCCTAGTCACCACATTCCGGCGCCTGTTCGGGGAGGCCAGTATGGGAATTGAACCCGCACTGCTGGCCTTGTTCTGCATTATAAGCCAGCTGTTTAGCCCACTGTGCTAAACCAGCCCCTATTATCTCATTGCTGTGGCGAATGGAGGATTTTGGATATATTGCACTATAAACATTTGGTAATTTAAGGGTATGAGAGCCTGGTTTAGAGTGTGCCTGACTGAAGAGGTCATGTTTTTAAAAGAATGGGGCGGGATTCTCCAATAATGGGGCTATGTCCCCACGCCAGTGTCAAAATGCGGGTGTTTCACTCTGGACTTTCCTTAAGAGACGGTGCGGGGACCGGAGAATCGCAGGAGCGGCGTCGCGCCGGATTTTGACGTCAATGCCCATTCTCCGCCCCCGCGCCGATCGCGATTTCAGCGTGGAGGCTCGGAGAATCCTGCCCGTACGTTTTGCAAGACCAAGAAGCTTATGGCAGTCAGAGGTGAAATTGACCATCGTAAAAGCCTGGGCTAATGCACAATTATTTGACTAGGGGGATTCCACAGGGAGTTAATGTGTTTTCAGTCTGGGGAGTTAATTTGTTTTCAGCTTGGGAAGATAATGTCATTGCTGGGTGAAGCTAAGGTATTCAGACATTTTGAGAAACCTTTTGAGTTGAGTTCTGATCTGGCTCACACTGAGTCCACAAGTAAGGTCTTTTACTCTCACAGTAGGATAGTTAATAAAAAGATTAATAGTAGTTACATCAGTGCAGACTTGTCTTGTTTCCAACTGTTTTGACTGAACCAAATAATCTAAATTAAATAAACTGAGGAACAAATCATAAGGTGCAGCCTCTTAAAGGGATATTGCCTTAAGCAAAACAAAGAGCAAATGAAACTTAAAACATCAAACCAAAATGTGATTAATAGGGTCAATAAAACTCCAGACCCTATGAGGCCCACCGGGCATGGAAGGCCTTGACGGTGCCCGTGGACACCGCATGCTCCCTCTCCTTGGACATCCGGCCACGAATGTAGCTGCGGATGAGGGGCAGTCAGGTTGGTGGCACCGTTGGTCGCCCGCTGCCTGAATCTGTTTATGGCAACTTTTGCCAGGCCCAGAAGCAGGTTCATGAGGAGGTCCTCCTACCTCCCCATCCCTCTCCACACCGGCTGTCCTTAAATCAGGAGCGTGGGGCTGAAGTCCAAACTGAAGGTTTTTCAAGAAACTGGGGGTGCAGCCTAAAACAACTGGCATAAGATGTTCCATGGACTCCTTGCCTTGTTTCCAATCATCTTTACTTGCAAGAATGCCTACAAATCTTCATCCTCTACCTCCACACCTTAACATACAGTCGTCACTTGACACACATTGGTATTCAGAAAATGTGAACTTAATAGTATTGGTATGGGCCAGGGTTGAGAGAACCCCAAAGTGTATCATGGAGTTCACCTGACCAACAGCTTTTAATAGATTGTGGTTATGGGGAGCACAAGGGCCTACTTTACAGGTGTGATGCAACAGAGATCTACAGTACTTTTAAATTAAAACAATGTTTATTTATAAAACCAGTTATCACTTTATAAACCCACAGTAAACATCTTAACAACTATCAACACCAATAAATCCCCCAAAGAATACAGTACTCTCTGAGTAACTCTTATTATTTCCTTGCAACATTCATAAGACAAAAAAAAAACTTTTTACAGAAAAGATTTAACTTCTCTACAGAAGCAGGTATTATTTTTAAATCGCCAAAGGATCTGGAGACAGTCTTTAGATTGCAGAGAGAGAGACTAATACACCTTCTTGCTGTGACTGCAGCTATCCAGTTCTCAAATCGAAACGAAACACACACCCTGTAGCAGACAGCGCAAAGCGAAAGTAAAAGCAGACAGACAGCCCAGCTCCACCCACACTCTGACATCACTGATAAACACCCATTTCTTAAAGGTACATCCACTACAGCTATTTTATAAACATCCATTTCTTAAAGGTACTCTCACTACAGTTATTTTATAAGCACCCATTTCTTAAAGGTACTCTCACATGACAGTATCATTTGGCTCCAAATCACTGTAACCAATTTAAACTTCACTTTCCGCTTACACGTGAGCCCTCCTTCTCTTCTTTGTGAACTAAGGGGCGGAAGAAACAATTTGAGTCATAGAAACCTAACATTTATACAACACAGAAGGAGGCCCTGGGGCTCATTGTGTCAATGCCGATTTTAAACTGAACTATCCAGCCTAATCCCACTTCCAGCTCTTAGTTTGCAGCTCTGTAGGTTACTGCATTGCAAATGCTTATCCATGTATTTTTAAAATGCTCTGAGTGTTTCTGCCTACAACATGCTTTCAGACGGTGAATTCCAGTCTCCCATTCCTCTCTGTGCGAAAATGTGCCTCCTCAACTAGGCAGCATGGTGGCACAGTGGTTAGCACTGCTGTTTCACAGCGCCAGGGACCCGGGTACAATTCCAAATTTGGGTGACTGTCTGGGTGGGGTTTACACGTTCTCCCTGTGCCTGTGTGGGTTTCCTCCTTGTGCTCCAGTTTCCCCCCCTCAGTCCAAAAATGTGCAAGTTGTGTGGATTGGCCATGCTAAATTTCTCCTTAGTGTCCAAAGGTTAAGTGGGGTTACAGGGATAGTGTGGGGTATGGGCCTAGGTAGGGTGCTCTTTCAGAGGGTTGGTGCAGACTCGATGGGCCGAATGGCCTCCTTCTCAACTGTAGGGATTCTATGATTCAACTCTCCTCTAATCCATCTACATATTACTTTAATTTTGTGCACCTAGCTATTTATCTCAATTAATGGAAATGTGTCCTTACATGTTGAGATACCCTCAATTACGACTCAGGAGAGGAGATTGATAATTCAAAGACTTTAATTACCAGAGAACCAGACAGCTGCCGAGAAGTGTGCTCACTGCACGCTGCCTACTGAACGTAACCTTACATACAGTTTCCTGGGGGCGGAGCCAGAGGCGGAGTCCCCCAGGGTTCCAAGCCCGATCTTAAAGGGGCCTACGCATTAAAGGTACATGTGTATACAGATATCATTCATCACACACGTTTTATCCAGGCTCCTCATAACTTTATACATTTCAGTTAAATGTCTCATCACCCTCCTCTGTTGCAAGGACAACAAACATGCCCTATCCAATCTTATCCGTGGAGCGGATGCTTCCTCTTCTGGAGCCATGCAGACGAGTGATCATAGTTTTAGGATAAAGCACAGCAGATTTAAACAGAGATGAGGAGAAATTACTTCTCTCAAAGGGTCGTGAATCTGTATAATTCACTATCCCAGAGTGCGGTGGATGCTGGGACATTGAGTAAATTTAAGGAGGAGACAGACAGATTTTTTAATTTAAAAAAAAATTTAGAGTACCCAATTATTTTTTTCTAATTAAAGGGCAATTTAGCGTGGCCAATCCACCTACCCTGCACATATTTGGATTGTGGGGGCGAGACCCACGCAAACACGGGGAGAATGTGCAAACACCACATGGACAATGACCCGAGGCTGGGATCGAACCTGGATCCATGGCGCCGTGAGGCAGCAGTGCTAACCATTGTGTCACTGCGCTGCCCCAGACAGATTTTTAATTGGTAATGAGTTGAAGGGTTATGGAGAACGGGCAGCAAAGTGGAGGTTGAGGCCGAGATGAGATTAGCCATGATTGTATTGAATGGCGGAGTGGGCTTGAGGGGCTGGATTGCGACTCCTGCTCCTAGTTCTTACCTCATTGCTAAAATTCTCCATTGCTGGCAACATCTTTGTAAATTCCCTCTGCATCTTCCCTCGTGTAATGCTGAGACTATAACTGTCTGCAGTAGTCCAATTGCAGTCTAACTATGTTTTATACAGATTTAGCATAACCTCCCTGCTTTTATAACTTAGACCGTGGCTAATAAAGGAAATAATCCCTATTCGTTCTTGACCGCCTCATCTCCCAGAAGTACTTTCATCTCGGGTCTGTGGACATACACTCCAAGGACTCCCTGGTCCTCTACACTTCTCAATGTCCTGTCACTTATTGGGCATTTTTTGCCTCTTATTATACCTTCCCTAAGGGGAAATTTAGCATGGCCAAGTGTTGACGCCGTCGGGAGCAGCGATTCCGAGCCCCTCAGTAGACCAGCATGACATTGGAGCGACCCATATCACTCCAGCTGCCGATACCGGCGTCAAATTGGCGCCGCGGGTCTGCGCATGCATGCCGCGACCGGCACGAGTGCGCGCATGCGCAGTGCGACCGGCGTGATTGCGCGCATGCGTGGTGGCTTCATTCTCCGCGCCGGCCCCAACGCAACATGGCGTAGGGCGGCAAGGGCTGGCGCGGAGCAAAAGGGGCCACCAGCCCGAGAGGCCGGCCCGCCGATCGGTAGGCCCCCCAGGGTCGGACCCCCCCCCAGGGTTGGGCACCCCCCCCCCCAAACAGGCTGCCGCCGGAAGGATGCACGCCGAGGTGCCGCCGAGTAAAACCACATGTGGATGGCGCCAATGGGACTCGGAATTTGTTTACGGCCACTCAGCCCATCCTGGGCGGAGAATCGGCGGGGGGAGGGGGGGGTGGAGGGGGCGTGTAGAGCGGCCCCCGTCTGCGCCGTGCCAACCGCACCGGCGCCAATGGCGCCGACTCTCCGGAGAATGGGCGGACCGGTGTTGGGGCGTCGTCGTGCGATTCGCACCCGGCCCGACGATTCTCTGGCTCGGCGTGGGCTGAGAGAATCCCACCCATTATCTCACATTTCTCTGGAGTGAAAGAATCCTTTTTCCCCCCAATATAATAATCTTTAGCTCCCTGCCCTTCGCCCACCTGGCTCATTTGTTTTTGTTGTACACTCACTCCATTTCAATGTCACACACGATGTGTGCTGGCAAAACTGCTACAAATCTAATTTGTCACTTTGGGAATAAAATGCACATGGTGCTTCACTATACAGATATATTGCGGAAAATGTTCAGTGTGTCACCTTTATATTGCTGCAATTGAAAGGAATGCAACTCGGGCTAATATTAGAGCATTCTAGAGAGTTCTTTGAGTGCAACTAAACTGTGTTATTTGTGGCTTGAGTGGGAGTGCTTGATGTTGACACTAGGTGCAAAGAGTAAAATATTTGGTTCTCCAACACTGTCATATTACATTCGAACAGTAAGACAGTCGTAATGATTTTTTTTCTTCATAAATGTTCTGAAAGTATGTTCTATTTTTATTTTGTTTTATTCTTTGTCTCTCATCCATAGCTTATCCAGTCCAATACTTCTCCCCTGCCAATCACACTCTTCCCATTCTTACATGTTTTGCCGCCTGTGGAAATATATTAGAAGGCCTTTTCTGGGGTCATTATCCTCCGTTCAGAAGCCAGAGCTTCAAATTTGTTGGAGAGATTTACTTGCTCTGGGCATTGCTGTTAACTTGTGGAGAGTCACCAGCCCTCCCTCGACCACAGACAACTCCCTGTCTCTCAGCAAACTCCCTACTCTCTCAAAAACCCATGCCACTAAATTTCCTTTCCCTCTATAAATCAGATTTACAGAATTATTACAGTGCAGAAGGAGATCATTCTGCCCATCGTGTCTGCACAAGCTCTCGGAATGAGCAATTCAGTTAGCCCCATTCTCCCGGCTTCTTCCTGTAACTCTGCACATTTTTCCTTTTCAGATAACAGTCTAATTCGTACCCGAATGCCTTGATTAAGCCTGCCTCCACCACACTCTCAGACAGTGCATTTCAGCCTTTAATCCTTAACCACTTGCGGCACTAAAAAGATTTTTTCATGTCACTTTTCGTCCTCGCTCTGCTCACGGATGGGAATAGCTTCTCCCTATCCATTCAGTCCAGACCCGTCCTGATCTTCAATGCCTGTATCATATCTTCTCTCAGCCTTCCTTTCTCCAAGGAAAACAGTCCCAACTTCTCCAATCTGTCGACGTAACTGAAGCTCGTCATCCCTGGAAACCATTCTCGTGAATGTTTTCTGCACCCTCTCCAAAGCCTTCACATCCTTTCTACGCCAAGGTGGGCTAGTGTATAACGCACTCATCTCTCATCAGGGGCTTAACACAACACGAGCACAAAATCCTCGTACTAAGGGTGTGCTGTACTGAAGGAAGTGATGCATTTTGGATGCGACGTTAAACTAGGGCCTCCTCTGCCCTCTCAGGTGAACATCAAGATTGTGCTGGATCAATATTTATTCATCAACTAACTCCACTATGAACAGATTATCTAATCATTATCACATTGTGGGAGTTTGGTGTGTGGTATGGGTCTGGACCAGAAACCCAATTTTGGTTAAGATCCCGGATTAGAATCTAACTATTTGTATTTGGTAAATCTGTGAAAAAATGTTACTGCACCACAGGAATGATAATACTGACCAGTAGACAGCTTTTATATCAAAACAAACTTTAATTTGAACACATAATTAGGACATTAACAACAGAGAAATAGCTTTACAGTTAACAGGTACAACATCTTAACTTGCTTCCTGAAACCTGCCTCTCCATTCCAATTAAGTAAACCATGGGCTGGATTCTCCGAAGGTCCGCGCTGAAATCGCGAAACACGATCGGCCGGAGAATTGGCTCCGACGCCGGAATCGGCTTTGACGCAGGTTTGGCGCTGATTTCCGATTCTCCGAACTCCCCAACACGACGGAATTGCGGCATTCACCGCGCGGCGCGGAGAATCGCATGAGGTGCCCCGAAGTCCCGACCACATGGTTCTAACCACGTATAAAAATTCGTGAAGCCGGCGTGCTGGAGCTGCAGCGGCGGGAGGAAGTAAAGGTTGGCGTGGGGGGACCGCGGGCTCCAGAAACGGACATGGCTGTGGCTGTTCTGGGACTGTACCACCTCCCTCTGGGACTGCGTCATCTCCCTCTGGGACTGCGTCATCTCCCTCTGGGTCTGTGAGATGCCGGCCAGCACCTGGGCAATGGCGCGGATGCTCTCAGCCATGGCCTGCTGGAACTGGGCCACGCTGAGGAGAGCCACTGCAATCTGCAGCTGGCTTTGGCACATGGCTGCCAGTGAGTGGGCAGCCATGTCCTGGGCCACGGCCCCCGCCTGCACAGATAGCCCCAGGCCTTGCATAACCTGACCCATGTCCGACACCATCGCCCCCATAGCCTCCACCGCAGACGCCACCCATGTGGTTTCAGCCTGGGTTGCACGCACGACCGGCACCATTCCCTGCTCCTGCAGGCAGTTAGACTCCTACACCTGCATCTGCAGGTGCTGGAAACCGGCCGTCATCCCCTTGTCTGGTCCCTGGGTCGCTGACTGAATCTGATCTATGGGTGGGAGTGGATATTCCAGGAACCCGGGACCCATCTGGGCGGCAGCTGGTTGCTGGGGTCGGGCTGCCCTCCGACCGTCTGGCCTCTCGGCTGCTCCTAACCCCACCTGCTGTACCGGAGCGGCTGTGTGGAGCGCACCCAGTAAGTGTCCCAGAAGCCTCCTCACTAAAGAGCCCAGCCGAGGTGATGGTCTCTGGGATGGCAGCGAGTGTAAGAGATAGCAGTGACAGGAAGTCCATGTCCTCATCAGACCCAAGGTCTGGGGTCTCCTGTGTCGTGTTGTGCTGTGTGTTGGTTTCCTGTGTGTTGGTCCCCTGTGTCATTGTGTGTCCGTCCCCTGTGTGTTGGTCCCCTGTGTCATTGTGTCTCCGCCCCCTGTGTTTCCGTCCTCTGGGTCGCTGTGTCCTGGTTTGTCTCAGGCGGAGGGCTGTTGTGATGGCTGCCCTCCCAGTCGGTGCTTGCATCCCTGGGGGACACCGGCCCTGGCACTGGCTGGGGGCGGGGGTTGCCGGATGGGCCAGGACCATCACCGGCTGGTCCTGCAAGATACAAGACAGCATGTATGGTTAGACAGATGGACGGGGATGAGGCATTATGTGGTGAGGGGGTGGGGTGGTGAGGTGAAGGGGTGGGGTGAGGGGTTGGGGTGAGGGGGTGTAGTGAGGGGGTGGGGTGAGGGGGTGGGGTGACGGGGTGGGGTGAGGGGGTGGGGTGAGGGGGTGGGGTGGTGGGGTGAGGGGGTGGGGTGAGGTGAAGGGGTGGGGTGAGGGCTTGGGGTGAGGGGGTGGGGTGAGGGGTTGGGGTGAGAGGGTGTAGTGAAGGGGTGGGGTGAGGGGTTGGGGTGAGAGGGTGTAGTGAAGGGGTGGGGTGAGGGGGTGGGATGAGGGGGTGGGGTGAGGGGGTGGGATGAGGGGGTATGGTGAGAGGGTAGGGTGAGGGGGTGGGGTGAGGGGGTGGGGTGAGGGGGTGGGGTGAGGGGGTGGGATGAGGGGGTGAGGTGAGGGGGTGGGGTTTGGCACACATGAGTTGTGAGGGGCCACAACCAGGCAGGGGTTTCTCACTTGGTGGCACGCCTCTGACCTCAGCATGGGCAACCTCACGCTCCTCGGGTCCGCCAACGATGACCAGTGCCCTCTGCTCAGGCACGGTGAGGGGACAGACTTCTGGTGCTCCCCCTCCGATCTTCTCCCGCTCCCTGCGGTTATGCGCGGACCTCTCTGAGGGGGAAAACACAAACAGCAACAGTGTTAGATGGTCCAAAGCATTCAGCCCAGTGGTTGGGTCTATGATGGCATCAGTGCTCAGTGCACAGGACATCCGGCCATTGCGGCTGGCATGGGTGGGTGCAGCCATGTGGGTCGGGTGCGGAGGCGGGTCACATGAGTGGGGGTTTAGGGGGGTTGGTGCCAGGGCCACAGTGTTGGGTACTCACCCTGGCTGCCCTCAGTAGGTCGTGCAGCTTCTTCCTGCACTGATCAGCTGTCCTGGCCACCGGCCCAATGGCGCTGATGGTCTCGGCCACCTCCACCCACGCACGCGGAACGGTGTCGCCTGGGGTCCTGCGACCAGGCCCGGGGTACAAAACCACCCTCTTCTCCTCCACAGCGTCCAGGAGGGTGTCCAGTTCGCCGTCTCTGAACTTTGGGGCTGCTCGTCTGGTGGACATTTTGCCTGCGAGTGCTGTGTGTGTGGGGGAGAATGTTTTTCAGCTGCCACAGCGTTCAGTCAATGTTGCAACCCACGTGTCGGCGGCTGCTCCCTTGGGCGCTTCACGTTGCGCCAGTGCTGGCCCCTTGTGGGCCGCTGAATTGATGCACCTGGGGGCCTGATGACGCCGTTGTAAAACGCAACTGTTTTTACAACAACTTCAACACTTAGCCCCATTATCGGAGAATCCACCCCATATATTTCAAATAGCACTTCTGTATGAAGGTGACAACAAGGTTTTACTTGTTTATTTTAGAGAGAGAAACCTTTTTTTAGGACTAATCCGAAAACCTTCTGCTCAGTTTAGAGCCCTGAAACCAACTCCTTTGTCCAGACTGACCTGGCCCTTCCCATTAGCTACATGAGCTGCACTCAAAGCACACAGCATTCCTTTGTCTCTTGTAACAAGATGTGCCTTGATTTATTTAGCCCAGCTCAAACTGTTGCAACATAACATTAACTCTCTATCTGCAAACAGGCTTTTAATCACAACTTCCCGCTACTTGTCAATGGGATTTTCCATTGAAACCACCCCGCACCACTGGGGAACCCATGGGTGGGTGTACACTGCCGGCAGGAAATGTGAATCACAACGGCCAAAGAGTTCCATCCACTGTCTGTATGGATTCTAAGCTAGGGTCTTTAAAACACTATTGCAAAAATATCACCTGTAAAATATGATAACTTTCTTTTTTTTTTAAATATATTTTATTCAAATTTTTCAGCCAAACAAAACAGTACAAAGGTTTTTCCTTTTTACAACAATAAAACAATTTAAATAACAGTGACCGTTTTTAACAAATAAATAAATAATATATAAACTAAATGGCAATTGCCATAACAAAAATAATAGCTCTCCCAAATAATAAAATCAAGCAATTCTATATACATAACCAAGTACCAATATCTATACAAAAACACCCCTGAGGACCCACCCGTGCCCTCCCCCCCCCCCCCCCCCCACCCTGGGTTGCTGCTGTTACCTTCCCATTTCCTTTATCGTTCTGCGAGGTAGTTAATGAACGGTCGCCACCGCCTGGTGAACCCTTGAGCCGAACCCCTTAGTGCAAACTTTATCCGTTCCAGTTTTATAAACCCTGCCATGTCGTTTATCCAGGTCTCCACGCCCGGGGGTTTGGCTTCCTTCCACATAAGCAATATTCTTCGCCGGGCTACTAGAGACGCAAAGGCCAAAACATCAGCCTCTCTCGCCTCCTGCACTCCCGGCTCTTCTGCAACCCCAAATATAGCCAACCCCCAGCTTGGCTCGACCCGGACCCCCACCACCTTCGAAAACACATTCGCCACCCCCACCCAGAACCCCTGCAATGCCGGGCATGACCAAAACATGTGGGTGTGGTTTGCTGGGCTCCTCGAGCATCTCCCACATGTATCCTCTACCCCGAAAAATTTACTGAGCCTTGCTCCGGTCATATGCGCCCTGTGCAAAACCTTGAATTGTATCAGGCTAAGCCTGGCGCACGAGGACGAAGAGTTTACCCTACGTAGGGCATCTGCCCACAGCCCCTCTTCGATCTCTTCCCCCAGCTCTTCTTCCCATTTTCCCTTCAGCTCATCCACCATGTTCTCCCCCTCGTCTCTCATTTCCCTGTATATATCCGACACCCTACCATCCCCCACCCATGTCCCTGAGATCACTCTATCCTGAATCTCCTGCGTCGGGAGCTGCGGGAATTCCCTCCCCTGTTGCCTCGCAAAAGCCCTCAGTTGCATGTACCGAAATGCATTCCCTTGGGGCAACCCATATTTTTCCATCAGCGCTCCCAGACTCGCAAACGTCCCGTCTAAGAACAGATCCCTCAGTTGCACAATCCCAGCTCTCTGCCATGCTCTAAATCCCCCATCTATTCTCCCGTCATATATAGGGACAAACCTATGATTATTTCTTATCGGGGACCGCACTGAGGCTCCCGTCATTCCCCTATGGCATCTCCACTGCCCCCAAATTTTCAGTGTTGCCACCACCACTGGACTTACATAGAACATAGAACAGTACAGCACAGAACAGGCCTTTCGGCCCTCGATGTTGTGCCGAGCCTTGTCCGAAATCAAGATCAAGCTATCCCACTCCCTGTCATTCTGGTGTGGTGTATTTCTTCGGGGAGAACGGCAGCGGTGCCGTCACCAGTGCTTGTAGGCTGGTTCCTTTACAGGACGCCATCTCCAATCTCTTCCACGCCGCTCCCTCCCCTTCTCCCATCCACTTACACACCATTGAGATATTGGCGGCCCAATAGTACTCACTTAAGCTCGGCAGTGCCAGTCCCCCCCTATCCCTACTACGCTGCAAGAACCCCCTCCTCACTCTCGGGGTCTTCCCGGCCCACACAAAACTCATAATGCTTTTCTCAATTTTCTTGAAAAAAGCCTTCGTGACCATCATCGGGAGGCACTGAAACACAAAAAGGAATCTCGGGAGGACTACCATTTTGACCGCCTGCACCCTACCCACCAGTGACAGGGGCACCATGTCCCATCTCTTAAAATCCTCCTCCATCTGTTCCACCAATCGTGTTAGATTTAGCCTATGTAAGGTTCCCCAACTCCTGGCTATCTGAATCCCTAAGTACCGGAAATCTCTTGTTACCTTCCTCAGCGGTAAATCATCTATTCCCCTACTCTGCTCCCCCGGATGCACCACAAACAACTCACTCTTCCCCATATTCAATTTGTACCCCGAGAATTCCCCAAACTCCGAGTGTCTGCATTATCTCAGGCATCCCCTCCACTGGGTCCGCAACATACAGCAATAAATCATCTGCATACAATGATACCCGGTGTTCCTCTCCTCCCCTGAGCACTCCACTCCACTTCCTGGAGCCCCTCAATGTTATGGCCAGGGGCTCAATTGCCAATGCAAACAGTAATGGAGACAGGGGGCACCCCTGCCTCGTCCCTCTATAAAGACGGAAGTAGTCAGACCTCTGCCTGTTCGTGACCACACTTGCCACCGGGGCCCTATACAGCAGCTGTACCCATCCAATAAACCCTTCTCCAAAACCAAATCTCCTCAACACTTCCCACAGGTAGTCCCACTCCACTTTGTCGAATGCTTTCTCGGCGTCCATCGCCACCACCATCTCCGCCTCCCCCTCTGGTGGGGCATCACCATCACCCCTAGCAGCCTCCGTATGTTTGTGTTCAGCCGTCTCCCCTTAACGAACCCAGTTTGATCCTCGTGGACCACCCCCGGGACACAATCCTCTATCCTCGTCGCCATCACCTTGGCCAGGAGCTTAGCATCTACGTTCAAAAGGGAAATGGGCCTGTAGGACCCACACTGCAGCGGGTCTTTTTCCTTCTTCAAAAGTAACGATATCGTCGCCTCCGACATAATCGGGGGCAGCTTCCCCCTTTCCCTGGCCTCATTAAAGGTTCTCGTCAAAAGCGGGGCCAGTAGGTCCATATATTGCCCATAAAATTCCACCGGGAACCCACCCGGTCCCGGGGCCTTCCCCGCCTGCATGCTCCCAATCCCCTTTATCACCTCCTCCACCTCAATCTGTGCTCCCAGTCCCGCCCACTCCTGCTCCTCCACCTTCGGGAATTCCAGCTGATCCAGGAAATGCATCATCCCCTCCTTCCCTTCCGTGGGCTGAGCCTTATACAACCTCTCATAGAATGCCTTGAACACCCCATTCTCTCTCTCTGCTCCCCGTTCCATCTCTCCCTCCTCATCTCTCACCCCGCCTATCTCCCTCTCCGCTACCCACTTCCTCAATTGTTGGGCCAGTAGCTGGCTCGCCTTCTCTCCATACTCATACTGTACACCCTGTGCCCTCCTCCACTGTGCCTCTGCCTTACCCGTGGTCAGCAGGTCAAATTCCACATGTAACCTTTGCCTTTCCCTGTACAGTCCCTCCTCCGGTGCCTCTGCATATTGCCTGTCCACCCTCAGAAGTTCTCTCAACAATCGCTCCCTTTCTTTACTCTCTTGCTTCCCTTTATGTGCACTTATGGATATCAGTTCCCCTCTGACCAGCGCCTTCAACGCCTCCCAGACCACTCCCACCTGAACCTCTCCGTTGTCATTAAGCTCCAAGTACCTTTCGATACACCCCCTCACCTTTAGATATACCCCCTCATCCGCCAATAAGCCCATATCCATTCTCCAGAGTGGGTGCTGTTCTTTTTCCTCTCCTACCTCCAGATCTACCCAATGTGGAGCGTGGTCCGAGATGGCTATGGCCGTATACTCCGTCCCTGTCACCTTCGGGATCAGTGCCCTTCCCAGGACAAAAAAGTATATCCGTGAATATACCTTGTGTACATGGGAGAAAAATGAGAACTCCTTACTCCTAGGCCTAATAAATCTCTAGGGGTCTACTCCTCCCATCTGCTCCATGAAGTCCTTAAGCACCTTGGCCGCTGCCGGCCTCCTCCCGGTCCTGGACCTCGACCGGTCCAGCCCTGGATCAAGCACCGTATTGAAGTCTCCCCCCATTACCAACTTTCCCGCCTCCAGGTCCGGGATACGCCCCAACATACGCCTCATGAAGTTTGCATCATCCCAGTTCGGGGCGTATACGTTCACCAGAACCACCGCCTCCCCTTGCAATCTGCCACTCACCATCACGTATCTACCCCCACTGTCCGCCGCTATGGTCTTTGCCTCAAACAGTACCCGTTTCCCCACTAAAATAGCCACCCCCTTATGCTTCGCATCTAAACCTGAATGAAACACCTGTCCCACCCATCCTTTACGTAGTCTGACTTGGTCTATCAGTTTCAGATGCGTCTCCTGCAACATAACCACATCTGCCTTTAATTTCTTTAGGTGTGCAAGTACCCGTGCCCTTTTAATCGGCCCATTCAGCCCTCTCACGTTCCACGTGATCAGCCTGGTTGGGGGGCTCTTTACCCCCCTCTTGTCGACTAGCCATCCCCTTTTTTAACCCAGCTCCTTACCCGGTTCCCACGTACCCGTATATCCCACCGACGGTGCCCTCCCGTCTCGACCACCCCGCCCCATAACAGCTCCCCCTTCCCCTTAGCAGCAGCAACCCAGTTAACTCCCTACCCCCCCCCCCCGCTAGATCCCCCTCTAGCGTAATTACACCCCCCATGTTGCTCCCAGAAGTCAGCGAACTCTGGCTGACCTCGGTTTCTCGTTTGTCCTCGGCCCCTCACTGTGCGAGGCCCCCTCCTTCCTGCGTCCCTGTTCCCACCATAATTACCATAGCGCGGGAGCAACTCCCGCGTTTCCCACTCGGCCCCGCCCCTAATGGCACAGTTCCCTTCTCCTTCCCCTTTCCTTCCCACCGGCGCCCACAGTTCCTCATGCTCCCCCCCCCCCCCCACCCCCAACGAGGGGAAGAGAGAAAAGTTACAGGATTGAAAAATTAACAAATTGAAAAATCATCCCCCCCCTTCCCTTGTAATCACACCACCACTTTGTCCCAAAAGCTCTTTCTCTTGCCAGACTATTCCAGCTTCTCGTCCACAATGAATGTCCACGCCTCTTCTGCCGTCTCAAAGTAGTGGTGCTTCCCTTGGTGTGTGACCCACAATCTCGCCGGTTGCAACATTCCAAATTTAACCTTCTTTTTGTGAAGCACCGCCTTAGCCCGATTGAAACTTGCCCTCCTTCTCGCCACCTCCGCGCTCCAATCCTGGTATACGCGGATCACCGCGTTCTCCCACCTACAGCTCCGAGTTTTCTTCGCCCATCTTAGGACCATCTCCGTTGTAGCGGTGGAACCTCACCACTATGGCTCGAGGTATTTCTCCAGCCTTTGGTCTTCGCTCCAGAACTCGATAAGCTCCCTCCACTTCCAAAGGGCCCGTCGGGGCCTCCGATCCCATTAGCGAGTGAAGCATCGTGCTCACATATGCCCCGACGTCCGCCCCCTCTGCGCCTTCGGGAAGACCCAGGACTCTTAAATTCTTCCTCCTCGAATTATTCTCCAGGGCTTCCAACCTCTCCACACACCTTTTGTGCTGTGCCTCGTGCGTCTCTGTCTTCACCACCAGGTCCTGTATTTCATCCTCATTCTCCGCAGCCTTTGCCTTCACGACCCGAAGCTCCAGCTCCTGGGTCCTCTGCGCCTCCTTTAGCCCTTCAATCGCCTGTAGCATCGGGGCCAAGACCTCCTTCTTCAGCTCTTCCACACAGCGCCGCAGGAACTCTTGTTGCTCCGGGCCCCATACCAAACGGCCACCTTCCGACGCCATCTAACTTTGAGCTTCCCTTCCTTGCCGCTGCTCCAAAGGATCCACTGCAATCCGGCCGCTACCCTCTCCTTTTTCCATATATATCCGGGGGGGATTCCCTTCTATTTCACCGCACAGTGATTTTGGCCGTTAACAATTGCCGTTGGGGCTCCTAATAAGAGCCCAAAAGTCCGTTCCAACGGGAGGTGCCGAAACGTGTGACTCAGCTGGTCATCACTGCACCCGGAAACCATATGATAACTTTCTTATATATATCATGTGCACCAATTGGTTGCCAGTCAACTTAAAGCCTACACTTCTAAATATAATTAATTGGCTGTAAACACTTTGGGACATTCAAAGGTCTTGAAAAGCAGGATATAAAAGCAAGTCTTTCTGTATATTTCAAGTTAATTCCATGATATAGAAAATCTGGGTCATTTTCTGATAACTCCAACGAGCTCTCCCCCATGCATAAGTTTAATGAGAGAGGTTCGTGGAACCTCCGGTGGTGGCCATAGAGTGAATGGTCACACATTAGGTAATGCCTACCCGAGGTTCGATTATTTGATCCTTTTTGAATGTTTTGCAGGGTGTTATGCAGATGGAAAACAAAAGAACATTGAGAGCTAGTGAGTCTCCTTTGGCAGGGAATGTCTCAGCCCTACCAAACAAAGAGCAAAAACAAAGAAAAGTACAGCACATGAACAGGCCTTTCGGCCCTCCAAGCCTGCGCCGACCATGCTGCCTGACTAAACTAAATTCTGCTACACTTCTGGGGTCCGTATCCCAAATGAGGAGTGCAATGAATAAAGGGCAACAGTCAGACCAGTATGACTCTCAAGGTGCACAGAGGAAATGATGGTGGAGAGGTCTTTGGCATCATTGCCCACACAAAGGTTAACGGAGCAACTGGGGGAGTTTCTGATGGCTAAATTCCAGCAGTAGAGGAAGGAGGCCTCAGAAGACTTGGTAGGGTGGCAGGGTCAATCTGGGCTGCCTTGGAGCGAGTGGAGCAGAGGCTGGAGGCATAGCATGCGTCGCTCCAGAAGGTAAAGGAGTCGGTAGCTGATCATGAGGACTGGCCTCGTTGGAGGCTCAAATGTTGATGGTGGCGAAGGGCCAGAAGAGGCTGCGGGAGAAGGTGGGAGACTTTGAGAATTGTTCAAGGTCACAAAATCTCCAAAGCTGGAGGATTACTGGAAGGAGGTTTTTCGGGTAATCTCTAAAGTGGTGCATGTGAAACTGGACCCAGGCCCTCGGGAAGCCATATTCGGGGTGTCAGACCAGCTGGGGTTGGAAACGGGTGCGGAGGCAGATGTTGTAGCCTTCGCCTCGTTGATCGCCGGATCCTGTTAGGGTGGAGATCAACCTCTCCACCCTGTGCCCTGGTGTGGCGGGGGGACCTGCTGAAATTCTTGACCCTTGAGAAGGTCAAATTTGAACTGAGGGGAAGGATGGAGGGGTTCTACAATTCATGGGCGTTATTCATTATGCACTTTCAAGAATTGGATTGCATCAAACATTAGTGGGGGGGGGGGGGGGCGGGCTGGGAGGGTTGGGAGGGGGACTGTAAGTGTGAATGGTAACTATGGGTGATTCCTGATTCCTTTTTGTTATGTGTATATGTTAACATGCGGGCTAATGTTTGGGTGTTTGGTGGGAGGATGGGATTGTTGTTATTGATATCAGGATTGAATTGCATTCGTTACTGATTGTTGTTTATTGTTGGGTGTAAATTTGGGAGAAAATGTGAAAAAGGAGAATAAAAAGATTTATTTAAAAAAAGGATGCAGAATCCCAGATCGTGGGGCTGCCTGAAGGGATCGAGGGAACGCAGCGTTGAGAGCAATGTTTGTTGTATATTAACATGTGGGTTTTTTGGTGGGCAGCATTGGGGAGTGAGGAAGACGGGTGGCGATAAAGGAGTTGGGGAGGGCACAGAGGTTGTGTGGGGCAGAGTGGGAGGACAGAGGTTTTGGAAGGGAAGCAGCTGTTGCCTTGGGTGAGGGTCACCCTGCTAGCAGGTAGGCTAGTTATTGGAAGCTAAATGAGGGTAGAGTGGTGGAGAGGGGGAGGGAGGTGGGGTGCTTGGGACTGGATGGTTTTCTTTGTGGCAGGGGGAATGGTGGGGTTGGAATGGTGGGACATTTGGTGTTTGGGTTGGGGCAAGGGTGGAGGGGAGGGATGGGTTGCTGACATGGAAGGTATTGGTGTGGTGCAGCTGGTTGCGGGGGTATGGCGGCCGTCATCTTGAGGAGGACCAGGAGGTGGGCAGGATGTGGACCTGGGGGAGCACATTAAAAAATGGATATGGTTGATTGGGAGGGGGGGCCTGGAGCCCTCCAGCCAGGCTGATCACCTGCTACATTAGGGGACTGAATGGATCAATCAAGAGGCCCCGTGTCTTTGCGCACTTAAAGAGCTTGAAGGCAGACGTGATGTTCATGCAAGAGAATCATTTAAAGGTTGCAGATCAAACGAGGTTGAGGAAAGGTTGTGCGTCAGGTGTTCCATTCGGGGCTGGATATGAAGACGAGCGGGGTAACGGTGCTGGTTAGAAAGAGGGTGGCATTTTCAGCTGGCAATATTGTGGCGGATCCTGGGGGCAAATTTGTGATGGTTAGCAGGAAGTAGGAGGCGGCCCCAGTGGTGCTGGTGAATATATATGCCCTCAACTGGGATGATGCAGAGCTTGTGAAGAAGGTGTTGTCGAAGGTCCTGGACCTGTCTACACAGCGGTTGATTATGGAGGGGTGGGGGGGGAGGTCAATACAGTTCTGGATTCAAAGGTAGATTGGTTGTGTCCTAAGTCTCTGAGAGTGTCGGCGAAGGCAAGGGAACTGCTGGGGTTTCTGGAGCGAATGGGAAGGGTGGACATGTGGCAGTTTGGGAGGCCGAGGGCGAAGGAATTCTCACATGTTCACCAGGTGTATTCCTGGTTTGATTTTTTTGTGATGGATGAAAGGTTGCTGGTGGGGGTGGTTGGCACGGAATAATCGGCAATCGTGCTCTCAGATCATGCCGGTGGAGCTCCATGTGGAAAGATGGGCTGCCCAGCGGCCACAGTGGAGGTTAGATGTGGGGTTGTTGGCTGATAAGGGGATCTGCGAAAGGATAGGGGAGCTGTGTGGAACTGTGTGGAGCTAAACAGGACTGACGAGGTTTCCGCCTCCGTCGTGTAGGAAGCACTGAAGGTGGTGTCAGGGGGGTTTGTGAAAGGGCGGAAACTGTCGGCGAATATTAGAAGGTTGTTGAATGTGATCACGATGCCCGCAGAGGACCACGAAATGACGGTGATAGTATCTGTGGATTCAGAGAAAGTGTTTAATCGGGTTGAGTGGGCGTATTGTTTGAGGTGTTTGGACAGTTTAGGTCTGGGCAGGGGTTCGTAGATTGGATTAGGTAGCTGTACCGGGCCCCCACGGAGAGTGTTCATTCAAACAATCTTAGTTTGGGGTATTTTGGTCTGCACCGGGGAAAGAGGCAGCAGTGTCCGCTGTCTCTGCTGCTTTTCGCTTTGCCAATTGAGCCTTTGGAGATGGCACTTGGAGCCTCGGTTGGGGCGGGGGGGGGGGGGGGGGGGGTGGAATGGGGTGGTGGAGGGGTATCGTGAGGGGATGATGGAGCATCGGGTCTCCATATATGCAAGTGTCCTGTTGCTGTATATTACGAACTTGGTGAAGAGCTTCGATAGGATCATGGATATTGGGGGTGTTTGGCATTCCCAGTCAATGCGCGGGTGCAGGGGAAGGGCTGGTCCAGCGAGTTTCCGATACCTGAGGATACGAGTGCCGCACAGTTGGGCCCAGTTGCACAAGCTGAATTTGGCGAATCTGGTGGAGAGGATGAAAGAGGATTTTAAAGGGCAGCGCGGTGGCGCAGTGGTGTTAAATTACTTTTGAATTAAAACAATGTTTATTTATAAAACCAGTTAACACTTTATAAACCCACAGTAAACACCTTAACAACAATCAACACCAATAAATCCCCCAAAGAATACAGTACTCTCTGAGTAACTCTTATTCTTTCCTTGCAACATCCATAAGACAAAAAGAACCCTTTGTACAGAAAGACATCAGGTTTAACTTCACTACTGAGAACAGTTACCACGTTGAAATCACCAAATGGATATTCGTAAGCTTGCAGAGATTCATACTTGCTGTGACTGCAGCGTCTCTAAAACGAAGCTAAACACACCCTGTAGCTACAAGCCCAAAGCGAAAGTAAAAGCTGACAGACAGCCCAGCTCCACCCACACTCTGTCATCACTGATAAACACCAATTTCTTAAAGGTACACCCACTACAGTTATTCTATAAAAACACCCATTTCTTAAAGGTACTCTCACATGACAGTGGGCAGTGGGGAAGAGGTCAATGTCGGGTCGGATGGACAAAGCCTCATGTCGGGGAACAAATTTAAGGGTGCTGTCATTGGCACCTCTTCCATGTACTCCACGAGCCCGGTGGTGGTATCAGTGCTAAGGATATGGAATCAATGCCAGCAGCATTTTAAGATGGAGGGGGTGTCACTGTGGACACCGATCTGTGGCAATCACAGGTTTGTTCCAGCAGGCCTAGGGGGCGTGGGGAGGGGGGTCTGGCTCTTCTGAACTTTATTAACAATGACTGGGCGGCTAATATATCGATGGTCAGGAAGTAGGTAGTGGGGGAGGGGTCAGTGTGGGATCAGGTGGAGGTGGCATTCTGTAAGGGCACAAGTTTGAGGGTATTGTTAACGGCACATCTGCCGTTCTCCCTGGCTCAGTACTCCACAAGCCCGGTAGTAGTGGCAACCCTGAGTGTGTGGGGACAGTGGCAGCAGCATAGGGGTTTGGAGGGGGGGTCGGCGTGGGCACCGATATGCAATAATCATCGAGTCGCCCCGGGGGGGGGGGGGGGGGGTGCTAGGCGGGGGGTTTCGGAGGTGGCAGTGTGCAGGGATCGAGAGATTTGGAGATCTATTTATTGATGAGGGTTTTCTGAGTTTGGAGGAGCTGGAGGAGGAGTTTGAGTTACCAGGTGGGAATGGGTTCTGGTACCTGCAAGTGAGGCATTTTGTACAGAGGCAGGTCTAGAGCTTTCCACGCCTCCTGCAAAGGGGGTTACAGGATAAGATGATGTCGAGAACAGGAGTTGGAGAGGGGAAGAAGAACTATAAGAAGCTGATGGAGTGGGAAGGAGTTCCAATAGGGGAGGTGAAGCGAATGTGGGAAGAAGAGTTGGAGGGGGAGAGTTGGTGGCTGGATTATGGGAGGAGGCCCTGCGAAGAGTTAATGCGTCCTCGTCGTGTGCCAGGCTCAGCCTGATCCAATTCAAGGTGGTCCACAGGACTCACATGACTGGGGCCCGGATGAACAGGTTCTTTGAGGAGGACAGGTGTGGGATGTGTGGGGGAAGTCCTGTGAACCATGTACACGTGTTCTGGCCATGTCCGCGGCTGATGGGCTTTTGGCGGGGATTTGCGCATGTCATGTCAGAGTCCTGCAAGAGAGAGTGGCTCCGAGTCTAGAGGTGGCAATCTTTGGTGTGCCGGAAGACCCAGGAGCCCTGGTGGGGGGGGGGGGGGGGGGATTTTACTGGGATGGAGGGACTCGGAGCCCCCAAAGTCGGGGATTTGTTTTAGCGTCATGGCGGAGTTTCTCAGGCTGGAGAAAATTAAATTCACTTTGAGGGGTTTGTTACAGGGGTTCGCTTGGAGGTGGCAGACGTTCATCGACTTCTTCGAGAAAAATTAGGCTGTCAGCAGGCGGAGGGGATGGAGTGGGGGGGGGGGGAAAGAGGAGGCATGGAAGTGACGAATGAGGGTTTGAAAACCAATGGCGGGAGGGCGGAAAGGGCTGGCGGTGTGTTTTTAGAAGCCATGTTGGTTGGGGTTTGTGTTTGGGGGGAATGATGGTTATTTCGTCGTGTTCTGTTGGATGTTATTGTTGAAAAGTGTTAAAACTATAAATGCCTCATTAAAATATTTTCGAAAAAAAGTGCTTTAGGGACCTGTTTGTGGGGGGAAGTTTGTAGAGTTGGAAGAGCTAGAGACGTAGTTCGAACTACTGAGGGGGAAATGGGTTTTGGTATCTGCAAGTTAGGCACTTCGTTAGGAATGAATTGGTTACGTTTCCGAAGTTTTAAATTTAGAGTACCCAAATTATTTTTTCCAATTAAGGGGCAATTTAGCGTGGCCAATCCACCTACCCTGCACATCTTTGGGTTGTGGGGGTGAAACCCACGCAAACACGGGGAGAATGTGCAAACTCCACACGGACAGTGACCCAGAGCCGAGTAGAACCTGGGACCTCGGCGCTCTGAGGCAGCAGGGCTAACCATGCGCCACCGAAGTTGGTCTCCAAAGTTTTTTAAATATTAGAGTATCCAATTCTTTTTTTTCCAATTTAGCGTGGCCAGCCCACCTACCCTGCACATCTTTGGGAGAGTTCCTTTGTTATTGTAGTTGGGAGCAGAGGGAGCAGGCTGGGGCGGAGGAGGTCCGGTATCTGGAGTGTGGTTTGGGAAGGATGTTTACTGATGTTATGTCTCTTTTTTCTGCATATAATTGAAAATGCCTCAAAGAAAAATATAGGGCTGGATACTTCGTTTCAGGGACTATGTCCCCACGCCGTCGTGAAAACTGTGGCCTCTTATGCCAGTAAAACTGGCGTCAAAAGGCCACATATTCACAGCCCTACAGGGGGCTAGCAGGGAGCCGTCGTGAATCTTGCAGCCTCAGCTGCAGTTACGGCCCTCCACACTTTCGGATCAGAGGCCACTCCGTGCCCCATGGCGGACTTAGACCACGGACCTGGACTGCGAAAATAGTGCCCCCGATCGGCCGCGCGCCCAACCCGGACTGCCCGCTCAAAAATACCCTGGTCCCATATGAGGCCCCCCACCCGTCCTCCGATCACCCCGCCCTTGACTGTGGCGGCCAAGTATCCCGAACGGCAGGACCATGAGTGGTCCTTGCCGTCGGGACTTCGGCTGGTCGGGGGCGGAGAATAGTGGGGCGGGCCTCTGGCAATGGTCGCAGGTGGGGGATACGCGGAGCGGCGTACTCCCTGAATACTCCGCATTTCGGGGGCCGAAGGATCGAGGAACCAGCACTGGTCCCAATTCCATGCGTGGAACTGGATTCTCTGTCCCGGCGCCGGACGTGATTTCGGCGTCGGGTTGCGGAGAATCCAGCCCAAATTTTTTTTAAATGAGAGAGATTCGCACCTGGGTGCCACTCCTAGCACCAGCGGAGACCAGTCCCCATTATCCGCTGGCAGGAGCACTTAGTCTTCAGAACGGAGAATCCGGCCCTTATCTCTGAAAAATATCAACAAAAGCACAAGACTGTACCATTAAAAGCATCTGAGATAAACTCGAGAACTTACGCGGAAGAGGTGGTTCCAGTGATGGGTTGTAAATTGGTGCAATTTGAAGTGAATGGCCAATATGAAAAATTGCCATGACATGTAGAAAAAGGAAGTTCTCCTGCAATTTTCAGAAGAGTGTGGTTGAACAAAACAAAACTAAGTTGGCAAGCTGTGAACCAACTGGTTGATGAAAAAACACATTGCAGAAACTCTGAGAAAAGTATAAGAAGATATTTGAAAGCACTTTAGGAGAAACGGCCAGAGTCAAGGCCTGACTTAAGATAAAACCTGATAGTATCCCTCAATGCTTAAAGGCAAGAACTGTGCCATATGCTGTGTGGTAGTCACCACTGATGTATATATTGTATATATAGGATGTTGATATAGGTGCTTTACGGTAAGGCCCCTGTACTACAGGTACGGGGTAGTTCCCTGCCTGCTGGCTCCGCCCAGTAGGTGGAGTATAATTATGTGTGCTCCTCGTACAGCAGCCATTTCGCCAGCTGCTGTAGGAGGCCACACAGCTTAGTGTAATAAAACCTCGATTGCATCCAACTCTCGTCTTTGTGGAATTGATCGTGCATCAATTTATTACACTAAAGCTTTCAGAAGATGCATCAAGCATCAATCCGGACCGCCTGCAGCTGGATCCGCAATCAGGCAACACCAAAAAGGACTTTGAACATTGGCTAGCCTGTTTCGAAGCTTACATCGGGTCTGCACCAGACCCAATTCTGGAAGCTCAGAAGATTCAGATCCTCTACACGCGGCTGAGCTCCAACGCCTTTCCACTTATCCAGGACTCGCCGACCTACGCAGATGCCATGGCGCTACTGACGGATAACTACGCTCAGCGAACTAACACGCTCTACGCCAGACACATCCTCTCCACTCGTCGTCAACTCCTGGTGAGTCAGTGGAAGATTTCTGGCGTGCCCTGATTCCCCGAGTTAGAGACTGTGACTGTCAGGCCGTTTCGACCACGGAACACTCAAACTTGCTCATGAGAGACGCTTTTCTTACAGGGCTAGGGTCCGATTACATCCGCCAAAGCCTTTTAGAAGGGGTCACGCTCGACCTCGCGGAAACCAAAAAGCTAGCACTCTCGCTTACGGTCGCTTCGCGCAACATCCAGGCATACAACCCCGGCCGCGCGGCCCACCCCTCCTGTGCATTGTGGACTCCGCAGACGGCCGCCCCATCATGGACCCCGCCAGCAACCACCCTCAGCCAGCCCCAGGCCTGTGCCACGCGGCAGTCAACCAACATCGGGGACCCCAAATGTTACTTCTGCGGGCAGTCCAAACACCCAAGACAGTGCTGCCCAGCCTAGGGTGCCCTTTACAAGGCCTGTGGCAAGAAGGGGCACTTTGCTGCGGTGTGCCAGGCCCGCTCAGTCACCGCTATTGTTCCAGCTCCCCCACGTGCGGCCAGTGGGCGCCGCCATCTTCCCCTCCCGGGACCATGTGCGGCCCGTGGGCGCCGCCATCTTGTTCTCCCCAGGATCGTCAGGCATCGCCATCTCGTTTTCCCCACGACACGTGCGGCCCGTGGGCACCGCCATCTTAGCAGGACCCTTGCCCCCCCGGGCATCTCATCTGGCCGCACGCTGCCCGCAACTGCCGATGACCAGCCCCGTCTCTGCTCGGTCATAATTGACCAGTCTCGCCCACACAACCTGGCAACGGCTTCTACCAATGTGAAGATCGATGGGCACGAGATCTCCTGTCTGCTGGACTCCGGGAGCACCGAGAGCTTCATTCACCCCGATACGGTAAGGCGGTGCTCTCTCGCGGTACACCCTGCTAACCAGAGAATCTCCCTGGCGGTACTGCATCGCCACTCTCACTGTCCAGGGCATGGAGTTCAGCGGCTTCCGCCTCTACGTCCTCCCCAACCTCTGCGCTGCCTTGCTACTCGGCCTGGACCTCCAGTGCAACCTCCAGAGCCTAACACTGAAATTCGGCGGGCCCCTACCACCCCTTACTGTATGCGGCCTCGCGACCCTAAAGGTCGACCCACCTTCCCTATTTGCAAACTTAACCCCAGATTGCAAACCCGTCGCCACCAGGAGCAGACGGTACAGCGCCCAGGACAGGACCTTCATCAGGTCCGAGGTCCAGCGACTGCTTCGGGAAGGCATCATCGAGGCCAGCAACAGCCCCTGGAGAGCCCAAGTGGTAGTTGTGAAAACTGGGGAGAAACACAGGATGGTAGTGGACTACAGCCAGACCATCAATAGGTACACGCAGCTCGACGCGTACCCCCTCCCATGCATATCTGATATGGTCAATCAGATTGCACAATACCGGGTCTTCTCAACTGTGGACCTGAACTCCGCCTACCACCAGCTCCCCATCCGTAAGGCGGACCGCCAATACACTGCCTTCGAGGCAGATGGCCGCCTTTACCACTTTCTTTGTGTTCCCTTTGGCGTGGTCTCAGTTTTCCAATGGGAAATGGACCAAATGGTTGGCCGGTACGGGCTGCGGGCAACTTTCCCGTACCTAGACAATGTCACCATCTGCGGCCACGATCAGCAGGACCATGACGCCAACCTTGCCAAATTTCTCCACACCGCCACTCTCCTCAACCTAACCTACAACAAGGAGAAGTGCGTGTTCAGCACGAACCGCTCAGCCATCCTCGGCTATGTGGTCCAGAACAGGGTTCTGGGCCCGATCCTGACCGCATGTGCCCCCTTATGGAACTCCCCCTCCCCCACTGCCCCAAGGCCCTCAAACGATGCCTGGGGTTCTTTTCTTATTACACCCAGTGGGTCCCAAACTATGCGGACAAGGCCTGCCCACCATTCAATCCACTCTTTTTCCCTTAACGGCCGAGGATCACCAGGCCTTCAACCGTATCAAGGCCGACATCGCCAAGGCCGCGATGCACGCGGTCGTTGAGACGTTACCATTTCAAGTCGAGAGCGATGCATCAGACGTCGCTCTAGCCGCCACCTTCAACCAGGCAGGCAGGCCCGTGGCATTTATTTCAAGAACCCTACATGCCTCCGAAATTCGGCACTCCTCCGTCAAGAAAGAGGTCCAAGCTATCGTTGAAACTGTGCGGCATTGGAGGCATTACGTGGCCGGCAGGAGATTCACTCTCCTCACTGACCAACGGTCGGTTGCCTTTATGTTCAATAACACACAGTGGGGTAAGATCAAAAACGATAACATCTTGAGGTGGAGGATCGAGCTCTCTACCTACAACTACGAGATTTTGTATTGCCCCGGTAAGCTCAACGAGCCCCCCGATGCCCTATCCCGAGGTATATGTGCCAGCGCACAGGTGGACCGACTCCGGACTCTGCACGACAACCTCTGTCACCCAGGGGTCACCCGCTTTTACCATTTCATCAAGGCCCGCAATCTGCCCTACTCCATCGAGGAAGTCAGGCCTATCACCAGAGACTGCCAGGTCTGCGCGGAGTGCAACCCGCATTTCTACCGGCCAGACCGTGTGCGCCTGGTGAAGGCCTCCCGCCCCTTTGAATGCCTCAGCGTGGACTTCAAAGTGCCCCTCCCCTCCACCGACTGTAACACGTACTTCCTCAGTGTGGTCGATGAATATTCCCGATTCCCCTTCGCCATCCCATGCCCCGACATGACGTCTGCCACCGTCATCAAAGCCCTCAACACAATCTTCGCTCTGTTCGGCTTCCCACCTACGCCCACAGCGACAGTGGATCCTCATTCATGAGCGATGAGCTGTGCCAGTACCTGCTCAACAGGGTATCGCCTTGAGCAGGACGACCAGCTACAAACCCAGGGGAAACGGACAGGTGGAGAGGGAGAATGGGACGGTCTGGAGGGCCGTCCAGCTGGCCCTACGATCCAGACATCTCCCAGCCTCCCGCTGGCAGGAGGCCCTCTCCAACCCTCTGAACTCCATTCGGTCGCTACTGTGCACTGCGACTAATGACACACCCCATGAACGTCGCTTTGCCTTCCCAGGAAGTCCACCACCGACTTGGCTCGCAGCTCCAGGACCCGTACTCCTCCGTAAACACGTACGACTCCACAAGGCAGACCCGTTGGTTGAGAGGGTACAGCTACTCCACGCCAACCCCCAGTACGCCTACGTAGCGTACCCCGACGGCCGCCAAGATACTGTCTCCCTCAGGGACCTGGCACCAGCTGGTTCCGCACACTCACACACACCCGGCCCGGCGCCACCCCCTCCCTCCCCCGGCGCACCCAGCAGGCAACCCCCACCCCAGGACAATCTGTCCTGCCCCTGCCCACACCCGGGGATGAAGAGGACTTTGACATGCTCCCGGAGCCACCGAAGACCAGACCGACGCCGGAATCGCCGCCAGCACTGCGGCGCTCCCAACGGCAGATCAAGGCTCCGGACCGACTGAATCTGTAACATGACCTGGACTCTTAAAACATCATCACTCTGTATATAATTTTCTCCTTCACCCTGCTGGACTCAATTTTTTTTCTCTCTGTACTTTAAAACGTCTACCTGTATATAGTTCTCCACCGCCCCCGCCGGACTCAATTTTAACAAGGGGTGAATGTAGTAGTCACCACTAATGTATATATTGTATATAGAGGATGTCGGTGTAGGTGTTTTACGGTAAGGCCCGGTACTACAGGTACGGGGGTAGTTCCCTGCCTGTTGGCTCCGCCCAGTAGGCGGAGTATAAATATGTGTGCTCCTCATACAGCAGCCATTTCGCCAGCTGCTGTAGGGGGCCACACATCTTAGTGTAATAAAGCCTCGATTGCATCCAACTCTCGTCTTTGTGTAATTGATCGTGCATCATGCTGTCAAACCAAAAGTCGATGTGGAACTTTGCAAATTGATCAAAGAAGAGATTGAGAATGTGATGATGAGTGATTGGGCAACACCAATTGTCTCAGTTAACAAGCTAGATACATCAGTACAAACCTGCGGTTACTTTAAAATGATGACCAAACCAGTGTTATGTGCAAACCAGCATCCCTTGCTGTTAATAAAGGACTTATTTGTTGGATTGTAAGGTGGAAAGTTCAGTAAGATAGATTTGTCCCAAGTATACCTCCAGATAAAGGTAGCAGCTGAGTCGCAACTTCTTCTAACTATTGTAACACACAAAGGACTGTTCAGTTACAAGCTCTTACCATTCCAAATAACATCAGCACCAGCCCTAATCCAAAAGTCAATGTTCCAAATCCTCAGTGGCCTCAACAATGTTTAATGTTAGTTGGGCAACATTTTAATTACCAGCAGAACTGAACAAGAGCACCGAAAGAATTTAGAAGAGACATTGGAACTTCTTGAAAGACACACGGCGGTATTCTCCTGAGGCTAAGTGTTGATACCTGGGCCGGATTTGTGGACTTCCATGACAGCTAAACAACTAAACAGTCACTGATTCCGCTACTGTTAAGGGGCTAGCACCTGCGCCACGTGGAACGCAATCGATTCCAATGAGAAACGTTGCCAGATGCACCGGTTTCGCGATTGACACTCAGGAGGCTGACAAGCTGCAGTTGCAAATACACACTTCACTCCCTGCACCTGGGCTGCACAATAGCACAGTGGTTAGCACTGTTGCTTCAGTGCCAGGGACCCGGGTTTGATTTCTGGCTTGGGTCACTGTCTGTGCGAAGTGTGCACGTTCTCCCCGTGTCTGCGTGGGTTTCCTCCGGGTGCTCCGGTTTCCTCCCACAAGTCCCGAAAGACGTGCTTGTTAGGGGAATTGAACATTCTGAATTCTCCCTCTGTTTACCCGAACAGGCGTGTGGCGACGAGGGAATATTCACAATAACATCACTGCAGTGTTAATATAAGCCTACTTGTGACACTAATAAAGATTATTATTATTATTACACACCATCCCAGCCACAAGGTGGCACTGGTTGCACTAGAGCGCGCCCATCCCGCTGATGGGTTGACTGGGGTCAGGGCGCACTTGGGAGGTGACCTGTGGCCCTAAGTTCACATTGGATAGTCAGCAGTGTGTGCAGCTGCATGGCTGACATGTAGGCCCCGGCAATGGTGTTCCATGTATGTCTATCCCCACCACACAACCCACCTCCTGTCCACCCCCTGCTACTCTCCAGCACTGGCAGGAGCCCCTGGCCAGCAGCACAATTGTCAGGAAACTATGGCGATGCTGGACACTTTCCATACCCTCTCTCTCCCTCAGCAGCCACGGAGCCTGTTTCACGATTTTTAAAAGCACAAATGGGGCAGCAGGGTGGTGCAGTGGGTTAGCCCTGTTGCCTCACGGCGCCGAGGTCCCAGGTTCGATCCCGGCTCTGGGTCACTGTCCGTGTGGAGTTTGCACATTCTCCCCGTGTCTGCGTGGGTTTCACCCCCACAACCCAAAGATGTGAAGGCTAGGTGGATTGGCCACGCTAAATTGCCCCTTAATTAGGAAAAATGAATTGGGCACTCTAAATTTATTTTTAAAAAAGCACAAGTGAACCTTACCATCGGGAATTCGCCCTGGTGGCAGAGAATCGCGAAGGCCATGGAGAGTACCGGGTCAGGCCAGCTAATGATATGTCAAGAGTGTTTATTGTGCGTGCGGAGTGGAATGCATTGCCACCTCTGTCGAGACACAGGGGTTTGCGAGTTGGCGTGAAACCGGTGTCCGTCACAATATCAGCGTCAAAACCAATTCTCTGCCCAATCGCTTTTCCCGATTCCAGCATCAGCTGACGGAGAATCCACCCACAATCTTCGCATCAAGGGAGAAAAATGTCAATTTTGCCAATTATTACTCAGCTATCTTGACCATCTAATTGATAAGGACAGGCTCCATGAGGAACCTAAGAAGATGAGCGTGATTTTAGATGTGCCTAGACCGCAGAATGTATCGCAACTGAGATTGTTTATAGGACTCATCAATTACTATGGAAAATTGATTCCAAATCTCGCTACCATATTAAAACCATGCCATACATTATTATGTGTGAACCAACAATGGGTTTGAGCAAAAGGCTGTGAAGAATCATACACTGACGTCAAAAGTGTGCTGAAGAAATCAGAAGTCTGAGTTAATTTCAACCCTAAGTTGAAAATACAACTCACATGTGACGCGTCGCCCTTGGGGTGGGTGAAGTTATCTCTCAGGTAATTCCAAATGAAGATGAAAGACCATTAGCTTTCACTTTGAGAACATTGACAAATGCTGACCAGAATTATGGTCAATTGGAAAACAAAGCCTTAGTATAATATTTGGAGTTAAATGATTTCATTATTACCTAGTATAGGACACATTTTACCTTGTTATAAGACCACAGGCCTTTGACGATGATTTTTGGTTCATGCAAGGAATACCGTCTCCAGTTGCGAGTCATTTGCAGAGATGGTCCCTCATCTTATCAGTGCATAATTACGAGATTAATTACAGAAGATCAGAACAACGTGAGAATGCCGATGCTCTACCACGTTTACCTATGCAAGGCAAATCCGAATCACAGGGGAACTAGGTAAACTATGTGTACTTTTCCCAGGTGGATAGTGTACCTATTAGAACATCTCAAGTGCAAAGACACATAAGTTCAGATCTGGTGATGGGAAAGATCATAGATTGGATAAACAGAAGAGGGATCTGGAATTCCAACCAGACCAAACAAAAGAACTTGAATTAACAATACAAACAGAGTTCATCTATGGGGAATCCAAGTTATCATTCCTCCATGCTTGCTGAGTCGTATATTGGATCAACTCCACGAAGGACGTCCAGGAGTTGTATGTATGAAAGAACTCACAAGGAGTTATTTTTGATGGCTGGGACTAGACTCACAGATTTAAGAAAGAGTAGGTGAATGTCAGCTTTGTGCTAGGATACAAAATACTCCAGCTGTTCAACCACTTCACCCTTGGGATTCGCCAAAGGAACCATGACAAACAATACTTATCGATTTCACGTGACCAATTGAAGGATATATGATTCTCATCCTAGTGCATGCACATTCTAAATGGCCCGAAAGAATGAGAATGAATCCGAAGGCTATGGAAAAGACATTGAACGTCTGGATAACGTATTTGCACAGTTTGGCAAACCAGAGCAACTCGTTAGTGATAACGGAACTCAGTTCATGTTCAAGGAATTCATGGACTACCTTTGGAACATTGGCATACAGCATATAAAAACTGCACATTATTATCCTACCACCAATGGATTGGTGGAGAGGTCGGTACAGTCATTAAAGAATGCATCAATGCATCAATGCATCAAAGGACGAGGGACCATTAGCTAAAAGAGAAAACAAGTTTCCCTTTTTCTACAGAAACAATGCCCATACAACAACCCAAACTCGGCAGCAATATTCTTTTTTAAACGGAAGTTGAGAGCCAAGTTTGATTTGCTCTTACTGTCTGACACTACTACCATTGTACAGTGACAAAAACAAAACCAAGTTACTCACTGTGAACAGACATCAAAACCAAGACATTTTGAGCAGGACAAAGAGTTTTAGCTAGAAGCTATCCGTCAGGTGAGAAGTGGGTACCTGCCGCAACGCTCACAAAGGTGGGGCCTATTTCTTATACGGTGCACCGATGATGAGAGAGTTTGGAGGAGACACAGCGATCAAATCCTTGCCTCGAAAAGAGAATTTGCAGAGTCAGTATCTGAAAAGCCAACATCAGGCACTCAGGGTGCGATGTAACTAAATGGGAAAAAAGTCCCTTAGCGAACGCATTTAGCAGCATGTTTTCTGATGAGAAACACACTATAAAATGGCACCCGGGTTAGAGAGGGGGCCTTAGCGGGGATGCGCAGCCAAGGCCACACATAGCCCCGTTTTGTGCACTGATTTAGTCCTCAGTCTTGATTTCAGGAGCCCCTGAAGCGATCCCTGACCCCCCCACCAAGCTCCTACATCTGGAAGGATCCCCCCCCTCTCAACACCTACACAGAGGACACCCAGACCGATTACCACCATGCAAAATATGCCAGCCTGGCACTCTGGCAGTGCTAACTTGGCACCCTGGCAGTGCCAGCTGGGCGTGCACCTGGTGGCCTCCAATCCTTTGGGAGATCCCCTCGTTTGTGGAGATCAGCACTGAACGCACTCACCTGAGGTCTCCAAGGTAAAGGGGATAGATCCCAATGCCTTGGGTATCCCGGGAAACTGCATATTAAAATGAGACTAGCTGAGATCGCGTTAGATCTCCCGGCTTCTATCGGCTACGTTGTGCTGCGGCGCGCAGCTTTTCGGGCGCAGCCTGGCTGTTCGATCGTGCCCCCAAGCTTTGGAAATCCCTGGACCTATGATCAACGACTGAGTCAAATTCAGATTCAAAAACAGTTGAACCCAACAGCATCTGTAGAAGCTAAAGAAGAACCAAATTTATTAGATGATGTGCCTGAGCCAAGTGTGGAACAGAATCCCGAGAAAACAAAGCCTCCTGAACGATGGATTATGCCTAAGCGGAGCCGATGTGGTGTTGGGTGTTCTGACACACAGATGAGCCAACACAGTTGCATATGGTACAACGCTTCTTTATTTAAACTTACTATTTACAGTTTGGTCTTTGCACTCTGCACGTGGGGGGTTCCCTGCTTGTGGTGTTTTAACAGCTCTTTCTTGTTCCCTTCTCCCCAGACCTACCGACCACCAGGTGTCGTGCTCGTGCTTTTTATATGGTTGGTGTTCTTGTCTGTGATTGGTTGTGGTGTTGTGTACTCTGATTTGCCTGTTAGTGTGTCCATCATGATGTGTGTGTTTGAATATCATGACATCCCCCCTTTTTACAAAGATATGTGCCTACGTGGTGATAAATATGATCGTGTCGTGAGTGCATCTAGGAGTGTGTGTGTGTCGTGCGCAGCATGTGCATATGACGGAACTATGTACATGGGGCGATGTCGGGTGCGTCACATGAGCCAAGTTGTACCATAACATAACATAAATGCGAACGAGAGAAGAAGAAAAAAAAAACTTGAACAGTTGTCCAGTCAGACGACCTCTGGAACGATAAACAACAACAGGTTATCATGTAAAATTGTGCAACTTGTTAAACATATGAACGGTATTATAAGTCCAGTCTAATGGGCTTGCGACGAGTTCGGGTTGACCGTCAGGGTGGCACACCACTCATCGGCTGGATTGATGGCATTGACCTTATTGACATCAATGACGGAAACTCGGAAGGCATCCTGGTCATCTGCATCACTTAACTGGAAGTCTTGATGCGTGGGCTGGACAGTCCTGACTCGTCTGCGAGGTTGTCGAGGATGCGCCGGATCCATGGGTTGAGCCGAACGACAGTGGGCTGCGTAGTGGCCCATCGTGCCACATCTGTGGCACTGCCGGTTTTTTGCAGGACATTGCCCTTTTAAATGTAGAGCTCCACAATTGCCGCACGTCATGACGTCACGGCGTTCGTTGCGCCACTGCGCATGCGCAGTGCGATCTTGCGGTGGGCGCGCCTGCGCAGTGCGTCCCTCGTTGTGGCCGTTATTTTTGGCGCGCACCTGCGCGGGAGACCGCGAAAAGCGCGGGAAGCGGCCGCTGTCGTCCGGGCCGTGGGTCGGGAAGTAATCGACGGCCTGGATGCGTTCGACGTCGTGGGCAGCCTGGCTTGCCGATTCGACGGCTGGGGACCCCCTCCGTGCCAACTCGGACGCCTGAAATCGGGCAAAACGGCAGGTAGCATTTTCGTGGAGGACACAGGCTTCCACAGCAGACGCTAAGGTGAGGCTTTTCATTTTAAGAAGCTGCTGGCGTAGGCCACTAGAGGCAACGCCAAAAACAATCTGGTCCCTGATCATGGACTCTGTGGTGGTGCCATAACCGCAGGACTGCGCTAGAATCCGGAGGTGCGTCAAAAAGGGTTGAAAAAGCTCTTCCTTACCTTGCAGGCGTTGCTGAAAGAGGTATCTTTCAAAACTTTCATTTACTTCAACTTGAAAGTGCTGGTCCAGTTTGAGGATGACCGTGTCATATTTGGCTTGGCTTTCGCCTTCTTCGAACACCAGTGAGTTGAAGACGTCGGTTGCGTGCGGACCTGCGTAGAAGAGGAGCATTGCAATCTTCGAGTCATCCGAGACATTCGGATGTGTGTCTCGAATTTTCGGTTTTTCGGTGGCACGGACGTACAGGTCAAATCGCTGCCTGTAGAGCTTCCAGTTGTACCTAGGTTCCCCGTGACTTGCATCGGCTGCGGTTTGCCGGTGTGGTCCATGTCCAGAATGGCAGGTTAGTAGGCAGGTATCGATCCACTCCTGTACCATGTGGTGTTGGGTGTTCTGACACACAGATGAGCCAACACAGTTGCATATGGTACAACGCTTCTTTATTTAAACTTACTATTTACAGTTTGGTCTTTGCACTCTGCACGTGGGGGGTTCCTTGCTTGTGGTGTTTTAACAGCTCTTTCTTGTTCCCTTCTCCCCAGACCTACCGACCACCAGGTGTCGTGCTCGTGCTTTTTATATGGTTGGTGTTCTTGTCTGTGATTGGTTGTGGTGTTGTGTACTCTGATTTGCCTGTTAGTGTGTCCATCATGATGTGTGTGTTTGAATATCATGACAGCCGACATCCACCTATAAGACTTTCATACTGATGTATATATGCTAGGTGGATTGGCCATGAAACATTTCCCCCTAGTGTCCAAAGGTTAAGTGTGGTTACGAGGGCGGGGGAGTGGGCCAAGGTAGGAGGTTCTTTTGCAGGGTCAGTGGACACTTGATGGGCCAAACGGCCTCCTTCTACACTGCATGATTCTATAAAATTATATAATAATAATACTTAGTTAAACCATCACTGTTCACCATGAATAAAAGTTTAAGTCAATATTTGTTCATATTAGTTGTCGCACTACAGGCATAAAGGGGGAAGGATGTTATGGATCGTAACCATTTTTCCTCTGTGTAGTATGTCACATGATTATGTGGTGCCATCATCAGAGGTTTTCCCTCTGCTCCATTTTAGACTGTGAGAAAGCAACACCTCTATAAATAAAGTCTGACAACTGGTTAAGTAACCTATGGTGTGGCAACTTGTTTACCCATTGTCTCTATCGTGTGTAAAAGCAGAACTCCCAAATACATAACAGACACCCTGGGCTGGATTCTCTGTTCTGGAGACTGAGTCCCCACGCCGGCGTGAAAATGGTGGTGTTTTACGTCAGGAAAACTGGCGCAAAATGGCCACCAGTTCCCTGTTCCTGGGGGAGGGGGTGTGCCTAGCAACCAGGAAGCGTAGAGCTCCCAGATCTAGCTGCCGATACGGCCTGGGGAATTGCTGGGTCCGTGGCCACGCATGCACACGGCGACGGCCTGCAGCGGCTGAGCTGTGCTTCATGGCGGATGCCGCACGCGCGCCCTGGACCGCCCCACCACAGCGCCCCCAGCCCCAAATATGTCCCCCCTCCTGCCCGCGTATTGGCCTTCCCCCAACTCAGTCTGCAGCCGCCCCATGCTGAGTTCCTCATGGGTGAGACCATGAGAGACCCACGCCGTCGGGAACATGGCCGGTCGGGGACGGAACATCGTGGGGCGGGCCTCGGCCAACGTTCTCCAAGTACGCCGCTTTTCAGGGGGCGGAGCATCGTGAACGCGGCCCCACTCCCGATTTTGTCGTCATCGGGGATTCTCCACCCCGTCGCCAAACGCTACTTCGCCGTCGGGGATCGGAGAATCAAGCCCCCTATTCTCACAGTGAAAAGCGCACACCAGTTTAAATTGCTGAAATCCTTTGTGGTACTAGAGAGTTCACTTGAATATTACGGCTTTGAAATGAAAAGTGAGGGAGGTTCAGTCACTGAGCCAGTCAGAACTCTTCATCTCATACCCAAATCAAGTTGCTTTCTGTTTTTATCACAAAACTCATCAATAATAGATTGCCTGAAATTCAGACATGACAGGACAGTTCAAACGTCTTAGTAAAGAAGCACTTTGTAGCTGTGTCTCATAAATTATCTCTGCATGTTACTGGAAGCCTCTGTAGTTTCTATTTGCACACGGTTAAGTTTAGCACTAATGACACAGCATTTAGACATCGTCCAGGAACTGGATTCATGAGCAGCTTTGTAAATAAATGTCTGGAAGAATACCATTTATTTTAAAGAGATGTTGCAGAATCATTTTGTATAATTAGACATCTTGTGCATCTGTCATCAGGGTCCATTCAGATTTGATATTTCTCTGCCCTTAATGAAGATTCTAATATTCTTACCAAGCTTGTATTGGAAACACACACCACAACCAGATGCACGTGATGCCATTTTTTTCAGACAGTTTATCGCTCAATAGAGTTAGCCTTGGAGTCACATTTCAGATCAGCCCACACACCGCATTAGACATAATCTTTTCATATAATTAGGCGGATCTCAAAAGGTTCCGCTCCTCCTAAGAGGTCAGCAGGAAATTTGAATTAGGCGAATACTTGTGCTGCATAAATTATTTTTAAAAGCAATTTTTAAAAAGCCTCGATACTTGGTGAGGTAAGATAGTGTCACCTTTCAGACATAGTCAAGACCAATTGGGATAGTCTGGTGTTCAAAGAATCCCTACAGTGCAGAAAGAGGCATTCGGCCCATCAAGTTGCACCTAACCTCTGAAAGAGCAATATACCTTGGCCCACTCCCTTGCCCTATCCCCGTAATCCTGTAACCCCACCTCTTTTGGACACCAAGAGGTAATTTGGCACGACCAATCCACCTAACCTGCACATCTTTGGACTGTGGGAGGAAACCGGAGCACCCGGAGGAAACCCACAGAGACACAGGGAGAATGTGCAGACTCTGCACAGTCACCCGAGGCCGGAATTGAACCCAGGTCCCTGGTGCTGTGAGACAGCAGAATTAACCACTGTTCCACCGTGTTCAGAGGTGGTTTATTGGATCTTCTTCAGTGTTAGTCATGGCTCAGTGCTAGCATTCTTGCCTTCTGAGTCAGAAAGGTTTGGGTTTTATGATTGTACACCGAGACTGGGCCGCAAAATGAGTATTTTGAGACAAACAGATTGTCCAAGGGGTGAAAGAAAGATTTGCATTTATATTGCGCTTTACAGACACCTCAAAGTGCTTTCCAACCAATGACGTATTGTTAAGTGTAGTTACTGTTGTAATGTAGGAACGCAGCCAATTTGTGCATTGCAAACTCCCAAAATCAAGGGAGACAATGACATAGTGGTAATGTCACTGGACTAGTAATCCAGCGGCCCAGGCTAATGGCGACATGGGTTCAAGTCCCTTCACGGTATCTGGTGGAATTTAAATTCAATTAATAAATCTGGAATTAAAAAGCTCATCTCAGCAATAGTGACCATATGTAGGTTGTCATAGAAATCTATCTGGTTCGCTGATTGCCTTTCGGGAAGGAAATCTGCTATCCTTACTGGTCTGACCTACAAGTGACACCAGATCCACAGCAATGTGGTTGACTCTTTAAATGCCCTGGAAATCACTGAGCAATTAGTGATGGGCAACAAATGCCAGATTTATCCGTGATGTCCACGTCCTGTGAAGGAAATAATAATAAAAAAGATGTAATGACTATATAATCTGTTTATGGTGATGTTGACTGAGAACTAAATGTTAACCTGGATGCCAGAGATAATTCATATAATAAAAGCAAAATACTGCGGATGCTGAAAATCTGAAATAAAAACAGAAAATGCTGGATCAATTCAGCAGGTCTGGCAGCATCTGCGGTGAGAGAAACAGAGTTAACGTTTCGAGTCTGTATGACTCTTCTACAGAGCTGAAGAGGGATAGAAATGTGATGGATTATATAGAAAAGGGTGGAGGAAGTGGGGCAGAATAGATGTTCAGGGAGCTAAAGAGAGAAAGATATCATGGACACAAAGCAAAGGGTGTTTAATGATGGCATTAAGGACTAACTCCAGGGATAATTCTTCTGCTCTCGTTCAAAATAGTGCCAAGGGATCTTTCACATCCATCTGAGCACACAGATGGGGCCTCTGTGTAACATCTCATCATAAAGACAGCACATCTGACAGTGAAATGCTCCCTCAGATTTATTAATTGAATTTAAATTCCTGGACTTTAGAGTGGTTTCACAGGTCGGCGCAACATCGAGGGCCGAAGGGCCTGTACTGCGTTGTAATGTTCTATGTTCTATGAAGATATGACCACTGATCGTGGGTGAAGGCAATTCAGGAGGCAATCGAGATGCCAGAATTGGAAAAGGATGTAGAGGATGACCAGTTTTCTCTCATGTTGGGTTCTGTAGTTACAAACTCCTCCACCTCTCCTTTACTTTTTACTTGTCACACTTGCCATGATCATATTGAAAACAGGTACAAAAAAATAATCGGAAAGATTAATGGAACATTGGTCTTTATCACAATAGAACAGAAATATAAAAGGATGGATATCATGCCACAGTTAATGTACTGTGTTCACTTTTGGGTACCACATTTCAGTAAAGATACATTGGCCTTGGGAGTGAATACAGTACTAATTCATCAGAGCAATATTGGGGCTAAAGGAGTTAAAAGAGTCACTATATTTGCTTCCATTGAGAATGGAAGAGGGGTGATCAAACTGAGGTGTTTTAGATGATTGAAGGAGTTGACTGAGTACACGGAGAGAAATTGGTGGCGTGATTGCAAAACAAGGGGACACAATCTCGGAATGAGAGCCGGGCTGTTCAGGAGTGATGTTGGGAAACACTTCTTCACACCAAGGGGAGTGGAAATCTGAACTCTGCCCCCCCCCCCCCGAAAAAGGCTCTTCGGGCTGGGGTTGGGTGGGGCGGGGTGGGGGTGGGGGGGGGGGGGGGGGAGTTGTTCGAAGAGGGAGTTGCAATTGAGAATTTGAAAGCTGAGATTGATGAATGTTTGAGAAGTAAACATATTAAGGAATATGGGACCAAGTTGGGTAATTATCATTAATTATCAGGTCAGCCTTGACTTAACTAAATGGTGGGACAGGCTCTAGGGGTTGAATGGCCTGCTGCTTTTCACAAAGAAAGGCAAATCCAGCACCATTCATCATTTGATATTTTTCATCGCTCAGTCATGCCTGATGGGTATCGCAATTTGGACAGGGAAAGCTTGCATTTGATGGATAATATGGGTAGAGGGGCAGAGAAGTGCAGAAAAGTACAGGTTAGATGGATTGGCCATGTTAAATTACCTTAGTGTACAGGTTCGGTGGGGTTATGGAGTTAAAGGGATAGGATGGGGAAGCGAGTCTGGGTAGGGTGCTCTTTCAGAGGTTCGGTGCAGACTCGATGGGCCGAATGCCCTCCTTCTGCACTGTAGGAATTCTATGATTCTAGGTTACGTGAGAGAATTCAGTGCTGAAATGTAACCCAAGGAGATACAAAACTCAGATGGGTGTCATTTGTGTTTTGGAAATGTGATTCAATTCCTTCTTCCCTTTCTCGGGAAAGGGAAAAGAGTAATTTGCCTGCACAAAGCTCTGGCCAGTGTTAAGAGCTGCAATGAGTCATGGTGTAGAAATAGATCAAACAAACAGCCCAGCCAAACTGAAAATGAATCCATCAGGCTTGCCAGACAAGATGACTCTAAGAAGAGATCTGAGCTACACTGCTATATTAATAGGATGGTAACACTGGAAAATTAATCAGCCACGTTTGGAATGGTTCAGAAGAAGCTGAACACTCTGAACACTTCAGAGAGCAGCATGGTAGCACAGTGGGTAGCACAGTTGCTACACAGCTCCAGGGAACTTGGGTCCCAGGTTCGATTCCTGGCTTGGGTCACTGTCTGTGCGGAGTCTGCATGTTCTCCCCGTGTCCGCGTGGGTTTCCTCCGGGTTCTCCGGTTTCCTCCCACAGTCTAAAGTTGTGCAGGTTAGGTGGATTGGCCATGATAAATTATCCTTAGTGTCCAACAAAGGTTAGGAGGGGTTACGGGGTTATAGGGATAGGGTGGAGACATGGGTTTAAATGGGAAGCTCTTTCCAAGGGTTGGCGCAGACCCGATGGGCCAAATGGCCTTCTTCTGCACTGTAAATTCTATGATTCTATTCTATTATAAACCTACTTCTCTTGAACATGGATACTTTATTATCTCCACAACCAACTTAAACTTGATGGGGGGTGGATTCTACTTTCTGGAGACTATGTCCCGACGTCGGTGTGAAATGGTGGGGTTTCACGACGGAAAAATCCTCGTGAAACAGCCACTGATTCCCTGCTCGGGGGAGGGAGGGGGGGCCAGGGGTGCGCAGCCTGGAGAATTGCCGGGTCCGTGGCCGCGTATGCACACAGCGTCGGCCGTGCTTCGGCCGGCTCGCGCGCCCCGGCCGTCCCCTCACAGTGCCCCCAGCCCAGAATATGTCTCCCCCTGCCCGCGGATTGGCCCTCCCCCGACTGTGGCAGCGCTGGACTGAGTCTGCAGCCACCACGCTGAGTTCCCGACGGGTGAGACCCGTGACCCACGCCGTTGGGAACTCGGCTGGTCGGGGGCAGAGCATCAGGGGGCGGGCCTCTGCCAATGTACGGAGGCAAGTACGCCGCTTTTCAGGGGGTGGAGTATTGCGAAAGCGGCGCTACCCCAATTTCTGCGTCATCAGATCATTAAGGCCCATCTGCATCCACTTAGAGGGCCGGGCACCATGTTCTCCAGACCTGCGTGAATCATTTGGGCAAGAACTACTACTGCTATTGACAATCGTGGCCCTGACGCAGTGGATCTCATGGTGGGCCAAGGGGGTAACTCTTTAAGAGAACCCCTAGAGAGACCCTGTAAATAAAGGGACTCCCCTCAGAGAGATTCCTGAAATAAAGAGTCCCCTCCCAAAGACCACCTAAATAAAGGGACCCCCCAGAGACCCCCAAAATAAAGAGACCCCCCAGACCAGACACTCCCTACATAAAGAGACCCCCCCCAGAGACCCCCTAAATAAAGAGACCCCCCACAGGGACTCCCTAAATAAAAGGACCCCCCCAAAGATGACTTAAATAAAGGGACCCCTCAGAGACCACCCAGAATAAAGAGATAAAGGGACCCCCCTATAGATCCCCTAAGTAAAGAGACCCTCAGGAACCGTCTGAGTAAAGGGACTCCCCAGAGACCCTCTAACTAAAGGGAGCCACCCAAAGTCCCCCTAAATAAAGGGAGCCACCCAGAGGCCCCCGAAATAAAGGGAGCCACCCAGAGTCCCCCTAAATAAAGGGACCCCCCCAGACACCCCCTAAATAAAGGGACCCTCCAGAGACCCCCTAAACAAAGGGACCCTCCAGAGACCCCCTAAATAAAGGGACCCCCCAGAGACCCCCTAAATAAAGGGACACTCCAGAGACCCCCTAAATAAAGGGGTCCCCACAGACCCCCTAAATAAAGGGAGCCACCCAGAGGCCCCCGAAATAAAGGGAGCCACCCAGAGTCCCCCTAAATAAAGGGACCCTCCAGAGACCCCCTCAACAAAGGAACCCTCCAGACACCTCCTAAATAAAGGGACCCCCAGAGACCCCCTAAATAAAAGGATCCTCCAGAGACCCCTTAAATAAAGGGACCCTCCACAGACCCCCCAGAAAAAAGAGCTCTGTCAGGAAGCACTGTAGAAGAGAGATCCCAGTCTGGAAGCCCCCAACAAAGAGACCCCTGTCAGGATACCCCCCAGAAAAGGGACCCCTGTCTGGAGGCTAGAGACCAGTCCAGGTAGAAGAAGTGAAAAGAATAATTGCTTTACCACTCAACTGGGCAATACACCTGCTGGCTCAGACAGAGAAAGTAGCACCTGTCAATTCCTGGAAAGAGAAAACCAGCCAGCTGGGTTTAAACTCCCTCAGATCTTTGAGCTGCCGCCATTCATTCATTTCTCTTTGATATTGATTTTATGAGGTTGTGATTGACAGCTTCCACACAGATAGAGTTATCAGCATTGTTCCATTCATCTCTCTTCACAGTTGAGTATCCCTGAAGGGCTCGAACCGCCATGTTTAGAAATATTAAGCTTTGATTGACAGCTCCTGGACCACTTCAAACATAATTAAGTCTTGCCAATTTCCAGCTGACCACTTCAAAATCATTCAAGCGTATAGGGAGGTGATTGGAAAGCACTTATCTCTCATTGATGTGGTTGATGTCGATAAACATTGTGGTTACAGCACGTAGAGTTACTCATCCATGAAAACGATGAATGAAGCAAGGTTCACAGCTATTTTATGGAAGCTGTCAATCACAGCCCACTATGAGAAGTGAATGAATGGCTTGCAGCTGATGGATCTAAGGGATTTGAACACAGGCATCAGTTGTTCTATTTCCAGAATGGACACTGGTGCTTCCAGGTGAGTGTTACAACTGTAATTTTTTCACTGCCCCTGTCTGGACTGCTCTCTCGCTTCAAGGCAGGGGGCCCTTCAATTAGGGGGTCACTGTGGGTGTCCCACCAGTTAGGGGATTTCTGTGGAACCGACCTTGCCGGCATCATCGGGTCCCACACATCACATTTTCAGCGCACATTACTACTGGCTCCAAAACCATTTCTAAGTGTGCGTGGATTGTGATTTGGATTTGGCCAACCCACCCAATGGGAATCGCATTGTGTTTCCTGCTGGAGACCACGCTTAGAATTTTCTGGGAGAATTGTGGCCACTGTTATTGATACTGGAAAGAAAATAAACTTATTCAAAAATGTAATCCTTTAAGTCTCTATTAAGTTTGTCAGTCATTCTTATATCAATAGACCACCTACTGAGCCAAAGCAGCTTTGAAACCCAACCAAGCATTCACAATGGCTGCAGCTGTCATTCAAAAGCTCCCAGCTATACTGCCTGAAATTGACAGAACAGAATGGTGTTTTAATTCTGTTTCAAAGCAGAGGGCTTGTCAATCAATGGAAAGAAACAGGAACAGAGATCCTGGGTGGGATTCACTGTCGGCTGACACCGCAATTGCGAAACGCAATTGGGCGGAGAATAGTCTCTGACGCTAAAATTGCGGTAGGTGCCGCTTTGGTGCCAAATCGGGATCCTTCGGCACCCCGAAAATGGTGCAAATGCATCGCTCGCCGCACGGTGTTTAAGTACCGTTGACATATCATTAGCAGGCCTGGCCCTCTATTCGCCGGGGCCTCCGCTGCCGCTGATGGGCCGAGTTCCCGATGGCGCAGTTCACTTGTGGTTTCAGCGGTCGGGAACCTAGTGTGGCGGCTGTGTCCAGCGCCACCACAGGATCCCAGGAGCCCTGCTGCTGGCCGGGTGGGGGGGGGGGGGGGCTTCCGTAAGGGCTGGGAGGACTGGTGGGTTGTGGCCAGGGGCTGGCAGGGTGACAGTATTTGGAAGATCGGGTCCGCGCACAGCCGCGCCATGTTTTACGGCGCAACCGCTGCAGGTTGTCGCTGTGCGGATGCGTGGCCACGGACCCGGCCATTCTACAGGCGTTTAAATCATGGGAGCCGGGGGTTTTACTCAGCGTGGCTGCTAGCCCCTCATCGGTCCCAGGATCGGTAAGGGTTCGGCACTGATTTTTCCGTCGTAAAACGCCACAGTTCCCACGCTGGCGTCGACACTTAGCCTCCAAAACGATCAATTCAGCCCTTTGTTTTTCAACTTGCCAAACCATGTTTTTTTAATAAACATTTTATTGAGGTATTTATGGTTTTACAACAGTAACAGAAGAAACAGTGTACATACAAATATAAACATAATGCAAAGGCTGTCTTCCTCCCTCACAGGTCCCACCTTTTCTAGCCTCCTACTCTAACTAAACTAGCCCCACCCCGCCCCCCTGCTGATGGTTAATTTTCCCTAAAGAAGTCGACAAACGGCTGCCACCTCCGGGTGAACCCTGACAATGACCCTCTCAAAGCAAACTTGATTTTCTCCAAACAGAGAAAGCTAGCCATGTCCGATAGCCATGTCTCCGACTTCGGGGGCTTTGAGTCCCTCCAAGCTAATAGTATCTGTCTCCGGTCTACCAGGGAAGCAAAAGCCAGAACATCTGCCTCTTTCTCCTCCTGGATTCCCGACATTCCGAAAATCGCCAACTCTGGACTCGGCGCCAACCTTGTTTTCAATATTTTGGACATGACCTCCGCAAACCCCTGCCAGAATCCCCTAAGCTTCGGGCATGCCCAGAACATGTGAACATGGTTCGCTGGTTCTCCCGCACACCTTGCACACCTGTCTTACACCCCACAGAACCTGCTCATCCGGGCCACTGCCACGTGGGCCCGGTGAACGACCTTGAATTGTATCAGACTGAGCCTGGCACATGTTGTGGACGTGTTGACTCTGCTTAACGCATCCAACCAGAGACCATCCTCTATCTCTCCTCCTAACTCATCTTCCCGTTTCAGCACCCCAGTCTGCGTTTTCTCTGACCCCATAAGCTCCTTATAAATGTCTGAAACCCTCCCTTCTCTCACCCACACTCTGGAAACTACCCTATCCTATATCCCCCTTGGTGGTAGGAGCGGGAAGGTTGAGACCTGCCTGCGTAGGAAGTCTCGCGCCTGCAGGTACCAAAATTCATTCCCTCCCGCCAATTCAAATTTCTCCTCCAAATCCCTCAGGTTGGGAAAGCTCCCTCTATGAACATATCGCCCATCCTCTCGCTCCCTGCTCTGTGCCACCTCCGGAACCCTCCATCTAACCTCCCTGGGGCAAACCGGTGATTATTGCAAATTGGAGACCAGACCGATGCTCCCTCTGCACCCACATGTCTCCTCCATTGCCCCCAGACTCTCAGGGCCATGATCACCACGGGGCTGGTGGAGTAGTGTGCCGGCGGGAACGGCAGAGGTGCCGTTACCAACACCCCCAAACTAGTGCCCTTACAAGATGCCGCCTCTTTTCGCTCCCACATCGACCCCTCTCCCCCACCACCCACTTCCTAATCATGACTATATTCGCCGCCCAGTAATAATTACTAAAGTTCGGGAGTGCCAGCCCGCGCACCCCCCGACTGTGCTCCAACATCCCCTTTTTAACTCGTGGGGTCTTACCCGTTCATACAAAGCCCAAGATCACTTTGAGGAATAAAGATGGGGTGACACATACAGGAATCTTGGGAGTACTGTCATTTTCACTGTGTGTACCCTAACCATGTTTTTTTTATAACTGTCAGAGCTATCAGTTCATTTAAATCACAGTACAAATCATGACAGGAGAGGCTGACAGGGTATTTTCTATATTTATTATGCCACTTTCTCCAATGAAAAAAAGTACTGAAATGCATGACAACACTTGCACACTGTTGTTCAGTGGAAGGGTCAACTTACCTGTGCAGGATAGACCCCTGTGATGAATTTCTGTATTGAAAACACATCTACATCACAATATAGCATCTAATAATGACATTTGAAGGTGTCAAAACATTTTACCTTTACCTTTCAGAATGGTCCCAACTCCTCAGCTGGTCCCCCCCAGTCATGACCTTTCTGTCATGCATGAAAATTGTATGCGGGAAGAAATGCAATTTACCTGTGGTCCTCACAATTGTGGATCCTGACCTTGGAAGAGCTACATGTGAATTTTGCAACCAAGGCCTTCCTGATCAGCGAACAGGTCTTAGGAGAATAGTGTGGGGTAGGGAAGACAGAGGAATCTCGCTTATCCAATAAAAAAATTAAGTTCTCCGACGCGTGGCCCGCACTCCCATTGGGAAAAGAAAATCCGGCTCGTGATCTTTTTCAAAATAGAGCCATGGGGATCTTTTACACCCAGATCAGACAGCAGGCAAGACCTCAGTTTGGCACCCCATCTGAATCACAATCCTCTGGCAGTGCAGCACTCTCTCTGTGCTGTGTTGAAGTGTCAGCCTGGATTTTGTGCTCAGCTTTGTGGACAAATAAACTCATGTCGATAGAATTCCCATCGATATTGAGACAGGAAACCGAGCGTGTGAGAATTACAGCCACAAACATTTCCCTGGCTAGTTGGAGGGACAGAGTCCTCGGGTCAGTGACCCGGGAATAATCCGTGTGTACTGTATTAAGAATGGTTTAATGATGAGATTCCAATTTACATTGAGCAAACAACCTGGCTTTTTACCCTGGTGGAAATTTGGAGCAGAGCCTAAACTACCCAGATTGTAGAACAGAGCTTGAACTGTTCGAGACAACCCGACCATTTCGTTCATGGCTCTGAAAGCCCTTCAGAGAGCAAGTGTAAAATATTCCAATTGCCTCAGCGATAGCCAGCAGCGGACACAATCACATTGCTGTGTTTGTGAGGTGCACAATGGGAGCATTGCTCAGAGGGGAGGTCAAATAGGTGCCTGAAAATATGGGGGGGGGAGATTTTTCTTACCCCCTCCTCCCCGAAGCACATCCCCCACGATTAATTGACGTGCAAGCTGTGCCTCGAGCATTATGTACGTCAATATGCAATGGGAGAGATTTCTTCTTGCTCTCAGTGAAAGCCTGACTCGCTCTGCCAATAAACAAAACCAGCAGACCGCAAGCTCCTGGCAAACGGCACACTTTACAATACAACCTGCCCAGAAAAGCCTGACTCATTGGTTTTATAGCTTCTCATTTCTATGCTGTCTTTATGGCACACACTAACACGGGCAGAGGCTCCAATAACTGGAGCTGACCTTTGCAGTTAGCCCTGCCTTAATCAATCATTGTGATCAATACCCTAAAAGCAGCCACTGACGTTACTGGTTGTTCCTCGTGTGGAGGCCATTGATTACAATGTCTGTTCTAATTTCTGTCATGCTTATATAACACAAATTCGCTCTGTGTCCATTTGTGACTGCATATTGGACTGACACCCAGGTTCAGAGGCCAATTACACCTATTCACGTCCTTTCGTCCCAGCCCCTGCTCTTCTCTACTTTTCTTGGGTCCTGAGTGCAGAGTGATGCAGCATGAAGGAGGGCCATTCAGCCCATCAATCCTGTGCTGGCTCTCTGAATCAGCTATCCAATTAGTCACCCTTCCATTCGACAAACCTTTCCTTCATATCTGTTTATCGGATTCCCCTTTTGGAAGCTCCGATTCAACCTGCTCCCATCGCCCTTTCAGGCAGCGCATTCCGGATCACAAACTACTGTTGAAAAACCATACCGCCTCCACCCTGGCTTTACTGTCTATGACATTAAATCTGTGACCTTTGGTTACTGGTCGTCCTGCCAGTGGAATCAGGCTCTTCTTTTTAAAAAAAAAAAAAATTTAGTGTACCCAATTATTTTTTTCCAATTAAGGGGCAATTTAGCGTGGCCAATCCACCAAATCTGCACATCTTTGGGTTGTGGGGTGAGACTCACGCAGACACGGGGAGAATGTGCAAACTCCACACGGACAGTGACCCAGGGCCAGGATCGAACCTGGGACCTCAGCGCCGTGAGGCTGCAGTGCTAACTCACTGCGCCACCGTGCTGCCCTGAATCAGGCTCTTCTTATTCACTCAATCATAGTCCGTATAATTCTGAAAGCCCAAATTAAGTCTCCTCTTAATCTTCTCTGCTCAGAGGAGAACAACCCCACCTTCTCCAATCTTTCCATGTAACTGATGCCCCCCGTTCCTGATACCATTCCATTCAACCTCTTCCACTCTCTCTTTCTCCAAGGCCTTGGTATCCTTCCTCAGGTATGGTGTCCAGAATTGGGCACAATATTCCAGCAGGGCACTAAGCAGTGATTTATGCGGCCCAATTATCTGTTCCTGCGACTGTCGGGGCAGGATTAGTGAAGATCCAAGAAAGCAAAACTGGCGCTGCACCTGTACAGATTCAGCACCATTGACGGGCTAGCACCGGTGCCACGTGGAACACAATCGATTCCAATGGATAACGGTGTCGGATTCACTGTGGTCGGGATTGACACTTGAGAGGCTGACAAGCTGCAGAGCATATGAGCTCTCCACTCCCCAGCCAAACTCATCCCAGCGAATAAGATGGCACTGGTTGCGTTGGAGCACACCCATTCCATTGATGGGCCGGCTGGGGCCAGAGGGTACCTATGAGGGGTGACCTGATGGGGCACCCATACCACCCGTGACGCTAGGTTCACAGTGGGCAGTCTGCGGCGTGGGCAGTCGTATGGCTGCCTTGCAAGCTGTGGCAATGGTGTTCCATGCCTGTCCACCCCGACCCCACAGCCTACTCCTTGGCCAACCCCCTCCCCCCTCCCCCCGCTACTCCCCCCAACCCGGGCAGAAGCCCCCCCAGCTAGCGGCACAACTATCAGCACACTTTAGCGATATTGGACACCTTCCGTCCCTCCTCTCTTCCCTTCATTAGGTACGGTGCCTGCTTCACGATTTTTGAAAGCACACGTGAACCTCGCCATCGGGAATTCCCCCTTGTGGAGGCAGAGGCCCCGGAGAATACTGGTTCTGGCCCGCTGATGACGTGCCAATGGCGTTTACTGTACATGTGGAGTGGAATGCATTGGCACAGCTATCGAGGCACCGGAGAAGTGTGATTTGGCATGAACCTGGCACCAGCCAAGATTTTGGCGATTTCAGTGGCAGCCGATGGAGAATCCCGCCCATGATGTTTTAGCATAACTTTCTTCACTCCTGTCTCTTCCTCTCCTTTTCACTACATACCCATTAATTTACCTGCTCTCTGGTAGTTTGACCCAAGGCTTAACCTATCATCACCATCCCATTGCCATCCTACTATCTGGTGTCATCCAACATCTGAGTCTCCTTTGGATCAGCGCAGGGTGACCCAACTTGATATCCTTGGCATCTTCCAAAAAAACTCTATAGGTGAGGCAACATTTTAAAACATTTATTCATTCTTGGGATGTTGGCACCACTGGCTAGGCTAGCATTTATTGCCTGTTACTAATTGCCCTTGACAAGGTGGTGGTGAACCAACTTCTTGAACCGATGCAGTCCGTGTCTTGTAGGTACACCCAGAGTGCTGTTAGGGAGGGAGTTCCAGGATTCTGACTCAGTGACAGTGAAGAAACAGCGATATATTTCCGAGTCAGGATGGTGAGTGACTTGGAGGGGAACCTCCAGGTGATGGTGTTCCCAGGGGTCTGCTGCCTTGTCCTTTAAGGTGGTAACAGTTGGGGGTTTGTTGTGCCTTCACAAGCTGCCCCCCAGTTATCACATCCTGTATTCTCACCAACCTGCTTCATGCCCCGGAGGCAATGGCTTTCTCAGGGTGGTCCTCAAGGGTCCTCCAGGTGATCAGCAGCTGGTCCAACTTGCAAGTCACTGGCACACAACGGCATGAGGCCACGCGAGTGAACAGAACAGAACAGAAGCCTCGTTGAGCCCATCAAAGATGTGCAGCTTAGGTGGAGTTGTGGGGCTGGCAATGGGGAATGGGCCTCGGCAGGGTGCCCTTTTGGATGATCAGTACAGACTCGATGGGCTGGATAGCCTCCTTCTGCACTGTAATGAGGAAAGCAAATGGGATTTTGACCTTTAAGATAAAGGAATAGAGTATAAAAGAAGGGAAGTGTTGCTGTACTGCTATAAATCCTGGTTTGGTTCATTGGTTCATGGGGGTGGGGTTCCCCATATTGTACCAGGCATGAGGGAGTACCCCACTCCCCTGCCCCCAGGGCACCCAATTATTGGGTGACTAAACAATTTTTCTTCTCTTTGGTAATCCGGTTGGGGCTGGCAAATCTTTTTTTCAGCAGCAATGGGGAAGCCCGCTGCCCTGGGTGTGGCTGAGGAGGTACAGGACCGGTTGGGGTATAGGTTTTGGGGTGTGCCAGAGGTCCTCGGGTTGCTGATTTTTGTGTGTTGGGGTAGGCTGTGGTTGGTATTCTGTTGCCCTCCTGGAACTTGGGATGTCCCTTCTCAAAGGCAATTATTAGGGGCAGTCTCAGAGGACTCTTCTGAGCACAGGGCCTTGGGCTGAGTCCTGCAGTTTAGTCGATATCCTGGTGCCCACCCTTGTGGTCGGTATGCTTCTTATTTAATGGAGGAGTTTTCCCCCTTTTTTTCATTTACGAGGGTAGGCGTGCGCCAAGCGAATATGGACCCATAATTGGGTCCTGACCGTTTGTTATCCACTCCCGGTAGTTCTCCTTCCCTTTTGCTGGTAGGCATTGACAGCACTGATCATTTTTTAAAAATTTAGAGGACCCAATTATTTCCTTCCAATTAAGGGGCAATTTAGCGTGGCCAATTCACCTAGCCTGCACATCTTTGGGTTGTGGGGATGAAACCCACGCAGACACGGGGAGAATGTGCAAACTCCACACGGACAGCGACCCAGAGCCGGGATTGAATGTGGGACCTCGGTGCCGTGAGGCGGCTGTGCTAACCACTGCGCCACCATGCTGCCCTGGAAAGCAGCAACGTTAACCACTGTGCTACTATGCCGCCCTTGATGTCAAGGGCAATTACTCTCGCCTGTTGCTGATTTTCTCCTTGGTTCAATTGCTTTGTTTTATTACCTTTGCTCTCGAGTCGCCAGGTATCCTTATGATACCGCCACGAGGTTCAAGTCCGAGTAATGATCAATAACCCAATACACCAATTAGTAAGATTTAAATCAAAGCACATTTATTATGCCCAGCAATCGCTACTCTTGCACAAATTCTACGTCTAAGCTACTTCTACAACTAACAGGCCTATACTTAACTTAGGACTGGCCCACCACGTCAGGGGAACAAATGGCCTATCGTTCGGGTTCTGAGTCTGCGGGATTCGAAGTTGGTACGGATTGGCAGCTAGGAGCGCCTATCTCGTAGGGGGCATTGAATTAAGACTTACGATCTCGATGATCACTGGAGTCACTGCGCCGGTCACAGTCAATGTTGGTTTCTTTTGCTGGGTGACCCGGGCAGGAAGAAGAGAGTGGTGAAGAGAGGTGAAGAGTGAAGAAGAGAGCTGAAGAGAGCTGAAGAGAGAGCGATTTGAACTTGGGGCTCAACTCTTATAGTCCCCAGGGGCTTCCCGCCTTTCGGGGTGGACTCTGTACCTGGTCCCAAGTGATTGGCCTTTGTCCCAATCGCTTGGTTCGATTTTCTCCAATACTGGAGCGGTTCCTTGATCGATGGGCGGTCTTGAGGTGCTCGTTCAGCTCCTTTGTTTTGGCTCCTGCTGGCACCGAGGAGTCTGGCTTTGCTTTGTATGTCAAGATGTTACTTATTGTTCCCGGGGATTGCTCATCAGTATGTAGATGGCTGTTTACTTTGTTATGCTGATGGTCGCTGGTATCGATGTTGTCTGGGTTTTGCAGAGGTAAATACACAGCAAACCTGCAGCTGCTGGTTTTTGTCTTGTTGGCTGACTTTCCCATCAGTCTTTGCCGTTCGCCATTTTAAATCGGGAGTTGGCCACTTTAGGTGGCTACATTCCCTCCTTGTGATCCTAACGCGAAACGTGAAGGATCGCATAACTATGTTGCTTTCCATTCCCTGACCTGGGGGGGCACTTCTTTTATGGCCTCTACACTGACCATAACGATGCAAAAAAATTTGAACTGACAGTTCTAAGGGGCGCTATGTCAAACAGGGGCATGCATTACAAAACAATAAAAATGGGAACCTCTAACTATTCTTAATACACTACAATCACTTAAACATTTCATCATTCTACCTTCCTCAACCATACAAACAAAATCATAGCAGTTTATACACATTTTCCCTGGCTTGGCAGTCAAGCTCAGGATCGTACAATTTGCTCATGAACATTTCTTTACATTTCTTTATTTACAATAAAACCGCAAATGAATGCTCTTTATTATAGATCGCGGGGGTCGGGGGTCTGGTCATATCCGAAAATAGGGGACCTGATCCTATATACCGGGGTTCGAGCGCGGTAGGCTCTCCTTCTCCATTTCCGTAGACGCATAGTCTGCACGATGCAGCAGAGTATTGCTAATACCAGTAAGGTTTCTATTACATAGGACAGAGAGTACCAGGTTATAAACCCTGCACACCAAGATGGTGTGGTGTCGCTGGTGACTGGGCTCTGGGTGCTGCGGGAAGTGAAACATTAACGGCTGGGGGGCTTGATGTCATGGGGTTCGCGTTCACTCGCAACCAAATGTCCATTATTATGATGATGGTCCATGTGGAGGAAGTCCTCATGGCTCTTCTCTTTCCTTTTCTTTCTTCTCTTCTCCGGTCCTGGAGCTTCTGGAGTTCTGTGGAAACAAGCATAGTGTCTGTAACTATCTTGGTTTAACATCTCGTACGATAGTGTGTCTGTCCCTTAGTGCCAATTACTCCCTTTATAATTGGTCACTATGTGTGACTCCCTCATTTTATTTTTCAAAAACCGAATTTTAGGACAAGACACACTTCCAAATAATGAACCAGTGCGAGTCGTCTCGCAAACTGTGCAATTTACCATCCAAATGTTTCAGGATGTAAATAGCATGTGGTTGGCATCATAAGGGTTACCTAAACAAAACAAAACTTTTTGAACTAAAATTTCCAAAATGAGGTGCGTATGGGCCGCAACGGGTAAGAGTTGGATGGAGTCCCCGGGTAGGACGGCTACCAATGCCGTGTCTCTCCTACCCGAGCTTAGCTGACCAGAGGGGGGGTTCTCAGGCAGGGCGGGTCCCAAGCCGTTTCTCCACTGCCTGAGCAACCAACAAGAACGGGCAAGAAATGTAGTCATCGTGGTGGGGCTGCCATAGTGGTTCCTTCCTTGAACCAGAAGAGCAGTTACGAATGGACGTGTGGTATCTGAACAAGTCTCTGCAGACAAGCTAGTTCCGCTGAACTAGTGTCTGGCCAATAGCAAGTCTCTGTGGGCAAGTCCTCAGAGGTTTCGGCCGAAAAGGCGTGGGGCTGTGAAAATAAATTTCCTGTCTGACATACAACATTTAACAAAACACTACAAAAAACATAAAACATGCTGCAGGTTCCATCAGAAAGGACACCACTTCTCCCAAGCAGTTCCTTTTAAAACATCATCTGGACACCTCAGTTCTCGGTTGCGAACAGGGTTTCAAAGGGGTTCTCGGTTTGGGAGTCAGACCCAAGGTCGTCATCTTCTCCCGGGTGCCAAACTCTTGAGTGTATCAGGGCTGAAAGGGCTGCATGGTGTGAGGTGGGGTCGCTCTCGTCGTTGCGGACGAGTCGGAACGAGTTATCTCGGTGCCAATAGTTGGTGTCTAGTTGTGTGGGGACAGAATCGGGGTCGTCAGTGTAGTTCGGTGGTCGGTGGTGGGGTTTGTTCAGAAAAGTGATCATGAAGGGATCACTCAGATCGTAGTCGGAATCGCTGGTTGTGGGTCCGGTTGCATGGGGATAGTAGGGAGGCGTGCTGTGGCTAACGTCCGAGTCACAGTCGCTGTCTCTGCTGCTGCAGTCGGTGGGCATTCCGGGGCGGAGTGTATATTTCAGGGGTGGAGTCGAGGTCGAGTCCGTGGCTGGGCTGGACGTGTTGGGGGAGGGTAGGGTTACGTTGGCGGTGGGCGGGGTGTGGTGTGCTGCGTCGAGCATGACGTGGTGTGCGTGGTTCGACTGTGTCCCATATGCCTTCAGCTGGTTAATATGGAACCACGCAGTCTTACCGTTGGGGTACTTTATTTTATATACGGAGGGTCTTACTTTGTCCGCAATTGAATACGGACCCGAGTATTTTGGTGACAGGAATGTGCTGGGGCTATATACGGAGAGCATAACTTGCTGCCCTATACTGTACTCAGTCGCATGCACTGTCTTGTCGAAACAAGCCTTGCTCTGTTTCTTCCTTGTGCCCAATTTTACTGTGGCTGCTAACTGAGCCGTTTTAACATTTTCAACTAATTGCTATACTGCTTTCTTGTGTGTGAGGGCCGTCACCTCGGGACTGGTCAAGTCTAAACCTAATAATTCATCTGTGCCTTTCATGGGGTGTCCGGCCATGAGGGTGTGTGGGGTGTAACCTGTGGATGTAGAAATTGTGATACGCAAAAACATCAGCGCGAAAGGGAGAACTGAGTCCCAAGTGGTGTTGTTCTGCTGGACCATTTTTCTGAGGGTGGATTTTAGGGTCCGATTCATGCGCTCCACGATACCACTCGACTGTGGGTGGTATGCTATGTGGAATTTTTGGGTGATGCCAAATATCGTGAGGACGTTCTGCATGACACGTCCCGTAAAATGGGAGCCTTGGTCGGATTCAATGCTGCGGGGGAGTCCCCATCTTGTAAAGATGTGGTGGGTCAAAATCTTGGCTGTGGTTTTTGCCGTGTTTGTGCGGGCTGGGAATGCTTCCACCCATTTCGTAAATGTGTCAATTACCACAAGTACATATTTATAGCCATTCCTGCAAGGGGGCAATGGTCCTATAAAATCGATCTGGAGGTTAGTCCAGGGGCCATTAACGGGTCGGGTGTGGCTAAGTTGAGCCTTTTTGGCATATCTGTCTGGGTTATTCTGGGCACAGATAAGACAATTCTCGATGTAGTGATTTACATCGTCCTTTAAATTCAGCCACCAACAAAGCTGCTTGAGATGGGCTGTAGTGGGATCGATTCCCTGATGTCCATGATCGTCATGGAACAAACAAATCAGTTGATTCCTGTCCTGTTCAGGAACCACATAAAGGGTGTCTTTTAACACCACACCATCATGTGTGGTCAGTGCATTTTTGAACCTCTCATAGGGTGCTGGATATTTTCCTTTTACAATCTCCCTGAGATTGCTGTCCTGCTTCTGGGCCTCCACTAGATCCTCGATATTAGTCTGTGAGACCTGAACTGCACTCACTGGTGCGCTTTCGGGGGGTGTCCAAAGGTATCCATGCCTGGAACCTGCTTTAGCCAGTGCGTCGGCTTTTACGTTTCCAGGGTGGAGGAACGATGGTGACTTCGAACTTTGACTATCCCAAAAGTCCTGTTCTGTGCTCTCTCTAAGATGTGATGGAGCAATGGGGCTGAGGGGAGGGGTTTCCCGCCTGCGGAAACAAATCCTCTTGCTTTCCACAGGGGCAGGAATTCCATGAGGCTGTTGCAGACATAGAGGCTGTCCGAGTATATGTCTGCTGGGCTGGGGAAGGAATCTGGGTGTTCCACTATATATGCGATGGCCGCAAGTTCTACTGCCTGCGCGCATAAGTGGCCTGGAAGTTTTAACAATATTTCCTTAAGGGCGCGTCCCTGCGCGTCCTCAATATAGATACCGCAACCTGTTATGCGCTTCCCATCCAAGACTGTGGAAGATCCGTCCACATAGATCTTTATGGGCTCATACGTGTCCGCGTGCTGGGGGCTCTGGGTTGAACTACCTATCTTTCTGGGGGGTGTTTTAGCAATAAAGGGGCCTGTGTTGTGGTGTGGCGAGATAATTTCGCATTCATGAGGGGTTCTGGGGTACTGTAAGTTGTCAGCTAAATAGATGTGTGTCTTTGTCCTTTTCACAGTGATGTCCTGTCCCTGCAAGAGAAGGGTCCATCTAGCTGCTCTAATCTGGCTGACTGTACCGTCCTTGAGTCGTCCGTCCAGTAAAGGTTGGGTGGGGGTGTGTTCGGTGAGAATTGTAATGGGGTTCAGTCCGGTAATATACGAAAAGTACTGAACTGCCCAAAATACTGCGAGCAGGTGCCTCTCACAGGCTGAAAATCCCTGCTCCACAGCATCTAAAATTCTGGAGGCGTAAGCTACGGGCCTTAACCGGTCGTGCCGTTCCTGGAGGAGCACGGCTGAAAGGGTGCGGTCTGTTGTCGCTACCTCTATGGCGTAAGGGGAAAGCGGGTCTGGAACTTGTATTGCAGGTGCTGCTATGGGTGCCTGTTTTAAAGAGTCCAAAGCATCCGTATGCTGCGGAAGCCATTCCCAGGGGGCTCCTTTCTTTAGGAGGTCTGAGAGGGGCGCTGCCTTGCTGGCGAAACCGTCAATGTGGTTTCGGCAGTAGCCAACCAGTCCTAAAAACGACCGGAGGGCTGAAACGTTCTGGGGAAGGGGCAATTTAGCAATCGAGTCAATCCTTTTATGCTCGATCTCGCGTTTACCATGTGTGATAATTGTTCCCAAATATATCACTTTTTCTTTCAAAATCTGGGCCTTTTTGGGGTTGACTTTACAACCGATTGAGTGTAAGAGTTCCAGGAGTTCGGACAGAAGCTCAATGTGCTCTTCCTTGGTGTCTGTCTGCAGTAGTAGGTCGTCTACATACTGAACCAGACATTCGGGGCGAGAGAATTTGGCTAAACCATTTGCCATCTGTTGGTGGAAAATGGAGGGGGAGTTGAGGAATCCTTGTGGCAGGCATGTCCACGTGTACTGCTGTGCTTTAAAGGTGAAGGCAAATTTGTACTGGCACGCCTTTGCCAATGGAATGGACCAGAATCCATTACTGACGTCCAAAACCGTAAAGAATCGGGAATTGAGTAGCTGCTTGAGCATGGTCTCGGGACTTGTTGCTACTGTGGGGGCTGCTGCGGGGGTGATTTTGTTGAGTTCCCGGTAATCGATGGTCAGTCGCCATGATCCATCGGGCTTTCTCACTGGCCAAATCGGGGCATTATTAGTGGAGGCTACTGATCTAAGTACGCCCTGCTCTAATATGCTTTCTATTACCTTGGAGATTTCTCCCTCTGCCTCTTGGGGAAATCCGTACTGTTTTTGGGGTCTAGGGTCAGGTCCTGTTATCTGTACGGAGCCAGTCATCCATCCACAGTCGTGCTTGTGGGTCGCGAATGCTGCGCTGTTCTTTTGCAGAACTGCCCTAACCTGCTAAGCATGGTCGGGTTGAACCAAAATTTGCCTAATGCGCTAATTGTGTTCGCGTACTCTCCTATGTTGAGCGTTGGGGGGGCTCTTGCGGATTTTTTTTTTTGGAAAATATATTTATTAAAGTTTTTTTAACAAAACAAAACAATTTTTTCCCCTTACAAACAATGAACCCCCCCTCCCCCCGTAACAAAATAACGCAAAATCGCCCTGAGCAAGATATATACATGGTAAGATGAAATATTTACAGAGCTTTATACACTGGCTCTTGCCCGTTCGTGCCAGTTTCCCCCACCCTCCATGTTATCCCCCGCTCGTCCGTCCCCTCAAACAATCTCTTGTTCCCCACCCCCCCAGGGTTGCTGCTGCTGCTGACCGACCGTCCTCTAACGCTCCGCGAGATAGTCTAGGAACGGTTGCCACCGCCTGTAGAACCCCTGCGCAGATCCCCTAAAGGCAAACTTAATCCTTTCCAACTTTATGAACCCCGCCATGTCGTTTACCCAGGCCTCCAGGCTAGGGGGCTTCGCCTCCTTCCACATTAGCAAGATCCTTCGCCGGGCTACTAGGGAGGCAAAGGCCAGAATTCCGGCCTCTTTCGCCTCCTGCACTCCCGGCTCGTCCACTACTCCAAATATTGCTAGCCCCCAGCTTGGCTTGACCCGGACTTTCACCACCTGAGATATTGCTCCCGCCACTCTTCTCCAGAACCCCTCCAGTGCCGGGCATGACCAAAACATATGGACATGGTTCGCCGGACTCCCTGAGCACCTTCCACATCTGTCCTCTACCCCAAAGAACCTACTCAACCTCGCCCCCGTCAAGTGCGCTCTGTGAACCACCTTAAATTGTATCAGGCTGAGCCTGGCACATGAGGAGGAGGAATTGACCCTACCCAGGGCATCAGCCCACAAACCTTCCTCGAACTCCTCCCCCAACTCCTCCTCCCATTTACCCTTCAACTCTTCTGCTAGCGCTTCCCCCTCTTCTTTCATCTCTTGGTGTATTGCCGAAACCTTGCCCCCCCGACCCATACACCCGAGATCACCCTGTCTTGAATTTCCTGTGTCGGGAGCAGCGGGAATTCCCTGACCTGTCGCCTCACAAAAGCCCTCACCTGCATATATCTGAATGCATTTCCCGAGGGTAGCTCAAACTTCTCCTCCAGTGCCCCTGGGCTCACAAATGTCCCGTCGATGAACAGGTCCCCCATTCTTCTAATCCCCGCCCGGTGCCAGCCCTGGAACTCCCCGGGACAAACCGGTGGTTACCCCAGATCAGGGACCACACCGAGGCTCCCACTGCACCCCTATGCCGTCTCCACTGGCCCCAGATCCTTAACGTTGCCGCCACCACCGGGCTCGTGGTGTACTTTGATGGCGAGAGCGGCAACGGTGCTGTCACCAGCACCCCCAAGCTCGTTCCTTTGCAGGACGCCATCTCCATCCTCTTCCATGCTGCCCCCTCCCCCTCCATAACCCACTTACGGATCATCGCCACGTTTGCTGCCCAGTAGTAGCTCCCCAGGTTTGGCAGCGCCAGCCCTCCTCGGTCCCTACTGCGCTCCAAGTACCCTCTCCTTACCCTCGGGGTTTTGTTCGCCCACACAAACCCCATAATACTACTACCTACTCTCTTGAAAAAGCCTTTGGTGATCACGATGGGGAGGCACTGGATCACAAACAAAAACCTCGGAAGGACCGCCATTTTTACCGACTGCACTCTACCCGCCAACGAGAGTGGGAACATGTCCCATCTTTTGAAGTCCATCTCCATTTGGTCCACCAACCTCGTCAGATTCAGTTTGTGTAGGGCCCCCCAGCTCCTGGCTATCTGGATCCCTAGATCCCGAAAACTCCCCTCCGCCCTCCTCAGCGGTAGGTCCCCTATCCCTCTTTCTTGGTCCCCTGCCTGTAGTACAAAAAGCTCGCTCTTCCCTATATTGAGCTTATAGCCCGAGAACGCCCCAAACTCCCCCAAAGTCTGCATGACCTCCACCATCCCCTCCATTGGGTCCGCCACGTACAGCAGCAGGTCGTCCACGTATAGCAACACCCGATGCTCTTCCCCCCCCGCGGACCACCCCCCTCCATTTATTAGACTCCCTCAGTGATATGGCCAAGGGTTCGATCGCCAATGCAAACAACAGGGGGGACAAAGGGCACCCCCGCCTCGTTCCTCGGTACAGCCGAAAGTACTCCGACCTCCGCCGGTTCGTCACCACACTCGCCACTGGGGCGCTGTAGAGGAGCTTAACCCAGCTGGTAAACCCTCCCCTGAACCCAAACCTACGCAACACCTCCCAGAGGTACTCCCACTCTACTCGGTCAAAGGCCTTTTCCGCGTCCATAGCTGCCACTATCTCCGCCTCTCCCTCCTCCGATGGCATCATTATCACGTTTAAGAGCCGCCGCACATTCGTATTTAACTGCCTGCCCTTTACAAATCCCGTCTGGTCCTCATGAATCACCCCCGGGACACAGTCCTCAATCCTCGTGGCCAGCACTTTTGCCAATAGTTTAGCATCCACGTTTAGGAGCGAAATCGGCCTGTACGATCCACATTGCAGTGGGTCCTTGTCTCGCTTCAGGATCAAGGCAATTGTCGCCTCCGACATTGTCGGGGGCAGGGACCCCTCCTCTCTCGCCTCGTTAAAGGTCCTCACTAGTAATGGGGCCAACAGGTCCGCATACTTTCTTTAAAACTCCACCGGGAACCCGTCCGGCCCCGGGGCCTTCCCCGCCTGCATGCTCCCCAAACCCTTACTCAGCTCCTCCAACCCGATTGGTGCCTCCAAACCAGCCACCTCTTGGTCCTCCACCCTCGGGAACCGCAGTTGGTCCAGGAATTTTCCCATCCCCTCTTCTCCCCCTGGGGGCTGGGATCTGTATAGCTCTTCGTAGAAGGCCTTAAATACCTTATTTATTTCCGTTGCACTCTGGACCATAGCTCCCCCACCATCTTTGACTCCCCCTATTTCCCTCTCTGCCGCCCTCTTACAGAGCTGGTGTGCCAGCATCCGACTGGCCTTTTCCCCGTACGCGTAGGTCGCCCCCTGCGCCTTCCTCCACTGTGCCTCCGCCTTCCCCGTGGTCAACAGGTCAAACTCCGTCTGGAGCCGTCGCCTTTCCCCAAGTAATCTTTCCTCCGGGGCCTCTGCGTATCTCCTGTCCACTCGCAAAATCTCCCCCACTAACCTCTCCCTTTCCATGCCCTCTGTCTTCTCCCTATGAGCCCTGATGGAGATTAGCTCTCCCCCGATCACCACCTTCAACGCCCCCCATACCACCCCCACTCGCACCTCCCCGTTGTCGTTGGCCTCCAAGTACCTTTCAATACACCCCCTTACCTTACCACACACCATCTCATCTGCCAACAGTCCCACGTCCAGCCGCCACAGCGGGCGTTGGTCCCTCGCCTCTCCCAGCCCCACTTCCACCCAGTGCGGGGCATGGTCCGAAGCGGCTATGGCCGAATACTCCGTCCCCTCCACCCTTGGGATGAGCGCCCTGCCCAGCACAAAGAAGTCTATCCGGGAGTATGCCTTGTGCACGTGGGAGAAGAAAGAAAATTCCCTGGCCCGCGGTCTTGCGAACCTCCATGGGTCCACTCCCCCCATCTGGTCCATAAACCCCCTGAGCATCCTGGCCGCCGCCGGCCTCTTTCCCGTCCTTGATCTAGAGCGGTCCAGTGCTGGGTCCAGCACCGTATTGAAGTCCCCTCCCATTATCAGTCCTCCTACCTCCAGGTCCGGAATGCGCCCCAACATGCGCGTCATAAATCCAGCAGCATCCCAGTTCGGGGCGTATACATTTACCAACACCACCCACGTCCCTTGCAACCTCCCACTCACCATCACGTATCTCCCTCCATTGTCCGCTACGATAGTCTTGGCCTCAAATGACATATGTTTTCCCACCAGAATTGCCACCCCTCTGTTTTTTGCGTCCAGTCGCGAGTGAAATACCTGTCCTACCCATCCCTTTCTTAACCTGACCTGGTCCGCCACCTTCAGGTGTGTCTCTTGGAGCATTGCCACGTCTGCCTTCAGTCCCTTCAAGTGCGCGAACACTCGAGCCCTCTTCACAGGTCCGATCGGGCCCCTCACGTTCCACGTTATCAGCCGGATTGGAGGGGCTCTCACCACCGCCCCCCCCCCCCCCCCCCCCCCCCCCACCCTGCCGACTAGCCATCTCCTTTTCTGAGCCAGTCCCGTGATCGCGTCTCCCTCACCTCCGTCCTGGCCACCTCTTCTGTGTCCCATTCCCTTTCGGCCAGTGCAGCAGCAACCCTGTTTTCCCCCCCTCCCCCCCTTCCCTCCCCCCCGCTAGACCCCTGTCTAGCTTTTTTGCTCCCCCCATATCACTCCCGTAAGTCAGCTGACGCCTGCTGACCCCGGCTTCCCCCGCCATCCCTTTGACCCCCCGTGTGGGAATCTCTCCATCAGTAGATGTTCCTACGTTTCCCTCCCACCTTTCTTCCCGCGCGTGGGAGAAAAACCCCGCACTTTCCAGAGCCTGCCCCGCCCCCCCGACGCAGCTTCTGTTGCGGCCTTGTCTCTCGTCCCCAGCCCATATAACCTTCCCTGCGCGTGCTTACCCCCCTATATACAACCGCCATCAAACTTCAACCCTCAAATACCCCCCACCCTCGCAAACCCTCAATTAGAGTCCAACTTTTCAGTTAATATAAAGGTCCACGCCTCTTCAGGCGGTTCGAAGTAGTGGTGTTGGCCGTTATATGTGACCCACAGTCGCGCTGGCTGCAACATTCCAAATTTCACCCCTTTCCGATGCAGCACCGCTTTGGCCCGGTTGAAACCCGCTCTCCGCTTAGCGACCTCCGTGCTCCAGTCCGGGTATATTCTAATCTCAGCATTGTCCCACTTGCTGCTCCGCTCCTTCTTGGCCCATTTCAGGACCCTCTCTCTATCTGTGAACCGGTGAAATCTCACCACCATCGCCCTTGGCGGCTCGTTTGCTTTGGGCTTCCTCGCCAGCACTCGGTGCGCCCCTTCCACCTCCAGCAATCCCGGGGGGGCCTCCGCGCCCATCAGCACCCTGATCATCGTGCCCGCATATGCCGCGGCGTCGGCCCCCTCCGCTCCTTCTGGGAGACCCAGGATCCTCAAATTGTTTCTCCTCGACCTGTTCTCCAGGTCTTCGAGTCTTCCCGCCCACGTCTTGTGTAGTGCCTCGTGCCGCTCCACTTTCACCGCCAGGCCCAAGAGCTCGTCCTCATTCTCACTCACTTTGTCCTGGATCTCCTGGATCTTCACCTCGTGGGCTTTCTGGGTTGCACCAAGTCCTTCAATTAATGCCAGCATCGGCGCCACCATCTCCTTGCGCAGCTCCTCGAAGCAGCGCTTGATGAATTCCTGCATCTCTTCTTTGTCCCCGGCCGCCGCCATTTTGTTTATTTTACCCTTCTTCTCCCGCTGCTCCAGTGCCGTTTTTTTGGCCGTTTCGCTGCGGGTCTGGTCCATACAGGTTAGTGGGGGACCTCTCTCCTCTCTTCCCCACGGGTTGGCTGTGTAAAAAATCCCGTTGGGGCTCTTCAATCGAGCCTGAAAGTCCGTCTTCGCGGGAGCTGCCGATTCGTGCGGCTTAGCTCCGCAGAGCCGCAACCGGAAGTCGCTCTTGAGGATTTTGCCATCTTCCAGACACAGTGGTTGACTGGATCAAATGAAAGATTATGGGAATTCATGAAATCGATTCCCAGAATGTGTTCTGCTGTGTGGGGCAGGTCAACTAAAACTACGGGGTGCTTGGTGGTGATGGTGCCGATTTGAATGGGTACAGGGGCTGTGATGTGTCCCTGCTGTGAGTGGCCTGTAAAGCCGCTGAGGGTGATAGTGGCTGTAGTGGGCCACGTGTCTTTTTGAAACATGGTGGAGGAATTTATTGTGGTGCGGGACCCTCCTGTGTCCCAGAGAAACTCGATGGGCTGTCCCTGAATATTCGCTGCAACTACCGGTCGTCCTGACCCATCCCAAAGGGTGTCGCAGACCCAACTGGGGGAGCCCGTACACATCAGTCCGTTCCGGTCAAGTCCGTCTGATCCGAACGGGCACTAACGCTATGAATGGGCTCTGTTCTTTTCGTACTCAGAGTGCCCGTCTGCTGGGCTCTCTGTGGCTTTTTAGGGGCATTGCACTCTCTTGCGAAGTGTCCCAACTGTCCGCAGTGGTAAAGTGGATCAAGTGACTTGGGTGGGGGGCTGTTCTTTCCTTCATTCACCCATGCGGGGTTCTGGTGTTTTTCCTGCCAGTATATCTGCGCCGGCCTGCTTTTCCTCGGGATTCTTGACTGCAGGTTTACTTTGTATAGATTGCTCCCAAGCGCGGGACAATCTTTTCACTACCCACTTCTCGTTCTGGGCCTCCTCTGAGGGATCATAACTCGCGCAAGCTTTATGTCCTGTTTCTGTGGCATGGGAGATAAGGGTGCGGGTCCATTTGGCCATGTTGTCTGGGGACAAATGGGCGCGGTCTATGTCTCCAAAGACTGCTGCAAAGTGGATCCACAGGCGTCCAGCAAACGCTGTGGGGTGCTCGGATTTCTTTTGCCTACATTTGTTGAGGCCATCTACGGGGTCACCCCGGTTATACACGATCGCATCCAGGATCGCGGTATGCATTTCTGCAAGGGTGCCTCCTCCTACATTCTGTGGGTCGGGAAGGGCTGCTGCTACTGACGGGTCTAAACTTAAAACGGTGAGCTTTACATGCTCTCTCTCATCCAGGCCGTACATGGTCACCTGATGCTTAACTGTGGCAAAGAAATGGTGGGGGTCTGAGGTGGGGAGGAACGGTGTGATCTTATCGCATGCGTCCCGTAGTTGGGTCACTGTTAAGGGGGTGTAGTATAGAAATTCTGTATCGTCCACTATGGCTGTGCGGCAGGTGGTTACTGGGTTCATTGGAGCCTGAACTATTTGCTCTGTGGGGGGTTGGGGCGCTTTCCTCTTTTGTGGCTTTCCCTGCGCACATGTTCCCTGAACATATCTCTGCGCTGTTTCGTTCAATTCTTCCCAATCAGGGCCGTCTTCCTGATCTAATTTCACTCCAAAGGTTTCCTGGAAACCTTTCTGAACTGAAAGCAGCGATTGCAGCTCTGCAATCTGCTTCCGGCACTTTGCGTGATCCAATGTGCTTTGTCTTTGTTCTGTGGTGGCAGCATAGAGTGCTCTTAATGCTGCCTTTAGGTCACCACACTGTCTCTGTAATGCCTCTACCTGCTTTTCTGTTTCTTCACGTACCAGGACTGCACGTTGCGTGTCCTGATAGGCCTTTTCGTATTGAGACTGGAAGCTGCTTAAGTGCACCAGACAAGACTGGCGTGCCCTTTTGGCATCCTCCACCTCTCCATCCTTTGCTGCCAACTTCCCTCTCAATTCCAAATTCTCCTTTTCTACCTCGCTTACATCGACCTTGCTCATTCGATGTATGCCCTCAACTTCTTTCTGGAGCGTCCTAATGACCTCCTCTGTGCCTCGCAATTGTGCCAAGCAGGACACGATTGCCATCGGCTTGCGAGCTTTCCCTAAGCTCTTTTTGTGGATCTCGCTCAGGTTCTCCCACCAAGTATGTCCTATACTCCCGGGGCCTGATTCCTCGTTGTCACAGAATTCATTCCAAAGGGGCCATCCTTTCCCTTTGAGATATTTCCTGATCTCTTCCTCCCAAATGGGACACTGTCCCACTCTACTGCTGCTGGTTGCTACGACCGCGAATTCCTCTGGGTTCATGAGGCACTGCATTGCCTGCATTGCCATCTTTCCTATCCGAATGCTGCTCTTCAAATTTGGGACAGGGGTATTAAAGCGGTGCTGTAAATACGGGTACGGCTTTCGCTACTTTCCGATATACAAACTTCCGACAGTTTTGTCGCAACAAAAAAATCTATCAGTTTTACCTCATCATCCTGTTAGTTACGCATGCATACACACATTTCCGAATTATGAGTATTGATCAGAACTGCTTGAACGCTTGTGGTTTTCTGTTCCCAATTGGATCTCTAATTCAAATTCTTGGGTTCTCCCGGAGTGGTTTTCCACTTCTAGAATCCTGGCGGAGTCGCCAAATAATGTTGCTGATTTTCTCCTTGGTTCAATTGCTCTGTTTTATTACCTTTGCTCTCGAGTCGCCAGGTATCCTTATGATACCGCCACGAGGTTCAAGTCCGAGTAATGATCAATAACCCAATACACCGATTAGTAAGATTTAAATCAAAGCACATTTATTACACACAGCAATCGCTACTCGCTTGGCCAATTCACCTAGCCTGCACATCTTTGGGTTGTGGGGATGAAACCCACGCAGACACGGGGCGAATGGGCAAACTCCACACGGACAGCGACCCAGAGCCGGGATCGAATGTGGGACCTCGGCGCCGTGAGGTGGCTGTGCTAACCACTGCACCACCATGCTGCCCTGGAAAGCAGCAATGTTAACCACTGTGCTACTATGCCGCCCTTGATGTCAAGGGCAATTACTCTCGCCTGTTGCTGATTTTCTCCTTGGTTCAATTGCTTTGTTTTATTACCTTTGCTCTCGAGTCGCCAGGTATCTTTATGATACCGCCACGAGGTTCAAGTCCGAGTAATGATGCATAACCCAATACACCGATTAGTAAGATTTAAATCAAAGCACATTTATTATGCCCAGCAATCGCTACTCTTGCACAAATTCTACGTCTAAGCTACTTCTATAACTAACAGGCCTATATTTAACTTAGGACTGTCCCACCAGGTCAGGGGAACAAATGGCCTTTCGTTCCGGTTCTGAGTCTGCGGGATTCGAAGTTGGTACGGATTGGTAGCTAGGAGCGCCTATCTTGTAGTGAGCGTTGAATTAAGACTTACGATCTCGATGATCACTGGAGTCACTGCGCCGGTCACGGTCAATGTTGGTTTCTTTTGCTGGGTGACCCGGGCAGGAAGAAGAGAGCGGTGAAGAGAGGTGAAGAGTGAAGAAGAGAGCTGAAGAGAGCTGAAGAGAGAGCGATTTGAACTTGGGGCTGATCTCTTATAGTCCCCAGGGGCTTCCCGCCTTTCAGGGCGGACTCTGTACCTGGTCCCAAGTGATTGGACTTTGTCCCAATCGCTTGGTTCGATTTTCTCCAATGCTGGAGCGGTTCCCTGGTTGATGGGCGGTCTTGAGGTGCTCGTTCACCTCCTTTGTTTTGGCTCCTGCTGGCGCCGAGGAGTCTGGCTTTGCTTTCTGTGTCAAAATGTTACTTATTGTTCCCGGGGATTGCTCATCAGTATACAGATGGCTGTTTACTTTGTTATGCTGATGGTCGCTGGTATCGATGTTGTCTGGGTTTTGCAGAGGTAAATACACAGCAAACCTGCAGCTGCTGGTTTTTGGCTTGTTGGCTGACTTTCCCATCAGTCTTTGCCGTTCGCCATTTTAAATCGGGAGTTGGCCACTTTAGATGGCTACACTCCTCGTAGAGTTCAGCTCTTTTGTCCATGTTTGAACGAAGGATGTAACGAGGCCAGCAGCTGAGTGACCCTGGCAGAACCCAAACTGGGTGTCAGTAAGCAGTTTATTGCTGAGTAAGTGCCGCTTGATAGCACTGTTGATGACTCCTTCCATCACTTTGCTGATGATGGAGAGTAGCCTGTAAGGCAGTAATTGGCTGGTTTGGATTTGTCCTGTTTCTTGTGTACAGGACACACCTGGGCAACTTTCCACATTGCCAGGTAGATGCCAGTGTTGTAGCTGTACTGGAACAGTTTGGCATGGGGTGTGGCAAGATCTGGAGCACAGGTCTTCCATACTATGCCGGAATATTGTCAGGGCCCTTACCCAGTGTCTTCAGCCATTTCTTGATATCACCGTGGAGTGAATCATATTGGCTGAAGACTCACATCTGTGATGCTGTGGTCCTCCGGAGCAGACCGAGATTGATCACCCACTCGGTACTTTTGGCTAAAGATTGTTGTGAATGCTTCAGCCTTGTCTTTTGCACATCTGTGCTGGGCTTCTACATCATTGAGGATGGGGATATTTGTGGAGCCTCTTCCTCCAATGAGTTGTTTAATTGTTCACCACCATTCACGGCTGGATGTTGCAGGACTGCAGAGCTTCGATCTGATGCATTCATTGTGGAATGGCTTAGCTCTGTCTATTACTTGCTGCTTACGGTGTTTGGCGCACAAGTAGTCCTGTGTTGTAGCTTCACCAGGTAGACACCTCATTTTCGCTATGCCTGGTGTTGCTCCTGACATGCTCTCCTGCACTCTTCACTGAACCAGGGTTGATCCCCTGGCTTGATGGTAATGGTAGAGTGGGGGAAATGCCAGGCTATAAAGTTACAGATTGTGGCTGAGTACAATTCTGCTGCTGCTGATGGTCCACAGCGGCTCATGAATGCCCAATCTTGAGTTGTTAGGTCTGTTCAAGTCTGTCCCATTTAGCACTGTGGTAGTGCCACACAATATGATGGAGGGTATCCTCAATGTGAAGATTCGACATCATCTCCAGATATTGCCGATTGTCATAAAAACCCATCTGGTTCACTAATGTTCTTTAGGAAAGGAAATCTGCCGTCCTCACCTGGTCTGGCCTACAGGTGACTCCAGACCCACAGCAATGTGGTTGAGACTTCCGGTTGCGGCTATGCGGAGCTAAGTCGCACATTCGGCGGCTCCCGCAAAAAACGGACTTTTCGGCTCTTTTCAGGGCCCCCAACGGCATTTCTCCGACGTTTCCCGGTGTGGGAAGGTGATTACAAAAGTTCCCCAACAGTATATGGCTTTTACCAGGAGCAGGGCGACTAAAAAAGTGGTAGTGGACCAGAAGAAGGTGCGAGGGAAGAAGAACAAAATGGCAGCGGGCGGAGACCAGGCAGCATGGATGCAGTGGGCGCAGGAACAACAGGAGGTTATCCAGCGCTGCTTCAGAGAAATTAAAGCGGACCTGCTTGAGCCGATGAAGGCTTCTATCGATAAGCTGCTGGAGACACAGACGGCCAAATTGGGCGGCGATCCGCGAGGCCCGACAAAAGATCTCTGACAATGAGGACAAGATCTTAGCCCTGGTGGTAAATGTGGAGGCGCACGAGGCGCACCACAAGAAATGGCAGGAGTGGTTTGAGGAGATGGAGAATCGGTCGAGGCGGAAGAATCTGCGGATTATGGGCCTCCCAGAGGGGCTGGAGGGGCCGGACGTGGGGGCCTATGTGGTCACCATGTTGAACTCGCTGATGGGAGCGGGGTCCTTCCAGGGGCCCCTGGAGCTGGAAGGGGCCCACAGAGTGTTGGCGAGGAGGCCCAAGGCTAACGAGCCTCCACGGGCGGTGCTGGTGTGGTTTCAGCGGTTCGCTGATCGGGAGTGTGTGCTCAGGTGGGCCAAGAAGGAGAGGAGCAGCAGGTGGGAGAACGCGGAGGTTCGAATATACCGGGACTGGAGTGTGGAGGTGGCGAAGAGGAGGGCCGGGTACAATCGAGCGAAGGCGGTGCTGCACAGGAAAGAGGTGAAGTTTGGCATGTTGCAGCCGGCGCGACTGTGGGTCACCTACAAGGACCGGCACCATTATTTTGAGTCTCCGGAAGAGGCGTAGGCCTTTGTTCAGGCCGAGAGGTTGGACGCAGATTGAGGGTCGGGATGGGCGTTTGGGGATTGCGGTTGATATGTTACTTTTTGAGGGGGGGTCCTGTGCTCTTGTTTTCTTTTCTTTCTGGTCTGGTAAGGGACTGTTTTGGTTGGGTTGGTCGGGGGGGCTCTTGGAGGGGGGTAAGTAAATGGAACAGGGGTGGATTGCCGGCAGTGAGATGGGGCCCCGCAGGAGAGGGGGAGGCCCGGGTCGGGGGTGAGGGGACTGGGCCTGTAAAAGGAGCTGCGTCAGAGGCGGCGGGGCCGGGTAGGTGGAAAGTGTGGGCTTTTTCCCGCGCTGAAGACTGGTGGGGGCGGGGTCGGGGCGGGATTGGGGGCCCCGATTGGGCTGGAGGAGCTGATCAAAGGGATAGGGAGCATGCAGGCGGGGAAGGCGCCGGGGCTGGACAGTTTCCGGGTCGAATTCTATAAAAAATATATGGACCTGTTGGGCCCGTTGCTAGTTAGGACTTTCAATGAGGCAAGGGAGGGGGGGGCTTTGCCCCCGATGATGTCCCGGGCACTGATCTCCTTGATCCTGAAGCGGGACAAGGATCTCCTGCAGTGTGGGTCTTACAGACCGATTTCCTTGCTAAATATAGATGCCAAGGTGCTGGCGAAGGTCTTAGCCACAAGGATTGAGGATTGTGTGCCGCAGGTCATCCACGAAGACCAGACGAGGTTCGTGAAGGGGAGGCAGTTGAAGGCGAATGTGCGGAGGCTTCTGAACGTTATCATGATGGCAGCGAGGGAGGGGGAGGCAGAGATAATGGTGGCGATGGACGTTGAGAAAGCCTTCGATAGGGTAGAGTGGGGGTACCTGTGGGAGGTGCTGAAGAGGTTCGGGTTTGGGGAGTGGTTTGTCAGTGGGTTAGGCTGTTGTATGAGGTCCCGATGGCAAGTGTGGCGACGAACAGGAGGAGGTCTGAGTACTTTCGGTTGCACCGAGGGACGAGGCAGGGGTGTCCCCTGTCCCCCCTGCTCTTCGCACTGGCGATTGAACCCCTGGCTATGGCACTGAGGGAGTCGAGGAACTGGAGGGGGTTGGTGCAGGGTGGGGAGGAACATAGGTTGTCGCTCTATGCAAACGACTTGCTGCCAAATGTGGCGGACCCGGTGGGGGGAATGCCGGAGGTAATGAGGATCCTCAGGGAATTCGGGGATTTCTCGGGGTACAAGCTCAACTTGGGGAAGAGCGAGCTGTTCGTGGTTCACCCAGGGGACCAGGAGAGGGGGATTGGTGAGCTCCCAATAAAAAGGGCGGAGAGGATCTTCAGGTATTTGGGGGTCCAGGTGGCCTGGAGCAAGGGGGGCCCTGCATAGGCTTAATTTCACAAGGCTGGTGGAGCAAATGGAGGAGTTCAAGAGGTGGGACGCGTTGCCGCTGTCCTTGGCGGGTAGGTCAAAATGACGGTGCTCCCAAGGTTTTTGTTCCTGTTCCAGTGCCTCCCCGTGTTTATCCCGAAGGCTTTTTTCAGGCAGGTTAACAGGATTATAATGGGATTTGTGTGGGTGCGAGGGACTCCGAGGGTGAGAAGGGTGTTCCTGGAGAGGAGTAGAGATAGGGGGGGGCTGACGCTGCCCAACCTCTGTGGGTACTACTGGGCCACCAATGCCACAATGGTGCGCAAGTGGGTGATGGAGGGGGAGGGGGCTGCATGGGAGAGGCTGGAGATGGCGTCTTGTGTGGGTACGAGTCTGGGGGTGCTGGCAACGGCGCTGCAGCCGTTCCCTCCAAGGAGGTATACCACGTGCCCGGTGGCGGCGGCTGCCCTCAAAATCTGGGGGCAGTGGAGGCGGCATAGGGGGGAAGTTGGGGCCTCGGTGTGGACCCCAATACGGGGGAACCACCGGTTCGTCCCAGGGAGAACACATGGAGGGTTTTCGGGGTGGCACAGGGCAGGGATACGAAGGTTGGGGGACCTGTTTGTGGACGGGAAGTTTGCGAGCTTGGGTGAGCTGGAGGAGAAGTACGGGCTCCCCCCGGGGAACACCTTCAGGTACTTACAGGTAAGGGCGTTTTCCAGGCGGCAGGTGGTGGAATTCCCGCTGCTCCTGCCATGCACAGTATAGGACAGGGTGCTCTCGGGGGGGTTGGGTGGGAGTGGGGAGGATCTCGGAAACCTACCAGGTGATGCAGGAGGAGGAGGTGGCCTCGGAGGTGGAGGTGAAAGGTAAGTGTGAGGAGGGGTTGGGAGAGGAGATCGAGGAGGGGACGTGGGCAGATGCCCTTGGGAGGGTGAACTCTTCCTCATCATGCGCGAGGCTCAGCCTCATACAGTTTAAGGTGCTGCACAGGGCACACATGATCGGGACAAGGATGAGCGGTTCTTTGGGGGTGAGGACAGGTGTGTTAGGTGCTCAGGGAGCCCAGCAAATCACACCCATATGTTCTGGGCATGCCCTGCGCTGGAGGAATTTTGGAAGGGCGTAGCGAGGACAATGTCGAGGGTGGTAGGATCCAGGGTCAAACCGGGCTGGGGGCTCGCAATATTTGGGGTGGCAGAGGAGCCGGGAGTGCAGGAGGCGAAAGAGGCCGGTATTCTGGCCTTTGCGACCCTGGTAGCCCGGTGAAGGATTCTTCTTTAGTGGAAGGATGCGAGGCTCCCAAGCGTGGAATCCTGGATCAGCGATATGGCAGGGTTTATTAAGTTGGAGAGGGTGAAATTCGCCTTGAGAGGGTCGGTACAAGGGTTCTTTAGGCGGTGGCAACCATTCTTAGACTTCCTGGCAGAACGATAGACATTGGTCAATGGCAGCAGCAACTCGGGGGGGCGGAGGGGCGTTACTTTAGTTTTGTTATTGTTATTTACACTGGAGGGTCTGAGGGGGTGTTGACACCTGTTGTGTTAAGTCGGGATGTTAATGTTAATTTAGTATTTATGTACAGGGGGAGGGGGTTATAGAGGGTTGCTTTTCTCGACTGTGTTTTGTACTTAACCCTGTTGGGTTCCTTTTTCATTTTGTTATTGATATTTTATGAAAACCTTAATTAAAACATTTTTTTTTTTTTTTAAAGCAATGTGGTTGACTCTTAACTGCCCCTTCAAGGGCAATTAGGGGTGGGCAACAAATGCTGGCACAGCCTGTGATGCCCACATCCCTCGAACAAATATAAAAAGTACTGTGAGGTGGTCACTTGTACCGATACTGTCATAGACAGATGCACTGTGGCAGGCAGATTGGTGAGGACGATGTCTAGTCTGTTCTACCCTCTTGTTGGTTCCCTCACTACCTGTCACAGACCCAGTCGAGCCGTTAAGTTCTTTAGGACTCAGTCAACTCAGTCAGTAGTGGTGCTACCGAGCCACTCTCGGACTCTCGGACATTGAACAGAAGAACATAAGAACATAAGAACTAGGAACAGGAGTAGGCCATCTGGCCCCTCGAGCCTGCTCCGCCATTTAATGAGATCATGGCTGATCTTTGTGGACTCTGCTCCACTCTCTGACCTGTACACCATATCCCTGAATCCCTTCGTTCTTCAAAAAACGATCTATCTTTATCTTAAAAACATTTAATGAAGGAGCCTCTACTGCTTCACTGGGCAAGGAATTCCAGAGATTCACAACCCTTTGGGTGGAGAAGTTCCTCCTACACTCCGTCCTAAATCTACCTCCCCTTATTTTGAGGCTATGCCTCCTAGTTCTGCTTTCACCCGCCAGTGAAAACAACCTGCCCGCATCTATCCTATCTATTCCCTTCATAATTTTATATGTCTCAATAAGATCCCCCCGCATCCTTCTAAACTCCAATGAGTACAGCCCCAGTCTACTCAACCTCTCATCATAATCTAATCCCCTCAACTCTGGGATCAACCTAGTGAATCTCCTCTGCGCTCCCTCCAGTGCCAATATGTCCTTTCTCAGGTAAGGAGACCAAAACTGAACACAGTACTCCAGATGCGGCCTCACCAACACCCTATACAATTGCAGCATAACCTCACTAGTCTTGAACTCCATCCCTCTAGCAATGAAAGACAAAACTTGATTAGCCTTCTTAATCACCTGTTGCACCTGCACACCAACTTTTTGCAACTCGTGCACCAGCACACCCAGGTGCCTCTGCACAGCAGCATGTTTTAACATCTTACCGTTTAAATAATAATCCATTCTGCTGTTATTCCTCCCAAAATAGATAGCCTCACACTTGGCAATATTGAATTCCATCTGCCAGACCCTAGCCCATTCACCTAACCTATCCAAATCCTTCTGCAGACTTCCGGTATCCTCTGCACTTTTTGCTTTACCACTCATCTTAGTGTCGTCTGCAAACTTTGACACATTGCACTTGGTCCCCAACTCTAAATCGTCTATGTAAATTGTGAACAACTGCGGGCCCAACACTGATCTTTGAGGGACCCCACTAGATACAGGTTGCCAACCAGAGAAACACCCATTTATCCCCACTCTCTGCTTTCTGTTAGTTAACCACTCCTCTACCCATGCTACCACTTTACCCTCAATGCCATGCATTTTTAGTTTATGCAGCAACCTTTTGTGTGGCACCTTGTCAAAAGCTTTCTGGAAATCCAGATATACCACATCCATTGGTTCCCCGTTATCTACTGCACTGGTAACGTCCTCAAAAAATTCTACCAAATTAGTCAGACACGACCTACCCTTTGTGAACCCATGCTGCGTCTGCCCAATGGGACAATTTCCCTCCAGGTGCCCCGCTATTTCCTCCTTAATGATAGATTCCAGCATTTTCCCTACAACCGAAGTTAAGCTTACCGGCCTATAATTACCCGCTTTCTGCCGACCTCCTTTTTTAAACAGTGGTGTCACGTTTGCTACTTTCCAATCCTCTGGGACCACCCCAGAGTCTAGTGAATTTTGATAAATTATCACTAGTGCGTTTACAATTTCCCTAGCCATCTCTTTTAACACTCTGGGATGCATCCTATCAGGGCCAGGAGACTTGTCTACCTTTAGCCCCATTACCTTGCCCAATACTGCCTCCTTAGTGATTACAATCATCTCAAGGTCCTCACCTAGAGACCCACACAGCGTACATTCTGTACTCTTGCCGCCCTCAGTGCTTCTTCCAAGTGGTGTTCAACATGGAGGAGTACTGATTCATCAGCTGATGGGAAGTGGTAATCAGCAGGAGGTTTCATGCTTTGTCTGGTGCCATAGGATTTTCTGGGGTCCATGAGAGTCAATGTTGGGAGTCCCTCCCAGCTGTATATCACAGTGCCACCAACACTGCTGGGTCTGTCCTGAATGTTCTATTTATTGGATTCAATTTCCACCATCTGCTGGGGTGGGGTGAGAATCAGGGTCCCCAGAGTATTACTCTGGGTCTCTGAATCACCAGTCCAGTGACAATATCACTATGTCACTGCCACCACAGGTAGATAAGGAAACACTGTACCCGCTCATTAAAGGGTTGAGAATGAGGAGGGCACAGATTTAAGATCATTGGCAAACAAGCATGGAGACAAGAGGAAAAACCTTTTCACCCAGCAATGGTTAGAATCTGGAATGTATTGTCTGGGAATGTGATGGAGACAGGTTCACACAGCGAGTGGTTAGGACCTGGAATGTACTGTCTGTGAGTGTGGTGGAGACAGATTCACATGGCGAGTGGTTAGGATCTGGAATGTACTGTCTGTGAGTGTGGTGGAGACAGATTCACACAGCGAGTGGTTAGGATCTGGAATGTACTGTCTGAGAGTGTGGTGGAGACAGATTCACACAGCGAGTGGTTAGGATCTGGAATGTACTGTCTGAGAGTGTGGTGGAGACAGATTCGCGCAGTGAGTGGTTAGGATCTGGAATGTACTGTCTGAGAGTGTGGTGGAGACAGATTCACACAGCGAGTGGTTAGGACCTGGAATGTACTGTCTGTGAGTGTGGTGGAGACAGATTCACACAGTGAGTGGTTAGGATCTGGAATGTACTGTCTGAGAGTGTGGTGGAGACAGATTCACACAGCGAGTGGTTAGGATCTGGAATGTACTGTCTGAGAGTGTGGTGGAGACAGATTCACACAGTGAGTGGTTAGGATCTGGAATGTACTGTCTGAGAGTGTGGTGGAGTCAGATTCACACAGCGAGTGGTTAGGACCTGGAATGTACTGTCTGTGAGTGTGGTGGAGACAGATTCACACAGTGAGTGGTTAGGATCTGGAATGTACTGTCTGAGAGTGTGGTGGAGACAGATTCACACAGCGAGTGGTTAGGATCTGGAATGTACTGTCTGTGAGTGTGGTGGAGACAGATTCACACAGCGAGTGGTTAGGATCTGGAATGTACTGTCTGAGAGTGTGGTGGAGACAGATTCACACAGTGAGTGGTTAGGACCTGGAATGTACTGTCTGAGAGTGTAGTGGAGACAGATTCACACAGCGAGTGGTTAGAATCTGGAATGTACTGTCTGTGAGTGTGGTGGAGACAGATTCACACAGCGAGTGGTTAGGATCTGGAATGTACTGTCTGAGAGTGTAGTGGAGACAGATTCACACAGTGAGTGGTTAGGATCTGGAATGTACTGTCTGAGAGTGTGGTGGAGACAGATTCACACAGCGAGTGGTTAGGACCTGGAATGTACTGTCTGTGAGTGTGGTGGAGACAGATTCACACAGTGAGTGGTTAGGATCTGGAATGTACTGTCTGAGAGTGTGGTGGAGACAGATTCACACAGCGAGTGGTTAGGATCTGGAATGTACTGTCTGTGAGTGTGGTGGAGACAGATTCACACAGCGAGTGGTTAGGATCTGGAATGTACTGTCTGAGAGTGTGGTGGAGACAGATTCACACAGCGAGTGGTTAGGATCTGGAATGTACTGTCTGAGAGTGTGGTGGAGACAGATTCGCGCAGTGAGTGGTTAGGATCTGGAATGTACTGTCTGAGAGTGTGGTGGAGACAGATTCACACAGCGAGTGGTTAGGACCTGGAATGTACTGTCTGTGAGTGTGGTGGAGACAGATTCACACAGTGAGTGGTTAGGATCTGGAATGTACTGTCTGAGAGTGTGGTGGAGACAGATTCACACAGCGAGTGGTTAGGATCTGGAATGTACTGTCTGAGAGTGTGGTGGAGACAGATTCACACAGTGAGTGGTTAGGATCTGGAATGTACTGTCTGAGAGTGTGGTGGAGTCAGATTCACACAGCGAGTGGTTAGGACCTGGAATGTACTGTCTGTGAGTGTGGTGGAGACAGATTCACACAGTGAGTGGTTAGGATCTGGAATGTACTGTCTGAGAGTGTGGTGGAGACAGATTCACACAGCGAGTGGTTAGGATCTGGAATGTACTGTCTGTGAGTGTGGTGGAGACAGATTCACACAGCGAGTGGTTAGGATCTGGAATGTACTGTCTGAGAGTGTGGTGGAGACAGATTCACACAGTGAGTGGTTAGGACCTGGAATGTACTGTCTGAGAGTGTAGTGGAGACAGATTCACACAGCGAGTGGTTAGAATCTGGAATGTACTGTCTGTGAGTGTGGTGGAGACAGATTCACACAGCGAGTGGTTAGGATCTGGAATGTACTGTCTGAGAGTGTAGTGGAGACAGATTCACACAGTGAGTGGTTAGGATCTGGAATGTACTGTCTGAGAGTGTGGTGGAGACAGATTCACACAGCGAGTGGTTAGGACCTGGAATGTACTGTCTGTGAGTGTGGTGGAGACAGATTCACACAGTGAGTGGTTAGGATCTGGAATGTACTGTCTGAGAGTGTGGTGGAGACAGATTCACACAGCGAGTGGTTAGGATCTGGAATGTACTGTCTGTGAGTGTGGTGGAGACAGATTCACACAGCGAGTGGTTAGGATCTGGAATGTACTGTCTGAGAGTGTGGTGGAGACAGATTCACACAGTGAGTGGTTAGGACCTGGAATGTACTGTCTGAGAGTGTAGTGGAGACAGATTCACACAGCGAGTGTTTAGGATCTGGAATGTACTGTCTGAGAGTGTGGTGGAGACAGATTCACACAGCGAGTGGTTAGGATCTGGAATGTACTGTCTGAGAGTGTAGTGGAGACAGATTCACACAGTGAGTGGTTAGGATCTGGAATGTACTGTCTGAGAGTGTGGTGGAGACAGATTCACTTGAGGCTTTCAAAAAAGAATTGGATTATTATCTGAAAAGGAAGATTGTGCAGGGTTCTGTGGAGGAAGTGGTGGAATAACACTGGGTGCATTGCTTATTGGGCAGCACAGTAGCTTAGTGCTTAGCACTATGGCTTCAGAGCGCCAGGGTCCCGGGTTCGATTCCCGGTTTGGGTCACTGTCTGTGCGGTGTCTGCACGTTCTGCCTGTGTCTGCTTGGGTTTCCTCTGGCGCTCCAGTTTCCTCCCACAAGTCCCAAAAGACGTGCTGTATTTGGACATTCTAAATTCTCCCTCTGTGTACCCGAACAGGCGCCAGAATGTGGAGACTCGGGACTTTTCACAGTAACTTCATTGCAGTGTTAATGTAACCCTACTTGTCACAATAAAGATTGTTAATTAATTTATTAATTATTCAGAGAGTTTGTACAGACGCAATGGGCCCAGATGGCCTCCTTCTGTGCTGTAACAAATCTGCGATTCAGTTCAAAAATTTCATTCCCGGCTTTTTTCCCCTCTTGCTACTGACCACCCAACTTTACTTCCTGACCTTACTGCTGGTATAAATGGTTTTCCTCCACTTTCAAAACTCCCACCATCATCAACATTCACTCAAATTTGTCTTTGCTGTTCGCTGTCTCTTTTTGATTAATGCCTGACTGCTCATCTTAAAGGGAATGTTGGTTGCATATGGCCTGTAAGTTCCCTGTGTGGCAAATTCTGATTTCTACACAGCGGCACCCCTGTGCGGAGTGCAACCAGTCCCAGCCGGGACCATCTGAAGATGCCGGTTCCCTTCCTGGCTAGCTTTTATTGGTGGGTCTAACGAGCCCCGCTGCTAGGTGTCTGCCCCTCAGCAAGAGAGCTGGTATTCCACAAGCCCCAAGGGGAGATCAATCGGGTCGTCCCCATGAGTCTCGTGCGGGTTATCACAACAGGTTTCTAGGTTTGCGACCTCCAGCAAACACTTCAGCTGAGGTGTCTGAGGGACCTTGCTGCTCTCGAACATGGGCAGAATGTAAGCCCAGGGTACTTCCTGACCCCTCAGCACAGCTCAGATCTGTAGCATGTTGAGGACTTGCTGGCACTGATACATCCATTAATACTTCATTGTTCCTTAGCGTTCATTGTTACTCAACATTTCCAAGCTGAAATGGCGTGAAGATAGAGATCAGCCACCATTGGCCAAATTGAATGGTGGAAGAGCTTCAAGACCGAAAGGCCTCCTCCTGATCCACCCATTCTACCTCTCTGACTGGAACGCAGCCTTACAGTCCTAGAAAAAATATACATCATGGAATACTAATGTTGGACAGACCATAACAACTAACAGTGAATAGGGCGGCATGGTGGCGCAGTGGTTAGCACTGCTGTCTCATGGCACTGAAGACCCGGGTTCAATCCCAGCTCTGGGTCACTGTCCATGTGGAGTTTGCACATTCTCCCCGTGTCTGTGTGGATCTCACCCCACAACCCAAAAATGTGCAGGTTAGGTGGATTGGCCACGCTACGTTGCCCCTTAATTGGAAAATAAAATTGGGTGCTCTAAATTTTCAAACAAAAAACTAACAGTGAATCGGGAAAAGCCCAGCCCAAACGCTTCAGTGAACACTGCATCCCCTGGAGAAACCAAAATTAAACTTTATGCCAGACTGATGAGCACTCCACCTGGTGGATCAACTGGTATTGCAATGACAACAACACGGGCAATTACAGAGCGCCTTCTGCATAAGCTGTCCCTAGCCGCTTCAGAGGAGGGTTAGCAGACAAAATTTGATACCGAACTACACAAGGCAACATTAGGATTGGTGACTAAATGCTTGGTAAGAGCGTGGAGTTTTAAAGTGGCTGCCAGTGATGGAGGGATGGTGATTTTGGGATGGTCAAAAGGCCTGAATTTTTAAAAATAAATTTAATGTACCCAATTCATTTTTTTCCAATTAAGGGGCAATTTAGCATGGCCAATCCAGCTACCCTACACATCTTTGGGTTGTGGGGACAAAACCCATGCAAACACGGGGAGAATGTGCAAACTCCACACGAACAGTGACCCAGAGCCGGGATCGAACCTGGGACCTCGGCGCCGTGAGGCTGAAGAGGCCTGAATTTGAAGAGCGCAGAGACCTTAGAGGGTTGTAGGGCTGGAGGAGTTAACAGAGACAGGCGCATTAAACTAAAGTCCTCTTCTGATGGGAGTCCTGAGCTGGAGGCTGAGATGAATCATTTATATCTGAAGCTGCACTGTAATTTAAGACATGGCGGAAGTGAGAATTAACATTTCTCTTTGATTAATATGAATACTTTGTATCCTTCGAAAAAAAGCGGCAAAATATTAACATCTTGTCGGAACAAGAACCGTCATTATTATTCAGTATGATACACTCGCAGGTGCATTTTAAACTTATTAAGCAATGCATTGCGACATTGTCGAAGGACCATTAACATTCAGTATTGATTGTGCGTAGTACGCAACCCCTTTAGATGATTAACTGGCACCAGCAAGTTCCCCAGTGATAAATACAGAAAATAAGGGCCTGGAGATAAAACATTGCAGCGTGTTTAAGATGCCTTAGAAGGTGAAAGCACTCACAAGAGATCATCAGATAAACATGCTTCCATTCATCCCAAAATTGTAACTCTTCATCAAAAAAAAAAATTGTTTTCAGAAGTGCTGAGAATTGATTATTTAGCTTGCAAGCCTTCAAATAAATGAAAATGGATTTTATTCATAATTTAAAATTGAAGAAATATGTATCAATTGTAATATTTGCCATGAAGCGTTATGGTTAGCAAGTGTCTCACATCGTGCCACCCGAGATCTCAGTTTAATGTTTCAGCCAAAGGAACAGTGCCAGCCTGTTTTTTTGTGCTCAAGTCTCTGGAGTGGGTCTTGAACCCACAACCTTGTGACTCAGAAGTAATGATGTGGAGATGCCGGCGTTGGACTGGGGTGAGCACAGTACGAAGTCTTACAACACCAGGTTAAAATCCAACAGGTTTGTTTCGATGTCACTAGCTTTCGGAGCGCTGCTCCTTCCTCAGGGGAATGAAGAGGTCTGTTCCAGAAACACATATATAGACAGATTCAAAGATGCCAGACAATGCTAGGAATGCGAGCATTAGCAGGTGATTAAATCTTTACAGATCCAGAGATGGGGTAACCCCAGGTTAAAGAGGTGTGAATTGTGTCAAGCCAGGACAGTTGGTAGGATTTCGCAGGCCAGATGGTGGGGGATGAATGTAATGCGACATGAATCCCAGGTCCCGGTTGAGGCCGCACTCATGTGTGCGGAACTTGGCTATAAGTTTCTGCTCGGCGATTCTGCGTTGTCGCGGGTCCTGAAGGCCGCCTTGGAGAACGCTTACCCGGAGATCAGAGGCTGAATGCCCTTGACTGCTGAAGTGTTCCCCGACTGGAAGGGAACATTCCTGCCTGTTGATTGTTGCGCGATGTCCGTTCATTCGTTGTCGCAGCGTCTGCATGGTCTCGCCAATGTACCACGCTTCGGGACATCCTTTCCTGCAGCGTATGAGGTAGACAACGTTGGCCGAGTCGCACGAGTATGTACCGCGTACCTGGTGGGTGGTGTTCTCACGTGTAATAGTGGTATCCATGTCGATGATCTGGCACGTCTTGCAGAGATTGCCATGACAGGGTTGTGTGGTGTCGTGGTCACTGTTCTGAAGACTGGGTAGTTTGCTGCAAACAATGGTTTGTTTGAGGTTGCGCGGTTGTTTGAAGGCAAGTAGTGGGGGTGTGGGGATGACCTTGGCAAGATGTTCATCGTCATCAATGACGTGTTGAAGGCTGTGAAGAAGATGGCGTAGTTTCTCTGCTCCGGGGAAGTATTGGACGACGAAGGGTATTCTTCTGTCGGTTGTGTCCCATGTTTGTCTTCTGAGGAGGTTGGTGCGGTTTTTCGCTGTGGCGCATTGGAACTGTCGATCGATGAGTCGAGTGTCATATCCCGTTCGTACATGGGCATCTTTCAACGTCTGTAGATGTCTGTTACGCTCATCCTCGTCTGAGCAGATCTCCAGACGCAATTCTGCAACTCATCCGCTTCATTCTGGATCACAACGTCTTCACCTTCGACAACAAGTTCTTCATCCAGATGCATGGAACAGCCATGGGGACCAAATTTGCACCCCAATACGCCAACATCTTCATGCACAAGTTTGAACAGGACCTACTCACCGCACAGGACCTTCAACCGACGTTATACACCAGATACATCGATGACATTTTTTTCCTTTGGACCCACGGCGAAGAATCACTGAAACGACTACACAATGACATTAATAAGTTCCATCCAACCATCAGACTCACCATGGACTACTCTCCAAAATCAGTTGCATTGTTGGACACACTCGTCTCCATCAAGGACAGTCACCTCAGCACTTCGCTTTACCGCAAACCCACGGATAACCTCACGATGCTCCACTTCTCCAGCTTCCACCCTAAACACATTAAAGAAGCCATCCCCTATGGACAAGCGCTCCGTATACACAGGATCTGCTCAGACGAGGATGAGCGTAACAGACATCTACAGACGTTGAAAGATGCCCACGTACGAACGGGATATGACACTCGACTCATCGATCGACAGTTCCAATGCGCCACAGCGAAAAACCGCACCAACCTCCTCAGAAGACAAACATGGGACACAACCGACAGAAGAATACCCTTCGTCGTCCAGTACTTCCCCGGAGCAGAGAAACTACGTCATCTTCTTCACAGCCTTCAACACGTCATTGATGACGATGAACATCTTGCCAAGGTCATCCCCACACCCCCACTACTTGCCTTCAAACAACCGCGCAACCTCAAACAAACCATTGTTTGCAGCAAACTACCCAGTCTTCAGAACAGTGACCACGACACCACACAACCCTGTCATGCAAGACGTGCCAGATCATCGACATGGATACCACTATTACACGTGAGAACACCACCCACCAGGTACGCGGCACATACTCGTGCGACTCGGCCAACGTTGTCTACCTTATACGTTGCAGGAAAGGATGTCCCGAAGCGTGGTACATTGGCGAGACCATGCAGACGCTGCGACAACGAATGAACGGACATCGCGCAACAATCACCAGGCAGGAATGTTCCCTTCGAGTCGGGGAACACTTCAGCAGTCAAGGGCATTCAGCCTCTGATCTCCGGGTAAGCGTTCTCCAAGGCGGCCTTCAGGACGCGCGACAACGCAGAATCGCCAAGCAGAAACTTATAGCCAAGTTCCGCACACATGAGTGCGGCCTCAACCGGGACCTGGGATTCATGTCGCATTACATTCATCCCCCATCATCTGGCCTGCGAAATCCTACCAACTGTCCTGGCTTGACACAATTCACACCTCTTTAAACTGGGGTTACCCCATCTCTGGATCTGTAAAGATTTAATCACCTGCTAATGGTCGCATTCCAAGCATTGTTTGGCAACTTTGAATCTGTCTATATATGTGTTTCTGGAACATACCTCTTCATTCACCTGAGGAAGGAGCAGCGCTCCGAAAGCTAGTGACATCGAAACAAACCTGTTGGACTTTAACCTGGTGTTGTAAGACTTCGTACTGTACTCAGAAGTAAGAGAGTGAACGACAAAGGCACAGTTATGTTCTGGTGCTTGGCCGGTAGGAACGATGCACAATAGAACGTCTAGTTCTAGACTAGTTAAGATGTTTTATTATAAAATAAATGTGTGGTTCAGATAACTATGAGAAATATATTACAAACTACTAATTATGATCAATTATCCTGGAGCTACTGCAAGTTTGACTATCCACTAACACGACTATTTCCCAACTTGTCGAGGTACAGAGTCACATGGTAGATTTACACTGCCACCTGCTAGTTGGAGGTCATTTACATCACTATTTACATGCTTGCTTATGCATATCATCACATTTGTCACCTGGGAGTGTTATGGTTCTTACAGAGGTTGTGAGGGAAGTTGGGATGGTGTAGCATCCAAGAGCAATCTGCTCCCTCCTTTTCATATCAACCACAGCAGAGAAAGTTTTTTTTTTAATTTAGTGGACCCAATTCATTTTTTCCAATTAAGGGGCAATTTTGCGTGGCCAATCCACCTACCCTGCACATCTTTGGGTTGTGGGGGCGAAACCCACGCAGACACGGGGAGAATGTGCAAACTGCACACGGAGAGTGACCCGAGCCAGGATTGAACCTGGGACCTCGGCGCCGTGAGGCAGCAATGCTAACTACTGCACCACCGTGCTGCCCAACACAGCAGAGAAAGTTGATCTTACCTGAGCGTGCATCACACACCACGGCTTTGTTACTTCGAGAATTCATTATTCCAATGCACTCAAGCCCATCCTTCCACATTCTACCCTCCGTAAAACCTGCAGTTGCCCAAAACTCTGCTGCCTACATCCTAACTTGCACTAAGACCCCTGTGCTCACTGAATCTCGTTGGCGCCCAGTTAAGCAACCGTTTGATTTTAAAATGATTACCCTGATTTTCAAATCTCCCCCATGGCCTATCCCCCCCCTCCCTCACCCCCGCTCCCTATCTATGTAATCTCCTCCAGCCCCACAACCCTATGAGGTAGCTAATTTCCACCTCTTGAGCATTCACAATTTCTATTGCTCCACAACTGAAGGCTGTGCCTGAGCCCCAAGCTCTGCAATTCCCTTACTAAAGTTCTTCACCTCTCTCCCGCTGCAAGACTCTCCTTAAACTTCACCACTTTGGCCAAACCTTTGGACATCTGCCCTAATATCTCCTTAAGTGGCTCAGTGTCCAATTTTGTGTATTAATATTCCTGTGGTGTCACTGGGGATGTTTTACTGACTTAACGATGCAGTACCAATGTAAATCATTGTTGTTGTTAACCAGTTAAAAGGGAAAATCTTAGCACTGTGGCCTCACAGCGCTGAGGACCCGGGTTTGATTCCAGCCCCAGGTCACTGGCCGTGTGGAGTTTGCACATTCTCCCCATGTCTGTGTAGATCTCACCCCCACAACCCAAAGATGTGCAGGGTAGGTGATTGGCCACGCTAAATTGCCCCTTAATTGAGGAAAAAATAATTGGGTACTTCAAATTTTTTTTTTAAAAGGGAAATCCTGCGACAGTTTCTGACGCGAGAAGTAATACAACTTTACATTATGCAAGTGTATAAACGTGAGACCAACCAGATGGCCAGATAATGCAATGTAATGTAATTATTGATACAAATTTGCATCAGTGACATTTATTGTAATACCAGATGGTTTGGGAAGGTCTACAGCTCCGAGTCCTCATTATCAGCCGGAATTCTCTAGTCGTTGGAATTCTCTGTTTCCGCCAGCAGTGTACCCCAACCCTGGGTTTCCCAGCAGCGTAGGGTGGCTTCAATAGGAAATCCCATTGACAAACGGCGGGAAGAGAGAATCCCGCTGCCACCGAACAGCATGGTGCTGAGAAACTCGCGGCTGGGGGACTGGAGAATCCCGCCCATCATCTCAATCGGCGTCCGAAGACTTAAAAGAGTTGAAGAACTTCACAGGATGGGCTCAAAACTGGCTCAAGAATAAGTTACAGAGATTGCAGTGGATGCTGCTTCTGTACTGTAGATTCTATGATGGAGGGAAGTGTACAGGCATGTAGTGAGGAGAATAGTAACAAACTTCAGAAGGGTATAGATGGACTGGTGAAATGGGCAGACATACGCCAGATGAAATCTAATGCAGTGAAACATTTTGGTAGGAAGAATGAGGAGTATAATATAAGGGGCTGGTACATACAAGCTTAATGTGGGACTGAGTTGGCAAGAGAAGTTCAGAAGGCTGTGAAAAAAGACAAATTAGATCTTTATTAACCCTTGGCTTTATTCGCAGAGGAATCGAGTTGTATCAAAAAACCTGTTAGGCCCCAGCTGGGGAAATGTGTTGAATTCTGGTCACTACGCTTTAGGAAGGGTGTCAATGCTATGGAGAGGGAACAGCAAAGATTTAGGAGAAAAGAGAGATGAGGGACTTCAGTTACCTGGAGAAGCTGGGATTATCCCCTTTGGAGCAGAGACGATCGAGAGAGGTTTAAAAGAGCTGTTTAAAATTATGAGAGGTTTACATTACCCAAGGTGAAACTGACAGTGATGGTGGCACTCGGCTACTAATCCAGGGGCCCAGGCAAGTGGTCTGGAGATCTGGGTCCAAATCCCACCGCAGCGGCCAGTGTCCCACCGGCTGACTCACCGGGACGTGCTCGCCATCTCGCCAGCTCCCCGCTAACAAGGGAGAGCAGCACTTAAACCGATCCTGCAGAGCCAACTCCACTCAGCTTGCATCGAGATGACCAGCCCTACGATTCAGGGATGCCGACTGTCATGATATGGGTATTGACTGGCATGTAAAGGGTTAACAAGTTAATGATAATGATTCAACCCATAGAACAGTCATATATATATCATGTGACTTGGAGATTCTGGGATTGGAGTAAGAAGATTAGATAGTGAGAGGATTAGATAGTGAGGTGTGAGAGAGAGCAGTTGTATACTTGACAGTTCTGGAAGTTAGAGATAGCATAATTTTACACAATAACCTTCTACTTTAGGAATGCGAACGATTCTTAGTTAGTAGTGTAAATAATTTGTAGTTTTGTTTGTTATCAAAGCTTTGTGTTCTTTATTCAACACTCCGCATCGGGGCCATGGAGGTAAAGCAGAATAGAGAACATGACAATGACCTGGGCAGAATACTTGAAGTGGTCGAGGCTAGACTTGATGCCCCGTTCCCCGGAGGGTCTCAGAGGGCCAGCCACAGGGCAGCCAGTGCCGCCTGGGAGGAAGTGGCAACGACAGTCAGCTTGGGAAGCGTGACCACGAGGTCCGGCATCCAGTGCCGCAAGAAGGTCAACGACCTCCACCGGGTGGCTCAGACCCCCTGCCCCCAAGAGAATGCACCTGTTACTGTCCCTGCCCAGCACCATTCCGTGCCGCAGCCCACCCATGTCCAGCAGTGCCACCTACGTCGCCCCATTCGCCCCCATACTCCCCACACCCCCACTATTCTCCAACCCCCCATATGACCCATCTCCACAACCATCCCAAGCCCCCTCTCCAAAGCCCCGAGCACACCCATCCCAACCTGCATGATGAATCACGCATGCTAACAATGCACCCTCTGTGTCCCCACAGGAGGAGTTGGCCCACTACAGACGGGAGAGAGCCCAGACGAGCAGCAGGTGATGGACATCAGAGTCCTCCCCCCTATGAGGAGCAGGCCCTGGAGGTTGCTTGGTTCGCCGAGGACAAATCAGTGACCACTGTAGAGGTCAGCGCAGAGCTGAGGATCCACCGGCCGCCACCCAGATGACCTGTCAAATGTGAGTTGTTAATGCTGTACAGACTGACCCATCCCTCCTGCACCCGATGGTGTCAGTCCATCCGGGGTGCCCCCTCCTCCCACACCCGTGCCACCCGCCACCGCCCCCCCCCCTCCCATGTGAACACCTTGGAGGAGAGTCTGAGGATGCCACCGTTATCATGACAAAGCTATCATCCCCACCCTCCATCAGCGCAGTGACACAAACCTCAGTGGGTGACAGTAATGGTCAGGCTTATGGGCACATTCTGGTGAGTACAACACAGTTGCCATAGAATCCGAACAGTGCAAAAGGAGGCCATTTGACCCATCGAGTGTGCACCGACCCTTCGAAAGAGCACCCTACCCCCAGCACGGTAGCATGGTGGTTAGCACAATTGCTTCACAGCTCCAGGGTCCCAGGTTCGATACCCGGCTTGGGTCACTGTCTGTGCAGAGTCTGCACATCCTCCCCGTGTGTGCGTGGGTTTCCTCCGGGTGCTCCGGTTTCCTCCCACAGTCCAAAGATGTGCAGGTTAGGTGGATTGGCCGTGATAAATTGCACTTAGTGTCCAAAATTGCCCTTAGTGTTGGGTTATTGGGTTATGGTGATAGAGTGGAGGTGTTGACCTTGGGTAGGGTGCTCTTTCCAAGAGCCGGTACAGACTCGATGGGCCGAATGGCCTCCTTCTGCACTGTAAATTCTATGATTCCTCTATGATACCCAGGCACAAGCACCCGCATTATTCCTGCAACCCCACTCGAAGGGGCAATTTCGCCTGGCTAACCACCTAACCTGAACATCTTTGGACTGTGGGAGGAAACCGGAGCACCAGAAGGAAACCCACGCAGACACGGGGAGAACGTGCAAACTCCACACATTCACCCGAGGTCGAAATCAAACCAGGGTCCCGAGAGCTGTGAAGCAGCAGCGCTAACCGCCATGCCACTGTGCCGCCCTGATGGTGCGCATCAGGTGGAGGCAGGAACCCCCAGGCGAGACAGCAGTCGGAGGTTTGCTGGATCCCAGGACCCAGCTGGGTCCCATCCAGATGCTGAGCCTCTGAAACACGTATACTCAGAGCTGATGCAGATGATAGGGAGCGGCTGAGAAATTCAGAAGGGGACGTCAGTGACACTCCAGCAGGTCCATAGCCAATCGGAGGTGGCCCAGAGGCTACGGGTGCAGGTGATGGCGCCGGCAATGCATGGCACCGAGGCCAACACTGCTAGGGTGGCAACGGCAGTGAAGGGCCTGGTGCACAATGTTGGCAGTATGATTGGAGGTCACCAAGGCGTGGTTCAGTCAGCGACGGCCATGGCTGAGCTCCTCAACAGCATGTCACAGTCGCTGGGGGACGTCACCCAGTCCCAGGTGGATCTTGATGAGGCGCTGGGGAGCATGTCCCGGTCTCAGCTGGGCATTGCCGAGGCGCTGGGGAGCATGTCCCAGTCACTGAGCAGCATTGCGAGGCACTGCAGAGCATGTCCCAGTCACTGAGCAGCATTGCCGAGGCACTGCAGAGCATGTCCCAGTCACTGAGCAGCATTGCGAGGCACTGCAGAGCATGTCCCAGTCACTGAGCAGCATTGCCGAGACACTGCAGAGCATGTCCCAGTCACTGAGCAGCATTGCGAGGCACTGCAGAGCATGTCCCAGTCACTGAGCAGCATTGCCGAGGCACTGCAGAGCATGTCCCAGTCACTGAGCAGCATTGCCGAGGCACTGCAGAGCATGTCCCAGTCACTGAGCAGCATTGCCGAGGCACTGCAGAGCATGTCCCAGTCACTGAGCAGCATTGCCGAGGCACTGCAGAGCATGTCCCAGTCACTGAGCAGCATTGCCGAGGCACTGCAGAGCATGTCCCAGTCACTGAGCAGCATTGCCGAGGGCGTCGACACTGTGCTGCAGATATTGGGGAGCCGCCGGGACTGGCAGAGCCCGGAGCTCAATCCAGCTCCCTCCGTCCTGAGGTGAACCCCAGGGCCCTATGGGCACCGATCGGGAGGAGGGGGACTGGGTGTCAACCCAGAGCCACCCAACAGAATGGCAAGGGGGGCCAACAACTCGGATGAGGGAGTGGGGTGGGAAGGGGGGTGGGGGTTGGGGAGAGGGAGAATGACGGACGAGGCCACGTCCGATGTGACGCGGGCGAGGATGAGGACCTCCCTGGCCTTCTGGGCTTGCCAGATCCTGCCTGTACTCCATCCTTCGGCTGGTCCTGTGGGTTCTCCCCGGGCTCATCTTCCAGCCCCTCCTGGTCTCTTGCCTCCTCGTCCTCTTCCTCAGAGGTGGCCACATATTCCTTCACCTCCAGAACGTCGCCCTGCTGCTGTGGCGGATTGTGGAGGACACAGCAGACCACCACAAAGTGGGTGACCCTCTGGGTTGTGTACTGCAGGGCACCACCAGAGCGGTCAAGGCATCGGAACTGTAATTTGAAGATTCCGATGACCACTCAATGACAGACTGGGTGGCTACGTGGGCCTCGTTGTGTTGGGTCTCCCCATCGGTCACAGGCCTCCGTACTGGCGCCATTAGCCAGGTCCTCAGTGGGTACCCCTTATCCCCGAAGAGCCAACTGGCCATCATGCGGTGGGGGTGGTCCGAGAAGAGGCTGGGGATGTTCGATTGTCCCAGGATGTAGTTGTTGTGCACACTCCCTGGGAAGCATGCACAACGTGCATGATCTTCATGTGGTGGTCGCAGATAGACTGGATGTTCAGGGAATGGAAGTCCATCCTGTTGATGTAGAGCACTCCCTGGCTCCCCAGTGCGAGCGAGGCGACATGCGTGCCATCACTTAGCTCCTGGACATGGGGCATCCCATCGATGGCAGAGGATCCTGCTGCCCGGGCATCTTGTTGGGCTTGGTCCATGTTAAAGTTTATATAGTTTTCTCCCAGGGCAAACAGGGCATCTGTGACTTCACCAATGCACTTGTGGGCTGTAGCTTGTGAGATGCTGCACAGGTCCCCGCTCGAACCCTGGAATGATCCTGAGGCATAGGAGTTCAGGACTGCGGTGACCTTCACGGCCACTGGGAGAGGGTCCGTGAGGATATGGCATAGGTGCCACACAGTCCCCTTGTTTAGGCGGAGCCTCCTGCAGCACATGCTGTCCGTCATCTGCTCGAAAGACCAGTGATGCCTGTACAACCTCCCCCCTCAGGGTCCCTCCCTGGCCTGATGGGCGGCCGGGTCCTCAGGGTGTGGGGTGGAGCCCTGCACATGGGCCAACTCCTTGAGCCTCTGTCGACGCTGCTGCCGCTGCCTCCTCCGGCGCCTGGCCGCCTGGCCTGACAGCAGCACCATCAGGGCAGCTACCGCAAGGTCCAAGATAGCGGCCATCCTGTGCAATATCTGAAAGAATTGGAGAGGGTGTGAGACAGACAATCAGCGGCGTGTTCCACACTGGACCTTCCAGTCTCCCCATCGACATCCTCCCTCCCCTCCCCCACCCGGCACACCCAGCCCATGAACCCCCGGCCACAGCGGAAGCCCCTGCTTATCGGACCCCAGCTCTGTACCCTAGAGACCCACACGTAACATTACCTGGACCGGACGCTGGTCCCCTCCCCGGTGCACACACCCACCCTCTGGTTATGGAAATGTCCCCGGTATTGGGGCCGAGCCCTTGGGTGTTCGGGTGCTGGCCACTGCGTCTATGGTGATGCCTCCCGCAGTGTTCAGGCACAGTGTTCAAGCATCATAGTCTGATTGGGATGCTAGGCAATAACCCACACATGCTACATGGCACACACGCCTACCCACAGGGATTGACTTGGGATGTGTGAAGTGTTCACAAACTACGATTGACAATTCCCAATTAGCAATAGCCTTCAGCCCCACGGCCAGAGGCCTCTGCATTCAGTGGGAGTTTTGGGTGGTCAGTGGGTCAGTTGGGCAGGGGCTGGTGTTGTCCCCGGAACGGGCCACACAAACCAGGGGTTGGCATGACGGATCTGCAGGCGCTGAGACACCCAACTCTCCACCCCTCCCCCACCCCCCCAAAAGCCTAGCCCAGGCCATGGGTGGCCACCCCTCTGCTCCGCAACCCCCTTCCCCACTGATGGCAGCCCACTGCAACCGAGTCTAGCCCCTCGGTGGCTCCCCCACCCACCTCAGAGCACGGGGGTAGCAACCCCAGTGCCCCTGGGCTCATTGCCTGTGAGTGAAGATGGCTACTCATCTCCTCAGGTCCCCACAGCAGCCCTTCCACCAGCTTCACGTTTTGAAAAGGAGTACTGATCGGCGCCCACATGACCACTTGCTGGAGAGGCCATTAGATCACGGGAGGCTGTTAGATAGGGCGTCGCTTCTCTTGACTCAACTGCGATTGGGCTTAAGTGATGATTGTTGGTTTCTCACCACATTATGGCGGGATCCTGATTTCGCTAACGGGAGCTGCCGGTTAGATAACAAATAGATCGGTGCCCGGTGTGATTCTCGATTTTGGACTGTTCCACGATTTTATGGCCTCGGCATGCTCTCGCTTAAGTGCAATGCAGCCATTAAATTGCACCCTCAGTCGCTTTTTTGGGCCCTGGGGCATTTCTCACCAGTTTATCCCACACTCATCACTGGGGAGCTGAACTCAGAGATCGGGCCGCCATTTTGAAAGGCTGCATTGATCTCTAAGTGAGCTTGTGCCCCACCCATGGGCAATGTCAACCCCCATACACAATGGGCATTTCCTCACACCACTATGGGGTCCCTGGGGAGTCCCCCTCTTCAGGCCCCCCCACATTCCCTTATAAGTCCTCCCCTTCCAGGATCCCCACCCATCACCCCCACAACCTCCCAGGGCCCCTTCTTACCTGCCCTGCAACCCCCCTACCCTTCATACCCCCCGCCCACTCTTCTTTCATGGGCATGGCTCCCCTCAGGCCCTGACCTTTGGAAGTGCCACGCTAGCAGTGCCACCTGGGCACCTTGGCAGTGTCATGGTGCCACCCTCCCTAGGGTGGCCGATAGATACCTGGTTAGTAGGCCCCATGCATGGCTTGGTAATGCCAATGGTGGATAGGTTCCTGATTCTGACGCCTGGTGGGACTTGGGTAGATCCCAGGAGGCATCATGGCTGTCAGGAAGCCCACGGGAGGCTTCACCTAGGAACTACCGCCCATATGGCTTCCATTGGGGAGTGATGTCGCTTCCATTGGGGCATAACGGGGCAGGATATATTGAGAGATGGTTAGCTAAACACAAGGGGGCTTTATAAATAGAGGTGTTGAATAAAAAAGCAGGGAAGTTATGCTGAATCTTTATAGAGTTTTGCTTAGCCCGTTCTGGCCACCACACTTTAGGGGGGATATGAGAGTCCTTGAGAGGATGTGGGGGGAGATTTACCAGAATGGCTCCAGGGACATGGGGATTTTAGCTCCGTGGTTAGCATCGGAGAATCTGGAGTTGTTCTCCTTGGGAGCGAAGGAGGGCGGGGGGAAGATTTGACCGAGGTGGACAAGATTAGGAGAAGTTTAGATAAAGGTTGACAAAGAAAAGCTGTTCCCATCGGCTGACAGGACAAGATTGAGTGGGGACACTCATTTAAAGTTTTGGGCAAGAGTTTAAGGGGAAGTGGTGTTAGGAAGAACTTCTTTTACACAGCGAACGATAATGGCCAGGAACCCGCTGCCCAAAAGCGTGATGGAAGCAGAGGCAATGAATGATTTCAAAAGGGAGCTGATGGAGATTTGCGGGAAATAAACTCACTGAGCTACGGGGAGATTGTGGGGGAATGAGACAGACTGGATTGGTGTACAGTGAGCATGGGCCCGATGTACCAAATGGCCTCCCTCTTTGCCGTTATGACTCTGGGAGTGTAAGGAGTTGTATATCTACTGAGCTGTCATTCTGCAGTCTGTTTAACAATGGGTGCTGTCTATATCACTGTCACTCAACACTATTCTGCACTATGGAGCACTCACATCCACAGCTAGTCCCATGTCTACATCAAGTAAATTCAGACAGGATTCAAAGATTAGCAAAGTTGGTGACCAGCTCATTCACAATGACAAATCGCAAGCAAAATGGGACAGGAAGAGTCCTGTAATGTCATCTGAAGATGACATAAGAACATAAGAACTAGGAGCAGGAGTAGGCCATCTGGCCCCTCGAGCCTGCTCCACCATTCATTGAGATCATGGCTGATCTTTTGTGGACTCAGCTCCACTTTCCGGCCCGAACACCATAACCCTTAATCCCTTTATTCTTCCAAAAACTATCTATATTTATCTTAAAAACATTTAATGATGGAGCCTCTATTGCTTCACTGGGCAAGGAATTCCATAGATATAGATTCACAACCCTTTGGGTGAACAAGTTCCTCCTAAACTCAGTCCTAAATCTACTTCCCCTTATTTTGAGGCTATGCCCCCTAGTTCTGCTTTCACCCGCCAGTGGAAACAACCTGCCCGCATCTATCCTATCGATTCCCTTCATAATCTTATATGTTTCTATAAGATCCCCCCTCATCCTTCTAAATTCCAACGAGTACAGTCCCAGTCTACTCAACCTCTCCTCGTAATCCAACCCCTTCAGCTCTGGGATTAACCTAGTGAATCTCCTCTGCACACCCTCCAGTGCCAGTACGCCCTTTCTCAAGTAAGGAGACCAAAACTGAACACAATACTCCAGGTGTGGCCTCACTAGCACCTTATACAATTGCAGCAGAACCTCCCTAGTATTAAACTCCATCCCTCTAGCAATGAAGGACAAAATTCCATTTGCCTTTTTAATCACCTGTTGCACCTGTAAACCAACATTTTGCGACTCATGCATTAGCACACCCAGGTCTCTCTGCACAGCAGCATGTTTTAATATTTTATCATTTAAATAATAATCCCTTTTGCTGTTATTCCTACCAAAATGGATAACCTCACATTTGTCAACATTGTATTCCATCTGCCAGACCCTAGCCCATTCACTTAGCATATCCAAATCCCTCTGCAGACTTCCAGTATCCTCTGCACTTTTTGCTTTACCACTTATCTTAGTGTTGTCTGCAAACTTGGACACATTGCCCTTGGTCCCCAACTCCAAATCATCTATGCAAATTGTGAACAGTTGTGGGCCCAACACTGATCCCTGAGGGACACCACTAGCTACTAATTGCCAACCAGAGAAACACCCATTAATCCCCACTCTTTGCTTTCTATTAATTAACCAATCCTCTATCCATGCTACTACTTTCCCCTTAATGCCATGCATCTTTATCTTATGCAACAACCTTTTGTGTGGCACCTTGTCAAAGGCTTTCTGGAAATCCAGATATACCACATCCATTGGCTCCCCGTTATCTACCGCACTGTTAATGTCCTCAAAAAATTCCACTAAATTAGTTAGACACGACCTGCCCTTTATGAACCCATGCTGCGTCTGCCCAATGGGACAATTTCCATCCAGATGCCTCGCTATTTCTTCCTTGATGATAGATTCCAGCATCTTCCCTACTACCGAAGTTAAGCTCACTGGCCTATAATTACCCGCTTTCTGCCTACCTCCTTTTTTAAACAGTGGTGTCACGTTTGCTAATTTCCAATCCGCCGGGACCACCCCAGAGTCTAGTGAATTTTGGTAAATTATCACTAGTGCATTTGCAATTTCCCTAGCCATCTCTTTTGGCACTCTGGGATGCATTCCATCAGGTCCAGGAGACTTGTCTACCTTTAGCCCCATTAGCTTGCCCATCACTACCTCCTTGGTGATAACAATCCTCTCAAGGTCCTCACCTGTCATAGCCTCATTTCCATCAGTCACTAGCATGTTATTTGTGTCTTCCACTGTGAAGACCGACCCAAAAAACCTGTTCAGTTCCTCAGCCATTTCCTCATCTCCCATTATTAAATCTCCCTTCTCATCCTCTAAAGGACCAATATTTACCTTAGCCACTCTTTTTTGTTTTATGTATTTGTAGAAACTTTTCCTCTCTGTTTTTATATTCTGAGCAAGTTTACTCTCATAATCTATCTTACTCTTCTTTATAGCTTTTTTAGTAGCTTTCTGTTGCCCCCTAAAGATTTCCCAGTCCTCTAGTCTCCCACTGATCTTTGCTACTTTGTATGTTTTTTCCTTCAATTTGATACTCTCCCTTATTTCCTTAGATATCCACGGTTGATTTTCCCTCTTTTTACCGTCCTTCCTTTTTGTTGGTATACAGCCCATTAATGTGTACCTGCCATTGTAAAGGGACTGGGTGGTGTTGGCTTGTGATTGACAGGTCATGAAGCATTATTCAACATCTCATCTGCCTGGCACATTTTATTTTATCCCTCTGCCCTCTCCCTGTCAGTCATGTTCTCTCTCCAATTGCACAGTAATGATGTTTTGCAGAACTTTCACACACACCCACTATTGAAAATATCCACCAATAAGAACATAAGAACACCCTATTAGCACACAGCAAGCTCCCACAGACATCAACGTGACAATGGCGAGATCATCTATTTTAGTGCTCTAGTTTGAAGGGTGATTATTGGCTCTTCCTCAAAATGATGGCATTGGCCTGAGAGAGCAAACTGGGCCTTGGTTTATTGCCTCTCAACGGAAAGGCAGTGCAGCACTCCCCTGGTAATGCAGTGGGGTATCAGCCACGATCTTGCACTCATGTCTCTGGGATGGGAGTAACCTTTTGATTCAGAAGCAAAGAGCAGTGTGTTTGGGTCATTGCTGACACAGCCACACCCATAATATGCTGTACATTTAGTTAGACCTATTTGAGTGCTTCCCACTGCAGGCAGTATAAAACTATTGTATTGGATAGTAAATAGCATGCGTAGAAGTGAGGGAAGCCTTCTGGTGCAGTGGGTAGCATCCTGACCTCTGAACCAGAAGCTCCGGGTTCGAGTACCACTTCAGGACTTGATGGCCAAAGAAGATGTGTCCATAATGTGACCAAGCAGGTTGATTATCAGCCTGTGAATCCTACAACACGTCTGATGGAAGGCGGTAAGAGTGGGAGCGATTCCTCGTCAGCCACACTGCAGGAGACAACAGCCAGTCACTGCATTCCTTTGCTATACATAATAATGAACCAATGCAGGTTCATTGTCACCAACGTACCTGAAGGAGGAGGAGAAGCTGTGTAAGCACATAAGAGAGAAAGAAGAATTTGTTGATTGGGTTGCATGACGTTTCTCATGTGGAGCAGAAACACCGGCAAGGGCTAGTCGGGCCGAATGGCAGCAAATTCTAAGTTGAACAAGTTGTGTTGCGTTAACTGACTCCTGTACCGGTTTGAGGGCCAGGCTGTGCCCTGAGTGTGGGGCTGGGACAGGGGAGATGTAAAAACACAGCGGCACAGTGGTTAACACTGCTGCCTCACAGCACCAGGCACCCGAGTTCGATTCCAGCCTTGGGTGACTGGCTGTGTGGTGTTTGTACATTCTCATCGTGTCTGCGTGGGTTTCTTCCGGGTGCTCCGGTTTCCTCCCACAGTCCAAAGACGTGCACGTTAGGTGGGGTTATGGGAATGGGAATGGAGCGGGAGAGTGAGCCTAGGTAGCGTGCTCTTTCAGTGGGTCGATGCAGACTCGATGGGCTGAATGGCCTCCTTCTGTGCTGTAGGTATTCTATGGAACAGACTCCCCGTTTGTCACAATATGAGACCACCGAGTGAGTAAAAGCCTTCTGGGCGGTTTTGTGACAGCTTTCGCATGAGTATAGGAATCAGCGATAAATAGGAGAAAGCACTGGGGGGGATTAACAAAACTCCTGCTTTTTTCACAGCAGCAGGAAAAGATCAGATTTACCTTTGGTGAGAACAGCAACACAAACTGCTCCCAACATCTGTGGGATGCCGGACTTCAGGGCACATCAATAATTAAAGGCTTCCTGGCAGCCAGCCTCCAATGCTCATTCTATCTACTTACCCCTGTATTATCCATAGTGTGAGGGGAAGTGTTACCCGCTTCATATATTATTTAAAAATATCCTGATGCGTGACTGTTTGCACAGGCTATTTAACCCAGCATGCGTTTCCTACTCCTCACATGCTAGCTGCAGGGCACTGGTGTGTATGTTAATAGGCCGATTGCTGTATGCAGTAGGAGCCCCGTGGGGCTACTTATACAGTGAACTGGCAACTTCTAGATTGCTTCAAATCAGCTTGAGCTCAAACAGAATCTTTCCACTTTAAAACCTTTGGTCCTTGTGCTATTGTCTTCCATTATTGGAATATGACCAGTGATGCAGCACTTCAATTATTCGGAGAGATGGAGAAGCAGAGATTGTTCTTGGCATCAGTTGGCCGCACCCCCACCTTTTCCTCTCTCTCTCTCAGAAGGTTTGGGGTTCAAGTCCCACCCTAGGATTTGAACACAAAGATCAAAGCTGTGTTAGGAGAACAAAGATAATTTTAAGAGATTTATATCTGTATTGGTAAACATCAGAAACAAGGCATAATTTTAAGCGGGTTTAATTTAATGTTTCTGTGCCTGGAAGGGTAAAACCTACAATTAGATTTATGCTGGACAAAGGTGTTTGTATGTGTGGGAGTTGGTTAAATTCCAACTGTGTCCCTGTTGAGAGGGTTATGGCATGAAGAGTAAATATATAGGGCCAGCAGAGGTATATGGTGTTGCTTAGCAACTGGATAAGGTAGAGACGCTTTTAAGTTTTAGTTTAAGCTGAATTTGTGGGCAGTTCCCTATCTCCCAACTCTGCCATAAGAAAGACTGGACAGGATGGGAGCTGTGAAGAGGCAGCATCCTAAAGTACAAGTTGCAGTCCAGATATCCAGGGAATTGGGACAGAAGAGTGTCTAAGAAGCCTGGAGTTAAGAGAACAGAGACCAAGGTATTGTTCAGAAGAATTCAAGGAAGAGTAAACAAAGTGTTCTAAGTGAAAGAGATAATCGCAGCATTTAGATTTAAAGTAGGACAGCAAACTTCAGAGGTAGATGAAATATTTGATATCATTTTAATACAGTCTAGGAATTGAGAGTAAAAGCAATTGTGAGCAGTTTGAACAGCAGTCAAGACAAGGAAATCTAAAGAGGTTGGTGTACAGTCCTGGACTGACTTCCTGTTAAAGGTGGAAGCTTTGCTTAAAAGTATCATTTTGAAAACCTAGTCTGGACTTTGGAATCCAAACCACTAAGGGAAAGCATTTTAAATTTGTTTTTGGGAATAGAGTTTGGAAACTCTCATGTGACAATCATCTGGGGGGTTTCTGAGGAGATATCCACAGACTTGAGTTCAGAGCAGAGTGCTTATATTTGACCACAGCCAACCTGTGTGCTTAAAAGGCACGTTGTGTGTCAATGAGGCCATTGTAGTTTAAGATGTACTTTGCAATCCCTGCTAATCTTAAAATCTGTGTGTAATTGTTAAACTAAGGAATATTGCATTATAATCCAATTTTTCATGTTTAATAGATTTTGTTTCCTTGTTGTTAAAACAAATTGGAGGTCCCGGGTCTCTGTGGCCGGGATTCTCCCCTGCCTGGTGGGGCGTGGGGTCCCGGCGGTATGGAGTGGCGGGAACCACTCCAGCGTTGGGCCGCTCCAAAGGTGCGGATTTCTCCGCACTTTTAGGGGCCAAGCCCTCACATTGAGGGGCTAGGCCCGCGCCGGAGCAGTTGGTGCGCCGCCGGGCTTTTGCCGCCACGCCAGCCGTTGCCGAAAGGACTTCGCCGGCCGGCGGAAGTCCGCGCATGTGCGGGAGTGTCAGCAGCTGCTGACATCATCCCCGTGCATGCGCAGGGGGGGGGTGTCACTTCCGCGTTGGCCATGGTGAAGGCTATGGCCGAGGCGGAGGGAAAAGAGTGCCCCCGCGGCACAGGCCCGCCCGCGGATCGGTTGGCCCCAATCGCGAGCCAGGCCACCGTGGGGGCACCCCCCGGGGCCAGATCGCCCTGCGCCCCCCCCCAGGACCACGGAGTCTGCCCGTGCCGCTTGGTCCCTCTGGTAAGAGAGGTGGTTTGATTCTCGCCGGCGGGAGGGTCGGAGAATCCCGCCCTATTTCTCCATGGTTTGGAAAGAAAAGTAAAAGTTACAGTCTTTTGGGCCAACGTTCCTTTGTGGGATCTACCTGTCCAGTTATAACACCAATTGGGATCGTAACAGCTTTCACTCCAGCGCAGGACTGAGAGAGTGCTGCCTTGTCTGAGGTGCCATCTTTTGGGTGAGACACGTTCCTGCCTCAGGTGGAGGGGAAAATCCCTATTTTGAAGGGGAGCAGGGGAGGTCTCCCTGATATCCCAGCCAATCCTCGATCAACATCCCACAAAATAAATTGTCTGGTCGTGATCACATTGGTGTTTGTGGGGGCTTGCTGTGCGCAAATTGGCTGCTGTGTTTCACCCGCATTGCAACTGTACCTACACTAAAGTACTTTACTGGCTGTAAGGTGATTGTGATGACCAGTGGCCATGACAGGCGCTAAATAAATGCAAGTCTTCCTTTTCCTGTTTCAGTGCAGAGAAGGTTAAGAGGAGATTTGATCATGTTGTTCAAAACCGTGAGGAATTCTCACAGATTGGACAGACAGAAAACTCTTCCGCCGCCAGGAGGGTCAGTAATCAGAGGACACAGAGTTAAGGGGTGGGATTCTCTCTACCACCTTGCTGGTGCGGCACGCCACCGCCGGCGGTCGAATTCTCTGTCCTGCCAGCCGGCCATTGGGGTTTTCCATTGTGCAAAATGGGAAATCCTCGAGCTTGGCTGATTGCCGGCGCAACGGAGAATCCCGACAGCGGAGAATCCAGCCCAAGGTTTTCTGAAGAAGACACAGAGGACAAGGAGAAGACTGTGAGTTACACAGAGGTATACAGTGAACACTGTTTGTATGTCATTAGCAGGCCCGACTAGGTATTCTCTGGGGCCTCCGCGATTCTCCACCTCTGATGGACCGAGTCCCGATGGCGCGGTTCACTTGTGCTGTTAAAAATCGTGAAACCTGCGTCGTGGCTGAGGGAGAGAGAGAGATGACAGTAGCACAGAGAGGCACGACTGTGGGCTGCCGGGCCGGACACTGGTCAGGCTGGCAGGGGCGGAGGGGTGAGGGGCCTGCCAGGACCGACTGGTGTGATGGGGGTGACGGGGGAATGGGCTGAGTGGCCGTGGTAACCCCCACGGGACTGGGATGGTGCCCAGGCACAGACCTCCATTGCTGTGGCCTGCAAGGCAGCAACCTTGCTGCGCACCTCACTGACCACCCATCTTGGCCCCTGGTTCTGCAGAGTGACACTGACCCTATGGGTGCCCCGCCCCCACACCCCAGCTCCCACCCCCACACCCCACCACACCTTCCAACACCCAACCGGCTGCCACCCACCAGCGGGGCATCAGGCGTCCCACTCAAGGGCAACGCCCACTGTAGGCCCTACGGGGGTGCTAGGTGGGGGCTGCGGAGCGTACCACTGACAATGGCAGCACCAACCGACAGTACCCCTGGCATCAGGGATGGGCGTCAGGGCCAGAGGCCCTCACGGTGCCAGGCACTGACGGGGCCAGGGGTGTGGAGTTGGGGGGGGGGGCATGCGGGGGCAGAGCCGGCAGTGCCAACCGGATCCACCATGTAGCATGTCGGCCTTTACCCTCTGCAGACCATGGATATTGGAATACAACCAGCAATGGTGGCCTTCCTGCTAGTCGCCGCAGTCTGGGGAATGCCCTGCGGCTGTACGAGCTGGAGCTGCTCAGAGAGGAGGAAGCTGCAGCAGCGGAACCCGCCCCAGAGGGGGCGAAACCCACGCAAACACGGGGAGAATGTGCAAACTCCACGGACAGTGACCCAGAGCCGGGACCGAACCTGGGACCTCGGCGCCGTGAGGCAGCAACGCTAACCACTGCCCCACCCTGCTGCCCAAGATATATGGCTCTTAACAGGTGCGAGCGGATTGTATAGATGGATGGACTGGGTGGGGTATGGGTGACGGGGGTGGGGTATGCAGAAGGGGGGATGCGAGGGGTGAGTGGTTGCTGATCTTGATCGGTGACAGTAGCACTTTCTTCTGTTTTCTCAGAACAGGTTTTTTGATCCTGGATCAGACAAATGGATGGATGAAGCTGGTCTTCTTGGCCTGAAGTGATGGCTTCTTGCCTTTTCTTCGGTATTCACGAGCTAGAAAGTGCCTGCATGGATCACTTTGAAAAGCTCTCCTCTGTCTAAAGTGAACTTGAGTTAATTAAGGTGTCAGTCAGGAACCAGCAATGGTCCAAAGTTCTCTTCTGTCCAAAGTGATTTTTGCCTCTCGCGAATCTGCTTATATACATACTTGGTAAGAAACCTTACAACACCAGGTTAAAGTCCAACAGGTTTGTATATTTCACTAGCTTTCAGAGCACAGCTCCTTCCTCAGGTAACTCACCTGAGGAAGGAGCTGTGCTTCGAAAGCTAGTGATCCAAACAAACCTGTTGGACTTTAACCTAGTGTTATAAGACTTCTTACTGTTATAAGACCAACCCAGTCCAAGGCCGGCACCTCCAGATCATCACGTACTTGGTGGGAGATATACGCTAATCATTTATTCAATTAACCATTGGCAAGGGACTGATAGTCAAGGTAATCCCTACTATTTCGGCGGAAAGCCTATGAGGTCATGCTGTGGCTCATCAATTGCTTTTTTTTTCTTTTTTAAAAATAAATTTAGAGTACACAATTATTTCTTCCCCAATTAAGGGGCAATTTAGTGTGGCCAATCTACCTACCCTGCACATCTTTAGGATGTGGGGGTGAGACCCACGCAAACACGGGGAGAATGTGCAAACTCCACATGGACAGTGACCCAAGGCTGGGATTGAGGCTCATCTATCGCTAGTTGTGTTTAATCTTCAGGTGGTTGATTTACATGTGAATCATGAAGTCACCCTCCATCACCCCCTCCCTTCTCCAATCAGGATTAGCAAAGTCTGGGCAGTACGGTGGCGCAGTGGGTTAGCACTGCTGCCTCACGACACCGAGGTCCCAGGTTCGATCCCGGCTCTGGGTCACTGTCGGTGTGGAGTTTGCACATTCTCCCTGTGTTTGCGTGGATTTTGCCCCCACAACCCAAAGATGTGCAGGCTAGGTGGATTGGCCATGCTAATTTGCCCCTTCGTTGGAATAAATGAATTGGGTACTCTAAATTTATTTTACAAAAGGATTAGCAATGTCTTGTTTCAGTCCTTGTGCTAGAGACATGACCTTGGCAGTGATAATGGCCTTGCTGTCTTGTGTTAGTCAGTTTAGGAATGTATTGTGGGAGCTTTCCTTCTAAAAGAGAGATAGGAAGAGACAGTGAGTGACAGCGATTCCTATAATATTCAATATATTTCTAGGGCTTCTAAAATTATTGAATGGTGATTTCTTACAGTTGCTCCCTTTGCGAATGAATTATCTCCCTATTATCTCTTCTCATAACGTATTTATCGTTACCCTGAACCAGGATCTTTACTCCAACAAACATTCATTGGTTGAAGGCGGGAATTCTGCCCCTCACTCGGGAGGAGGTTCTGCCTCAGAGAGCTGCTGACCAATTGATTGGCAGCAGTTCTCTAGACCCTGCAGACAGAAGCTGTGGTGGACAAGACTGGGACTACCTGTAGTATACAAAGCTTAAGGGGGCAATTTTCCAGCCGCATTGTGCCCTGCACAAATCCCGCTATGTCAGTAAAAATGGGATTCACGGCAGGCGCAAAACAGTTTACGATCTTCCCGGGCCCTTCCCATGGGTGCAAACTGGATCTCGCCCAGAAATCTTCCTGGCCTCCAGCGGGATATTAACCGGGTGCCAATTACTACTGGTCCTTACAAGTTTGGGCCAGACTCAATGAACTCCGAGAGGGAGGAACAAGGAGACTATGCCTCCCCACTTACCTCCACGGAGCACAAGGGCACAGCAGCTACTGGCCAGAAGCTGTGAGGGGTCCTTGAAAGGAATTGGGGGTTGGAGGGCTCGGGCTAGGCTGGAGGGAGTCACGTCAGTTTTTCACAATGTTTTTTTTTCTCTCCATTACGACGGAGCTCTGTGGCTTGCTTGGAGGCATCCTAGAATGCAGTCCTGGGCTCGCCGGGGGGTGTGGGTGGGTAGAGATGGTGGGGGAGATTTGGAGGCCATTGTAGTCCCCGGGTGGTCGAGTATATGGCAGAGCACTGCCAGGGGGACTGTCCTCTGGCACCCTGGCAGTGCCAACCTGACAGTGAACATACCGGACCTTAAGAGGATCCCTGATATTTAAAAAGAGGGTGGATGATGGGGGCACCACTTCCCTCCCTTGCCCGCCTAAGGCCTGAACGTGATTATTTTGGGGGCTTCTTCCATACCCCAGAACTCCTCCTGCCAGCCTAAATATTGAGACTGGGTGGGAAATGACTCTAAAATGGTCAATAATTGGCCACTTGGGGGCCTCAATTGGGGCAAGGTTGGTGGGTTGTCCGAGGTACCATCTCCCAGTGTAGAATCGCTGCAAGGTTGGGGCAGGCAGAAACCCAGTGGAAAGCCCATCCAAGGAATTTTGTGCTTAGCCCCCACTTTCGAAAACCCGTCAGTAGAGGAGCATGAAATTCTGCCCGGGTTATTTATAAACCACAAACTTGTTTCCCTAATTCCTCGATCAAATGCTATAGATAACATACTGGAATTATCAACACAGACATCAAAAAATCAATGTAGAAACCTTTCCAGTACAATGTGCTGACTATCAAATTAGATTCATCCGACCCATCTGCAGATCATGCCGTATGATTGTAAATTATTGGCATGCCGTAAATGCATCTGGTTCGAACAGAAGTCCATGCGTGGAGTTTAAAGATTTTACAGCTCTGTGTCCCACCTTGTGGACATGTTCTAAATCCAGGGCAGGGTTCTCCGGCCTCCCAGCCGCTTGTTCCTGGGCAGCAGGATTCTCTGCTCCCAATGGGATTTCCCATTGAAGCCACCCCACGCCACCAGGAAATCCCAAGAGTGGGGTTGGGCTGCTGGCGGGAAAAGAGAATCCCATTGCCAGCAAACGGCCGGAGAATTCTGGCCCCAGATTCCCTATCTCTCTTCAGTTTAATTCTCCTCCCTCTGATCTATGTTTGTGTGTTTAATACCACCTTGATTCTCTTGAAGTCAGTTTTTCTCTCGGGTTTGGGTCAATGCCTTGATGATTTAAATTGTCTCATTCTCCACGCTCCATAAACCATGTCATGTTGGTAGGTTGGTTGGTGATTGGTGAAGCATGTTCTACGATGGGTTTTTCAGTGCAGCTGCACCATGCCATCCCATGTGTTTTGCTATTCCATAACAAATCACCTCTGCACACTCACACTGGGATCCCAATATCATACCCCACATGCTCCATCTGATATAAGACATGATTGACTTTCAGATCATCTTCTCAAAAGATTAAGGGGGTGGAGGAGCCCCTGTGAGCCGGTCTCAGTTGGGTGGCCTGCCATTGGGTGGTGGGGGGTTGCGGAGCAGGGTGGGTGGCTATCCATGGCCTGGCAAGGCTTGGAGGGTAGATGGGTATCTCAGTGGCTGTGGGTCCACCCATGCCAACCCCTGGACCGTGTGGCCCAGTTCTGGGGGCAACCCCAGCACCTACCCGCCTGACCCACCAACTACCCATAACTCCCACTGACCGTGGAGGCCTCTGGTCACGTGGTTGAAAGCTATTGCTAATTGGGAATTGACAATCGTCGTTCCATTAGCACTTCACACATCCCAAGTGGTTTCCCGGGGGTAGGCGTGCCCCCGGGAGTTATTGCCCAGCATCCCAATCAGACCGTGATGCCTGAACACTGTGGGAGGGACGATCAAGGACACAGTGGCAAAGATCCGAATACCCAGGGGTTGAGCCCCAGAACCGGGCACATTTCCATGACCAGGCGGCGGGAATGTGCACTGGGGAGGGGAGCAGCGCCGGGTCCAAGCAACATTACATGCAGGTGTCTGAGGGACAGGGTCTGGGGTCCAGTCAGCAGGTGGCCTCAGCTGCGGCCAAGGGTGCATGAGCAGGGCTTGTTCGATAGTTGGGCAGGGGGGGAGGAGCACTGGCGGTACTGAAGGCCCCCGGGGTGGAAGACACCACTGTTTGTCTGTCGCACACCCTCTCCCAATACCTCACAGATATTACATGGGATGGACGATATCTTGGACCTCGCGGATTTTGCTCTAGTGGTACTGCTGGCAGGCCAGGCGGCCAGGCGGCGGAGGAGGCAGCGGCAGAAGCACCCTACATCCTGAGGACCCGGCCACCCAGCAGGCCAGGGAGGGATCCAGAGGGGAAGGCCCACGACAACCCAAGATGTACAGGCGTCATTGGTCTTTTGAGCAGATGATGGACAGCTGTGCCACATGAGCCTCGGCCTCAACAAGGAGATGTTGCATCACCAGTGCCATGTCCTCGTGGATTTGGCACCACCTGGAGTTTCCCCAGTTGGAGGAATTAAAGAGACTGGCACTGGAGGAGCCCCTGGGGCTGGGGGAGGTGCTGGATAGTATCAGTGGTATAAAGTTGGGGAAGGCCCCAGGGCCGGATGGATATCCTGCGGAATTTTATAAGGAGTTGGCTCCACATCTTTTGGGGGCATTTAATGAGGCATTGAATAAGGGGGAGCTGCTGGAGACGGTGACGCAGGCAGTGATTACGTTAATCCCGAAAAAGGGGAAGGGCCCGGTGGAATGAGTGTCGTATAGGCCCACATCATTGTTGAATACTGACGTGAATGTATTGGCCAAGATGTTGGCGAGAAGAGGATCAAATGGGCTTCGTAAAAGGCAGGCAGCTCTTGAGCAACAAAAGAAGGTTGTTGAATGTAGTCAGTAATCCGTCTGGAGCACTGGTACTGGAAGTAGTGGTGTCCATGGATGTGGGGAAAGCGTTCGATCGGGTGGAGTGACGGTACTTGTTTAAGGTTCTGGGAAGGATTGAGTTTGGGCTGAGATTTGTGGCATGGGTGCATTTGCTATATGTGGCACCAAGAGCGAGTGTGTGGACGAATGGTATGAGCTCACGAAGCTTTGAACTACACAGGGGTACAAAGTAGTGGTGCCCGCTGTCGCCATTGTTGTTTGCACTGGCATTGGCTCTCAGGGAGTCGGCAGAGTGGCAGGGGGTTATGAGGGGACAGAGGGAGCATCGGGTGTTGCTCTATGCCGATGACCTATTGCTGTATGTTTGGGACCCGCTGGGGATTATGGGAAGGATCATGGGCCTGCTGGGGAGGTTTGGAGGGTTCTCGGGGTACAAGCTGAATGTAGGGAAAAGAGAAGTGTTCCCGGTGAATGAGTTGGGATGGCGAGCCAATTTAGGGGGGCTAGCAATTTAAGGTGGCTAGATATAGGTTCAGGTATTTGGGGATTCAGGTAGCGAGGGAATGGATGTGGCTCCATAAGTGGAACTTAACAAAGCTGGTGGAGGAGACCAGGGAGGATCCTTTTTTTAAATATAAATTTAGAGAACCCAATTAATTTTTTCCAATTTTGGGGGGGTCAATTTTGAATGTCCAATCCACCTACCCTGCACATCTTTGGGTTGTGGGGGCGAAACACACGCAAACATGGGGAGAATGTACAAACTCCACACAGACAGTGACCCAGAGCCGGGATCGAACCTGGTGTAGCGCATAATAACTTACACGATACGAGAAGCGATGATGTCTATCTAGGCTTTATTAAGCGAGACTTGTTCCCCAGCAGCTCAGCAACAGAATGAGGCTGCGGGGAGAACTCGAGCTCTTATACTCCGCCTTCAGGGCGGAGCCAGAAGTCGGCAGATCCAACCAGGACCCGGGACCTGTCAGCCAATAGCCTCTCGGCTTCACAGGTACCATATTACCCCTAATACATACCAGCACGTTCACCACTTGTTAAAAAGGAACCCAGCGGGGTGGTGGTTCGCATGGTGATAGGGGTTTACAAGGCTGGCCCTGGAACAAATTTTGGACTGTGGCTATACATATTTAGCCCAACATTTAGTTATGTACAAGTTTGTCAGAACTATTTACAATAAGGAAAAAACTTTTCTTTTACAACAAAATTCTTGCTTTCTTGGTGTCACGCGGATTCCACGAGTCGAGCGGGCGGTCTGGTCTTCCTCGTCGATCGCCTCAGCCCCGGTGGTGGTGCAGGTGCTGGCTCGGGCGCTGTCGTCTCCGGGAGCGTTGCGCTGTTTGTTCCTGTTTTACCCCTGGGCGGGCACGGGAGGAGGACCGATCCCCCCGGGAAGGGGGCGGTCGCGGGGTGCGCCGGTGGCAGGGAGGGAGTGATCGGTGTTGGGGGTGTGTGTGTGCTGCCGGCGGGCGCCAGGTCCCGCAGGGAGACCGTGTCCTGTTCGCCGTCGGGGTACGCCACATAGGCGTACTGCGGGTTCGCATGGAGAAGGTGAACGCTCTTGACCAACGGGTTCGATTTGTGCGCCCGCACATGTTTCCGGAGCAAGATGGGTCTTGGGGCTGCCAGCCAGGTCGGCAGCGACGTTCCGGAGGAGGACTTCCTAGGGAAGACCAGGAGGCGCTCGATAGGCGTTTGGTTAGTGGTGGTACACAGCAGCGACCGGATGGAGTGGAGGGCATCCGGGAGGACTTCCTGCCACCAGGAAACTGGGAGATCGCTGTACCGTAGGGCCAGTAGGACGGTCTTCCAGACCGTGCCGTTCTCCCTCTCTACCTGCCCCTTCCCCCAGGGGTTGTAGCTGGTCGTCCTGCTCGAGGCAATGCCCTTGCTGAGCAGGAACTGACGCAGCTCGTCACTCATGAAGGAGGACCCCCTGTCGCTATGGATGTACGCAGGGAAACCGAACAGTGTAAAGATGGTGCCAAGGTACTCGTCCACCATGTTCAGGAAGTATGCGTTGCGGTCGGTGGAGGGGAGGGGCCCTTTGAAATCCAAACTGAGGCGTTCAAAGGGGTGGGAAGGCTTGATCAGGTGCGCTCTATCCGTCCTGAAAAAGTGCGGTTTGCACTCTGCGCAGATGTGGCAGTTCCTGGTGACTGTACGGACCTCCTCCACAGAGTAGGGGAGGTTGCGGGACTTTACGAAATGGTAGAATCGAGTGACCCCCAGGTGGCAGAGGTCCTCGTGGAGGGCTTGGAGGCGGTCTATTTGTGCGTTGCACGTGTGCCGCGGGATAGGGCATCGGACGGCTCGTTCAGCTTTCTGGGACGATACAAGATCTCATAGTTATGGGTGGAGAGCTCGATCCTCCACCTTAAGATCTTGTCATTCTTAATTTTGCACCACTGTGCATTATCGAACATAAAGGCTACCGACCGCTGGTCGGTGAAGAGAGTAATGGCCAGGTAATGCCTCCAATGTCGCACAGCTTCCACTATGGCTTGGGCTTCCTTTTCCACTGAGGAGTGGCGGATTTCTGAGGCGTGGAGGGTCCGGGAGAAAAAGGCCACGGGTCTGCCCGCTTGGTTAAGGGTGGCCGCCAGAGCTACATCGGATGCGTCGCTCTCGACCTGGAAGGGGAGGGACTCGTCGATGGCGCGCATCGTGGCCTTTGCGATATCTGCTTTGATGCGGCTGAAGGCCTGGCGGGCCTCTGTCGACAGGGGGAAGGTAGTGGACTGTATTAGCGGGCGGGCCTTGTCTGCGTACTGGGGGGACCCACTGGTCGTAATATGAAAAGAAGCCCAGGCAACGTTTCAGGGCTTTGGAGCAGTGGGGGAGGGGAAATTCCATAAGGGGGCGCATGCGTTCGGGGTCGGGGCCTATCACTCCATTGCGCACTACGTGTCCCAGGATGGCCAAACGGTTTGTGCTAGAAACGCATTTTTCCTCGTTATATGTGAGGTTCAGAGCGTTAGCGGTCTGGAGGAATCTTTGGAGATTGGCGTCGTGGTCCCACTGATCGTGGCTGCAGATGGTTACGTTGTCGAGATACGGGAACGTGGCCTGCAACCCGTGCTGGTCAACCATTCGGTCCATCTCCCATTGGAAGACCGAGACCCCATTTGTGACGCCAAATGGGACCCTTAGGAAATGGTATAGCCGCCCGTCTGCCTCGAAGGCGGTGTACTTGCGGTCACCTGGGCGGATGGGGAGCTGGTGGTGTGCGGACTTGAGGTCCACGGTGGAAAAGACCTTGTACTGGGCAATCCGATTGACCATGTCAGATATGCGGGGGAGAGGGTACGCATCTAGCTGCGTGTACCTGTTGATGGTCTGACTATAGTCTACAACCATCCTCTGCTTCTCCCCGGTCTTCACGACTACCACCTGGGCTCTCCAGGGAGTATTGCTGGCCTGGATTATACCTTCCTTCAGCAACCGCTGGACTTCAGACCGGATAAACGTCCGGTCCTGGGCGCTGTACTGTCTGCCCCTAGTGGCGACGGGTTTGCAATCCGGGGTGAGGTTTGCAAACAAGGACGGCGGTTCAACCTTGAGGGTTGCGAGGCCGCAGATAGTGAGTGGGGGTATTGGGCCGCCGAATTGGAATGTTAGGCTCTGGAGGTTACACTGGAAGGGGAGGGACCAGTAATGTGGGCGCGCAGAGTTGGGGAAGGACGTAGAGCCTGTAGTTCTTAAACTCCCTCCCTTGCACCGTTAGGTTCGCGATGCAGAACCCTTTGATCTCCACTGAGTGGGATCCTGCAGCTAGGGAAATCTTTTGCGTGCTTGGATGGATGGACAGAAAATAGCGTCTTACCATATCTGGGTGAATAAAACTTTCCGTGCTCCCGGAGTCGATCAAGCATGGCGTCTCGTATCCGTTGACCAGCACCATTGTTGTCGTCGTTTGGAGCGTCCGGGGCCCCGATTGCTCCAGTGTCACCGAAGCCAGTTGTGGCAGTAGTGTCGCGGCGTTTTCTTCGAAACCCGTGGAGCCGTCTATGCTGGGGTCCTTTGTTGTCAACCAAGGTGGCGCCGTCCATGAATCGCACGCGGTCGGGGGTGGACAAAATGGCCACCCCCATGAATCGCACGCGGTCGGGGGTGGACAAAATGGCCACCCCCATGAATCGCACGTGGCTGGGGTGGTCACAAGATGGCGGCGCCCATCCTCCCCTCGTGGTGTCCGAGACCCAAAATGGCGGCACCCACGGGTCGCACATGGGACGTTGGGGGGGTTTGGGGGGGTTCGGGATGTGTTGTCCTCGTTCTTCTCCGGGGATTGCGACGACCCCCCGGGACCGGCACACTGCCGCGTAATGGCCCTTTTTGCCGCAGTTTTTACAAGTAGCTGCGCGGGCCGGGCAGCGCTGCCGGGTGTGTTTCGCATGCCCGCAAAAATAACAACGGGCCCCCCCGGGATGGTCTGGCGCTTTAACCGCGCAAGCTTGTGGGGGGGGGTGGGGGGTGCCGGGGAGTCGGTCGCGATGGGGGTCCATGAAGCCCAAGGGGGTGCCGCGCGGTCGGGGCCGTAGGCGCGGGCGTTTTGGGAGGCCACATCAAGGGAGGCCGCAAGGGCCCGTGCCTCTGTGAGTCCTAGCGACTCTCTTTCTAAAAGTCTCTGACGAATTTGGGGAGAGTTCATACCTGCCACGAATGCATCTCGAATTAGCAGGTCCGTGTGCTCGATCGCGTTCACCGATGGGCAGTTGCAGTTTCGTCCCAAAATCAGCAGCACGCCGTAGAATTCCTCGAGCGATTCTCCGGGAATTTGCCGTCTCGTCGCGAGTTGGTGGCGTGCGTAGACCTGGTTTATGGGCCGAATGTAGACAGCTTTCAGCAATGCGGGCGCCGTCGGGAAATCCTCCGCGTCTTCTATAAGCGAGTAAATCTCCGGGCTTACCCTCGAATGCAGGACCTGCATTTTCTGCTCTTCGTGATCCGGCCGGGGTCTATTCGAAGGTAGCCTTCGAAGTATGCTAGCCAGTGTTTGAACACGGCCGCCGAGTTTGCTGCATGGGGGCTGATCCGCAGGCACTCCGGGGCGATCCGGAGCTCCATAGTCTGTTAAGCTCGCTTAATAAATTGTAGCGCACAATGACTTACACGAGACGAGAAGCGATGATGTCCATCTAGGCTTTATTAAGCGAGACTTGTTTCCCAGCAGCTCAGCAATAGAATGAGGCTGCGGGGAGAACTCGAGCTCTTATACTCCGCCTTCAGGGCGGATCCAGAAGTCAACAGATCCAACCAGGACCCGGGACCTGTCAGCCAATAGCCTCTCGGCTTCACAGGTACTATATTACCCCTAATACATACCACCACACCTGGGATCTCAGCGCCGTGGGGTAACTGTGCTACCCACTGTGCCACCGTGCTGCCCTTGCCAGGGAGGACCTTAAGAAGTGGGATACATTGCAATTGACTTTGGCGAGGAGAGTCCAAGTGGTAAAGATGAATGTTCTGCCGAGGTTCCTGTTTATTTTTCAGACACTCCCGATCTTTAATCCAAAGGCCTTTTTTTTCAGAAGCTGGACATGATTATTTCAGACTTTGTATGGGTGGGGAAGGTGCCATGGACTAGGAGGACCATGCTACAGAGGCAGAGGCAGCAGGGGGGTTGGCATTGCCGAACCTGCTTCTTTATTACTGGGCGGCGAATGTGGAAAAGGTGCGATGGTGGGAAGGAGAGGGGAGAGAATGGGTTAGGATCGAGGAGGAATCTTGTAAGGGGTCCAGCTTAAGGGCTATGGTGAAGCAGTGTTGCCAATGGCGGCGAGTAGGTATTCAGAGAGCCCAGTGGTGCAGTCCACGGTGAAGATTTGGAGCCAGTTGAGGAGGCATTTTAGGGTGGAAGGGATGTTGGTGTTAACGCCGTTGTGTGAGAATCTTGGGTTTGAGCCGGGGGGGGATGGATAGTGTATACAGGAGTTGGAGGGAAGTGGGGCTGATCGAGGTGAGGGATTTGTATTTGGAAGAAGGGTTCGCCAGTCTGGAGGAGCTAAGGGAGAGGGTAGAGCGGGAGCGAGTTCAGGTATCGGCAGGTTAAGGACTTTGCGCAAAAGGTCTGGAAGGAGTTCCCTAGGTTGGCAGGATACACCCTACTGGAGCGACTGCTGCTACCGGAAATGGAAAGGGAGGATAGAATTGGAGATTTCTACAGGTGGCGGGGAGAGCAGGGAGGTGAGCGGGTGGTGAAGATCAAGGAAAAATGGGAAGGAACGTTGGGAGCGGAGGTCAACTGGGGAGTATGGAGTGAGGCACTGCGCAGGGTAAACGTGACTTCCTCGTGCACAAGGATGAGCCTGACACAGTTTAAAGTTGTACACAGGGTACATTTGACTTGGGCAAGAATGAGTGGGTTCTTCCAGAGGTTGCAGATAAGTGTGAGACGTGTGGGTGGGGGCCAGTGAATCACGTGCACATGTTCTGGGGTTGTGAAAAGTTGGAGAGATTCTGGGCAGGAGCGTTCGCGGTCCTAGCAAGGATAGTGGGAGAAGAGGTGGACGAGGACCCCTTGGTACCGATATTTGGTGTTTCGGAGAAGCTGGAGCTCATGGAGAGGAGGAAGGCCGTGTTGTGGCCTTTGCCTCGCTAATTGCCCAATGTTATGGGCCAGGGCTTAGAAACTCCAAAGTGTATTATAAAGCTCACCTGACCTGTTACTTTTAATTTGGTTAGGATGAGCACAAAAGGCCTTCACTTCAGGTATGATTCATCAGACGTCCTCGGCGCTTTTATCAAAACAAAGTTTATAATAAGAATGTGGTTGACATATATAAAATGCTTATCAAGAATTTGTTATCAAATACAAACATGAAAAAACACAAAACAGCTACAGTAATCTAGATATATAACTCTTTTTTAAAATAAATTTAGAGTACCCAATTCATTTTTTCAATTAAGGGGCAATTTAGTGTGGCCAATCCACCTACTCTGCACATCTTTGGGTTGGGGGGGGGTGAAACCCACACAAACACGGGGAGAATGTGCAAACTCCACACGGACAGTGACCCAGGGCCGGGATCGAACCCGGTAGCTTGGCGCCGTGAGTCTACAGTGCTACCACTGCGCCACCGTGCTGCCCCTGTATATAACTCTTAACGAATCCCCCTTAGTAGCTGTTCCAATTCAATACAAAATCCAATAAAACCAAAACCCCTTTCAAGGGCACGACCCAGCACAGTGTAATCTTACTTGAATGGTGTGATATGGTACGAATTAAGTAATGGCATGATGGGAAAACTGGTCAATGGGAAGACTGGTCAAAAGGTTTGATACTATACAAGAAAGACTAAAACTACTCATTCCAGCCCCCCAGGTCCAGGTAAAGAATGCTGCCCTAACCATTTTCAGACTAGGCCGTAGGCCAACTCTGCATAACTTGAAGTCTGAAAAGATCAGCGAAGGTTGAGCCATTCCAAAACACCGGACCTCGGCAACTCCTGATAAAACTAACTCGTCATAACCCAGGGCCGTAGGAATTTGAAACAAAGATAAGTTCAGGAAGAAACAAGTCTATTCTGATCTTTCAATGTTCCCTCCGAGGACTAAATAATGGTATGAGTGATATGACCAAACATGGTCTGGTCTTTGCTTCCGTTTGTATTTCCGATCAAACTCCTGACCATACTGTTGTCACATAATCTTGATAATGATAATGTATAAATATTGATCTAATTCTCTGTGAAAAGCATGGAACTTGTGAAAGACTGAGCAGTTTTGTTGACTGCTCTCTTACTTCAAGTTTCAGCCATTACTGCAAGCAGTTGTTTTCGAAAATAAAGCGTGTTATTCTGTCTTAACGAGTGTGTTGAATTTTTCTACCACAGAAGCGGGAAAATATTGACTTTGACAATGGGACTAGTCCTTTCCCTGAGATTCTGGTCCAGCCTCCAACCAGCAGACTCAAAACTCCTTCTGGAAAGCAACTCTATCTTTAAAGTTACCGAGGCAGTTTTCCACACCCAATGTGCTTTCAGTTCACCGGGACAGCTTTAAAATGAAAACAAGGAAACAGGGAAACACTGCTTCTGTTCTGCAGTCCAAACCAACAAACCGAAACTGAAACCAAAACACAAAACCCCCTCTCACCTGACAGCCACAGCCCAGCTCCACCCACAAATGTCACCACTGAAATCGTGCTACAAGCCATGTGGTAAAAACAGAACCTTTCTTAAAGGGACACTCAGATGACACCGGTGACGAATCTTACTGGAGTGGTCGTCGGCATCGCCACTGGGATAACGGCCTGGTTGAGTGACCTGTACGACTTCTTCCGGCTGGATAAGATAAAGGGCTGGATTCTCCGTTTTAGAGGTTAAGCGCCGGCTCGAACAGAGAATTTGTGGGCGTTTTACGAGCCAAAAATCGGCGGCAACCCCTCACCGATTCCAGAACCGGTGAGGGGCTAGCAGCGGCGCCGGGTGAAACTCCAGGATCCCGCGGCAAAAACGGCCTGAGAGTGCCCGGGTCCGTGGTCGCACATGCGCACGGCGACGACCTGCAACGGTCGCGCCGTAAAACATGGTGCCGGCCGTGTGCGGATCCGACCCGCCATCCGCGACCCCACAGGCCTCCCCCTAGCCACTCCCCCCCCCCCCCCCACCAGTCCCTCCAGCCCTCACGGAAGCCCCTTGGCCAGCGGCACAGAACCGGCTGAGTGTGGCAGCCCTGGACCCAGTCCACAGCCGCCACGCTGGGTTCCCGACCGCTGAGACTACACCTGTTCCCGCGCAGTCGGGAACTCAGCACATCTGGGGCAGGGCATCGTGGGAGGGCCTGCCGACGACGCACCAACGACTTTGCAACGCCGTGCGGCACGATTATGCCATTTTGGAGGGGGCGGACGATGGCTGACCAGTGTCAAACCTGCGCCAGTCCCAATTTGGGATCGGAGTGGATTCTTCGCCCAATTGCCGATTACGATTTTGGCGTCGGACAATGGAGAATCCCGCCCAAAGTATGAGCTAAGAGGCTCAGCAGAGGGGTTTGAGATAAGGTGGGGGGGGGGTGTTCGTGACCGTGTTTGAAGAGTTTGTCGTCACGTGGGGTTAGGGGGTGAAAGTGGGGGGGAAATTACATAGACTGTTTAGCTGAGTGTTGGGAAGCAGGTTTCCCGGGGTGTTTATGTGCTGTAACATTTTTGATACACGTTTGTAATAAAATACATTTAAAAATAAAGAATAAACCCCTTTGATACACCTCCTGCCCTCCACAAATTTGCGGATGAACACTTGCCAAAAGCAGAGCACAAAACGAGTATGTTACGACTTACCAGAATGGAGGTGGGATTTGCTTTCAATGCCACCTGAACGGTTTCTGACCAATCGCCGTAACAGGGTTAACTGGATGGTTTCATTGTTTTAGACAGCCTCTTGGGACGTCCAGTGAATCAACATGGTGTCTGACACACTTTAGCGTGGGGCCGATTGCTGCAATATTCCTCTCTAAGGAGCCTGTTTTTTTGGATCGATGAAGCACATGAAACGCAAAACGAGTTCGAACCCTGGAGGACTCCCAAGCCTTGAAATGAAATGGGTGGAAATGTATACAGAGAGAAAGGCTTTGCATTTTAGGTAGCACCATTCACAGAAAGTCACAGGCCCACCCCACAGCCAATGAGCTATACTCAAAGTTGTTATATACGGAATGCAGCAGCCAAATTTTACACAGGACGATCCCACAGATGACCAAGCAATCTGTGTCAGAGAAGCTGGTTGAGGGGTATGTCTTGGCCTGGACACGCAGGTTTTTTTGTGACTGCTGAGAGAGCACACAGGGTGGGGGAAGGCCCATTTAACCTCTTAGGTGAAAAGGCACACTTTTTACAATGCAGCACTCGCTCAGTATGGGCACTGGCAGTGCTGTCCAAATTCTGTGCTCAATTTCAATTTTAAAAATAAATAAATTTAGAGTACCCAATTCATTTTTTCCAATTACGGGGCAATTTAGCGCGGCCAATCCACCTACCCTGCACATCTTTGGGTTGTGGGGGTGAAACCCACGCAAACACAGGGAGAATGTGCAAACTCCACACGGACAGTGACCCAGAGCCGGGACCGAACCTGTGACCTCAACGCTATGAGGCAGCTGCGCTACCCACTGCGCCACCGTGCTGCCCCTCAATTTCACTTTTAACAACTCCACCATTGGTGGCTTTTGTGACGGCCAAGAAGAATCCAGCACGAGTTGAAATAACATTTATTTACAATTACATATATATATATATATATATATATATATATACATATACCCAATAGCAGCAGAATGTCCCTTGCTGCTCACTCCTCTCTAGCTGGTTCCATACTGGCCAGCTTTATTTATGCAGGGACCTGCTAATGATTTCTCCGCCCCCCCCTCATTGGGGAAGCTCATACTCCCAAAGGATTGTGAGATTGCCATTAGTCCCCAGCCAGTGCTAAGCAGGCAGGTTATAACACCCCTCCCCCCCGCCAAAGTCCAAGGAATCCACCGAAGACCATGGTGAAGGAGGGCGTCAGACTAGTTTTGCCACAGGCCGGACACCATTTGCACGAGGTACTGGATCGGGCGGCATGTAACGAGACGGAGACCGGCGCTTCCATGATGAACGGCGTAATGGTTGTACATCCTGAGGACTCCCCCTCTGAGACGTCCTGTGTCTCCATCTCGGAGTCGGAGTCCACTGCCTCCGTCATCTCGGCGTCCCTATCTCATTGCAGTTCTGCAACGACCTGCACAGGATTTGAGTGCGGCACCAGAGGAAGATTGTGAGGAATACTTTCCACTGTGTCTGGTCTCTGTGGCTGTAGAAGAGAGTTCCGGGAGTGGGGAATCTGTGGAAGGGATGGTCTTCTGATCTTAACGTGGTCTACATGCGTTAAGTCCAGAAGACCATCCCTTCCACAGATTCCCCGCTCCCGGAACTCTCTTCTACAGCCACAGAGACCAGACACAGTGGAAAGTATTCCTCACAATCTTCCTCTGGTGCCGCACTCAAATCCTGCGCAGGTCATTGCAGAACTGCAATGAGATAGGGACGCCGAGATGACGGAGGCAGTGGACTCCGACTCCGAGATGGAGATGCTTGCGCATGTAGACCATGCACAAGCATGGGCTTGCGCCTGATAAGAGATAGAGCCCGTTCAGCGAAAGATAACGTCAGGGACCCTACTGGGCACCACCAGCAAAATTTTGAACGAACACTGGGTCACCGGGCGCAAACTGCCAAATCGGCCGATGCCGAGAAAGGCCATGTCCTTGCTGTTCTTGAGTGTGGTGTACCTTTGCACCAATGTCCGGAAAAACCTTGCTAAGGCGGGTGCGAAGTCTCCGGCCCATTAGGAGTTCTGCGGGAGCTACCCCAGTCACCGCATGTGGAGTGGTCCTGCGTGAAAACAAAAAACGAGCCAGTCTTGTGCCCATAGACCCGGAAGACTGCTTCTTTAGGCTCCGTTTGAATGTCTACACTGCGTGCTCCGCCAACCCATTTGGAGCCAGGTGGTATGGGGCGGTGCGGAAATGGCGTCTGCCATTCATCTTCATGAATCTCGCAAACTCCTCACTTGCCGTTGTCCGTGACCAGCACCTCAGGGAGGCCATGCGTACTGAAGGACAAACGCATCTTCTCGATTGTTGCGCAGGACGTTGTGCCTACCATATTATGCACCTCTAACCATTTAGACTGGGCATCAATTAATAGAAGGAACATGGATCCTTGAAAAGGGCCGGCGAAATCCGCATGCAAGCGCGCCCAAATCCGCCCTGGCCAATCCCAGTGATGTAGGGGCGTGGCCGGCGGAAGCTTCTGGTGCTCTTGGCAAATTGAGCAGTTTTGGGCCACCTTCTCAATGTCGGTGTCAAGGCCTGGCCACCAGACATAACTCCAGGCCAACATTTTCATTTTGGTCACACCCGGATGCCCATTGTGCTAGTCGCTTAGTATCAGCTCCTGGCCTTTTTCCGGAACAATCACACCCGTCCCCCACAAGAGGATGCCGTCTTCCACGCTGAATTCTGACAGCTTGGAGGAAAATGCCCGCAACTCGCCTGGAAGCTGTCTATACTGCCCACCATACAGGACTACGTGTCGAACCTTTGACAGGGCTGGCTCCTTCTGTGTCCACTCACGGATCTGTGATGCCGTGACAGGCAAGGTGTCCATAAAATTTAGGGTTGCAACCACCTCACCAGTCGTGGGGGTCGACATGGGGCCGGTCGATAAAGGCAATCAGCTCAGTACATCGGCATTAGCTATCTGGGTCCCTGGTTTATACTCCAGAGAATACTCGTAGGCAGCGAGCAACAAAGCCCAGCGCTGGATCCGTGCGGAAGCAATGGGCAGTGTTGGCTTATCCTCTCGGAAATAAACCTCTGACCCAGCAGAGGCTTATGATCAGTCACGATAGTGAAGTGGCGGCCATACACATACTGGTGGAAGCGTTTCACCGCAAAGACCACCGCCAGGCCCTCCTTCTCGATCTGCGTGTACTTCTTTTCCGCTACAGTGCGGGAGGTGAAAGCTATCGGCCGCTCAGCCCCGTTCTCCATCTTGTGGGGCAGGATGACCCCAATACCATATGGGGATGCATCATACGTGATGAGCAAAGGTTTTCCAGGTTCATAGTGGCTTAGTAACCCAGGCGATGACAATTGTTGTTTTACCCGCCAGAAAGCGGTTTCTTGCGGCTGACCCCAAACCCAGGTGTGATTCTTCTTTAGCAGAGGTGCGTAGTTGCCAGATTGGGGAGGAACTTCCCGGAATAGTTTTTCGAGGCCGAGAAACGAACGAAGATGCGAAGTGTCAGTCGGGGCGGGGGCCTGTTGAATTGCACGCACCTTCTCTGCGACAGGGTGCAAACCTTCGCGGTCCACCCAATAACCCAGGTAGACTACTTCCTTCGCCTGAAAGGCACACTTTGTACGACGTAAACGGACTCCAACCTCTGAAAAGAGTCTAAGGACAGCCTCCAAATTTTCCAAATGTTCCTGCTCCGCCGTCCCTGTAATCAAAACGCCGTCTAAGTCGACAGCGACACGCGGTAAACCTCTCAAGATGCCCCCCATGACCCATTGAAAGATAGCGCAGGCAGAGGATACCCCAAAGGGCAACCGTGTATATTCATACAGGCCCCGGTGTGTATTAATAGTTACATATGGCCAGGAGGCAGGGTCCAGCTCCAACTGTAGGTCGGCGTGTCTCATATCTAATTTTGTGAATGAGAGCGTGCAAGCTTCGCGGAGAGATCCTCTATGCGAGGCATTGGATATCGGTCGAGCCGGGATGCCGTATTCACTATAAGTTTATAGTCGCCACAAAAGCGAACTGTGGCATCTGGCTTCATTACAGATACAATTGGCGCTGCCCAGTCAGCAAAATGGACGGGCCTGATAATACCCAAGGACTCCAAACGAGTGAGCTCCCCATCTACCTTCTCGAGCAAGGCGTAAGGTACCAGGCGCACCCGGAAATAGCATGGTGTGGCTCCTGGTTCGACTTGGATACGGGCTATGGCCCCTTTATTTTCCCCAAACCGGGCTGGAATACATCTGGGTACCATCCTAGTACCTCCGTCAACCCTCCAGAACCTGTTTGAAGGATGTGCTGCCACTGCAGCCACAAATGGCGCAACCAGTACCGGGAGGCTGGGCCGCGCACCAGGATAAGTGGGAAACGCCCCTCCTGGTGTCCATAAACAACAGGGGTCATCGTAGTTCCTGCAATGTCCAATGGTTCCTCCATGTAGGTGGCCAACCTGGCCTGTGTGTCGGTTAATGTAAGGGTCTGTATCCCCTGCTTGATGCGGTCGAATGTCCTCTGGGCGATCACGGAGACCGCTGCGCCAGTATCCAACTCCATCTCAAGTGGGTGACCATTGACCCGTACTGTCACCTAAATGGGGGCCACACGGGGAGCTGCCACACAATGCAGCTGCAGGCAGTCGTCCTCCGTCTCCATGTCCTCGGGAGTAGTCGCCGCAGGTTCATCCAAATGGAAGGTACAGCCCCTGGGCTGGCCCCAGTTTCTGTCGGAACGCTGGTGCCTCTGCCCCCCCCCCCAGGACCGGCGTCTGCGACGGGGTCAGCGCCCACAAGTCCGACACTGACATGGCTCCTCATCAATCGGTTCTGGAGAAGGCTCCCTTCGGGGAGGAACATCCGGCGTCCACTGGCGTCGATCCGGACGCTGCCCTGCCCGAGGTACTGCAGGGGTGTGGGGAGACACTTTTGGATGGAAGGGGTTGCGCCCCAAGGCACGCACCTCCATTCCCTGTAGCTCCTGCACTCCCCGTTCTGCGCTCTCTCGGGACAATACTATTTGAATGGCCTGTTGAAAAGTCAATATTGGCTCAGCTAACAACGTTCTCTGGGTGGCCGCATTGTTAATACCTCAAACCAAACGGTTGCGTAACATTTAGCGTGGCCAATTCATCTATCCTGCACATTTTTGGGTTGTGGGGGTGAGACCCAGACAGACACTGGGAGAATGTGCAAACTCCACACGGACAGTGACCCAGGGCCGGGATTGAACCCGGGACCTGGATGCCATTAGGAAGCAGTGCTAACCACTGCGACTCCGTGCTGCCCCACGATAATAAATATGACAGCAGGAACGTTTCAATAAGAATGCTAAGTAGAGGCAGGAAAATCAATTGCTGGCCATTGGATTAGCAACAGAATTCTGAATAAAATAGAGTTCGATATCTTCCAGGACATAAAGTCAATGAAGAGACAGGTCTCTCCTTTTCAATTTGAGAAGTAGGAGGTACTACTTTGAGCTGCTCAGAGAGGCACGCCTTGGACAGCACTTTGTCCCACTTTCTCGTACATCCCTTAGTATCGTTGTGTCTGAACTATTTAAAACAAAGAGAATGCTATTTGGAGTAAGGAAGGAATTTTCTCAACAAATTGCTGCTTGTTTAAATGCCATTTGATCTCCACCAATCACTCTACAGCCAAGCTGTAGCGAGGCAAGTGTTAGTCAGTGAGCAAGCCGTGACTCAGTTGGAACGAGCTTGCCTCTGAGTCAGAGGAATGCGGGGTCATGGCCCACTCTAAAGACTGGAGCTCCAAACCTTGTCTGGGGCAGCATGGTGGCACAGTGCCACTGCTGCCTCACAGTGCCAGGGACCCGAGTTCCATTCCAGCCTCTGGTAACTGTCTGTGTGGAGTTTGCACGCTCTCCCCGGTTAGTAATGGGTTTCCTCCGGTTTCTTCCCACAGTCCAAAGATGTGCAGGTTAGGTGGATTGGCCATGCTAAATTGCCCCTTAGTGTCCAATGTTGTGTAGGTTAGGTGGGGCTACAGGGATAGGGTGAGGGTGAGGGAGATAGGGTTCTCTTTCAGAGGGTTGGTGCAGACTCGATGGGCTGAATGACCTTCTGCACTGTAGGAATTCCATGGACCCTACTGCTGAAGGAGTGCTGCATTGTCGGAGGTGCTGTCTATCAAATGAGGTAATAAACAAAGAGACCTCTCAGCTGGTTGTGGAAGATCCTCTGCCACTATTTTTGCAGAAGGTGGAGAAGTTCCCCCTGGTACCCCGGATAATATTTCCCTATGATTATCATGTCACGCTATTTGTGGGATCTTGCTATGTACAAATTGGCTGTTGCCCTGCAATTTTGAAGTACTCCATTGGCTGTTCAAAGCGTTTCGAGATGTCCAGAGCTTGTGAAAGGTATGATATAAGCGCAAGTCTTTCTCTCAGGGAAGATTGTTCCAGAACCCCATCTGTTTATGGTAAATGGTAGGCTGGGTGCAAAGCTCATAGAATTTATAGAATTTACAGTGCAGAAGGAGGCCATTCGGCACATCGAGTCTGCACCGGTTCTTGGAAAGAGCACCCTACCCAAGCCCACACCTCCACCCTATCCCCATAACCCAGTAACTCCACCCAACACTAAGGGCAATTTTGGACACTAAGGGCAATTTATCACGGCCAATCCACCTAACCTGCCCATCTTTGGACTGTGGGAGGAAACCGGAGCACCCGGAGGAAACCCACGCACACACGGGAGGACGTGCAGACTCCGCACAGACAGTGACCCAAGCCGGAATCGAACCTGAGACCCTGGAGCTGTGAAGCAATTGTGCTATTCACAATGCTACTGTGCTGCCCTGTTTCTACATCAGAAGATTGGCCTCTCCCTTCCAGAGCCTGCTAATGAATCCAGCTGCAGCTGAGGGCGCTGAGACAGGGGGATGTTTAATTCCCAGCACTGGGTTTCTGTTGGATGAGATGTAAAAATGATAGAATTTCAAACCATCTCAAAATTGTCCAGTCCCAGGACTAGGTGGGTGGTGAGCACAGGGCAGTGGACATGCCCCATCAACCTGCAACTAAGAGACTGATGGCTCATTTAAATACTTTAATGAGGCTACCTACCTCACACTTTGCCGGCCAGGTTACCCTGTGGACGCTATTCCTCTGTCCATTGCACCCATGAGTGTAGTGGTAGCTCAAATACATTCTTCCTCCCTTCAGTTCTGCTGAAGAGCTAAAGGACTCAAAATATTAACTCTGTTTCTCTCTCCTTACAGATGCTGCCAGGTCTGTTGAGTTTTACCAGCGTCCTCTGTTCTCGTTTCAGATTCCAGCATCTGCAGTATTTTGCCTATTTTTACAATCAATCCAGTTTTGAAGTGTTCAAGTTCATTAAAGGATTTGATGGAGAGAAATCATTTACCCTGATGAAAGAGCCCAGAACAAGTGCAACATAACATTAAAGCGGCACGGTAGCACAGTGGTTAGCACTGTTGCTTCACTGCACCAGGAACCCGGGTTCGATTCCCGGCTTGGGTAACTGACTGTGCGGAATTTGCACGTTCTCCCCGGGTCTGCATGGATTTCTTCCGGGTGCTCCGGTTTCCTCTCACAGTCCAAAGATGTGCGGGTTAGGTGGATTGGCCATGCTAAATTGCCCCCTACTGTCCAAGAATTAGGTGGGGTTGTTGGGTTATATTGATAGGGTGGAGATGTGGGCTGATGTAGGGTGCTGTTTCAAGGGCTGGTGTAAACTCGATGGGTCGAATGGCCTCCTTCTGCACTGTAGAGATGCTATGATTTTATGAACATGAAAATTAGCGCAACTGGAAGCACTTCCTCACACACAAGGGAGTGGAAATCTGAAACTCTCTCTCCCAAAATAGCAATTGAGGTTGGGGAAGTTGGGGGGGGGGGGGGGTGTATTTTTTCAGCGCGGCGCGCCACCACCAGCAGTGGGTTTCTCTGTTCATGCAGCCGGCCAATGGGGTTTCCCATTATGGGCCTCCCACGCCGTCAGAAAACCTACGGGCATGGGTGCGCTGACGGAGAATCCCGCAAATATTTTGCTGGGGAATGGGGTCAAATGATGCAGAAGCAAGCCTGGAAAATTGATACAGATCAGCCACGAATGTAACATCAGTAGCACACAGAAGGGGCCGAATGGTCCACATCTGTTCTTAAAGGGTGTACTGGGTACACCTGTGTGCAAAGCTGTACCAGCCACAAAGTGAGCTGCAAAGATTAAATGCTGAAATCTTTGGTTCTGCTGGACAGTTGCTGAATGACAAACATGCGGTGTCAGTGATGCCTTTAACACAGGCATCAATAAACCAGTGAAAGTCAGGTCTCTGATAATTAAAGAATTTGACATTGATTCTTCTCAATCACAGGACATTCCCATCCCTTGGCAACACACACATGCACTTTCTATGGGAATAAATCAAATCTTGAAAACTCGCCTTGGACAACTGCATACCAGAGATGCTTTATTGGTCACTTAGATAATTAGTGCTCTCTGTAGCTAGCTTTTCCCTGATTCCTTTATTTGATTTAAGTGCACATTATAATTCACAGAGTAGAGAGTTCAGGTTCGGATCTGCACCCAAGGAAGTATCATGCGATGTTAAGGGATGATGTCATCTTCGCTCTGGAGAGGAGCTCTGATAACAAGCTTTGACCTCAGAATTCCCGACAAGGACAGAAACAGTCGCTGTGATGTTGGGAAAGAGACCTCGGGTAGGAAGCTGCAGCACAGCCCCCCCTCGTTCTAAAGGAAGACAAACTCCGTTGCACATCTGCACATAATAATAATAATCTTTATTAGTGTCACAAGTAAGCTTACATTAACACTGCAATGAAGTTACTGTGAAAAGCCCATCGCACCGGAGTTGTCATCTCCGGGACTGGGACAATCTCGCGAAGAGGGCCTTCCCCTCAACCTTTGTTCCTGGGAAGCAGGGGGAGGCTGGGAGTGGAACTGCCCATAAGGGGACTTAAGAAGAGTGAATAGGGAAGGACTGATTTTACTGGTGGGCGATTGGTGGTGAGCTAGGGAATGGAGAGAGAGGGACCGACTGCAAGATGGGACCGGTTCATCAAGTGATAGAGATTGTACTTGGCCTCCACCCACCCGCGTCTGCGGGGTGTGTCGGTGGGTGGGGGGGGCCTAGACGGGGCCGGCGGAAGGACCGATCCTCCTGTAAAGTGCACCGGGGGGAGGGAGGGTGGGACTGGTAGCTGGGGTGTGCGTGAGGATCCGGCGGGCGCCAGGTCTTGTAGGGAGACCGCACCTTGTCGGCTGTCAGGGTACGCCACATAGGCATACTGGGGGTTAGCATGGAGAAGAGGGGTCCGGGAGCTGCCAGCCAGGTCAGGAGCGAGGTCCCAGGGGGGGACTTCCTGGGGAAGACAAGGAGACGTTTGTGAGGTGTTTGGTTGATCGTGGTACAAAGCAATGACCGGATGGAGTGGAGGGCATCCGGGATGACTTCCTGCCAGCGGGAGACTGGGAGATTCCTGGACCGTAGGGCCAGTAGGACGGTCTTCCAGACCGTTCCGTTCTCCCTCTCTACCTGTCCGTTACCCCGGGGGTTATATCTGGTCGTCCTGTTCGAGGCGATGCCCTTGCTGAACAGGAATTGACGCAGTTTGTCGCTCATAAAGGAGGACCCCCTATCATTATGTATGTAAGCAGGGAACCCGAACAGTGCAAAGATGCTATGGAGGGCCTTGATGACGGTGGTTGCTGTCATGTCGGGGCAGGGGATGGCGAATGGGAACCGGGAGTACTCGTCAATCACGTTCAGGAAGTACGTGTTGCGGTCGGTGGAGGGGAGGGGGCCTTTGAAGTCCATGCTGAGGCATTCAAAGGGACGGGAAGCCTTTATCAGGTGCGCTTTCTCTGGCCGGTAGAAGTGCGGTTTGCACTCCGCGCAGATTTGGCAGTCCATGGTGGCTGTCCTGACCTCCTCGATGGAGTAGGGCAGGTTGCGGGTCTTGATAAAGTGGAAAAACGAGTGACCCCCCGGGTGGCAGAGGTCCTTGTGGAGGGCTCGGAGGCAGTCCACTTGTGCATTGGCACATGTGCCGCGGGACAGGGCATCACGAGGCTCGTTTAGCTTCCCGGGACGATACAAGATCTCATAGTTGTAGGTGGAGAGTTCGATCCTCCACCGCAAGATCTTATCGTTTTTTATCTTGCCCCGCTGTGCATTATCTTTTTTTTTAATTAAATATTTTATTGAAAATTTTTGGTCAACCAACACAGTACATTGTGCATCCTTTACACAATATTATAACAACACAAATAACAATGACCTAGTTTATAAACAAAAAATGAATAAATAATAAATAACAAAAATGAAAACTAGCCCTAATTGGCAACTGCCTTGTCACAAGTAACACTCTCCAAAAATATAATTTAACAGTCCAATATATAATTATCTGTAGCAACGACCTATACATATTATACAGTATATATTAACAACCCTGAGAGTCCTTCTGGTTCCCCCCCCCCCCCCGATCCTGGGCTGCTGCTGCTGCCTTCTTTTTCCCATTCCGTCTATCTTTCTGCGAGGTATTCGACGAACGGTTGCCACCGCCTGGTGAACCCTTGAGCCGACCCCCTTAGAACGAACTTAATCCGCTCTAGCTTTATAAACCCCGCCATGTCATTTATCCAGGTCTCCACCCCCGGGGACTTGGCTTCTTTCCACATTAGCAATATCCTGCGCCGGGCTACTAGGGACGCAAAGGCCAAAACATCGGCCTCTCTCGCCTCCTGCACTCCCGGCTCTTGTGCAACCCCAAATATAGCCAACCCCCAGCTTGGTTCGACCCGGACTCCTACTACTTTTGAAAGCACCTTTGTCACCCC